>NC_060142.1:571304845-572699012 GCF_021461385.2 Schistocerca piceifrons
TAACGTGTAACACGAGGGCGTGTCGACAAGAAGCCAATCTTCGAGTTCTAGGCGCTTCAGTCTGGAACCGCGCGACCGCTACGGTCGCAGGTTCGAATCCTGCCTCGGGCATGGATGTGTGTGATGTCCTTAGGTTAGTTAAGTTTAAGTAGTTCTAAGTTCTAGGGGACTGATGACCTCAGATGTTAGGTCCCATAGTACTCAGAGCCATTTCAACCAATTTTGAACCTTCGAGTTCAGGCGTGGTTGTCCAGCCACTGGTGACACTGAGACTGACGACTGTAGCACGAGGGCGTGTCAACAGAGAATCCAACCTTTGTGTTCAGGCGTTATTGTTCAGCCACTGGTGACTCTCCAGCTGACGACATGGCTAGGGCGTCTCAACAGAGAAGCCAACCTTCGTGTTCAGGCTCGATTGTTCAGCCAGTGGTGACACTCCAGCTGGCCACGTGTATTATGAGGGCATGTGAACATAGAAGCCAAGCTTCATCTTCAAACATGACAGTTCTGCTACTGCTGATGCTTAGGCTGACAATGTGTAGCACTAGGGCAAGTCAACAGAGAAGCCAAGCTTCATCTTCATGTGCAGTTATTCTGCTGGTGGTGACGCTCAGGCTAACGACGTATGTAAAGCAAGGGCACATGGACAGAGAAGCCAAGCTTCGTCCTACAGGCGGGAATGCAGTCAGGCAGAACAGCTGTGTAGCCTTCGGACGTGTTAATGCATTGCAGTGTTTAACTTTAGAATACCTATGCTTGCCTTTTCACAAATTCAACGCGATTTTTTATTTTCTTGGAAATAATGTCTTTGTGAAGCAAACTGCTCTCAATATTTTTACTCTTGCCTCTCTCAAGTTCTGAGTAAAATAAAATTTTTAGGCAAACATCAATGTCATATACAACTGGATGCGATCTGCAACTGCCCTAAATATTTTTAAGCAGCTCGGTTTTCTACTGCACCTGTGATGTTTAATATGAATATATAGTTTAGCAAGACGCATTTTGGCATTATATCGTCGTTATAAGGTGCCCATGTCCTAATGAAGTACGGTTTATTTGATCACATGTGCCACATGTGGGATGCTTCAGTTGTTGGCGAGTGTGGCAGTGAAACTGTGTGACGAAAATTCGTTGATTCGACCCAGAACATTTGTTCTGAAACGCAGTAAAGTATTTTCTAATTTTATTTGCCTCATTTTACATGAAATAAATTTGCGTATCTCTAATGAAATTGTGCATCCCATTTCTCTCTCTCTCTCTCTCTCTCTCTCTCTCTCTCTCTCTCTCTCTCTCTCTCTCCCTCTCCGCTCCCACAATTCCTCGCTGCCGCCTAGCTCTCCTCTCCCCTTCTGCTTCTTCTGTCTTCCTCTCTCTTCCTTTACTAGCATTTATCCCGTTGTATGAGGTTCGCAGTTTTCATAATTTATCAAATTTATTTACCCTGTTATTTTAATGTTGTTCCTGCATGCTGTTCCTGTCTCTGCAGGCGACATTTCACCAAAGTTCTCAGTCTTCTTAAGAGTCAGAAGTCGTGCACCGTGTTTGTATACGAGTCGTATTCATTTTTGTTCTGTGCGTGGTCGTATTACAACTGTTTGCTGTTATATTTGCTGAAATGGACACTGAGAACCATCCCATCATTTTTCCGTATGTCTATCCTTTCGGCAGGAGGTCTTTGGGACGACGGCCGTTTACCATTGTGGCAAACTAAAACACCTACAGCCGTCCTTATGATTTCATTTTATTTTATTTTGTTACAACCAGTTTCATCGCGTTGAAACTGGTTGCAACAAAATAAAATACAATCATAAGGGCGGCTGTAGGTGTTTTATTTTGCCACAATCCCATCATTTGCCAAAATGAGCACGGGAAACCACCTACAAACCGCACTCAATCTGGCCAGTGTACACCTCCACAGTTGTTCATCCTTCTGGATCTGCCTGACCACTTGTGTTGCAAGTTAGCATGCTTCGTGTTAAGCTACAACAGCAGGTCGTTGGCGTACCTGCATTTTGTTTGTTTCGTTGTGTTTTTAGAACTGCTGCAACGCCGTACTGCGCCCGGGGTGCTACAGATAGTACATATTAGCTACAGAGTGTGAACGATGTCTCACTGTTTGCCATTTATACTGTTGTTGTTAAAACAAAACCAATAAAGTACCAGTGTTCGAAAGCATGCCCTCAGCATGGCTCCCATCTAAGCTTAACAATCAGCTACGGAGACGTACTGAGAAGAGATTATGAAACTGAATATATACTGAGAGTTACTTCAGATCATGTTCATCATGAGAGAATAAGTTCGGCTTAGGCAGTTGTTGTTTAAGTCGTTTGGAAACTTCAGAATTACGATGACAAGCACAAAACCGTTTTCACGCTAAAATGTGAACTACGGAATTTGTAAGTACGGAATTTGCAACTTTTCAGCCAAAATTTGATTTGCAGTACTGTATAGACATATTTCGACTGTCATTTAAGATTATGTGCATGTACTATAATAAGTGAATTAAAATTTTTATATAACACGAACCTAGGGTATATGGTTACTTCAGAGACTGGCAACACAACATATTGTGTGTGAGTGTGTGTGTGTGTGTGTGTGTGTGTGTGTGTGTGTGTGTGTGTGTGTGTGTGTGAGAGAGAGAGAGAGAGAGAGAGAGAGAGAGAGAGAGAGAGAGAGAGGGTGGGGGCGGGGGGAGTGAGAGAGACTGGAGATAGGTGGAAGAGAGCAAATTCAACGATAATCAAAATAAAAAAATTAGCTTCAACATGAACTCCATACATGCTGAAGAATAATTACGTTGTTTGGTTGTAAATATCGTCCCAAAAAATATAACACCAATAAAAAACTACTACTTGCAATTTAAAATTGTGTTCTGCAAAAAGTAAAGTAATGTACTTAGGTGTAGCCAGTAGCCAGTGCACAAAATAAGCTGAGAAAGTAAATTTAGTGTTAGAAAGCCTCTATTCTGCGAGTGGCTCGTGAGGTGCGTCTTGTTTTTGTCTGTTCGCCGGTGGCTGGCACAACAGCAAAAGAATTCACTTGTAACTAAATTTTAGTTAATGAGTGAGCGTAAAACAGTGTGAATTTCTTTGAGTCACAACCTCTTAATCCTCCTGGAATAAATTCAACTGTGTTCGTAATTTCTTCAAGTAAGAAGATACCAACAAATTAGCCACCTAGACAACGAGATGATACGCGAGCTGTCGTCTAAAGCGGATGAGGGCACAAGAACGTATAATTTGTGGGTGACTGCTAAAATTCTCAGAAGTGTAAAATGCATTCTTTGCCCATGTCTTATAACACGGGAAGCAGGATTTGTGAATGGTGGCAGAACGTTTGAAACAGATATATACACTGTCTAGTAGACAGACTGGTGGAGGAGAATGAACCACTGAAAAGCTGAAGCACATGAGAAGGTCTTTGAGGCGTGTTCGACCATCGTAATCGGCAAAACTTTGCCGCACATCGCTATAGCTTGTCACAAATAATTGTAATCATCCAAGCAAATAATCTACTTAGGGTAGAATTATTAAACATCAGAAAATAAGGGGTATGTTTCCTGCAACCAGGTCGCACCCGAACCATCCTCATTTCTCGTCTAATGTACGTTAGTGTTGTTGTTGTTGCTGATGTTGTTTTCGGGGTCTTCAGCCCGAAGACTGGTTTGCTGCAGCTACCCATGCTACTCTACTCTGGATAATCGTCTTCGAATAACTACTGGAACAAAAAAATTCGTTTGCTGCTCATGAGTAAATCTCTCTACAAGTTTACTCCTCCTCCTCCCCCCCCTCCCCCTCCTCTCCGCCATACACACTTCCTTTCGTTACCAATCTGACGATTTTGCAGGCGCCTGGGTGTGCCCTATCAACTTACCCCTTCCTTTAGTCAATATGTTCCATAAATTACTTTTTTCACCCAAAATCGAATCAGTACTCCTCATTAACTATTCGATCTACCCATCTAATCTTCAGTATTTTTCTGAAACACAACATTTCTTATCTGAACTACTTATCGTTCTCGTATCATTTCCGTACAATGCTACACTCCAGCAAATACCTTTAAAAAGACTTCTTAATATTTAATTTTGTATTAGATGTTAACAAAGTCCTCTTCTTCAGCAACACTTTTCGTGCTGTAGCCAGTCTCCATTTTACGTACCCTCTTCTTCAGCTATTATCAGTTCTTTTGCTGCCCAAATAGCAAAACACAGCTTTTACTTTTACTGTCTAATTTCCTAATCTAATTTCTTCAGAATCACCTGATTTAATTCGACTCCATTGTATTACACCTGTTTTACTTTTGTTGATGTTCATCTTTTAACTTACTGGTTTGGTGCATAAGTTCGTAGTGTTTTTCCATAAGATTAATAGACGTAACAGATGCACATAACAGAGACTTCCGTCATCTACAATATATTCTCCTTGTAATGGTTCTTTATTTACGTGACCATTACGGCACTCCAACCCCAGTTCTCGATACCAGTAATATCGTACTACTTTTCTGCGAAGTAACAGACATATTTTTGTGACAATATTTGTATTTGGTTTTATTAATGTATAGGTACTCCGATGTATCGATATATTACAGTGACATGGTTCTTGTGTGTTTTTATTTCTGTGAGACTGTCATAATCTTTGACTTACTTGTAACCGTTTTGGCGCGAATTCGCACAGAGCAGTCTTTGTTTCACTTTGCAGAAGATTAGTTGTTATTTATCTTTGTAAAATAACGGTCAAGTCTTGTGTTTGGTTAAAGTGGAAATTAAATATATGAAGATTGATACAAAACTGTTTTCTTGATGATGTGACAATTAAGAAGAAGTATATGTGAATTTACAAGAAGTTTAATAAAAATGTGGATGGTGAACACCAAGTCTAAAATTATTTCTACCAGACCTAAGTTCTGATCTGGGATTGTTTGATCATTAAGAATTTCCTGAAAAACGCATTTGTTAGGTCTTCAAATACTGCTAAAATACAGATCTGGACCTTCTAGCAGTCATAGTGGTATCACCCTAGAATCAACCAGATGAGCCATAACAACTTCGACGAAATCTATATGGGAACCCATTCAAGATAAGTGCCAAAATTAATGACGTTTTTACACTGACTTCATTATTTCCATTCCGACGATACCATCCACAGTCAATAACTTTGTTGTTGCCCGATAAAGCGAACATATGCTGCGTGAGCAACATTATTAATCTGATTTCAAACGTACTTTGCAAGTGGTGGTATTGTTAGATCCTCCATTATTTACAACAGTCTGCCAACGCTGGGGTATCTTTTCGATTACGCAACTGTAGCAATCACGTGGTTCTGAGGCGAAAACTTCTTCGAGCCATGTTCGGGGTGAATTTTCTTCCGGAAAGGAAGTTCCCCTGTAGGTTGTTCGATAGCGAACGGAAAAGGCGAAAATCCACGGGTGCAAAATCAGGTGAATAACGTGGGTACAGCTCATGCATCGAAGCTGCTTACAAGAATAATATACAGAAGAATGGAAAAGAAAATTGAGAATGCGCTAGATGACGATCAGTTTGGCTTTAGGAAAGGTAAAGGGACGAGAGAGGCAATTCTGACGTTACGGCTTATAATGGAAGCAAGGCTAAAGAAAAATCAAGACACTTTCATAGGATTTGTTGACCTGGAAAAAGCGTTCGACAATATAAAATGGTGCAAGCTGTTCGAGATTCTAAAAAAGGTAGGGGTAAGCTATAGGGAGAGACGGGTCATATACAATATGTACAACAACCAAGAGGGAATAATAAGAGTGGACGATCAAAAACAAAGTGCTCGTATTAAGAAGGGTGTAAGACAAGGCTGTAGCCTTTCGCCCCTACTCTTCAATCTGTGCATCGAGGAAGCAATGATGGAAGTAAAAGAAAGGTTCAGGAGTGGAATTAAAATACAAGGTGAAAGGATATCAATGATACGATTCGCTGATGACATTGCTATCCTGAGTGAACGGAATGAACAGTCTAATGAGTACAGAGTATGGTTTGAGAGTAAATCGGAGAAAGACGAAGGTAATGAGAAGTAGTAGAAATGAGAAGAGCGAGAAACTTAACATCAGGATTGATGGTCACGAAGTCAATGAAGTTAGGGAATTCTGCTACCTAGGCAGTAAAATAACCAATGACGGACGGAGCAAGGAGGACATCAAAAGCAGACTCGCTATGGCAAAAAAGGCATTTCTGGCCAAGAGAAGTCTACTAATATGAAATACCGGCCTTAATTTGAGGAAGAAATTTCTGAGGATGTACGTCTGGAGTACAGCATTGTATGGTAGTGAAACATGGACTGCGGGAAAACCGGAACAGAAGAGAATCGAAGCATTTGAGATGTGGTGCTATAGACGAATGTTGAAAATTAGGTGGACTGATAAGGTAAGGAATGAGGAGGTTCTACGCAGAATCGGTGGGGAAAGGAATATATGGAAAACACTTATAAAGAGAAGGGACGGGACATCTGCTAAGACATGAGGGAATGACTTCCATGGTACTAGAGGGAGCTGTAGAGGGCAAAAACTGTAGAGGAAGACAGAGATTGGAATACGTCAAGCAAATGATTGAGGACGTAGGTTGCAAGTGCTACTCTGAGATGAAGAGGTTAGCACAGGAAAGGAATTCGTGACGGGCCGTGGCGTTACCACTGAGTAGCATTACTTCTCGCTACCTTCCTGGTCATTAATCTTGGACTGCATGTGCAAGATACCTCAGTTGGTGACATTAAATGTCAACAACGATGGTACACCTCTGAGAAACAATTCGTAGTACACCATGCCATCACTGTTCCACCAGATGTGTAACGTCATCTTTCTTGAATACGCGTAGGTCTTAGTACAGGAAGTTGCTGCTTTGTTTAGGCTCAACAATTCCTTTCTTTTCTTTGCGTTAGCATAAAGACACCGTTTCACGTCACCGCTAACGATACAGGATAGAAATAATCGGTGTTGTTCACGAGCCAACTGATGAGGAGCAAGCAGATATGTACATCCGACCACCCGCTGGTTTTTGTAATTTTGGCTTAGAGCGTGCGGTATCCATACACTCGATTTTTGAACCTTCCAATCTGCATGAAAATATCGCATGATGGTGGAATGATGACATTTCATCATAATCGCCAGTTCTCGAGTACACTGACATGGATCGTTTTGCATTCATGTGTTTAAACAATGTTCATCAAATCCTGAAGGTCTTCCTTACAACGAAAAAGAAGAAAAAAGTTACTGCCGTGCTCTGCGCAATGGCACTACGCCCCTGCATGGAGCAAATGTTTCTGGTTGTCTGCGCCGTTGTCACCCCTCTATTGAACTCCAACACAAGAATATGTCGGCAATGTTCCGATTTCTCCACTTAATGCTCCATTTTCTAGTGTCCACAGCTCAGCTCACTATCTCGAAATGACAAAATGACAATATGTAAGCTCAAACAGCAACAATGAACCACAAACAAAAAATGACAATCGATAAACAAACTCATAGCAATCGGAATAACAACATGAAAAACAAAAACGCTACGAACTTACGCACCAACCTTTAACAAGAGACTATTCGTTCCATTCAAGTACTCTCGTAAGTCAATTGACGTCTCTGATAGAGTCAAAACCTCATCAACAGAGTTCAAAGTTTTCATTTCTTCTTACTGACCTTTAATTCTCTCTGCAAATTTCTTGGTGGTGTCTTTTTATACTTGCTCATAGTTGAGATAGAATAACATTAGGGACAGGCTACAGCCGTGTCCTCACTCCGTTCTCAACCAGTTCTTTCCATTCATGCCCTACAGTCTGGTTTTAGTAAAAGCAGTAAATAAGTATCCTGTCTTTAACGACATTAAAGTTGAGGCTATATTAAACTCTTAGTTTTTGTTTGTTCCTTATATTGCCTCATGCTTGCGGACTAACTAGAAAGAAAATTGAGAAATTTGATTGCTGACGTGAGATAGTAGGTATTTTGTGTATTCTTACTGTAGGGTAAGAAGCAATAATGGGCTGGAGATGTTGAGAGCGGCAGTGTTGGACGGCGCGATAAATTCCAAAGGTCAGCGCAGCGATGACTTCACGGCTGCTCGCGCACATAAAGGGGACGCCTGAAACAACACAGACCGCTCATCTCCGCTATTGGCACGGCAATTCGAAGCCGCTTCGCCGCGGGCCGTTGCACAATGGGGACCCCGGTGGCTGCGCTGCCGGGCCGGCATCGGCTTTGTCTGAAACCGCAGAGCCGCACGCGGGTTGCGCAAGCGTCGCGTAATCGAATCGTCAAATTGAGTTTCACGGGTGATGCGCAGAGAAAGCGCGACGGCATCAGTTGCGGCAGAGCCACCGCGGGGCCCGGGCAGCGCGCCGCGCTGGGTCACGGGGCCAGCCGCTGCTGCGCTCTGGAGGTCACCACGCGAAGCTGCGGAGCGCCGGCGGGTGTGCCCGAGTCGCTCACCGCTTCCCCGTTGTTACGAGGTCTGAGCGGGTCGGATAAGTGCCATCCGCGCTGCATCTGCAGCACCCTTGGGCGAACTCGCAGGTCTTATCTGCATCCGCGTAGATTAAAATGTTGACGATCACTTCTGTTTGTTCGACGTCAACCCCACGGGACTACAAGTCCCACCGCCCTTCACCCGCCCATGTTAGGCAAAATTTCTCTGCCTGGCTCATGTAGTACTATCACCGTCAGAGGGTGGTACGGGACTACAAGTCCCACCGCCACACCTCCGAAGTGAATTGCAGTGACGCAGTCACTGCCCTGTGAAAATTTACTGCCTCACCAACACAGCTAGACCGCAATAGACCGGTGATGCTGTATTGTAACATATCACCCCGGACTACAAGTCAATTTAAAAAAAAAAAAAAAAATTCTGTTTGTTCGGTACGCCTGCAACTCTGACTGTAAGCTAGCATTTAGTCTCAGTTTTAATCTGCTTAAAATGTTCAAATGTGTGTGAAATCTTATGGGACTTAACTGCTAAGGTCATCAGCTCCTAAGCTTACACACTACTTAACCTAAATTATACTAAGGACAAACACACACGCCCATGGCCGAGGGAGGAATCTGACCTCCGCCGGTACCAGCCGCACAGTCCATGATTGCAACGCCTTACATTTAATCTGCTGAATCGGACGTCGGTGGGTGATTATAATGAAAATACCGGGTGACCAAAAAGTCAGCATAAATTTGAAAACTTATTAAACCACGGAATAATGTAGATAGAGAGGTAAAAATTGACACACATGCTTGGAATGACATGAGGTTTTATTAGAACCAGAAAAAAACAAAGTTCACAAAATGTCCGACATATGGCGTCGTGATGATCGTGTGCTCAGCCGCCACTTTCGTCATGCTAGGCCTCCCACGTTCCTAGACCTCAGTCCGTGCGATTATTGGCTTCTGGGTTACCTGAAGTCGCAAGTGTATCGTGATCAACCGACATCTCTAGGGATGCTGAAAGACAACATCCGACGCCAATGCCTCACCATACCTCCGGACATGCTTTACAGTGCTGTTCACAACATTATTCCTCGACTACAGCTATTGTTGAGGAATGATGATGGACGTATTGAGCATTTCCTGTAAAGAACATCATCTTTGCTTTGTCTTACTTTGTTATGCTAATTATTGCTATTCTGATCGGATGAAGCGCCATCTGTCAGACAACTTTTGTATTTTTTTTTTGTTCTAATAAAACCCCATCTCATTCCAAGTATGTGTGTCAATTTGTACCTCTCTGTCTACATTATTCGGTGATTTATTCAGTTTTCAAATTTATACCGACTTTTTGATCACCCGTTATATTTCCTGTTCAAATGTGTGTGAAATCTTATAGGACTTAACTGCTAAGGTCATCAGTCCCTAAGCTTACACACTACTTAACCTAAATCATCCTAAGGACAAACACACACACCCATGCCCGAGGCTCGAACCTCCGCCGGGACCAGCCGCACAGTCCATGACTGCAGCGCGTGTCAGACCGCTCGGCTAATCCCGCGCGGCGTATATCTAGTGACGGAGGCCCAGTGTGGGCTGTTATTATCGTACGCCACCGAAAGATGTCAGATATGCTGTGTGGTAATGTGGAACCGATTATCGCTGCAAAAAAATTTGTTCTAATTTTGGTCACTCGGTGCACACCTGTTGCTGTACTCTCTTTGTGTGACTGTGTGACATCCACTCAGTCATCTGACAAGCCATAACGTGAGCGAATAACATGGCTGTCGAGAAGACAGACCGTGCGCTGTTAGTGAAAATGCTTTGTGTGAGCGGCAGCTATTACTGTTCTGCATTGAGAGAGTATCGCCGACTGAACGGTTTGAAGAGAGGCCCGATGTTGTTATTGTTTTAAATAAGACGATAATGAAATTCGAAAACACGGGTGAGGTTGGTGTGGTACATGAAAGAGGAACATGACCTAAACCGTCGAAGCTATTCACGAGGTTCCTCTTGCTGTAAGTGACTCTGTAGTACTTGGCCCCAGGTGGTGCTAGTGCTCGAGAATTGTCCATCCCATTGTCAACTGGTACCCGTACGAGATACAGAGATACAGACGGCGCAGCAACTGAATCCTCATGATCCTCAACAACGTGCTCTGCGGTTTCTGACAAGAATCGAAGTTGATGACATGTGTCCGAGCAATATTTTATGGAGTGACGAGGCACATTTTAGTCTACAGGTTGCAGTGAATACACAGAACCGCCGAATTTGAGGTACTGTTGAACCGTGTGTTGTGCACGATGAGCCACTCCCCTCGCCGTATGTGACTGTGTGACGTGGATTCGCATCATCATCATCATCATTTAAGACTGATTATGCCTTTCAGCGTTCAGTCTGGAGCATAGTCCCCTTTATAAAATTCCTCCATGATCCCCTATTCCGTGCTAACATTGGTGCCTCTTCTGATGTTAAGCTTATTACTTCAAAATCATTCTTAACCGAATCCAGGTACCTTCTCCTTTGTCTGCCCCGACTCCTCCTACCCTCTACTGCTGAACCCATGAGTCTCTTGCGTAACCTTGCTTCTCCCATGCGTGTAACATGACCCAATCATCTAAGCCTGTTCGCCCTGACTGCTACATATATAGAGTTCATTCCCAGTTTTTCTTTGATTTCCTCATTGTGGACACCCTCCTGCCATTGTTCCCATCTACTAGTACCTGCAATCATCCTAGCTACTTTCATATCCGTAACCTCAGCCTTATTGATAAGGTAACCTGAATCCACCCAGCTTTCGCTCCCATACAACAAAGTTGGTCGAAAGATTGAACGGTACACAGATAACTTAGTCTTAGTATTGACTTCCTTCATGCAGAAGAGAGTAGATCGTAGCTGAGCGCTCACTGCATTAGCTTTGCTACACCTCGCTTCCAGTTCTTTCACTATGCTGCCATCCTGTGAGAATATGCATCCTAAGTACTTGAAACTGTCCACCTGTTCTAACTTTGTTCCTCCTATTTGGCACTCAATCCGTTTATATCTCTTTCCCACTGACATTACTTTCGTTTTGGAGATGCTAATCTTCATACCATAGTCCTTACATTTCTGATCTAGCTCTGAAATATTACTTTGCAAACTTTCAATCGAATCTGCCATCACAACTAAGTCATCCGCATATGCAAGACTGCTTATTTTGTGTTCTCACATCTTAATCTCACCCAGGCAGTCTATTGTTTTCAACATATGATCCATATATAATATGATCAACAGTGGAGACAGGGTGCAGCCTTGTCTTACCCCTGTAACTACTCTGAACCATGAACTCAATTTACCGTCAATTCTAACTGCTGCCTGACTATCCATGTAAAGACCTTTAATTGCTTGCAAAAGTTTGCCTCCTATTCCATAATCTCGTAGAACAGACAATAACTTCCTCCTAGGAACCCGGTTATATGCCTTTTCTAGATCTATAAAGCATAGATACAATTCCCTGTTCCATTCATAACACTTCTCCATTATTTGCCGTAAGCTAAAGATCTGGTCCTGACAACCTCTAAGAGGCCTAAACCCACACTGATTTTCATCCAATTGGTCCTCAACTAATACTCGCACTTTGCTTTCAACGATACCTGAGAAGATTTTACCCACAACGCTGATTAAAGAGATACCTCTGTAGTTGTTACAATCTTTTCTGTTTCATGTTTAAAGATTGGTGTGATTACTGCTTTTGTCCAGTCTGATGGAACCTGTCCCGACTCCCAGGCCATTTCAATTGTCCTGTGTAGCCATTTAAGACCTGACATTCCACTGTATTTGATGAGTTCCGACTTAATTTCATCCACCCCAGCTGCTTTATTGCACTGCAATCTATTGACCATTTTCACCACTTCCTCAAATGTGATCCTATTTCCATCCTCATTCCTATCCCATTGTACATCGAAATCTGAAACATTACTGATCGTATTTTCACCTACATTGAGCAACTCTTTAAAATATTCCCTCCACCTGCCCAAGGAATCCACAGGATTCACAAGCAGTTTTCCCGACCTGTCCAAAATACTTGCCATTTCCTTCTTACCTCCCTTTCGGAGACTGCTAATTACACTCCAGAATGGTTTTCCAGCAGCTTGACCCAAAGTCTCCAACCTGTTTCCAAAGTCGTCCCAAGATTTCTTCTTGGATGCTGCAATTATCTGTTTGGCTTTGTTTCTTTCTTCAACATAACTTTCTCTGTCTACCTGAGTTCTAGTATGTAGCCATTTTTGATACGCCTTCTTTTTCCTTTTACAGGCTGCCTTGACTGTGTCGTTCCACCAAGCTGTTTGCTTCATCCTACCTTTACACTACTGTTCCAAGACATTCTTTAGCCACTTCTAGTACTGTGTCCCTGTACCTTGTCCATTCCTTTTCCAATGACTGTAATTGACTACAGTCAACTAACTGGTACCTTTCTGAGATCATTGTTATGTACTTGTGCCTGATTTCCTTATCCTGAAGTTTCTCCACTCTTATCCTCCTACATATGGACCTGACCTCCTGCACTTTCGGCCTCACAATACCAATTTCGCTGCAGATTAAATAATGATCAGTGTCATCAGAGAATCCCCTGAATACACGTGTGTCCCTCACAGCCTTCCTGAATTCCTTATCTGTTATTATATAGTCAATGACAGATCTGGTTCCCCTGCCTTCCCAAGTATACCGGTGAATGTTCTTATGTTTAAAAAAGGAGTTTGTGATTACTAAGCCCATACTGGCACAGAAATCCAAGAGTTGTTTCCCGTTCCTGTTGGCCTCCATATCCTCTCCAAATTTACCCATAACCTTTTCATACCCTTCTGTTCGATGCTGGAAACAATCAGAGCAAAGTGGACTCACAAGCATTTTTTTTTTCTCGGTCCGTTCTTCTCTGCATGGAATACACACAGATGGCCTGTCAGGTGTACGGTGACGTCTGCACGTTATCGAGACCTCCTTGTACAGCGTGTGAGCTCGTTTTCGGAAGAGCGCAGCGAAACTGTGTGGAAACCATCGTTTTTTTTTTTTTTCAGAGTGGGACAAAACCTCATGTCGCTCGCCCAGAGAAAGTCCTACTTAATGCAACGTTCCAGGAAAGCGTTAGCTGCAAAGGTTTTCCAGATGTATGGCCCGCAAGTTTACCTGTTTTGAATCCATGTGACTTTTTTCTCTTAGGATATTTAAAAGAACGCTTGTACCAGAGTCACGTTGCTCAGTTTCCACCGGAAGTCATGCGAGCGAGTGTTGGTCACGTCCTCTTACGGATGCAGTATCTTGTCGACGTCTCTGGTGCTCATATTGAACAAATTGTGTGAGCGGCGGAATTCAGTACCTCGTCGAACTCTTCCCTGCTCATACTGAACAAATTATGTAAGCGGCGGTTAGTAATGAAGTTAGCATTATGATGACATATCATCGTATACACTGTGTACAGCACCAGATTTGCACCTGGTGGCCAAAATTGGAAATACTTTTTTCTCAACGTGACTAGATTCCGAATTAACGCATTAGCATTTCGATGTAATACATTAATTACAGCCCACAATGGACCTCTATGAGTAGCTTCACTTAAATTATAACCAGTTACTTTACATTCCATAGACCAAGAACAGACAGGAGCTTGACCACATTTTAACAGAACACTACCTATAATTAATGAAACCGATTTTGGAATTTTTCTGCGGAACCGTAATTTCTTGCTGTAATAGAAGCGCTACCCGTTTTCTCTCGGATAACAGCCTCTCTACGCTGCCTACACGATGACTCACTGTCTGCTCTAAAACTTGCAGCACCTGCCTGACTAAAACCGCACTGTATACAGGATTACCGAAGGACTGGAACAGAAGCTTGAAGAAGGCCATACCACCAACTTCGCTTGGGTGGAATTAGACTGTCGGACCACTGGCGACGAAGCTGCGAACCGCTTGGTCAAAGAAAATGCTGCGATTTGTCACACTACCTGAACCGCAATCTCAAGTGCAGATTACCGATACTTACCATGCAGATGCACCACAAAAGACTTCCAACGAGAATGGCAGCTAACAACATGCCAGACAGTCGAAAAATACGAAAAAATTCCCCATCGTCAGCCTAGTCTATGAGATACCCTAAATACCAGTAAGCCGGCCGCGGTGGCCGAGCGGTTCTAGGAGCTTCAGTACAGAAGCGCGCGACTGCTACGGTCGCAGGTTCGAATCCTGCCTCGGGCATGGATGTGTGTGATGTCCTTAGGTTAGTTAGGTTTAAGTAGTTCTAAGTTCTAGGGGACTGATGACCTTAGATGTTAAGTCCCATAGTGCTCAGAGCCATTTGAACCAAATACCAGTATCTTGGCACCTCCTCTCTTTAGCAGACTCAAATATAACTATGGTTTCTTCTGTAAGGATCTTCAGAAATAGTAGACACTCCTTTCTGGTCCTGTGGTGAGAAACAGGGAGCAGATCATCTTTTCCTTGGGTGTCCCACAGTAAATGGAGTTACTATAATCATTTCGGTCTGAGCTGGCGAAGACAGCGGTTATGTACGCATGAGGTGCGCTCGCTTGTGTGAATGTGTGTGTGTGTTTTCCTTTCTGAAAAAGGTTTTTACCGAAAGCTAAATGTGTAACAGTCTTTCCGTTGTGCCTCTATGCAATTAGGTGTGTCATTTTTATGGTGAGTTGATATTTCAACCTGGACTTCCCATTGTTTTTAAGCTCCAGTTCGTTCGAATGAATCGATTTTGTGGAACTACACACAACAAAAGTTTTGCATCACCCCAATTCCCAGAACTCCTGAAGATAGATGCTAACTGTGGATACTGTACCACAGACACAGTCTCTCTGACTGTTCATAGATGTCACTAAACCCGCCCAAAGATGTAAACAACCATGCATAAGCAGCGCCTATTGGACGGAGGGGGTCCGACAGCCGATCAGTTCCAGTCATTCCACCAGGAAGGAGGTACACGCCTCGTGTTGTCTGTAGTTCAAACATGCATAGACGGTCAATGCCGCGGTTCGATCACGTCCGCTTTGTTACTTTGTGCCTGGAAGGGCTCTCAACAAGGGAAGTGCCCAGGCGTCTCGGAGTGAGCCAAAGCGATGTTGTTCGGACATGGAGGAGACACAGAGAGACAGGAACTGTCGATGACATGCCTCACTCAGGTCACCCAGGAGCTACTACTACAGTGGATGACCGCTACCTACGGATTATGGTTCGGAAGAACCCTGACAGCAAATCCACCATGTTGAATAATGCTTTTCGTGCAGCCACAGGACGTCTTATTACGACTCAATCTGGACGCAATAGGCTGCATGATGCGCACCTTCACTCCCGACGTCCATAGCGAGGTCCATCTTTGCAGCCACCACACCATGCAGCGCGGTAGAGATGGGCCCAAAAACATGCCAAATGGACCGCTCAGGTTTGGCGTTATGTTCTCTTCACCGATGAGTGGCGCATTTGCCTTCAGCCAGACAATCGTCGGAGACGTGTTCGGAGGCAACAACGTCAGGCTGAACACCTTAGACACACGGTCCAGCAAGTGCAGCAAGGTCGAGGTTTCCTGCTGTTTTGGGGTAGAATTATGTGGGGCCGACGTACGCTGCTGGTGGTCATGGAAGGCACCTTAACGACTGTACGATATGTGAATGCCATCCTCCGACCGATAGTGCAACCACATCGGACCAAACAGCGAGGTCATCGGTCTCATCGGAATAGTGAAGGACGGGTAAGGAAGTCGGCCGTGCTCTTTCGAAGGAACCAACCCGGCATTTGCCTGGAGCGATTTAGGGAAATCACGGAAAACCTAAATCAGGATGGCCGTCGCGGGATTGAACAGTCGTCCTCCCGAATGCGAGTCCAGTGTGCTAACCAGTGCGCTACCTCGCTCAGTAATTTACCAATGGACTACCGGGACCGACAATGACGACATGGTTAACTGGAAAAACGCTGACGACTCTTAGCATTGCTTTTACAAACTTTTTTACGCATTGCTGCTGCAATCTGTATCTATTTATATTCCAGACCCCTTTAGCCTTGTACACTATGTGACCAAAAGTATCTGGACACCTGGCTGAAAATGACTTACAAGTTCGTGGCGCCCTCCATCGGTAATGCTGGAATTCAATATGGTGTTGGCCCACCCTTAGTCTTGGTGACAGATTTTACTCTCGCAGGCATACGTTCACTCAGGTGCTGGAAGGATTCTTGGGGAATGGCAGCCCATTCTTCACGGAGTGCTCCACTGAGGAGAGGTATCGATGCCGGTCGGTGAGGCCTGGCACGAAGTCAGGTCATGACTATGTGCAGGCCAGCCCATTACAGGGATGTTATTGTCGTGTAACCACTCCGCCAGAGGCCGTGCATTATGAACAGATGCTCGATCGTGTTGAAAGATGCAATCTCCATCCCCGAATTGCTCTTCAACAATGGGAAGCAAGAAGGTGCTTACAACATCAATGTAGGCCTGTGCTGCGATAGTACCACGCAAAACAACAAGGGGTGCAAGCCCCCTCCATGATAAACACGACCACACCATAACACCACCGCCTCAGAGTTTTACTCTAGGCACTACACACGCTGGCAGACGACGTTCACCGGCCATTCCCCATACCTAACAATGCCACCGGATTGCCACATGTGTAAAGTGATTCGTCACTCCACACAACGTTTTTTCCACTGTTCAGTCGTCCAATCTAACACCAAGCGAGGCGTCGTTTGGCATTTACTGGCATGATATGTGGCTTATGAGCAGCTGCTCGACCATGAAATCCAAGTTTTTTCACCTCCCGCCTCACTGTCACAGTACATGCAGTGGATCCTGGTGTTGTTTGGAATTCCTGTGTGATGGTCTGGGTAGATGTCCGCCTATTACACATTACGATCCTCTTCAACTGTGGGCGGTCTGTCTCACTCAACAGACGAGGTCAGCTTGCACGCTTTTGTGCTGTACGTGTCGCTTCACGTTTCCACTTCACTATCACATCGGTAACAGTGGATCTAGGGATGTTTAAGAGTGTGGAAATCTCGCGTACAGACGTATGACAAACGTGATACCCAATCGCTTGCCGGCCGCGGTGGCCATGCGGTTCTAGGCGCTGTAGTCCGGAACTGCGCGACTGCTACGGTCGCAGGTTCGAATCCTGCCTCGGGCATGGATGTGTGTGATGTCCTTAGGTTAGTTAGGTTTAAGTAGTTCTAAGTTCTAGGAAACTGATGATCTCAGATGTTAAGCCCCATGTGCTCAGAGCCATTTGAACCATTTTGAACCCAATCACTTGACCACGTTCGAAGTCCGTGAGTTCCGCGGAGTGCCCCATTCTGCTCTGTCACGATGTCTATTGACTACTGAGGTCGCTTAAATGGAGTACCTGGCAGTAGGTGGCAGAACAATGCACCTAATATGAAAAATATATGTTTTGGGGGTGTCCGGATACTTTAGATCACATAGTGTACATTAAGACATCTTCATTGGATCTAGTCTGGAATACAACAGTTTTGTTGTTGTTGATGTTGATGTTCTTCATCTTGTTCTTTTCTTCTTGTCCTTCGGCATTATGACCTGCTCTCGCTTCACAGTCTCTTCCTCGGCCTTCCCACACTCCTTCCAAAGCGATTATACGCCATCACTTGTCGAAGGATACTCCGAGGCGGCATCCACAATACATATTCTTTTCAATCCTAGTTTCGTTGGATTACTTTTCCAGTTAACAGCCACACCCCAGTTTTTTTCCTTATTCGATATCTTATTTTGTCTTACCTTATGCGGCCTTTCACTAATGGTTCAAAAGGCTCTAAGCACTATGGGACTTAACATCTGAGGTCATCAGTCCCCTAGAACTCAGAACCACTTAAATCTGTGTGACCTAAGGACATCACACGCATCCATGCCCGAGGCTGGATTCGAACCTACGACCGTAGCAGCAGCGCGGTTGCGGACTGAAGCCCCTAGAACCGCTCGACCACAGCGGCCGACCCTTCCACTGAACTAAACAATTTCATTTCTGACGTTTCAAGCTGGTTTAGGTCTTTTGACCTTAATATCCAACTTTCTGCTCTATTAAGTACAGTGGATAGTGCCATGACATTAAAGAGTAAAATGAGAAGGGAAACCCAAATGATGTTTCGAGTGTTATTCTTATCGTAACACGTGTATGTTGATAGAAGGTAATATTCTTATGTCTTCTTCTTCTTACTCTTCTTCTTCAAAAGTTATTTCGCTTTCTAGATACTAGAAATGGGACACCCAATCTATTATATTCTATTATTTTACCAGCGGTTACCTTAGTTTTACGGAGTATTCTCGTTAGAAGGCCATTATTTTCTTACTGTCTTCAGGTTATAATTTAGACTTGTATTGTTTAACATATGTATTTATATTTGTAATTCATCTTTTTTGTTCTGTGTGGTTACGCCGGCCGGAGTGGCCGTGCGGGTCTAGGCGCTACAGTCTGGAGCCGAGCGACCGCTACGGTCGCAGGTTCGAATCCTGCCTCGGGCATGGATGTGTGCGATGTCCTTTGGTTAGTTAGGTTTAATTAGTTCTAAGTTCTAGGCGACTAATGACCTCAGAAGTTAAGTCACATAGTGCTCAGAGCCGTTTGAACCATTTTTTGTGTGGTTACCTGGTCGTCCGCATAAAACATATGTAGAAGAATTTATCGGTCCCAGTTCTTATACAAAGAGTTATTCTCTAACTCATCCATTCCCTGACCAGGCTGTCGATATAGATATTGAATATAATCGATGGTATACTACAGACGTGCCTCACTCCCTTGTTTGTCTCTATTCCTTGTGTCAGCTCTCTGCCAGTATTATTTTTATTTTGGTATTTTTATATAAGCGTTGTCCGCTCCCTGCAGCTGAGTGGATGGTCAGAGGGTTAGTTACCCTCTGCAATAAAAAAACTGAGTGAATGCATCAACGAAGAACTTGAACGGACCTCATAGTACGTCCACCCTGAACACATAGACGAAACGATAACGAACAAAATGAGATCATAAAAAAAAGTGGTCAGTATGACAGAATGTCAATCCTTAGGGCTCGGGTTCGATTCCCGGCTGTGTTGGAAATTTTCTCCGCTCAGGAAATGGGTGTTGTGGTGCCTGGAGAAATTTCTTTCATCCATTACTGACAAGAGCTTTATATCTATAAATGTCCTCCAATCCTTTTTCATAGTCGATCAATGATAGGCGTCTTTTTTAATTGAATTCCCGTATTTTTTGTATAATTTATCTCACAGTAAAGCATCGTCGGCACAGGATCTTCGTTCAGGGAAGATATTTACAGATCAGAAAACAAAACCACGTCACATTACTTACATTCATACATTATTAATTACAGTTATACCTCTCAGGGAGAAATCAGCGCATCCTCCCGTCTGACAGTGGATTAGAGATCGCACTGTTGCCAACTGAACGAAGTATATGTTGACAAACTGGTGACAATTCATTTCTGTTCTTCCTCTCCTCCTCCCCTCTTTCTCCCACCCCCTCTCTCGCTCGTATGTGTGCGCAATTATTTTTCATGTTTTTTCTTTCTTTCCTTACTTCAGATATGTAACATTATGTTAAGGCGGGGATTCTAGATCCTGAATATCCATCTGATAGTTTTGAGGGAGTGGGTAAATAGTTATAGACGTTCGAATGATTAGATATTTGTTTTAGAGATTATTTGGAAGGGAACAGGGAAGAGTGAGTGGAAAGGTGATGTGCGGCATTATCATCATGAGCATCTGTTGGGGTGATACTCCAAGATTTTTGTCCGTTAACGTGAACTGTAAGTTGTCTGTCACGTACTGTAGGTGATTAAAATACATTTCCCTTCGTCTTCGGTTTTTGTACTTGATAATTTCCTTGCAAGGTAGGAAAAGGTATTTTATTGTTTATTCCGATTTTTTTCATGTTTTCTTCTCCAGAGATTGGCTGCTGAAAATGTTCTCTAAGACGTTCTGGAACTGTGGAGTGATTTGTCTCATATGTCTACACCCTAACAAGTTATTTTTATCTGACATCAAACGCTGTACCTGTTTCACACACGTTGCTTCCATCACATGTGTTACTTTGTAATTGGTATAGTCTGATTTCAGAAAGCAAGTATACATCCCCTGTCAGATTTGGGATGTATTTTTGCATAGAACTGTCTAGCGTGTATTCTATGTTTGACCTTCTCTTTTGAAAATGTTGGTAATTTTATGTGTGAATTTTTATTTGTTGACTTCCATCTTGTTTCTTCTGTAGTATTTCTGATTATTCTGTGTTGTTGCTATGATATTGAGTGTGTGTGTACGTGTTACATTATTTTGTGTGTGTTTCTTGTTACCATTTGTGATTTAATTTTGTTGTTTAGTTTTGTCACTTTGCTATTCCCTCCGTTATTTGTGGCCATCTGTATTATGATGTCTAGTTCCTTTTGGTAGGTTTCTTTGTCAAATAGCACTGTATTGAGTCCAGGGAGCAAGTTTCAAACTAAGCTTTTCTGATTTTGGGTGGTTCAAAGTTTGGGGTAAGATTGTGTCAGTTGTTGGGGGTGAATGGCAAACTTCTAGTAAGTGCTTCTTTTTTGTTTTTTGATTGTTATAATTAGAAAGTTAATCTGGTTATTACGTTCGTTTCCTATTGCAAATTTAATTTTTTATGTATCTTATTAACCTCATCATTTAGTTGGTCGGTTTTTTTTGTGGTTCTTGTATTAAGGAGAGGATGTCATCCTTGTACCTGAAACAGTGTAATATGCTGAATCCTTTTGATCTCTATTTGTAGAAGTAATAAGTTCAGCATGGTTTATAAAACACTTGCTAAAGCACCTGAAACTCTAGAACCCATTGGTAATCCACCCACTTGTAAATAAAATTCATTATTGAACTGAAAGTAGTTTTTTCTTTATAAGTACTACTAAGATGATGGTTTCATTTATTTGTTCACCACCAAGTAGGCTGTATATGTTCGGATTTTATTCTATAATTTCTGAAGTTTATTTTACTGAGATATTGGAACATACTCTCCATGTGGAATAACAGAAGTGTCGTCATGTCTGGTATTTTTATAACTTTCATATGTTGTATTACCAGTGTAGAGTTTTTATTGGTTCAATCTTTTGTACTTTGAAGGATTCAGACGGTAATTTTAACATTTGCCCTGCAATCTTGAAAGTTGGGCATTTCTGAACTTTACTCTGGTTAGGACTGGGATGCTTGGGCCACGGATTTTTGATTGACACAGGGAGATGGGTGCAGTGGAATTATTCTGTGTCAGTTTTCTCTTTTCTGTCATGTGTGGAAATAAAATAAATACAGATTGCAACAAAAAATGTGTCAATTTCCAAAAAGAATTATTAATTTGTGCAGGTAATGGCTACGCCATCAAACTTGTTGTCGTTTAGTATGTTGAGCATAACGGCTAAATGATCACTTTCCAGGATGGAGCCCATGTCTGGAAATTCTTAGGTTGGATGCCGTGTGGCCTAAAAGTATGAGAAATGTTCCGACACAGTGATATCAGCGTGCACTCCATGTTTCGTTAAGAAATTCAAACAGCAGCATCATACCTTACATCAAATTACAAATGTGGTTCAAAACGGTGACCAACTTGATTACAGATTATGTAGAAACTGTATCAGTAATAACTGATTTCAATCACTCACTTTGACAGGGCTATTATAGTGGTAAAGGGAAACTTTATTATTGTCTCTATTATTATTGCTACCTCACGCCAGAAAAGTGAATAATTTTAAAGTGTAGAAACTAGCGTACATGGTGGAATCAGTGGACGAGCGAGCTCAGTACTTCTGACGCAGTAGATACATTGGTTCTCTCCTGATTTTACGGGAGGAGCATGCACTGCAGTATAGTGCCCCACAGGGAGCAGCCAAAAGGTGTAAGACGTGATGAACATTGAATATTACTCCTCTGCTAATCCTACCATTTCGGCATGTGACGTCGAGGTGGTACTGTACATTTGCATCAAAGTGAGCTGCAGTTTTGTAGCCATATTACACTACTGGCCATTAAAATTACTACACCAAGAGGAAATGCAGATGATAAACGGGTATTCATTGAAAAAAAATACTATACTAGAACTGACATGTGATTACGTTCTCATGCAATTTGGGTGCATAGACCCTGAGAAATCAGTACCCAGAACAACCACCTCTGGCCGTAATAACGGCGTTGGTACGCCTGGGCATTGAGTCAAACAGAGCTTGGATGGCGGGTACAGGTACAGCTGCCCATGCAGCTTCAACACGATACCACAGTTCGTCAAGAGTAATGACTGGCATATTGTGATAGCCAGTTGCTCGCCCACCAATTGACCAGACGTTTTCAGTTGGTGAGAGATCTGGAGAATGTGCTGGCCAGGGCAGCAGTCGAACATTTTCTGTATCCAGAAAGGCCTTACAGGACTTGCAACATGCGGTCGTGCATTATCCTGCCGAAATGTAGGGTTTCGCAGGGATCGAATGAAGGGTAGAGCCACGGGTCGTAACACATCTGAAATGTAACGACCACTGTTCAAAGTGCCGTCAGTGCGAACGTGACCGAGACGTGTAACCAATGGCACCCCGTACCATCAGGCCTGGTGATACGACAGTATGGCGACGACGAATACACGTTTCCAATGTGCGTTCACCGCGATGTCGCCAAACACGGATGCGACCATCATGATGACGTTTTGCCATTCGTGCACCCAGGTTCGTCGTTGAGTACACCATCGCAGGCGCTCCTGTCTCTGCTGCAGCGTCAAGTGTAACCGCAGCCATCGTCTCCGAGCTGATAGTCCATGCTGCTGCAAACGTCGTCGAACTGTTCGTGCAGATGGTTGTTGTCTTGTAATCGTCCCCATGTGTTGATTCACGGATCGAGACGTGGCTGCACGATGCGTTACAGCCATGCGGATAAGAGGCCTGTCATCTCGACAGCTAGTGATACTAGGCTGTTGCGATCCAGCACGGCGTTCCGTATTACCCTTCTGAACCCACCGATTCCATATTCTGCTAACAGTCATTGGATCTCGACCAACGCGAGCAGCAATGGCGCGATACGATAAACCGTAATCGCGATAGGCTACAATCCGACATTTATCATAGTCGGAAACGTGATGGTACGCATTTCTCCTCCTTACACGAGGCATCACAACAACGTTTCACCAGGCAACGCCGGTCAACTGCTGTTTGAGTATGAGAAATCGGTTGGAAACTTTCCTCATGTCAGCACGCTGTAGGTGTCGCTACCGGCGCCAACCTCTTGTGAATGCTCTGAAAAGCTAATCATTTGCATATCACAGCATCTTCTTCCTGTCGGTTAAATTTTGCGTCTGTGGCACGTCATCTTCGTGGTGTAGCAATTTTAATGGCCAGTGGTGTACTTGACGTGGCCGTAGTACCAACTGCACCTCATCCAGTATGCGTTGGTCAGAGGATACACTCGGATATCCGCCACACGCGCCATTGCAGTCTCAGTTTATGCCAGCAGACGCCAACCGCCGGCCGTGGTATATACGGTAACTGCAGTGAAAGCAGAGGGGCCGAGAGCCGCCCGCAGGTCGCGCATCGCGGCCGCGTGTAGCTGCCTGCACACAGCACACAGGCGGCCACGTAGCTCGCGTCTGGGCGGTCGTCCTTGGAACGGCGGCGGCGGCGCCTGCCGGTAACTGGAGTAGCCGTGACGCAACGAGCGCTTTGCGGGCGTCCTCTTACCGCGGCAAGCGGCGAAACGGCGCGCCGTCGCGCTTGCACTTGACTCATTACCGCCGGCACACACCGAGATGACTCTTCGGCCCGTATTCTGTCACAGAAAGACCAGCGCACGCAAACCCTTCGGAGAAAAGAGCTGGCAGAAAAACAGCAGAAGGTTTCGTTAACGAAAAAAAGCTAAAACCACAAGTAAACATTTCAGTATTTCCTTCTTTACTTTAATTGTTATCTTAATATACAGGGTGTTTCAAAAATGACCGGTATATTTGAAACGGCAATAGAAACTAAACGAGCAGCGATAGAAATACACCGTTTGTTGCAATATGCCTGGGACAACAGTACAGTTTCAGGCGGACAAACTTTCGAAATTACAGTAGTTACAATTTTCAACAACAGATGGCGCTGCAAGTGATGTGAAAGATATAGAAGACAACGCAGTCTGTGGATGCGCCAGTCTGTACGTCGTCTTTCTGCTGTAAGCTTGTGCTGTTCACAACGTGCAAGTGTGCTGTAGACAACATGGTTTATTCCTTAGAACAGAGGATTTTTCTGGTGTTGGAATTCCACCGCCTAGAGCACAGTGTTGTTGCAACAAGACGAAGTTTTCAACGGAGGTTTAATGTAACCAAAGGACCGAAAAGCGATACAATAAAGGCTCTGTTTGAAAAATTTCAACGGACTGGGAACGTGACGGATGAACGTGCTGGAAAGGTAGGGCGACCGCGTACGGCAACCACAGAGGGCAACGCGCAGCTAGTGCAGCAGGTGATCCAACAGCGGCCTCGGGTTTCCGTTCGCCGTGTTGCAGCTGCGGTCCAAATGACGCCAACGTCCACGTATCGTCTCATGCGCCAGAGTTTACACCTCTATCCATACAAAATTCAAACGCGGCAACCCCTCAGCGCCGCTACCATTGCTGCACGAGAGACATTCGCTAACGATATAGTGCACAGGATTGATGACGGCGATATGCATGTGGGCAGCATTTGGTTTACTGACGAAGCTTATTTTTATCTGGACAGCTTCGTCAATAAACAGAACTGGCGCATATGGGGAACCGAAAAGCCCCATGTTGCAGTCCCATCGTCCCTGCATCCTCAAAAAGTACTGGTCTGGGCCGCCATTTCTTCCAAAGGAATCATTGGCCCATTTTTCAGATCCGAAACGATTACCGCATCACGCTATCTGGACATTCTTCGTGAATTTGTGGCGGTACAAACTGCCTTAGACGACAATGCGAACACCTCGTGGTTTATGCAAGATGGTGCCCGGCCACATCGCACGGCCGACGTCTTTAATTTCCTGAATGAATATTTCGATGATCGTGTGATTGCTTTGGGCTATCCGAAACATACAGGAGGCGGCGTGGATTGGCCTCCCTATTCGCCAGACATGAACCCCTGTGACTTCTTTCTGTGGGGACACTTGAAAGACCAGGTGTACCGCCAGAATCCAGAAACAATTGAACAGCTGAAGCAGTACATCTCATCTGCATGTGAAGCCATTCCGCCAGACACGTTGTCAAAGGTTTCGGGTAATTTCATTCAGAGACTACGCCATATTATTGCTACGCATGGTGGATATGAGGAAAATATCGTACTATAGAGTTTCCCAGACCGCAGCGCCATCTGTTGTTGAAAATTGTAACTACTGTAATTTTGAAAGTTTGTCTGCCTGAAAATGTACTGTTGTCCCAAGCATATTGCAACAAACGGTGTATTTCTATCGCTGCTCGTTTAGTTTTTATTGCCGTTTCAAATATACCGGTCATTTTTGAAACACCCTGCAAATGCTGTGTACATAGTTTCGCGTAGTCAGCGCGTACACAACTTTCCCAATAGAGCGCGCCCCGCTAAGCACAACAGCGCAGGCGCAGCGCTCGTCCGTCTCCGGACTACGAGACGGACCAAATTCTGCTTCCGCTGATCCGCGTATTAATATGTAACGCAGCCAATGAAATCGCTGCTAACATAGAACCTTTTCTCCTCGCGGATCACACTCGCGCAGTGATACCTGAACGCTCGAGGTATTATAACGAGTGTACAGACCTCTGATCAGTCAGTCTGTACCAGTCTGCATTAGTCTGTAGTCAAATTTCAGTCTTCGCCTAATAAGATTATCATATTTCTGTTGGTTGGTTGGTTGGTTGCTTGGGGAAGGAGACCAGACAGCGTGGTCATCGGTCTCATCGGATTAGGGAAGGCCGAGCCCTTTCAGAGGAACCATCCCGGCATTTGCCTGGAGTGATTTAGGGAAATCACGGAAACCCTAAATCAGGATGTCCGGACGCGGAATTGAATCATATTCCTGTACATAGCCATGAAGATAAATGAATAGACACTTTGTCAAGAATCAGAGATATGTGAGAATAAGATTAACATACCAAGACCAAAGGAACTTCAGATTGTCAATTGTAAACAGCATCCAGAATCAAGTAATTTCTAAGCTTTTTATTATTTTAATAAATGTGTGTGAAAATTAATCAAGTTCTGTTTAAAGTTGGTCATTGTCAATCTGCTACTCTAAGCGTCCAAGTGGCATTTCTATCGTCTGACCTAACGGCAGAAGATAAACACGCCACGATAAGACCACGAGACATATTGTTGACACTCGCCTACTTCGTTAGAGCGACAAGTCAAATAATCTGATGGTGTGTGTACCGAAGGTCTTACAGTACGCACACCACAATAAATAAATTTAAAATAGGTAATATTTATTTCAAATAAATAAGTATCACGTTCAATAAATCGTTCACAGAGGAGAATGGTACAAACATGCTGTCATTTGACCTTCGGAGGACTTCCGTATGGACGACATGGTAATAAGCATCCCTGGCGTAGTGAAACAACTGGAAGATTTGAAATCAAATATAGTCATGGACTGTGCGGCTGGTCCCGTCGGAGGTTCGAGTCCTCCCTCGGGCATGGGTGTGTGTGTTTGTCCTTAGGATAATTTAGGTTAAGTAGTGTGTAAGCTTAGGGACTGATGACCTTATCAGTTAAGTCCCATAAGATTTCACACACATTTCAACATTTTTTATTTGAAAGCAAATAAATCATCAGATCGAGATGGAATCCCAATTCGGTTTTACATAGATTACTCTGCGGCATTGGTCTCTTACCTAGCTTGCATTTATCGTGAATCTCTCCCACAGCACGAAGTCCCAAGTTATTAGAAAAAAGCGCAGGTGACCCAGTCTGTAAGAAGGGCAAAAGAACGGACCCATAAAATTGTAGGCCAATATCCTGAAATTAAGTTTGCTGCAGAATCATTGAACATATTCTTAGTTCGCATATATTAAACTTTTTTGAGATTGACCACAAATCAGCATGGTTTTAGAAAGCATCCCTCGTGCGAAACTCCGATTGTTATTTTCTCACGTGATATACTGCGACCTATTGATGAAGGGCAGTAGACAGATTCCATACGGCCACATCACCAGAAAGCATTTGACACGGGTGCCGTGACAGAGCACAGTAGGTTGTCCTCGACGGCGGGTGTTCATCAGAGCGAGGGTATCGTCGAGAGTGCCCCAGGGAAGTGAGATAGGTCCGCCGTTGTTCTCTATATACATAAATGATTTGGAGGACAGAGTGTCCATCAATCTGTGGTTGTTTGTTGATGACGTCGTGGTGTACACTAAAGTGTCGAAGTTGCGTGACGGTAGGAAGATAAAAGACAGGTTAGACAAAATTTTCAGATGGTGGGATGAATGGTAGCTAGCCCTAAATGTGGGAAAAGTGGAAGTTAATGGGTAGGAAAAAGAAACCTGTAATGTTCGGTTATAGTATTTGTAGTGTCCTGCTTGACACAATCAAGTCATTTAAATATCTGGGGGTAACACTGAAGGGCGATGTGAAATGAAACGAGCATGTGAAAACTGTGGTAGGAAAGGCGAATGCTCGACTTCGATTTATTGTGAGAATTTCAGGAAAGAGTGGTTCACTTGCAAAGGAGACCTATCCTTGAGCCCTGCTCGAGTGTTTGGGATCCATACCAGCTCAGATTGAAGGGAAGCATAGTAAGACTTCAGAGGCCGGCTGCTAGATTTGTTACGAATGGTTCTGGAAATCAAATGGGAAGGCAACGTTCTTTTCAAGAAACACTACTGAGAAAACTCAGGGAACCGGCTTTTAAAACAGACTTGCGTATGATTCTACTGCCGCCATCTACATTGCGAGCAAGGACCACGAAGATAACATCCGAGAAATTAAGGCTCATACTGAAGGATATACAAACTCGCTTTTTCCTCACCCTATTCGCGAGTGTAACAGGAAAGGAAATGACTACAAGGTACCCTACGCCACGCACCGTAAGGTGGCTTCAGGGGTACCTATGTAGATGTGGATATAAATGTAGATGTGGAAAATAATTTTACTTCTATGTCAATCACAATGGTCACAGAATACATGGTAACATATTCATAACATCATATACTATTGTTTGTGAAAATTACAGCACTAAGGACGAATCGTCTGAATCTCTCCAAACTCGGAGGGTGTACAGAACAGTTGAGCCATAGTAAGTGATTTAGGTGGCAGAGGGGTGGCGTGTACGTAGGCTCAGAAGTCCGTCTTTTGTGTGAGTGGACAGGTCAGTAGTACACCTCTCTCTCTCTGTGCGGAGCCGTCATACGAAGTGGAAATGTGCAAGCAAGTGTCAACATGTCTCAGCTAAGTCAAAGGGCGAAACATCGCCCTGTGAGTGAGGGTGAACGGTGAAGATGGCTCTACGCACTATGGGACTTAACATCTGAGGTCATCAGTGTCCTAGAACTTAGAACTACTTAAACCTAACTAACCTAAGGACATCACACACATCCATGTCCGAGGCAGGATTCGAACCTGCAACCGTAGCAGCAGCGCGGTTCCGCACTGAAGCGCCTAGAACCGCTCGTTTACATCGGCCGGCAACGGTGAAGACTAACTGGTTTCGGGAAACAGGTTTGTCGTTCAGCTACATATAAAACAACACTCCGCAGGGCACCCTCTGGTGCCACCAACTGAAGCCCCCTGCCCAATCCCATTCGCAATTTGTGCGTAGGGTGAATGAGTCTTGGTAAACCTCTGTATTAACTCTAATTTCTCGAATTCTCTCGTTGTGGTCATTTAGCGAGACGTATATGGGAGGATATAAGATGAACGTCAACAAAAGCAAAACGAGAATAACGAAAAGTAGTGGAATTAAATTACATGGTGCTGAGGTAGCCAGATTAGAAAACGAGGTACTTACAGTAGTTCATGAGTTTTGCTATTTAGGCAGTGAAATAACTGATGATGGCGGAAGTAGACTGACAACGACAAGAAAAGCTTATCTGAGGAAGAGAAATTTGCTAACGTCGAGTATAGCTTTAAGTGCCAGGAAGCTTTTACTGAAAATATATGTGTGGATTGTAGTCATGTATGAAAGTGAAACATGGACGATAAACACTTTAGGCAAGAAGAGAATAAAAGCCTTTGAAATGTGGTGCTACAGAAAAATGCTAAAGATTATATGGGTAGATCATGTAACTAATGAGGTACTGAATGGAACTGGGTAGCAAAGAAATTTGAGGCACAATCTGACTAGAATAAGGGATAGGTTCGTAGGACACATTCTGAGACATCAAGGGATCACCAATGTAGTACTAGAGGCAAGTGTGGGGAGCGGGGTTGGGGTTGGTTCAAATGGCTCTGAGCACTATGGGACTGAACATCTATGGTCATCAGTCCCCTAGAACTTAGAACTACTTAAACCTAACTAACCTAAGGACAGCACACAACACCCAGCCATCACGAGGCAGAGAAAATCCCTGACCCCGCCGGGAATCGAACCCGGGAACCCGGGCGCGGGAAGCGAGAACGCTACCGCACGACCACGAGATGCGGGCGGGGATGGGGTATCAATCTAAAGGGAGACCAACAGATTAATACAGTAAGCAGATTCAGAAGAATGTACGCTGCTGTAGTTACTCGGAGATGAAGTGGCTTCCAGAGGATAGCAAGGAGAGCTGCATCAAACCAGTCTTCGGACTGAAGACCATAACAACAACAAACAAAAGAAGCGTGTGCTTTCTCTTTTCTTTCTTCTCCATTTAAACACACTAAGCTACAGCAATACGAGGCCGGGTACAGCTAGTTATTACTATATTTTATGAACTGAATTGTCACGCATTGTCTTGTTTTCAAGTGCAAATTATCCTGATGCCTGCATTGTGCCTGGTGAATGGTGTCGCCCAGATACTAATGGCCTTGATGGTACTGTAATTACTACTATTAGTATTATTACTATTATTATCAGTATTAGGGTTGACTTTAACTGAGAAGTCAACGAATGCAGCGTCTGTACTAACAGTTTTAACTTCAGAAACTGTATCAGATTAACTAATAACGGGAATTTGACATCGGTATTAGCCACGCCGCGGTGTTGAGGAACTATGACAATTAGTGTGATACAAGGTACGACTAAGTCAGTGAAGTTCTTTTACCTATGTAGACCGATGCCTGTTTTGAGACCACATTTGTCTGTGAATCGGATGGTTCGCTTATAAGGTGCCACTAGTTAGGTCTGGTGTAGGGCAGGCAGCCATAATGATCACTGTGCATAGTTGCCTAAACCGCATAGTCTAAAGATGTGTGACAGCAATTTAAAAAAAAAGGACTTGTTGCGAAAAGTGCACTGTGCCCAACATACAGACTTCTTTGTAGGCGATTAAGGTACTTCATTTAAGATGTTTTAAGTGCCTCTATGAAGCTACTACAAATGGCGAATAAAATCTTCCACACTGGCTGTTAAAATTCTTTTATTAAAAAGTCACTACAGGTTTCGCGTCTGTAGAGCTTCAGGGGTAGATTTTTAAAAAAAATCGTGACTCAGCAAAGTGATGTGGAATTTTGGCTGCAGTCGCCCGACCTCTAAAATAATATGCTAAAAATGCTTATTTATGTTACGACGACGAATTTAAAATATCCTGAGTAACGTCCCAAGTAATTACTGTGGACATCCCGTTCACAAAGGTGAGCAATTTAAAAGCTGTTTTTGTCATTTGTTTTCTTTGTTTTATGAAACTATTGAAGGTAATTTTTGGACCTAATACGTTTACAATAACGAGTCTGTCGTGGACTGCAAAAGCCCTACTGGTCAAACTGCGGTACAGCAATTTCATAACTGTTAATACCATTTCAGTATTATTCGTAGAAGCTGGCCAAAATAATATGAAATTTTCTTCTCTTTCTCGTGCCTTTGATTCGCGTCGGTACAGAATCGGCACGGTCATTTACGCAGTTTGGTGTAGTTAAAGTAAGGGATGGCCGGCTGCTCTTTCTGTCACCACCCCATTATCGCCCGGCCCCTCCTCTTGGCAGGAATAGCAGTTCAAATGGGTCTGAGCACTATGGGACTTAACATCTCAGGTCATCAGTCCCCTCGAACTTAGAACTGCGTAAACCAAACTAACCTAAGGACATCACACACATCCATGCCCGAGGCAGGATTCGAACCTGCGACCGTAGCAGCCGATCGGTTCCGGAATATCAGAATCCCAATTGTCTGCGACTAGTGACATTCCTGTGAAAGTGAGCGAAAGTTTACTGAATGTTTCCAAATCGTATAAATGAGGCGGGACTTGGATACCAGCCCGGTATTCGCCTAGTGGGATGTGGGAGACCGCCTAAAAACGACTTCCAGGCTGGCAAGCATACCGACCATCGTCGATAATCTGTCGGGCATGTACGATTTGAGATAGCCGTACCTCCCGTCCTGGAAACAACGGTTAACAAGCACTGGTATCCGGGCGCATACAAAACCTGTGAAAAATAGAAACAAAATGTTCTTTACTAGCCTGTTGATTCTGTTTTTCTATGACTCGCAGTTTGTATTCGACTTGGAACAGGAAAGTACAAGTCACGCACAATAGTTAGGCGGATACGGAGCTGCTACTATCGCAAAAAGTCACTAGCTCCAGAAATTTCTGCTGGAGGATAAAAACGTGAGCACAGCGTGTCCTCCAGACTATCCTACCACGAGGATTCAGTTGTATTCACATCAGGGTACTGAGGCGCCACACGAGGCATTACACTTTGCGGTTACAACTAAAGTGCAGCCACTCGTGGAGGTCCAGTGTGGTCTGCAATTAATGTATGGCACGGAAACTTGGTAGATTTGTTAATGCGTTAAAGTGGAACTGATTAGCACTGGGAAAAATTAGTTTCAATTTTGGCCACTAGGTGCAAATCTGGTACTGTGAATGCAAGAAAGGCGTATATGTTTCCACATATAATGGATTAGGTGTGGGGTGTGGCCACAAAGGGTCAAAAAAGTGAGAAAGGCATAATACTGATTTTCTGATTTTATTATTAACCGCCGCTTACACAATTTTTTCAATATGAGCACCGGAGACGTCTAGGAGATGCTGCATCCGTAAAATGGCGTGGTGAACAATCTCTGTATATTGGCCTCCAGATCAGATAGAGACTGAATATGTCCTTGGCAAACCCTTTCTTTCACATGTCCCCAGAGCCAAAAGTCACACTGCTTCAGATCCGGTGATCCTGCAGGCCATGAATCTGGATAGCCTATAGAGGTAACGCGTTCATTGAAGGTTGCATTAAACAGATCTTTGACTTGGCGAACGACATGAAGTGTTGCCCAATCTTGCAGGAAAGTAGTGGTTTCTACACACCTGCACTCTTCCAAACTAGGGATCGCGTGCTTTACATAGAGGTCTAGATGACGTGCAGACTTCTTGGCATACATGACACGCCAACTGCACTCCAAGCGAGTTCGCTTCTATGGTCAACGTATGGAACAACTCCTGGCAGCTCCTGGGAGTCAAATATCTTTTTTTTGATGCACTACTGCCAGTTTACTGTATCTGAAGATAACACGTTCATTGAAGGTTGCATTAAATAGATCTTTCACTTGGCGAACGACATGAAGGGTTGCCCGATCTTGCACGAAAGTTGTGGTTTCTACACACCTGTGCTCTTCCAAACAAGGGATCAAATGCTGTACATAGAGGTCTCGAGAGACGTGCAGACGTCTTGGTACACATGACACGCCCTCTGGGTGTATTCTCTTTAAAGAAGAACGGACCGAGAAAAAAATGTGCTTGTGAATCCAGACCACACAGTCTCATACGGCAGGTGCAATGACCCATCGTGCTCAACACACGGTTTGACAGTACCTCAGATTCGGTTCTGTGTGTTCACTGCAACCTGTAGTGTAAAATGTGCCCCGCCACTCCACAGAGTATTGCCCGGTCACATGCCATCAACTTCGATCCATGCCAAAAACGGAGAGTAAATTCAAAACGTTCGTTGCAGAGGATAGTGAGGTTTCAGTTGCTGTACCGCCTGGTTCTTGTACGGGTACGAGTGTAAAATAGACAACGAAACTTCCCGTACTGTTGACCACTGATGTTCGTGACACTCCGTGAACACCTGCACTGCCCGGCAGACCTGCTGCATGGTAAGTTGCGGCAACAGGAACCTTGCCAGTAACTTACACCGGATAAGATACCTTCCTCTTCCTGGAGCCACACCAAGCTCGCCCGTATTTCATTCTCATCTTCTTGAAACAATTTACTGGTGTCGGACATCTCCTCAGAGCTTTCAGTCGGTGATACTTCGTCAACGCAGCCTGTCATTGCTACCGTTCGCATAAAGCAGATTCACTAACAGCGCTCTCTCTTCCCGATAGCCATGCTGTCCACCCACGTTACAACTTAGCGTGGATGTCTTACCGTCACAGACAGTGTACAGCTCCAGATTTGCACCTGGTGGCCACAACTGGAACTAATTTTTTCCAAAGTACATCGGTTCCGCATTAGCGCATTAGCATAGCCACAAAGTTAAGCTGTCATCCGATAATTATAGCCTGCACTGGATCTCGATGTGTAGCTGCACTTTAATTATAACCACCAGACATCGTCTTCGCTCAATCAGCCTCAGAGAATTCCTGAAATGTGAATGGGAGCATAATCATCTTGGATCACTGGTCGCCCTCCAAAAGGAACAGAGTTACCAGCTTTGAACGAAGGTGGTCCCCCATAACTCCGACATAATACCTCTCTATAGCCCACGCTTGCAGGACAATAACTGGATCAAGACCACTAAACGGCGCCATGCCCCACGATATCTGTGAAGCCACACAATGGTTCAGTGTAAGACAAAGGCGATCCAAGGCACATTTTGGCGCTGTCCAAATACGAGGGTTGGAACTTAAATAGTGGCAACTATTTATTCACAGCCGATACAAAAGAGTTACATGTTTTCACCTGTTACTGTCCTTCAAATTAGCCACCAGCCTTATGTAGAACCCGTTTCCAGCGATGTGGAAGGTGTAGTACACCGTTAGCAGAGCCTGTTCTGTTGATGGTACGAATAGAGCTGTCTACTGCCTGTCAAATCTCTGGAAGAGTTCTGAAGCGAATGCCACGAAGTGGTTCCTTCACCTTCGGAATCAAATCAAAGTCACAAGGACTTAAGTCCGGGGAGTATGGTGGACAGTACAGTACTTCCAAGTCCCATCGATCGAACAGAGCAGCCACAGCTTGCGCTGTATGCTCCCGCGCATTGTCGTGCAAAATGCTGGGTGGGTTGCGCAGGAAGTGTCGCCGCTTCTTCCGCAAAGCTGTTCACAGGTAATGCTCCAAAAACGAACAGTAATACTGTGCATTGACGCTCTGCCGTGGAGGAGCGTAATGCGTTAGGATAACACCATCACAATCGTACACGAGAATCCGGTTTCGTGGGCGATCTCACGAATCGTATCGCGTCGATAACTATCCACTAACGCGGCAACAGCGCTCTGCCGTGGAGGAGCGTAATGCGTTAGGATAACACCATCACAGTCGTACACGAGAATCCGGTTTCGTGGGCGATCTCACGAATCGTATAGCGTCGATAACTATCCACTAACGCGGCAACAGCATGCACTTCTTCTTCAGAGACGCCAGAACGACCTGCCCGATGCATGTCTGCCACAGTTTGCCGACCTTCGTTGAAGGCTTTTACCCAACGTGCCACTGTTGTGTACGGCAATGCCGATTCCCCGCACGCCTCTTGAAGACCTTGATGACACTGTCGTGCTGTACGACCTCTGGCACATTCAATCTTGATGCTGCTCCGCTGTTCCTGTTTCGAAAACATAGTGACACCGTTACGTTAGACCGCTCGCTCACAAGCGGCTGTTTTTCCCTCGACTGCGCGCACGGCAGTAACGTGGGACGGGCGAGTCCATTTGCTCGGAAAAGATTTAGGTACGTCAACAACGTGTGCTATCAGCGACAATGGTAGATTCCATTGCATAGCATCTCGACAGCAGTGTTGCCATTATTTAAGTTCGAACCTTCGTATAAATACGTCTCTTAGTCGGGAATAATATGAACGACGATTCATCTGACCAGATGACTTTCTTTCATTATTACTGCGATAAAATTGTGTGCTTGTGATATCAGTTTCGTCGTTTCAAGGCTTGCGTCTTGAACATTTGCCACCTGCCGTAAGTGTCGGAAATTTTTTGATAATGGGGCTTCCTGTAGATGTGTGTACATATTAGATGCTACTGTCTTGAGCTTTTTGCCCCAGTCCGCTTCAAAGCTCTTCTTCCTGCACCTGTCAGACACACACACGCGAGCGCGCGCGCGCGCACGCAAAATAGAGCCTCTTTTAAAATTTGATATGTTTTATCACTAGAGCATTTCATATTCAACCGCTATCTTTGTTGTTAGTACATTCACTCCCACCACGTGGCACGATTCAAGGTAGGCGGGAGCATAAGACGTCTGCACTTTGAGTACTGTCATTACACAGGTGTTCGTGTTATTTTGTCCAACTCCTGTATTTAGCTAGTGGCCTGCACTTGAAGTGGTTTCGTAACGACGCTGAGTCTGGAAGTAATGAAGGTGGCCAAGGTTCGCCCAGAAGGAACCGGCAGACTTGACGGAGAGCTGTGCAACTGCAATTAGAGGGCATGTCAGCCGAAAGGCGCGCGTTGGGATCCGAGAATAGGCTACTTGTGGCCTGCAATTATGGCGTGAGGGGAAGGGAGCAAAAACTCTGACGGGCAGTACGGCACACGAAGCAACGCAGTTTCCTTCCTTTCTTAGCTCCTTACGATCTGCAGCGTCCTTGCTATTTGGTTACGAGCCCCTCTCGAAGTGACTGGAAGTAACAGCACGTACTTTTTGTAAGCAAGGATTTGCCTCGCAGCAAATTGTTTCTCTTTTCGTGAAACGATGACAGAACTTTGATTCGTAACATGGTGATAAGCGCTGCCTTCGTTTGTAGGCGGCCTCATTGAGTGACAAGGAGCACCGTGTATGGCGACATGTGAAATTGTCGTAGTACCAGCAAGTCTTTGCACAAAATGTACAACACCATCGCGTGGAATTTGTTATATGAACGAGAAAACCTGGCGAAAATACACGGGTCAGTCACATTAATAAGACCACCTTATATGTTTGTTATCAACGTGTGATAATCACTCTCAGTCGACAGGTGGTAGCACTAGCAGTGGAGGGGTATATAAAGAGTGTCTGGGAGGACGCGAGAAACACTGCAGTCGTTGTCGTAATGCGCAAACGGAGCGATTTCTCTGGAGTCCAAAAGGATCGGATTTCGCACCTCTGTCGTTAAAGTGTAAGGCGTGAACGACGGCTGCGGAGATGTGACCGGGCGGCAACTGTTGAGGAAGTGACTGCTGAGGTGAACCAAGAGGCTACCAACAGTCTCTCTTCAACAACCGTTCAGCGAACGCTGTTGCGTATAGGCCTCTGCAGCAGGAGTCCACTGGACTCGCATTCGGGAGGACGACGGTTCAATCCCGCGTCCGGCCATCCTGATTTAGGTTTTCCGTGATTTCCCTAAATCACTCCAGGCAAATGCCGGGATGGTTCATTTGAAAGGGCACGGTCGACTTCCTTCCCTAATCCTATGAGACCAATGACCTCGCTGTTTGGTCTCTTCCCCCAAACAATCCAATCCAGCAGGAGTCCGGTTCACACGCCCATGCTGACTGCTGCTCATCGGCGAAGAAGTGTGGGATTTACAGAGCAGTATCGCAACTGGACGTTCACTGCAGGTGGTCTCTTCATATGAAACGCGTTTTATGTTCCATCGGACAGATGGCCGTGTACGGCGTGAAACCTCTGAAAGCGAAGGGTCCAGTCCGGAGAAGGATCATTACGGTACGGGGAACCTTTTCCTGGCATTCCCTGGGTTATCTGGCGTTATCAAAGGCAGAATGGGCCAACACACGTACGTCCCTGTCCTTTGGGACCATGTCCACCCCTACAAGCAGTTTGTTTTTCCTCGGGACGGTGGCATCTACCAACAGGTCACACAGCTCACAGTGTACATGCATGGCTCTAAAAGCACCAGGATAATTGTACCGTACTCCCCTCGCCACCAAACTCCCCGGGCTTAAAGCCAGTCGAAAATCTGTGGGACAACCTCGATCGGGCTGTTCGCGCCACGGATTCTCAACCGAGAATCCCAGCGCTGCTTGCCATGGTACTCGAGACGGCACGTCTCCGCATCCCTGACGATGCCTTCCAGAACCTCAGTGACCCTCTTCCTGCACGGCTCACAGAGGTCCACGCTGCGAAAGGTGGTTATTCAGGTGTTTGACAAGTTGCCACATTAATGTTCAAAAAATGGCTCTGAGCACTATGGGACTTAACTTCTGTGGTCATCAGTCCCCTAGAACTTAGAACTACTTAAACCTAACTAACCTAAAGACATCACACACATCCATGCCCGAGGCAGGATTCGAACCTGCGACCCTAGCGGTCACGCGGTTCCAGACTGAAGCGCCTAGAACCGCACGGCCACACCGCCCGGCCACATTAATATGACTCGAGAGTGTAATACTACTTAGTAGTAACGCTCACGTTGTCTCTAAAGGTTCCATAAAAACTTTATAATCTATATAAATAGTTCATCTACAAGTTTAGACGAACGAGTTTACGAGTATCAAAATATAAATGGCCGTGTCTTTTGATTGCGTTGTCGTAGAAGCTAAACTTTTAACGCCGCCAAGAAACCGTACGCCTTAGTATTTACTATACTGCGGTGCCTGTGTTATTACGAAATACGATGCAAAGTTTCTTCGGACACGCATATATGCCCGAAAGGAACAGGCATTGCTGCCGCTACAGCCGTTATGAAATACAATAAATGTATTCGCAGTTGCTCATATGGACAAACATCAGTTATGTAATAGAATGGTAGCAATGAAAATTTGTGGCGGATTGGGACACGAACCCGGATTTCCCGCTATCCGAGCACGACTCACAGCACTAACATTGTATTTATCTGCAGTCACCGGGCAAGCGACTTTCAAGTGAAGTGTCTCCTTTGTACGGGAATATACATAATGGACGTGCGAGTACAGGTCGTAGACACATGGTTGGCGACATATGGAGGTTTGGATTTAACCGTGAGTCATGCTCGGGTAGCCAGACGGCAAGGCTCATGATAAGCGGGAAATCCGGGTTCGTGTCCCAGTCCGGCACAAATTTTCACTATCGTCAATCCATTGTACAGCTGATGGTTGTCCATACCCGCAACTGCGAATACATTTCTTGTACCGTAGTATATGACAAATTTCATGTTAATACTTGTAGCCATTCCTGAGAAAAAGGGCTCTTAACAGACGGACAACGAAGTGATCCCACAATAGTTTCGTTTTTACCCACTGAGATACGGAAAGCAAACAATTGTATACTGTCAAACGACATAGAGATAACGACAAAAGGAAAGAAAGGTCTCATACAGTTGTTTATGCGAAACTATTATTTACAGAGTAACTTATCTTTACGACCAATCAAAGTAGTTTTCAACTAAATCATTATCACATTATAAACATTTCGTGGACCTGATTCGGTAAGTAAAGCACGTCGGTTGCCAAGTGCACGAACAGGTGAAGTAGGGAATTAACCGAAACAGTGTCGTAACTTAGGAAACTCTGTATTTTCTACAGGCTTGGCAGGAAGCGCTGTCGTTAACGGATGTCGGCATTCTCTTCCTTGCGGCCAGTATTGACAACACGAACCATGAGGTCTCCCGCACTGCAGCTTGTTCTGAAATCCGTGCACGGCCGTCTGCTCCAGATACAGGCGGCTTCCTAAGCGTCTTTGTCTCTTCTGTCTCTCTGATCGAGTGGTGTTATAAGGCCATTGTCTAGGATCAATAGCAGCTTAGAACTAGTGACCGTTCTTGAAGAGTTGCTACACACATACGCTGTTCTCGTCCTACTTACTCCATTAAGAGTGTCATTTAGTTCTAGTGGAGTTACATCGTCAACGAACAAAATGTCTGTGGAGTTGGTTTGTGCAGAGGTTCTGTAACATCGTTGATGACAAGACTGAATGACAGTGGACTCAGAGAAGAAACTTGATAGATCCTAGCTTTCTTATCGAAATCTTCCGTGACACCGGCAGGTTCATAATTCTGTTGGAGATATTCCTGTCTTAGTGTTCTTCTACCTGAGAGTCAGTTAAGCAGTTATCTGTATCCGGGAGAAAAGCACAAGTTGTCATTCAGCACCTGCACGAACCTTGGCGGTTGAAGAGAGGTGAGGAACCAGAAGGACTTGTCGGTTCAACAGGAGAACGAATCTCCAAATCTACTGATCCTAGAACTAAATGAGTTAAAAATTCCAAACAAAAAACGTATTCTACTGATTGTCCATATTAGTATATTACACCGCTTTTGCACGATATCCCTCATTGCGATATTTATACGCTTCCTACGCAACGCCACGGATCAACTACCTCCGAGACTTGTGAAACAGTACCTACTAATCATATGGCAGTGTAGAATGACCAAATAAACTGCGGTTGCAAACATTTTCTAGCAAACATAAATGATTTGTTTGAGCTGTGAGAAACTGACAAATCAGAGCATGTTATCTACCGGGAGGACGACGGTTCAATCCCGCGTCCGGCCATCCTGATTTAGGTTTTCCGTGATTTCCCTAAATAGTTCCAGGCATATGCCGGGATGGTTCCTTTGAAAGGGCACTGCCAACTTCCTTTCCCATCCTTCCCTAACCCGATGAGACCGATGGCCTCGCTGTTTGGTCTCTTTCCCCCCAAACAACCCAATCCAACCCATGTTGTCTACCACACATCATTTTTTTACACTTCACCACACAATCGTATGTCGCTGAAGAGACTTGTGTAGTTCACATCGATTTTGCGTGCCTGCGAGAGTAGGTAATTTTATTATTTTTCAGTTTCTATGCCCCATTGTTAGGATCTTCAAGACCCTGTATACGACACGAGATAGGACATTCAGTCGCTTGTGCTTACTAAACGAACCACTATATCAAACTGGTTTCCGTAGTAACTTCAAAACACACGTGGACAATTCCCACTCCATGTGGATGAACCTGTTCAAATGTGTGTGAAGTCTTATGGGACTTAACTGATAAGGTCATCAGTCCCTAAGCTTACACACTACTTAACCTAAATTATCGTAAGGACAAACACACACCCATGCCCGAGGGAGGACTGGAACCTCCGCTGGGACCAGCCGCACAGTCCATGACTGCAGCGCCTGAGACCGCTCGGCTAATCCCGCGCGGCGATGAACCTGTTGCTCATCGTCTTCGCAGCAGAGAACTGTATCTCAGGTACCGTCCCCTTGTAGCGTCGACGGCCGGGGTGGCCGAGCGGTTCTAGGCGCTACAGTCTGGATCCGCCGACCGCTACGGTCGCAGGTTAGAATCCTACCTCGGGCATGGATGTGTGTGATGTCCTTAGGTTAGTTAGGTTTAAGTAGTTCTAAGTTCTAGGGGACTGATGACCTCGGAAGTTAAGTCCCACAGTGCTCAGAGCCATTTGAACCATTTTGAACCTTGTTGCGTCCAAGACAGAAGAGAGACCTCAGCGCTGCCAGGATGAACTGGACGTGATTGGAGCTACCCCCACGAAATAGATTGTCGTGGCCATCATAGAAATAACTTAAACGTCTTCACATGGGAATTGGCCGATGTAAAACTGCCGTGTTAAAACGAGGACTCTGCGATAACCAAGACGTGTCCAGTGGGCTTGGTACTCAGCAGCCGATAAACCATTTCCTTCACTGTCCCGTTTACGCCGTCTCCTCAGGCATCGTGACGCAATTGGGGTCTAGCGTCAGCAATCCCAACAGCCTTGACCCTCGCTGGGGTGCCATACTTCATTTAAATATCTGTCATCGACACACTATGAAGGGGAAGAAGAATTACGTTTATTTTCCTTGATTCTTGAAATGTCTTGTTTTTGTGTGTCTTTTAAGCTATTGACTGTAGCTGTTATCTCTTTTATGATCGGTGGAGACAGTGTTCGAGCTGCTAGCAGCGCACGCTCCACGTTCTGGTAGTCGGATCACGGAATCGTTCAGAATGTAGTGAGATAGCTGCAGGGCATTAATTATTGGTGTTGGAGCACGGACAAGTTTAACCTTGTCCGTCGAGTCAAATTGATGTTGGCAACCATATTTGACACAGTTTTCTGAAGTTTAGCAGAGCTGAGAATTAACTCGGGCGCGCTAATAAACATTTCTAATTTATGCTCCGAGAAGTCTACCGCGTAATTCGTCTTGCGTGCTGTGCAACACAAAGAGTGAATGGAAATTCAGAGAACGAACCTGAAGGGACGTATCAAGAGGTCTGAGAGGATACACCCGAATGCACAGCTTGTTGTTGTTGTTGTTGTTGTTGTTGTGGTGGTCTTCAGTCCCGAGACTAGTTTCATGCTGCTCTCCATGCTACCCTATCCTGTGCAAGCTTCTTCATCTCCCAGTACTTACTGCAACCTACATCCTTCTGAATCTGCTTAGTGTATTCATCTCTTGGTCTCCCTCTACGATTTTTACCCTCCACGCTGCCCTCCAATGCTAAATTTGTGATCCCTTGATGCCTCAGAACATGTCCTACTAACCGGCCCCTTCTTTTTGTCAAGTTGTGGCACAAAGTCATCTTCTCCCCAAATCTATTCAATACCTCCTCATTAGTTATGTGATCTACCCATCTAATCTTTAGCATTCTTCTGTAGCACCACATTTCGAAAGCTTCTATTCTCTTCTAGTCCGAACTATTTATCGTCCATGTTTCACTTCCATACATGGCTACACTCCATACAAATACTTTCAGAAACGACTTCCTGACACTTAAATCTATACTCGATGTTAACAAATTTCTCTTCTTCAGGAACGCTTTCCTTGCCATTGCCAGTCTACATTTTATATCTTCTCTACTTCGACCATCATCAGTTATTTCGCTCCCCAAATAGCAAAACTCCTTTACTACTTTAAGTGTCTCATTTCCTAATCTAATTCCCTCAGCATCACCCGACTTAATTCGACTACATTCCATTTTCCTCGTTTTGCTTTTGTTGATGTTCATCTTACGTCCTGCTTTCAAGACACTGTCCATTCCGTTCAACTGCTCTTCCAAGTCCTTTGTTGTCTCTGATAGAATTACAGTGTCATCGGCGAAACTTAAGGCTTTTATTTCTTCTCCATGGATTTTAATACCTACTCCGAATTTATGCACAGCTTAAACAGCTTTTTTTTCTAAATGAGTATTAGGTCGGTTACCGCTAAGGAGGCGTTTGTGTCAACTTCTCAAAACTGTACGAGTTTTTATGTATATAGAAGGAAGCAGCGAGTGAAAATTTGTACCAAGGCCGGGAATCGAACCCTGTTGTCCTGCTTACTAGGCAGGTGCGTCAGCCACCAAACAACGTTAGCACAGCACAACTGCGCGGATTACGCCGGCACCCCTCCCTTCTCACTGCCGCTCCTGTCCAATGTAAATTCCCCCCTACACGCGAACAGTGCGGCATTGAGTATTTGGATTGAGGAGGAAAGCATGCCAGGATAACCCGCACAGTTGTGCGAACTGCTGCGCCGAGGTGCCTTAGTGGCTAGTATGCAGGAGACCCAGGTTCGATTCCTAGCCTTGGTAAAAATTTCACTCGCCGCTTCAGTCTATATACACAAAATCATATCTGTATGAGACCAGTGAGGTCTCTGAATGGTGTCATTTCAACTGTAAAGCCGTCGGCACGCGGACCGTGCTGTCGTGTCGACCGTTAACGTTGAGCGTGCGAAGTTAAACCTGCTGCTGAACGCTCAGGAACGATGCGACTTGTGTATACGGTACATCTACATCTACATCTACATTTATACTCCGCAAGCCACCCAACGGTGTGTGGCGGAGGGCACTTTACGTGCCACTGTCATTACCTCCCTTTCCTGTTCCAGTCGCGTATGGTTCGCGGGAAGAACGACTGTCTGAAAGCCTCCGTGCGCGCTCTAATCTCTCTAATTTTACATTCGTGATCTCCTCGGGAGGTATAAGTAGGGGGAAGCAATATATTCGATACCTCATCCAGAAACGCACCCTCTCGAAACCTGGACAGCAAGCTACACCGCGATGCAGAGCGCCTCTTTTGCAGAGTCTGCCACTTGAGTTTGTTAAACATCTCCGTAACGTTATCACGGTTACCAAATAACCCTGTGACGAAACGCGCCGCTCTTCTTTGGATCTTCCTCTATCTCCTCCGTCAACCCGATCTGGTACGGATCCCACACTGATGAGCAATACTCAAGTATAGGTCGAACGAGCGTATTGTAAGCCACCTCCTTTGTTGATGGACTACATTTTCTAAGAACTCTCCCAATGAATCTCAACCTGGTACCCGCCTTACCAACAATTAATTTTATATGATCGTTCCACTTCAAATCGTTCCGCACGCATACTCCCAGATATTTTACAGAAGTAACTGCTACCAGTGTTTGTTCCGCTATCATATAATCATACAATAAAGGATCCTTCTTTCTATGTATTCGCAATACATTACATTTGTCTATGTTAAGGGTCAGTTGCCACTCCCTGCACCAAGTGCCTATCCGCTGCAGATCTTCCTGCATTTCGTTACAATTTTCTAATGCTGCAACTTCTCTGTATACTACAGCATCATCCGCGAAAAGCCGCATGGGACCTCCGACACTATCTACTAGGTCATTTATATATATTGTGAAAAGTAATGGTCCCATAACACTCCTCTGTGGCACGCCAGAGGTTACTTTAACGTCTGTAGACGTCACTCCATTGATAACGTGGGCCCCAACGTGGTATACGCGATCACGACGCACTCCAGCGGCAGTTGAGGGATGTTTCTAGTAGTTCGTAAATCACACTATTTGCTCAACGGGCGTGCGTAAAATTCCCACGTTAGCTCTATTAAAACGCACATTTCCTCCATCGTCCACGAAAAGGAAAGTACTATGTCCAATCAATAAGGACACAGGCGCATAACAGTTCCATTACATACAGCGAGGTACATGTTGGAATACTTCTCTGCATACGATAAACATTATTTCATCATTCCCACATTTTAGTAAAACCCCAGGGTCAGGCTTACTTGTTCACTGTTCCTATCCAGAAGCAGAATCCTTGCAACATGAGAATTACGAAGCGTAAAAGAAAAAGGAGCAAAATAACTTTATACAAGTAGCGCAAGCTGTCCTGTAGATTAAGCCAATCGAACAAAGTCACCCCTCAAAAAAAGGTGAACTTATATTTACATAACATCAAATTTTATAGCGTATACTTATATTAAACTAATAATAAAGTATCAGAACGTAATAAACGTGAATGTTAGGAAAAATTTTTTTTGAAGTGTTAGGACGCGAACCACCGCCCCAACAAAAAGGTCTTTTTAACAGAGACGCTAACCATTACGCTAAACCTCTTACACCCTCAGTGTACTTTTTCATATTGTGTTACCGCTTGCTAAAACCGTTAATTGTTGATAATTTTGTTACTAATTGAAATTTAATTATAACAAATTGTACCAAGAACACGCTTCAGTGTGTCGCTGCCTTCAAATAGCCTACTCTCATAATACGCAGGTTACAATAATTCTTTTGCCACGAATACGATGTTCCTCATAATTTTATTGGAACGAATCACACGACTAACAACGGGTTTTCCAGTGATTCTCAATTTGCTGGTGCTCAGAAACGGCATATATACATATAGTTTGAAATGAACGCCAATATGGCTCCTCGCAACTCTGTACTGAAGGGAGACGGCATGCTTGTGACGTAGGTGGCGCTGTGCCATCTCATTGGTCAACGCTCAGACGCACGCTCAGAATATCTGACATGCCAGATATTGCTCTGAACGTTCGGAAAGACTCCCGAACGTGCTCTTCCACGCTATGACGTCAGAAATTCGGCACGCTCAACGTTCGGATGCACGGTCCGTGTGCCGACGGCTTAAGAGCGCCGCTGGTGTTCGGCGGCCCTAGCTGAGGCGGTCGCACAGGCGGACAGGGAAACTGCAGTCGCGGTCAGGTGGCAGCGTGCTGTTGACTACTTTGCTGTGCGTGGACCCAGGAGCACTGCGGCCGTTGGCGGCGTCGTGACGTCGTGTTGCGACACCCGCGCGCATCCTCAGAAAGGTCTGCACGCCGGCGAGCCCGCCGTTTCACAACTCGCCGTTTGCGTTTAGCGAGCCTCAGATAGGCCAGCTCCTCGGATTTGTCGCAATCCCTGGTGGGGCGTGCTTGTTCGTCAAGGATAAACGGATTGGACGTAATGGGGAGGTAGGTGCACTGGGGACAAACTGATGTGGAAACGTAGCGACGGCTGCTAAAAGCGGCCATATCGCGTAGTAGTGGCCGTCGGTGACACTCGAAAGCGAAGTGAAGTGGGGCGAACGCAGGAAGCAGTGGAAGGGAAGGTGAGCAGACGTCATAAATGTGTTGCATCGCTAATGGGAACTGCTTCCGAGGGGCCAGAGCACTGCCTCCCAATTAGGAGTCTATGACTCAGTAGGTGGGAGAGATGGAAATTTTTTGATCGGTATTCGGTGAAGTCTCAATTAAGAAAGTTATTTCTAAACAATAACTTCTGTTATCGTATGTCGTAACATTCGAACGTTTATTAGACCGTTACAAGCCACTTGATATCTACTGTTAGATTAAGGTCTCCCTTAAGGTTTCCTATGTATTACGGTCTTCACCTACAATCGTCGACGCTGTTGCAAGATTTATCCTAAAGTGATCTTTCATTAGGGCGTCACCTCGATCTTACTCTATCTCTTGCAATCCAACAAATAATCTCTTACACCTGTTTATCCACCATTATCCTGGCTGCATGTAACGTCCCACGTGTACGTAATACTACCGCCATCTGTCACTATGCCATGACTTTTGTCACCTCAGTGTAATCCTTCACTGTATACAGTGTGTCCCAGGAGAAACGGTAGATGTTCAGAGACATGACAGAAATGATCATTCGAAGCAACAAGGTAAAATAAACATTGGCCATAAAATGCATAACTTAAGAGCTATGAGCACTTTTTCAGAGCACGATATCAAGTGCTTACAGCTCTGAAGGTATTCACTTTAGAGCCCATGTTTAATGGACATTTTTTTCTTCTTTCGGTCCACACTAACACCTTCCAAAATGTGAAAAGCAAAGAGTCTGCAGTAGAAGAGAATTGTTTCTGGTATAAGAGATGGAATGCTCATAGCTCTTAGGGTCTGCCTTTTAGAGCCAATGTTTAGTAGACATTTTTGCCTCGAATAATCTTGCCTTTCGTATCCCTGAATATTGACCATTCCTTCTGTGACATCCTGTAGAATGTATTGCTTAGCAGGTACTTTCTATCTTCCTAAGTTCGTTTTATTAATCTCTCTAATATCTCTGGGCAATTTCTTGATCAGTGTTATTCCTCGGTCGAAAACTCTGTCTACAGGCGAGTCAAAAAGGATTCACGACTTTGGAATGATAAAAAAATGTTCTCAGGTGACAGAGTCGGTAGGCGTGGTATTTTGTAGAAAACAACCTCAAGTTCACATAAAGGCGTCAGGTGTTATTTTGGTTTGATGTGACTACCATTTGTGTTGCGGTAAAAATCCTATCGGTAATCAGTCACTTCCCACAGTCGTTGCAGCAAATCGAGCGTAACTTGCTCAATGGCAGCGTAGATTCGATGTTTCAGGTCGGCTAAATTGTTTGGTCTTTAATGAAACCGAAGAGAAATGAATCCAGCGTCTGGGGAGCGCGGTGGCAATACAAGTGGCCCTCCACGGCCAATCCACCAAACTGGGAGGCAAATATGGAGGAAATCTCGGACTTCCTTGAGGAAATGAGGTGATGCTGGTAGTAAATCATCCCATATCGGCCTTCTTCATCGATCTCTGGAATTAAATATTTTGAGGCATATGCAGATATACAGTACCAGTGACAGTTTTCTCAATGTAGAAAGAAGGGCCGTATAAAACTTCCTGGCAGATTAAAACTGTGTGCCCGACTGAGACTCGAACTCGGAACCTTTGCCTTTCCTAGCTACCGAAGCACGACTCACGGCCGGTACTCACAGCTGTACTTCTGCCAGTACCTCGTCTCTTACCTTCCAAACTTTACAGAAGAGCACTTGCCCGCGAAAGGCAAAGGTTTCGAGTTCGAGTCTCGGTCGGGCACACAGTTTTAATCTGCCAGGAAGTTTCATATCAGCGCACACTCCGCTGCAGAGTGAAAATCTCATTCTGGAAAGGCCGTATACTTCCAGTTTGCTGAGGACAAAAAACACCGTGACTTTGGCGCTGTCACGAAAGTGTTTCAGATTTCCATGTGAATTTTCGCTGCCCCATATTCCTCACCTGTGTGTTCACCATGCCTCTGATGTGAGATGCCGGCCGTGGTGGCCAAGCGGTTAAAGGCGCTACAGTCTGGAACCGCGCGACCGCTACGGTCGCAGGTCGAATCCTGCCTCGGGCATGGATGTGTGTGATGTCCTAAGGTTAGTTAGGTTTACTTAGTTCTAAGTTCTAGGCGACTGATGACCTTAGAAGTTAAGTCGCATAGTGCTCAGAGCCATTTGAACCATTTGATGTGAGATGTTAACTCATGGCTGAAGATTATTGTGTTCAGGAATGTCTCGTCGTCCTCTATTCAGTGCAACATTTCCGCACAGAATTACCCACGAACAACATTATCTGCTGTCCCATTGTGAATCTGTATGTTTTGAAGTGTAAATGTCTACGCAGTACTCCGCATACAGTGTTTCGTGGAACTCCCGTCTCGTGAGACGCACGTCGCGTTGATTTCTGTGTACTGCGGGCAAAGCTCTCCCTAACCTGTTCCATATAATCATCAACAAGCGGGCGACATCGTGATTTATCATGTTGCAATGAACGACCTGTCTCAAAAAGGCCTTGTTCCATGAGTAAATTGTAGGCTTGCTTGGAGGTTCTGTACCATATTCGGTGCAAAATTAACGTCCAACAGTTGTTGCAGAGTTCATTTCATGAAACCAAAAAACACAGCGAGCACGCTCCCAACAGTGTAAGTAGCCATTTTAACTGTGCACTACTATGGTCCACCCAGTGGCGGACTGGCGAACTGCTGCACTAACAAGGGAAACTCCCCATCGTATTTCCCTCAGATTCAGTGGTAGAAGGGCCCAGTGGACAACCCGTCAAGAATTGAACGCAAATCAAGCATGAAAACATGAAGAAGGTGTACTGAACTGTGAAAAAAAGCAAAATAGAAACAGCAAACGGTCAAAGCTTAGCAAGTGCAACATTGAGGAAAATACGACTGTAGCGTCGTGGTTCTGTGGTAACAGTGTTGGACAGTAAGGCTGATGAGCTGTGTTCACAACTCCATCGTGCCATTTTTTATCTTTTTTTAAACATTATGAACTGTCCGTATGGTCATTCAAAAGTTCGTTCTCTTTCTGTAGTCTTGGCAGTTGTCATACTACACATCGTTTATAGAATATGAGTCGCGTGGTAAGAATACATTGCCATCGTAGGTAAATGTGATGAATAGTGAGAGCAGGCGAGATACCACATAGACGTCTCACAGAAATGAAAACAACAACTAAACGGATGTGAACTATTTTAAAACGAAGGAACTCAAGAGTCAAAATTTCCAAAACGGAACGCAACTTCAAAAACGTTAAAAAATATGTTCTGACAGAGCACAGAGAAACTTTGTGATTGTGAAACTTTTGCGTCATTTGTTGCAGCTTATCTGACAAACTATTTTGTTTTCATCATTTCCTTGGCAGTGATCACATTCATACGAACACTTAAATCGGGCCATGAGGCTTACCAGGCGTACAAGTTAGGAGCATCGGTAAGGAATTCCTATCATGTGACACACGTACTGTCGCTAACGTCGTGTATGACACACTAGACGTGTTTTCCGGTGGAGTATTCAGCTGACTTGTCGCCTTGTCGTCAAACGTTTGCGGTTCGCATTCGAAAGCCAGTTCCTTTCGGCTACTATTAGAGCAGTTGTGCAGAATCCACTTTCATTATAGGTCCCTTCCCTACACTTCGCTGTTGCTAACGGACGTTACACCACGACACAGACACAAATTTGAATACAGCGAACAGTGGGGAAACAAAAAAGCACGAGCGACCTTCGAACACAGTTCGCTCGCGTTGCAGTCCAACAACGTGACCACTTAACCGCGAAGCCTTCACTTTTGCACACTGCTGTATATTGCAGTTCTTATACCGTGTGATCAAAAAGTCAGTATAAATTTGAAAACGTAATAAACCACGGAATAATGTAGATTGAGAGGTAAAAATTGACACACATGATTGGAATGCCAGGAGGTATTATTAGAACAAAAAAAAAAAAAAAAAAACAAAGTTCAGAACATGTCCGACAGATGGTACTGGACAACAAAACGTCAGTGACTGCTACCGTGACGGATGAGAGGTACGCCGATATGTTACAGAATCCCATCATTCCCAGCCTGACTGATAAACACCTGCTGGAACGTTCGATGTTTTTGCAGCATGGCGCTCCACCCCATGTTGCCAGGCACGTGAAAGATCTCTTGTGCGCGTCGTTTGGTGATGATCGTGTGCTCAGCCGCCACTTTCGTCATGCTTGGCCTCCCAGGTCCCCAGACCTAAGTCCGTGCGATTATTAGCTTTGGGGTTACCTGAAGTCGCAAGTGTATCGTGATCGACCGACATCTCTAGGGATGCTGAAAGACAACATCTGACGCCAATGCCTCACCATAACGCCGCACGTGCTTTACAGTGCTGTTCACAACATTATTCCTCGACTACAGCTATTGTTGAGAAATGATGGTGGACATATTGAGCATTTCCTGTAAAGAACATCATCTTTGCTTTGTCTTACTTTGTTACGCTAATTATTGCTACTCTGATCAGATGAAGCGCCATCTGTCGGATATTTTTTGAATTTTTCGTATTTTTTTTTTTTTTGTTCTAATAAAACCCCATGTCATTCCAAGCATGTGTGTCAATTTGTACCTCTCTATCTACATTATTCCGTGATTTATTCAGTTTTCAAATTTATACTGACTTTTTGATCACCTGATATTTTTGATGTGCACAAGAGACTGGTACTCACATTGTCTAATTGAAAGACCCAGTGTTTTGGAAAGATTCTTACAATGAGCTCCACTACTATTTTTGGTTATTACTGTTATGGCCCTTTTTTGTAGCTTGTTAACACTTGATGTTTTGCGCGCTTCTTTCCCAGAAAAGAGTTCCATAGCTAAGAATTGAGTGTACATACGAACAGTATGCAATTAAAAGATTCAATGATGACAGGACTTTAAGGGCACATGTAGCGTGTCCTGCTGCAGCCCCAGCATACGACAGACGTCGACCCCAGCTCAGTGCAGCGTCTTGGCGTTACGGCAGAGAGAATCTGCAGCCTGGCACGAATTAATTGGCCCTCGCAGCTGCCTGTGGGAACCTGTTCTGTCCTGTTCTGTTCTGCTCCCTCCCGCACTGCCCTGTTCCGATGTGCTGCGTTTAAATCCCCTCACTTCGCAGTAATGCCTTCCGTGGCCGGTGGGAGCGCATTGGTATTCCAGACCCGCGCCGGCCCGCGTGGCGTCAGCTTGTTTGTGGCTTAAATGTTAATGGCGGCTCCCGCCAAACTCGCCGTGCCTTCCGTAAAAAATGAAGTGCACCAGACGTTCACCGGCCGCATTATGTATTCCGTTCCACTCATTAATGCAAATTCCGGGGAATGAGGAAACTGTCTGAGCCAGGAAGTCGAGCTTCTGCAATTTAACTACAACAGGTATTATGGCCTGCCATTTTTTATTATTATGTTAGCGAACAAGACGTAAAGTAGCGGTTCTAACACATTCTTCACTAAAAAAGGAACATAAACTGTATAAGAGCCGATGTTTTTGTTAAAATTTTGCCACAATGAGTGCTTCGAGCTACTGCTACTTCGGCCCTCATCGGCAACGCAATTTTACTAACGGTTTTTCCACAATGAATGATTTCACCGAGAGTTAATGTACTAAACAAAACAGTTTTTGTAAATAACGTGCGAAAAATTCACCTGTCGCAAACACTTTTCTTTCCATTCATTTTTGATCAATTAGGATCACTTTCCAAATTCAGTAAATATGTTTTCCTTGTAGCTGCCGACTCTTCCTATATTCTGTAATTTTCTCTGCGTGCTATCGTCATTTTTCTTCTGTCCACAGTGCATCTGTGTTATTAGTTTCACTGCCTTAGAATCCTAAGAAACCAAAAAAAAGTTTTGGATTATTTCTGACACTCAAATATCATTTCTTTCCACTTCTTTCTTGACCCGCTAGATCAAGGTTATTTTCGATTTATTTTCCCAGTGATATTGGAACATTGTTTGATTTACATGTTCCCACTCACTGTGTAATTATGTTATAATTTTATTTCCTCTGATGAATACCAGACACTTAATATACGGGCTACAGGTCTGGTACTTTCAGGTGTTAAACGGACAACCACACGCATCAAGTGCAAGTTCAAATATTTGATCAGAAGAACAAGATAAGAGGAAATAAAAACCGATAAAATACGTTTCACGAAGTACACAGCCAGCCGGAGTGGCAGAGCGGTTCTAGGCTCTACAGTCTGGAACCGCGCAACCGCTACGGTCGCAGGTTCGAATCCTGCCTCGGGCATGGATGTGTGTGACGTCCTTAGGTTAGTTAGGTTTAAGTAGTTCTAAGTTCTAGGAGACTGATGACCTCAGCTGTTAAGTCCCATAGTGCTCAGAGCCAATTGAACCAATTGAACGAAATATGTAGCGTGTGCAGAACAACATCTCAATAGATTTCATCAAAATACGCGGTCCAGTCGCGTTAATGCAACGACCGCCTATGTTCGACACCAACGTCCCATAACTACTCACTGACCTCAGATGGCAGCACCAGCAGTGGAGGGGATGTAAAAAGAGTCAGAGGAACGCGGAAAACAATGCCGTATTTGTCATAATGCGGAAACGGAGGATTTACCTGACGTCCAGAAGGGTATGATCATTGACTTTCGGAGCAGTGGTGGAAAAATTTTCGAAAAAAAGTCTGTCAACAATTCGCGGGCTCCCGTGCTAAATATACTGAGCATGGCAAAAAGGCGCCTTCCAAAACCGGCGCCGAGGCGGCTGTACGGCACTACAGGCCACAGACGAGAGAGGTCAACGACGGATGAGGAGCCTTGTACGGGCAAACAGACGTGCAACTGTTGAGAATCTGACCGCCCACGCGTACGTAGGGGCTACCAAGAATGTCTAGACAACGACCCTTCAGCGGACGTAGCTGCGTATGAGCCTCCGCAGCAGGTACCTCACTGCAGTTAATCGGCGACAAAGGCTGTAATTTGTACGCCAGTGCCGTAGGTCGACGTCCACTGAGTGGGAAATGTTGGCTTTTCCACTGGAGTCCCCGTATTTTAACACGGTCGAGAATCAGAGAGACCGCACCGATCGGGCTTTTTGCGACATGGGTCATCAACCGTGACAGCCAGCGCAGCTGGCCACGATGCTGGAGTCGGCATGGCTCCACGATCCGGACGGTACCTTCCATGTTGTTGTTGTGGTCTTCAGTCCTGAGACTGGTTTGATGCAGCTCTCCACGCTACCCTATCCTGTGCAAGCTTCTTCATCTCCCAGTACTTACTGCAACCTACATCCTTCTGAATCTGCTTAGTGTATTCATCTCTTGGGCTCCTTCTACAATTTTTGCCCTCCACGCTGCCCTCCAATGCTAAATTTGTGATCCCATGATGCCTCAGAAGATGTCCTACGAACCGGTCCCTTCTTCTTGTCAAGTTATGCCACAAACTCCTCTTCTCCCCAATTCTATTAAATACCTCCTCATTAGTTATATGATCCATCCATCTACTCTTCAGCATTCTTCTGTAGCACCACATTTCGAAAGCTTCTATTCTCTTCTTGTCTAAACTATTTATCGTCCATGTTTCACTTCCATACATGGCTACACTCCATACAAATACTTTCAGAAAAGACTTCCTGACACTTAAATCTATACTCGATGTTAACAAATTTCTCTTCTTCAGGAACGCTTTCCTTGCCATTGCCAGTCTACATTTTATATCCTCTCTACTTCGTCCATCATCAGTTATTTTGCTCCCCAAATAGCAAAACTCCTTTACTACTTTAAGTGTCTCATTTCCTAATCTAATTCCCTCAGCATCACCCGACTTAATTCGACTACATTCTATTATCCTCGTTTTGCTTTTGTTGATGTTTATCTTACTCGTATATCCAACTTTCAAGACACTGTCCATTTCGTTCAACTGCTCTTCCAAGTCCTTTGCTGTCTCCGACAGAATTACAATGTCATCGGCGAACCTCAAAGTTTTTATTTCTTCTCCATGGATTTTAATACCTACTCCGAATTTTTCTTTTGTTTCCATCACTGCTTGCTCAATACACAGATTGAATAACATCAGGGAGAGGCTACAACCCTGTCTCACACCCTTCCCAACCACTGCTTCCCTTTCGTGCCCCTCGATTCTTATAACTGCCATCTGCTTTCTGTACAAATTTTAAATAGCCTTTCACTCCCTGTCTTTTACCCCTGCCACCTTAAGAATTTGAAAGAGAGTATTCCAGTCAACGTTGTCAAAAGCTTTCTCTAAGTCTACAAATGCTAGAAACGTACGTTTGCCTTTCCTTAATCTATTTTCTAAGATAAGTCGTAGGTCAGTATTGCCTCACGTGTTCCAACATTCCTACTGAATCCAAACTGATCTTCCCCGAGGTCGGCTTCTACCAGTTTTTCCATTCGTCTGTAAAGAACTCGAGTTAGTATTTTGCAGCTGTGACTTATTAAACTGATAGTTCGGTAATTTTCACATTTGTCAGCACCTGCTTTCTTTCTGATTGGAATTATTATATTCTTCTTAAAGTCTGAGGGTATTTCGCCTGTCTCATACATCTTGCTCACCTTCCATAACCTCACTGATTCTCTTCCTGCACGACTCGCAGTGCAAAAGGTGAGTAGTCACTCTTCTGACAAGTGGTCTCTTTAATGTGACGTTCGATAGAAAAATTGCGCAAAAATGGATCATTGGAGCCAACGGTGAAGGGCCTAATTATTATTCAGGAAATTGCTTGCAAACGGACTCTGAGATGATGTTAGAACGCATGGAAGAGTCGCCAGCAAAACAAACTCCTCGCATCACTCGTATCCTACTCGTTTAGGATCGTTTTCTGTGGTGCTTACCCTGTTAGACTAGGAGGTGGAAGTGCGTCATAGTCTGGTTCCGTGTACGCATCAAGCGAAATCGTATAATGTTATGCGTTGAAAGACAGATATAATCCATCTTTATTTGCAGCAGAATACAGGATCCCATTCTACATTCATGTTTAATTTCAGATGCATTCTCAGATATTTCTCACCAGAACTAATTATCTTTGATGAACTTGTCAAAAATTGTATTAATATCCACACCTGTCTTCGCAGGTTAGCTACTTGGAGTAAATAATCGCCACTATATCTTAATACAGGGAAGTGTAAAAAGTATTGGTAGTTATTTCCTTAACTGATTTGTCAGAATTAGTCAGACCAGTATTATAGCAAAGGAAATAATATTTCGGAGGCTTTTTAAGTCAGAAGACAACATAGATCCCGTCATGGAAAAAAGAAGTGACAGATATCTATTCATTGGAAGAACGATGGTATCTGCACTATACCCACATTTGGGAGGACTAGGTTCAAATCCAGATTTGCGTAGTGCCATGACTTGCCTAAATCGCTCCGGGAAAATGGAAGGATGATTCCTTTGCAAAGGGCACGGCCGATTTGTTTCCCCAGCCTGTCTTAATCCGAGTTTGTGCACCCCCTCTAATGGCCTAGTTATCGACGGGACGTTAAATCCTAATTTTCCTTCCTTCCTTCTAATGCGTGTGTTGTCGGAGGGGCGTTAAACTCTGATCTTCCCTCCTTCTTGGTACCCGTCGTTTGTCGACCGTAGAGATTGGATATAACAAATTTGTACAACCAGTTCTACATTACTGTTCAATATTGTAGGAGCCATATGTGATCGGACTATTAGGGAGAGCTAAGTATACAAAGAAATTTAGTGCCACTGTTGATGTACTTTGTTTCACTCGAAAGACAATAATACACTACTGGGCATTAAATTTTCTACACCAAGAAGAAATGCAGAAGATAAACGGGTATTCATTCCACAAATATATTATACTAGAACTAACATGTGATTACATTTTCACGGAATTTATGTGCATAGATCCCGAGAAATCAGTACCCAGAACAACCACCTCTGGCAGTAATAACGGCCTTGATAAACCTGGGCATTGAATCAAACAGAGCTTGGATGGCGTGTACAGGTACAGCTGTCCATGCAGCTTCAACACGATACCACAGTTCATCAAGAGTAGTGACAGGCGTATTGTGAGGAGCCAGTTGCTCGGCCACCATTGACCAGATGTTTTCAATTGGTGAGAGATCTGGAGAATGTGCTGGCCAGGGCAGCAGTCGAACATTTCGTGTATCCAGAAAGGCCCGTACAGGACTTGCAACATGCTGTCGTGCATTATCCTGCTCAAATGTAAGGTTTCGCAGGGATCGAATGAAGGGTAGAGCCACGGGTCGTAACACATCTGAAATGTAGCGTCCACTGTTCAAAGTGCCGTCAATGCGAACAAGAGGTGACCGAGACGTGTAACCAATGGCACCCCATACCATCACGCAGGGTGATACGCCAGTATGGTGATAACGAATACACGCTTCCAATGTGCGTTCACCGCGATGTCGCCAAACACGGATGCTACCATCACGATGCTGTAAACAGAACCTGGATTCATCCGAAGAAATGACGTTTTGCCATTCGTGCGCCCAGGTTCGTCGTTGAGTATACCATCGCAGGCGCTCCTGTCTGTGATGCAGCGTCAAGGGTAATCGCAGCCATGGTCTCCGAGCTGATAGTCCACTCTGCTGCAAATGTCGTCGAACTGTTCGTGCAGATGGTTGTTGTCTTGCAAACGTTCCCATCTGTTGACTGAGGGATCGAGACGTGGCTGCACGATCCGTTACAGCCATGCGGATAACATGCCTGTCATCTCGACAGCTAGTGATTCTAGGCTGTTGGGCTCGGCTCTGAGCACTATGGGACTCAACTGCTGAGGTCATTAGTCCCCTAGAACTTAGAACTAGTTAAACCTAACTAACCTAAGGACTTCACAAACATCCATGCCCGAGGCAGGATTCGAACCTGCGACCGTAGCGGTCTTGCGGTTCCAGACTGCAGCGCCTTTAACCGCACGGCCACTTCGGCCGGCAGGCTGTTGGGATCCAGCACGGCGTTCCGTATTACCCTCCTGAACCCACCGATTCAATATTCTGCTAACAGTCACGAACGCGAGCAGCAATGTCGCGATACGATAAACCGCAATCGCGATAGGCTACAATCCGACATTTACCAAAGTCGGAAACCTGATGGTACGCATATCTCCTCCTTAAACGAGGCATCACAACAACGTTTCACCAGGCAACGCCGGTCAACTGCTGTTTGCACATGAGAAATCGGTTGGAAACGTTCCTCATGTCAGCACGTTGTAGGTGTCGCCACCGGCGCCAACCTTGTGTGAATGCTCTGAAAAGGTAATCATTTGCATATCACAAGATCTTCTTCCTGTCAGTTAAATTTCGCGTCTGTAGCACGTCATCTTCGTGGTGTAGCAATTTTAATGCCCAGTAGTGTACATAAAAGTGGAGAAAATTAAACCGTCAGACAGAAGTAAAATGGCGCCTAATATTTCGAGAAAACCCGTTTAGAAAAATTCAGCAGGCATTAGTTCTACCAAGGTTGGGAATATTCTTCAGTGTTCTCTGGTAGGAAGCGTGATGATGAAATACGTCAGCTAACACTGAGCCTCAACAACGCTCTTTAAATGGTGATCGTGCTTCAGTCCTTACAGTGCATAAGTAAATGAAAGAAGAAAAATCTATTACATCAGTACGCTAGTAGCCGGTTCGAATTATGATGGAAGAAATTTTCTCAGCCAGTATTTTGAGAGGGTAAGGGGGGGGGGGGGGCATGAAGTTTTTGACCGCCACACTTTGCACCAACATCCTGTGTTAAAAACCCATACTCTCACAGTGTCTCATCTACTGCTACATCTACCACTGCTAGTCATTTCCTTTCTTGTTCCACTCGCAGACAGTATTGGGGGAAAACGACTGTCTGTATGTTTCCGTACGAGCTCTAATTTCTCGTATCTCGTCTTCGTGGTCCTTACGCGCATTGTATTTTGGCGTCTGTAGAATCTTTCGGCTTTCAGCTTCAAATGCTGGTTCGCTAAATTTTCTCAATAGTAATTCTCAAAAAGAACGTCGCCTTCTCTCCGGGGATTCCCATTTGAATTCCCGAAGCATCTCCGAAACACATACGTGTTGTTCGAAATTACCAATAACAAATTTAGCAGCCTCGCCATGAGTTGGTTTAGTGTCTTCCTTCAAACCGACCTGGTACAGATCCCAAACACTCGAGCAGTACTCGAGAATACGCCGCACCAGAGTCCTATATGCGGTCTCCTTTACAGGTGAGCCACTCTTCCGTAAAATTCTCCTAATAAACCGAAGTCGACCGTTCGCCTTCCCTAACCCAATCCTCACATGTTCGTTCCATTTCATGCCGCTCTGCAACTTTACAAAAAAAATGGTTCAAATGGATCTGAGCACTATGGGACTTAACTTCTGAGGTCATCAGTCCCCTAGAACTTTGAATTACTTAAACCTAACTAACGTAAGGACATCACACACATCCATGCCCGAGGCAGGATTCGAACCTGCAAGCGTAGCGGTCGCGCGGTAGCGCCTAGAACCGCTCGGCCACACCGGCCGGCTGCAACTTTACCCCCAGATATTTAAACGACCTGACTGTGTCAAGCAGGACAGTAGTAAAACTGTACCCGAACTTTACATGTTTGTTCTTCCTACTCATCGACATTATCTTACATTTTTCCACGTTTAGAGCCATCTGGCACTCATCACACCAACTAGAAATTTTGTCTGAGTCGTCTCGTGTCTTCCTACAGTCACTCAACTGCGACACCTTACCGCAGACTACATCGTCAACAGTAAGCAACCGCAGATTGCTGCCCACGCTGTCCGCTAAATCATTTATGTATATAGAGAACAACAGTGATCCTGTCATACTTCCCTTGGGCACTCCTGCTGATACCCTTGTCTCTGATGAACACTCGCCGTCGAGGACTACATAATGGGGCACTCACATATCTGTAAACACTTCCCACGTACTCGTACCTTCGTTAACAGCAGGCAGTGGAGGGAGACTAATCGGCTCTTTCAAATTCAATGAACTGTGGCGGCGTAAGAACATCGTCGATAAACTATGACAAACCATGAAATGTGAACGACAGTAACAGCTTGTGTCATTGGTGGCACTACGTATTCCTTCAGACCAATAGCACAAGACGTAGTGCACCTGGTGTACCAGAAGCTACAGGAGAGGGGAGACTAAAGACTTAAAACAACTCTAGAAAAAGGAAGCTGGAATGTCTGACATGGTCGTCAGGTGACATAACACGACAATCCATGAGACGAGGCGCCGCGGCCGTTTGTCTGATACTTTTACGACACCGGAAGCCAAATGCGATATGCTGTGCTGCATGACGCGGACCTGGGCCCATTAAGTCTGGTTGGGTGACTGGTGTGGCCGTGGAGCTCTTGCTTCTCACCCGGGGTAACACATCGTTAAGTTGCCTGAAGAATATTCATAATACTCAGGGGCCCTACTTCGAACAATAGATGTACAATTTATCTGCCACCCAGGTCAAATGACTCTGATATGTAATGGACAATACTTTATATGTTTCATGCCATATACATACAATAAGTCATTTTGCTTTAATGTGTGTGATTCGCTGTTAGCAGAAACTCTTCCAAATAGCATGTTCCCAAATAAGTATTTTTTTATCGACAAATATACTACTGGCCATTAAAATTGCTACACCACGAAGATGACGTGCTACAGACGCGAAATTTAACCGACAGGAAGAAGATGCTGTGACATGCAAATGATTAGCTTTCCAGAGCATTCACACAAGGTTGACGGCGGTGGCGACACCTACAACGTGCTGACATGAGGAAAGTTTCCACCGATTTCTCACACACAAACAGCAGTTGACCGGCGTTGCCTGCTGAAACGTTGTTGTGATGCCTCGTGTAAGGAGGAGAAATGCGTACCATCACGTTTCCGACTCTGATAAAGGTCGGATTGTGGCCTATCGCGATTGCGGTTTATCGTATCGCGACACTGCTGCTCGCGTTGGTCGAGATACAATGACTGTTAGCAGAATATGGAATCGGTGGGTTTAGGAGGGTAATACGGAACGCCGTGCTGGATTCCAACGGCCTCGTATCACTAGCAGTCGAGATGACAGGCATCTTATGCGCATGGCTGTAACGGATCGTGCGGCCACGTCCCGATCCCTGAGTCAACAGATGGGGACGTTTGCAAGACAACCATCTGCACGAACAGTTCGACGACGTTTCCAGCAGCATGGACTACCAGCTCGGAGACCATGGCTGCGGTTACACTTGACGCTGCATCACAGACAGTAGCGCCTGCGATGGCGTACTCAACGACGAACCTGGGTGCACGAATGGCAAAACGTCATTTTTTCGGATGAATCCAGGTTCTGCTTACAGCATCATGATGGTCGCATCCGTATTTGGTGACATCGCGGTGAACGCACATTGGAAGCGTGTATTCGTCATCACCATACTGGCGTATCACCCGGCGTGATGGTATGGGGTGCCATTGGTTACACGTCTCAGTCACCTCTTGTTCGCATTGACGGCACTTTCAACTGTGGACGTTACATTTCAGATGTGTTACGATCTGTGGCTGCCGGCCGTAGTGGCCGAGCGGTTCTAGGCGCTACAGTCTGGAACCGCGCGACCGCTACGGTCGCAGGTCGAATTCTGCCACGGGCATGGATGTGTGTGATGTCCTTAGGTTATTTAGGTTTAAGTAGTTCTCAGTTCTAGGGGACTGATGACCTCAGATGTTAAGTCCCATAGTGCTCAGAACCATCTGAACCATTTGATCCGTGGCTCTACCCTTCATTCGATCCCTGCGAAACCCTACATTTCAGCAGGATAATGCACGACCGCATGTTTCAGGTCCTGTACGGGCCTTTCTGGATACAAAAAATGTTCGACTTCTGTCCTGGACAGCACATTCTCCAGATCTCTCACCAATTGAAAACGTCTGGTCAATGGTGGCCGAGCAACTGGCTCGTCACAATACGCCAGTCACTACTCTTGATGAACTGTGGTATCGTGTTGAAGCTGCATGGTTAGCTGTAACTGTACACGCCATCCAAGCTCTGTTTGACTCAATGCCCAGGCGTATCAAGGCCGTTATTATGACAGAGGTGGTTTTTCTGGGTACTGATTTCTCGGGGTCTATGCACCCAAATTGCGTGAAAATGTAATCACATGTCAGTTCTAGTATATTTGTCCAATGAATACCCGTTTATCATCTGCATTTTTTCTTGGTGTAGCAATTTTAATGGGCGGTAGTGTATGTTGGTTTGCCTTCAGTGTTCTGGTACCTAATAATTACTATAAACGGCTGATAAAGCTGCATGGTTAGTAAGTGATTTGTGCCCAGTATAGTGCCATGGAACAAACCACTTTAAGTCTGTTAGCAGATACGATCTTATCCCAGTTCACGCGTGAATAAGGTAATACCTACAATTGTGAAGAAATCGTGTTAAAACATAAATTTAAGAGAATAATTTGGCTCAGCCATAAGTGTGGCCGACTGCGGTGGCCGAGCGGTTCTAGGCGCTACAGTCTCGAACCGCGCGGCCGCTACGGTCGCAGGTTCGAATCCTGCCTCGGGCATGGATGTGTGTGATGTCCTTAGGTTAGTTAGGTTTAAGTAGTTCTAAGGTCTAGGGGACTGATGACCTTAGACGTTAAGTCCCATAGTGCTAAGAGCCATTTGAACCATTTTTTGAACCATAAGTGTGACATTTCGCATTAAAATCCGAGTGGGAAAGGAAGCTTGTGCCGTAACTGTCAGACAACAAATGAAGCGCTCGCTCGAGCTACGTGGATCCCCGGTCGCCTCCCCGGTGTAGCCTCTGTGTCTCTCGGTAGACAGTTTTTCGTTTTCTCCGTACCTTACGCCACAACACGAGGGGTCGCGGACCAGCGCGCCTCTGACACGCTCTTCCTGAGGGTCTGTTCACAGCTGCCTGCAGCCACCGTGTCCTGCAGATCTCTTTCCCTCAGCACCTTCCGTCTGGCCACCAACTCGTGGTAAGGGCAGGATACTAAGGTGTTAAGCCTAAATAGCAGAGGTCTTCTTATTGTTGCCCTTGCCGCAACGGCCATCTCCGGACACGCTATTTCAACTGCACTTTTCCTTGCACCTGGATTTTAAGTCTAGTATTCCCTCATTCGTTTCCGATACTGTTCCTTCCTTCATCAGTCGTCATGTTCTTCGAGTTTCTTCTTGGGCGGAATCCGTTTATTGATATCCTCCACCATTATACTCATTTCTTGTAGGTCCTTTTCTACATCGGCGAAACACGTGTTCTTGGTTTTCTTGTTAAGAAAGTAGCATAAGACCTGACTGCTGAGTCTTGGAAGGCTCGAACGAGCAAAGTGGTTATTCACAATTTGCTCTGATGGAAACTGCGATTAATCTAAAGACCTATCTTCCTCTTATTTCGAATTTCTCGTTGAGACATTTTCTACTCACAGGAATGCACTCTGCGACAATAGGACAGTGATACTAGGGCTATTCGGAAAGTAAGGAACGATAGGTCACGAAATGGAAACCACAGTGAAAATTAAATCTGTTTTATTTGCAACGGTTAGCTACACCTTCCAGCTACATCTCTACACAGTCGCTGCTCAGACTTACACATCTGTCGTAGCGTTGTACCAACTTTTCAATTCGTTCGTTACAGAAGGCAGCCGTCAGTGATTTTCAACAATTTTCTACTCTGGACTGCAGCTCGTTGTCTGTGTCAAAATATTGTCGTCATAGCCAGCGGTTCATTTGAGCAGAGATGAACTTCAGGGGTAGCCATTTACGGGCTGTATTGTGGGTGATCAAACACTTCCCTTCGAAAACGCTGCCATAGCATCTCCATTGCCCCTGCAGAGTGCGGCCGAGAATTGTCGTGCAGAACGAACCGCATGACAGTTATGTTTTGTGGAGTGCATAGCTTCGGGCGAAATCTTTCGCCAGGCCCTCATACTTGGCGGGAAACTCTAATTTCTAGTCCTTTACGTTCTCACTGTGAGCTCAGAACTGAATAGAGTGACATGATGCGATCGACGGGCGTACTAGACACAGTGCCCAACGCATATGTGCAAAGTTTCATCAGATTTTCACTGATCGTTCCTTACTTTCCGAATACCCTTCGTATTTTATATTAATATTACCAACTACAATTTACGTTTCTTGTAGAATGCTAGTTTCGTAATCAGTCTGAATGTACTGCGAATTCGAATCTAGATGGTAGATATGTCACAGGAGTATTAACTAGTCAATACCTTTTGTTATTATGCGAAGATTTTACGGACGCTTTTGTTGTGTATCTGGTTACTTAACACAATTTCCTTGCAATAATACGAGCGTACGGGATATCAGACCAACTGTGTTATTGGACTGATGAGTTTTCAACAAACAGAACACAGCACGTCATTCTTAATGGAAAGAAGTCTTCAGACATGATAGTGACCTTGGACGTATTGGAAAGGAGTGTTATAGGTCGTCTGCTTTTCACAGTACCTTTAAATGACATATTCGACAACATCGAAAGCTTTATGAGACTTTTCATGGATGACGCTATTGTATGCGGAGAATGGTAGAAAATTGCAGAAAAACCTGCAGAGGATCGTAGTTTCGTGCAGGGAGTGGAAACTGACCCTCAATATAAACAAATATAATGTATTTCATTTGCATAGGCAGTAAGACTCAATATTGTATGGTTACACGATCGCAAAACAATTACCGGAAACAGTCACTTCCATACGATATCCTGGAATAGGCCTGTGAGTACGGAGCGATTTAAAGTGGAACCATAACATAAAGCCAGTCGGAAATAAGGCAGATGCCAGAGTGACATGCATTGGAGGAAACCTCAGGGAACGTAGGCTGTCAATAAAGGAGACAGCTTACAAAACCCTCGTTCGACCAATGCTTGAATCTTGCTCGTCAATATGAGATCCGTACCAGATAGGATTGATAGAGAAAATACAGAAGATCCAAAGAAGAGCAGTGAGTTTCGTTACCGGCTCATTTAGCAAGCATGAAAGTATCACGAAATTGATCAACCAATTAAGGTGGCAGACGCTGCAGAAGAGGCGTTCAGCGTCACGGCGTTATTACTGCTAAAGTTCTGAGAGCATACGTTCCTATTAGAATCAACCAATAAATTGCTTCCTTCCACGTACATCTCGTGAAAAGACTATGAAGAGAGAATTAGAGAAATTCGAGCCATCACGGAGGCTTACCGGCAATAGCTCTTCCCGCGAACCAATCGCGACTCTAACAGGAAAAAGGGGAAGCAAGAGTAGTTCACAAGTACCCTACGCCACACACCGTGATGCGTAGCGCCGTATAACGATCCTGCCTTGGAGGCGGTTAAGTGGGAGATGTGTCTCAGAGCTGGAAGTGACAGATGGTGACGCGAGACTGGACGCGCACGTAGTTTATGTATCAGCTGATAGAGGACAGTATTGGATAGAGGACTGTGATTTAGTTTCGATTGTGCCCACTAGAGTGCACTAAAGTAATAAAATGTTTTTCATTAACTGTTCTAGTATTTTCATGAAGTATTAGTATGTCTTTTAATGTATGTAAAATGTTATAAATGTGTTTTAGCAGAATGAATGATGCGTGAGTGTGGTTTAAGGTTAATATGAAGATAATTGTTTAACGAGTTATGTAGTGGGATTTAGTGTGGGAACATTGCGAAGAAGTATCGATGTGGACAAAGGGAATTTTTGTAGAATAGATTTGCAAAGTAAATTTATGGTAAAGGGAAAGTTAATTCAGATATAAATAACAATAGTAAATAACTTTAAGCATAAACAAAACTTCAGCATATTAGATAATTACGTCGATAAAAGGTGCAGTCGTTAGGTTTACTATTTTGCGATTGGTTAATGACGAAAAGCGCGGACTGACGCTAGAGAGTCCGCAGCTCGTGGTCGTGCGGTAGCGTTCTCGCTTCCTGCGCCCGGCTTCCCGGGTTCGATTCCCGGCGGGGTCGGGGATTTTCTCTGCCTCGTGATGACTGGGTGTTGTGTGATGTCCTTAGGTTAGTTAGGTTTAAGTAGTTCTAAGTTCTAGGGGACTGATGACCATAGATGTTAAGTCCCATAGTGCTCAGAGCCATTTGAACCTTTTTTTTTTTTTTTTTTTTTTTTTTTGACGCTTGAGAATGTTGTTTTGCTATTGGCTGCTGAGTAAACTGACCAATCGTAAAGCAATATTCTTCGCTCGCCTTTCTCTGCTGGTCGAGAAGACTTAGAGAATTCTAGAGAGTAGTCGGAGCCTAGCCGTGAAACAGTTCGGACGTGTGTAGTAGTGGTTCCTATGGAAATGATAAGTTGCCGGATCTAGCAGTGTTTCATACATCAAAAGTGTTGTAAAGTGACGGCATAATTATTCTGATGGGTGTGCAGAAATTTCGGAATTTTTAAGTGAATTTGGTGACGAGAAAAGACATATATTCCGCGTGGCGTATTGAGCAGGTCGTTGGCTAAAAACTCAGACTTAATATTTGGCGAGCATTCTCAATCAAAAACAATCGATATTTTTGTAGCTATTACGTTTTCGGGAAATGCAACACCATAAACTTGCTAACGTGAGTGAAAGGGATTGTGAGTGACTGGGTTAAGACTAGCACGGGCTTGGCAGTGATACTTGTTCGCCTAAGTTTCAGAATATATTAATTAAGGACAAAATTTCCAACCGTTCATTTCGTGCGAAAACTTTCTCCCGAAACGTAGATTAGTGACTTTAATTGCAACCTGGTCCACGTCGAAGTACGCCTTTGCTACTGATGATCTGCTGAGACAATGTTCACAGGTAGGTGCAGGTTCGTCGTAAAGGGACGGATGGAACTGCGCCGCCGCAACCGTATAATGGTTTGCGGAGCATAGATATAGAAGTATAAATGTCGAAGCTGTCACTGTCATCCAATAACACAGACAACACAAACACGATTTTGTAGTAGCGTGTCACACACTTTTACCTACTCAACGTAAGCCAAATATCGTGTTAAGAATTCACGAGACATAGCTCTGGAGGGCCATACTTTCATGACCGCTCAGTAATTGCCCACAACCTGTGCAGGTGGATCGAAACGTAGTCCACGGCTGACAATACCGCAGCGGTGTCATCCCAGATGTGCTCAATAGGTTCGAGATAGGGTGGTCTGGCAGGCCACACAATCACCCGCACTAAGTGTAGTTTTGCGACAGTTCAGAAGCGATGGGGTGGTCAGTGGCTGTTTTCCGCAGACGTACTCTAGGCAAACAAACGCGTGCACGTGATTGTACAATCCGGTTTTGTTACTGTTCACTGTGGAGATACGGTCGACGCCGTGTTTGAGGCTTACATCTTATCTCAAGTAAACACTACACCCCATCCCCTCCCGCACCGTCCAGCCCACTCACACACACACACGAATAAACCTCCATAAACTCTCCAAACAGGAAAAAAATGGTTCAAATGGCTCTGAGCACTATCGGACTTAATTTCTGAGGTCATCAGTCCCCTAGAACCTAGAACTACTTAAACCTAACTAACCTAAGGACATCACACACATCCATGCCCGAGGCAGGATTCGAACCTGCGACCGTAGCGGTCGCGCGGTTCCAGACTGTAGCGCCTAGAACCACTCGGCCACCCTAACCGGCTCCAAACAGGATCTATTATCGATTTTTATAGGATTTTGGAACACACACTCTATTTCAACACTCTATAAAACCTCGAATAAAACGATCTATTGAAACATAATCAGTGCAGATTTAGAAAATATCGTTTTTGTGAAACACAATTAGCTCTTTAGTCTCATGAAGTAATGAGTGCTATCGACAGAGGACCACAAATTGATTCCATATTTTTGAATTTCTAGTAGGCTTTTAATACCGTTTCACACAAAAGTCTGCCGGCCAGAGTGGGCGAGCGGTTCTAGGCGCTACAGTCTGGAACCGCCTGACCGTTACGGTCGCAGGTTCGAATCCTGCCTCGGGCATGGATGTGTGTGATGTCCTTAGGTTAGTTATGATTAAGTACTTCTAAGTTCTAGGGGGACTGATGACCTGAGAAGTTAAGTCTCATAGTGCTCAGAGCCATTTGAACCATTTGAGCCACAAAAGTCTTCTAGTCCTATTGCTTGCCTACGGAGTATTGTCGCACCTGTACGGCTGGATTCGTGACATCCTGTCAGAAACGCCACAGTTCGTAGCAACTGACACGAAGTGGCCGAGCGAAACAGAAGTCATATCTGGGGTTACCCGTGGAAGTGTTATAGGCCCTCTCCCGTATTTAGTGGATATGAACGATTCAGAAGATAAACAGAGCAACCCTCTTTATACTGGCAGATTGACTGCGAATGATACTGTAGTTTTCAGTGTAGTAAAATCATTAAAAGGTGAAAACGAACTGCAAAAAGATTTATTCAAGATCTCTTCAAGGTGCGAAAAATGGCAATTGAGCTAAACAATAAAAAGTGTCAGATCCTCCACATGAGTACTAGCAAAATTCCGTTAAATTTCTGCTATGCAAATACAAAGACTGTTATATCAACTAAATACCTAGGGAATATGACTTAAGTTGCATCCATCACGTGGAAAATGTTATTGAAAAGGCGAAGCAAAGACTGATTTTGATTTCCAAAACAATTAGGAAGTGCTACAAATCTACTAAAGAGACTGCCTACACTACGCTTGCTCATTCTCTTCTGGAGGTATTGGCTCTTTGCCAGTGACGATTGGTGAAGGACATAGAAAAAGTTAAAGAGGGCTGCTCGCTTTGTATTATCACGAAATAAGGGAAAGTGTCAAGGGTGTGATAAGTAAGATGCACTGGCACTCATTAAAACGAAGCCGTTTTGTCTTTGGAAGCTCCGTGTGTATTTCATCCCCTGACCTGGTCAGGAATGCCACATCAACGGCGAACGCATCCCAATGAAATGTTACGTCCCGTATGCGGATGCATACCAAGTAAAGCTGATTCGGGCGCTGCGGCAAATAATATGCCTGACAACGGGCACCCTTGTAGCACTGACCGCCCAATAACAATGTGACCAGACTGCTAACCTTTCACCACCATGTGGGAACACACCCCGTGGAACCGCCAAAGGACCACCTCTGCAGACACCGGAAGAGGCCCATGCGTTCCAAGACCGTTGAAACTACGTCTTTAATTATTTTTATTAAACGCTGACCTACAGAATTTTCCCTGACAAAGACAACTCAAACGTAATCTATTCATTTATTGCCCACAATACAAAAGCCCAAGGCAATCTGACTGCTATACATTGACAACATGACTTCCAATAATTAACAAAAAAGAATGGCCCTGAGTTGCAAGAAATCCTAACAATAATACAAATCCAAAAAATGTGAAATAAAAGAAATATGAAACTACTTCCATGTCTGTTAATTGCCTAAACTCATTTCAGTCACGAATCCCAAAGTGCAAACCCCATTCTTTTTCTTAAGTCTCTTGCCTCACAGCAATTACAGCGAGGAGAAACTACAACCAGCTAAATAAAAAGACTCTAACTACTAGACGGCATATGGTTAGCGAAAGAAAGATTTTGTTGCAGGGCAAACAATGTATTTAGAGAATTTTACATTATTCATGTAACATCCAGTTCCAGAAATTATATAGTTGTCAATAATTCCACTGCCCAAACATTATCAACCAAACATTCATCATTATGCATTTCCTTGCGTATTTTCTCATAAACACATCATTTCATCTCACTTTACAGTGCATGTCCTACCAACACGGAGTCTCCAATAAGAATGTTATGTCGATACACGTCCCTGTCCATTCGCTAACTGCTAGTCTGTCCAACCACAGAATCTCTTGCTGAGGGCGCAGAGCGCTGTCAGCGAAATAACCAGTCTATAGCGCTTCCAACATACAAACAGGCTACATACAGCGTGCATAGGAAACCGTGGTCGACTCGGTCTAACGGATGGTCGAAATCGATGGTGACATTTTTCAGACCCTTGCCCATTCTATTACGTTGCGGTATGCTTCTATGGTTGTTGAGGCATAGGAATTCAAACGATACGACGCTCGTGTGAGGAAATAAATGCAATTCAGCGGTTCGGATCTATCTGGAACTAGTCTTCAAAAAATAATTTTTTTCACTTGTACACGTGTTCACGATGAAATTAGATGTGAGCCACAATGTGTCGTCTTATTAAACGAAAATCTTGTCTTAATCGGGTAAATTGACACTGACAACGGGAAAACAGCATTTGTAATAGTCTGCCCATGATTTATAGATTTTATAATGAAGTCATTTACACATGTAGAAGACTTAGTTTCCCATCAACTGGTCAAAAGAAGTAATACGTCATAGCATTCGTCTACAATATAAGTAGTAGTAGTAGCTCTATACATCCGTAGATCTCTTTTTACAAGGATATAGGAGATGTCAGTATAATAATCATTGGACAGAAAATACCTGGTAGTATCAGAAAGTGAATTTAGGCCGTCGATTCACATGCTGGAAGGTGACAAGAAACGCAGCAGACACATAAAACAGACGAGTGGACCAGGCACGTATTGTGTGACCGCTTTTTTGTGGTTGGGCCGTGTATTGCGTGGAGCCCCACAAAACACGACGACTTGCTTGTTCGTGTAGTACGTCCCGTGTAAAACGGGCCTTAAACCTCGCCACAACACGCCGCTAGCGAGCTCTGCTTCCATTGCTCTCTGTCTCCGAGGGACGGATTGGAGGGGGGGGGGGGGTGATGGGAAGACGTGAGGAGCACCACGTATGCCAGCAGAGGGCGGGGGGGTTCACATAATCCCACTGCCTCCAATCTGATTGAAAGGCGCATCTCTTTAAGCAGCCGCTCTCAGAGCTTCGCCCAGATTCGGTGAACATTCGGACCCTTCTCAACCTTACTACGGTAAATTGCAGTGAGGAAATTACGTCGACGTAACATGATGCTACTAACAAGGGAACCTCCCCATCGCACCCCCCCCCCCCCTCAGATTTAGTTATAAGTTGGCACAGTGGATAGGCCTTGAAAAACTGAACACAGATCAATCGAGAAAACAGGAAGAAGTTGTGTGGAACTACGAAAAAAATGAGCAAAATATACAAACTGAGTAGTCCGTGGGCAAGATAGGTAACATCAATGACACTGCGAACTCAGGAGCGCTGTGGTCTCGTGGTTAGCGTGAGCAGCTGCGGAACGAGAGATCCTTGGTTCAAGTCTTCCCTCGAGAGAAAATTTTACTTTCTTTATTTTCGCAAAGTTATGATCTGTCCGATAGTTCATTGACGTCTCTGTTCACTGTAATGAGTTTAGTGTCTCTGTTCTACGACGGCACCGCAAAACCGTGCGATTAGTAGCCGAAAGGACGTGCTTCTCCAATGGGAACCGAAAACATTTGATCGCAAGGTCATAGATCAACCGATTCCTCAACAGGAAAACACGTCTGATACATTCTATACGACACTGGTGACGGCATGTGCGTCACATGACAGGAATATTTTGTAGATCCACCTAACTTGTACACTTGGCGAATGGGTAAAAAGATTCTTCTATCTTGCCCGATTTAGGTTTTCTTGTGGATGTGATAATCCCATTGGGGAGGCACGTCCTTTGCGGTCGCAAAACACAGACACTAAACTTATTACAGTGAACAGAGACGTCAATAAACGAACGGACAGATCATAACTTTGCAAAAAAAAGAAAGTAAAATTTTCACTTGAGGGAGACTTGAACCAAGGACCTTCCGTGCCGCAGCTGCTCACGTTAACCACGGGACCACGGCGCTCCTGAGCTCTCGCTATCCATGATGTTCCTTATCATGCAGATGAACTACTCAGTTTGTATATTTTGCTTATTTTTTTCATAGTTCCACACAACTTATTCCTGTTTTCTCGATTGATCTGTGTTCAGTTTTTCAAGGCCTATCCACTGTGCCAACTTATAACTAAATCTGAGGGGGGTGCGATGGGGAGGTTCCCTTGTAAGCGTTGTTAGTTACACCGACTTACCTGAGTGTATCAGCATTCAGATTGTTTGTTTCCAACAATAACATTACTCTTGTTATATTAGGTTGCTACATAACTTCTTAGCGTTTTTAGTTTGCTTTTTAGTATTCTTCTTGCCATGGATTTATTTACCCACTGTCATTTTTATTTGTATTTCACCGTTGTTATCTGATTTTACATATTGTCATCTCATTTGGAGAGGATGAGTGGAGCAGTGGACACTAGAAAATGGGGTGCCAAGTGGAAAAATAGAAACGTTTCCGACACATTCTTCTGTCTGAGATCAACAAAGGGATGACAGCAGCAAGGGCAGCCAGGGACATTTGCGACGTGTGTGAGGATAATGCTACTGGACGGAACAAGTTTTAAGGAGGATCATTTTGACGTTAGTGGCTCTCTACTTTCAGGAAGCAATTTGATAAACATCGTTTGAACCCATTAATGCACAACGCAGTGTACTCGAGAACTGGCAAATGTGATGAATTGTGATCATTGCACTATTGTGCGGCATTTGCAAGCAGTGGGAAAGGTTAAAAATTGGGTGTCTGGGTACCGGATGCTCTAAGCTAAAATCACAGAAGTCAGTGGGTGGTCGTCGGTTGGTTGGTTCATTTTGGGGGGGGGGGGGGGGGGGAGATCAAACAGCGAGGTCCTCGGTCCTGTTGGGTTAGGGAAGGATGAGAAGAGAAGTTGGCCGTGCCCTTTAAAAGGAACCATCCCGGAGTTTGCCTGAAGTGATTTAGGGAAATCACGGGAAACTTGAACCAGGATGGCCGGACGTGGGTTTGCATCGTCTTCCTCCCGAATGCGAGTCCAGTGTGCTAACCGCTACGCCCCCTCGTTCGGTGCGGGTGGCCGTATGTGCGCCTTTGGTTTTCTCGTCATCAATTGGCTCGTGAACAACATCGACCATACCTGTCCTGTATCGTTACTGGCGACGCGAAAGGGTATCTTTATGCTAATGCAGGGAAAAGGAAGGAATGGTTGAGCCCAAACAAAACAGCAACTCCCTGTACAAAGACCTGTGTGCATCCAAAAAAGGTAATGCTATCGATCTGGTGGAACATAGACGGTATGGTGAACTACACTCCTGGAAATTGAAATAAGAACACCGCGAATTCATCGTCCCAGGAAGGGGAAACTTTATTGACACATTCCTGGGGTCAGATACATCACATGATCACACTGACAGAACCACAGGCACATAGACACAGGCAACAGAGCATGCACAATGTCGGCACTAGTACAGTGTATATCCACCTTACGCAGCAATGCAGGCTGCTATTCTCCCATGGAGACGATCGTAGAGATGCTGGATGTAGTCCTGTGGAACGGCTTGCCATGCCATTTCCACCTGGCGCCTCAGTTGGACCAGCGTTCGTGCTGGACGTGCAGACCGCGTGAGACGACGCTTCATCCAGTCCCAAACATGCTCAATGGGGGACAGATCCGGAGATCTTGCTGGCCAGGGTAGTTGACTTACACCTTCTAGAGCACGTTGGGTGGCACGGGATACATGCGGACGTGCATTGTCCTGTTGGAACAGCAAGTTCCCTTGCCGGTCTAGGAATGGTAGAACGATGGGTTCGATGACGGTTTGGATGTACCGTGCACTATTCAGTGTCCCCTCGACGATCACCAGTGGTGTACGGCTAGTGTAGGAGATCGCTCCCCACACCATGATGCCGGGTGTTGGCCCTGTGTGCCTCGGTCGTATGCAGTCCTGATTGTGGCGCTCACCTGCACGGCGCCAAACACGCATACGACCATCATTGGCACCAAGGCAGAAGCGACTCTCAACGCTGAAGACGACACGTCTCCATTCGTCCCTCCATTCACGCCTGTCGCGACACCACTGGAGGCGGGCTACACGATGTTGGGGCGTGAGCGGAAGACGGCCTAACGGTGTGCGGGACCGTAGCCCAGCTTCATGGAGACGGTTGCGAATGGTCCTCGCCAATACCCCAGGAGCAACAGTGTCCCTAATTTGCTGGGAAGTGGCGGTGCGGTCCCCTACGGCACTGCGTAGGATCCTACGGTCTTGGCGTGCATCCGTGCGTCGCTGCGGTCCGGTCCCAGGTCGACGGGCACGTGCACCTTCCGCCGACCACTGGCGACAACATCGATGTACTGTGGAGACCTCACGCCCCACGTGTTGAGCAATTCGGCGGTTGTCCACCCGGCCTCCCGCATGCCCTCTATACGCCCTCGCTCAAAGTCCGTCAACTGCACATACGGTTCACGTCCACGCTGTCGCGGCATGCTACCAGTGTTAAAGACTGCGATGGAGCTCCGTATGCCACGGCAAACAGGTTGACGCTGACGGCGGCGGTGCACAAATGCTGCGCAGCTAGCGCCATTCGACGGCCAACACCGCGGTTCCTGGTGTGTCCGCTGTGCCGTGTGTGTGATCATTGCTTGTACAGCCCTCTCGCAGTGTCCGGAGCAAGTATGGTGGGTCTGACACACCGGTGTCAATGTGTTCTTTTTTCCATTTCCAGGAGTGTATGAATTGCACCCCGAGATGCGACCATCACTACTGACATTATTGTCAACAACTGAGGCATCTTGCAGACACAATCCAAGAACAACGACCAGTAAGACTACGCGAAGTGATGCTAGTCCACGATAACGCCCGCCCGCATTCTGCTAGACTGACAGATAACTCTGTACGGGAGTTGGGTTCTGCACCCACCTTATTCACCTGATCTTGCGCCATCACATTTTCACATTTTCCGCTCCCTATCGAACAGCCTGCAAGGAACTCCCTTTCGGATGAAAATACTGTCCGAGCATGGATCGACGAGTTCTTCACCTCAGACCCTTGAGATTTCTACACTCATGGTATCGAAAAGTTGTCCCAGTGTTGGGTGACTGCTGTAAATAACGAAAGAAAATATACTGTTGGCGACTAGAACCTCTGTTACGTGAATCTGTTGTGTTTTTAAACTTATGGAAAAACGTTACCACCCAATATATAACACAGCACCACAGAAGAATCCACAGCACTTCAAAAAAATGGTTCAAATAACTCTGAGTACTATGGGACTTAACATCTGTGGTCATGAGTCCCCTAGAACTTAGAACTACTTAAACCTAACTAACCTAAGGACATCACACACATCCATGCCCGAGGCAGAATTCGAACCTGCGACAGTAGCAGTCGCGCTGTTCCTGACTGAGCGCCTAGACAGCACTTCAAAATTATGTATATCCCTGTTATCAAGTGTACATATTGTCAATAAACTCACTAATGTGTTACTTTTGTGGATGCCTGCTCGTTTTTATTGGCCACCTCAACTATCGACCCATTCAAGATGACGCCAGGATACATCAAATACTGCATAACGTAAACAATTACGTCGCTGGAGAGACAAAGGCTGCTCCTGCCCCCCTCATGAACCGTGGACGTTGCCTTTGGTGGAATGGCTTGCGTGCCTCAGCGTTACAGATAGCCGTATTGTAGGTGCAGCCACAACGGTGGGGCATTTTTTGAGAGGCCAGACAAATGTGCGATTCCTGAAGAGGGGCAGCAGCCTTTTCAGTACTTGCAGGGGCGACAGTCTAGTTGGTTGATTGATCTAGCATTGTAATATCAGTCAAAACGGCCTTTCTGTGCTGGTACTCAAATGGCTGAATGAAGAGGAAATTACAGCCGTAATTTTTTCCCAGGGTATGCAGCTCTACACTATGGTCAGATTGTGACATGATCTTGTGTAAAGCATTCTGGAATAAAATGGTCCCCCATTTGGATCTTCGGGCGGGACTACTCATCAAGATGTCATCAGGAGAATCAAAACTGCCTTTCTAGGGATCGGAGTGTGGAATGTTATCCCTTAATCGCGCTCATAGGTTAGAAACTTTTAAAAGGGAAGTGGGTGGTTTAAAGGTAGATGTAATGGGAATTAGTGAAAGGGATACCTGGTCAGGTGAACACAGGACTGTAAACACATAATCAAATAGGATTACTGCCGGGATAGGTTTAAAAATTAATAAGAAATGAGACTTCGGGTAAGCTACTATGAATAGCATCGTGAATGCATTATCATAGCCAAGACAGACACAAAGGAAACATCCATCACGATGAAGAAATTGAAGCTGCCTTGTCACGGTCCGCGCGACTCACCTCGTCGGAGGTTCGAGTCCTCCCTCGGGCATGAGTGTGTGTGTTGTCCTTAGCGTAAGTTAGATTAATTAGTGTGTAAGGTTTGGGACCGATGACCTCAGCAGTTTGGTCCCATAGGATCTTACCACAAATTTCCAAAATTTCCATAGAAATTGAAGAAAAGTATGACGCAAAAGAAATTATTCAGATAGGTGAGAGAGACCAAAATTTGATAACGGGAAAATGAAGAGAAGGAAATATTGCAGGTGAATTTTGACTGGGAGAAAGGAATGAAAGAGGAGAACGCTTGGTAGAATTTTGTACATTGCATGATTTAATCTTGGCCAACACTTGCTTTAAGAATCATGAAAAACTGTTGTACACTGGAAGAGACCTGGAGACACCGGAAGGCTTCAGACTGATTATATAATGGTAAGTTACAGATTACGGAACCGTATTTTTAACTGTAACACATTTCGAGGGGAAGGTGTGAATTCTGATCACCATTTATTGGTTATGAACTGCCGATTAAAACTGAAGAAACTTCAGAAAGGAAGGAAATTAAGGTGACGGTAACTGGATACGTTGAAAGAACCACAGGTTGATGAGAGTTTCAGAGGGCCACCAGGCAATGATTGACTAACGAATACAGTAGAAGACAGATGGGTAGCTTTGAAAGATGAAATTGTGAAGGCAGCAGGGAATCAAATAGGTAAAAAGACAAGGCCTAGTAGAAATACTTGGATAATACGGTAGATATTGAATTTAACTGATGAAAGGAGAAAATATAAAAATGCATCAAATGAAATAAGCGAAACAGAATACAGACCCCTAAAAACTGAGATTGAGAGGAAGTGAAAAATGGCAAGTATGAATGGCTTGAGGCCAAATGATAGAGCGTACAGGAAAATTATACAGGCCTTTGTAGAAAAGAGAAACAGCTGTATAAATACTAAGATTTCAGATGGAACGCCAATACTAGGCAAAGAAAGGTAAGCTGTAAGGTGGAAGAAGTATATAGAGGGTCTATAAAAGGGAGATCAACTTGAAGGCAGTATTACAGAAACTGAACAAGACGTAAATGAAGATTTGATGGGAGATATGATACTCCGGGAAGGATTTGACAGAGCACTGAAAAACCTAAGTCGAAACAAGTTTTTAGAAGTAAATGACATTCAGTTAGTACTATTGATAGCCTTGGGGGAGCCACCCATAACAAAAAGCTTTCTCGTGAGCAAGATTTATGCGACAAACGGAATACACTAAGACATAAAAAGAAGAATGTAATAATTCAAATTCCAAAGAAAACATATGCTAAACGACATAAATATTATCGAACTATCAGTTTGATAAGTCACGATTGCAAATTACTGATAGAGGCCGACCCCGGGGCAGATCAGTTTGGATTTTGGTGAAGTGTAGTAAGACGCGAGGCAGTGCTGACTCTACGACTTATCTTAGAAGATCAATTAAGGAAAGGGAAATCTATGTTCATAGCTTTTGTAGACTTAGAGAAAGCTTTTGACAATAGTGACTGGAATACTCTCTCTGAAATTCTGAAGACAGCACAGGAAAAAGAAAAATAGAGGGAGTGAAAGACTATTTACAACTAGTACGGAAGCCAGACTGCAGTTATAAGAGACGAGGTGCACGAAAGAGAAGCAGTGGTTGCGAAGGGAGTGAGACAGGGCTGTAGCCCATCCCCAATGTAAGCTCTACATTGAGAAGCAGTAAAGGAAAGCAAAGAAAAATTTGAAGTAGGAATTAAGGTTCAGACAGAAGAAATAAAAACTTTGATGTCTGTCGATGACACTGTAATTCTGTCAGAGACAGCAAATGATTTGCAAGGGCAATTAAACGGAATAGACAGTGTCTTGAAAGGAGAATATAAGATGAACATCAACAAAAGCAAAACAAGGATAACTGAATGGTTGGAATTAAATCAGGTGATGCTAATAGAATTACATCAAGAAACGAGTAGTAGCTGAGATTTGCTATTTGGGCAGCAAAATAACTGATTATGGCTGAAGTAGAGAGGATATAAAATGTAGACTGGCAATGGCACTAATAGCGTTTCTGGAGAAGAGAAATTTGCTGATGTCAAGTATATGTTTAAGCGTCAGGAAGTCTTTACTGAAAGTATCTGTATGGAGAGTAGCCATGTGTGGAAGTGAAACATGGATGATAGAGAGTTTAGACAAGAAGAGAATAGAAGCTTTCGAAATGTATGCTACAAAAGAACGCTGAAGATTAGATGGGTAGATCATGTAAGTAATGAGAAGGTACTGAATAGAACTGTGGAGACAAGAAAGCTGTGGCATAATCTGACTAGAAGAAGCGATCAGTCGATAGGACACATTCCGAGACACCGAGGGCTCACCAATTTAGTATTGGTAAAATTTATAGAGGGAGACCAAGAGATGACTGTAGTTAGCATATTCAGAAGGATGTAAGTAGCAGTAATTATTCGGAAAAGAAGAAGGTCGCACATGATAGAGTAGCATGGTGAGCTGCATCAAACCAACCTTCAGACTGAAGACCACAAAAAACAGAAGTTGCACCTGATACGTGAAATGATATGTCAAGATAAAGAAGCTATGTGATATGCTTACAGCAGCGGATAAATTACCCTATAGCAGCTTGCAGACAGTTCTCAAAATAGTCGTAATATTGTAATAGCACAGTTTTTTATTTGGAACAACTGTACAGTTATTATTTGCTCTTCGTTGGAGTGCAGTTTATCTAATTACTGTATTTTGTAAGTTTTATTTATAAGAAAATGTTTTATTCTGATGTTCTTTAATTTTAAATATTGCACATTTCAACGTTGTGATGTATGCTTTTCCAGACTTCCATGTGCAGTTCGCCATTCCACATCTCGCTCTCGATAGGTCACTGATACACTGTAATGCAGACGCAAAGAATGTCTCCCAAGAACCGCGTTATAGCGGGATTTTCCCTTAATTTTTCAGATTATGATGGTGAGATGGCAAGCTAAGGAATAGCCAGCGATTATTTAAAAAAGAAAATAAAGGTGGCAGAAGGAACGAATGCTCTGAGTCAGTTTCTGGGGCATGTTGGGTATACTGGAGTACTGCGATGACAAAAGATCGCCTGTGAAAGGCAACTATGCTGATTGCAGTTCAGGTCCAGGAGATAATTTTAGTCTGCACGTGATACTCAAATCAGTGTTGACTTTGCTGCAGAGGGAAATTTTCGTTCTGGAACGTCTATACTATTTTGTAAACTCCGCAATCTGCTACCCGTGCAGGGCAGGATAATACGGGAGAATTATTGATGGCATTAGTGCCGGCGTTTGCGGCCATCAAGCTGTCGTCTGGCCATGTTTCATGTCGTGATGCACTGCTGCCGCAGGCGGGCATGCGGCCAGAAATACCGGCTGACGTCACTGCGCCGCGTTTCCCGTTTTTACGGAAGGGGGAGCACGCAGGTGAAGCGTTAGGCCGCCTCCGTCGGCCTTGAGTATTAATACTACCTTACCGCGAGAGGGGGGCCGTAAATGAAGACCATTTCAGGCGACTACTGCCATTGTCACTTTTCCCCGCTCGGCGATCGTACTATTTTTGCGTTTCACAGACCGCTTTTAGGAAAATGCGTCACGCCACATCTGGACAGAGCAACAGTAGAAAGCGCTATTTTCATAGATTTCTCTGTCTAGTAGATTTGGCCCTGTTTCTATGTTTCCATACAGTGTATCGATACGTGGAACTGTTTCAGTGTTTCGGAACGGCTGTGGTTCACTGTTTCGAGACAGTGGTGTTTCATTCCGCCCCTGTCTCGGATAACCGCACCAGATTCGATCTCGAGCCAGACACAGAAACTGTATCGTTGTTTCAAAATAAGGCTGTTTCAGTCCACCTGTGCGTGGAACGGACTAATCGTATCGAAACAGTGATGTTTCATTCCGCTCTGTGTCGTACAAGATTCGGGCTAGGCACAGGTACTGAAACACAACATACCACTTCGTGAAACACTTTCAAGAGTGTCGAAATCTCTTTGACAAGCAATAGCATGAAGCTTAAGATATCCGAAAATAAAGCTCCGTTTCTAGCTGACTGTCCTATTACGAAATGGCGTAACATCTGCTTTATAAACACTAACCAAACAATAAAACAACGCATACTATTCACATTCAAAATAATAAATATGTGAAAATCATTCGATTAAATTACACTTTTTTTTATAACGTACGCTTCTCTTTTCATGTACAGTAATCATATTAAGAAACGCAAGTAAGCCTACAACATTTTGAATAAAAAAAGGCGTAGAGTGACAGTTATTAGACATATACATAAATTTGATGTAGGTATAATTGCAAGCAATCTGACATATCATTGATAGTGTAATGGTGAGCGGGAAGGACTGGAAAGCATGGTGAATTTATAGTAACGGTTCGAAACACCTCGAAAGACAAAATTTTTTTCTGTTATATTTTGTTATTTATTCGAATTATTTGGCGTTATTTGTGAGTCTATAGTCACTGTGCCTATTATCCACAATGATTCCCTTAGTGTGCATGGAAATTAGCAGGATGGGTATATTACCCATACTAACGGAATGTGGGAATCCCAGTAGCATATCCGTTGTTTCTGCAGTTTGCTACCACCTCCAGTTTCGTTCGTGGTGGTTCTCCTGTCTTCAGCTATGGCTGTCCTCAGCCAATTGAAAAGTATGAAAGTCACACAACACGAAAGCAGCGCATTTGCTGCAGGAAATACGAAACTGCCAAGACGCCCAAGTGATAGTTTCATACTTTCTGCGATACGATTAGCGCTCTCACACCTCATTTGTGTTTGTATGGACATACTTATACAGCAGACATTCAAGATGATAAAATGTGTAGGTTTTTTAGATTACAAAAAACAAACTGTTTCACTGTTTCGAAACAGCGTATCGAAACATTACATTGTACTGTTTCATTTGCTTCGAAACAGTTACGTGTTTCAGTTTGCCCATCTCTACTGTCTAGTATAATAAAAACGAAACCGTAAAGCATTGTCGGTTAAGCATTGTCGGCCGGGAGGCTTTGAGGGGTGCCCTCTCTGACAATACTCTTTTGCGCCACAGTGTGCGAACATGTGTTCAGTGAGAGTGCCTTGTTGAGTTTTAGTTTTTATTATTAATTTTGTTGATGGGTATGCCAAAGAAGGCGGAGTCGCAATGCAGATGACTGTGTTTATTTACCGCAGTCTCGAAACATGCCCTTCTGTGGGTCTAAAGCAGTGGTACAGTAATACAATCATGACATCGACAACTCGCCACATAAAAGAAATTTCTTAAAATTCTTAACATGAATTATGTACTAATACTTCATACAAGGTGGTTAAAAACAATCTGAAAAGCTTGTAAGGATGTTGCACGGTAGGTTGTGATGAGAAGAAATTGTTTTAAAAAATCGGTATGTTACGCCGTTTCCGAATTAAGTAGCACTGCAGTTAGGCAATCAGGCCCTTGCGCGCGAAAACTCAAGCGGCCCGCCAGAGACAGTGTTGCTAAACGTGTTCTTCGTTTGGTTTCCTAAAATCGAACAAGAGAACGATGCAAAAATTGGACTTGTGAAGGTGGTAAGGATCGAACCTAATTCACAGCCTAAGCAGTCTGGGTATGAAAACAACTCACACGAATTTTATCTGGCGGGCCGCTTGAATTTGTGCCCGCAACGGTCAGATTGGCTAACTTCAATGGTAATTAACTCGAAAACATTACAAACAATCGGATTTTTTTCGTAACAGTTATTTCTCAGCACATCTTACCCTGCAACACTCTTACAAACTTTCCAGATTGTTTCTGACCGCCCTGTGTAATGTAACTTAACAGTAATTATATGTTTTGGGTCGCTGAATTAATAATCGCTGTTTATTGGGAAGAAAACACACGTTTACTTTAACTGAACGCTGTAAGGTAATTTACTGAAATATTGCCCTTCGGCAGCTACAAGCTTTTCCCAACTTTCGGGTAGCAAATGGGTTCCGCGACAAAAAAAAAAAATGTTCTTGTGGCTTTGAGGTCATCCACTCAAGGAGTCAGATTTAGAGATGCTACGTAAAAAGATGCGAAGCGTTGTTCAGAAAGACCGTGCTACATGGTCCCAAATAGATGGTAATCGTAAGGGCCATTGTCTGTTACATAAGGCAAGTGGGTTAAGACATCCCATCCAAGTCCGTTCAAGGTTTCCTTCATTCGATTTTCAACATGTGGTTTGGTATTCTCATGAAACATAATGACTTTGTCTTGTCTCTGATTATATTCGTGGTGTTCATCTTTAAGTGCGTGATTCAGAATGCTTAAACGTGCTTCGTAGCATTCACCATTCACCGCCTGACCCGTTTCCAGCAGGTCGTGTACGGCACATCGACCAAGAAGCATTTTGTCACTCACCTAAAAATCGCTGCCTCTGAATCGTCGAAGCCAATTTCTGCACGTTGTTTCCGACAGCGCATGTCACCTATATGCTTCAACAAGCGAACGGTGACCTTCCTAGCCCAATTTCTTTAGATGAAGGCAGATGAGTATCACTTCGCGCAAATGCTGTTTGGTAGGTACAGCACCTGCCATGTTCAAGGCACTGAATAGGTATGCTCTTTCAATCCACTCAAAAGTCACACACAGTTCTGAAATTCTATTATTTCCACAGTCAAATAGGTCTCCTGTAGCTGCTCGCTACGGCACACTAGTACACTTACTCTCTTCGTCAACAGCGACAGTTAATTCAAGCTATCAAACACGAGAAGTCTCGCGCCAGTACAACTCTGTACGTGCTCTGTACATCGCGTATTATGGGTCTACTTCTCTAATATTAGACATTTAATATCGTAATTATAGTTAAATGTGCCACTACTGAGCGACTGGGCGTAACACCAGGAGCTCACAGTTTTCTATTCGTGGGTTTATTATAGTATTGTAAGTTGCTAATGTATTTATTTTAAACTAAATTACAGTTCCCAGAAGGAATTTTCACTCCGCAACGGAATGAGCGTTGATTTGAGACTTCCTGGCAAATTAAAACTGTGTAACGAACCGTGTTCGAACCCGCGTCCTTTGCTATTTGCGAACAACTGCTCAACCGACTGAGCTATGCAAGTACGACTAGTTTCGAACAAACGTACACTCCCCTGGAGAGCGAAAATTCGTTCTGGAAGCAATGCCGTAGGCTGTGGCTAAGGAATTTACGTCGATATCCTTTCTTCCAGGAGTGCTAGTCTCGGTAGGTATGCAGGAGATCTGCGAGTTTGGAAGGCAGGAGAAAAGATACTGGTAGAAGTACAGCTGTGAGAGCGGTTTCTCACTTGCGCTAGAGTAGCTCAATTGGTTGAGTACCTCTCACAGGAGGCAGAGGTCCCAGGTTTGAGACCTAGTCCGGCATACAATTTTCATCTGCCAGGAAGTTTTAAACTATGATTGTATATGCTAACACTTGGTTCAAGAATCATGAAGGAAGGGTGTATACATGGAAGAACCCTGGAGAAACTAGAAGGTATCATATAGATTATATAATGGTAAGACAGAGATTTAGGGACCAGGTTTTAAATTCTAAGACAATTCCAGGGGCAGATGTAGACTCTGACCACAATCTATTGGTCATGAACTGTAGATTAAAACTAAAGAAACTGCAAAAACGTGAGAATTTAAGGAGATGGGACCTGGATAAACTGACTAAACCAAAGGTTGTACAGAGTTTCAGGGAGAGCATAAGGGAACAATTGACAGGAATGGGGGAAAGAAATACAGTAAAAGAAGAATGGGTAGCTTTGAGGGATGAAGTAGTGAAGGCAGCAGAGGATCAAGTAGGTAAAAAGACGAGGGCTCGTAGAAATCCTTGGGTAACAGAAGAAATATTGAATTTAATTGATGAAAGGAGAAAATATAAAAATGCAGTAAATGAATCAGGCGAAAAGGAATACAAACATCTCAAGAATGGGATCGACGGGAACTGCAAAATGGCTAAGCAGCGATGGCTAGAGGACAAATGTAAGGATGTAGAGGCTTATCTCACTAGGGGTGAGAAAGATACTGCCTACAGGAAAATTAAAGAGACCTTTGGAGAAAAGAGAGCCACTTGTATGAATATCAAGAGCTCAGATGGAAACCCAGTTCTAAGCAAAGAAGGGAAAGCAGAAAGGTGGAAGGAGTATATAGAGGGTCTATACAAGGGCGATGTACTTGAGGACAATATTATGCAAATGGAAGAGGATGTACATGAAGATGAAATGGCAGATATGATACTGCGTGAAGAGTTTGACAGAGAACTGAAAGACTTGAGTCGAAACAAGGCCCCGGGAGTAGACAACATTCCATTAGAATTACTGACAGCCTTGGGAGAGCCAGTCCTAACAAAACTTTACAGTCTCGTGAGCAAGATGTATGAGACAGGCGAAATACCCTCAGACTTCAAGAAGAATATAATAATTTCAATCCCAAAGAAAGCAGGTGTTGACAGATGTGAAAATTACTGAACTATCAGTTTAATTAGCCACAGCTACAAAATAATAACGCAAATTCTTTACACACGAATGGAAAAACTGGTAGAAGCTGACTTCGGGGAAGATCAGTTTGGATTCCGTAGAAATATTGGCACACGTAAAACAATACTGACCCTACGTCTTATCTTAGAAGAAAGATTAAGGAAAGGCAAAACTACGTTTCTAGCATTTGTAGACTTAGAGAAAGCTTTCGACAATGTTCACTGGAATACTCTCTTTCAAATTCTAAAGGTGGCAGGGGTAAAATACAGGGAGCGGAAGGCTATTTACAATTTGTACAGAAACCAGATGGCAGTTATAAGAGTCGAGGGGCATGAAAGGGAAGCAGCGGTTGGGAAGGGAGTGAGACAGGGTTGTTGCCTCTCTCCATTGTTATTCAATCTGTATATTGAGCAAGCAGAAAAGGAAACAAAAGAAAAATTCGGAGTAGGTATTAAAATCCATGGAGAAAAAATAAAACTTTGAGGTTCGCCGATGACATTGTAATTCTGTCAGAGACAGCAAAGGGCTTGGAAGAGCAGTTGAACGGAATGGATAGTGTCTTGAAAGGAGGATATAAGATGAACATCAACAAAAGCAAACCAAGGATAATGGAATGTAGTCGAATTAAGTCGGGTGATGCTGACGGAATTAGATCAGGAAATGAGACACTTAAAGTAGTAAAGGAGTTTCGCTATTTGGGGAGCAAAATAACTGATGATGGTCGTAGTAGAGAGGATATAAAACGTAGGCTGGCAATAGCATGGAAAACGTTTCTGAAAAAGAAAGAGAAATTTGTTAACATCGAGTATAGATTTAAGTGTCAGGAAGTCGTATCTGAAAGTATTTGTATGGAGTGTAGCCACGTATGGAAGTGAAACATGGACGATAAATAGTTTGGACAAGAAGAGAATATAAGCTTTCGAAATGTGGTGCTACAGAAGAATGCTGAAGATTAGATGGGTAGATCACATAACTAATGAGGAGGCATTGAATAGAATTGGGGAGGAGTTTGTGGCACAACTTGACTAGAAGAAGGGATGGGTTGGTAGGACATATTCTGAGGCGTCAAGGGATCACCAATTTAATATTGGAGGGCAGCGAGGAGGGTAAAAATCGTAGACTGAGACCAAGAGATGAATACACTAATCAGATTCAGAAGGATGTAGGTTGCAGTAGGTATTGGGAGATGAGGAAGATTTCACAGGATAGATTTGCATGGAGAGCTGCATCAAACCAGTCTCAGGACTGAAGACCACAACAACTACTACATGCTACTATACAAAAGAAAAGAACACGACGCTAAGTTGACCATATATTGTTTTTAAGCCGATGGATTTAACTGCCATTTGTCTGCAATAGAATCAATCTGACTTGTCGGAATGAGGAAGAAACACACGAACGTCGACTCCGCTGTTTCAGCGCCGTCCTGGAGTCCTAGCTAGTGCCGACCCGCTGTGCGTTCGTTGCGTGTCTGTGGTACAAACTGCAGAGGGCGTAACTGCATTCCCGCGCCAGTGAAAGCCGCCTTCTTGGCTGCACTTAAATGTCAGCAGCGAAATCCGGTGCGGGCGCCAGCAATCACTGCTTCTCAGCCGTCCGGGTACTACAGCCGCGGGCAAGGTCTCGCCTGCAGGTTAGTAAGGCCCACTGCTGGAGAATTTGTGTTTCGATCTCGAGAACAGGTCCAGCTGATGAAGTCGACAGAAATTCATTAACACACTACCTCGACACGCACGGAACGAGACGGATCGAGTAACGAAAGAACTATTTGTCGTCGCACATTGGTCAGCGACGTTTGTCTACCTTGAATTATGTCCTTACAGCTGTCGAAAAATTTCAACTTTTCGGATCAGCTCATTGGCAACAGGCGAGCGGTGTACCGCAGTCGTATTCTAGCGCAGCGACTGGAGACAATGGCGGATATCTGCACAGCCATACTAAATACGACGCGAGTAAGTGTTTTGGCCACCGAAAGAAACGAATGCAGATGCCTGTAGATTCAAATGGTTCCTGTTTTCAAGGCGAAAATTACAAACTGAATATATTTCCTGAGTACAATAATTTATACGAGGTGTCTAAATAGTCTTGTTCTTACACAGTGTGTTCTGCTGCTATAGGCACAAACGAAAGGAGCGAGCAGAGGACAGTGAAACCAGCAGAAACATAAATATAAAAAAAATTGATGTATGAATGTGTGTGAGTCTGTGTGTGTCTCTCGCACTCCACCTAATCCACTGAACCGATTTCAGCAAACTTTATTCACATACACCTTCTTGTCGGGCAATAATCGTTTTGGGGGTAAGGTCGACCTACCTATCGTTGTTCAATGAATGCGACATCGTAAACACATAGTTCAAGAAATATGATGTCATAAACACTGAGACCCGTGAAAAACTGTAGCATCATGAGTGACGTTTTAAAATATTTATTCTTTACTACTGCGACATTCTTACAGTCCAGTCAACTTAGGGAAATTCCTGAAACTTCGCAGCGCGTTTGAAAACCTTCAGCTGCGAAAATAATAGCCGTCTACAGAGCTTTGAAGAGACGTTGCCATAGAGATGTTTACAAAATAGCGTTGCAGACACACGAAGCAGCTGTACTTATACATTTGTACGTTATACATATTTCTTTGTAAGACTGTTTCATAATTTCAAGGTGTTTTCACTAATACGTGGGAATTCATTCTTTTTTTTTCAGTATTACACTACAAACATTGTGCGTGCCAATCTCGCAACACTGATAATGTCGAAGGTTGTATTTATTTCTAAACACCAAAAGCGGAGAGAAAATTACAAAGTGAGAAAATGCCCACCCTTTGATTTTACCATCGTTCCAGTTACATAAGTGCTGGTAAATATCGTTTCGACGACAAGTCTATCGGCTGTAGCTCACAAGTTCAACCACCTCTCACGTCCCCCGGCTTGAACCCGTTGGATTAATCATTAATCATTAATTCTTGTTCCATAGATCATGAATACGATATTTCGTAATGATGTGGAATGTATCACTTTAACATAAGTTTTCTTTACACAAATTAATTAATTAATTAAATTTTTTTGTTTTTATTTTTATTTTTTATTTTTTTTACAGTTACTACTTCATATCTAAGAATTCATCTATTGAGTAGGAGGAGTTCTCATTCAGAAATCCTTTTAATTTGCTTTTAAGTGTTGGTTGGCTATCTGTCAGACTTTTAATACTATTTGGCAAATGACCAAAGATTTTTGTGGCAGCATAATTCACCCCTTTCCGTGCCAAAGTGAGATTTAATCCAGAACAGTGAATATCATCCTTTCTTCTAGTGTTGTAGCTACGCACTTCGCTGTTATTTTTGAATAGGGATGGGTTATTAATGACAAATTTCATAAGTGAATATATGTATTGCGAAGGTATTGTGAATATCGCGAGTTTCTTAAATAAATGTCTGCAAGGTGATCTTGGGTGGGCTCCAGCTATTATTCTGATTACACGCTTTTGTGCAATGAATACTTTCTCTCTTAGTGACGAATTGCCCCAAAATATGATGCCATATGAAAGCAGTGAATGAAAATAGGCTTAGTACGTTAATATGTGATATGTTTATCACCAAAATTTGCAATAACCTTAATAGCATAAGTAGCTGGACCTAGCCGTTTCAGCAGATCATAGATGTGTTTCTTTCAATTCAATTTCTCATCAATGCACAAACCCAGAAATTTTGAGTATTCTATCTTAGCAACAGACTTCCGTTCATAGTCTATATTTGTCAATGGTGTTATGCCATTTACTGAACAGAATTGTATAAACTGTGTTTTCTCAAAATTTAGTGAGAGTCCATTTGCAGAGAACCACTTAATAAGTTTTGAAAGACATTATTTGCAACTTCCTCAGCTGATTCTTGCTTCTGGGGTCTGATTACTATTTTTGTATCATCGGCAAAAAGAACTAGCTTTGCATACTTATGAATATAGAGTGGCAAGTCGTTAATATATATTGAGAACAGTAAGGGACCCAAGACTGAACTCTGTGGGACACCATTCTTGATACCTCCCCAGTTAGAGGACTCTGCTGGTTTTTGTAGACTATCTGTACTGTTAATTTTAACCTTCTGCATTCTTTCAGTTAACTAAGAATTAAACCATTTGTGCACTGTCCCACTCATACCACAATACTTAAGCTTATCTAGAAGAATTTCATGATTTTCACAATCAAAAGCCTTTAAGAGATCACAAAATATCCCAATGGGTGGTGTTCGGTTATTCATTGCATTTAATATTTGATCAGTGAAAGCATATATAGCATTTTCTGTTGAAAAGACTTTCTGAAAACCAAACTGACATTTTGTTAGTACTTCATTTTTACAAATATGTGATGCTACTCTTGAATACATTACTTTTTCAAGAATTTTGGATAAAGCTGTCAGAAGTGAGATTGGGCGGTAGTTGTTAGCATCAGATCTATCCCCTTTTTTATCCAATGGTTTAACAATAGCATATTTCAGTCTACCTGGAAAAATGCTCTGTTTCAGTGAGCTACTACATATGTGGCTGAGAATCCTACTTATTTGTTGGGAACAAGCTTTTAGTACTCTGTTGGAAATCCCATCAATTCCATGTGTGCTTTTACTTTTGAGTGAATTTATTATTTTCCTAATTTCAGTAGAAGAGGTGGGTTGAATTTCAGTTTTATAAATTGCGTAGGTACTGCTTCTTCCATATACTGCCGTGCATTTTCTAATGAATAGCTGGAACCTATTTTCTGTACAACAGTTAAAAATGATTATTAAAAATGTTTTCTATTTCTGACTGCTTGTTAACAAACTTTGCATTGTGTTTGATAGAAATAGAGTCTTCCTGTGCTCTCGGTTGCCCTGTTCCCCTTTTCACAATATTTCAAATTGTTTTAATTTTATTATCAGATGTGCTAATCTCAGACATATTTTTTATGTGAGGATATTCAGAAGTTTTTGTGTATTGAAGCCATATTGATAATGTCGATGCACTACGAGAACGCATTGTGGATGGTTGTCATCGCATTCGGAACACGCCTAGGATGTCTGAACGTGTGAGGGTACTGATGAGGAGACGTGCTGAAACCTCCTTTCACATGAACATGTGAAACGTTTGTAATAATGTTTTTGTCTTCAAGTATACATGTTCAGTTTCAATCCTTGGGGACTCTCTTATAAGATACTTATGTACTTAATGATAACACATAGATCGGGTAAACTATTTGTTTCTGGAACTGTGCTTATCAGTATTATTTGCTTGTTTCGATGTCTTCTAGCCGCCTTTTTCATTTGTACCTATAACACTCTGTATACACGAGTTCAACCAGTAGTGGGCCACATTTGTGACTGGATTCACGACTTTTTAGAAAATAGAACTCAGTACGTTACTCTTAACGTGACAAAACCGGCAAATACACTACTGGCCATTAAAATTGCTACACCAAGAAGAAATGCAGATGATAAACGGGTATTCATTGGACAAATATAATATACTAGAACTGACATGTCATTACATTTTCACGCAATTTGGGTGCATAGATCCTGAGAAATCAGTACCCAGAACAGCCATCTCTGGCCGTAATAACGGCCTTGATACGTCTGGGCATTAAGTCAAACAGAACTTGGATGGTGTGTACAGGTACAGCTGCCCATGCAACTTCAACACGATGCCGCAGTACATCAAGAGTAGTGACTGACATATTGGGACCAGCCAGTTTCTCGGCCACCATTGAACAGACGTGTTCAATTGGTGAGAGATATGGAGAATGTGCTGGCCAGGGCAACAGTCGAACATTTTCTGTATCCAGAAATGCTTGTACAGCACCTGCAACATGCGGTCGTGCATTATCCTGCTGAAATGTAGGGTTTCGCAGGGGGCGAATGAAGGGTACAGCTACGGGTCGTAACACATCTGAAACGTAACGTCCACTGTTCAATGTGCCGTCAATGCGAACAAGAGGTGACCGAGACGTGTAACCAATGGCACCCAATACCATCACGCCGGGTGATATGCCAATATGGCGATGACGAATACGCTTCCAATGTGCGTTCACCGCGATGTCGCCAAACACGGATGCGACCATCATGATGCTGTAAACAGAACCTGGATTCATCCGAAAGAATAACGTTTTGCCATTCGTGCACCCAGGTTCATCGTTGAGTACACCGTCGCAGGCGCTCCTGTCTGTGATGCAGCGTCAAGGGTAACCGCAGCCATGGTTTCCTAGCTGATAGTCCATGTTGCTGGAAACGTCGTCGAACTGTTCGTGCAGATAGTTGTCTTGCAAACGTCCCCATCTGTTGATTCAGGGATCGGGACGTGGCCGCACGATCCGTTACAGCCATGCGCATAAGATGCCTGTCATCTCGACTGCTAGTGATACGAGGCCGTTGGAATCCAGCACGGCGTTCCGTATTACCCTCCTGAACCCACCGATTCCATATTCTGCTAACAGTCATTGGATCTCGACCAACGCGAGCAGCAATGTCGCGATACGATAAACCGCAATTTCGATAGGCCACAATCCGACCTTTATCAGAGTCGGAAACGTGATGGTACGCATTTCTCCTCCTTACACGAGGCATCATAAGAACGTTTCACCAGGCAACACCGGTCAACTGCTGCTTGTGTATGAGAAATCGGTTGGAAACTTTCCTCATGTCAGCACGTTGTAGGTGTCGCCACCGGAACCAACCTTGTGTGAATGCTCTGAAAAGCTAATCATTTGCATATCACAGCATCTTCTTCCTGTCGGCTAAATTTCACGTCTGTAGCACGTCAACTTCGTGGTGTAGCAATTTTAATGGCCAGTAGTGTATAAAGGCAGTTTCGGGAGTACTCCAAGGGAGTGTCTTAGGCCATTACTGTTTACGATATACAGGGTTTCACAAGTCTGTACCCAAAAACTTCGAGCGGTTGTGGAGGCTGTCTTAGACAAATTGAGAATAGGAACTGGTGTCCAGAAACGTCATCCAAAGACGCTACGTGATGCGGCGACGCGTCGAAGTTACAGACACCGGCACCTGCCGCTACTTCACCTCTTCGGCAGCAAACGTGCCCACGTACGCTGATCGGCTGCAGGCGGACGTCTCACAATGTTGTTTCTTGTTAGTGAACGAGACTTGGAGCTAGCTGCTTCGTAAACAGGCATTGTCTCCTAAAAACGCGATGCTCTGTTGCCTTGTTGGGTGACGGTTTTGGACGGGGCTTTCCATCCGCAGTTCGTTTTTTTCCTTAATGCCGAAAACCACTGGAGATTTTCGTGTGTTCCAGGAGAAAAATAAAACTACAGATGTAGACGTGTGTCCGAAACCGTTATCCGCCGAGGCAGCAGAGCACCGCATCCACAGAAGGCGAGGCCTGTTTTCGTAGCAGCTAGCTACATCACCTCCACTGGCGGTCGTGGTAATCAGTGGCAGCCACTGAATAACAAACAATATTGTGAGACGTTCGGCTGCCGAATGGCTGACCTACTGTCAGGCGCCGGCGTCGCTAACTTCGACGCTTTGCAGCGTCGTTGGATCACGTTTCCGGACACGGGTTCCTATCCTCTACTTGATCCTCAAGAAAGCCTCTACAGCCCCTAGAAGTTTGTCGGTATCGTTTTGTAATGATTTAAAGGACAACCTCGGGAGCTCGTTGAGGCTCTTAGAAGATGCCTATTTTGTCTATGGGAAGGTCAGAATGGCAAAAACAGTACCGCAATGTAGGCGGACGTGGCGCTGATCGATGACTGGTGTAAAGGCTGTCTGTTCTTCCTGAACGTAAGTAAAGGTGTCGTATTGCGCGTAAATTGAAGAACAGATGCGTTACTGTTGGACTGCGCTGTTGTGAAACATCATTTGAAACAGTAATTACCTAAAACACCTAGGAACAGTCGTCCAGGACGACTTAAAGTGGATTGACCACATAAAACAAATTGGAGGAATATGAGATGCTAGGCTGAGGTTCATTGGAAGAATTTTAATTCATCAACGAAAGAAGTGGCTGACTAAACACTCGTATGATCGACTCTTAAGTACTGTTCAACATTTAATATATTTTGTGTGGGATCTAAAATTTTAAAACCTCTCTCACACCGGCCTGATCAGGATAGTAAAAACATTCGTATGTTAAGGGAATTTTCATTCACAAGGCAGGCTTATCACATTCACACAGTTCAATACTGTTATATCCTCATTAAATTGAGCTTAACTTAAATTCCATAAGGCAGTGAAGCCATTTCGAAGTCTCGGTGCGACGAAAATTGTCAGTCGATCTCCTGAAAACATTTGTAATAATTATTAACTTTCGGTGATTACATGGGGAAGACCGGAGATCTGCTGGTAAGACCGTGTTAGCCTATTTGTTTGAAGTAACTGGATATCTTGAGCATACAAAACGGCAGGTTCGTCCAGTGTAAATCAGACGTTCCCCACTGATCCCGTGCAACACAGCGTAGTAAGCAGACACTGTCAATAATAATCAGTTAAATAATACGCGAACACACTTACTTTAGTTTAGTTCATGTATTAAATTCCTTCTCATACAGAATCTCATCAAGATGGCGACTAGCTGAACAATACATACATATACATCCTTCTTTCACGACTAATCGGCAAGAAGTCCCCTATTCTTTTTATAAGAGAAAACATAGATAGCAGAGAAGCTCCAAGGAATAATTGGGCTTGAAACTACTTTGCATTGATAATCGGTAAGATAAGAAGAGATATTTCGAGATATATACTGAGTTATATAATTTATAAAATTTCTGAAAATATCGCGGAGACACCGCTGCAAGAGACATTACAAACAGTCTGAGATCGATTTAACAGATGACAGAGTAGATCCAAGGAAGAGCGACGCGTTTCGTATAGGGATCCTTGAGTAAGCACGTGAATGTTATGGAGATTCTGAAAAAATTCCAGTCGCCATCGTTGTTGTATAGGGGTTGCGCATCACGGAGAGGTGTGTCACAGAAATTCTGAGAGCATCGGGCAACGTATTACCTCCTGCCACACACCCCATAAGTTCAAAAAATTTCGAGACGATGGATTTAACGCTTCAGGTGTTCTACATAGTACTCGTACAAAGCACTGAACGTTCATAGAACAATGTGGAGCTGTCCGAAAAGTCCTCCTTCGGGATGTTGTCACAATGGCTTGAATGTCAGTCTGCCGCCAAAAGGTTTGACCCCTCAAGTGAATTTTGTGATAGGTTCACATCGATAACACCAAGTCTCGTCACCCGCGACGGTATTTTCCAGAGAAGAAGTGTCCGCGTTTTGCATTTAAATCAAATCGCGGCAGACGTCCATGGGTTGTTGTTTTTGTTAGAGGCTCAAAGTGTACTGGTCGAACCTCGCATACACTTTTCTCCTCTTCAAAACATTCTGGAGAATGTCTTCTTCACGTGACTTATGTTAGAGATTGCATGGAACAGGAGATATACAGATGTTACTCCACTGTGATTTGTGATCCAAGAACGTTGACACACTGCGGCCGCACATCCGTTACTTACCACGGCCTGATCACAACTTACTGTCTGAATGTACTTCTGTCGTTTATGTTCTGACGAAACATCAAGCATCGGCACGTAGGCGTGCAACGTAACAACAGAGAAGGCTGTGAGACGACGTCAGACAACAGTACGCTGACTCGGATCGCACCACGACGGGAGCGGCCCCTATACGGAGAGAATATAAGCATATAAGCGCTGCTCGGCGTAGCCGCAGCCGTACTAGAAGAGCCTCACTGAAAGACGCTTCGTGACTTGTGAACGGTATCACTTGTTTTCACGGACATTGTATACATCGAAGGACATTGATTATTTGCATGTCGTCCTTTGCTTGCGACACCTCATTGCAAATCCGCTAAGTATTGTCAACTCAATTTACTCTAATAAACTCCATTAACATGATCTGCTTGAACTATTGTCTAGCTATCCGAGAAAACAACTTCCTAGGCACCCAATATTAGACGAGTGGGGCAACACGACAGTTTACAGGTGTCGGCTCAAGTTGCCGCCGGTTATAGGTCAGCAATAAAATCGAACTTGGAACATTCTGGATGGGCGGATTATGTCTTTGTAAATTACCAAGACGTGAAAATCAGAAGACTAGAGCTTATACGGAAGCTTGTCAACAATCTACCTTCAGGCATCATTCGCGAATGGGATACTGGAGACGAAAAATGCTGCTGCTGCCAGTATTACACAATGCCACACACTTTAGGTGGCCTGCGAAGTACAGATATAGATGTCGATGTATTACTGGATATAGGTTCCGCCTTTTCTGTAAAAACACTACTTTTTCTTGTTACGCAAACATGTTTCGGCACCTCTATGTCATCATCAGTGTATTTTGTTTATTGAAAACATGATTTGACATATATGGTTTTGCAGGACAATCTGCATGGTGTCCTGCACTGATAGCTTGTGATGTTTTTTTTGTGTGGTCCTCCTCCTTTTGCATTCTGAGGGCACTGCACACACATATTAATGTACTTTGTGTAATTTCGTTTTTACAAATGCCTTTTCACTTCGTAAAACGCGGTAAGCACTATGTCGTTGTACTCACAGCGTTTAATTTAACTGCAGACACGGAAAGAAAACTCAAGAGCTGCAGATCCAAAAGATGAATATGTAGATGTATGTTAGCGACGTAGAGATAAATGGCATTAATACGTAATGTAATATTACCTCCTCCGTGAGAGAAATTGAAGATTCACAAAGAATAGCTAAACATTATAATTCCTACACTACCGCTTCTTTTTTAAAATAACTGATATTCATACGTGGGTTACAGTGAATTCCCACAGTGATGTTGTCAGCCTTATAGCATTGTTAACGCATGGAAAGTAGATGTTTCTATGAAAGTCGCTCACTAATTCAGTTAAATTTCGTTTTTAGCGTTGCTTGTGACGTCGTCTTCATAATATACACAAACACAAAGACAGGGGATTTAATTTTACAGATTGGGGTGACTGAAATAATGGTGACTGTGAAACTTCAAGATGTGAATGTAGAATCCGGATTCAGTTTTCATAAAAGGAGAAGCTTTATTTACAATGTGCACCAAGAGATATCTGATTCTGAGGATCAGTCTCCCGGTATGTTAGTTTTCCTTTAGGATATTCAAATGACTTTTTATGTGATCTCTTGCATCTGGTGCTAACAAAAGAAAAATCATGCAGTGCTAATTAATGCTATCGTCGCTACTTTATAGAACAACTTCATATTTGTAAATAAAAAGCACAGACATTTGAATGATATTTAGCTAACCGGTTTTTGATTTACAAGGTCATAATTATTCACTGCTGATAACCCTGTAAGTTGAAAATAAGTTAACTGAATACATTGATAATTAACAACAACCATATTTCCATGCGCTTTTATTTAAAAACTAGGTAGCTTTTACCTGTAGCTTAACCCACGTGTGTGTGTGTGTGTGTGTGTGTGTGTGTGTGTGTGTGTGTGTGCATAACATGTATTGCACAGATCTCTTTCTCCCACCTTTCTCCGCCCATCATCTCCTCCTCTCCCCTTTTTCCGTCAAACTCCTTCTCTCTTTCTGTGCATCTGCTCCTCCCTCTTCTGTCTCTCTCTCCATCTACTCCTCCACCTCTGACATCTCCTCCTTCCCCACTCTGTTCTCTTGCTCTCTCTCTTTGCCCATCTCCTCCTCTCCCGTCTCTCTACCATCCTATTTCCGTGTCATCCTTCGCTAATGGTGTCATTGGATGTGGTATGGAAGTGCACGTTGCCAGCACAGCACTCTCCCAGGCGTTGTCATGTTTCTTAACCTAGGAACCGCTACTAATCGGTCAAGTAACTCCTTCGTTGGCCTCACGCAGCTGACTGCACACCGTACCAGTCCACAAAGGAAAAATCCGCGCCAGTATCGCAAATCGAACTCGAGTGTTCTGCAAGGAACTCAGGCTCGATGACCACTCAGCTACGGAGAAGAACTCAAAATGCTTCATGGAATTTTGTTTTTACACCGAAGAAAAACCTGTACCCGTCGTCCCTACACATAATGTGTCAAAATGGTGGTATTTATTGAAACATTTAGGCATACAAAGACTTACATCACAATTTGGAAAATTTCAGGATATTTCTTCTCGGTACGTTTTTCTCTTGCGGTTCTTATTGACATCGGAACACGCTTCGCAGACACTTGTTGGGAGCGGTTTTTATGATATTTTTTACTACCAGAGTTGTTCTACGTATGTTCATCGCTGCTATCGCCGGAATTCCCAATGTCAAGATTACAAAGAGCGCGAACAGTGGACCAACAAAGACATAGGTCCAGAATGAAATTTTCACTCTGCAGCGGAGTGTACGATTATATGAAACTTCCTGGCAGATTAAAACTGTGTGCCGGACCGAGACTCGAACTCTGGACATTTGCATTTCGCGGGCAAGTGCTCTATCAACTGAGCTACCCAAGCACGACTCACGCCCCGTCCTCACAGCTTTACTTCTGCCAGTACCTCGTCTCCTACCTTCTAATCTTAACAGAAGCTCTCCTGCGAACACCGGACGGGGTGGCCGAGTGGTTCTAGGCACTACAGTCTGGAACCGCGCGACCGCTACGGTCGCAGGTTCGAATCCTGCCTCGGGCATGGATGTGTGTGATGCCCTTAGATTAGTTATGTTTAAGTAGTTCCAAATTCTAGGGGACTGATGACCTCAGATGTTAAGTCCCATAGTGCTCAGAGCCATATGAACCATTTTCTTCTCCTGAGAAACTTGCAGAACTAGCACTCCTGAAAGACAGGATATCGCGGAGATATGGCTTAGCCACAGCCTGGGGGATGTTTCCAGAATGAGATCTTCACTCTGCAGCGCAGTGTGCGCTGATATGAAACTTCCTGGCAGATTAAAACTGTGTGCCGGACCGAGACTCGAACTCGGGACATTTGCCATTCGCGGACAAGTTCGGGTCTCGGTCCGGCACACAGTTTTAATCTGTCAGGAAGTTTCAAAGACATAGGTAACAGACGAAAGCAGCATGGGCCTCAGCAAAGAGCAGAAATAAACAAAGCGCTTCTGTGGAGTACAGACAGTGCAGAATTCGATAATTACGCGACAGAACAATGGAAACTCCCCATTCTCGTGAAGTCTACGTGGCTACGAACGGAGGGCAAGAGGCGCAATGTTAGCGACGAATTATTACGCACAGCACGAGCAGGAATCGGGCACCCCCTGCCTGACTAACTGCCGCTGCTCGAGTCTTTCTCCATGTCTGTCCACAACGTGTTAACATTTTTCATCACCTCTATTAAACTTTCTCTTGAGCAGTTTTCAACTACGGGTCGTACAATTGTTATATTTGCGATCTCTTTTGCAGACTGAGTTTACTATTATCCTCATAGCGAATCAAAACGGCCAAATATTCCTTATACAGTTTAAGTCACTATCAGATTTCATGAAGGAGTATGAAATGTTAGGGTGTCATTGTAGAAGCATATTGTGAGACGGCTGTGTGTATGCGTTGGTGTAGATAGATTAAGAGACGTGTTCCGAGGAAGACTCACAGGTCGCCCGTTATATTTTTATATGGAGTGCTCATAAATTTACAGGGGCGGTGAGGATCGGGCACTGGCTCGCCGCGGCCGCGGAACTGGAAGGACGCGGATCGAATCCCGCGGTCGCATCAGTGGCCCGCGCTGCGACCTTTAGCTGGACCCGCCGCCCGGTCCGGCCCTTCCAAAGTGCGTCAGCCTGACTCAGCCGCTGCGGCGCTTTCTGTTGTTCCGCTGCCACAGACTCGGCTCTCCCACGTGACATCTCAGCTGACGAATGGCCATTGCGTTCCTGTCTACATTCTTACCGACTTCTCACACGGTGCACGGGCCAGCACCTCGTATGACCTGTGTAGTTAGCTCCAGTGATGAGTGGAGTTGGTCTATACCGGCATTGGGACCATGGGCATCTTTAGCAATCACTTAAAGATGTTCACAGATTCATACAAAACACTGTTTTCCTTGCAGGATAGAGGAAATGAAAATACACTACTGGCCATTAAAATTGCTACACCAAGAAGAAATGCAGATGATAAACGGGTATTCATTGGACAAATATACTATACTATAACTGACATGTGATTACATTTTCATGCAATTTGGGTGCATAGATCCTGAGAAATCAGTACCCAGAACAACCACCGCTGGCCGTAATAACGGCCTTGATACGCCTGGGCATTGAGTCAAACAGAGCTTGGATGGCGTGTACAGGTGCAGCTGCCCATGCAGCTTCAACACGACACCACAGTTCATCAAGAGTAGTGACTGGCGTATCGTGACGAACCAGTTGCTCGGTCACCATTGACCAGACGTGTTCAATTGGTGAGAGATCTGGAGAATGTGCTGGCCAGGGCAGCAGTCGAACATTTTCTGTATCCGGAAAGGCCCGTACAGGTCCTGCAACATGCGGTCGTGCATTATCCTGCTGAAATGTAGGGTTTCGCAGGGATCGAATGAAGGGTAGAGCCACGGGTCGTAACACATCTGAAATGTAACGTCCACTGCTCAAAGTATCGTCAATGCCAACAAGAGGTGACCGAGACGTGTAACCAATGGCACCCAATACCATCACGCCGGGTGATACGCCAGTATGGCGATGACGAATACACGCTTCCAATGTGCGTTCACCGCGATGTCGCCACACACGGATGCGGCCATCATGATGCTGTAAACAGAACCTGGATTCATCCGAAAAAATGACGTTTTGCCATTCGTGCGCCCAGGTTCGTCGTCGAGTACACCATCGCAGGCGCTCCTGTATGTGATGCAGCGTCGAGGGTAACCGCAGCCATGGTCTCCGAGCTGGTAGTCCATGCTGCTGCGAACGTCGTCGAACTGTTCGTGCAGATGGTTGTTGTCTTGCAAACGTCCCCATCTGCTGACTCAGGGATCCAGACGTGGCTGCACGATCCGTTACAGCCATGCGCATAAGATGCCTGTCATCTCGACTGCGAGTGATTCGAGGCCGTTGGGATCCAGCACGGCGTTCCGTATTACCCTCCTGAACCCACCGATTTCATATTCTGCTAACAGCCATTGGATCTCGACCAACGCGAGCAGCAATGTCGCGATACGATAAACCGCAATTTCGATAGGCTACAATCCGACCTTTATCAAAGTCGGAAACGTGATGGTACGCATTTCTCCTCTTTACACGAGGCATCACAACAACGTTTCACCAGGCAACGCCGGTCAACTGCTGTTTGTGTATGAGAAATCGGTTGAAAACTCTCCTCATGTCAGCACGTTGTAGGTGTCACCACCGGCGTCAACCTTGCGTGAATGCTCTGAAAAGCTAATGATTTGCATATCATTGCATCTTCTTCCTGTCGCGACTGTAGCAAGTCATCTTCGTGGTGTAGCAATTTTAATGGCCAGTAGTGTATGTGCAGGTGAAGAGTAAGTCGGGAGGGGTAGACATCTGTAGAGAGCTTTCTTTACTATCCCCGACAGTGGGCATCGATATGGACGCCGATGTGCTGGGGCGGGTCTCGTGGCAATGTAGTGCTGTAAACTGCCGTGGATGGCGGAGGGCGAGGCGTTGTAAGGGCAGAACCCCTTACCCAGGTGTCATCTGTGGGCAGCGAGGGGCTGCGCTAGTCAGTTACTACGCTGATGTCACACTACCTCGGAACTCTCCTACGCCTTGTGCTGTGCTCTTTTCTCGTGCTAAGTTATTCAGTAGCTCGCACTGGTCGCCTTCTTTGTTTCTCTCCGTGCTGATCTGTACGCCGTGTTCAGACGCTCTGCTTCTCCGAAGATTGACTCGCACGTTTCGTTTCCTCTTTCGGGGTTAAGGTCTCCGGCTGTGTAATCGAGACACCGTCTACTATTACAGTTTTCATTTACACCGACAGTGACGGTTTCGCCGCGTTGTCACGTCCTGTGCAGATACAAAACTTTCAATGGTTCAAATGGTTCTGAGCACTATGGGACTTATCTTCTGAGATCATCAGTCCCCTAGAACTTATAACTACTTAAACCTAACTAACCAAAGGACATTACAAACATCCATGCCCGAGGCAGGATTCGAGCCTGCGACAGTAGCGGTCGCGCGGTTCCAGACTGTAGCGCCTAGAACCGCTCGGTCACTCCGGCCAGCACAAAATTTTCAATTTAGTAATTTATTGCTGTCTTTATAGGTTCATATACTAGAGCGCATTATCAACGTTTCTTAAGTTATTGTATGTTGTAATTGATTACCAGCTTGTGTTTCAACAAAGTAATAATTATAAAACTAAAATAATGATAATAGTAATAATAATAGTTAGAATAGTATTCGTAAATGTAGTCACCTACATAGATCGCCGTAACTCAGCTGTCGAGCGCAGTTTTCAGCGCGATAGTTCAAATGGTTCAAATGGCTCTATGCACTATGGGTCTCAACATCTGAGGTCATCAGCCCCCTAGACTTAGATCTACTTAAACCTAACTAACCTAATGACATCACACACATCCCTGCCCGAGGCACGATTCGAACCTGCGACCGTAGCAGCAGCGCGGTTCCGGACTGAAGCGCCTAGAACCACTCGGCCACACCGGCCGGCTCAGCGCAGTAGTCGTCTTGATTGGTTTTGTGACGTTATGCAGTGTTAGCGGGGCAATGTTAAATCTTGCCATTTTGTTTCTTTACATAGTTTTGGGCTGTCTGTGCCGTTTCTTGTTCCCTGATACTCTCAAAAATTTATTTTAAATCGAGATGTTCTGTCTTCCATACTGAAATTTTAAATGCTGTGTTATTTTTAGGTGCAGCGTCTTTTTTCCCGTAGCTCGTGAGAAAGATTGCTCCTCTTCACCGATAGCCTAAATCTGGTATTACATTTGCCCCTGGGAAGCTGATTCTTTGTTATCACTGATCACGGAATCGTCTCTTTCTTCGAGGTTAACGTCCAGAAGATGAGTATAATGTCACTTGTTGTTGTAGTCGGCATAATATGAACCTTCGGCCACGTTTTATAACTCTAATGCACAATGGAAGGAAATTCATAATCACTTTTCATCCAAAGCCATACTCTTAAATGTTTTCTTCTCCATTACATTCAGCTTTGAAATGCCATATTTGCTTCATACTTGATTCACCGGCCTTGAATCGCTACAATATTGTGAACAGTTTATAGCTCAATTATGCTCAACAGTAGCTGGCACCGCAATGAGTTAGCGAGGGGTCTGTTGTTTCTGTGTAGGACGGGGAAGAGCTCCGGCTGCTCGTGCTGCGGGTAGCAGCTGCTGAGTGAATGACTGAGGCCGTGGGCCGACTGTCACGACGGCAATAAAAAGTCCCGAGGCCACACAAGCGGCGCAGCCAAACACCCTGCGGCAGTTGTACCGTACTTCCCAGCCGTAACGAGTAGGGCCGGTCCGCTATTCTAGTGGGTTACACAGCCTAACACTCGCAGTTCGATTGTATGTGACTGTGAAAGAAAGGTAAATCCTAGTATTAACTGGTGAAACCTAAGTGGTGTGGTAAAAGTCCCAAATTTCTTATAATATGCATAGATTTTCGAACTTTCAGCAAGAGACGCTGATAAATCTTCGGATGTACCCATACCATCTGGTAAAACCTTATTCATTTAAAAAATCAGCTCAACAGTTTATTGAAATAGTTTGCATTTATTGCCAATTTATGGATTTTAAACATTCTTGGATTCCAATGTGATTATAATGAGTAATATTCCACGTTAGTGAAAAATATTACCTTCTGAAAATTAATTATTGTTACAACAAGGCTGACTAATGAGGCATTTCGAATTACATAATATGGATGACGATTTACACAAGCATTTTGTAGTTGAACACTTTTTTAAGCAATCGCACTTTTTGAACCGTTGTCCTCCAACAATGGTTTGTTTGGCAGCCACTTTCCGCTGACTAACTTCTTCTCTTGCCTTACTTCCTCGAAGTCGATAAAATTTTCCTTGCACAATGTAAATTGGTTGCTAGTGTACAATGACTTCAGTTTACCAGCTTTGGTACCAAGTTGATAAAATTCGTCATCCTGAATATTTATCACTACTGCTATTATATATTTTGCATCAATTTTTGCCCTGCCTACATCCGGTACTTTAATTCTCACATTCTGCCCTACTGAAGTTTTTGGAATTTTGTTACATGAGGCTGCTTCCATTTTCTTTGCCTGCATCTTCCCGGATCTGTTTCACTTTATTAACACTGTTGGAAGTTGTCAGCGTCTCGTCACAACCATCAGCTGGTGCCGGTGATTCGTTATTAAGTGTCGTCCAATCCAGTGTCTTTGGTGCTTCCTCACCTGCTGCAGTGCCGGCCGTGGTGGCCGAGCGGTTCTAGGCGCTACAGTCTGGAACCGCGCAACCGCTACGGTCGCTGGTTAGAATCCTGCCTCGGGCATGGATGTGTGTGATGTCCTTAGGTTAGTTAGGTTTAAGTAGTTCTAAGTTCTAGGGGACTGATGACCACAGCAGTTAAGTCCCATAGTGCTCAGAGCGATTTGAACCTGTTGCAGTCGCACTTTCTACGTCCGTTCCTTCTGTTTCGGGACTTGATTCACTGACCGTAATTTACAATGTCCTGTGGGTCAGTGGAAGTGCTGTTTAACATTGTTTGCAAGTCTTCTTCAGTGTTTATTTTTTTATTAAGTCACGTGGAACAACTGAGGTCGCAAAGCCCATTTTCATTGGAACCCCAAACACGGCTTCATATAGCGAACGTCTGATCCCTTCATGATAAGCCCTATTTTTCATTGCTTGCACAAATCGCAGCCCTTCAGACCATTTTGAAGTTTCGTTTGTTTCCAGCCAAGTAGATAAAATGTTTTCGGTATCTTGATTTGCTGTTTCGACTGACCCCTGAGACTGACTGTGCTTCGGCTTCCCGTGGACTATCTTTACATCACTCCACAACCCAAATAAACCTTGAATTACTTGATTACAAAACTCTCTACCATTATCAGAATGAAGGAACTTGGGGCACCAAAGAGGTGGTAAAAATGTCCAAAAGATGATATGCTACTTCATCAGTCCTTTTCAAAGTTAGTGCGCAGAGGATAACAAATTTTGTGAGACGATCTTGGTATACAAATATGAACTTCGAATTATCGTCTGGGTTTGCCTGCATGTCGATTAAGTCAGGTTGGCATCGTGAATTCATTTCACTGTGCACGACAGGTTTCTCTACGACACCCCTTTTCAATGTTTTTTGCTTTTTATGACACAGTTCACAAAATGTCAAATAAGTAACGATTCAACAATCACTTTCTTGTACTTACAATTCAGATCCACAATCACCCGTGTTCGGCCACCACGGCCTGTAGCAATGTGGGTCTCATGTAGTACGTTGAACAGTTTGTCAAAACGAACGTAATGACGAATTTCTTCTTTTCCAGCAGACACCGGTGCTATGAGTTCCTCTTAACCTCCAATGCTGAGAACATCATGTCGCTTCAAACGTCTGTAGTGGACATATTTTTTATTGGAAACGATTTCTGCATTTTTCACTTCCTTTACAGAATATTATATTGCTCACAAGTTACATAAAAATTGTTGTCCTTCTTCTTGTTCACTGATTCGCTTAAAAGTTCGTAAACTCTGTTACGCGTAATGTCACTCACTCGGATGCAAAGCTGCAGAAGAAACACCACTAAAACGAGTCGCAAAGATCACCGTATGTACGATGCTCGACACTGAATGAAACCACGCAGCGGCGAGCGGACTGAGAACTCATAATTGCCGACAAAGAAACTTATCTGAACACAAAATTGGCAACAATGAAACTTGTCTGAAACTGCACGGCGGAGGCTGGAGTCTTCCACCAGCTTTAGCCAGTTTGCATTGGTTAATCCTAAGATTTACCAGTTTCTCTTGGTAAAAGATCAAAATCTATGTGTGTGTTTGTGTGTGTGTGTGTGTGTGAAATCTTATCGGACTTAACTGCTAAGGTCATCAGTCCCTAAGCTTACACACTACTAAATTTTCCTAAGGACAAACACACACACACCCATGCCCGAGGGAGGACTCGAACCTCCGCCGGGACCAGCCGCACAGTCCATGAGTGCAGCGCCTTAGACCGCTCGGAAAATCCTGCAGGGCCAAAATCTATGCATAAAATGAGAAATTGCAGACTTGTACCACACCGTGATGGTAAATCTTAGGTTTCACCGGTTAATTCTAGGATTTACTAATTATTTTACTTTCACAGTAACATATATACAGCGAAAGACACGTAAGAGTGCCAGAACTATCATTTCTTAAACAGTCGAGATAAAAGTTTCCTGGGTATGGTACCGCGTTATATTGTATAAAACTATTGTGTAAAATATGACGCGGTACCATATCCAGAAAACTTTTATCTCGACTGACTCTGGCAGCGAAAGCCTACGCAATTATATTTCGTAAACTGTTCAAGACACGGATACGAATGATGATACTCAGTGTAGGAACATAGTTTCCTTTGCTTTTGTAGCTATCAATAGGCTGGCGATATATCTGACCAAACCCCTGGAATCGGACTCGGTGGACACCACGTCATGATATCCAAAGACTAAGCAGAGTCTCTTAAAACATAGGCAGCACTTCCGGTTAAGATATGGTGCACTTTAATTGCGTTTCAAATCAACGTATGGCCATCAAAGGAGATGTTTTTGCTCATATAGTGACAGTAGACAGTGGGGGCTTCAGCTACTAAGAACATCGCGGTGGAAAATAAACAATTGTTTTTCCACAGCACTGAAACAGCATAGCATATGTTACTGATTTCATAATATTCCGTTGTCATTTGCTCCTAAACTCATCTCAGGCAAGTAAGTTTGTCAGAAGTCGAAGTCACCTACTTTTGCCAAATCCAGACACTTTTGAGAACTGTATGTTCTGCCTTAAACTATGGTCCAGTTATGGAGCAAAATTCTAGTAATTTTTTGCGGTCCAGTAATGTCAAAGCAAATATTTTCCTGGAGCATGAAAGATATGCTTCATTAATACTAACTGAAATTTGTATTGAACCATACGTGGTGTATGAAGGGGTAACATCGTTGGTGCACCTTCAGGCGATACACCACTAGCTACCTAACGTCAATGGTCATGATTCCCAGTATCTTATAGACTCAGATAACACTTTCAAACAAACAACTGAGCAAGCGGGACACTACACACGTATGCACGCAACGGTCGGATGATGCTGTCGTCAGATCGCTGCCTAACATCGCAGAGCCATGCCGACGTATGTTATTGGAGTATCTAGTGGGAAGAATTGGCGCTGTTTGCTTTATTTTGCAATAAGCCTTACAATTAGTCTAATTTCAATCCTTTTCTTTTCTGTTGAAGTTGTTTATGCGCTTATGAGTTTCTAAGGCCACACTGCTCTTCCTAACATAGTAATAATTGGATGTTGATGAATAGTGTTAAGTGAATCTGTTGGTTTCCTCGTCCCATTGTGTGATATGCTACTGCCGTTTTATCAGTACTTCCCAAACGACAATTGCTCTTGTGTTCATTAAGTCGGGTATTAATGATTCTCTCTGCAGTTCCTATGCACCCGTGCCCACGTGTGCATGGTATTTTGTATACTCCGGCTGTAGTTCCGGCAGGTGTAGGTCCTTTACAGCGTTAAAATATTCCCACACTTTTCTTGTTTGTTCAGATAGTAGGTCAGTATCTACCCTGCTGTTGCGATCTATAGCTATTTTTACGAATTTGTGGAAAACTTTCACTTTAGTTAGCCCTGTCTTCACTGGAAACTCTAAATCTTTTAGAATGTAGTGCCTTATTTACTTCTTTATCAGAATAGCCGTTTCTTCTATGGAAAGTCCTTAAATGATCGAACTCGTCCTCTAATTGCTGTGGTTCGTAGATTCTGTTTGAGTCTTTATAGTTTCTGATGATGTCTCCAGCATTGCAAGACGAAACTTTACTCCGAGAAGTATGCCTTGCACCACGGCCTAATGCCTACAAAACAGAAATTACCAATAACGTATTCGTCCTTGTAGATAATGTTGAAGAATAATATTTCCACATGCTGTCAGTCAGCTGACGTGTAGTACAGATGTACATGCATGAAGGGTATACGTTGTTAGCAAAAACCTCGTTTTCCTTTGTTGAAAATCTTAAATCTTAAATCTTCGAAACTTCCTCAGCAATTACCTTGAAATTATGACACAACGTTGCTTTCGAATACGTACTTATTTTTATATATCTACTGGATTGCCAAATTTAAAATATACATATTTTCTAATGCAACGTTGTGTCAAAATTTCAAGGGAATCGGTGAGGAACTGTCGGGGATTCATATAAATGTAAATGTCCGTTTGTTCAAAATTTTAAATTTTTCACCAACTGCTTCGAAATTCTGACACAATATTGCATTCTAATATTTGAGTGTTTTTATACGTATACGTATTACAGCGCCAGATATAATATAAAAATATATATGTAATAATTATAGAGAAAATCTATATAAAAGTGAAAATGTACGTTTGTTCAAAGTCTTAAATCTGCAAAAGCTTTTCATCGATTACATCGAAATTTTGACACAACGTTGCGTTCCATTACGCGCTTGTTTTTATATATCTATTTGCCTTAGAATATGTAGTATATGAAAGGGAAACTTTCTCACCAACAGTCTCTAAAGTTTCTAGAACGATTTACTTTAGATTTTTACACGATACTCAAATGAACATTCGGATGTACAAAGGCTACATATTTTAATATAGAAATATATATGTTACAGTGAAACACCTAAATCTGGAGAATGTCGACTTTCACCGGCGAATGTCAACATTCACATAGTCGCTTACTGTATGTCCGAAATATTTGCCAAATACCCTAATTTCTGACTTACACTGTTTGCATAAATTTAAATAAAACATTACAACTTCACATGTAATATTTTTGTATTTAACTTGCAACTCTTTAAGTATACGTGTTCTTCCTACGTGGCCTATTCTGACGTAAGTTTAATGTAGTAAACTGTAGAATTATTCATTGGTAACATATACTGTATGTTCGATTCTCCTGGTTTTAATGGTACAATTAACTTCTCTTCATAATTAATTTTTAAAACATCAAAACGTTTTAAACATCTGTAATCCAAAGGTGTGTTGCATTTAATTTTAGCAGAAACCACTTCAGAAAGTATTTTAGAACACTTTTCTTGAAAAAAATAAAAACAGTTGTCTTCTCGTTTACCCGAAATTAATGCATTTAACTTTTCATGAAAAAGATCACGATTTACTGCAGTATCCATTTAGTATAAATTAGGGTATCGGAAAAAAATTGAGAAAACGTTGCTCGCGTTATCACAGCTTGCATAAGAGTGAAAAAGCTGACTGACTCCGAGCAGAACAAAGGATTTGGCGAGAGAGAGCCAGTCGCTTGTTTTTGGACTCTTCTGTTTTGGACCTCCACCAGAGCATATCTGTGACTGTCGACACACACCGGAGAGGGTCCGAATGTACAACAATGTAATGAAATATTCGATCTTTCACCGACGTATCTGGTATTTGTTGACATTCACCGGCGAAAGTCGACATTCTCCAATTACGGTCATTCACGGTAACATGCATCCATCAAAAAATGTTTTGCATCACCCTGGTCCCCAGAACTCCTGAAGACAGACGTTGACTGTGGGTATTGTATCACAGAGACAGTCCCTTTGACTGTTCAGAGATGTCACTAAACCCGCCCAAAGATGTAAACAACCATGCATGAGCAGCGCCAATTAGACGGAGGGAGTCCGACAGCTGATCAGTTCCAGTCATTCCACCAGGAAGGAGGTACACGGCTCTTATTGTCTGTAGTTCAACCATGCCTAGACGACAATATCCTAGTTCGATCGCGTCCACATTTTTACTTTGTGCCAGGAAGGGCTCTCAAGAAGGGGAGAGTCAAGGCGTCCGGGAGTGAACCAAAGCGATGTTGTTTGGGCATGGAGGAGACACAGAGAGACAGGAACTGTCGATGTCATGCCTCGATCTAGCGCCCCAAAGGCTACTACTGCAGTGAATGACCACTACCTACGAATTATGGCTCGGAGGAACCCTGACAGCAAAGTCACCATGTTGAATAATGTTTTTCGTGCAGCCACAGGACGTCGTGCTACGACTCAAACTGTGCGCAATAGGCTGCATGATACGGAGCTTTACTCTCGACGTCCATGGCGAGGTCTATCTTTGCAACCACGACACTACGCAGCGCGGTACAGATGAGCCTAGCAACCTGCCGAATCGACCGTTCAGAATTGGTATCACGTTCTCTTGACCTATGACTGTCGCACATGCCTTCAACCAGACAATCGTCGGAGACGTGTTTGGAGGCAACTCGGTCAGGCTGAACGCCTTAGACACAGTGTCCAGCGAGTGCAGCGAGGTGGAGGTTCCCTGCTGTTTCGGGGTGGCATTATGTGGGGCCGACGTGCGCCGCTCGTGATCAGGGAAGGTGCGGTAACGGCTGTACGATAGGTGAATGCCCTCCTCCGACAGATAGTGCAACCATAACGACAGCATTTGGCGAGGTATTCGTCTTCATAGGCGACAATTCGCGCCCCCATTGTGCACATCTTGTGAATGACTTCCTTCAGGATAACGACATCGCTCGACTAGAGTGGCCAGCATGTGCTCTAGACATGAACCCTATCGAACATGCCTGGGATATGAAACTTCCTGGCAGATTAAAACTGTGTGCCCGACCGAGACTCGAACTCGGGACCTTTGCCTTTCGCGGGCAAGTGCTCTACCATCTGAGCTACCGAAGCACGACTCACGCCCGGTCTCACAGCTTTACTTCTGCCAGTATCTCGTCTCCTACCTTCCAAACTTTACAGAAGCTCAGATGGTAGAGCACTTGCCCGCGAAAGGCAAAGCTCCGGAGTTTGAGTCTCGGTCGGGCACACAGTTTTAATCTGCCAGGAAGTTTCATATCAGCGCACACTCCGCTGCAGAGTGAAAATTTCATTATGCCTGGGATAGATTGAAAGGGCTGTTTATGGACGACGTGACTCACAACCACTCTGAGGGTTGTATGCCGAATCGCCGTTGAGGAGTGGGACTCTCTGGATGAACAGTGCCTTGATGAACTTGTGGATAGTATGCCACGACGAATACAGGCATGCATCAACGCAAAAGGACGTGCTACTGGGTATTAGAGGTACCCGTGTGTACAGCAATCTGGAGCACTACCTCTGAATGTCTCGCTATATGGTGGTACTATATGCTATGTGTGGTTTTCATGAGCAAATAAAAGGGCGGAATGGATGTTTATGTCGTCTCTATTCCAATTTTCGGTACGGGTTTCTGAACTCTCGGATCCGAGGTGATTCAAAACGTTTCTTGGTGTGTGTGTGTGTATGTAATGTACAAAGGGGTAACACTGTAACCAAAAATCGCAAAAAAGTATTCGACCGAATTACTTCAAATTATATAAGGAATAAAATATATTTTACACAAATATACATAATATATAAATGAATACAGACATGAACGAAATATATAATAGAGAAATGTTGTTAGCATAGGGGACTGTTTTATTTAGGGCTTATCGGATCATGATTAGGATACTTTTGCAGGATCTGTACTTGAAATAACAATAAAACAAAGCGCAAGGTCTGAGACAGGGGAGTGGAAGGAAACGGACATAGGCAGCGGAAAGAAGAAGGTAGACAGAGCGATGGTGGCAGTAGGGGAAGCAGTGAGGGTTGAGGAGTACATGGACACGGCAGTGGCGAGAAGGTGATGGTTGGTTGGTTTGTTGATTTGAGGGAGGGGACCAAAAAGTGAGGTCTTCGGTCCCATCGGATTAGGGGAGGATGGGGAAGGAGATCAGCCGCGCCCTTTCAAAGGAACCATCCTGGCATTTGCCTGAGGCGATTAAGGGAAATCACGAAGATGATGAACGTACAGAGGGAGAGAGAGCGGGGGACAGGTGGTGATGGAGAGAGGGGGGGGGGACAGGTGGTGATGGAGAGAGGGGGGGGGACAGGGGGGTTGGAGATGATGGACAGAGAATGGGGGATGACGTGATAGGCAGAGAGAGAGAGAGAGAGAGAGAGAGAGAGAGAGAGAGAGAGGCGGGGGGGGGGGGGAGAGGGAGGGCCATGGGGGAGAAGGAGATGTCAGAGAGAAGGGGAGGAGGGGGTGGATAGAAAGAAAAGTGTGAAAGTTCTGCTTGCCGGTGTCTTTGAACCTAGGCGGCGGCACTATTTTGACCCCTAGGGACCGGGTCTGTCGTAATTGCAGGCAGCCGGGTAGCGCCGAGGTTTCGCAGAGGGGAAACTCGTCTGCCGCCGCTGAGTAACGCAGGACGGAGAAACAGAGCAGTCAGCAGTAAGCAGTCAGCAGGCTGCCGTGTGTGCCCTGTGGGCCAGGCCAGGGTCTCGGCTGCAGCTCTCGCTTTCCGGCCTTTCTCCTGCTTCCGCGCTGCCGTGGCGCCTCGCGTGACTCACGCCGAGGTGCTCTGTCAGCCTTCTCCTTCCGGAGAGCAAAGTTGCCGACAGCGTTACAGGGCGAGGGAAGCTCTTATCACAGTGACGACCTCAAAGCCATGTGCAGTACTGTCATGAGAGTGTGTTCGTGTGTGTGTGTGTGTGTGTGTGTGTGTGTGTGTGTGTGTGTCTCCGCGTCTGTGTGTGTAATTCTGAATAATAACGCTACTAAAATAATTTGAAGAAAAGGTCATACGTTTTACGAAAAGATTTATATAGAAGTAAGAAGTAAAATAGATTAAAGACACATCAGACGCGATTTTGAATGATGCTCGAAATCATATATAACAAATCAGGCGCCGAATGAGAGTTTAAAGTTCAGTTCAAAGTGCCGTCAATGCGAACAAGAGGTGACCGAGACGTGTAACCAATGGCACCCCATACCATCACGCCGAGTGATACGCCAGTATGGCGATGACGAATACACGCTTCCAATGTGCGTTCACCGCGATGTCGCCAAACACGGATGCAACCATCATGATACTGTAAACAGAACCTGGATTCATCCGAAAAAATGACGTTTTGCCATTCGTGCACCCAGGTCCGTCGTTGAGTACACCATCGCAGGCGCTCCTGTCGGTGATGCAGCGTGAAGGGTAACCGCAGCCACGGTCTCCGAGCTGATAGTCCATGCTGCTGCAAACGTCGTCGAACTGTTCGTGCAGATGGTTGTTGTCTTGCAAACGTCCCCATCTGTTTGGTGTCGCAATTTTAATGGCCAGTAGTGTATGATGGGGAGGTTATTACTTTAAAGCAATCAGCGTAATTTAAGAAAAATTTAATTACTGTCTTCACGGAAACTTATTGTCGAATTTTTATAGGCAAACGAAGAGAGGGACATGTAGAAATAGAGTATCAAACAGAACAGAGTGAGGTGTGTATGTGCAAAACAGATTTCATTGCATGAAAGAAATAAAGATAATTAAGCAAAAATAATTAGTGATTTGAAGGAGAATATTCCATGAAGAGCTGCTGAGTTCTATGTAAATGAACCGTTAAAAAGTTGAAATGGTGTGATATTTTACTGTCGAAACGGTGTGCTTCTATCCAAGTATAAAATTGTCGACATTTCGAGAACGGAAGACGCTATGAAAGCAAATGAGGTGTCAAAAATTTCATCTTTTCGAGTGTAGCTACGTGATATTTGATTTTTAAAATCACTTCTTTTGAATCAAGTATTACATTTGGGACATTTCGAGATGGGTTTTCTGGGCAAAACTGAAACGTAAAAAGAGAAAAAACCGCTCTAACGTGTGATGAAATAATTTATCTAAAGGTAAGAAGTAAAAAAGATTAGAGAAACATTTGAAGTACCTTTGAATGATTCTCGAAATTATCTACAGCAAATGAGGTGTCGACTGAGAATGTGGACTCTCTTTGCTGATGTTTCTCTACTGAAAAATTTTGTAGACAGAAAAATTGTAGGTACTTTTTTTCGCCTTCGGGCAGAGGTGATAGAAATACTTCAAGGGCACACAACAGCAGACTACACGGCCTACGTAATTAACCATAGAAGTACTCTCTTGTAGTCTTCACAGCATATGCTCCAGATCTCTCACCAATTGAAAGCGTCTGGTCAATGGTGGCCGAGCAACTGGCTCGTCACAATACGCCAGCCTCTACTCTTGATGAACTGTGGTATCGTGTTGAAGCTGCAGCTGTACCTGTACACGCCATCCAAGCTCTGTTTGACTCAATGCCCAGGCGTATCGAGGACGTTATTACGGCCAAAGGTGGCTGTTCTGGGTGCTGATTTATCAGGATCTATGCACCCAAATTGCGTGAGAATGTAATCACATGTCAGTTGTAGTATAATATATTTGTCCAATGAATACCCGTTTATGATTTGCATTTCTTCTTGGTGTAGGAATTTAAATGGCCAGTAGTGTACCTTTACTTCTTTCATGCAATGAAATCTTTTTTGCGCCAATACACCTCACTCTCGTCTGTCTGATATGCCATTCCTACATTTCCCTCTCTTCGTTTGCCTATAAAAATTCGGACAATAAGTTTCTGTGAAGTCAGTAATTAAATTTTTCTTAAATTACACTGACTGCTTTACAGTAATAACCTCCCCATCATCCATTTATGTATTTGAGTCCATGTTTAAGTTTCAGATTTGGCCGCTTCCGCACCACCGCTTTGCTTTACAACAGCAGCCCGAATCGCCGCCACGTCTGCACAGTGTGAGCAGCGAAACGAGGCAGGAGCGCCGGATGAGAACCGCCGCCGCCGCCGCCGCCGCCGCCGCCCTCTAGCGGCGCTCGCGTGCGAGGAGGGGCACGACGTCGCCGGATCCTCTGTCGCCGATGGCCGTCGCGTGACAGCCAGCCGCCGGCGACGCCGACGCCGACGCCCAAATTATCGATTTAACAAACTGGCCGCGGGGGCGGGGGCGGGACAGCGCGGCACGAACATCCGTCCCAGCAGGTGCACTGCAGGCCCGTAGCGGCCGACTCCTCCACGCTGGACTGCATCTTAGTGAGAGCTGCACTCTGACCTCCGTCTGCCACTCTCGGGTTTTGGAGATGTGAATGCAGTTCAAGCGATTACGGATCACGGGCAACCGACAGTGATAGGAGACTGTGATCTTATTCGGTGGGGTGAGCGGCGGGAGGGGGAGGGGGAAGGACGACAGTCCAAATCACAGTCGCCAGTTAATATTTTTCTGTGATTTTTCTTCACTCGATTGTGTATATCACGTTACTTTCTTAGGAATCCTGAAGATGTGTAACAGTAAGGCCTTTGAAGACCAACGAATGTCACAAAGGTGGTATGAACGTCCATTTACAGAAGGTGTTCGAAGTGATGACAGCTGGTAGCTGAGTGGTAAGCGCGACGGAATGTCATACCTAACGACCCTGGTTCAATTCCCGGCTGGGTCGGAGATTTTGCCCCTCAGGGACTGGGTGTTGTGTTGTCCTTATCATCATCATTTATTCCCCAACGACACGCAAGTCGCCGAAGTGGCGTCAGCTCGAAAGACTTGCGCCAGGCAAACGGTCTACCCGACGGGCGATCCTCGCCACACGGCACTTACTTATTGTTGGTATCAATGCAGTGCTGCAATCTTCTTATCATGGATTCAGTGGTATTCCTTATCACATCGGCACTTATCGAAGCATATGCTCTGACATTTCTCTCTCGCATATCTTCCGGTGAAGTTGGAACGAATTTATAAACAATGTCTTTTACGAATCCCCACCAGACAAAATCCAGAGGCTTCAAGTGTGGCGAACGAGCCGGAAACGACACACCTTCTCCGCGTCCAATCCAACGATTTGGGAATTGTCTATGCAACTCATTTCTAGCCATCAGCGGAAAATGTGCCAGACACCCATCGTGTTGATACCGCATTCTGTTCCTCATTCCTTAAGGGGGGTAGGACGTCAAACGGGCCGACTTGGAGCAGGAGAGGCACCACAGGACATTTTAATTTCCAGTGTCTATACTTTAACAAATAAATTCATTAAACTTTGTCAGCATGACCAGGAAGGATTCAGAATTCACACTCATAGCAGTGGAAGTTCTAAAACACAACGAAGTAATTTTTTTTACGTGTGAAATTTCATCATTTTTTTCACTTACTGTTGGCAGCATTTATTGCTATAGGTACACGTTTCTTCATAAGTTAGCGAGATTATTCGATGAATTTTGCACAGCAGACAATCCATACTTAAAGGTGTATGAAACTCTAGAATTTTCCAAATCTATTAAAAACTGTGGTAAAAATTGAGGTAATTAACTACAATTTTTTTGTTTTTTTGTAAACATGAAGTTTAAAATATAACAGTTCATTCGTTTTTTCATAAATTAAATAAATTCTAGAGTTTTATACACCGGCGAGTATGGTGTGTATGCTATGCAAAATTCATCGAAGAATCTCTCTTAACTTATGAAGAAAAGTGTACCTATAGCAACAAATTCAGCCATTAGTAAGTGAAAAAATGATGAAATTTCGCACGTAAAAAAAATTATTTTGTTATATGTTCGAACTTCCACTGCAATGAGTGTGAATCCTGAATTCTTCCTGGTGATGCTGACAAAGTTTTATGAATTTATTTGTTAAAGTATAGACACTGGAAATTAAAATGTCCTGAGATGCCTCTCCTGCTCCAAGTCGGCCCGTTTGACGCCCTACCCTCCTTAACGAACAGATAGCAGAAGTTGTGCTGAATAATTCAAATAATGCAGGAAGAAGAGAAAATTTTAATGACAGGAGAAATCATAAAGGAATACCCATAAGATTTAATTTTGGTTCCAACGCTATTCGTTCTGTAGGTGAATGACCTTGCACTTAACACCCGACAAGCAGAATTGGTACTTTTTGCAGTCGATTTGGTGATAATGAACTCCATTAAAGAGAAGATGCCAGAGGAGATTGTTAATGACATTACTCAAAGAATTATTAAGGGATTTTCCGAAAATGTACTCTCCCTAAGTTTTGAGAAAACAACAACATATTGTCATATTAATAATTGATGTACGACATGAACATGAGTCTGCACACAGGATACAATGCTCATAATTTCCCGTGAACATATACGAAAACTTGAACTGGAAGAAGCAGGTCACCCAGCTGCTCAAACAATTAAGTTCTGCTACTTTTGGTCTTCGTATAATTGCCAGTCCTGAAAACAAACGAGTCAACCTCCTGACATATTTTGCATATTCCCACTCAATAATGTCTTATGGAATGATTTTCTCAGGTAACTTATGATTTAGGAAGAAAGTAATGATTGCACTAAACTGAGTAATGAGAATAATGTGTATACCCGCGATCGTCATTTATGTAACAGTCCAAGGAATTATGTGTTCTAACTGCACCATCGCGACACATAAAAAAAAAAAAAAAAAAAAAAAAAAATCACGGCGAAGTATTTATCTGAATGGGAAGCAAATCGGTAAATGGGATGTGCATTTGTCTAAGCAAATCTTTACAGTTTCACAAGAAACATCTTCACAATTTGAGTATCTCAATTACGCATTGATCAACCCCTGGTCCTTATGCAACCAGTTATTCGGCCTGGCAGTGAGAGTTGTTGGGTGTCTTGCTGAGGGGTGTCGTACAAAGTGGTGTCCAACTGGCGCGTTACATCATCAGAATACGTGGATGTTTGGACGACCGTACCCATAATGCTCCACACCTTCTGAACTGGAGAGAGATCCCGTGACGTTGTTGACCAAGGTAGACTTTGGCTAGCACAAAGGCAGGGTGTAGAAACTCTCGCTGTGTGCGGGCGGGCATTGTCTTGCAGGAATGTAATCAGAGGTTGGTTTGCCATGAAGGGCAACAAAACGGGCCGTAGTATATCTTCGATGTATTGTTGTGCTGTAAGCGCGACGCGGACAACAAGCAAAGGGCTCCTGCTATGAAAAGAAATGGCGCAACAGTTATGTTGGTATCCCACCGGTGTCCGGGACGTCCCCAGACACGTCTTTGCTGGTCATCGGGACTCAGTCCGAAGCGGCCTCATCACTGAAGACAGTTCTACTCCATTCAATAAGATTCCAAGCAGAAAACTGCTTTATCAGTTTGCATCAGTTCTTGAAATCGAATCACTTAACTGCGACGTTAATTTTCTGTTGACTGTCTTCCTTCGCAAGTGCCTTAAACCACCGAAACACCCGCGTCCTTGACAAAACGCTGTCTCCGGCCGAAGTTTTGGAAATGTTTCCGTTGCACTGTGTCCAAGTCTGAAGCAAAATTCGTTCGCACATTGTTACTCGAAATGGTGTCAAATGTTTCAAATGGCTCTGAACACTATGGGACTTAACATCTGAGGTCATCAGTCCCCTAGAACTTAGAACTTCTTAAACCTAACTAACCTAAGGACTTCACACACATCCATGCCCGAGGCAGGATTCGAACCTGCGACCGCAGTGGTCGCGCGGTTCCACACTGAAGCGCCTAGAACCGCTCGGCCACACCAGCCGGCTGCAGCAGTGGTTTGATAATGCAGCACACTTGGTTCGTCAGACATCCAAACGAGGAATCTTTTTTTTTCCTTTTTTTTTTTTAGGATATATCGATCATTGTGAGAAAAATGAATTTAAGAACTAGTTTTGGAATTTTATTCAAGAAGAGGTTATGCACGTGAAGTTTAAATTTTCTAATTCTTGGATTGTAGTTACATATTTTCAAGGAAAGTTTAACCATTATTAAAGTTTTAAAAAAAACGTTGTTAAGTCAAAGGATATGAGACTGCTATTGAGTTCATTCAACCCAGAGTCGTTATCTACATCTCAAGAGTAAATTAATTTCAATTTATTTAAACCATTATCAAAAATTATCAACAAAGGATGATGGCAATGATTTTAGAGAACGCATTGCACCTTTGTACATCTCAATTGTTGCAGTTTTGAAATTCTGTTACCAAAACGCGCTGTATCTGCGGGAGAAGTTCGCCCGGCGCTATCCAAGGCGACCCAGGTAAGCCAAATAGTTTAGAAAACAGATACTTTCATTAATTAAATTTCACAGAGACTAACTTTAGTTTCAAAGTAATCAGTTTCGTTCATCTAAGTTCATTGACATTTTTTGATAACGATGAGTTTCAGACATGGCATGATTTTCTTAGAATTCTCGCACCTGAATTTTATCACCAAATGTTAACCTTATGCAAACTATCAGCATCAAGATCTGATAAGCGCACTATCCAAGACAGGAAGCCAAATGCTTGGTACCTGAAGCCAAATGCTTGGTATCTGCGCACCATCCAAGACAGGATGCCAAAAGCTTAGTATCTAACAGACAATTTACCAGTAAAAACAATATCATTGCAGATGCTCTTTCACTAAAATAAATTTGGAAAGATAACTCACTTGGAGACATTTCTTCTAGATTCGAACGTCGGGGGATTTTATGATATATTTTTTCAAGTAGTCAGATAAGATCGATCGCTGTTTCCTTGTAGAAGTTTTTTTTTCTGCGCTGTTTACTATTTGTGTTTTCTTACAGCTCACTGGGATAACTTCTGAAAATTTCCTTGTTTATTTACTTTCAATATTTTTCTTAGCTGTTACAATTGCATGCCGTGCAACACAATAAATAGCAAGTCGCGTAGCAATCATTCCCAGACTACCAACACGCGAAATTCAGGTGAGAATAGTACCTAAACTTCTGACGAGTCACTTATTAACACTACAGAGACTAATTCAGATACAACAGTGCTTGAGCTATGTGCTTCCCTCCCAGACAGTGAGATTACGAGGAATGTGGACAATACACAGAATTCGGATGGCAACATTTTTGTGAACATAAATGTTTCTTTTGATGACGAGACGTGTGACTCGAGATTAAAAGTTTTAGATTCCACGCAGCCCGACGGCATCACGACACAAACGACGCAATTTTTTTTTTCGGAAAATGCAGCAGTGAATTAAAATATAGATGAACAATGAGTTCACCATAGAAAAGCACGAATTCTACGCAAAAAACGAAATTACACTAATGTTTCAGCACTTATTATATAAAAAAAAGCAGGTATCAAGTCACCTTCAAACAAAGTGAAAACAATAATACATGGTGAGTCACTAACTATTTCCACCCTGAATAACACCGAAAGTATGATAGAAGTTGAAAACTTTGTGGAAGAAAAGTTGCACGAAACAACGGGGGCCATAATGCGACATCGGTTTTTTATTGCTAGGTGGGGTCGCTTCAGTGATATGGAGGTCAACTTTGTTTTTCTAAATGGGATGCTATAGTTTGGTACTTATTTTCTGATAGCGCCTATCGAGACGAGTCCAATGATGTGTAACAGCAAGAGCTTTGAAGACCAACGAAGATCAAAAAGGTGGTATGAACGTCCATTTACAGAAGGTGTTCGCGGTGATGACCGTCGATGTCCGCCCCCGGTAGCTGAGTGGTCAGCGCGACGGAATGTCATACCTAAAGATCCGGGTTCAGTTCCCGGCTGGGTCGGAGATTTTCTCAGGGACTGGGTGTTGTGTTGTACTTATTATCATCATTTCATCCCCATCGGCATGCAAGTCGCAGAAGTGGCGTCAACTCGAAAGACTTGAGCCGACGGGAGGCCCTAGCCACACGGCACTTACTTACTGTTGGTATCAATGCAGTGCTGCAATCTTCTTACCATGGATTCAGTGATATTCCTTATCACATCGGCACTTATCGAAGCACATGCTCTGACAATACTCTCTCGCATATCTTCAAGTGTAGTTGGAATGTCTTTATAAACAATGTCTTTTACGAATCCCCACCAGAAAAAATCCAGAGGCGTCAAGTGTGGCGAACGAGCCGGCAACGACGCACCTCCCCCGCGTGTAATCCAACGATTTGGGAATTGCCTCTGCAACTAATTTCCAGCCATCAGTGAAAAATGTGCCTGACACCCATCGTGTTGATACCACATTCTGTTCCTTATTGGCTTGGTTCAAATGGCTCTGAGCACTATGGGACTTAACATCTATGATCATGAGTCCCCTAGAACTTAGAACTACTTAAACCTAACTAACCTAAGGACATCACACAACACCCAGTCATCACAAGGCAGAGAAAATCCCTGACCCCGCCGGGAATCGAACTCGGGAACCCGGGATGTTCCTTATTCCTTAAGGTATTTTTTTCAGTAACAGACCGAATGTTTCTTGCAGAAATGTGGTGTACTTTCTACCATTACGATTTCCTTCGGTGAAATAGGGGCCTATAAACCTGTCCTATTTATGGCGATGCAGAACACGAACAACACTACTCTGGCTCATGCCAGATTCCCTTGCAATTGGACGCGAACTAACACAAGGATCTCGAACCACAGTGGCAAGGGTACCAATTTCCGTTTCCCTTTAGTAACTTTCCTTTGCCGGATATGTTTCTGATGCGCTGAAGATGCAGTTATTCTCAATTTAACATTGACATATTTAAATGTACGACATGTAGGGTGAGTACGTTGAGGATATCTTTCAGCGTATAAGTCTCTAGCTTTCATCTACATCTACATCTACATGATTACTCTACAATTCACATTTAAGTGCTTGGCAGAGGGTTCATCGAATCACAATCATACTATCTCTCTACCATTCCACTCCCGAACAGCGCGCGGGAAAAACGAACACATAAACCTTTCTGGTCGAGCTCTGATTTCTCTTATTTTATTTTGATGATCATTCCTACCTATGTAGGTTGGGCTCAACAAAATATTTTCGCATTCGGAACAGAAAGTTGGTGACTGAAATTTCGTAAATAGATCTAGCCGCGACGAAAAACGTCTTTGCTTTAATGACTTCCATCCCAACTCACGTATCATATCTGCCACACTCTCTCCCCTATTACATGATAATACAAAACGAGCTGCCCTTTTTTGCACCCTTTCGATGTCCTCCGTCAATCCCACCTGGTAAGGATCCCACACCGCGCAGCAATATTCTAAAGTGTCCTGCCAATGAAACGCAACCTTTGGCTCGCCTACCCCACAATATTATCTGTGTGGTCTTTCCAACTGAAGTTGTTCGTAATTTTAACACCCAGGTACTTAGTTGAATTGACAGCCTCGAGAACTGTACTATTTATCGAGTAATCGAATTCCAACGGATTTCTTTTTGTAAATCATGCGGATCACCTCACACTTTTCGTTATTTACCGTCAACTGCCACCTTCCACACCTTACGGCAATCTTTTCTAAATCGCTTTGCAACTGATACTGGTCTTCGGATGACCTTACCAGACGGTGAATTACGTCATCATCTGCGAACAACCTAAGAGAACTGCTCAGATTGTCACCCAGGTCATTTATATAGATCAGGAACAGCAGAGGTCCCAGGACGCTTCCCTGGGGAACAATTGATATCACTTCAGTTTTACTCGATGATTTGCCGTCTATTACTACGAACTGCGACCTTCCTGACAGGAAATCACGAATCCAGTCGTACAACTCAGACGATACACCATAGGCCCGCAGCTTGATTAGAAGTCGCTTGTGAGGAACGGTTTCAAAAGCTTTCCGGAAATCCAGAAATATGGAATCAACTTGAGATCCCCTGTCGATAGCGGCCATTACTTCGTGCGAATAAAGAGCTATCTGCATTGCACAAGAACGATGTTTTCTGAAACTATGCTAATTACGTTTTAATAGATCGTTCCCTTCGAGGTGATTCATAATATTTGAATACTCCAAATGAATGCTCCAAAACCCTACTGCAAACCGACGTCAATGATATAGGTCTGTAGTTCGATGGATTACTCCTACTACCCTTCTTAAGCACTGGTGCGACCTGCGCAATTTTCCAATCTGTAGGTACAGATCTGTCGGTGAGCGAGCGGTTGTATATGATTGCTAAGTAGGGAGCTATTGTATCAGCGTAATCTGAAAGGAACCTAATCGGTATACAATCTGGACCTGAAGACTTGCCCGTATCAAGCGATTTGAGTTGCTTCGCAACCCCTAAGGTATCTACTTCTAAGAAACTCATGCTAGCAGTTGTTCGTGTTTCAAATTCTGGAATATTCCATTCGTCTTCCCTGGTGAAGGAATTTCGGAAAACTGCGTTCAATAACTCCGCTTTAGCGGCACAGTCGTCGGTAACAGTACCATCGGCACTGCGCAGCGAAGGTATTGACTGCGTCTTGCCGCTTATGTACTTTACATACGATCAGAATTTCTTCGGATTTTCTACCAAAGTTCGAGACAATGTTTCGTTGCGGAACCTATTAAAGGCATCTCGCATTGAAGTCGGTGCTAAATTTCGCGCGTCTGTAAATTTTAGCCAATCTTCGGGATTTCGCGTTCTTCTGAACTTCGCATGCTTTTTCCATTGTCTCTTCAACAGCGTTCGGACCTGTTTTGTGTACCATAGGGGATCAGTTCCATCTCTTACCAATTTATGAGGTATGAATCTCTTAATTGCTGTTGCTACTGTATCTTTGAATTTGAGCCACATCTCGTCTACATTTGCATAGTCAGTTTGGAAGGAATGGAGATTGTCTCTTAGGAAGGCTGCTAGTGACATTTTATCCGCTTTCTTAAGTAAAATTATTTTGCGTTTGTTTCTGGTGAATTTGGGAGAAACGGCATTGAGCCTAGCTACAACGACCTTGTGATCACTAATCCCTGTATCAGTCATGATGCTCTCTATTAGCTCTGGATTGTTTGTGGCTAAGAGGTCAAGTGTGTTTTCGCAACCATTTACAATTCGCTTGGGTTCGTGGGCTAACTGCTCGAAATAATTTTCGGAGAAAGCATTTAGGACAATCTCGGAAGATGTTTTCTGCCTACCACCGGTTTTGAACAAGTATTTTTGCCAACATATCGAGGGAAGGTTGAAGTATCCACCAACTATAATCGTATGAGTGGGGTATTTATTTGTTACGAGACTCAAATTTTCTGTGAACTGTTCAGCAACTATACCATCGGAGTCTGGGGGTCGGTAGAAGGAGCCAATTACTAACTTAGTTCGGCTGTTAAGTATAACCTCCACCCATAGCAATTCGCACGGAGTATCTACTTCAACTTCACTACAAGATAAACCACTACTGACAGACACAAACACTCCACCACCAATTCTGCCTAATCTATCTTTCCTGAACACCGTCTGAGACTTCGTAAAAATTTCTGCAGAACTTATTTCAGGCTTTAGCCAGCTTTCTGTACCTATAACGATTTCAGCTTCCGTGCTTTCTATTAGCGCTTGAAGCTCAGGGACTTTCCCAGCACAACTACAACAATTTACAACTACAATTCCGACTGTTCCTTGATCCAAGCACGTCCTGTATTTGACATGCACCCTTTGAGATTGCAGCCCACCCCGTACTTACCCGAGGCCTTCTAACCTAAAAAACCGCCCAGTCCACGCCACACAGCCTCCGCTACCCGTGTAGCCGCCAGCTGAGTGAAGTGAACTCCTGACCTATTCAGAGGAACCCGAAACCCCACCACCTTATGGCGCAAGTCAAGGAATCTGCAGCCAACACGGTCGCAAAACCGTCTGAGCCTCCGATTCAGACCCTCCACCCGGCTCTGCACCAAAGGTCCGCAGTCGATTCTGTCAACGATGCTGCAGATGGTGAGCTCTGCCTTCATCTCGTAAGCAAGACCGGCAGCCTTCACCAAATCAGATAGCCGCTGGAATCCAGAGAGAATTTCCTCAGATCTAAAGCGACACACGTCATTAGTGCCGACATGTGCCACCACCTGCAGCTGGCTGAATTCCGTTGGCATTCTCCGTAAATGAGAAGCATATCGACTTGTTCTTCGAAGGAATATATAATTAACAATCACTTGATTCGACGATACTAGTTTTACCGTTCCTATTAGTATTGTATTGCGAAACCGTCGAATGGTGCTTACATGTCAATGGCACGTTAGATGGATACGCCGTATTCGGCGAATATTTACTGTTTGCAGGATATATGAGAGAGAACTGTCAGAGCAGAGAAAAGGAAAAGCTTCAACTATCGAATAAATAAAAAAAAGTAATTCCTAGTGCCGCGGTCGCAAAAGTGCAGCGCAACAAAGAAAAGTATTCGGAACAGATACAGAATTTAGAATCAGAAACAAATAAAATTAACACTAGAGCAAAAGAACAATATGAAACACTGAAAGTACACATTATTGAACTTCAAACAAAGTTGAGCAAACCGAAGTAAATACAGACGATCACACATCGGACACGCAACCAATAAAGTTTAAAGAGAAAGGAGAATTTCAGCTTTTAGAGCGTTTTAAAAGACAAATGACGGTAAACAAACAGCACAAACAAGAAATCAATACGCTAAGAGTATTTTACACAAGAGCAAGATACGTGTAATTGTAGTGAGAGCCATCAGGGACGCGAAGAAGATTTCGTGCAAGAACATCATATTGGCTGACTTAGACGTAAAAATGAAAGTGAACATTCACGCACGTATTTCAACCGACAGAACTTTAATGACTTAACGCGACATGACGGATCTGACTACAAACGTTTTCCATCTGTCAGAAAGTTTCAAGTTTTTCGCAATGGCATCAATGATTTGCATTTCGTAGATTGCATCCAACAATTTAACTTTTCTTTATCATCAGCTTGGCCAGCGACACAGAAGTTAGAATTTATCTCCAGTTTTTTGGTAGGATGCGGATGCGACCCATAGAAAGACAATGTTTTTCTTTAGAGGAATTTCAAAATGCATTTCTCGCAGGGTTCTAGTCAGAGACTACACAGCGTCGAGTAAAGAACAGACTCATCAGTTTACTAAATTTGGAGAATTCGCTATTTGCAAACTTTACGCAGTTGTTCGAGCACATCGTACAACAGAACCAACATTTGACAGAACCGTGTAGCCAATCTACTTTAATCCACATCTGTATTCCTAAGCTTCCGAGAACGTTACCTACTTCCCTGGTGACGGAACAATGCATTCCGTGACGTTTTACAATTGATTGAGATTCATGAATCCGACTATAAATACAAAAACAGTAACTTTATCAGAAAAAACACAATTAAAATGACATTCGGAATAGGGGAAAATTCAGATCATTCAACAACAGAGACAGAAGATACATGAATAACCAGAGGTACGAAAAGCACTATCAGGGTCGTAAGATTTTCAATAGACCAGCACAGTACGACTAACAACAACATCAAAATTTTTATCATGACAACCAGCTCTTTTATAATTCGAGAGGCAACATGAGCAATCCTGCACAGCAACATAGTAATTTTGGAAACAACCTCGTACAAAGGAATAACAATTTGCATATGTATAGGATGCAATTATACAATCACAGCTATCGCAACAGACAACAAAATTACGATTTCCGAGAAAATGAAAGGTATGGGAATAGGAGATATGAATATTACAGGCAACAGTAAAATTTTGTTTTGAATGAATCGGACAGTTGTTCTCAACAATGACAATTTAATTCTGATAAAGCAGAACCGAGACGATATGTACAAATAGCTGAAGTTTCGCAACCTACTTCACAGCGACGTGACACATGCGGGCGCAATGACTAGTGGAGAAGATTATACTGAAATGCACCCACAGAGACAACACGATGTACTACCAACCCCACCGACGTTACTGAAGATATCATTTGTTTGGAAGACAACAGGTACACGTTACTGCAAGAAGAAAAGGAACCTTAAAAACAAATGTATCATCCAGTCGTCAGCATTCAAATAGGTAACTTACTTTAAAGGTAGCATTAGATTCAGGCTTTTTAATTTCCGTAGCAAGAGATGCAGCGTTCAGTAAATGTAATCCAGATGAAACTTGCCGTTCTTTACAGTTTCAGAGAACAAAAATTAGAGGAGGTGTTTCAGGGAAAGGTATCGATGTGAAATCGGAAACACATTTACAATTTACTGTATGAGATCACACTTGCTTTGCTAATTTCTGGATCTTTCCACTACTAACAACAGAGAGTATGCTTGTCATGTACACTGATCAGCCAGAACATTACGACCACCGACCCACTATCGATATAAACCAGTCCTAGCGATAGCAGCGTCACCTGGCGAGGAATGACTGCCAGTCAGACACTCGCACGGTGCCTGTAGCTTCAGTGAGCGCGCTGTCAGTGTGTGGAATGGGGAAAATGTGCGATGTATCTGAGTTTGACAGAGAGTAGCTCGCGATGGCCCGGATGTTCGACACGAACATTTCGGAAAGTGCACGTCTTGGGGCGAGGTGGAGGAGTGCCGTGGTGAGTGTTCTACACGTGGCGAAACCAAGGTGACGCCACGGCCAGTCGTCGTGGGATTGGGAGGCCACCCCTCATTAGAGATGTCGGATGTCGAAGGCTGGACATACTGATAAAACAGGACAGTCGGCAAACTGTGGTGGAACTAACATCAGACTTTACTGCCGGGCAGCGTACAAGTGTGTGTGAACACACAGTACACTCCTAGCGGTGAGCCGTCGAAGCCGACGACCCATGCATGTGCCAAATGGTTCAAATGGCTCTGAGCGCTATGGGACTTAACATCTGAGGTCATCAGTCCCCTAGAACTTAGAACTACTGAAACCTAACTAACCTAAGGACATCACACACATCCATGACCGAGGCAGGATTCGAACCTGCAACCGTAGCGGTCGCGCGGTTCAAGACTGATGCGCCTAGAACCGGTCGGCCAGTGCGGCCGGCCATGCATGTGCCAATGTTAACACCACGACATCGGCAACTACGACTGAAACTGGTACGTGACCACCGGCACTGGACACTAGCGCAGTGGCAATGCTATGCGTGGTCTGATGAATCCCGAAACCTTCTTCATTATGTCGATGGGAGGGCGCGAATCTGTCGTCTTCCATGGGAAGACCTTCTAGACATCTGTACTACGGAACGGAGACAAGCTGGCGGCGGCTCCATTATGGTCGGAGGAACATTTACGTGGGCATCGAAGGGTCGAGTGCAGATCGACAAGGCACCGTGACGGCCAAGGAGTTTCGCACACTGGTTGCAGACAAGGTACACCCCTTCATGACGATCATGTTTTCCGAAGGCAGTGGCATTTTTCAGCGAGATAATGCGCGATATCGCAAGACCAGGAGTGTGATGGAGTGGTTCGAGGAACACAGTGGCGAGTTCCAGTTGATGTGCTGGTCCCCCACCTCGATAGATCTGAACACGATCGAACACATCTGTGTTGTGATCGAAAGTGGCGTCGGAGCTATTGGCCCTCCCCCCGGAATTTAACGGGCATCAGGTGGCTTGCTTATGCACGTGTGATGTCAGTTCTCTCCAGCGACCTACCAACGCCTCGTTGCTTCAATGCGATGTCGCCGATGTTATCCGTGTAAAAGGTGGACATATCGACTATCAGGTAGATGGTCATAATTTCTGGCTGTAAACTTAGAGAAAGCTTTTGACAATGTTGAATGGAATACTCTCTTTCAAATTCTTAAGGTGGCAGGGGTAAAATACATGGAGCGAAAGGCTATTTACAATTTGTACAGAAACCAGATGGCAGTTATAAGAGTCGAGAGGCATGAAAGGGGAGCAGTGGTTGGGAAAGGGAGTGAGGCAGGGTTGTAGCCTCTCCCCGATGTTATTCACTCTGTATATTGAGCAAGCAGTAAAGGAAAAAAAAAAAGAAAAATTCGGAGTAGGTATTAAAATCCATGGAGAAGAAATAAAAACTTTGAGTTTCGCCGATGACATTGTAATTCTGTCAGAGACAGCAAAGGACCTGGAAAAGCAGTTGAACGAAATGGACAGTGTCTTGAAAGGAGGATATAAGATGAACATCAACAAAAGCAAAACGAGGATAATGGAATGCGGTCGAATTAAGTCAAGTGATGCTGAGGGAATTAGATTAGAAAATGAGACACTTTAAGTAGTAAAGGAGTTTTGCTATTTGGGGAGCAAAATAACTGATGATGGTCGAAGTAGAGAAGATATAAAATGTAGACTGGCAATGGCAAGGAAAGCGTTTCTGAAGAAGAGAAATTTGTTAACATCGAGTACAGATTTGTCAGGAAGTCGTTTCTGAAAGTATTTCTATGGAGTGTAGCCATGTATGGAAGTGAAACTTGAACGATAAATAGTTTGGGAAAGAAGAGAATAGAAGCTTTCGAAATGTGGTACTACAGAAGAATGCTGAAGATTAGATGGGTAGATCACATCACTAATGAGGAGGTACTGAATAGAATCGGGGAGAAGAGGAGTTTGTGGCACAACTTGACAGGAAGATGGGACGGGTTGGTAGGACATGTTCTGAGGCATCAAGGGATCACAAATTTAGCATTGGAGGGCAGCGTGGAGGGTAAGAATCGTAGATGGAGACCAAGATATGAATACACTAAGCAGATTCAGAAGGATGCAGGCTGCAATAGGTACTGGGAGAAGAAGAAGCTTGCACAGGATAGGGTAGCATCGAGAGCTGCATCAAACCAGTCTCAGGACTGAAGACCACAACAACATGTGTATTTATTAAGCACACAAAAAGCAGTACTGGATTTTGAAAATTCATGTATTTAGTTACAAAACAATGATACATTGTTTACTTTGGATGGACGAGTAAGCAAGTGTAGCAAATGAGTTTGTGACACTGCAGCATACATGCAAATGTTGTTGATAATGAGACAAAAGCTTCCTCGCAATGCACGAATCAGGTGTGAGAGCCACAAAGGCGCAGAGCTTGCGCTACGGTTGACACGCCGTCTCTCCCAGCCGGCGAGCGCTCTACCCGCGGACAGGACGCAGCAGCCGCGCCAGCTAGCGTGCTTGCCAGCCGGCAGCTCGTTGCAGCAAGGTCGCACTTTCCTCTTCCGCGCGTCTTTTACGGTAAGAGCGAGGCCGGCCGCGGCCCTCTCGCTTCCTGCGCATCCCGCGGGGTGAAGGCCGGCCTGCAGGAAGCGACGACTCTTCTCTTCTCTCGTTCTCGGCGTGACGAGGAAGCGGGACTCGGCTGGCGCGGGATGAGCTTCCGCGACTGCTACTCGCCGACGAGTCGCTGAATCACGGTAGGCGTGTCAACTCTGCTTCGTTCGACTAGAGAAGTCGGGCCCATTGGCCTGCACATTGGCGAACGCTGCGACTGTCATGTCAATGTGGGCAAATTCCAGATGTACGCAGAATCTGTCAGTAGCTTTTTTTTTAATAGTCCCCTTCCACTTGTAAGCGTGGGATTGATCTCAGATGTACCTTTTACCCTGTGGCTCCTGGAAGATGCAATTTTCAGCCCACACTACTACAGAAGTCAGACAGACGCTCCTAACGTTCTAAAAAGAAATGCCTGAAAAACTTTCAGCAATAAATATCTTCTGGCGTCGTCCACTGTAAGGAAATGACACAAAAATTTACAAAATTTCTTACGTAACTAGTGGGATACTCGGGTACTGGAGTAGTGCTAGTTAGCATAAGAAAAACATGAAACTAACGAAAATTATTATTTATTTTGCAAAAATTCTGAGGAATCACAATGGCACTTTTAGTTATGAACTGAACAAGTTATATCCTGGTTCTTTTCGGAATGTGAAGTTACCTCTCAAGGATACGATTCGCTAATGAAATTTCTGTACAAAGTTTAAGATTGTTATTGTCTTGGCGGAATGGCTGAGAGCCGCACCTACTCAACTTGAATAAGTATCCGTTAGAATGTTGCTAGGTACGGTCGAGGCTGTCACGTGTCAAATGCAGTGAAGTGTACTGTTGTGGAGAAATATGGGGCTCGCAATAGCTGTAGCTCACAATACCGTAAGCTGAGATGACTGCTGTCTGCGCCGCTCGCTACTGACAAATAAGATAACTCTCGTTCTATCTGGATTGACCTTCGCCAATCAAACTCTCCCTACGCCTTGATGAAGTCAAAGTCTCCTATTCGCCCATAGTGTAACTATTGGCGTGGTACACTGGTCAGATAACCAGTCCAACACGATGCCACTCAAAATTTGCTCGCAGGCGTTTAACTATAACTCTGTCCGTTCATATTGCACAATAAGTGTGGCGGTCAACACAGTGAACAATGCTTAATCGCAGGGACTCAATATAGAGTCGCACTCCGATTCGCTCTCGACAGAGGTGCTCTCCCAGTGAAGTACTGAGAAGAGACTTGTTCCTCGCTCTTTGAGTACACGTACGAGCGCCCACGCTCTCGTTACGTGTTCTCGCTCCAAGAGCGACAACGGAACGGCCCCTCTCCACGCCAGACGTGAAGGGGTGTATCTTTCGGTCTCTTCCATTACTCCTTCAGCTCAAGGCATCAGACATATCGTCTGCCAGTCAGCATTGCTCTTCTACAACGGGAGAATGACGTTTCGTTTAAGGCGAGCAATCCGGAAACCTGTAGTATTGGCGTTTGACGTTTGCTGTCTCCCTGTGAAAATCTCTGAAACTGCGTGCTATGTGTAAAGAATGCTTAGGCTGGCAGCTACCACACAATGTAGCGCAATTTGCTTTTAAGCTGAACACGGGGTCGTTCCTCCTTTCCCCCGGGCAAACTGAAGGGACTGGCGTCCCATTGTGCAGTTCCTCTCCCGAACTAAAAGCTCCTGTGACCGTCGTGTCTGGAATGTATGTGTGTACGCCAGCCTCGAATATTTCAACCCCGGTGCGCTTACTTGTTATTTGCATATCGCTTACATGAATTCATAAAACATTGACTTTATCTTATCGAGTTTGGGTTCGAATGAAGCGTCTTGATGTGCGGAATATGATTTTGAGGGCGGAATATGTAAGCAGTGAAGGTCAGGAGACCGCGACGTCTTACACACTGTGTCTCAAAATACGTGTTCATGGCATTTCTGTCCGAGGCAGACTGTAGTTTTGATACCACCGAAGCTGCCGCCACGAAGATTCCTGTGGACTCCGCGAGCTGCACTTTGAACGTCGCCACCAAATAATAACCTTCAAGCCCCTGACGAATCAAGACGGCCACAACGGTGTTATAAGCGTCAGATACACTGGGAACCAGTGTGCTAGTACAAGATCGCTTCCCTGTCGCTATTTGGTGCCGAAAGTTACACCGAGTTGTTGATAGTTCTACCGGCAAACATTCAGTGTACTTAGACAAACACCCCTGTCAGGCCTCGTCTTGTGTCTGCCACAAGTCGTCAACAGTGCAGCAGTTGTTTCGCACAAGTTGAGTACTATATATTTTTTTTAAATGCACTTGTGTCAATCAGTGTTTTGCTTGCCTGTCCAGATTCCTGCGGCACAGATCCCTTAGGCCATCTTCCACCCATTTATCATTAGTAGTCAGGACGTAACATTTAGTTCCTGGGGACATAACGGTTGACGACTCGCATTGTAACGCACACTTTGCGAAAGCCGTCAAATTACGCGTCAAGAAACTAAAATAAATCTATAAATAAGGCTGTTTATCAAGCGAACTGTGTTACAGCCGAGGAAGTTGTTAGTGGCTAAAATGAACGACACATGCTTCGCAACCTTGTTTCATCTAGTAGTTCGTGACAATCTCGCTATCTGGTGGCACTGATTCTATTGCAACTACCTAAACATTTCAAAAACATATCATCTAAGCAGATTACAGGTATTTGGAATGAAGTTTATCAGAAGTAGGATGGGAGTAACAATTAGAGGTAGGATGAGGAATAAAAGGGGAAGGGAAATAGTGAGTGATGAAGCCTTGCAGAGCAGTATAGATGGGAACTTAAGGAGAATGGAAAACAAGAGGATTAAAAAAAAAAGTCAGATGGAGATGAGAAGGAAACGACCAAGAGGAAGATCAAGGGGCAGATGGCTAAAAGGTGTTGAGGAATGTGTTGAAAAACGAGGCGAGAACTGGACAATAGTGAACACAGAAAAACGGTGGTAAAAGATGACTACAGGACGGTGCTTAATGATCCAGACACAGCCTGGGGCTGTAAACTTCAGAATGACGATGATGATGATGATGAGGATGATCATCATCATGCCTTTACTTCGATGGGGAGAAATGCTAGTTCTAGAAACAAAGTACAAAAAATATTTTTAACACTATCAAAACAGTGATATTAAAATAAATTGAAAATACCAGCTTTTGTGAAGAGTTGTGATAAAAATAAATCTTTTGATTTTTTTCCGCCGGTGCAGCAGAGCGTAGGCAGATAATTATGAATTCTCATATTACGTAGTGCTGAAACGAGTTTGCTGACAAGTGTTGAATGCGTTTGTCCACCTCAGCATTTTGTCTAGTACCGATGTGCTTGCTTTTCATGTGCATCTACTGACCTGTATTGTACTGAGCCGAGTTGTTGCTGTCTCTAATGTGTTCACCTATAGAGCTTCGTATTCATACCATTTCAAGGTTAACGGGCATGTCCGTCTAATTGCGTTCCCAGAGTAGGATTGGAAACACAGTGACTCAATGTGATGGACTTCGTTAAATAGTCACATCGCTATTGTTTTACAGTTCTTGACCGTAGTTTAAATAATTGCAGAAAGAGTACACAGGTGCAGGGGTCAGTTCGTAATTGCTTTGACCTCAGCCGTGCTATTCCGACTGGCGGTGTACTTATTAACTGGACTTACTATGAAGACGGTGCTGACTGTTACGTGTCTTTGCAGATTCATAGAACCAAACGTAACACGGCTTCACAAGGACGAGGGCATCGACAGCACCGCAGACAGCTACCACTTGACTTTGTCCGAGGAGTACGCGGCCGAAAACTGCTGGAATCTTAAGCATCTGAGGAGCCCGTAGGCACGAGAAGACTTCATTAAAATCCACTTAAGCAGAATGAAATGAAGCAAACTCATTAAAAAAATGAGTAAAGGTTGCCTCCCTAAAGAAGAAGGTAGAGAAACTTGCTGACGTCACACGCTCACGGGAAGGCAACAAAACTTTTTCACTCACTGAATTCAAGATATGAAACACTTGAGACTGAAAAGTAACACTTTAATTAATGAGTGAGGAAATTTTCGTATTAGATGTAGGTGTTTTATGTGTAATGATGATACACATGTAAATATGTGTTATACCTGCTTTTGGGAACCATTACGTAGCTGCATTAAAAAGTTAGTTTTTTCGCCAAGATGGTAATTTCCGTTAAAACTAAATCTTTTTAGGCCCTTGCTTTCAAATGCAAGGTGACGTAGATCGTTATGACACGCCAGATCCTGATAGATAATGTCCTTCTAGGACTCTAGGGAAAAGAACGGTTATACATTGTCCATAAAAATTTGTGCCATTCCGGTCGGTCGATTGTTATCCTTCGGAGCCGACGTGTGCAATACCACCCAAATCGAAGATTACTGTTTTCGATGAGCAAACTGTTTAAGCAACTTGTTTGGTCGTCACTACACGTCGACAGTAAAATAATATGTTGATATCTCAAAAATACGACCGCAACTGGACCTTTAATTTATCCAAGCTGCTGCTCAGTCGATGCCAAATGCTCTGAGACTCTCTCTCTGTCTCTGTCTCTCTCTCTCTCTCTCTCTCTCTCTCTCTCTCTCTCGTAGCGACGGCATGCCTAATAAACTCAGAACAATTTTAGCAGTTTTGCCACTCATTTCAGTATTTTCACATTAATTAAGTGAGCTTGTTGTATCTGTATCTGAGGCGTTCATTTAGAAATCTACATTGTCAATAGAAAAAATCGCATCACCAAAAAATAATTAATATAGAGGAATGAAATTTTGGAAATACGCTTTTCTATATAACCTATTCAAGTAACTGACATTGCAAAATCATAGACTAGCGAATGCGCGAGATAAGCCATTGCAAATGTGAACTGCTGGTACATTAATAACGGACATAACCGCCAGAATGTTGAACGCAGGCATGCAGACTTTCGTGCATCATGTTGTACAGGTGGCGGATGTCAGTTTGTGAGATAGAGTTACATGCCTGTTGCAATTGGTCGGTCAATACGGGGACAGTTAATGTTTTTTGTGAATGACGCTGGAGTTGTCGCCTGATGATGTCTCGTATGTGGTCGAATGGAGACGGATCTGGTGATCGAGCGGGCCAAGGCAACATGTCGATACTGTGTAGGGCATCTTGAAGTACGACAACGGTATTTGGGCGAGCGCTATCGTTGGGAAACACCGTCGGAATGCTGTTCATGAATGGCAGCACAGCAGGTCGAATCACCAGAATCATCTACAGATTTGCACTCCTGGTGCGTGGCATAACCAAGAGGGTGCTGCTGCTATCGTATGAAACTGCACTGCAGACCGTAACTTCAGGTGAAGGTGCAGTGTGTCTAGCACACAGACAGGTTGAGTGCAGCTCTTCAACTGGCCTCCTAAACAACGTACTGCTATCACTGCCACCGAAGCAAAAGCAGCATTCATCAGAAAACACAACAGGCGTCCACGCAGCTCTCCAATGAACTCTGGCTTGATACCACTGAAGTCGCAAACGGCTGTGGTTTGGGGTCAGTGGAAGGCGCGCTACAGGACTTCTGGCTTGGAGCTGTCTACATCTACATCTACATCTACATCTACATCCATGCTCCGCAAGCCACCTGACGGCGTGTGGCGGACGATACCTTGAGTACCTTTATCGGTTCTCCCTTCTATTCCAGTCTCCTATTGTTCGTGGAAAGAAGGATTGTCGGTATGCCTCTGTGTGGGCTCTAATCTCTCTGATTTTATCCTCATGGTCTCTTCACGAGACATAAGTAGGAGGGAGCAATATACTGCTTGACTCCTCGGTGAAGGTATGTTCTCGAAACTTTAACAAAAGCCCGTACCGAGCTACTGAGCGTCTCTCCAGCAGAGTCTTCCACTGGAGTTTATCTATCATCTCCGTAACACTTTCGCGATTACTAAATGATCCTGTAACGAAGTGCCCTGCTTTCCGTTGGATCTACTCTATCTCTTCTATCAACCCTATCTGGTACAGATCCCACACTGGTGAGCAGTATTCAAGCGGTGGGCGAACAAGTGTACTGTAACCTACTTCCTTTGTTTTCGGATTGCATTTCCTTAGGATTCTTCCAATGAATCTCAGTCTGGCATCTGCTTTACCGACCAACTTTATATTATTATTCCATTTTAAATCACTCCTAATGCGTACTCCCAGATAATTTATGGAATTAACTGCTTCCAGTTGCTGACTTGCTATATTGTAGCTAAATGATAAGGGATCTCTCTCTCTGTGTATCCGCAGCACATTACACTTGTCTACATTGAGATTCAATTGCCATTCCCTGCACCATGCATCAATTCGTTGCAGATCCTCCTGCATTTCAGTACAATTTACCATTGTTACAACCTCTCGATATACCAGAGCATCATTCGCAAAAAGCCTCAGTGAACTTCCGATGTCATCCATAAGGTCATTTATGTATATTGTGAGTAGCAACGGTCCTACGACACTCCCCTGCGGCACACCTGAAATCACTCTTACTTCGGAAGACTTCTCTCCCTTGAGAATGACATGCTGCGTTCTGTCCTTGAAGCAATCTGTTTGCAACAGTCCACTGTGTCACTGTGGTGCCAGATGCTACTCAGATTGCTGCTACAGATGAAATACGACGCGACAGAGCCCCACGTTGAACATGATAGTCTTCCCTCTCGGTAGTACCACTTGGACGTCCAGGGCCAGGTCGTCTTGCGACCGTATGTTCTCGTGGACACCGCTGCCAGCAAATCATGTACAGTGGCTATGTTATGCCAATTCTTCTTGCACTGTCGTAGAAGGAGCCTCCGGCTTTTCGTAGCTGTGTTACACCACCCCGTTCAAACTCAATGAGGTGTTGGTAGTCACCTCTTTGTCACCTTCTTGACTAACATCAACTCCCCAAGTTAAATCCCAAAGGTAACTGGCGCTCACGACCGTTACGGCGTATATGTAAAGCAAACCTGATTTCCATCCTCATAGTGGCGCTATTAGCGCCACTCTTATGCAACTGGCGCGAAATTTGAATGGATATCATCTGTCAGCTTGTAACCTTACGCTTTTGCGCACGATACTTATTAAAGCCGGTACTATGGTAAGTTGACGGGCTTCACCTTATAAGAAAGGATTTTGGTATATATGTTGACCGCGTGTACCAGAATGGAGGCAAAATCAGACTTTCACCCACTCAGTAACAACAATGATACGTCAAGCAAGTCTGAAGTGAAACTACACGTTAGGACGGACAAGAAACAACACACCAGATGCTACCAATTTGTTAATAAAACGGTCGCCAGCCTAATTAGGCATTAATTGAGTTTCTTCCCTGTACAAGTTGAAGCACGTGTATGCAAAACAACACGTAATAACACTGCATAATATGGTAAATTTTAGAACCAGAAAATCTACTGAACTAATAATTTCACTTTCTGTACTAATATGAACAAGCCATAAATACACAACAATACACTATAATGTTTACTACAAACTTCGTACAGTCTATTGATCTGATTAAAATCGGGCGTAGGTTACCCTAGAAATAGCACTTTCGAAACACACATACAATGTCAATTTTGAAAAAGGTAAAACACTAATAACTTTTGGTTTTATCTTGACTTTAACTTTGCTGGTCAAATCAGTTCAGTACACTTCAGAATTTAAATGAATAGAAAAGAAAAGGGGAGGGGGGACCCTGAAACTGTTATGATCACTGTACTGAAATTTTTGATTATCGAAATCGTTAAGCACTACAGATTTCCAATTTATGAGTTACTACTCTTTTTGTCTTATTTCTTGCTCATTTAACTACCATTATTTTTATCTCAAATTAATTAGCCTTCATTACTAAACCAATTTCAACATTATCTTCCAACTTTGTCAGACCTATTTTATTTACCTATATATTCATTAACAACAAAGTTCTTTAAACATCATTCTAACATAGATAGGTCTGCAGGTAATTATTATTAACGTAAACTTTAAATCTTCATTTCGGGACACTCGGGTTGCACAACATGGGGAAAGGACCCTGTCTAGGTTAGTGATGAGGATAAATAAATGATAGGACAGTTCTGGTAAAAGTTAAGTTGTTATTGAACAGTAAGGAACAAAAGTAACACTGGTCCGCACGAATACAGTACTAAAAGTTTCAACCTGTTCGTATCGATGCGGCGGTTGGCGGGCGGCGAGATGGCGAGGCGCGGAGCACACATACAATCACAGCTATGGCTCCTGATGTATCGGCACTTTACTTCTTCATAGCGTCGCAATATTTTTCCATGTAGTGCCAATGGAATACTGCCATGCTGTATAGGCGTCGGAAACGGCACATCCGAGGCTCAACGAAATCACGTTTTCCAGGAGAGCCTCCTCGATCCAGAACGTGTTACTCAGACCGATGCCCAACTCCGACTACTACTGCTGAGCCCGTTATGCCGTGCCGCGCCCGAGTGCATCTTCCCGTGCTCGCCTGCCATCCACCTTTTACCGCTCCCCTACAGACAGGGTATTCACCAAAGGTTTTGCATTCTACTTATCCTAATACATTGCCTACGTATGGACCAGACGCACAAGTACAACTTTAACATCTTACAACAGTTTCAACATTTCTTACATTTCAATTTTGTTATAATATTGCTTGCAATTTGACATAAACATTAATATTCACATCGAAAGTTGTTCATAGCTTCTTTAACACAATGGCAAGAAAAGAAAAGAAATGAAATCAGAACCTCGATTACACTAATTTATGGAAATTCGGAAGAAAAAATTATTATATGTACAATAGTATAGCGTTGGTGTTGTTACAAGCTGTAGAAACGCTCCTACCAACTTTCTTTTATGTTGCACAGCTCCTTCTTGGTGTTGCGATTTTTTTCCTGCCGGTGTATATAATTTGAGTCTGTCTACGACTATGCGTAATCTTTCCGCTTGTACAGGGTGATTATAATTAAACTTCCAAAACGCTGTAGAAATAACACCACTGGTCAGAATGACGTCAAATTGCAAAGGAATATTATCGGAGAATGGGGAGAACGTATGGCAGAAGAAAAAAATGGTGTGAAAATTGTTCGATAGATGGCGCAGTATGTGTCAGAATACTTAAATGAAAGCACCTGTCATGCGCACGACCCATTGAAGTTGGTATAAACATGCGGGGTAGACAACTTTTCCTCCTTTCGCGTCTGCGGCGTTCGCCATGACTGTCTCAATGCAGGATCCCGCTCTGCTTGTAAAGCTGTATTACAAGAATAATGACTGTGCACACGTCGCTCTGCAGAAGTTCCGGACACTGAATGGTTTGAAAAAAGGCGTTGGTCTGATGACTGCAGTAGGTCTGGAGAAAATGATTCAGAAATTCGAAAAGACGGGTTCTTTTGGTGTGAAACCTGGTAGAGGGAGGAAACAAATCGATTCCACGTCTGTGGAAGCAGTGGCCACAGCAATGCAGGAGGAGACGAGTGGTGGTGTGCAACGTATAGTGCATGGAGAATTGCCCGAACATCCCACATAGCCGTGAGCAGGGTGCTTAAAATCCTGCGAAACATCCTTTTTCCTATCCTTTCAAAATTACCCATGTGCACGAGTTGCTTCCTGTTGACCTTCCAGAAAGAGAGACCTTTGCCTTTGAATTTCTTGAATGGAAGTGGGCAATGATTGGCCGTGGAAGATTTTGTGGACAGACGAAGCCCACTTCCTTCTGACAGGATAAGTCAACACACAGAATTGTCGAATATGGGCAACGGAAAATCCACACGCAAATCAACCAGTACCACTTCATCCTGAAAAGGTCACTGTGTGGTGCGGGTTCACGACAAAGTTTACGATAGGACCATATTTTTTCGAAGACACAGGTGCTTCCAATCCTGTTACCTGTACCGTCACTGGTGAGCGCTATGAGTGTCTTTTGCGCAACCTTGTCATTCCAGTTCTCCAACAGCGTGTGTGTGGATGGAATCATGTTTATACAAGATGGCGCACCTCCGCACATTGCAAATCCAGTTAATCAGCTGCTGAAGCGCCATTTTGGAAATGCTAAAATTATCAGCCGCCATTTCTCTACAGCCTGGCCGTCCTGATCACCCGATTTTAATCAGTGTGACTACCGGCTGTGGGGCTATCTGAAAGATGTGTTCAGTGTGCCGATTGCAAACTTAGCTGCATTGAAGGAACGCATTACGCAACACATTCTGAGCGTGACACCGGAAACACTTCGATCACTTGTGGGTTATGCCCGTTGTCGATTTCAACTTGTTGCAGGAAACAGTGGACAGCACATTGAACATGTTTTGCGCCAGTCACCCGGAAATTAATACTCCGATGTGATTTTGATTGATGCTTTTTATGCGGTTTTTGGCTTCAGGAGAGTTAAAAATCGATGCGAGTGATGCTTTTTCATGCGATGTCGGCCTCCGTAGCGTAGTGGTAGCGTTACCACCTACCACACAAGGGGCCCGGGCTCGATTCCCGGCAGGGGACTGGGTGTTGTGTGTCCTGCATCATCATTTTCATCGTCATTGACTCGCAAGTCGCCGAAGTGGCGTCAACTAAAAACGACTTGCAATACGCCGGCCGAGCTACCCCGAATGGGGCTTCCCGGCCAACAATGCCATACGATCATTTCATTTAATTTTTTATGAGGTATTGGGCCTCAGGAAAATTAAAAATCGATTCTCCCATCCGATGTGATATCACCTTGCCGTGCTGGATGGGCTTATGTAATTAACAGTATCACACCTGCACACCCATGCACACTGAGTTGTACAGTTTGTTTAACGCCAAAGGTACACGTTAGGCATTGTTATATGATTCATTTGTCATTTGTAGGCGACCACTATTAAATTATGATGCTTACAGCACTATCTATTACTACATTTTGTAACTGTTCATTTTTCTTCTGCCATACGTTTTCTCCCTTCTCTGATAATATTCCGTTGCAATTCGACGTCATTCTGACCAGTGGTGTTATTTCTACAGCGGTTTGAAAGTTTAACTTTAAAATAATCACCCTGTACTTAATCTGTACAAATAGCTTGATCACAATTACTGTGATTAAGCGAGTTTGATCACGCTTGCTAGTCCGAGAGGGAGCTGATGCCTGGGTCACGGTCCGCACACTAAGCTGTAAAGCAAGTACTCGTTTTAGAAAGGAGCAGACAGAGCCTGAGAGATGGCTTGTACAACGCGAAGTGAGAAGACGTTAAAGAAGATTGCAGAAAACTCTGTTACGGTAACATGCTGTTGACTAATGGTTGAAGAGTACAAAAATAAAACTATGAGTAGTTCCTAGGGAAGCCGGACTTCATTTTGCGCCTGGACACTGTCTCACGAGCTTGGAGACACGCGAATAACGGCCACGTGGCTGTCAGAAAGAGGCCGCGCGGTGCGTAAGCCGGAGAAGCCGGCGCACCGGTGGGTCTGCGCGTGGCGCAGTGGGTCGCCAGAACTCTTTCTCAGCAAACGGAGTAACGTTGAGAGAGCAGCATTGCGGCCTACCTGCACCAAGCCAGCCACTCCGCTGCAAGCAGTTCTTCCGTGGCAGGTTGACCGTCTGGTCAAAAGTATCCAGACACCTATCAGCGCACATCATTATCTGGCGTGTCCACCCAACGCCTGTATCACGGTTGGAATTCTGCTGAGGTCACTTCCAATGAGGTTCACAATCTTACTCGAGAGCCGGGTTGGGTTGGGGTTGTTTCGGGGAGAGGACCAGACAGCGAGGTCATCGGTCTCATCGGATTAGGAAAGGACGGGGAAGGAAATCGGCCGTGCCCTTTCAAAGGAACCATCCCGGCATTTGCTTAGAGCGATTTAGGGAAATCACGGAAAACCTAAATCAGGATGGCCGTACGCGGGATTGAAACGTCAAGAGCCGGAACTAGAGGAGGTAGTGATTATGGGTGCTGGAGTCTGGAGCGAAGTCATTGCTCTAACACATCTCTAAGATGTTCCATTGGCTTCAGGGCGGAACTGTGGGCAGCTCCTTCCAGTGTAAGGCAGTTATTGCAGCAAACCACTGCCACGCAGACGCTGCTTTATCTCATGGGGCTGACGCAAACAATTACACAGGTCAACTAAAAAAAATTTTTGAAAAACTTTTTTTTACTTTGATAGCTGATGTTTATAGATTTTTATGAGCTAAATCCAAATCTATCCTTAGTTATTTGTATCACCCACAGTTTTCGAGCAATATGCATTTTTCTATATAGTATAAAAATCCTATGCTATACAGTAAACAGGGAAATTAATGAAACGCTTTGTTACAACATAAGCGTGGTTAGTATTTAAAAAGCTATTTAAAACAATGATACGTGTTAATAGAGGTTTCACTTGTCAGCTGGAATTGGTTTGTATTTTCTTTCTCTTTTTTCATTGAAGCTTCTTGTGTAGCTTTTTCTACGATGAGGCGCTTGCTGAACATCCTCTAGTTCTTCTAAATCATATTGTACATCAGAAAATACTTCTTTTGGAATAGAATTTAAATCATCTGATGGTTCTACACCATGCCCTACTGGTCGGATGGCGGACGGAAGGTTAAGGTAGGTTATTACCTTCTTGTTTTTCGAATTATGACCAGTAATATCAACACTGCAAAAGTAGCAATCATCGGAACGATTTCTTGGGTCGCTCCATATCGTAAAAACAGCAAATCTAAGGCTTTTTTCCCTTTTCTAGACCATTCTCTCAAATCTTCAAAACTCAGATAACATACCTTATGCGGCGTCCAAGATTTATCTTGATCATCAAGTTTAGATCCAATGTATGACAGATAAACCTTTTCCACTAAGTCTGTAATGATTCTTTGGTGTTTTTAATCACAAATATAACAAAAACTGTCAGCAGAGTTTTTACAACGACGATTAGACACTGTACTGAGCACATGGACAGGAAACGGGAAAGTGAGGTTACGTTGACAGTAACAAAACATCTGTTAACACCAAAATAGAATCGACCTTTTTTGTCAGCAAATGTTTTTCAGCAGTGCTACCGACGTCATCTACTTTCATTACACCTCCTTTTTAAATTATTTTAACTACATAAAAGCTGTTAAATTCTTTAAAAATCGCTTAATTTCATAAATTTAACTGTAAAATGTGAAGAAATGGTGGGTGATACAGTTTTTTAGGTATCATATTTGGATTTCCCACCCTAAAAAATAGAAGAAGGTATTTTCGGCAAAAAACTTTTTCCATCGTTGGCCTGTGTTATCGACTCCGAAATATTGCTCTATTGTACGCAGTAAACAATGCTGAAATATGTGTTCATATCCTTCCGCTCTCAGCATTTTCTTAAGAGCGTTAAGGCGAACAGACACTCGCCACTAAAAACGCTCCCCTACCATAACTACCTCCTACGTACGCCACTGTTGGCACTCACTACACATGATGGCGGCTAACGTTCTCCAGCCTTTCGCCAAACCCAAACCCTTCCAACATTTAGCACCAGGGTATAGTGTGATTCATCACTCCAGATCACTTGATTCTGGACAGCCACTGTCGAGTGGCGTCGCTCTTTACAGCAACTCCAGAGTCGCTCAGAACTGACTGCAGAAATGTGTGGTTTATGAGTGGCTGCTCGACCACTGTACCCACTCTTAACTTACGCACTGTCACTGTGCTAGCTGGAGTGCTTGGAGCACTTTGGAATTCACGAGTGATTCCTTCAGTTCACAAACAGCCTCTGCAACGCTCGTCGGTCCCTGTCCGTCAGTACGTGAGGCCTGCCTGGTCTCGGTTTGGCTGTATTTGTTTCTTCTTCCACTTCATAATCACCACGAACTGTCGACTTGGGCAACTTTAGAGGAGTTGAACAGACCCTGACGGATTTGTTACTCAGGTGAGCTGCAAAACGGTGTATACTAACGACAGATATTTTATGTATAGTCTTCGTATTTAGTGCTTAGTCTCACTGGTACAGCCAACAGTTTAATCGCATAAACTCTTATATGAGGTTGCACTGCGATATGCAGACGTGTCCTAGCCTCGTTTTACCAGTTTACAGTAAGTTTGTTTGTATAGTTGATCTGAAGATGGTTGTATGAACAACCGAAATTTGTCATAATTTAATGTGTTTTTACTTGCATTCTTGACTATTAAAAGATTTCGTGAGAATTTGTTCAAAAAAAATTTTGAAAATATTTAGAAAGTTTGTCTCCATCTCCTGATTACGTCAGCAATTAAGACCGATATAGCTCTTCGGCGAACTGCCCATAGAAATGAAATGTCTAACAGACAGAAGAAGCGTGACACAGAAGAATGCTTGAGTAGGAATAATTAATTATTCATTTTTACAAAAAAAAAAAAAGAAAAAGAACTGTAAACGGCCAACATGTAGCCACATTTTTTTTTTTTCATTTATAAATATATCGCCTAGCAAAAAACAGAAGCACCCAGAGAGCAAGAGAAAAACGGAATGTAAGTCTGTGGGTTTAGAAGGTACGCGATGTTATTATAGTTATTACAAAATAGAGCCAGATTTACGGATAACTTGGTAGTATGAGTCCACATATCAGCATGTCAGCATGACATTACACCACAACTGGCCGCGATGCATGCACTAATTTGGTTGGGAAGGGTCTCATGAAGTCGTTCTATGCTCTATCCTCCATACTGGCACTGGATGGAGTTGACCTCGACCTGGCTCCACATACGTTCTATCTGGCACACATCTGTTGAGTTTGTTGGCTTTGATAGTACCTCAGCATTATGCAAACAGTTCAGAGGGACACATGCGATGTTCGGATGAACATTGTCCTGTTCCAAATGGCACCACAATGCTGTACCTCATGAGGACGCAGGGTGTCCTTGATGCACTATTGTCAGTCAGCGTTCGATCTGTCACCACCAGGCCTGACCTGATGTCGTACCTGACGACTTCCCACACCACGACACCGGAAGTAGCACCGTTACACCTCTCCAAAACATAGGAAGAATGGGACCTCTTCCTAGATCACCACCATGCTCGCCGATGATGGTTATCTGGGATATTGCAGAGCCACGTTTCATCGCTGAACAAAATGCAACACCATTCACCAGCAGTCCATCCTTTCCGGTCTCGGCACCACTCCAGGCTCAGCCATTTGTTTTGTAGTGTTCAGCGCAGCCGCCACGTGGGATGGTAATTCCTTAGTTTGATTGGGGAAAGCACACAATATTGCATGACGCCTGTCATTTGTTCTCAAATGGCAGGCACAGAACAATTACAGTCTACTTAGTACACAACACGGCGGTCCTACCTTCTGGTGGTCAGGAGTGGTCGAAGGGAAGTTTAACGTCGATCATAGCCTGCCCTCATGTTCCCATGCAGTCCAACATCGGGCCACTGTCACATTCGAATGCCCTTCAAATCTGGACATTGCATGATTTGACCAGCCGGCTAAATGGAAACCCTCAATGAAGCCCCTATCAAAAACAATCAGATCCTGATAACGCTGTCTCACGAGAGTTCGCGGCATTTCCGTGTCTTTCACAGTGACCACGTTACATCTGACGCTGTCCACGCCCTTTACATACCCTACAGAGCCTGGTAACGACAGTGCACGCTAAGAACATTAATGCAAACTCCTGGTCGTTCTACCTGTCTGAGAGAATTATTGCAATTATATTGATTTACGTAACCGACGATAATGTGTCCGATTACGAACTTAATATTGGTATCTGACTTTGTTTTCTGGGTGCTGTACTTCTTTGGTCAAGCTGTTCACTGAGACGACGAAAGTTGTGGGACAGCAATATACACACGTGTAGACGGCGGTAATATCGTGTACACAAACAATAAAAGGGCAATGCATTGGCGGAGCTGTCATTTGCACTCAGTTGATTCGTGTGAAAAAGTCTCCGACGTGATTATGGTCCCACCACGGGAATTGACGTATTCATATGTGGAACGGTGGTTAGGGTGAGACGCATGGGACACTCCATTGCTCAAAACCGTCAGGGAATTTAGTTTTCTGAGCTCCGCAGTGCCAAGAGTGTGCAGAGAATGCCAAATTTCAGGGCTTGCCTTTCACCACTAGCAACGGAGTGGCCGACGGCCTTCACGTAACGGCCGAGAGCAGTGCCGTTTGTGCAGAGTTGTCAGTGCTAACAGACAAGCAACACTCCGTGAAAGAGCTGCGGAAATCAAGGTGGGGCGTACGACGAACGTATCCTCTAATATAGTGCCGCGAAATTTGACTTTGATGTGCTATAGCATCAGACGACGACAAGAATGCCTTGCGCCTGCAGCGCTTCTCCTGGTCATATTTGCTTGGAAAACCGTTGCCTGATCGGATGAACCCCGATTTCAGTTACTAAGAGCTGATGGTAGGGTTCGAATGTGGCGCAGATTCCACGAAGCCGTGGATCCAAATTGTCAACAAGGCGCTTTGCGAGCTTATGGTGGACCCATAATGGTGTGCGCTGCGTTTTCATGGAATGGACTGGGTCCTGATTATGTTCGGCTACTTGGAGACCATTTGCAGCCATTCATGGATTCCATGTTCCCAAACAACGATTAAATTTTACTGTCGTAGAGCGTCATGTCTCCGCAGTTGGTTTGAAGAACATTCTGCACAATTAGAGAGAATGATTTGGCCATCCAGATACCTGACGTTAGTCCCATTGAAAATGGCACATAATCGAAAGGTCAGTTCGTGCACAAAATCCTGCACCGGCAACGCTTTCGCAACTACAGACGGCTATAGAGGCAGCGTGGCTTACTATTTCTGCCGGGGACTTCCAACGACTTGTCCATGCCACGTCCAATTGCTGCACTACGCCAGGCAAAATGCGGTAATCCACGACTTTTGTCACCTCAGTGTATATACCGAAGTACTGCGAGACCTGTTTTTGGCGGTTCCCCACTGCGGAGACATCGCCTCGGATGAGCAGCGCGCCGCAGCGATCGTCTTGGGGAATCGTGTCAGGGGGCGGCCCCTCTCTTCAGCCGGCCTGTTTACGCAGCCACCGTGACGCGGCGTGACGTCAGAAGCTCCCGGCAGCACTGGGGACCTGCTCAGGCGACATCTTTGCGGAAGCTACTTGGGCGGGAGAGAAATGCAGGGCATCTGACAGCGGAATAACGAGGCTAGCTGCTTACTCGGTGGCTAATACACACACACACACACACGCACACACACACACACACACACACACACACACACACACACGGCGTTCAAACTACAGTGCAGATCTTGGCAAAGCCTAGTTTACTACCGATCCTAGTCACGGCATCTACTATTCCGTTTTTCATAAAAAGTATTGGTCAAGTTCTCATTCAAAATGGTCAAAAATTCAATCTTTTATTGCACGGTTTGAAAGACATATGTGATTACAATATTGGGACGGAAAGGTTTTTTTAAACGTTTTTACAGCCCATTGTTCGAAGCAGTGTCACTGCTGCTGTGAGGGTCTCTCAGTTGGAAACGTCCGGCTCAGGTAAAGGACATGTCGTGCCGTGACGCACGCTCACAAAATGATTTGCACGCATCAAAAAAAATTTTGCGTCTCCTCGGTTCCGAGAGTTTCGGAACCTGTACAGAGAATTGGAGTAGCGATCGACATAAACATCATTCCCCCCTTTTTATTGCTCATGAATACCACACATTGCATGTTATACCACCATACAGCGAGACCTTCAGAGATGATGGTCCACATTGCAGTACACACCAGTACATCTAATACCCAGTAGCACGTCCTCTTGCACTGATGCATGCCTGTATTCGGCGTGCCATACTATCCACACATTAATCAAGACACGGTTCGTCCAGATAGTCCCACTCCTCAATGGAGATTCGGCGTAGATCACCCAGAGCCATTGGTGGGTTACGTTGTTCAAACACAGCCCTTTTTGAATCTATCCCAGGCATGTTCGATAGGGTTTATGTGTGGAGACCATGCAGACCACTCTAGTCGAACGATGTCGTTATCCTGAAGCAAGTCACTCACAAGATGTGCACGATGGGGGCGCAAATTCTAGTCCATGAAGACAAGTGCCTCGCCAATATGCTGCCGATATGGTTGCACTATCGGTCGGAGGATGGCATTCACGTATCGTTCAGCCATTACGGCGCCTTTCATGACAACCAGCGGCGTACGTCGGCCCCACGTAATATCACCCCAAAACATAACGGAACCTCCACCTTGCTGCACTCGCTGGACAGTGTGTCTAAGGCGTTCAACCGGACCCTTTTTCCTCCAGACATGTCTCATACGGTTGTCTGGTTAAAGGCATATGCGACACTCATCGGTGAAGAGAACGTGATGCCAATCCTGAGCGGTCCATTCGGCATGTTGCTGGGCCCATCTCTACCGTGCTGCATGGTGTCGCGTTTGCAAAGATGGACCTCGCCATGGTCGTCGGGAGTGAAGTTGCAAATCATGCATGGGTCGTAGCACGTCGGTCTGTGGCTGCACGAAAAGCATTATTGAACATGGTGGCGTTGCTGTCAGGGTTCGTCCGAGATATAATCCGTAGGTAGCGGTCATCCACTGCAGTAGTAGCCCTTGGGCGGCCTGAGCGAGGCATGTCATCGACAGTTCCTGTCTCTCCGTATCTCCTCGATGTCTGAACAACATCGCTTTGGTTCAGCTGGAGATGGCAGACGTAATTTTTCAGTATGTTTAATGATGTAATTTATTTCTGTATAATAGTTTATTTATGTAAAGTTCAGCTCTAAGATTTTTTTTCTAAAAAATGGTTAAGAAAAAGTAAAAATTTTGAATCAGCAAAATTTGTAACAGTAACTTGCTTAATGATTAAAACAGATTTTGGAAAAATAGTTCAGTAGCAGTGCCAATTTCAGGTACTGTTAAAGATTTGAGAGAGACAGTTAATTCAGTTTTCACTGAGCTAGTTAATACTAAATGTAAAGAAATGTTGGATTAATAATGAATATGAATTTGCCTAAGGATGAGTTCTGAGTAAACTGAAACTGTTATTACAGTAAAATTTTAAAAAATATTTTTGAAAAGTTCTTTGAAGAAGTTTTGTTTTTCCTTTGAATCTGAGAGTGAGGCTCGAGAAATTTGTAATTAGGATAAATGTGTGTGTTAGGTTGGGATGTAGATACTAAGAGTGGGCACTAAGACGCATTGTATATTGCAGGTACGAATAATGTGACGGAACCGGAAACGGTACTGAGAAAGAACTCGATTATTGAGACAAAGCTGGACACTGTATCCCAGTGAGAAGCTATGATGTGACCCATATGTAAGTGTTAGTGATCCGCACCCATTTGTTTCGTCAGTGAAAGTAGTCGAAACCCCAATTTTGTTTTCGGAAAGTTTTAGAACGCTCCATAAGCAATGAAACATAATATTTGTTTTTGGGTTAAAAATTAGGTACAAAACGAAAATCTTTCCTCATGAGTGTTTTGTAAATTTAAATTGAAAGAAAATGTTTTAACACTGGATTGTGCGAGAGAAAAGAACTAAAAATGATTTTGTACGAGAATTTTCTATGTGCCATCAACCCCTACCCAACGATTGTTTGATGTAATAACATAAATGTTGTAACGTAATCTGAAATATTTTGTTTATGTGTGAATGACTTTACTTCAACATAGAGTTTCGTCGGAACCATTTTAGATTTGACAGTGTCGACACGGATACTGAAATTCTTCCTAAAATTTTAGGTTCTTATGGGGTGTGTAACGTCCCGAGTCAAACCGCAATAGCATTTTATTGCAGTAAGCTACCTTGCAGTACGGCTCGTACCTTTGGAGTCGGTGGCGGTGACAGCCGCTTGTATCTCGGCGTGATTCACTCGCACCTGTCGCTAGCACGACCGTGGGAAGCGCTACTTGTGTCAGTTGCAGCGACAGAATATTCAAACCCTTAAGAATCTAAATAAACCATACTAAATCTTACTCAACTGCGAAAAAAAACTTTGTATTTAGCCTTTCGTTATTAAAATGAAACTGGTTGCAAAATCTCAGCTTTCTGGCTGGGATACTTTCAAAGTTAGAGAAAATTAGCAAAAATACCAAACACCGATACTAATAAGATTAAAGTCCGTTCGGATGCATAACTGTGTCCTTTGCTATCAGTTGGAATCATTACTGAAGTTTACAAAACGTTAGGTCAGTATGTTTGAATTATTATAAGTAAATAACATTCACTATTTTTCGTAATACAGATTTCAGTAAGAATTAATATTCATTTAATAACTATTTGTTTTGTTGTGTAAAAAAATGAGAGGAAATGAGAATGTGTATGTGGGACATACGTAAAGATTCAATATTATCCCCTGTTAAACATTACGTAACTTGGTCATGGGAAAGTGTGCCACAAGCTGTTGCAACGAAAGCTGTAATTCCCCTTACTTGCTGATGACGTATGTCCAAATGTGCTTGTTTTTGTAAGAAGGCAACCAGAATAGTTATTTGTAGAGTAATGTTTTTCTGAAGTTATTTCAAGATTAGTTTTCGTTTGGTGGAACATTTTATTAATATTTGCAACATAAAATGACGTAAATGCATCTGTGAATGTTGATTGGAGTAAAACAGTTTAGGCGCGAATATGATCTTGAAAGATTGATCTGATTGGGTGTTCATTTCAAGTGGTAATTGCGCTGTGAGCAACGGCATTGAGGCAGTCGTAGTCTCGGTGTCGGACGCGCAGGTCATGTTGAATGCTTCCGAAAAAATTATATGTAAAATGAAGAAGGTACTATTATTTCGCGTTCGGTTTATGTCGCCGTGAAAGCAGATGCATTTACGGACAGATTGTCAAAATTTGAGCTGTGTGAAGGAATTAGTTGGAGAGAGAAACGCATGTGAACTCTCGGCCTTTGTGAAGAATTCCGCGTGGCATATTTCGTAATCGTTTACGGAATAGTTGACGAGCAACTTCTTAAAAGAAATCCACTGAAAAGGATCGAATGTAAAACTCATGTTGTAGCTGAGTATAAACTGTGGAAATCGCGTAACAATTCGGGTTGAACTTTGGTACATTTCTGGCTGTCTTGCCTGTGTACTAGATGGTTTGAGCTGTGAGATGAGCACAGTTTTAAAGCAGGCTGATGGAGCCTATTTGATTTGGCATCTAAAGCAAAATAATGAACTATTTGCCGAATTTTGACATTTTTAAAGAGTTGAAACAATCACCCTCCACCCGAAAATTGTTGTAAGATATTTACATGACAATTAGCTGCAGAGTTAATGCGGACTGTGCTAACGTAAGTATTGGCGATGTTTTTCTTCAACGCTGCTTTTAACATCGTCAGAACAGTATTTATGTTGCAGAGAAGGGAGTTGGTAACCAGACGCCGTACTGAGGTAAGTGGAACTTTTGTGGTTGACAGTACGACGAAAGAAGCAGTAAGCAGTTACTCGAATTTTAACCCAGGAACGCCGCAATTTTTGCTTCATCGGCCTGGAATTACAATATAGTGATCGAAAGAGTAGGAACTGTATATAAAAGCAGCAGTAATAAATGAACTTGTTGAAATGTTTCACACGCGAGTGAGAAAGGAACTATATTAGTACAATAGACACATGTGCCAATGAACGTGCTTCAAGGATCGGCAGCCAGTGAAACGAGGTGGCAGAATACGTCGGTGACCGCTTGGCAACGAGAGGCGGTATTTCTACTGCAGCAAGAACAACTGACGGTGCGCGGTAGCAGACGACGTGCTGACAGTTGAAGATCGTCAGGCGCCGTTCTACTGCAGCGACCAGCATCCGGGGCGGTTGGCGGCCGTTTATGTAGCAGCGCCCCGGAAACTGTACTTGGTTGGAGCAGAGCTTCGCGGACGGATACGCAGTTTCATCTCGGCGTGCAGTCAACCGGACGAGACGGAAGATAAGTAGTGTTCTACTTTATTGTCTGTGTGCATCTGCTTAGAAACTGTTCAGAATGGCTGAAAACAATCAGGAAATTGTAGATGAGAAAGTGGAAGTAGGTTTGTTAGATTTAAAGCTGAAAATGAGTCCACGAGTAGTGGTTTCAGTTTTGATATGCCACAAGCTGAGTAGCAGTTTGACAGATTCAGTGTATGCTAATTATGGAACGGATAGTGAGCACAATATTTCGGAACCTAATGTCCTATCTGGTAATGTTAACGAAATAGAGCAGGAGCCAATGTCAGCTGCTAGGGAGCAGAAGGGCTATGTGTCAGAATTGTTGGCACATATCCCGCAACACATGGGACAAATAAATGCAAATATGTGTAAAATGGGATCGGATATTGTAAGTAAGATGAATGGTTTGGGTTCCGAAATAAAAAGTCATTGAGTTCTGATATTGACGATAAAATGAATAAAATGGGTAATGACATTGATACAAAAATGACAAAAAAGTGACCAGATATAAAAATTTCACAAGTTCTGAAATAAATGAATTACATACTAAAGTGATCGAAATGGAATCCAAAATGGAAAATAAAATTTCGAATGTGCGGGAATCGTGAATGAATGACTTGACTTTCTTTGGTAATAATATTAAAAATGACATTAATCAGGTCAGGCAAGAATGTAATGCGGCAATTGCAACAGTGGAAAGTGAACTAACGTCACAGATAAGTCAAGATGCTGAGGATAGTGTTCAGTTAGAGGAAACAGTAAATTCTGAATTAGATAAAGGTCATGAACAGATTCAGAATGTAGAAAAATGGTGTGAAGAGAATCACTTGTCTAAGAGAAAGTAAAATTAAGGAAGGAAATGATGTGTGTCTGAAGTTTGGTGTGCAAATGTCTAATAAAGTTACTAATATTGAAACTAACATTAGTCAGTTTAGTACTGAGGAAAATGAGCACCTACGTAACCATGAGGGAAGATTAACAATGGTTGAACAGAAAGCTAACACCAATAAACGTGTGTGTAGTGTCTAATGGTGTTGTGGAATCTACTGAAATTGCTTTGAAATTTAACCCAGATAAGAATGTTCATCTTCATCCAAAAGAGTTTTGGAGTGACTTCAAAGATGTGTTACCTACAGTGTGGAACGATAAGCAAAAGACTGGTTTCATAACGTCAAATGTAATGGGTGAAGCTAGAATATGGGGGAATTTAGCTTCTGATAAGTATGACAATTTAGGGGATTTCAGACAGGGTATTTTCGAAGAATACTGGGGAAAGAGAAAGCAGAAGGAAGTTTTAAACAAGTTTTGGTCAGGGGAAAAGTATGACACAAAGAAACATGGCATCAAAAGGTTTGTACAAAACTGTGTGACTACCTTGTCATATTTAAACGCAAAGGTAGAAACAGAGCAGATCACTATTGGCATAGAGAATAAGTTGCCTTTATATTGGCGGAATAAGATCATTTCGGCTCCTCGAGATGATATTGATAGGTTTATCTATTATTTAAAAAGAGTAGAAAACATTTTGAAAGAGGAGGAAAATAATAGAGAATATAGGGCTCCCGCGAGACCCAATGACAATAGGACGGAAGTCAATGTAAATAGAATAGGCGTACAAAGAGGTAATGGTTACCGGGGTAGGTACGGATGAAGAGGAGGTACTGCTGGAAGTAGGTTCAATGACAGAGGACAGTATTTTGATTTCAATCAGCTGCGAGCCGATGACGTAATGGATCAGCGTCACCTATCAGGTAATAGAAGCGTCAGAGGCAACGACATCGCACTGCACGGAAACGCGTAGCGGTCTGTGATGATGCTAGCGTTTGCAGACTGTAACCGTATAAACTAAACCCGCTAGCAACGCCCTTTGTAAAGAAGGCACCAACTAAACAATGTATTGAATGTAATGTTAATGAAATCAGAAGGGCAGATGAGAGTGACACTGAGAAGCAATTTATTTCTTTAGAAAAGGAAGTAGCATTTCGTGGAAAGGAAAGTTCTAGTAAAGATCGCAGGAACCATGCTAAGAAGGAACTTAGTACAGAAAGTGAAGACTCAGGTCAGGAGGTGGGAGTGAATCAGCACTGCGAAACCGATGTGAGACTACCTGTAGACGGTGGAAGTGACACTATGGGAATACAAGGGGAAGTTGTAAATAGACTGAAACAAGTAATTTTGGAGAGTGAGGGTGAAGGGACGTAAGAGGAAGAAGAAGTAAATGATTTAGATAGTTCTGACAACACCTTGGATAGGGTTGCAGAAACAAAGATTATTCTGGAGGGTGAGAAGTTAGAGAAATGTTTTGTTTGTGAGAAACGGTGTCAAAAGCCTTCTGGAAATCCAAAAACATGGAATCAGTGTGACGTCCCGAGTCGACAGGACCGATTACTTCGTGAGAAAAAAGAGCTAGATGCGCTTCACAAGAACAATGTTTCCAAAATATATGTTGACTATTTACCAGCAAATCGTTAAGGATTTTGGAACATATACTGTGCTCAAACATTACGTATCATCCCGAAGAACGGGTGATTTGTAATGTTTGAGCATAAAATATGTTCCAAACTCCTACTCCAAAACGACGTTAGTGTTGTTGTTGTTGTTGTGGTCTTTAGTCCTGAGACTGGTTTGATGCAGCTCTCCATGCTACTATATCCTGTGCAAGCTTCTTCATCTCCCAGTACCTACTGCAACCTACATCCTTCTGAATCTGCTTGGTGTATACATCTCTTGGTCTCCCTCTACCATTTTTACCCTCCACGCTGCCCTCCAATATTATATTGGTGATCCCTTGATGCCTCAGAACATGTCCTACCAACCGATCCCATCTTCTAGTGAAGTTGTGCCACAAACTCCTCTTCTCCCCAATCCTATTCAATACCTCCTCATTAGTTATGTGATCTACCCATCTAATCTTCAGCATTCTTCTGTAGCACCACATTTCGAAAGCTTCTATTGTCTTCTTGTCTAAACTATTTATCGTCCATGTTTCACTTCCATACATTGCTACACTCCATACAAATACTGTCACAAACAACTTCCTGACACTTAAATCTATACTCGATGTTAACAAATTTTTCAGAAACGCTTTCCTAGCCATTGCCAGTCTACATTTTCTACCCTCTCTACTTCGACCATCATCAGTTATTTTGCTCCCCAAATAGCAAAACTCCTTTACTACTTTAAGTAGTTTTTCTTTTGTTTCCTTCACTGCTTGCTCAATATACAGATTGAATAACATGGGGGAGAGGCTACAACCCTGTCTCACTCCCTTCCCAACCACTGCTTCCCTTTCATGTATCTCGACTCTTATAACTGCCATCTGGTTTCTGTACAAATTGTAAACAGCCTTTCGCTCCCTGTATTTTACAATTTGAAAGAGAGTATTCCAGTCAACTTTGTCAAAAGCTTTCTGTAAGTCTACAAATGCTAGAAGCGTAGGATTGCCTTTTCTTAATCTAGCTTCTAAAATAAGTCGTAGAGTCAGTATTGCCTCACGTGTTCCAACATTTCTACGGAATCCGAACTGATCTTCCCCGAGGTCGGCTTCTACCAGTTTTTCCATTCGTCTGTAAATAATTCGCGTTAGTATTTTGCAGCTGTGACTTATTAAACTGATTGTTCGGTAATTTTCACATCTGTCAGTGCCTGATTTCTTTGGGATTGGAATTATTATATTCTTCTTGAAGTGTGAGGGTATTTCGCCTGTCTCATACAGTTTGCTCACCAGATGGTAGAGTTTTGTCAGGACTGGCTCTCCCAAGGCGGTCAGTAGTTCTAATGGAATGTTGTCTACTCCCGGGGCCTTGTTTCGACTCAGGTCTTTCAGTGCTCTGTCAAACTCTTCACGCAGTATCATATCTCCCACTTCATCTTCATCTACATCCTCTTCCATTTCGATACTATTGTCCTCAAGTGGATCGCTCTTGTATGGACCTTCTACGATATGAGTCTGAAATTCAGCTTTCCAGTCTTCGCATACCGGTACGGATCTTTTTACGAGCGAAAGAGCTATTGTATCAGCATACACTGAAAAGGGTCCTTCAATTGACTATTGTTTTCTTAGTCTTTTTCGCAGCTGCTGTAAGCAGAGGGAAGCGCGTTACTGTTAGGTGCTTTTGGAGGGCGATGGCCGGGCACGTGTTTACAGAGGGACGGGTCGTCCGCACAGCAGGTGAGGGCAGTACGGCTCTTCGACTCAGAGTGGACCTCACGCAAGGAGAGAGAGTCAATGGCTCGGCCGAACGGGACCTGGCGGCTGCCGTGGGCGCCGGCTGGGCCGCCTCCATTGTGCGGTGGCCGGCCAGTGCCCATGGCAAGGCAACAGGAGTGGCGCCCAAAGCCTCGGAGGCGCCTTCCGAAACGTTTTATGCCGGAAGACGACTGTTTTCAGCCTCTCTCGGCATTTGCGGGGTGAATGGACGAACGTCTGGCTTCAGAGGCATTCTGAAAGTTCCATTTCCAAGTAAAAGCTGGACCCGCACAGCGGGGTGGTCGACAGTGTGTCGCCCAAATAGACAACAGCGTATTTTTCTATTTTCCTGTTGGTACTCGCGCCCAGTGATTTCTGCGCTCTCAACAAGGAGCATTATGGTTGGAAATCAGCCGACGACTTCAGAAGACGTAACGAGGCACATCTAAGTTCCTGACGGGAAGTAACTCTATTGGGGGAGCGGCTTCTGCCCGTCTGCAGGAGGGAGAGAAACGGGGGATATTTGTTTATGCCATTGCCGTAGGAATATACCGCCGCCTGGTAATTGTTGACAAACGTTTTCAGCTTTGTCTACGTGGAGCATTTTCACAACGCTTCCACGTCAACACTGCGCTGATTTTTATTTTTTATTTCTTTATTTTGGCTTTGGGTTAAAAGGGCCCTACAGCCCACATTGGTTATAAAGTTCCAAAGGAACATAATCACAAAGAAGCAGAATAGCTCAAAATTACGAAGTTAGCATATAAACACATTCTTGAAGCAAAATAAAAGCGCAATTACACAAACACCAGACAGCCGAAGACAGTGATAACAATGAGACTGGAGCAGAGTTGCAATCAGCACTATACAGCAACATTACGACAAACCTACATATGCTCTTATAGAAAAGACAAATCATTAAAGGGCTAAAACCGTACATCCTACTGTACGTACAACAACAGCTGAAGAACAGAATTGCAAATATCATAATGTAACAATGTGAGAATTGTAGCATACGGACAGAGGTACTTAAAATAAAAAAAAAAACACGCAAAACGACAAACACAACCAATGCCATGTACAATAGTGCCACTATAGCAGTGACATAAAATGAACAAGAAAGCAATAATAAAAATGTACAAATAGAGGTCCGTACGCAAAGTAAAACATAAAAGTACGCACTCTATTACGGACCATGCTGATGCCATTTGTAAACGGCAACTCAGAAATTAAGTTTGGATGCCGGTGGTTTTCAAATAGTCTGTGAGCAAGTTATATTTATTAAAACCATGCAGTAAAACAGGAACACTGTCAGAGAGGGGGTAACGTCTCGCAACCAATTTCTTATACAAGTCTGCTTGTACACTCGTGTACTTGTAACACGCCACTGCGCTGATTCCACACTGATGAGTGGCATACATAACACATCACTGCCATGACTTATGTACGCCACAGTGGCTAGCACACTGGACTCGCGTTCGGGAGGACGACGGTTCAATCCCGCGTCCGGCCATCCTGATTTAGGTTTTCCGTGATTTCCCTAAAACGCTCCAGGCAAATGCCGGGATGTTTCCTTTAAAAGGTCACGGCCGACTTCCTTCCCCATCCTTCCATGATCCGATGACACCGATTACCTCGCTGTTTGGTCTCTTGCCCCAAACAACCCAACCCCACTCACGTACGTCAACGATGGAGAATCACCTCATCGCCTAGTGCAAGGTGAACACCATCGACAGTTCTGGAAAGCGACCAGTATGCTCTTTCAAGGGGTTTTCAAACCTCAGACGTTCCCTCGGTGGTTTACACACACACACACACACACACACACACACACACACACACACACACACACACACACACGTAGGGGCCTTAGTAGCCGTTTCCTCCATTCCTTACAAAGAAATAACACAAAATTAGTCAATCAATGTAACATCAAGTGGCAAATTCATACGGGAGACGAAATTACAAATATGATGACTGCAATCACGGGTCGATTGTGTGCCTATTTAATTATTCGCAAAACACGATACATAAAGTTACATAAGTTTTTGTCGATAGTTTGTTCCGGCCGACGCGCTGCTTGGGTACAGTACTATCCTATGATGAGATCAAAATAATTTTAATGCCCGTTTAAGAAAGTTCCAAGATAACGTTAGTCGTCGAAGAGAGGAGCCTTTAAGTTCATAATGGCTTAGTAAGCACCTTCTTTTTATGGTATTGTCCGAGAGGCGGCAGTTCATAATGGCCAACCTAAGAGCCAGGAAGTCACCGCCGCCCCACTGCTAGGAAAGCCGCAGGAGGTTGTCAGCGCAGCCTCCCCGGTAGTTGGCTATAGGAACTGCTTTTTTACCTGTGGAGACACTCTACATAGGCTGTGGAAGAAGACACGCTCATCAACCCCACTCTGTTCCAAGTTCTTGTTGGTGCAGTATAGTTCTTACATTACTCGTAAGAATTAGTGCAAAACTTGTCGCCGTCTTTGCTCAACATGTATTTGACGCCGTTACTGAGGAGTCAGCCGTGTTTGGACTTATATCATTAAGAATTCGGTATTGCCACGAGGTGAAATCGCACGGTCTGCTCTCCGATTCTCGGCCTGTCTTTTTGCGGTCTTCTCACTGTTTCTTACTCTACAACTTTTTCTGCCTGGAACACCTGCTGTTTTTTACATAACCGGTACTGCCAAGACCAGGGAAACAGAAGAACGTCACCTATGGTATCATTTACCTCTAGACAGAGAAGGAAGTAACGGTTAGGCAAGCCGGTCTTTTAGTCGATAAATATTAATTCACCATTTCATGTGGTTATCTGTTGAGATTCATTCTATCGAGACATGTTATTCTTCATTAAATAATCATTTCTATAAGTAACTAGCAACTAGCCCTCACTTTGCACGGGTGGCAGTTACCATCTGCACCTGGACGAAATGTCTGGCGTAGAAGTAATAAATTGCGTACAGAAACCTTGATCGTCAATCAGTCTATTAGTGAAAACCGTATCAATATCTCCACAGTGCTTCCAGGGATTAGCCTTCACATGTACACAGCAAAACGCATCACGTGACTGATTCATTATAGTTCAGCCGATTTGCACGAAATATTTGTGAATCATACATGTAAACCTTGCCATCACATACAGACAGAAAAATTTGGGACTTACGTTTAATATGCATACAAGAAGAAATTTATACAGTGTTGTGTACATGGTTCCGCGTAGTCAGCGCGTACACAACTTTCCCACTAGAGCACGCCCCGCTAAGCACAACAGAGCAGGCGCAGCGCTCGTCCGTCTCCGCACTACGAGATGGCGCTGCTTTAGAGACAGACCAAATTCTGCTTCCGCCGATCCGTGTATTAATATGTAACGCAGCCAATGAGATTGCTGCTATCGTAGAACCTTTTCTCCTCGCGGATCACACTCGCCCAGTGATACCTGAACGTGCGAGGTATTATAACGAGTGTACAGACCTCCGATTAGTCAGTCTGCATTAGTCTGTACCAGTCTGCATTAGTCTGCATTTGTCTGTACCAGTCTGTAGTCAAGTTTCAGTCTGCGCCTAATAAGATTACCATATTCCTGTACATAGCCATGAAGATAAATGTATAGACACTTTTGTCAAGTATCAGAGATATGTGACAATAAGATTAACGTACCAAGACCAAAGGTACTTCAGATTGTCAATTGTAAACAGCATCCAGAATCAAGTTACGTAATGTCTATGCTTTTTATTATTTTAATAAATGTGTGTGAAAATTAATCAAGTTCTGTTTAAAGATGGTCACCGTCAATCTGCTACTTTAAGCGTGCAAGTGGCATTTCTATCGTCTGACCTAATGGCAGAAGATAAACACGCCGCGATAAGACCACGAGACATATTGCTGACACTCGCCCACTTCGTTAGAGCGACAAGTCAAATAATCTGGTGGTGTGTGTACCGAAGGTCTTACTGTACGCAAACCACACATAAATTCCGGTAATAACAATTTTTTGTGGCTGAAAGGCCTGGTGAAAGTTTTTAATTGGACGCCACTTTTTGGTGACTTATGTGTAGCTCACCTGTCACAATTACACAACTGAGGAAAAGAGACCTACAATTTAACAAGGATTCCAAACCCGGTAGCGTTTCTGGCAAATGTCCACATCCCTGAGAAGTAAATGCTAGGTTAAAACGCTGCCTGAAAAATCCGTGGCCCGAGAAGGACTAGACTCTGCGACCTTTCCATTTACTGACACGTACTGTATCGCTAGATCACTAGGCCTGACATCGATTCCGCTCCAGTTTCGCTGCTGTCTGGAGTTGCAGCAGCTGTTTACTTACTGCATTTCCCACCTCGTACTACCTCTCTGTAGCAGACCAGCTCACAATTGCCACGAGATGTCACTCCAAACGCTAATTAAATATGGAACAGATAACAATACTGAGTCGCGCTCTTTTCTGTTCCGGGCATTGGTTGAACGTCTCTGGTTTCGTTCCCTAGCAACGGCCTTACTGGCATTGCGAAAGGAGCAGCCTCTGGCCTGTAGGAATTTTAACAGCACGTGCGACTCTGTGTCTAGTCTTGTCTCGGTGGCTATTCCGCACGCTAACCGGGATCGCTTGACGAGGATGGGAGTGTGGTCGCCATGTTGTGATTGGAAGCTGTTTACTGTGAAGAGTGTGCTGACACTTTCTTGTAACGGGCTATTCTACTGTAGCATTACTTTCCCTGAACATTAGTTATCATACTTTTCGAATTTTTGGAAAGGTCAGCATCATCTCAGATGCTTTTCCGAAAACCTCCATATAATTTTATACGCAGTATGTTATACACTCATCAAAAAAAAGTTTTGCATTACCTCGGTTCCGAGAGTTCCGGAAGTTGTACAGAAAACTGAAATAGAGAACAACATAAACATCATTTCCGCCCTTTTTATTGCTCATGAAAACCACACAATGCATGTTGTACCACCATACAGCGAGACCTTCAGAGTTGGTGGTCCAGATTTCTGTACACACAGTTCCTCTAAAACCCAGTAGCACGTCCTCTTGCATTGATGCATGCCTGTATTCGTCGTGGCATACTATCCACAAGTTCATCAAGGCACTGTTGGTCCAGATTGTCCCACTCCTCCACGGCGATTCGGCGTAGATCCCTCAGCGTGGTTGGTAGGTCACGTCGTCCATAAACAGCTATTTTCAATCTATCCCAGGCATGAAACTTCCTGGCAGATTAAAACTGTGTGCCAGACCGATACTCGAACTCTGAACCTTTGCCTTTCGCGGGCAAGTGCTCTACCAACTGAGCATGTTCGATAGAGTTCATATCTGGAGAACATGGTGGCCACTGTAGTCGAGCGATGACGTCATCCTGAAGGAAATCATTCATAAGATGTGTACGATGGGGGCTCGAATTGTCGTCTATACAGACGAATGCCTCGCCAATATTCTGCCGGTATGGTTGCGCTTTCGGTTGGAGGAAGGCATTCACCTACCGTACAGCCGTTACGGCGCCTTCTGCGTATGTCGGCAGTATGTGGACAGTGTGTCTAGGGCGTTCAGCCTGACCGGGTTGTCTCCAAACACGTCTCCGACGATTGTGTGGTTGAAGGCATATGCGACAATCATCGGTGAAGAGAATGTGATGCCAATCCTGAGCGGTCCATTCGTCATGTTGTTTAGCCCATTTGTATGGCGCTGCATAGTGTCGTAGTTGCAAAGAAGGACCTCGCCATGGCCGTCGGGAGTGAAGTTGCGCATTGCGCAGCCTATTGCGCACAGTTTGAGTCGTAACACAACGTCCTGTGGCTGCACGGAAAGCATTATTCAACATGGTGGCGTTGCTGTCAGGGTTCGTCCGAGCCATAATCAATAGGTAGCGGTCATCCACTGCAGCAGTAGCCTTTGGGGCGGCCTGAGCGAGGCATGTCATCGACGGTTCCTCTCTCTCTGTATCTCCTCCATGTTCGAACAACGTCGCTCAGGTTCGCTCCGAGACGCCTGGATACTTCTCTTGTTGACAGCCCTTCCTGGCACAAAATAACAATGCGGACGCGATCGAACCGCGGTATTGGCCGTCTAGGCATGATTGAACTACAGACAACATGAGCCGTGTACCTCCTTCCTGGTGGAATGACTGAAACTGATCGGCTGTCGGACCCCTCCGTCTATAGGCGCTGCTTATGCATGGTTATTTACATCTTTGGGCGGGTTTACTGACATGTCTGAACCGTCAAAGGGACTATGTCTGTGACACAATATCCACAGTCAACGTCTACCTTCAGGGGTTCTGGGAATCGGGGTGACGCAAAAGTTTTTTTGATGTGTGCATTTCAAGTTAAAATTTATGAAAAGGAATTTCTTTATTAAAATGTTTAGTCCCGATGTTATAATCAATAAGTACTAGTTCTGAATGTACTGCTAAAATTATTTTTTTAGAAAAATTTGAAATTATGGAATATTTGCACTCTTAGAATTTCTATTATTAATTACGCAATCCTATACTGTTTACCACGCTCATTTCTGGTTTAATTTATGAAATAATATTCGAAATTAATAATGTAACAAAAGCTAGCAGAAATTCATTTGTTAAGAAAAATTGTAAACCCATTTAAATATTGTTATTTCCGCAGATTTGGAGAGTCATAAGCATGCCTCTGATGTGATCGAACGTATTTTTGTAATATTGTGCGAATAATGTAATTTTGGCTTTGTTAATGTGAAAAATCAATACACTGTATGATACACTAAAATGTGAGAAAATATATTTACGGAAAAAGGAAAAAGTGCTGCAACAACAATCTTACAATTTATTAGTTCAAACCTACCGTGAGGCTCTGATATGAGATTTTCAGCTTCAAGAATCAGACCCCTAGACAAGAAGAAATGGAGCCATCTCAACATGACAAGGTAAGTAAACTTGATAGTTTATTGTAATCTTCGCTCCTCTCAAATCTTCATGAAAGATTCTGCTTATTAATTACTTGCGCTGGACAGTGTTTAATGTGAACAACAGATGGGAATAGGAAGGATGGAGGAGAATACAATCTGAAGAATTGTTGCTTCCCTCTGCCTCCGCAGACGTGGGTTGCGTCTCCTGATTTGGCCAGTTCTCATTTCTGGTGCCTCCGTTGATGGATGTGGCCCTGCCACCATTCCTTGGCAGGGGAATGGAGAACACCTTGTTTAGGTGCGATTGAGTGTTGGATCCGATTTGCGGGGGCCCCTGTTCCTTGCTGAGCGCTAGCAACCGAGACTTCTGTTGGGTTCAACCATATAAAAGTACAGAGAATGTTTCTTTAAAATCTGTACCTATGTCTTGTTTTGAACTCTCAGGGATTCCAATACTGTACTATCTTTTGTATTTAAAGCCCTCGTGCGTTGATTCTTTAGAACTGAATTTCAATTTCAGTCTGATTGACCAGAGATTCAAAGTGTTTAAAAATACACTCCTGGAAATTGAAATAAGAACACCGTGAATTCATTGTCCCAGGAAGGGGAAACTTTATTGACACATTCCTGGGGTCAGATACATCACATGATCACACTGACAGAACCACAGGCACATAGACACAGGCAACAGAGCATGCACAATGTCGGCACTGGTACAGTGTATATCCACCTTTCGCAGCAATGCAGGCTGCTACTCTCCCATGGAGACGATCGTAGAGATGCTGGATGTAGTCCTGTGGAACGGCTTGCCATGCCATTTCCACCTGGCGCCTCAGTTGGACCAGCGTTCGTGCTGGACGTGCAGACCGCGTGAGACGACGCTTCATCCAGTCCCAAACATGCTCAATGGGGGACAGATCCGGAGATCTTGCTGGCCAGGGTAGTTGACTTACACCTTCTAGAGCACGTTGGGTGGCACGGGATACATGCGGACGCGCATTGTCCTGTTGGAACAGCACGTTCCCTTGCCGGTCTAGGAATGGTAGAACGATGGGTTCGATGACGGTTTGGATGTACCGTGCACTATTCAGTGTCCCCTCGACGATCACCAGTGGTGTACGGCCAGTGTAGGAGATCGCTCCCCACACCATGATGCCGGGTGTTGGCCCTGTGTGCCTCGGTCGTATGCAGTCCTGATTGCGGCGCTCACCTGCACGGCGCCAAACACGCATACGACCATCATTGGCACCAAGGCAGAAGCGACTCTCATCGCTGAAGACGACACGCCTCCATTCGTCCCTCCATTCACGCCTGTCGCGACACCACTGGAGGCGGGCTGCACGATGTTGGGGCGTGAGCGGAAGACGGCCTAACGGTGTGCGGGACCGTAGCCCAGCTTCATGGAGACGGTTGCGAATGGTCCTCGCCGATACCCCAGGAGCAACAGTGTCCCTAATTTGCTGGGAAGTGGCGGTGCGGTCCCCTACGGCACTGCGTAGGATCCTACGGTCTTGGCGTGCATCCGTGCGTCGCTGCGGTCCGGTCCCAGGTCGACGGGCACGTGCACCTTCCGCCGACCACTGGCGACAACATCGATGTACTGTGGAGACCTCACGCCCCACGTGTTGAGCAATTCGGCGGTACGTCCACCCGGCCTCCCGCATGCCCACTATACGCCCTCGCTCAAAGTCCGTCAACTGCACATACGGTTCACGCCCACGCTGTCGCGGCATGCTACCAGTGTTTAAGACTGCGATGGAGCTCCGTATGCCACGGCAAACTGGCTGACACTGACGGCGGCGGTGCACAAATGCTGCGCAGCTAGCGCCATTCGACGGCCAACACCGCGGTTCCTGGTGTGTCCGCTGTGCCGTGCGTGTGATCATTGCTTGTACAGCCCTCTCGCAGTGTCCGGAGCAAGTATGGTGGGTCTGACACACCGGTGTCAATGTGTTCTTTTTTCCATTTCCAGGAGTGTATTTTTATGTTCAGTTGTCCGTTTGATCCTGTGAGCTAAAGGGGCATAGTTTCTCTTTTTGTGAGGGAAAATACCCGTATGCGATCTCTAATTTGTAAATATTATACAATTCTAACATGTACGCTGTGTACGTTTTAGAGTCAGAGCTGAACCAAGTAATCTGTTTGACGCGTGACCTGAACTCAAGTCGGCATCCTTATCTTGATTAATGCATTAAATTTCAGCTACATTTTCACTATGCTGTGCATCTGTTAATCAAAGATTTGTCTTGCTTCCTGGTGATGTATTCATTTTAACATTTCTCGTGCGTTGATAACGTTTGTTGTCTTAGTGGATTTTTTTGCCTTAGTTAAATATTTTGTCAAGTAAAAGATCTACCTCTAAACAAGCTGAGTACTTGGCCGTGCTAGGGTGTATATTTATTCCAAGGGTTCGCTCCAGGGCTTTACAGCGAGCTTTTTACCCATGGTTCTGCCCACATACGCCCATGTCAAATATACTGCACAGATTTTTAACGTATTTGACAGGTATCTCAACACACATTTCACCTGTTCGTCTAGCGAGTGTCGACCGGCAATTTTATTTTGACGGAGCTTCATGTTTATGACGTCGTATTCCTAAGCTATGGGATGTACAGTGATATAGTTTTGGAAGGACATGCTATTGTTTGCCATATGTGTTGTGAGTAGCATTAGTAGGAACGAAGTAATAAACTTAAACGCCCTCCATGATGGGGCAGTTTTTCACGCATCTCGGTGTTCATGATGTCATATCTCCCGAACAATGTGGCGGAGAATGTCATAATTTTTGTGGAACATTCGATGGTATATATGAACACTGTCTGCAAAATGTGCCGCGAATACGGGTAGTAATAAAGAAGTAATAAATTAAAATGTTATTCTTTATGTGGGACTTCTACTGCATGAACAGCGAGAGTTTATGAAGTGCTAAACTTTTTTTTCCTATCATTGTTTCGTGGGGAATGTCAGGGAGAAAAATTTGTGTAAAGTTTGTTGCAAGTGACTAGTGCTCTCATTCTCAAATACTGTATGACTGAGTAGGGTTATTCGCGCGTCGTGGGCTAAAATGTTATTTCACCCCCACCTCCATCCCTTTGACAGATCGTTATTTCTTACCCCCACAGCCATTCTTCCCAGGCAGTAAGTGACATATGTACCAAGTGTCGTTGTAATCGGTCCTGCGCTTTAGGAGAAGATGCTGAACTACAGTTCTTACATACATGAAGACTGACAATTATTGAACTGGCCGCGCGGGGTAGCCGCGCGGTCTAAGGGTGTCTTGTCACGGTCCGCGCGTCTCACCCCGTCGGATGCTCTAATCCTCCCTCGGGCATGGGCGTGTGTGTTGCCTTTAGCGTAAGTTAGTTTAAGTTAGATTAAGTAGTGTGAAAGACTAGGGACCGGCGACCTCAGTAGTTTTGTCCCATAAAACCTTACCACAATTTTCCAAAATTATTGAACTGTATGTTTGAAAACGTAAATTAACTACGGCGTGCACACACTTTATTCAACATGTAAACGTCACTACAGAATTCCGATTTAGGTAATGACACGTTCGATGTACAGTCGTGGACAAAACGAGCGAGACCCCTCGCCTTTTCGTTATGCTGATTCGCACAGCTTTAGAGTCTGCTACACAGCATAATAGGCAAGGCGACGAAGTGCTACCAACATACTATGCACAGGCGTGAAATTGAAAAACTATCCGAACTTTGTCAGACTGTTTTCAGTCATGTGTAAGACTATACTAATGCTGATTAGTGTGTTAAATACAACACGAAGATATAAGATATAAATGAAAGAAGAAACGCTAATGAGTATGAACTGTACTAATAAAAATGAATTTCAGCTTATCGAAATAAAATAACTATTTTGGTAAGAGAAAGTACCCTAGATCGTTACGAATTAGCAAAATATTATGTGCATTCGGCCGCGAAACGGTCTGTGTCAACGTTCAGACCAGTCACACTGGATTACCGTTGCTGACCTACCATGAAAGTGTGCAAATTTAGCAATGCGTGAAGATTCATAACGAAATTCAGTTAAAAATCGTTAAGTGCCACACTTAACTCAGTTCAGTTATTGACAGAAGCGGAAAAAGTAGGCAGTAACATGTATAAAGTTCTACAAGAGTTTCATATTGACATCCACAGGGCGCCGATACAGAATAAAGGTAGCAATAAAACGTATTGGGGCGCGAGAATTTCTTAAAATTTCTTTACTGATAGCCTATCTGTCTCCAACGAGATTGAAACCGAAAACAATCCAGACCTCCCTTGCAGTAGCAAACACCTTTCACTACGATAGCAGACAACCCAGGCAAACAGCCCTCTATTATTACCCCAGACAGGAATAAGCCGGCAATTTCGCAATGAAAATGGCAAAATAATCTGCAGTTTCTGTTGTGTAGAGCTTTTTGGACTAAAAGACTTGAATTTTCTACCTTTATGTCACCGCTTCTGTGACAATCATTCGGGATGTTTATCGAAATAACAAAATACAGTTATTAGCGAGTAAATTTAGTAGGATAATTCTGCACCACCCCAGGAAATAAAGGGCTACATAGCTGCCAAAAGTATTCTACAATGTTTCGAATTCTCCATTAGACTCGCCGCAGCCAGAAAACGTTCATTAGCCGAAGTGTTTCCTAAGCTAGCTAGCAAAGGGAATGCTCGGCCTTCTAAAACGCGGTGGCCTTGATACTGGGATCTGAATTACCACGTGTATAGGCAAATGGATTTCATTGGCATTCCTGTAAACGTGATATGGATCGAAAGCTTAGCTACGATTAATATGCTGATGTATCGACTGCAACTAGAACATTTCGAATAAAGAGTAGGGGGAATTATTTATGCGGTCCTCATGTTCAGTAACAGTCGTAGCTATTTTCGTTGTTAAGATTTCGTCACCTAAATCAGTAAAAATGGAACCCTACTAGTCTCACTTTCTTGACCGTCTATCCGTCTACCCAACCTTTACAACCTGTTTACCTCGAGTACGGGTAGACATAATAAACGGAAATGTATCGCACTTCGGTATACGGTTCCTTGGTGGTGCGAAAATTGAGCTTCTTTCATTTATATCTTATATTTACGTGTTGTCTTTAACACACTAATCAGCATTAATATAGTCTTACACATGACTGAAAACAGTCTGACAAAGTTCGGATAGTTTTTCAATTTCACGCCTGTGCATAGTATGTTGGTAGCACTTCGTCGCCTTGCCTATTATGCTGTGTAGCAGACTCTAAAGCTGTGCGGATCAGCATAACAAAAAGGCGAGGGGTCTCGCTCGTTTTGTCCACGACTGTACCTGCCATCATTGGTGATGATGAGATGGACACGAACAGCGAATTTCTGTATGATCCGCTGAAGTGTCGGAACATCGATGTAGTCGATGACCAGAATATCTGTTTTCAGCTCAGCACTGGTTTTGGGGTTATTGCTGTACACCTTGTCTCTAATATAGCCCCACAAAAGGAAGTTGCATGTGTTCAGATCCGGAGAATATAGCAGCCAATCGAGGCCCATGCCAGTGGCCTCTGGGTACCCCAGAGCCGGAATGCAGCCCTCAGAGTATTCCTCCACGACATCAAACACTGTCCTCCTTCGATGGGGTCGAACACCGTCTTGCATGAACCACATATTGTCGAAATCAGTGTCGCTTTGGATAATGAGGATGAAATCATATTCCAAAACCTTCACGTACCATTCACCAGTCACTGCGCCATCAAGGAATATCGCACCGATTATTCCGTGACTGGACAGTGCACACCACACAGTCACCCGTTGAAAGTGAAGATGAGCACCCCACAAACCAAACATCATCATCATCGCTCAGGGACATGTCTTCACTGTTTGCTAGATCTCAATATTAATAATGAGCGTGTGGCATTTGTGGCCGGGAGACCCCTCGCGGGGCGGTTCGGCCGCCGCTCTACAAGTTCTTTAACGCCACTACAGCGACTTGCAAGTGAATGAGGATGAGATGATGATGAAAGACACACAACACCCAGTCATCTCGAGGCAGAGAAAATCCCTGACCCCGCCGGGAATCGAATCTTTTTTTTTTTGTAACCGTATATATTTATTTAAATATATTAAAAACGATACATTTAAAAAAAGGGCATTTTATTCTATTAACCTATTATATTCCTAGTGTTGGTTAATATTACTGTCATTTTATAGGTTTTCGTTTTTATATTTTTCCTTTTTCGTTTTTCTCTTATTGTTGTTCCTTAAACCCTTTTACATGGCCATTTGTCATTTTTTTGGGGGGGGGGGGGGGTAGACATTGCAGGACAGGCATAACAGTTTATATTTAGCATCGATGCATTGGTTTTGAGTTCATGTTTCCGTATGTGATGCACTTGTGATGCCATAGGCACATTGTGTATTCTGGTTTCATCTCTTCCTCTGGTTTACACTGTTAATTGGGACAGTATGAGGGAAATATCACCATGATAGATGGAGCAGAAGTGGAAGAAACCTTTTTACATATACTACAGATTATGGAAGTGAAACATAGACAATAAATAGTTTGGACAAGAAGAGAATAGAAGCTTTTGAAATGTGGTGCTACAGAAGAATGCTGAAGATTAGATGGGTAGATCACATAACTAATGAGGAAGTATTGAATAGGATTGGGGAGAAGAGTTTGTGGCACAGCTTGACCAGAAGAAAGGATCGGTTGGTAGAACATGTTCTGAGGCATCAAGGGATCATCAATTTAGTACTGGAGGGCAGCGTGGAGGGTAAAAATCGTAGAGGGAGACCAAGAGATGAATACACTAAGCAGATTCAGAAGGATGTAGGTTGCAGTATGTACTGGGAGATGAAGAAGCTTGCACAGGATAGAGTAGCATTGAGAGCTGCATCAAACCAGTCTCAGGACTGAAGACCACAACAACAACAACAACAGATTATACCTAAATTTAAGAAGAGAGAAAATTTTGTCGTATTATGTAAGAGAAGCAGGAAGGAGAGTGTGAGTAAACAATAGAATTTTATAGGCACAAAGTAAAGGAAACCATTTAAAAATAATAATAATAATGAGTAGTTGGCACTTTCCACTAAGTAATGCTTTTCTTCTAGACAATATAGTACAAATACTGAAAAAATTAATTATAAAAAACTGGTAGTACTACTGGGCATACTTTTGACACTGTTTTGGCTGCGAGCATTACAGATGTTTGGTGAGAAGCACTTTGTATCACTGATTTCACTAAGAAGAAACACTTTATACTACTATACTTCACTATTTGATGCGAGAAGAGAAAGCACTTTATCTTTTCTGTTGCACTTATTCACTATCACTGTGCACGCTATTCTTGTGGTGAGTGTGGTGAGGTGGCTGGTGGCGGTGCTGAGGGTCACAGGCTGGGGAGGACTCTGGCGATTGCTGTCTGCAGTGGAATCTGCAGGAAGTTTTTGAAGTTCTCGCGGTAGCGCCTGTGCTGCTGGGCCGTCTTGTTCTCCTCCCAGAGGTCCATCAGGAAGGCCATCTGGTCGGTCTGCCTCCGCGCTACGATGGAGTGTGCCGTCATGGCGAGGATCCAGACAGTCGCCAGTCGCTTGGGTCGTGGAAATGCGTTGCAGTCTGGGGCGGTGATTGCTTCCACTGTGATGCTTCCCGGCGCCGTTATGTTGATGTGGGCCACCATCTGCTGGCACGCTTCCCAGATGTTGATGGAATTCCCGCAGGTGAATCGGTTCTCGAGGGTGTCGGTCATGCCACATACGTCGCACTTGTCACTTGCGACGAGTTTTATCTCCGACAGTCTTTGGTTGGTTGGTACCGTTCTGTTAACTATTTTGTACCATGTCTCCTTCGCATGTTTAGGCAACACGTTTTCCGAGTTTGTTTCCAATTGTATTGCGGGAGTTTGTGTTCAATTTTGTTTTTTGCCGGCTTCCCCCTGAGGGCCCAGTATATTCTCTTGGCTGTTCTGTGGCTGGGGTTCGCCACGGTGTCCAGAACGTAACTTTTGTTGGCTGCACCTGACGTGTCGCATTCTGAAGGGAATGTGCCTCGTATCGACCGGCGCTACTTGTGATGCGCGTCCCGTGCGCGGGAAGCGAGAACGCTAGCGCAAGACCACGAGCCGCGGACGATAGATCTTAATTTTTAATTTGTATAGATACAGCTCACATAGCGTTTCGTTCCATAAAGGTTTCAGGGTGAAATTTCTGATACTGGCTTACCAGTACGATACTGTTGTACCGTATTAACTGGCAATTACTTTAGATGAATAGTCATGGCTAGTTGCGATTCTGACATGCAGTACTTGTCAATGTCCCGTGCTAGAGGGGCGTGTGCAGGCGGTTGCGGCTGCGGCGCTCTGGATAGCGGTAGGAATGCGAGTGCAGGTTTTGCAAGGAAGGTGCGCCTGGGTGCGAACGCGGAGGCCGGCCCGCGCAGCGCGCCCCTATCGGCGTGTCCATCTGCGTGTCGTGCGCCCGCAAAGGCGGCGAACGGCGCTGCACTCCAAGGTGATCCGGTGCCTGCACCGGGGAAGGCGCCCGCTGGGCGGGGGGCCAGCACCGCTTCTGGTTCGGCGGCAGCCGCCTCCCTGGCACGGTGGTTACGCGCTTCCTTCGTAGCCAGGAAAACGACATTTACGCTGCCGATAGTCGCTGCGAACCAAAGAGTGCTTCAAAGTCCGACGCTGTGTGCCAGCAATGGACTTGCTTGTCGTCAGTTGTGCAGTGGCACGCAAAGGAATACAATCGAAGCTCTCTTACGGCGTAGTTCACTGCTACAATGGCAGGTTATCAACATTTTAATGAGTTTGAACGTGGCGTTATATTGGGGGCACGAGCGATGGGAGACGCCATCTCCGAGGTAGCGATGAAGTGGGGATTTTCCCGTAAATCCTTTTCACGAGTGTACCGTGACTATCAGGAATCTGGTAAAACATCAGATCTCCGACATCGCTGCGGCCGGAAAATAGTCCTGCAAGAACGGGACCAACGACGACTGGAAGGAATCGTTCACTGTGACAAAAGTGCAACTCTTCCGCGAATTGCTGCATATTTCAATGTTGGGCGAGCGGGCGAACCAGTCAACGAAACGTCATCGACATGGGCATTCGGACCCGAAGTCCCACTCGTGTACCCTTGATGACTGGCATACACAAAGCTTTAAGCCGCGCCTAGGCCGTCAACACTGACATTGCACTATTGAAGACTGGAAACATGTTGCCTGGTCGTTTCAGATTGTATCGATCGGATGGACGTATACGGGTAAGGAAACAACCTCATGAATCCATGGACCCTGCATGTCAGCAGGGTGCTGTTCAAGCTGATGGCGGCTCTGTAATGGTGAGGAGCGTGTGCAGTTGGAGTGATATAGGACCCCTGATACGTCTAGATACGACTCTGACAGGTGACACGTACATAAGCAAATGTTCAAATGTGTGTGTATTCCTAAGGGCCCAAACTGCTGAGGTCATCGGTCCCTAGACTTTCACACTACGTAAACTAACTAACACTAACTTATGCTAAGAACAACACACACACACACCCATGCCCGAAGGAGGCCTCGAACCTCCGGCGGGAGTGTCCGAGCAATCAGGGACATGACACCTCGAACCGCGGGGCCACTCCGCGTGACCGTACGTAAGCATCCTGTCTGATCACCTGCATCCATTCATTGCGCATTTAGACGGACTTGGGCAATTCCAGCAGGACAATGCAACGTCCTACACGTCCAGAACTGCTACAGAGTGGCTGCAGGAACACTCTTGTGAGTTTAAACACTTCCGCTGACCACCAAACTCCCCAGACATGAACATTGTTGAACATATCTTGGATGTATACTCAGATGGTATCTGTTCTTTCGGACATGTACGAAAGAACAGATACCATCGGTGACCATGCAGCTCGTTAGAATGAAATTACAATGAAATGAACATCCTTAGCTGCTTACAGGCGTTGACACACGTCAACGGGGACAGATGAAAATGTGTGCCCCGACCGGGCCTCGAACCCGGGATCTCTTGCTTCCATGGCAGACGCTCTATCCATCTGAGAGGCGTGCCGGAGATAAATCCCTGCAGTCGCGCTATCCTCTGTGTCCTCGGTGGCCTATATGGACAGTCTGCCGCCGGCAGTGCTGCGAGGCGGTCACGCGCCAGAGCGCTGCGGGCGAGGCGCGCACGGTGTGTTTGTGTTTACTTCGGCCGCTGTAAGTGCCGTTTTCCTTCTAGACCACCATGGCGCACAACTATCGGAAGAAGACATTACGTTTCAACTTTTGTTCCGACTTCGCCCGACCCAAGGCCCTGGAGGTAGAACGATTTATACGCGATGAAGTTAAAATACCACCAACGGATCTAATTGGTATCCACTTGTCCATAGTTAGCAGTACCGTCTACGTCAAAATGATCAACGATGCGGCGTGCGACAAGGTGCTTCAAGAGGCAAAACGTGGACTGCGCTTCTGTCATTCCGACGGCAACGTCGGACCCGTTACCGTCGATCACGCAGGTCTCGGCACACGGACGATAAGGATCTTCGAACTGCCGTTCGAACTACCTGCAGACGTCGTCATCGAGGCGCTCCGTCCCTATGGCCACGTTCTGGAACATGTCGCCGAACGATGGGTCCAATTTCAGACCTATCCAGTTTTAAACGGTGTTAGACAGGTCCGCATCGAGTTGCAGAAACACGTGCCTTCCTATCTACGTATCGGAGGCTGCCGTGCCATTATAATGTACGACGGCCAACCTCGGACCTGTTCCGGTTGCGGGAAAGAAGGTCACCTACGGTCTGAATGCATTCAACGACGTGTCGCGCAGCTCCCGTTGTCGGAAGCGTCCGTCACACCCACGATGACCGCCCTACCGGTCACTTACGCAGCGGCTCTTGCCACGTCTACAGTTTCGTCCAGTCCGTCGCCCGGTCCTTCCGATCGGCACGTCCCACCGTCCCAGTCACCAACGGACGGTACAGACGTCCCACCTGACAACCTTGCCGCCGAACAGGCTCCCGCACCGGACGCTGAGGAGACCAGTACATCTTCACAACACCTGTTTGACAATCTCATTGTACCCACCGACGCCTTCGAACCAGGTCGACGCTCCTCCTTGCCGTCGTCCGACACTGAGGAACACGTGCGCAAACAACGCTCGCCACGTAGGCGCAAACGCCGTCGCCGTTCACCCACGGGCTCTCAGAGCGTTGCCACCCGCGACGACGAAGACGACACCCAAGTAGCCGACATTTCCACGCAGAGGTCGGCGGACAACTTTCACGATGAACAAGACGTTTCGCAGGACGGGACCACTATGGAGGTCGCCACGCACTATGTAACGATCGGTGCGCCGGTTGAGACGCCTGTCTCCCCGCCGACAACTCCAGATCTCTCTCACCACGACGCAATTCCCATGGACATTGGACAGACCCACGGCACAGGAGCATGGGCCGACGACATTGAGGAAGGTACGCCCCCTCCTCCGGATGAGTTACCTCCGCCGGACGAGGCTACCTGTTAACATCAAAAGCGAGGCATTGCAGCTGATGGGACGGGACTTCCTGTCGGTGCCCTCCTCTTACTTCCCTTGGTGATGGTAGATGCGCGTCCACCACCACTGAAACAAACATACCGGTTTGCCACACTGAACATCAACATGATCGGCACTGCACCCAAGCTGCAACTCCTATGTGACATGCTTCGGGCCTCTGACGTCGACGTCGCCCTTCTTCAGGAAGTACGCGTTGCCACACTACCACCAGTCTACGGCTACGACTCATACACGTCCACATGTGATCAATCAGGGCGTGGAGTGGCTTTCTACATACGCGAAGGAATTCCACTCACGGACACGACAATCCTTCCCTGTGGAAGAGGCATGGCTGTTACCATCTTCGACACGCGCGTCATCAATATCTACGCTCCGTCTGGGTCCACGAACCGTCGGCAGCGGTCCACTTTCTTCGGACATGACGTGGCGCCCCTGTTTTCTGGACGCTATGATCGCCTTATCATGGGAGGGGATTTCAACTGTGTCCTCCTTCCGCAGGACCAAGTACCTGGTTATTCGCCATGCCCGGCGCTGCTCACCTTAATCGAAGATTTTCATCTAGTGGACGTTTGGGAGAAAATTCATGGCAATACCCCCGGTTTTACCCATTATACAGCACATTCTGCGAGCAGACTGGACCGGTTTTATGTCTCTGCTCACCTCGGCAATGAAGTCGCCCAAGCTGAACGATGGCCCCTTGCATTTTCGGACCATTGCGCCGTCATTTGCTCCCTGGCTCTGCCACCTCAGTCAGTGTGGCGCAGCAGAGGTTACTGGAAGCTTAATACCTCCCTCCTTAATGATCCACATTGCCGACAATGTATTGCCACCACATGGGCGTCTTGCGAAAGACGCCTTCCGCAGTACACATCCACGTTCCATTGGTGGCTCAAATGTGCCAAACCTGCGATCAGAAAGGCCTTCATACAATGTGGCAAGGAAGCAGCAGCATGGCATCGAGACACCACAAATTTTCACTACGCCGTCCTCCGTGAGCTCGATGCGCTCCCTCCATCACCTGACACCCACAGGGAACGACAACGTACTAAAGCTCGTCTCCTCTCTCTTCAACGTGCACGACTGCATGGTGTCGTGGTGCGTTCCCGACGACAAGACCTCCTCCACGACGAAACCCCATCCACAATCCATGCCGCATCCGACCATAGTCGTCGATGTCGGCTTTTCGTCCCCAACATCACGACCTCCGATGGTGTTCACCACACAACACAGGCGGCGGTCGTGTCTGCCTTTGCTGAACATTATCGCCAATTTTATGATGATGAACCGATGGCGACGCCCATTCCTGATGATCTCCGTCCTTCCCCTGAACGGACCCTCACCGTAGCGGAGTCAACGTCCATGATGTCTGCAATCACCGCAGAAGAGGTGGTAGATGCGATCAACAAAGGGGCCAAGGACAAATCACCCGGACCAGATGGTCTCCCAGTGGAGTTTTACCGGGCGTTCACCACGTTAATGCTTCCTCGCTGGACGGAAATGATTCAGGAACTCTTTACTCCGTCCTTCCCAATTCCACCTGAATTCGTCACTGGCATTCTTCTACCTGTGCCTAAACCGAAGGGAGGGTCTCATGTCTCTGCATATCGCCCCCTTACACTACTGAATGCAGACTATAAAATCTATGCACGCCTCTTAGCAGCGCGCATACGCACCGTCTTACCTACGGTCCTTTCTCCTGAGCAGACTGCACGTGGTTGTGGGGCCACCTTACAAACAGCCCTGGGAGAATGCCGTGACCTCACTGCACTGGCGTCGGTTTGTCGCCTTCGTGCAGCACTGGTATCCGTCGATTTCACGAGTGCCTTTGATCGCGTTCGACACCCTTTCCTCCTCATGGTGGCGACACGTATGGGGTTCCCATTGCTTTTTGTCGATGCCATTCGCCGGTTGCTCCTTCCCGCGGTCTCGATGGTACAAGTCAATGGGAGGCTTGTAGGACCGATTCCTATACGCCGCTCTGTGCGTCAAGGATGCCCTATGTCTACTTTACTATATGCCATTGCACTTGAGCCCCTCATCACTGGACTTACCTCTAGACTGCAGGGCCTCACTTTGCGTGACCACACCTTTCACTGTAGGGCTTATGCGGACGATCTCCTCTTTCTCACCTGCTCCTCCACGGAACTCAATGACGCCATCCAATGGATCCAGCAGTATGGACGTCTTTCTGGTAGCATTCTTAATGTCCGTATATCGACTATGATGCACATTGGGCGCGGCCTCCCGGCTATGGTGCCGACCCCACTCCCAGTTAGTGCCACCCTTCGTTACTTGGGTATCGAATTTACGAGCTCCACACACCGCACAGTGGCCCTGGCTTACCGGCGGCTTTTGCAGTCGATTCGGCACCATGTTCGTGGTCAAGTGCACCGTAACTTAAACCAACTCCAACGTGTGTCCTATGTAAACATCTATGTCGCCCCTAAACTGGTACACGTCGCCCAGATCCTCCCACTGCCGTTACTCCTTGGCCGCCGCATCCAATCAGCCTTTGGATATTTCGTGTCAGCAGGGGCACTTTTCAAAGTCCGCTACAACACTCTAACACTGCCTCCTGCAAAAGGTGGCCTCGGACTCATCAACGTACGGGCACGCTCTTCTGCACTCTTTGTCCACACTCTGTTGCGGCACTGGCAGGGGCCGGTCCCGTCTTTAACACGCAGTCTCTTAGATATCCTCCGACCAGCTTCTCTCGATCCACCGATCAATGTGGCACCTATTTCTCCATTATTGTACTACGTCGCGAATTGTTTCATAGAACTCAGCTACGTTCGGGCCGATCTTCCAGTCACCCGTCCTCCCCGTACAAAAGATTATTATCGTTTGTTTATGCTGTCCAACCCTTGCGACCCCATGGTGCTGCAGCATCCTGACATTAACTGGCGCACGGTTTGGGGGTGTGTGCATGCACCCTTTTTACCGTCGTCTGTGTCTGCACTCTGGTATGTTTTAGTCTATGGAAAATTCCCGACTAATAGTCGACTTTATCGCATAGGACTGGCCACCTCCCCACTCTGTCCTGACTGTCAGCTCGAAGACACCGACGAGCACCGTCTTACGTGCCCCCTGAAACAAAACGTATGGCTCCTCATCCAACGAATCGTGGGCTTTTACCTCCGTGCCCCGCCAACGACGGTAACCCCGGATTTCCTGTTGTTGCCCCAGACATTTCACTACCCTCTTGCTAAGCACCATACCCTAATCTGGTTTCGAGGACAGGCTTTAGAATATCTCCTTCGGAGTGGTCCGCATACAGTCCTTGACTTCTGGTACAAAGTTGTGACCGCGCATAGCACCCTCACCCGAAAACCATCTTACAGACAAACTTTTGCCGGTTATCTCCGCAGCGTCTTCCTTGACCCCCCTCAAAGTTGGGGTGTACCATGCCTACCTGTCACATGATACAACACCCTTATCCACGTTCTCATGCATCGACCAAAAACGAACACAATTTTATTTTTTTTTAAAAAAAATGAAGAAGACAGAATATGTTATATTTTGTTGTATTTAATGTTTTTCTTTTTTTTAATATTTTTTTTGTTTAACTAACAGTCATTTGTATATTTTTAAATGGTACCTTGAAGAACTCTTGCATAGTGAATATATATGTACTTTTAGTTTGTTCAATACAAATTTAAAAAAAAAAAAAAAAAAAAATGGATAGAGCGTCTGCCATGCAAGCAGGAGATCCCGGGTTCGAGTCCACGTCGGGGCACACATTTTCATCTGTCCCCGTTGACATATGTCAACGCCTGTAAGCAGCTAAGGATATTCATTTCATTGTAATTTCATTCTAACAAGCAGCATGGTCACCGATGGTATCTGTTCTTTCGGACATGTCCGAAAGAACAGATACCATCTTAGTATATATATAATTAAGGCTCACCGATCACTTGACCATCTTCTTCTTCTGTGCGAATGCACAAACAGTGCCCGAACTCTTACGGGAATCGGTAACGCACCGCGAGTAATGAGTATAACGGTCGGGGGCGCTACAAATGTAGTGCGGGACAATACGGTGAGAATGTGGGTTTCGCGGGAGGCGTGCCAGAGATATATCCCTGCAGTCGCGCTATCCTCTGTGTCCTCGGTCGCTCAGATGGATAGAGCGTCTGCCATGTAAGCAGGAGATCCCGGATTCGAGTCCCGGCCGGGGCACACATTTTCATCTGTTCCCGTTGACGTATGTCAACGCCTGTAAGCAGCTAAGGATGTTCATTTCATTGTAATATCTTGGATGGATTGCAACGTGCTGTTCAGAAGAGTTCCCCACCCCCTCGTACTCTTACGGATTTATGGACAGCGCTACAGGATTCATGATGTCAGTTCCCTCCAGCACTACTTCCGACATTAGTCGAGCCCATGCCACGTCGTGTTGCGGCACTTCTCCGTGCTCGCGGGGGCCCGACATGATATTAGGCAGGTGTACCAGTTTCTAAGGCTCTTCATTGTATGAATCGTGATATCGACACATCGCGAGAAAGCCGCCACGGCTGACGTAGACTTGCTCTTATCGCTTTGAATCCGGCGCAGAATTTCCTTGGTCAATCTACCATCTATGCGCTTGACTATGTGTCCTGCCCATATGCGTATGATTAGCGTTGCACCGAATTGTAACTCTACATTTACATCTGCATCTATAGTGTGCAAGTCACGTGACGGTGTGTGGCGTAGAGTACTCTCTGAGCTCCTGTCACTAACCCTCTTTCCTGTTCCAGTCGCGAATAGTTCACGGGAAATGCAGACTCCGTATGGACTCGAATCTCTCTGATTTTACCTTCACAGGTTTTTCGCGAGATACATGTAGGAAGAAGTAGTTCAAATGGTTCTGAGCACTATGTAACTTAACTTCTGAGGTCATCATTCCCCTAGAACTTATAACTACTTGAACCTCACTAACCTAAAGACATCACACACATCCATGCCTGAGGCAGAATTCGAACCTGCGACCGTAGCGGTCACGCGGTTCCAGAATGTAGCTCCTAGAATCGCTCGGCCGCCCGGCAGAAGAAGTAGTGTATTTGTTGACTCCCGGAACTTTAACAGTGAACCAGACTGTGATTCAGAACTCCTCGCAAGCGGCGTCTGACTTTGGAAATGGTTGAACATCTCCCTGACGCTTTCGAACTTACTAAATGGACCGGTACGTTCAGCTCAATCTGAATACATCACTCCCAGATTTTTAATGGATGTGACTGCTTCCAGCGCTTGTTCAGCAATCGCGTAACCATACATTAATGTATCTTTTCACCTGTTTATGTGTAATACGTTAAATTATTTTAATTTGACTGTCACCTCCTAATTCCTGTACCAAGCGTCGATCCTCTGCAGATGCTTCTCCTATAACGCACCCTATAACGCGTCCTTGGTGTATGCGAGAAGTTACTTTCACGACTGGAGATCTTGTCTTCCGTCTTAGTTCTTTGGTCATGCGGTAGCGTTCTCGCTTCCCATGCCCGGGTTCCCGGGTTCGATTCCCGGCGGGTCAGGGATTTTCTCTGCCTCGTGATGACTGGGTGCTGTGTACTGACTTTAGGTTAGTTAGGTTTAAGTAGTTTTAAGTTCTAGGGGACTGATGACCATAGATGTTAAGTCCGATAGTGCTCAGAGTCATTTCATTTTCTTAGTTCTTTCCCTGAACCGTTCACTTGTTTTCCTATCCTAGTAATCCCTAGTCCGTAACGGAGGCACTTTCTGTTATTTTATTGAGAAGTTCAGCCTATCGCCACTGTACATACATTTTCAAAGGCGTAAATTTACGATATACTATATGATGAACGAACAGTACTCATACTGCAACAAAAAAATAGAACTAACATAACCACCGACATTTTTGATGTGTCCTTGTTTCGACTAATCTGTCTTCGGTACTTTCTCGAATGTGGTCACGTGCAGTGTTTAACAACACTGTAGTTGCTCGTGTGACGTAGAATATACTGTCCAGATAGATACGTCGTGATTTATTATTTTTACTAGCGAACACGGAAAAGCTTCGCAGTTGGTAAGTATTTATGGGTATTGCAGGTATATACGTCCTAATCTCTTTCCACCGCCCACCCATCTCTCTCTTCCCTCTCCTCCTTCCGCTTCTCTTCGTCCATCTTCTCCTCCTCCCCATCTATCTGTCCGTCTCTTCCTCCCTCTTACGCGATTCAACAATGCTTCCCTATTGCTAAATATATGAGAATTGGATATACGTTCTAATTTGCTTCTGCTCTCTCCTTGTCCATCTTCTCCTGCCCCATTTCTCTGTCCATCCCGCGCTTCTCCCACCTCTCTCTGTCCATCACCCCCTCTCCCCTCTTTCTGCCATCTTTTCCTTCTCTCTCTCTCTCTCCCTCCATCTCCTCCCATACTCTCTATGTCCATTGTCTCCCTGTCCATTTTAAGTAGATTGATTAAGACCTTTTTCAGATTATCGCTAACGCTCCCCGTTATGTAAGGGACGATCATGAAGTACAGTCCAGAATCGGTATGCCAATCAGACAAAATCGTCATGGGCATTGAGGCAATCATCCACCAACGCACCAGGCTGAATATATCGTTTTGGTATAACACCACGTCCTGCTGCATGAAGAAGTCCGTAACTACCTGCTGCACATCCTCGTCTGACGGGAATCGTCTATCATTCAGTGACTTTTTTAAGGGGTGATAATCACACGGGGAGAGATCAGGGACTACGGGGCGGGTGCTCGAGCACCTCCCACTTGAGTTTTCGTAACTTCTACTTTACGACATTCGCGATATGCGGACTTGCGTTATCATGGCGCACCATTCCAGAACAGTGGTTTTTGACAGACACGCTTCGCTACACGCGCTCTTCATTTTCCGGTTGATGTCTACCTGTGTTTGTTCTTCGACAATCAATAAAAGAATAACAGCACGTTGGTCTTGTTTGGATGTATTTCGTAATAACGACTCTGTAGTTCACGTTACCGCATTTAGCGCAGGCACGGTGCAAAGACACGAATGTACACTAACCCCTTCCTTTTTTTTCCCTTGAAACCCGATCGCTCCATTGGCCAACTCTGCTTCTCGGTGACAGAGTAAGGTTTTGTTTTTACCACTTTACTGCGTTTTGGAAGGATTTGTAAGGGGCACACAAGTCTCACCTCCGAGTTTTTGTTTTTCAATTTGTAGCGTGTCATTCCTGATTTCCTATTCGACTAATGACCTGTGGGCTCTGTACAGATGCAACGGTTCTGCTCTGGTGGGACCTACTTCCAAGATGTGACGTATGACATGTCGGAGTTGGTCTAATTTCTCATGAATTTGTTAGTACCTGAGTTTGATACTTTCGACAGGAGCTCCTCATGCAGTGTCTGGATGCGCGTGTATCGTGAAGAACAAAGTATCTACCGAAGGACTTTATTTTGTAATACCTGGATGCCAATTCATTGCGTACATATCGCGCTTATATACCCGTTTCCTGCCGCCTCTTACATATAAAAAATATGTGACCTATGTCCATCTGAATGTTCATTAGAGTATCGTGTAAAAGTTTAAAGTAAATCGCTTTGACTCTCTCCTAGATTTCTGCTACCAATTTTTCCCTATTATACGAGGGTCACTCCAAAAGAAATGCACATTTTTTTGTAAAAATACAGTTTTCATTCTGCATGTGTGAAAGTTTTAGTGTTTGGATACATGCTTCCCCCTTGTTTTCAAACTTAGTTCAACGTGTTCCCGTGAGTGGCGCCGTCACAGCATGTCTTCAAGATGGCTGCTACACTTGGCATTCGTCAGAAGCAACGTGCTGTCATAGAATTCCTGTGCTGTGAAAACGAGACAGTGGGGAACATCCACAAGAGGTTGAAAAAGGTATATGGCGATGCTGCTGTCGATCACAGCACAGTTAGTCGGTGGGCAAGCAGGTTACGTGATGAAAGCGGGCACAACAATATTGAGGATTGTCCTCGCAGCGGCAGGCTCCGTATTGCACACACTCCAGACAATGCGCAGAGAGTTAACGAATTGGTGACTGCTGACAGACGCATCACAGTGAGTGAACTGTCACGCTACGTTGGGATGGGGGAAGGAAGTGTTTGCAGAATACTGAAAGTGTTGGCGTTAAAAAAGGTTTCTGCCAGGTGGGTTCCCAGGACGTGACAGTGACTCACAAAGAAACAAGATAAATGGTATGCAGCGAACTTTTAGAACAGTACGAGAATCGTGGAGATGAATTTCTTGGAGGAATTGTGACAGGTGATGAAACATGGCTCCATCATTTTTCACCAGAGACGAAGAGGGAATCAATGGAGTGGCATCATGCAAATTCACCCAAGAAAAAAAATTCAAAATCACACTTTCTGCTGGAAATGTTATGGCTACAGTGTTTTTCGATTCCGAAGGACTCTTGCTTGTGGACAGCATGCCAAGTGGAACCATAATAAATTCTGATGCATATATGACGACACTGAAGAAACTTCAAGCTCGACTGAGTCGTGTTCGACCACATCGGCAAAAGGAGGATGTTTTCCTGTTGTACGACAATGCACGGCCACATGTCAGTCAAAAAACCATGGAAGCGATCACAAAACTCGGATGGACAACACTGAAACACCCGCCTTACAGTCCTGACCCGGCTCCATGTGACTATCATCTCTTTGGGAAACTGAAAGACTCTCTTCGTGGAACAAGGTTTGAAGATGATGACTCCCTTGTGCACGCTGCCCAACAGTGGCTCCAACAGGTTGTTCCAGAATTTTCCCGTGCGGGTATACAGGCGCTGGTTGCAAGATAGCGTAAGGCAGTTGAGAGGGATGGAAATTGTGTGGAGAAATGAAAATATTGTTCCTAAAGGATGTATCTACACACTGTAACTCTTTCAAAGATGTAGAATAAAAGATGGATTTTAAAAAGAATAGTGTGCATTTCTTTTGGAGTGACCCTCGTACTTTTCCGTTTAACAAATATGCTCCAGTAGGTATATAAAAACAACTGCGTGTCGGATGCAACATCATGACAAAATTTCAAAACAGCCGGTAAAAACTTTCGATGATATAAGATTCTGAGCGACCAAACTTTTAAACCCTTATTTATGTAGAGTAATAGCTTTAACTGACAACCATCTCGCTCTTTCTGTCTTTTAAAAAACCCATTAACTTGATTATTCTTCCTCTCTTTCGGAACGGAGACCTTTCCACTTTTTAATGTGAATCATTTTCTTTTACGATTTGGAAGGTACGATAGCATCACATGTATGGCGAACCACTACGTAGTAGTGCAAGAAAGTACTTACAATGTGCTGTCCGTCTCATCAACGGCTGCTTGGCACTCACCTGAAACACACAACATTAGCTGGTAAATAAAAGGACGTGCACTAGTGCCACTTTTACAGCACTCAGATGTATTTCGACCAACGATAACATCTGCCTGTGACAGATTTCAGATGACTGAAACGAGAGATGTTCTAATGTGGGCATGGGGACTACTGCTTTCCCAAATACCTACGCTAAGTGAACTGTAAACACAAAGTCTTCAGCTGTCTTCAGATAAAAGTGTGTACACTTTTCAGGAATTCCCGGCAACAATCGTTAATCGACATCATGGTGAAACCTTTACTGCTTTTGGGTGTAAGACGGTGAGGCAATCAGCGCCAGACGATAACACAATTCCGATTTGTTGTGTGTTAGCCGACTGGTCTGATGCCTCCACCATTATCATTTTCTCTGGAAACAGATAAATGCTTCTTCCGCAGCCCCATAGCCCAGATTTTAAAGCTACTAAATTGACTGGTGTTAGACTTCTCCACACAAATCGATGGACATCTTTCCCCTGTGAAGAGCATTCCGTACGCTTCTTTCTAGCGTCATCAACTTGCATTTCGCACTCTGCCTCTTAACTTGCACTTCTGTTCGACTCCAACATCTTCCGCCACCTAGCCCTCTCCAGGATTTCCCAGTTGTTCACATTTTCCTCCCATAGTACAGGTACGGTTTTGGACAGCGATGTATCTGTCTTGTTGAAGCTGGGTGGGGTGCTCGGGGGAGGAGACCAGACAACGAGGTGATCGGTCTCATCGGATTAGGGAAGGATGTCGGCCGTGCCCTTTGAATGGAACCATCCCGACATTTGCCTGGAGCGATTCAGGGAAATCACGGAAACCTAAATCAGGATGGCCGGACGCGGGATTGAACCATCGTCCTCCTGAATGCGTTTCCAGTGTGCTAGCCACTGCGCCACCTCGCTCAGTCTCTTGTTGATGCCAGTAGCAGCTTGCTAGTCATTTTGGTTCGCATATTGCATGTAATGTTGCTTCGTCAATAGCTCAATTCTGTCACTTTATCTAGTAGCTCTCATACATTGAATTATTTCTAGATGCTCTCTTCATTAATGTAATCTTATATTCCTTATCTTAGCCTCGGTTCAGTGCCAGTCAGACTACTCATTCCATTGTGAGAGTTCTTCTTAACCTTTTAAACTCTCAGTCGGCAGATAAAAATACCCTTTGATATTCGTGAATTCTCTCTTTTGTATGTTCCTTTTCTCTTCTGAAGCGTCTTTATGAAGCGCTCTTAACCTCCTAACGACTAAACAAAAAAGTGATAAGTACGAACTCCATCTTGTTCCTTTTTCAGCACGCAGAGTGTAATCATCTTGTGCAAATTCCTCTAACAAAATAGATGTACGGGGAAAGTCTTCTGGAAGGAAACACGCATAATATTCAACGTCGTCCACGACGGAACCATTTGAGGTGGAGCGCTTGGACTCTGACTGGACAAGGATACAATAAACGAAGGTAAAGGAAGAGGGGACGGGATATTGCGCTGGTTAAGCCCAGTTAGGTTATTACTTAATCTAGTGTTGCAACTGACTAAAAATTTAAACCTAAGGAATCACCTATAGTCGCCAGCAGTACATACATTACAGTTACGTATGAATACGAATGATCACATATAGCTGCAGATAAGATGAGCAAATGATAAAATACTACACTATTAAGAAATACAGGATGATTTTAAAATCAGAAATGACAGCAAAAACGTTAATTTTCGTTGCTAATGGAGAAAATCTTCTAAAAAGTGCGACAGTTTAGCTTGATTTAGTTTATTTCCTAATCCTATTCATTACGTTTGAGATATCTTACTATAATTTAAGTGAATCAATTTTTGTTAGAAATGTGTTTTCTCAGAGAATATACGCCAATTATTTGCATGATAAGCATCTATATTAATTATAACATACATTATATTTCGTAATCGTACATGTTCAGATTTTCATTTAAAACTAGTGCTTATCAAATGCCGGTCGCAGGTTCGCATCCTGCCTCGGGCATGGATGTGTGTGATGTCCTTAGGTTAGTTAGGTTTCAGTAGTTCTAAGTTCTAGGGGACTGATGACCTCAGATGTTAAGTCCCATAGTGCTCAGAGCCATTTGAACCATTTTTGAACTTATCAAATGTAAACTTTCAAGGCTGGAAATGTCACATTTACTAAAAAATTCCGGGCTATTATACTGTGGTCGAATGGATTTCACCTTAAAACCCAATGTTTCGTCCCCATCTGCGGAGGACATGTTCAAGGGAGATCGTAGCTTTCTTGAATGTCCGATTCACAGCCTGGCTCGCTACTGACTACAGCAAAATTCCGCTTCCACGCGCTTCAGCGCAGTGGTGTGACGTCGCATCTTTTGAGTACGCGAGCGCAGTTGGCCGTTGTCGATTGCCTTTGTCTGCTGTTGCTGTTACACCAAGGTGGAAAAGTGGTACACATCATCTGCAGCACCGGAATCCAGATGTCATTCAATTTCACGCCCTCTTACTTCCTACTGAATTTTCTAGGGTGTTTTATAATCGCTGTGGTCTCTCTGCATAGCCTTTCATGGTATGCGATTGTGGCTGCCAGTACTCAGTCATATCAAAATGAACGTGGTGCTCTCCTGGATGCAAAGCATATTCGGCAACTGCTGGTCTGTCAATCTGTATTCGAAGTGATGAACCGATGTTTCATTGCCTGTGACGATATTCAACAAAAAGTTGTCACCAGCAGCCTCGAAGTGTGGAAGTAATACCGCACAGATGGCTCTTCGTCACTCCGTATGGTCTTCTGTTAAGTGGCGAGGAATCCAGCAGGCACACACCTCTGAGTACCCCAACTGGTGGACGAGTGTGTCAGCGCTACCAACAGAGGGGTCCAGTTGTGCAGCGGCGTGTCTGATTGTGATTCGTCAAACACCTAGAATGAGAGTGTCCGCACGTTCCAGCGTTGCAGGAGCCACAGCTGTGGGAGATTCTGACAGACGCCTTGCCCAACGGCTCACCGTGCCTTTGTCCACTGCCAAGTCTCCGTAGACACACTGCAAGCGCCTGTGAACATCTGGGATGGTGTGGCCGTCCGCCAAGTGAAACACAATGACAGCCCTCTGCTTGGAAGGCACCTCCGCTGTAGACGCTACGTATAGCGCCGCCACCCATCGGAACTTCATGAAACTGTAGAGGCTGAAGCGGGATTACGCCATGATGCCACACAACAAATTGCTTATTTTTAGCTGAAATTGGCCGAGAAAACAAGTGTTGCATTACTTATTGAACGCCCCTCGTATTTCTCTTTTATTATTGTTTCTGATTGCGGAATAATCCAACAACATTTTCTTTCCTAACTTATAGAGGTAAAGTGTGCAAGGTGCCGGGGTGGGTAAGTGTTTGTACCTCTTTAATTCAGACGAAATTTGCATGAGAACGAGACATGCACTCGACCCCCTCCTTATCTACCAGCTAATTAATTATGCGCACAACGGAAGAAAACGATGGTGTATCCTGCTAGTTGGTAAAATAAGGAGTGCACACTCTCAATAATTTAATAAAAATCTTAGTCTATTCAAAAAGAGAGAACTTTACCATAATAAACAACAGGAAATGGGATTCTCCCTATATCTACGAAATGATATGCGGATTAAATATTAAAATGAGATTTATTATACATTAGAATATAAATGCACATTGTTGTCGACACACACAATAGGTTAAAGGATAGAGCATACTGAAATATTATGAGAATAAGAGTTGGCTCGAGAACAAGGTGCTCCCACTCTCTGTGATGCAATAGATTGATGATAATGACTGGAGGTCCTAATGAATCAAATATTAATCTCCCGACTATATAGCAGTATCGCAATTAGTAGTGAGAGCTCAAATGTGATCACATGGAGAAACAAGCAAGGTGGACTGGTAGCAAAGCGAGCGCGCGTGCTGCTGAGGGATTCAGTATAAAATTGATAAGGCCCTACACTGCCGGAGCCGCAAAATACTGTACCGGCACTGAAATCTGCAGCCCGTCGTTGGTAGGCAGCGTCCTGATGATGTAGGCGCCGACTTGTGCCGTGCAGCGACTCTGTGTCAACCCCTGGCCGCGAAGGCTGTCCGAGAATTCTAAGTTCTTCCGAAAAAGAGCGACCAAGATCGACGAAGATCAGATCCCGAATCCCCCACTGTGATGCGACGCAAGAGCGAAGCCAACATTGCTCTACTCCCTACTCTCCTCGACAAACTGCGAATAAGCATTCAGCTCTGATTCCAAAATTCCCCCACACTGTATCAGAGCATCATTCGCGCCAATAGCGACCGTTCCCTCCAATTTCGAGCAGGGCTTTATGACGTCAACTAGCCTCAGTTTAAGTCGACCAATCATGCCTCTGCTATTCAGCTGAGGGCACTGAACTTGCCCTTTGACCGGCTATGAAAACAACATGCCTAGACCACCGGCCATCCGGCACCAGGCAGTCGCACCCAGCAGGGCACAGTCCACAAGTATTCGCAGAATCAAGAGGACAATGCAGTCAGTCAGTGCCAGCAATCTTCGTTCCGTACGTGCCGGAACGGTAAACACATAAACTGCGGCGACACTGAGACGTCTCCAGGTCGTTTCGCCCTAAATACAATAGGCGAAACTCCTCCAGAATCCAGGGAATTGCAGCCCCCAACCGGAAAGGCAGTGTGCCGCGTCCTCCGATGTTCGCCTCGCACAGGCCACCCAGGGAAGTAAAGCAACATGTTTAGGAATCGAGTGAAAAGTATTTTTTTGAGCTCTCAGTACAAATACTCTCATTACAATTACCTTATTCGGTCTGTTACTACCGTGCAATGACACAGAACATTAATAAAATTGATGAAAATGAGATGCGGCATGCAAAAGAGGGCATGGAACCTATCAAGTGCAATATCACACAATGAGTCCTGGTCTTCAGGCTACACTGTTGATCAGATTTCGCTATCCAGTGTCGTGGGTGCGCAGATGTTGACTTTGGCGTGTGGGTGTGGGCAGCAGTAGCGACCACTCGGCCACCGCCCATCGTCTGTGTTTAGGCCCTCAGGTGGCCGTACTGGTTCCTGGACACCAAGGCCGCCGGTAGTCGTCACGCCCCGCCGTAATGAGCAATGTGCATGCAAATGGCCGGCCACCAGATGAAAGGGAAATGCACCCTGAATAATACATGGCGGAGTATAGGCGCGTCCCTAAGTGCAGTCCGCGCCTCTCGCCAAACAGCCTGCGCTGCCCACGCCATGTCAGCTGGCGTGGGTTCCGCGACGTAGCTAGCACACGCACGGTAACCCGCGGCTGGCGGGCCGCAACGATGTACTCCTTGTTCCGAAAACATTCGTCCGACTTCACAAGACTACATCTGCTGCATGGACCAGTATACCCTCAGTTCTTTCAAGAATCGAAATCAAGTGTACGAAACAGTTCCGAACGATTGATTACTCTATAAATGAATTAATGTGTTATACATTTTACTTTCAGAACGCAACCGAGAAACCGTTTAGAAAAGGTGTGGAAAATACAGGTGTTGGACAAAAATATGGAGTGGTTACCTGACATGATCATTCAGTGCAGAAGGTTCAAATGGCTCTGAGCACTATGGGACTTAACTGCTCTGATCATCAGTCCCCTAGAACTTAGAACTACTTAAACCTAACTAACCTAAGGACATCACAAACATCCATGCCCGAGGCAGGATTCGAACCTGCGACCGTAGCGGGCGCGCGGTTCCAGACTGTAGCTCCTAGAACCTCTCGGCCACTCAGGCCGGCTGTGCAGAAGGCTATCTATAGTTTTGTATTGTAGTTTTCTTTTGAAAACCAGCTTTTTTTTATCGAGATCGCTATTTCCTCACAGTTATTGAGTTACTAGTTCCAGCAATATGTATCGCCATTCTCAGATCCATAAAAAGAAAATACGTCGAGATTACAGGCCTACAGTCAAAAAAAGAGAAACTGTAGTACGGCATACACAAGAGCTCAACGACGAAAATTATATACATACCCATAAAACCGGGCTGTGGTAAATACAATGTTTACTCCTTTCTGTCACATAACATAAAATATGCAGTAAATGACAACTCTCATAAAATTCTGCACATATGGGCGGTTACGGTCTAAAGTGAACATATAATAACGAATACTTCTAATAAGTAAAAAGTGTTAAATAAAAATATACCACAAAAATTGAGGCATACAATGACATGGTAGTGCATAAACGTTAAGCAGGAATGGCTAGAGGACAAATGTATGGATTTAGAAGCATATATCACTAGGGAAAAGATACACTCCTCCTAAAGGAAAGTTAAAGAGACCTTTGGACGAAAGAGAACCACCTGCACGAATATCAAGTGGTCAGATGGAAAACCAGTCCCAAGCAAAGAAGGGAAAGCAGAACGCTGAGAGCACTAATAGACGGTCAGTACAAGGCAGCGCCGGCCGAGCTGGCCGAGCGGTTCTAGGCGCTACAGTCTGGAACCGCGCGACCGCTACGGTTGCAGGTTCGAATCCTGCCTCGGGCATGGATGTGTGTGATGTCCTTAGGTTAGTTAGATTTAAGTAGTTCTAAGTGCTAGGGGACTGATGACCTCAGATGTTAAGTCCCATAGTGCTCAGAGCCATTTGAACCATTTTTTGCAAGGGAGCTGTACTTGAGGGCAATATTATGGAAATAGAAGAGGACGTAGATGAATATGAGAATGCAGATATGATACTGTGTGAAGAATTTGACAGAGCACTGAAAGTCCTAAGTAGAAACAAGGCCCTGGGAATAGACAACATTGCGTTAGAAATACTGGTAGCCTTGGGACAGTCAGCCGTGACCAATCTTTTCCATCTAGTGAGTAAGATGGATTAAGCGTGACCATGTTGTGAACAGGGTATTTAAATGGCTAATCTGACATAAATTTTCTCTTCGAGGTCTCCCCCCCCCCCCCCCCCCCTACAAAATTTAAGGTGCAGCATCAGTCCGGGTGAGACATTTTCGACCCCATATAGTACATTATATTCTGTTATATCTGTTGAAGACAGAAAGGACACACGAGGTAATGGAAAATTCAGAATACACACGAAGGTGGTCCTCGAACTGACGAAGCAGCGACGCCATCCAGAAATTCAGAGGCTATTAAGACGTCAGCCCACGGACCGTGCATTCGAACGTTGAGGGTTGAGGATGCCGATTTTCTGACCTCATACGTCCAGAAAAGACGTTGTGGAGACTTTCCAAACGGGCAGAGCATTGTCTAGGACGACAGATGTTCTTAAGTGCATTTGTACATTGACCAATGTGAGGGAAGAATGCCACCTGTCTTCAGTTACCATATTGGCTTTCGGCTGAGGCCCAAATGTGTATATATATATATATATATATATATATATATATATATATATATATATATATATACTGTTTCTAACCATCAGCAAGTTGAGGATCTCTGGAAGAGCCATCGTTAATTGTATGATTTTTTGTGATAAAATGACAGGAAACTTTGTATTAGTGGTTAAATAATTATTGTATTTGGTGGTTAAATAATTATTGTAACTTGCGTAAAGCGGGAGGCACACTGAGAATCCATAACAAATGCAATGTTCTTGGTACATTTTGTTATAACTAAATGTCAGTTGATAACATATCGACGATTAAAGTTTTCAGTTAATATATCTACGATTAATTTTTACATTACGTGGAGAACTATAGCAAATTTGTATCGGACTATTTGTAGTGGAAATTTTGTAAGCCTGTTCTCCGTATTGACTGGACTTGGTACTTCCGTTTTGCCTTATAATGTGTCCATGGATATAGAAGTTTTTATTTATGTACATTTCAGATAGAACACATGACTAGCATATGGACGACATGTGCGTTTCAATAGGAGCAATGTAGGAATTTTATGTTCTTCCCTTTCGTAAACAGTGTGGTTTCCGAGTCAGACACAGCCGACGACTGCCGCGGGAGCGCGCTGTGAACGCGTTTACCACGAGGAGGTACACGTATCGTGTGCACAAGTCGCACGTCGTTTCTGAGTGTTCACCAGCACGTTGAACTCGGAACGCTGAACATTGTCGTCAGAAAGCACGGTACGTGTGCCAAAGACTTGAAGCGTGGCCCCGCCCAATACGGGCGAGCAGCCGCCAGCAGCGTTCGAGGAAGAGCAGACGGCTGCCGCCGCGGCCCGCTACTCGGCGGCCGCTGGTCGTCCTTCAGCGGTGGCTGTGCCGTACCGGGTATACTGAGGCGCCGCAGGCCGGGTCTGCTGCCGTATGTGGGGCAGGACGCGGCGATGGCGGAAGGCGCCGCGCAACACACGAACCACTCACCCGCCGGAGCGATACGGAGGTCTAGGACGGCGCCCTGGTACGTCCTTCCTGCTGCAGCCGCTGCGCGTGGCGGTCGTCTCGCCAAACGTCCACCTCGAGACCGCTGGGGAAGCTGCACATTCCTTCAGAACGGTACTCACCCACAGGACGAATACATAGCGTACCTGTACTCCACAGTGTATAAAATGTTTCGTGACTCGCCAATCTCTGTTCCACAATTAACGGAAACAAGGCATCATTTGGGTTGGGTTGTTTTGGGGAAGGAGACCGGACAGCGAGGTCATAGGTCTCATCGGATTAGGGAAGGACGGGGAAGGAAGTCGGCCGTGCCCTTTGAAAGGAACCATCCCGGCATTTGCCTGGAGCGATTTAGGGAAATCACGGAAAACCTAAATCAGGATGGCCGGACGCGGGATTGAACCGTCGTCCTCCCGAATGCGGGTTCAGTGTTTAACCACTGCTCCACCTCGCTCGGTCACAAGGCATCATTTCCGAAGAACAATGTTTAACGAAAGAATAGAGGTAGTTAAACTGAAGTGCCGAAAAAATGGTTGTTGTTGTAGTCTTCAGCCCTGAGACTGGTTTGATGCAGCTCTCCATGCTACCCTATCCTGTGCAAGCTTCTTCATCTCACAGTACCTACTGCAACCTACATCCTTCTGAATCTGCTTAGTGTATTCATCTCTTGGTCTCCCTCTACGATTTTTACTCTCCACGCTGCCCTCCACTACTAAATTGGTGATCCCTTGAGGCCTCAGAACATGTGCTACCAACCGATCCCTTCTTCTAGTCAAGTTGTTCCACAAACTCCTCTTCTCCCCAATTCTATTCAATACCTCCTCATTAGTTATGTGATCTACCCATCTAATCTTCAGCATTCTTCTGTAGCACCACATTTCGATAGCTTCTATTCTCTTCTTGTCTAAACTATTTATCGTCTGTGTTTCACTTCCATACATGGCTACACTCCATACAAATACTTTCAGAAACGACTTCCTGACAAATCTATACTCGATGTTAACAAATTTCTCTTCTTCAGAAACGCTCTCCTTGCCATTGCCAGTCTACATTTTATATCCTCTCTACTTCGACCATCATCAGTTATTTTGCTCCCCAAATAGCAAAACTCCTTTACTACTTTAAGTGTCTCATTTCCTAATCTAATTCCCTTAGCATCACCCGATTTAATTCGACTACATTCCATTATCCTCGTTTTGCTTTTGTTGATGTTCATCTTATATCCTCCTTTCAAGACACTCTCAATTCCGTTCAACTGCTCTTCAAAGTCCTTTGCTGTCTCTGACAGAATTACAATGTCATCGGCGAACCTCAAAGTTTTTATTTCTTCTCCATGGATTTTAATTTCTACTCCGAATTTTTCTTTTGTTTCCTTTACTGCTTGCTCAATATACAGATTGAATAGCATCGGCGAGAGGCTACAACCCTGTCTCACTCCCTTCCCAACCACTGCTTCCCTTTCATGGTACACCTCCATAATATCGTGTAGGGCCCCAGCGAGCACGCAGAAGTCCTGCAACACGACGTGGCATGGATGCGACTAATGTCCGAAGTAGAGCTGGTGGGAATTGGCACCATGAATCCTGCAGCGCTGTCCACAAATCGATAAGGGTACGAGGGAGTGGAGCTCTCTTCTGAACAACACGTTGCAAAGAATACCAGATATGTTGAATAATTTTCATGTCTGGGGAGTTTGGTGGTCAGCGGAAGTGTTTAAACTCAGGAGAGTATTCCTGCAGCCACTCTGTATCAATTCTGGACGTGTGGGGTGCCGCATTGTCGTGCTGGAATTGCCCAAGTCCGTCGGAATGCACAATGGACACCAATGGATGCAGTGGATCAGACAGGATGCTTGCGTACGTGTCACTTGTCAGAATCGTATCTCGACGTATCAGGGGGTCCCGTGTAACTCCAACTGCACACGTCCCACACAATTAGAGGGCTTCCACCAGTATGAACAGTCCCCTGCTGACATGCAAGGTCCATGGATTCATGAGGCTGTCTCCATACCTCTACACGTCCTTTTTCTCGATACAATTTGAAACGAGACTCGTCCGAACAGGCAGCATGTTTCCAGTCATCAATAGTCCAATGTCAGTAGTGACGGGCCCAGGTGAGGCGTAAATCTTTGTATCCTGCAGTCATGAAGGGTACACGAGTGGACCTTCGGCTCCGAAAGCCCATATCGATGGTTCGCTTGCTGGCACTTGTTGATGCTCCAGTATTGAAATCTGCAGCAATTTGGGGAAGGGTTGCTCTTTTCACACCGAACGGTTCTTTTCAGTCGTTGTGGTCCCGTTCTTACAGGATCTTTTTCCGACCGCAGCGTCGCTAAGATCGGTGCATTATTTCCCTACGCCGACCACGTGCCTGAGAAAGAGAGCAGGACGCATAACCCGTTGTCCAACCGGTATTCAGGAGGGGCAAGGCTCAAAGCCATCAGTTCCTGTTGCAAAAGCTGTTCTGGTTGCTGCTACGCTTCAGCGAGTTACCTCAGAGTTCAGGAAGCAGCCAAGCTTTTGTCGTCGGAATCCACTGGTCGACCATACAGATCTCACCGTCAATTGTTTATTTTGTACTTTGGGTCTGTGGTCATTTAACTCTCTTAGTTTGGATTTCGTGTTAAACGAGATGATTTGACTCTATTGTTTGGTCCTTATATCTACCCGATAATTTGTGGACTTGTCATTAACATTCAGACTCCTCACAAGCGTGACTTTAACAAATGTTTACACCTTACTGATACTGTCTTTGCTAATTATGCAGCCACCTTTGGAGAAAGTGGCAAATTTAGGAGTGCAATATAGAACTCGGTGACTGCCGTCGCAACAGGATCAATTTTCTCCTGCGTATTGGGGGAGAAACGAAGTTACACTGTCCATGGCGCATAAGCGGAAGGCCTCTCTTCAGCCCCCAGCGCTATTTTCGTGTAATATCTTTTCCGCTTATACGTGGTTTCTATTCGTGACCTCGATAAATTTTAACGCTGCCGAACGAATATCACCTCGGTGAACTAATGTGAGACTTTCGCAGTGTTATCCGGCGACAAACTCAAATTGCAACAGATACGACGCTAAAGCGTGGAAAGTCGTATCAAATACGTTGAATTTTATATAGGCTCACGGCTTCTCCTTGCAGAATTGTATCGTCTGAAAGTGTTATTAGATTTTTTCAGGATTTAACGAAAATAAGACGGAAAATGCGGGGATGGGATAGGTTGCTGATTTTTGAAAGCTTGAAGGACCCAACGTGTGTTGCTGGTGTGGCCAGTCATATGCCACAGAACGATTGATCGCCATCATTTAAATCGATGCTACACATATTATGGCTCTAAGTACTATGGGACTTAACATCTGAGGTTATCAGGCCCCTAGACTTAGTACTACTTAAACCTAACTAACCTAGGGACATCACATATACATGGCCGAGGCAGGATTCGAACCTCGACCTTAGCCGCAGCACAGGTGCAGACTGAAGCACCTACAACCGCTCGGCCACAGCGACCGGCTACAAATATTATTATAACGGTGAGGGGCCAATATGGGCAATGCAAAATCAGGGGTCCGTGTTTTGACCCTCCTGGCCCAGTCACGACCGACCGACTGCCGTGTAATTTTCTGTCAATGGCGGCATTGGATACGATATTGAGGGGCATGGAACAGCACACCACTCTCCGAGCAGTTGTCGGCTTTCTTGACCTTGGAGCAGCTACTTATCACTCAAGCACCTCGACTACTAGCATCACGAGTCTGAGGGCACCCAATTCAATTTCTCCCACCAAGAAAAAATTTTTGTGAGGACCAGGAACCGACATATAAAACTGTCCGCACACCTGGCTGAAAATGACTTACAAGTTCGTGACGCCCTCCGTGGGCTGGATTTCAGTATGGTGTTGTCCCCTTAGCCTTGTTGACAGCTTCTACTCTCGCAGGCATACGTTCAATCAGGTACTGGAAGGTTTCTCGCGGAACGTTAGCCCATTCTTCACGGAGTGCGGCACTGAAGACAGGTATCGATGTAAGTCGGTGAGGCCTGCCACGAAGTCGACGTTCCAAAGCATCCCAAAGGTCTTCTAGAGCATTCAGGTCAGAAATCTGTGCAGGGGAGTCCTTTACAGTGATATTGTCGTGTAACCACTCCGCCACAGGCCCTGCATTATGAACAGGTACCCGATCGTGCTGAACGATGCAGTCGACATCCTTGAATTGCTGTTCAACAGTAGGAAGCAAGAAGGTGCTTAAAACGTCAGTGTAAGCGAGTGCCACGCAAAACCACAAAGGAGGCTATCCTCTCTATGGAAAACACACCGTAACACCACCGCCTCGGAATTTTACTGTTGGCACTACACACGCTGGCAGATGGCGTTCACCGGGCATTCGCCACACCCACACCCTGCCATCGGATCGCCACATTGTGCACCGTGATTCGTCACTCCACACAACGTTTTTGCACTGTTCAATCGTCTAATGTTTACGCTTTTTACACAAAGCGAGGCGTCGTTTGGCATTTACCGCCATGATGTGTGGCTTATGAGCAGCCGCTCGACCATGAAATCCAAACTTTTTCACCTCCCTTATAACTGTCATAGTACTTGCAGTGGATTCTGATGCAGTTTGAAATTCGTTTGTGATGGTCTGGACAGATGTCTGCCTATTACACATTACGACGTTCTTCAACTGTCGGCGGTCTGTGTCAGTCAACAGACGAGGTCGGCCTGTACGCTTTTTGTGCTGCACGTGTCCCTTCACGTTTCCACTTCACTATCACATCGGAGACAGTGGCCCTAGGCATGTTTAGGAGTTTGGAAATTTCGCGTACACACGTATGACACAAGTGACTCCTAATCAGCTGACCATGTTCGAAGTCCGTGAGTTCCGCGGAGTACCGGGGTCTGCTCTGTGACGATGTATAATGACTACTGCGTCGCTGATATGGAGAACTGGCAGTAGGTGGCAGCACAATGCACCTAATATGAAAAGCGTATGTTTTGGGGAGTGCCCGGATACTTTTTATCACGTAGTGTATATAGCAGCTCGTGTTTCTGTGCATGTCCGGTACCTTCTCCCAAACCCCTGGACCTACTCCAACCAAATTTGTTACATAAACAGCAAACTTGAAGAGTATGAGCACTTGTGCGACCAGAATCTCATAACTTCCACAGGAGCGGATGTAATGTGAAATACATGGCTCACCACAACTGTGGAATTCGAGGATGCGAGCTTCCCGATATCACAGGACCGGCTGCTTGAAGTGCCCATTCAACAGGAGGAACTCGAAGAATCAGACAGAAATGGCCCGGAAGTTCCGGAAAAAACGTAAGGGCTTTCAATTTTTTGCCACAGCCCTGTAGCCATCCAGTCTCTCTTCGTTCTGCGTTAAATGTCTCGTCACTTCTTCGCAGTAAGACGACGAATTACTGCCAATAATTTATATCTGCGAGCGTAATATCGGCCTGTGTATACACTACTGGCCATTAAAATTGCTACACCACAAAGATGACGTGCTACAGACGCGAAATTTAACCGACAGGAAGAAGATACTGTGATATGCAAATGATCAGCTTTTCAGAGCATTCACACAAGGTTGGCGCCCGTGGCGAGACCTACAACGTGCTGACATGAGGAAAGTTTCCAACCGATTTCTCATACACAAACAGCAGTTGACCGGCGTTTCCTGGTGAAACGTTGTTCTGATGCCTCGTGTAAGGAGGAGAAATGCCTACCATCACGTTTCCGACTTTGATAAAGGTCGGATTGTAGCCGACTGCGGTTTATCGTATCGCGACATTGCTGCTCGCGATGGTCGAGATCCAATGACTGTTTGCAGGATATGGAATCGGTGGGTTCAGGAGGGTAATACGGAACGCCGTGCTGGATCCCAACGGCCTCTTATCACTTGCAGTCGAGATGACAGGCATCTTATCCGCATGGCAGTAACGGGATCGTGCAGCCACGTCTCGATCCCTGAGGCAATAGATGGGGACGTTTGCAAGAAAACAACTATCTGCACGAACAGTTCGACGACGTTTGCAGCAGCATGGATTATCTGCTCGGAGACCATGGCTGCGGTTACCCTTGACGCTGCATCACAGACAGGAGCGCCTGCGATGGTGTACTCAACGACGAACCTGGGCGCACGAGTGGCAAAACGTCATTTTTTTGGATGAATCCAGGTTCTATTTACAGCATCATGATGGTCGCATCCGTGTTTGGCGACATCGCGGTCAATGCACATTGGAAGCGTGTATTCCTCATCACCATACTGGCGTATCACCCAGCGGGGTTGTATGGGGTGCCATTGGTTACACGTCTCGGTCACCTCTTGTTCGCATTGATGGCACGTTGAACGCTGGAAGTTACATTTCAGATGTGTTACGACACGTGGCTCTACCCTTCATTCTATCCCTGCGAAACCCTACATTTCAGCAGGATAATGCACGACCGCATGCTGCAGGTCCTGTACGTGCCTTTCTGGATACAGAAAACGTTCGACTGCTGCCTGGCCAGCACATTCTCCAGATCTCTCACTAATTGAAATCGTCTGGTCAATGGTGGCCGAGCAACTGGCTCGTCACAATACGCCAGTCACTACTCTTGATGAACTGTGGTATCGTGTTGAAGCTGCATGGGCAGCTGTACCTGTACACGCCATCCAAGCTCTGTTTCACTCAATGCCCCGGCGTATCAAGGCTGTTATTACAGCCAGAGGTGGTTGTTCTGGGTGCTGATTTCTGACGATCTGTGAACCCAAATTGCGTGAAAATGTAAGCACATGTCAGTTATAGTATATTATATTGGTCCAATGAATACCCGTGTATCATCTGCATTTCTTCTTGGTGTACCAGTTTTAATGGCCAGTAGTGTACAACGGCGCTCCCCTCTGCTGATGGTTGGAACAATCCGTAGGGCCAGACCAGCCTTGCCCTTTGTCAGACCTCGGCGCGCCGCGTCATGGACTGGTTAGTAAGCATGTATCAAATAGCGAGGCCCCTGAAGGCCGAGATTCCTATCAGGAGCGAGTAGAGGTTACTGAGGTGACGTCACTGGGGTCTCAGACGCCAGGTTTCATGCGATGGAGGCTGATGATGGAGGCACTCATTTCTCTGTATGGTACACTAAAGACACTTACAGCTCCAATTTTAGTCGCCAGGTATCTTGAGAGTTATAACATATAATTTCTGATCACTCGCGTGCTTCACGCTTTCGAATAACACGTGTTCTTTCTTACTGCTAAATTGTCAGTAACATTGACTAACCGGACAACGTGAAAAAGTAACAACGAAAAATCTTATTAACTGTTTGACTACTACACCTACGTGCTCCGGGAAGGTCTCACTGAACCAAAAGCCAGTAAAAGAAGATCAGCTGGCTCTGCGTGCGTGGACTTTAAGAACAGACTCGGTACCTAGTGTATATGCTTCACTTAACGAAACGTGTCTTCAGAATTGTCGCAAAATAAAAACCTATTCGGAAACCTGCTGTTTCTTGCGGATATACTTCTACAAACATACTCCAGCATATATTATATCTGCGTATAAGAAACCTCGTCATACATTTATTTAAGTAGTTATTTTTAATGCAAAGAATGCAGTAATTTACGGATCTTTAGAGATGTAACAGTTCTCGGCTGGCCCAAGAAGCCGACTGCGGGTTCGTCATTGAATATTTTGTGGAGAATATCAATAGTATGTTTCTGTTTTAATGTACTTGTGAAGTTTCAGCTCTATCAAATATGTAAGCAAGAATTATTTTCTGTGAAACTATATTCAGTTTCCAGCACTTATAATGTCCTTCTTGATACTGCATCAAAAAATTAAAATATTTTCTATGTTACAAATACGAGTCTCCATTTAGCAATGATGTTACGTTCTTATATCAACCGTGACAGGTAATGTTTTGAAGGAAGAGAATGGTATGTAAAAAGGTGTTCATGTTGCATCCTATAAATTATATGAAATGACAATTTGGAAAACTAGAAATTCTAATCATTAATTGTTACTTTGATTCTCCCCTGCAAAATAAGGTAATTGTTGAGACTTTGAAAAGTATGTATTAAATGTTGCCTCTTAATAATGAACAATCTTTCGTTCCCTGCGATATAGATGCATTTGGAAAGAAACCGTTACCATATACACAATTTTCTTTTTCTTTGGGTAATTCTGGATACTTAAGACCAGGTGCCGTAGGCATGTGTCAGACATGGGGTTTCCCTGAATAAAAATGAAAAAAAAACACTAAATTTGTGGTGTAATAGTATATTACGATTCACCCGATTTTAACGAAAAATTTGTTTTTCTATGAAATATGAATTAACTATTACTGTTTATCGACGAAAGAGGACCATGAATACAGTACTGGATAGATCGTAGACTTTTAGACACTTCCATAAAGTTCGTTACGCTTTTTTCGAAAATATTTTGCAGTATATTTTCTCTCTCTTTCTGTCTGTCTTCGTCTTACACATGATATACGCAGCAATCCCTCCTGGGAACGCAGGAAGTAGAGGCGCGGAATGTTTCTATTCTTGGGAGGTTCAGACCATCAACAAAGGAAATAGCTTACGAAACACTCGTTCAACCAATATTTGAATATTGGTCGTCAATGTGGGATCCGTACAAAATACGACTAAGAGAGGAAATGGAACAGATCCAAAGAAGAGCAGCACATTTCGTTACAGACTGGTTTCGTAAGCGCGAAAGCGTTACGGAGATGCTCAGCCGACTCCAGTGGCAGAGGCTGCAAGGGAGGCACTGTGCATCGCGGTGTGTTCTACTGCAAAAGTTCGTTCCGAGAGCGTACGTTTCCAGGAGAGGCAGCCCACACGGAGGCTTACCAGCAGTTGTGCTTCCCGCGAACCATGCGCAACCGGAAGAGGAAAAGGTGGAAGTGGCACTGTATACAAAGTACCTTCCGCCACACACCGTAACGTGGCCTTCGGAGTATGGATGCAGGTGTAGATGTAGATGTGGATGCAGACGCTCTCGAAGCCATACGTATCGTAAGGAATCTTTTAAGAGTGTGTTTATCGGGATTGGAACCAGCCGCCTCTGCGTCTAGCACTACTTCACTAGCGGCCGGCCGAAGTGGCCGTGCGGTTAAAGGCGCTGCAGTCTGGAACCGCAAGACCGCTATGGTCGCAGGTTCGAATCCTGCCTCGGGCATGGATGTTTGTGGTGTCCTTAGGTTAGTTAGGTTTAACTAGTTCTAAGTTCTAGGGGACTAATGACCTCAGTAGTTGAGTCCCATAGTGCTCAGAGCCATTTGAATCATTTTGAGAACGGGCAAGCAACAGGAAATTGAGCAAGGCAAGACAGAAAGGGAAGGACCATCCTATAGGTAAAAAATTTACAGAAACGCTGACTTCGAGCACGTAGTAGGGTACACAATTCCACATACTTGAACCGGTTGTACAGCCATTGTCTACAGACCTGTGTTCACAGACGTTGCTGGTAATGATGAGAACGCACAACGATTTTATACCTCGTAAAATGTGAGAGTCTGCTGCTATTACAGTCCCTGAATCATTAGCATGACACATATGCTGATCAAATTTTCGGATGTTGTATTTCTCTGAACTGAAATTTCTTGGATGTTAACTAATGCGACGTAGTAAATACTGATGTAAACAAATCACTTCTGTGTCAAGAAAGTTTATACATTTTATTGCAGTTAAACAGTTTATTATTATTATTATTATATTAAAAGATTTTATATGTTTTATTGTGGCGCATTAACAGTAACAGCAACTACAACTGTTTTTTCTTCGTACATTCATAGCTGAAGTGGAGGACAGTGGGACATCAGCTGATATAAATTTATATTAAAAATGAAGAAATTCCTCCTGCTGTATTTAAGGAGTCGATTTTATTTTGGCAACTAGTCTCAACGTTGTAACAAAGTCATCTTCGGGTCCATACACATGTTGACGTCAACTACGTGCGGCTGATACTAAAAGTCAGTGCTGAGATCTCACCACTGACTTCTAGTATCAGCCGCACACAGCTGACGTCAACAAGTGTATGGGCCTGAAGATGACGTTTTTACAATGTTGAAACTAGTTGCCAAAATAAAATCGACACCTTAAATACAGCTGGAAGAATTTCTTCATTTTTAATATAAACAATTTTTTTTGGTTGGGGAGAGTGGGGAAGAGAGTGATATAAACTGTAAGCCGCCCTTCCTACCCTCCCCCCCCTTCCCCACCCCTCCCCCGTCCACAAGAATATAATACAGGATCCGCTTCAGGTTAGCAACCTCAGCTACGCATGCCAATAAGGTAAAAAAATATTATTTTTACTAATGTAGTGCTGAACCTAGCGGAGGAATTGGAAAGCAAGGTGCGTCTGAGTTTGCGATTCCGTCAACATCAAAGTCATCAGCTACGGAGCGCTCGCTCACTTGGATAAGAGTGACCAAGAGAGAGCCGCACGTGGCCTTGTAAGCGCTGTGCGCTAGCAGGGGCACCTCAGACGGTGGGCATAGACCGCCAGAGACCTGGCGGAATTGGTGGTCATCATTTCACGCGAAGTTATGACGTCATTGTCACATGTACACGCTGTGTCGATTTTTGTGATCGTTCGAGATCGCCGCCCGAAGTGGCCGTGCGGTTAAAGGCGCTGCAGTCTGGAACCGCAAGACCGCTACGGTCGCAGGTTCGAATCCTGCCTCGGGCATGGATGTTTGTGATGTCCTTAGGTTAGTTAGGTTTAACTAGTTCTAAGTTCTAGGGGACTAATGACCTCAGCAGTTGAGTCCCATAGTGCTCAGAGCCATTTGAACCGTTCGAGATCCTGATCTGAGGAGTAGCTCATGATATCTTTATTACTAGAACATTGATTGCAATTTTGGGTACTATAGTTGCCTTTTACTTCTTTGAAGGTGAGAACTTGTCAACTTCATACTAGTTACCTACACATATACTAGCTGAAAAACTCCGTATTATCCGGGTATTCAATTTGCCAAACGGCTACTAGAAACATAAACAAAAAATGGACCGTGTTTATTATGTAATATCAAATTTTAATTCATTTCCATTTATTCGTGAAAACACTTTTGAAACTATGAAACTGTCGTACAAAGAAATATGCATAATGCAAACATGTGTAAGCACAATTTTTAAATTAAGAAACACAGTATGCAAAATAGATATTCTCTGTAACGTTTCTTTCTGTACTCTGGGCGCATCTGCTTCGCTTGTCTACACCGCGTTTCTGTAAACCTCTCTATGGCAACGTTTCTTCATACCTCATAGCCGGCTATTGTTTTCGCTCACTGCCATTTCTGCTTCGCAGTTGAAAGCTGTAAAAAACGCTGCCAGGTGTCAGGGATTTCCCTAAGTTGACTCTACTGTCATAGTATTAAGAATAAATTTATTAAAACTTCATGCATGATGCTGCATTTTTTTTTCACGCATCTCTGTATATGACGTCTTATCTCTTGAACCGTGATAGGTAGGTAGTTCTTAGGCGGACAGCGATTTTTGCATGACAGTGAGGGATATGTGTACTAAGTTTGGTTGAAATCAGTTCAGTGGTTTAGGAGAAGACGTGGAAAACACACCCAGACACACACATTCATTTTTATATATGTTTGGATTACGATAGGTGACAATAAGCTCCCACAGTTGTAAATAACTGACTTCTTATGTTAAGGTACTATATTTTGCTGTAGTACCGTGTCTCAGTCGGTAAGGGTTGCTCTTACGAACCTAGAGATGCTGTGTTCAAACCCACCTTTATGCTACAATGCGTCCGTCTCCATAGCCGAGTTGTCAGCGCGTCTGACACTCGTGTGGAAGAACAATCCACGGTATTGCCAGGGATTTTTCTTTGGCATCAGGCCTCGAATGGGGTGCACTCAGCCGCATAATACCAATTGAGGCGTTACTCGAATCCGAGGTAGAGACACCAAGGTCTGAAAGTCGACAACAGTAGGGAGAAAGGTGTGCTGAAGTGCTGAACGCATGCCCCTCCATACTGCATCCGCTGGTGCCACATGGAAGCTGACAACACGGCGGCTGGTCGATACTGCGTGAACTTCAGCCCCTGATCGCAGAGTTTAGAGAGCTTTAGAGAGAGAATCACAGTAAGTTTGAACTGTTGGCAGGTTCTCATTTTGTACGAAGGAGAAGTCAGCAGCAGCTTTCAAAATTGCAGTGAATGTTTCGTAACATCACTGGTACACTCGCTCCACGATCCTGTATCAGATCACTCACTTTTGTTTCATAATAAAAACGAGCGGTACAAACTGTTGTGTGCTGGCTGAAAGATTAACAAGCAACGAAGCGTAATCTGGAACATCCTGTGTTTACTGCAGTAGAGAAGCTAGCCTCAAGCTGGGTGACGTCCTGTGGTGGTTCCCAGGGCGTGCTCGGCGTATTCTGAGGCTGTGTTTTCCGGGAGTTAATCCCTTACGTACGCCCGCAAGGATGTCTTAGTCCCCACGTGCCCACTTGATATTAACAAAAATATGTTCAGCATGGACGTCAACAAGAATCTCGCCGTTCCATACCCATGTAGTATGAGAAATATATCACCATTTCAGCAGCATTTCTGTTCGTCCAGTCCTGTGTATCGCTACAGTCACCATGTACAGTACCTTAGCCAATAGTATAAGACTGTTCAAACTCTGTACCAACCTAGTGAATTGTTTACGTGTGTACTTGTACAATATGTCAGGGAAACTCTACTGCGTTTCTCTCTAGTTTCATGCTTCGACGTACTTTCTAGTTCCTCACGTTGGCTATAAGCTTGCTGGCTCCCCTCCAAAGAGAGTTATGGCGGAGTACAAAGGACTTTGTATTCCTATCATTCGCTTCCTGGCCTTCGTCCCAGGCTTACTGTGGAGTCTGAAGATGTAAGTATCGCTTTTTGCTATAGCATGGGTTTTAGTTTCATATCTCAGTGTCCGTCCTCTGAGAGTCCGTATTTATGTTATTGCATTTGCATCTTGGATGTTGAGTTCATTGAATTACTTTTCTTGTTAATTTGAAAATGTGAGTTTTGCAGATGAGTACTCTGATTTTGTTCTTCTTTCAGTTTTCCTAATGATATCAATCCGAGTCCCACATGATTAACTTCCTAACGCTTCCTGTGTTTTTGGTTTTTAAGACTCACTTTACAACAAGATTCCTTGTTGGTTTTGGATTTGAATAAATATATGGTTCTGTGGTATGGACTTTCTGTTATGAATCCCACTTCTTGCAACCTCTCTCATGATTAGGCGACCCTGATTTTACAAATGTAATCAGGAAGAGACTACGGTGTTTTTTTTATTTCAATTTTATGATGTTACCATTGTGCTCAGCAGCCAAATTAAATAAGGAATGCTGCATAACATGCGAAGCTGTTTATTGTCGTGACGAGCGAGTAGCGGATGCATGTTTTTGCTTCGGATTTCAAAGCGTTACAAATGCAGTTTAGTTTCAGAAGATATACTCAGTTGCACCTTCAATTCGTCTTCTAGAATGGCTGCCGCAAGTTAGGGTCTCGAACAATGAACAAAGACGATAACGGTGAGGCGTAGCACCTTGCATTGAGCCTATGTAAAGGCGCGTCCACACGGTGCCTCTTTCGTGTTCAACTTTGCCTATGCGCATTAATTTCCAACAGCGCAACTATGCATGCTCATTTTTGCATGCGTAATTTCATGGAAATGGAGGCCTTACATTAAGCGCATTCCCACTCCCCTCCGGTGGGAATCTTTGCGCTTTTCAGCAGAGTCGTATGTGTTTGATTTTGTAGTGGGTTGAGGCTATGCTGTAAAGCGAATTAGGTGTAATAATGCCCGTTGACTCCAAAGGAAGAGCGCTTAAGCTTTAGATGGTTACAGGCAAAGAAAAAAGATTTGTGGAACACTGCTTCTGAAGATTATTCGAATGAAAATTCGAGATGAGTTTCCCTGTGCTTCGCGTATTAGATAAAAAGTCTCCTATCGTATTTCTGTGTAAAACGGGATCTGTAAGTTTCAAAGTTGGAAAACTGAAGAACAAACCAAAAAATTATGAAAAGTGTACACATATGAAAACTGTGGATGAATATTCGTGCTATGGCGACTTAAAAGCACAGCAACTGACGAGCCTGACATCTGAAGAAAAGAAGTGATGGGATATGTGAACCTCCTCAACAGACTACTAAAAATAGAGTTGAACCACACTGATGATGCAAAAAATATGAAACTGAAATACGCAAGCTCTGTTGTAGTGGAATCTGGCGCCTATGAAATTTCCAAATATGTCGAGTCTGAGGATGTTAATATAAATATCGTATTTCATGACTGAACACACATGACGCATTGAAAGTAAACTAACCATCACACAACGACTAAGAATTTCCCTTAATTATTTCTCAGGTTCAGGAATAATCACTTTTATTTTTATTTATTTATTCGTGTTCCGTTTACCCAGTAGGCAAGAGAATTGCATGGATATGGAACGAGTAATAATTATACATAAGAATAGTAGTTAAGATGCTAATAGGTAAAAATTGTAGTATTGTATACCAATGAAATATGTTAATAATTACAAACTTATACATTTTCTGCAATAGAAAGAGATAGAAAACAATCAAATAATAAACTACAATTATTCCACATCACAAGTTACCAAAAATGGCTCTGAGCACTATGGGACTTAACATCTAAGGTTGTTAGCCCCTAGAACTTAGAACTACTTAAACCTAACTAACCTAAGGACATCACACACATCCATGCCCTAGGCAGGATTCGAACCTGCGACCGTAGCAGTCGCCTAGAACCGCTCGGCTACTCCGGCCGGCTCACAAGTTACAACTCTGATAGGATTGAAATGCTTTGTTTTGAAATGCAAGCGACTATATAGTTACCAGGTAACAATTTTATTGCCAGCTTTATCGCTGCCGTTTCCAAAGCAGAAAATCTAAGCTCTCATAGTGACCTCCTCCTGAAATTTGCAGGCGAAACGTTGTCATCGCTTTATATTTTTCATACGTCTGTTGCTTATGTACTTCTTTGCCTACAGTCGCTTTTGCGTTTTCCTTTTTTGTCGCCCTTTCATTACAATAAGTGTAACTCAGTGAGCCGTGGCGGTCTTCTCGCAATGTGTCGATATCAACTGTTCGTATGATCTTTGACTAACATGTTGCCGCTGGATCGCAGCTCCCTCTAGTGTGGCGGTTGTGGGCGTGTGGCCGGTTTGGTGGGAGGAAGAGCTGAAGAACGAAGCTGTGAGGAGCTTCCCGTGGGGCCTCGCCGCCATAGTGTTGGCCGGTGGCGAGCGACAAGCATTGGGTTGATGTTTGCCCGTGTGTTATCGACTACCGACGTGGCTTGTGCTGTGATTTGTCAGAAGAGCGCCGAGCTGTCAGGGCAGTGTTCACTGTAATTTTGGTCTGTCTTCCTTCTGTTTGTTGGTTTTGGATGTCCGTGTCTCCATGGTATTCGAAGGGCAATGTAATTGTAATTTGTTTTATATATTAAACTTACGTATCCGTGGGGTTTGTAAACCTTTAGCCAGTGTTAACCGACGTGTTGCAGAAGGGAGATTATATTAAATGTTAGGGTGTGCATTAGTACAGGGTGAAAAGTATTTAAACCGACAAACTCTGGGAGGTTGTAGGGGACATCAAAACAAATATTTTTCCCTAATGTCATTTTTTCCTATGAGGAATATTTAAACCGGTAGAGGAAGATTTCTCTGGTCGCCAATTAATTAAACCAACAAACACTTTTCCATTTTTTTATGACCAAGAGACAACACATTAACACAACCCAATTTCAATTACAGTAGATTTTCAAAAATGCCTCCATTGACACGTAAACAAAGGTTACACCGTCGGATCATGTTCTGTCTGACTCGGGCAAAAACCCCAGGAGTATCCTGAATTGTTCCTGCTGCTGCTACTATCCGAGCAACCAGATCCTCTTCTGATGCAACAGGAGTTGCGTAAACAAGGTTGCGCATCTCTCCCCACACAAAAAGTTGAGAGGGGACATATCTGGGGCTAGAGCAGGTCATGGTACGGGACCACCTCTGCCAGTCCACGTTTCTGGGAACCGTCGGTCCAGGAATCGACGCACACGACGACCGAAATGTGCCGGCGCCCCGTCATGTTGGAACCACGTGCGTTGTCTTGTAGGGAGCGGGACGTCTTCCAGCAATTCTGGCAAAGCTCTGGCGAGAAAATTGTAATAGTGCCTGCCATTTTATGGCCTAGGTAGCAGATACGGGACAATTAAACAGTCCCCAACAATACCGACCCACACATTAACGAAGAACCGCACTGATTGAAGAATCCCGCTCCACATGCTGCAAGACAGCTTCCTCAAATTGCAGCGTTCTTACCGTGCGACGGCGTCCCTGTCCAGCTAATCTGCTAAATAACCCGGTCTCACGCAGACGTTGGTACACAGCAGCAAAGGTCGTATGATGCGGGATACGGCGATTAGGATATTGTTGTTGATAAACCCGCTGTGCAGCTCATCCGTTGTGGTGCGCTACGTAGTACGCACCAACCATATCAGTGTACTCACCCCATGTGTATCGCTCCATTAGTAAACAGAGACAATGCACTACTACACTGGTGGACAGCAGTTGCCTACAACTGAAGAGCGTAATACGCCCTCTAACAACTGACGAGCGTAATACGGCCTCCACCGGTTTAAATAATCCTCATAGGAAAAAATGACTTTAGGGGAAAATATTTGTTTTGATGTCCCCTACAACCTCTCAGAGTTTGTCGGTTTAAATACGTTTCACCCTATATATACGTTACCTGTTCTTGTCAGCCTTCCCTTAGTTCTTCTGATTTTTAAAGTAAATGACTGATCATGTGATTTTCAAATGCAGATGCAGTGCAATGTTTAGTATTACCAGTCACCACTGTTGATTAATTATTTGTGTCAGAATGTGTATCTCTTTTGCCACTATATTGGGCTATTGAAAATTTGGTTTTGTGTTTTGCTTTCTTGAAGCTAATGGCAAAGGCCTGAGTTGTCTAAGAAATTACATAGTGGGTCTGTTCTATTTAAGTGGCTCAGATAAATTTTAGTCTGCTTCAGGAAGGATTCGTTTCCTCCGAACTGCTATGGGAAAATGTGCGTACTGATGAGTTCTGAATGTCTTGCGAGTGTCCTTGTGGGTGCTTTAATGGTTTGCTAGGAAAGGAAATTTTGCTGATATTACTATCTTACTGCTGAAAAGATTTTTTAAAAATATTTGTAGCTTGTTTCTTACATAGTTTGGTTATCTTATTTACAAACAATCAAGTTGTCATGGTTCTTGGTAAGAGCTCAGATTAATTAATTCTACCCTAAGAGTTATTTATTTGATGCACAACTGTGCGTTGGATTATTTGTTCTGCAGGAAACATTTGTACTCCACTGCCGGTACTTGTTGCCCAGGATCGGACCCCACTTACTCACGCCTCGTCGGCTTGCTTTGCCGGCTGTTTATGTCATTTGGAGTGCATATGCCCGGCAGCTCTTTCGCACTGTTTCCTCCAACCGCAACCGAACTGTTTAATGCTCCTGTTCAGGTTAAGTTTATACTTATATTGAGTCTGAATTTGAATCCGTTAGCTTGTGGCCTTCAACTTAAGCAAATTTTGCTGTGCGTTGGGATCCCAACATACACCTTAACCTGTTGCAGCTTAATTATTCTTGTGTTTAAAAAAATTCTTCAATTGATGTGTTTTCCTAGATTTAAAATTTACCTTAATAGGTACTGGTATTAAATTGTTTTTCACTGTTTTTGAATATGGTTTTAGGTTTTTTAATCAACCAAGTTTATATCATGTTTTACTCTCACTGTTATAGAATTAATTTCGTTCTGGTGTATTCGGGTAAAGTTGTTTAGATTCACGTCTGCATTTATTACGCGTTTAACCTTATTGAATTCTGTGTCTTATACAGGGCGTGTCTTTGCGTCAAAGGATATTAAGATATTAAGTATTCTTTGGGTTGAAATTAGCTTTAAGTTTTTCTGTAAATTATTTAAATTGGCAATGAATTTTAAATGAGTTTCTCATAGCTTGGCCTTTAAATTAATTAAAAAAGGCTTTATTGGCTGCTGTGTGATTGAAACTGTGTAAAATAAATTTGTGTTCTACCAATGAATGAAGTGTGTAAAATTCCCTCTGGTCGAGCCCTTCCCGGTTTCCCTTCCTGGCTACATTAAGAGGCCGTAATTATCCCCATTTCAACAAGCTCCCAAGCAAAGAAGGGGATCCACAGCAGACTGCTTGCGCAATGAGGCAACATGTGGACTCGAGAACGCCCATGCGTAAATGCGTTTTCCAAACAATTTTGTGCATGCCGTTTTATTTCTGTGCATCTGCGATTGCGCACGACGAAAGAGGCATCGTCCAGGCGTACCTGAAGAGAAGGAAGCGAGCAGATAGAATGAATCATGGTTATCGAATGGCATATGCCCTCTGATCCAGTAGCTAGCTGCAAGTAGCTACGACTGCGGCCGAAAAGTGTCAGCATCTTAAGGACTAGCTAATAATACGAAAATAAAACAAATTTCGGAAACAAAATTAATCTATTGTGACTATTAAGACTTTAATTATTGTTAATTTAATTTATTAGCGTCAAAGATGGGGTGAATGAAAAGTAAGATAATTAATGAATATTATTATATTAACTGAGTGTACGTTAGAGTGAGAATAGTATGCAGAGAGAGTGAATCGTACTCAAGGGACTTTTGTAATGTGCAACTAGCCAGCTTATGCTACTGGGAAAACAAACATTTTTTATTTAAAGAGGGAGTTATTTTCATATTTGTGGAGTTTCTAAATTTGTTCATTTAGTAAACTGCTCATGACAGCTATTAAGTAGTGATTGTTCAAATGTAAAAGAAGCGAGATAGCACAGTTTAACGCATATCAGATTGTCTATAATGTGTATCAGCCAGAGGACAGTACGCGCGTGCTTTATGGGCTGAAGAATTGGTTTGTGAAGTTCAAAAGTTCACTTCGGAGTGCAGCCATCACCATATTCGTTTGATACAAGGAGATGTGACTAGGTGCGATAATGTTGCAGGATAATGATAAAAACTTGACCGTGGAGTGCCGCAAAGTGGATATGAAAGTGGGAGAAGAACGAAAACATAAAATTCCGATTTTAATACGTGAACTGTGACTTTTGAATAACCAAAATCCACGTGGCATGTTATACAAGCCGTAACTGCAATTTGATCATTCGTAGGGGTCAAATTATATAATATTTGAGAGAGTATACTGTCAGATTACCCGTTTCGTAATCCTTTCTGGTACTAGGTTTGGTTCGACATCATAAGCTGGCTATTACGACTGACTATGATTGCGTGTAAGAGTTGAAACTGGAACTTAAAATTAACACGGGTTTGGTAGTGTTATTGTATCGAACAAGTGCCAATATACCAATATTTTCACTCACAAACTACCTTTCAGTGAATCGCTCAGGGAAGGTATCTGGATCGGACTGCGGCAGAAGAAAGTTACCTCAAGGTGAGTGGGATCATTCTGTAGTACGAGCAAAAGTAACTGTGCAGTTAATATGGCTTTTGTCGTCTTCCTCGTAGTGTGCAGGTGTCACAATGACGTCTCTTCTACTCACTTCTTCCGCAATGAGTGGTACCCTGGCAGAGTGGATGTCCACCGTTCAGCGACCGCTGGCCGGTTGCCTGAAAGGCGGCTTTCACCAGCGGCCAGTGAGCCGTTAGTTTTTTGTCGAACCGCCTGGGAAGCTGGCGTTGTGCGCCGGATGCAGCCCGCTGAACCCGGCTTCCGTGGTCCAGAGGGATCTACATCTGCATCTGCGTCTACCTCTACATTCGGCAAGCACCTTATGGCGTGTGACGGAGGAGACACTGTGTACCATTGTAACTTTCCCCCTTTCCTGTTCCAGCCGCCAATAATCCGCAGGAACAACGAATGTTGGTAAGCAACCGTGTTAGCTCGAATGTCTCTAATTACATGTCTAATGATACCTGTTCTTCTCAAAACTCAGATTTAAAGGCAAAGTCGGTATTCTAAATGAATCCTGTAACTGACTTTAAATACCAATAGTCATAATACAAATAGAGCTTTCTTTCGTTGCCTTGAACAAGTACCGGACACAAAAAATTAGGTTTTTGGCTCGATTTCATTTAAAGACTCGTTAAATAGATTGCCAGAGAAATCACCTGTCAGTATGTTGTGTGATCTAAGGAATTAAATATCCTCGTACTGGATACACAAGACAACATACTAAAATTTTACTTTTCGTTATTAACAGAATATAAAACCGGATGGTTTTAAGGAGGCTGACTAGGAAACAGGCTTTTCAATATAAGAAATCACTGAAAATTTATTTTTGAATCAGAAACACACGAAGATATTAAATAACATACAATTGCATGGAATGCTGGTGCTAAAAATTCGACACATGGTACCTGTGACGGTACAAACCCCCGTTACTAGATGAATAGGTCTAGTGTGCAAGCATCGCTTTGTGGAGAGCGAGCGCGCTACATGGTGCGAGATTGTCGGAAGCGCGTGGCGCGCGCCCGCAAGACTTGCAAAGGTCGGTGGGATGGTCTCCGGCGCAGGGCGTCCACGTGGTCTACAGCTTGGGGCATTATTCGGTTTTTCGCGCATTACGTGAAAACTATGTAACTTACGGTGAAGAGCCATACGGCAGTGGATTGTCGTCAGCAATATGCAACTTCTGAAAGGTCGATCTTTATTTCAAGTCACGAGACGCAAAAGTTATAGTAACCTCAAAATCGGTTAATATCACGAATAATGAAAAATTAATAAAAATTGTAAATAACAACTTACAAGGATGAGTGAGCGCTCATTAAAAACGTCTCGTCATAGCGGATCGAGTGCCGTAGTCATATGTTAAGATTCATAAATAATTAAGCCCATAAAGAGCAGTAAACAAAGTTTGATGGAAAATTGTTTATAAAATTCAATAGAAAGTTCATGACGTGAAGAACGGCACTAAATATTTTGGGTGGCATAAAACGTATTTTACACTAGTTAAGTTATACTATATAACTAACTTGCAATAGTTTTCATTGTTTGCAAATTATTATTAACATTTATCGCCCATAATTAATTAATTATTATCGATATGAAGATTTTGAGCAGCGCAATGTGTAGATCGCTACAGATTACGTCTAAAAACGGTGCCATATGCAGTTCTATGTTAAAACTTTGCAGCACAGATGTCAACAAACAAATCTGCGCTAAGTGGCGAAATTTTGCAAAAACTAAAACTTGATTTACGGGCGATAGAATAATCCTAGAAATTAATGTAACATAGTGAATAAGATGTACTTTTAGTGCGGTTCCGATGATGCACTTATTTCTGTCGAGGGATGTATGTATCAAAATTTGTAATCTTAACTGGTGAGACTGGTACTTAAATAACCAGGGCGTTGGACATCCGAGCCTATATAAGCGAGCGGCCATCTTGGTCAGGGTTCAGTCGTTGGTCTGTCGTTTTGGAGGGTGGGTGGCGAGCAAGCCCCACTTGAGGGTGGCCCATGTGGTCGCTTGAGAATTCTTTTTCGCGCTAATTTATTTCTACAAAGAGTATTATTTAATAGTGCAATTGTGCAAGCATATATTTGGTGAACTGGAAGTGCTACGTTTATTTGTGTGAGTGCGATTTACGAGGTATACATCGTCGTAAGTGAACATTAGGCGAACTGTGATTTCGCGCCAAAACTGTTAGAACAAAGAGGACGGTGGGACTTGTGGTTCTGATCGAATTGACTGAATGACTTTCGATTATAGCACCCTACGTTACTGCTATTGGAGGCTCGGAGTCAAATTATTATTAAAGTAAAACTGTAAACCGTCTCACCAGTGATAATTTCATTGTGTGAAAGAAAAGGAGAACGCCGATAAGTAGTGATTGAACTGTGTCGTGGAAAACTGATTTTAATATAATAATCGCCTAATTTTGTTCCCTAACATAAACTGTACTTATGTCTGAGTGAATAATTAATTCAAAACTATAACAAATGAGCGTGTGTTTAAGTGTACTATTGCACCAAGTGTGGAAATCATCCCATGGGACTCACGTGAGAACCAAAATTTGCAGTAACATTTTTTTTACCAACATTTGTATATGCACATTCGTCTGAAAACGCTGCAACCGTACTACTTCTTTATTTACCGCCCCGTCGCATACCCTACTTTAAGAACATAGCCTCCACTCCTCGAACCAAATCTGCTAAATAACGAGTAGAATTTACTTGACGTACACACACGAAAAATCACACTACCTTCCCTACGGCAAAAGGGATAGACTTTAGAAGAATGCTTCCACATTCCACGTTCATCTGCACTGAGTCAGAGAGTAACTATGTATGACGTTCAGTTTCTGAGGACAAAGGCCCGTTCCAAGAATTCGGTACAAATTTACTAATTTCACTGCATAGTTACAAAAAAAAAAAAAAAAAAAAAAAATAAACACACGTTCACTCCGTAGCGAAGATGAGGATTCAGTCCGATCACGAGAGGTGATTACGTCGGATCGCAGCCTTATAACGTTCAAGGGAAGGCAAGTTGTGCAGTAGAATGTAAGCTACTAAACACTTGACAATAAAATACGAAACGAGCGACAAATCATAATTAGTGCAAGCACACAGAAAAGCACACGATACATTCATACACGGTATATAAAACTACATCACTTGGCGTTTTTGGTCACCACCACCAAGTTGTAATTAAACGAAGGGTCACATTAAGTAAATTGAATACAGATAAAAATAACACCGTTCTCTAACAGGTATGGCCGGCCGCGGTGGTCATGCGGTTCTAGGCGCTGCAGTCCGGAACCGCGGGACTGCTACGGTCGCAGGTTCGAATCCTGCCTCGGGCATGGATGTGTGTGATGTCCTTATGTTAGTTAGGTTTAAGTAGTTCTAAGCTCTAGGGGACTGATGACCCAAGATGTTAAGTCCCATAGTGCTCAGAGCCATTTGAGCCATTCTAACAGGAATGATCTGGATAGCATGACTGACGATGCCTGCACTGAAGAACGACTAGTAGAAAATCAAATAATCTAAGTCTTAGACACTTCAACTTATGGTGCGAGAGATGACTACTCCGAACATCCTTACCGGCGACCTAGGGAAAAGAAAAGCTTGCACGCTACCGTAGCCCAGGTCCTCGCAGAAACGCTCAGAGTGGCTTGCTGTGCGGCTACCTGTGCCACCCCTACAATAACTGTTGACTAATGGCTACTAATGTCTCTTTGACGCAACGTAGCTCTATTCAAACTCTACACAAAGGTTGGCTAAAAGGCTTGCAACGGCCACAGAAACCTTGCAACCAAAGAATTCTGAAGTACCACTCACAAACAACTCACATAAAAGATATGGCATGGATGCACGATTAACAGGCTATATAGACACATATAGAACATGCAACATAATTATAAATTGGGAAATCGCACTCTCCAAGCCTTGAATTCCCACTGAGGTTATTAAATTTCGTACTCTTCCGTTCATCTTTCTTTCCAGTTTCAGGCACAGACTCACCGAACAACGGAGGTGCCAAGAGACGTAAGACCGAAGTTTGGTTTGCAAACTCTACGGAACGGCTCACTTAGAGACGTATCAGTGTTCATGGCCTTTTCTACTTCAACATCTTTATCTATATACATACTCAACAATCCACCATACAGTACGTGGCAGAGGGTACTTCCAACCACTACTACTCATTCCCTTTCCTGTTCCACTCGTAAAGGGAGAGAGGGAACCACGGTTGACTATACAGGGTGTAAATTTTAAGTTAACAAACCAGATTAACTCGAAAAATAAGCTTCACACGAAAAAATGTGTAGAATCCAAAGTTGATAATTTTCGAGGGGGACATCTGCTGGTGCTAAAATTAGCCTGCCACCCAAGCCCCCTGGGAGGTGGGGCAGGATTCAACTTTAAAATTTCAAATGGGAACAGCCATTTTTATTGCAGAATTAGATTCAACATAAAAAACTACGTGCATTTGTCCTAAACATTTGTTTTGATTCTTGGTAGTTGGCGCTGTAATTCAAGAAAATCCATATTCTCATTTTTGGGTGGAAAATGGGTAAGGATAAATAAAAAGTAGGATGTTTGGTTAGTTAGTCAGCTAGTCAGATGATTTGTTTGATAATTAAAAGTGGTGTGGCCTCGACCACGAAACAAACAAAACTAATCCGATTCTGCGGAAAGAATTAATACAGTATTTGGGTCAACATTTGTAAGGGGAGAGGGGGAGAGTTTTAGTTTTAGCGAATCAAAATTTACGAAGTCAATAAGTATTTTTTATCTATCCGTAACCATTTTCCACGCAAAAATGTGAACACGGATTTTCTTGAATAACAGCGCCACCTACCAAGAATCAAAACAAATATTTCAGACACCTCTCGTACAGTTCCCGTAGATCTTCGATGGCATTCATGTCGGTCGATCTCGGTTGTCAAATCACTCCCTCGAATTGTCCAGAACGTTCAGAATCGTTGTTTGGATACATGAAGTTTATGAATGGCTGCAAACGATCTCCAAGTATCCGAACATAACCATTTTCGGTCAATTATTGGTTCAGTTTGATCAGAGGACCCAGTCCATTCCATGTAAACACAACTCGCACCATTATGGAGCTACCACCAGCTTGGACAGTATCTTGTTGACAACTTGACTCCATGGCTTCGTGGCATCTGCGTCACACTCGAACCCTACCATCAGTTCCTACTAACAGAAATCGAAACTCATTGGACCACGCCACGGTTTTGTGTTCGTCTCAGAATAATGAATTCCCTAACGTTTTGCGACTGGAATGTCACATGCGTCTAGCTCCAACTACCATTGTAATGTTGTTGCTTTAATTTGCTATGAAAGCGGTACTGATAGACAATAAAAGCGGGTTAAAAGGTGTGAGCTGTCTGAGGAAGTTAACCTTGCGTTACTGCGCAACTGTTTCACCAGGTATCCAGTCTAGATTACCAAATTCCCAACCAGACTAACATTACTTATAATCTTTTAATAGGCATACGACAACCGGTGATTATATATATATAAGAGAATTTAAATAAAAGAAATAAATCAGTTTATATTTGGAAATTTATTTTAACATTGATCATTGAAATTTCAGCATATTAAACTTGAGTCGTAACTAAGCTGGTGCCTTATTTAGGACTGTGAAAATGTGAGTTTGTAATCTTATGGAACACATCAAATAGGGAGCCAAGATTGGGAGACTACATACAACACTGTATTCATAAAATAACACACAAAGAACGTTGAAACATATGCAAGAGGAAATTAACCACAACCAACCGATTCAATTTTCACCCAAAGAAGTTACGTTCGTAGCGCAATCCTGTCCGTCATGAAATTACCACACACTGGTGTACTAAATTCATACTAACTCTCTGTGAAATCTTCCCGAAAAGAATAGCTGAGGGCTACTTTGATGCTTTCACCACATGCTTCACGTGGTCAACTTGGTTTACACAAAGAGCGTAACTCCATAATAATTTTGATAATTAAAATAAATTACATCGAAACGCAATTTACTAAAGAAAAACCTTGAACTGATTACTATCGTCGTACTATTAACCTGATGGGTCAAACAGTTGTATAAGCACGTGGTACTGGTCTCACAAAGTACACCCCACGTGGGTTGAACATAAAGAAAAGTTGCTATATTGAAAAATATTGTCAAGACGAGACGCTATAATCACACGAGCATTCGCATTTAAGATTGATGATCTTAGTAAGAGATACTGATCAACATGTGGTTCCACTTTACTCACAAAGTAGTGACAAAGCAACTACCGGAAGATATTCTGAACTTCACACGCGAATTACACTGCGTTGCAATTTAAGATAACATTAGATATTTTAGAGCTAAACCTGAAATAAAGGTGATTAAATTTTCAGTTAGGCTGAACTTAAGAAATCCATTGTCCTACGGACTTAGCAGACACGCGCTTAGCCGGAGATCTTACCACTTCAGACGCTCGCCACGGACAGACTAACCTGCGCTGCTACCGAGCGTGCTTCCCAGACACAAACGGAAGTGACCAGAGAGGCAGCTTCCTATACCAACATGACAAGGGACGGACAGGACCATACTAAGGATAGAAACCTCTTTGCTTTTAGAAAGCGTAGCTACCTGTTCCGACGTTGGTCCTACTGTTCTCTAGCAGACAGGCTTGTCTGCTACCCTCAAGCATGCAACTAGAAATACATTTGCTCATTCATCCTCTCACACAGAAGGGAAGGGGGATGACAGTATCTTATCATATACAGTATATAAAAGAAAGCGGATGTAGGTTCCGTATGAGACTGTGTGACATGAATTAAATATAAGAATTACATATAAACTGTGTTTTAAAGTGTAGTAGTGTGACAGATCGTTCTTGTTTATGTGTAAAAGTAACACGTTTCACTGCTCAGTCTCCTCCCAGACAGTCAGAAACGCCACAGTAAATTTAGAAGAGGAATTTATGCCGTAAATGACAACAGATTTAAGAAATGAACATGAAAGGAATCCAACAGAGACCTTTCACCATTCTGCATTCAAAGTCAGTTAATTCGCGTGGTGCGGTCGTAATTACTTCGGACACCTTTCCACGTGAATCACCCGAGTACAAACGACAGCCCCGCCAGTGCACTCCCCTTTTATACCTTGTGTACGAGATACTACCGCCATCTGTATATGTAGATATCGCTACCCCATGGCTTTTATTCAAAATGTTCAAATGTGTGTGAAATCATATCGGACTCAACTGCTAAGGTCATCAGTCCCTAAGCTTACACACTACTTAACCTAAATTATTCTAAGGACAAACACACACACCCATAACCGAGGGAGGACTCGAACCTCCGCCGGGACCAGCGGCACAGTCCATGACTGCAGCGCCCCAGACCGCTCGGCTAATCCCGCGAGGCCCATGACTTTTATTGCATCAGTGTATAAGGTTCATAAGATTATAGAATACTACATTGAACTTCGCTCAGTTTTTTTTCATTATTACGACGTATCATAGCAACGTCATATGGGGCCCGCCCGGCTAGCCGTGCGGTTTAAAGCACTGCTTCCCGAGCGGGAAGGCGTGCCGGTCCCCGGCGGATTAGTGTCGAGGTCCGGTGTGCCGGCCAGCCTGTGGATGGTTTCTAAATCCGTCGGCACACCGACCGTGCTGGCGAACGTTAACGTTGAGCGTGCCAAGTTCAACGTGCTGTTGAATGCTCAGGAACGATGCGACTCGTGCATACGGTACGTGGGCCCCAACGTGGTACACGCGATCGCAACGCACTCCAGCGACAATTGATGGATGTTTCTAGTTCGTAAATCACACTGTTTACTCAACGGGCGCGCGTAAAATTCCCACGTTACCACATTTCTTCCATCGTCCACGAAAAGGAAAGTACCATGTCCAACCAATAAGGACACAGGTTTATAAAAGTTCCCTCAAACAGTGCGTTACAAATTTGGAATACTTCTCCGCATAAGATAAACATTATTTCATCATTCCCACGTTTTAGTAAAACCCCAAGGTCAGTCTTACTTGATCACTGTTCCTATCCAGTAGCAGAATCTTTGCAACATGTGAATTACGAAGTGTAAAGCAAGAAGGATCAAAACATCTTTATACAAGTAGCGCAAGCTGTCCTTTAGATTAACCCAATCGAACAATGTCACCCCTCAAAAAAAGGTGAACTTGTATTTACATAACATCAAATATTATGATGTATACTCATATTAAACTAGTAATGAAGTATCAGAACTTAATAAAAACGCGAATGTTAGGGGAAAAAAATTGATTGTATCAGGACGCGAACCACTGCCCCAACGTAAATAACTCTTCACCGGTCAGTGACTCTACTTTTTTTTTTTTTTTTTTTTACTAAGAGTGTTCAGTTATGCAGTTATGAGTAGGTGGAGACAAGGCGGGCAGGGGTCGGAAACCGAGGCCTGGCCGCGATGTCTCCCCCCTCCCGTCCCTGAATCACTCCCTCAAAGTAGCTTTTATATTTATTTGTATTTTATTATCATGATTTTTTTTACCAGGAACAGGGAAATTAACAAAAGATCTTTATTGGTACAAACTGAAATACGACAGAAATGCCATCCTTCCGGCGAAAATACCAAATGGTTCAAATGGCTCTGAGCACTATGGGACTCAACTGCTGAGGTCATTAGTCCCCTAGAACTTAGAACTAGTTAAACCTAACTAACCTAAGGACATCACAAACATCCATGCCCGAGGCAGGATTCGAACCTGCAACCGTAGCGGTCTTGCGGTTCCAGACTGCAGCGCCTTTAACCGCACGGCCACTTCGGCCGGCGAAAATACCACAAGACATTATACTCGTACAAGGCGAGCAATTTTTTGTTTTGTTTTTAGGAACAAGGTGTAGGAAAAAAAGAATAATAATACTGATGTAAGCTAAGAGGTGTGAAGCAATATACAGTGGAGCGAGGGAAAAACCAGTGTGTTCTGTATACTGCATAAAAGAAAGGAGGCGCGTGTCCATGCGTCTACTCCACTGTGGGTTACAATATAGGAAGTAGCGCGGGGAGTCTCAGATGTCAGCAGGGGGGGGGGGGGGCGGGAGTGTTGTCGGCGTGTGGCACCATCCAACTGAGCGGGGGTGACGTAAAGATCGCTTGTAGGTAATTGGCGAAGAAGGCGTGGTAGCGCGGTCGGTGTTCGACTTGACTGTGGACGGTTTGTAAGTACTGCCAGAAATCAAGGCGTGATTTGTCGCCATCGTTATACATGTAGGTGATCGTCCATCCCTTGACCCATACAATCGCATGATTTTTGGAGGCGGGGAAATAAGTATTCTCAGGATGGATAAAAGTCCATGGGTCAATCGAGTCCGGCGGAACGCGGAGGTAACAGGCAACGAACTGTCGGGCAAGTTTCCAGACGTCACTGGTGGCAGCACAAGTCAGTTGATGGACATCGTCATCCACGAGGTGGCAAATGGAACAAAGTGGAGAGTTCATTAGTCCGATGGCGTGAAGGCGATGATTTGTGGCGAATTTTTCATTTGCGACTTGGTACCATGTTGCCCGGACGTTGGAGGGAAGAAAAGGCTGGTGGATATGACGCCAAACCGTGGGCCACCACTTGGACGGATGTCTGAGTTCGATATTGTTGCTGGATATGGATCGAAGCAGTAGGGTGTAAAAATCTTTAGGTCGAGGAGAACGCGTGGTCGGTAAGTGTGTGTGAGCATAACTGAAGTCGACGATGAAATCAGAAATGTGCGTCAGATGGTGCTTGATGTGTCCGACTGGTACTGGTGGTGTTATGGTCGCGGGCACAAGAATTTCCAGCAAGCTGCGCGTAAGAGAGGTGCCCCCGTGCCACTGCTTGTGCATGGTGGACATGTACAAGGACGCCGCTCGGAGTCGCACATTGACAAGGCCGAGGCCTCCCGCTCGCATGGGAAGGGTGAGCGTGTCGTAGCGGACCTTAAAGAGCGTACCGGCCGTAAGTATCCGAAGGCAGCTTGGAGGCTGCGTCCAATTGTTGATGGCAGCGGGAGGACCTGTGCGATGTGGACCATTCTGGACGCCACATGTTGATTGAGGTATTGGACACGCTGTAAAGAATCGAGTCGTCGGAGAAGATTTTGTCGCACCGTCGTGCGGATAGTTTGGAGCGCACGCCGAAAATTGATGGCAGCGGAGCGGCGCACGGTGGAGGTGAAAATGATACCAAGGTATCGTAGTTTTTGTACACACGGGAGAGGTGCTAAGTCGTCGTGTGAGAGGCCGCGTCCAATGGGCATCGCCGCGGATTTAGCCACATTCATGTTACTGCCCGCTGCAGTGCCGTACGTTGATATCAAATCAAGTACCGTGTGTGTTTCACTCCGTGAGCGGATCAAGAGGAGGAGGTCGTCCGCATAAGCACAACATCGAAAACTGTGCTGTCGCAAAGTGAGACCAGAAAGGTGGCTCGTCAGACTCCCGATGAGTGGCTCCAGGCTTATGGCATACAGTAGGGCCGAAAGTGGGCAGCCTTGCCGTACGGAACGCCGGATTGCCACTGGTCCCACCACACGGCCATTAACCTGAATCAGCGATTCGGCGGTGCCGTACAGGCGCCGGATAACGTCGATAAAGGCTGGTGGAAAACCCATGCGGTTCATCACCGAGAACAGAAAAGGATGCCGCACTTTGTCGAATGCGCTGTCAAAATCAATGGCAACCACTGCGGCGCGGAGTCTGCACGCCGCTGCCAGTGCAATTAAATCGCGACATTCTCCTGTGGCCGTTTGTATATTAACTGAGCCGCCCGGAGTTGTCTGTTCCGGGGATAGAATGCTAGGCAGGACCTTGCGGCATCGCGTTGCCAGTAGACGTGTAAAAATTTTATAGTCTGCGTTAAGCAGAGTCAGGGGACGGTAATGTGCTGTCGTCACACCTGGTGTCGGTTTGTGGATGAGTATAATAATTCCCGTGACCAAGGACGGCGGTACGGCGTTCCCCATCGTCAGCAGTTCATGAAACATCGTTTTCCACCGTGACGCCATTAGTGTGAGGAAAGCGCGATAAAATTCTATCGGCAATCCGTCGACACCAGGTGACTTATTCAGAGCGCCTTTTTTGATTGCATCATGGACTTCGTCACGCGTAATTGGCTCCATCATTTCGTCCGCTTCGTCGTTGGTGAGGGTGCGAGTTACGTGTGGTAACACAGACTCCTCAGCGTGGTTGTCGGTAGTCTCCTCCTGGTACATTGTGCGGTAGTGGTCGACAAAGGCACCGACGATTTCAGCTTGGCAAGTGACGTGCTGGCCGTGACAGGTGTTGATCTCGGTGATGAGTTGTTGTCGTCGATGTTTCCTATCAGAGGCGATGTGATGCATGGTGGGATGTTCTTATTCCGCCGAATCTTGACATCGGGTTCGCACTATAGCCCCCTGCAGTCTATGGCGTGTCAACGTTATAATTTGCGCCTTAATCCTGCTGCGTTCCCTCTGGGTGTCGGGGGTGGGCGGTTGGGCGTCCAGGTCGCGGAGAACGGCGTAGAAATAGTCGGTAGTGTGCCGGCGCCACGCAGCGACTTCCTTTCCATACTGAATCAAAGTACGTCGAATGGTAGGTTTGGCACATTCCAGCCACCAGGTCAAGGTCGTGCAGTATGTAGGTAAGCGACGTTCACAGGTGGCCCATGTCTCGGTAACACGTTGAAGACATTCGGTATCTTGAAGGTGGGTGGTGTTTAGCTTCCACGGTGCACGACTACGCCAGACCACTTGCTTGGGGAAGAGAATGTTGCAGATGTAGGCACAGTGGTCCGAAAAGGCCAGGGGCCAAAGATCTGCACCTAGGACTGCAGGTGTGAGTTCCCGAGAGACGTAAATCCTATCAAGGCGGCTCGCGGAGTGACTCGTCTGGTAAGTATATCCAGGCGCGTCGCCGTGCCGAACTTCCCAAGTGTCGCGGAGCAACAGATCGCGGACGACAAGATGCAGTTCTTGACAGGTGTTGTAGTGGGGCACTTGATCTTTGGGGTGCAAGACACAATTAAAATCACCCCCAAGCAATTAATGGTCGCAGCGTCCAAGAAACAAAGGAGCGATTTCTTCTGAATAGAAGAGTGCCCTGTCGCGTCTGCGGGTGGAGCCTGACGGAGCGTAAATGTTGACGATACGCGTCCCCATGACGGTGACGGCCATGCCTCTGGCAGATGGAAGGTATGTGATATCGGTCACTGGATTGCCTTCTCTGGCGTAGATGGCTACGCCGCGTCCCAGGTGGTCACCAGGAGAAGGATAAGTGTTATATCCCGCGACGTCTGGAAGTGTGGCCAAGTGTACTACCTGTAGTAGTGCGATATCGACGTCCGACGCCCATATCATCTCTCGCAGCAGTTGAAGTTTCACGGGTGAGCTAATGGTGTTAGTGTTGATCGTCGCTATTCGGTAGGTTTAGAGCCGTACCCCGCCGTGGAGGGGAACTCCACCGGCGGAGGATGAAGAGGGACGAGGTAACGGCGAGTCGTGCCGTACGCCACCTGACAACGTTATCAGCGGCGTAACAATGCTTCCGTCTGGGGTAACTCTGTCCCCAGCGTGTGGTCCGGGTCCTCATCGACGCCCTCACTCCACACCATTGAAGGCGCTGTCGTTGTGATGGTCGTATGTTCCACGTCGGTCGTAGGGGCGGAGGACGACTCGGCGGCAGTCGCAGCGGTGGAGTCCATTGGTTCAGAAGCACCTGGGCGAGCCAGTAGAGTAGGCATCGACACAGCCACAGTCGGCGTCATGTTGTCCTCATTCGTATCGTCGTGTAGGTTCTCCGAGGCCTCGTCGGGTCGGACGGCCTCTGGAGCATCAGGGGGAGGTGATCCGTCTCGTTCCGAGACCGTATGGCGCCTCCTCTTGCGCCTCTTAGGTGAACGTTGTTTGCGGGTTCGTCCCTCCGCGTCGGAAGACGGAAGGGAGTCGCGTCGCTTTGAGAGGAAGGTCGTCGCGGGAACGTCAAATGAAGGGGCGTCCATATGGTCGGGCGGGTGGGGGTCGGAAGTCGTCGCTGTTGGTAGTGGCGCCGGAGTAGCACCAGGCTGTGAGCGCGACGTGTCGGCCCCGGCGGTATCCGTAGCAGCTGGAAGAGTCACCGGTACATGGTCCGACATGCGGCGGCCGGTAGGAGAAGAAGAGAGCGCCGATGCGTAGGTGATCGGTAAAACCGTCGTCGGAGCCGGAGGTGCCACGGTAGCGGCTGGCAATTGGGTGATTCGTCGCTGAAGACACTCAGATCTGAGGTGGCCTTCTTTGCCGCACCCGGAACAGGTCTTGGGTTGGCAGTCGTATATGACAACCGCGCGGCACCCGCTAATTTGCAGGTAAGATGGCACGTGGCGATGGAGATCGATGGTGATCTGCCGTACACCGTTAAGAACGGGGTACGTTTGGAATTGCGCCCAGCGTTCGGCAGTGTGGCCATGTGCAGTGCCATATGGGCGGAAAGCCGCGATAACGTCTTCCGCCGGGAGCTCCAACGGGAGTTCGAAAACTCGTATGGTGCGCATTCCTAAACCGGCATGGTCGACGGTGACCGCTCCGACATTGCCGTCGGCGTGGCAAAAGCGTAATCCATGGTTGGTGTCACGAAGTATTCTTTCACATACCGCGTCACTGACGACTTTGACGTACACCGTACTGCTTAATATGGACAAATGGATACCCAAGACGTCGGAAGCTGGGATCTTAGCAACGTCGCGTAGGAAGCGTTCCACTTCCAAGGCCCTTGGTCGTGCGTAGTCGTTGCAGAAGGTGAATCGTAATGTTGATTTTCTAAAACGGTTGGCCATGGTTCTAATGCACGTAAGTGACACGTAAGTGACGGCCGCGGAAATGTAAACAACAGCGAGCGCGCGCGCGCTCCGCAGGCGGAAACAACAACACGTCCGCACTGCACGGCGGCGAAAGCCGGACTGTGTGAAATTTAATTATAACAAATTGTACCAAGAACAATGAGTTTTGGGTGGATCTTCAGTGTGACACTGCCTTCAAATAGCCTACTCTTATTATACGCAAGTTACAATAATTCTTTTGTAACGAATCACACAGTTAACAACGGGTTTTGCAGTGATTCTCAGTTTTCTGGTGCTCGGAACGGCATATGTTTGAAATTAATGCCAATATGGCGCCTCACAACTCTGTACTGAAGGGAGACGGCGTGCTTGTGACGTAGGTGGCGTTGTGCCATCTGATTAATCAACGCTCAGACGCACGGTCAGAATATCTGACATGCCAGATATTGCTCTGAACGTTCGTAAAGACTCCCGAGCGTGCTATTCCATGCTGTGACGTCAGAAACTCCGCACGCTCAACGTTCGGATGCACGGTCCGTGTGCCGACGGCTTAAAGCGGTTTTCCATCTGCCTCGGCGGGTGTGGGCTGGTTCCCCTTATTCCGCCGGCGATTGCTGCAGAAACACTGTCTCCACGTACGCGTACACATAATAACTCTACCACGCAAATATTGGGGCTACACTCATGAGACGTTCCCGGGGAAGGGGGGGGGGGGGGTCCACTGCGGGCCGAACCGCACAATAATCCTGGGTTCGGTGTGGAGCGGCGGTGGGGTGAGTGGACTGCTGTAGCCTTATGTGGGGTTGTCTGCCTCTGAGGGCTACGGCGGGACGAGGCCTTTCCGTCGTTTCTAGGTCCCCAGTTCAACACATACATACATACAACGTCATATGGACGCTCCAGTAATAAAATGTGATTATGGAGACTTCGTTCCATACTTTGCATATGACTCATGTGCTACAGTATCGTGGGAGGTGGAATTCAACACAAAAGCCGTCGGGAGTGTCACACTAACAAAGAGAGAAAGCAAGTAAGTTCAGTCTTCCCCTTCTGGACTGTACGTGAATGATTTCTGCCATGTTCAGCCCATATTACACGGTGTGCCTAAACCGTACACCTATGCACCAACGCCCCTAACGTGCATACCTGAAACTACAGACTGCGGGATATACCTCGCGCGCATGCGCAGCAGCAGACAGTACGCGCGAAAAGAAAATAGATGGCTTATGTCCCGATGTCTTGTAAAGTCATTCGTTCTACCGCGCACAACTCAAGGGCGACTGCATAATATACTGAGGCGTCATACGTTCAAATTATTTGTGAACTCAAGGTTCCTATTTATAAAGAAATTGTTTTCTACCATTATGTATTAAGTAATAGTTTTTCTCTGATGTAGGTTAGTACTGTTCAGAATTACAGACGCACCAGTTCTATATTACGACACTTGATTACACAGGTATACGTATATCGAAATTTACATTTATACAGCATATTGCACATGGAGGATCCACTTGTTTTTGGAGCTATTACCCTGGCAGTGACAGTAAATCTTCGGATTAGGGCAGAACGGCGACGTAAACAAAAAGTCAAACGTTGTTGGGTTCGACCCTGGCTGACAAGAAAGGTGGAAGGCAGGGAAATATATTCACTGTTAATGAAAGAACTGAGGCCCGAAGATCAGCAAGAATTTCGGAACTTCGTTAGGATGGACATAGCCTGTTTCGAGAAGCTACTGTCTATGATAGAAGATGGAAACAGAAAGTGTGACACAGTCATGAGGGAGGCTATCTCACCTTCTAGAGAGTAAGAATTATATGGTTATGTTTTGTAATCATACCAGCCTAGATCACCAATAAAATACCGGTGAACGCCCTGTTATTTTGCTGGCTGGTTGTAACATTACGTTTCCTGGCGAATGGGGAATCTTTTAAGAGTCTGGCTTTTAGCCACAGAATAGCGCAGCCCACCATCTCAAAAGTTGTTGTGGATATATGTACTGCAATCTGCAAATCATTAAATGACCAATACTTAGGTGACCTTGTGTTATTTTTCCAAGTTTGGACTATACTCAGAATTTTGCAGTCCTCGTCTGTCGCACTGGGGCAAACTGCAAGGACTTTCTCCCATTCACTGCCAGTTTCTCTTTTCTGGCACGTTGAAATCAAGCAAGAGGTGCAATTAAATCAAACCTGAACTTTCGTAAACTAAGGCATTACGATACAAATCGAAAATCACCGTATAACGTTATATGCATATTCCTCAGAAAGAAACGATTTCCGACTACCTTATTATGGTACAGTGGGTCATACATTACACCTTTCCTCGCTGTATGCCTGATTTCAGACACTTAATTCCTCTCTGCTCCATTTCATTTCTAGAATACGAAGCTATCAATAGGAAAAAAAACCTTTCACAAACAGCTGATGTATAAGAGTCTACTGCAAAAAAAGTTTATTTTCTGCATTTGTGAAACCTATAAACTCAAAAAAATGCAGAAGGTCCCAAACGCGAAAAACCCCCAACACGAAAGTCTGAAATTAGCCACTAGACGCCTAACAATAACCAAACAACAAGCAGAAAGCACCATGTTACACTCTTTTGCGCATGCGCGAATAATCGCTGCCTACTGCGCATGCGCGGATTGACGGCAGTTTAGAACTGCTCTCTATTCCTGCGTGCAGATAATGTGTCTGCTAATTTTCGTAGTTTCACCCGTTCTACCGCTAGATGGGTGTCGCGATAGACCAGTACCGTTCGCAGCGGATCGTCGTGTAATACCGGCTTTAGCCTCTGTTTGCTATCTTTGTCTTCAGCATTACTTCTAGCGAGCCTATAATACTTCTTTGTTATGACGCCTGTCGTAGGTCACGTGCGGGAAAGCAGTCTACAGCTTTAGCCCGGACGGCCGTTTCGGGAAAGGTTGAAATAAATCTCCATTGATGCAAAGCTCTTTTAATGTCTCACCTGTATAAAAATTTAGCCATTTGCTTATACATCGAGAAAGTCGGCGGCGGCGGTAGCGCGGCTGGGACGGAAGGACAGCAGCTGGTGTAAACAGTGGCAGCTGCCGGCTGCCGAGCGGCGATTCTGCAGGAAGCGGACGCAGCTGCCGCGCCAGCGCAACAGCAGAGCCGGTCGGCTGCTTGCCGCGCGTTATCCCTGTCGATGTGCGAAGCAAAAAAGGTTTTCACCTTCTTCGTAATGCTTTCGCAGTAGTTTCGCTCGAATGAGACTTTTGTCATATTCTGTCAGTTCTCATCAACCCGTTACACCAATATGATTCTGTACGCACTCTTTGGAGTGGACACCTAGCTGAAGGTCCTGCACGGTTTGTAACTGCCAAGCAGTTCACGTTTGTGATTATTGTGTGGCGCCATTTTTCATTCGGTGCTCATGGTGCAAGTTAATGGTTTGTTTTGAATATTTCTTGAACGACGACGATGTCGGTTTTGTGGACTGTAATACACATATCTCATAGAAGGTTGATCACATCCCGGATACTCATTTTCTGTCGCCCTCCTGATCCACATTGTCAGTCATGGTGAGCCTTACTTGAAACTGAAATTGCGACCTTGCACTCAAGAGGTTCCTCTTCAGTGTCACACCAACGATTATTAACTAAATCACGGTACCAAACGATATCTGTGACTGGACTGAGAATTTCTTTGTATGGAGGATGCAACGTCTAAGTTTGCATGTAGAGTCATCGACACATTTAGAAATAACTTCAGACGTACCCGAGGGAAGTGTGTTGTGCCATTGCTGTTCATGTATGTTAACAACCTGGCAGACAATGTTATTAGCAACCTAACACCTTCCGCAGATAATGCACTATTTATAATGATGTACTGCCTAAAAATTTGCACAAATATCAAACCAGATCTTGAAAAGATTTCAAAGTGGTGCAATCACTGACAACTTGCTCTAAATGCACGGAATCTTAAAACGGTGCGTTTCACAAAATCCACAAATTTAGTATCCTATGTTCAGGAGAACAACGAGTCACAACTCGAATGAGTCGCCCCATACAAATAATACGGTAGGGATATGAAGTGGAATTATCACAAAGGTTCAGCTATATGTAATGTTGATTATACATTTTGGTAGGATACTGGGGGAAAAACAATTAGTCTACAAAGTAGATTGCTTACAAAACATTGGTGTGGCCTATATTGCTCAGGTGTTTGCTTGGTCAACGGGAGAACGTCACGAAAGTTATGGAAAACCTGAAGTGACAGCTGCTTGAAGATTGACACTATCTGTCCCGTGTAAGTCCATTTACAGAGTTCCAGTAACCACAGTTAACTGAGAGATGTAGGAACATCTAACAGCTCTCGACGCACCGATTCCGTAGCAACACCAAGGCAGCGATTAGGCTAATTACAGCACCCTCAGAGCCATTTAAGGAACCACTCTTTGCTAGGTCCCTCAGCAAACAGTCTAGAAGTAATCTCTATATATAAAAGGCAATATCCTGACTGACTGACTGACTGAGTGACTGACTCATCATCGGCAAGCCCAAACCTCTAAGGATAGAAACTTGAAATTTGGAGAAGGTGTGGATCTTATACTGTAGGCGTCGTTTAAAAAGGGATTTTTCGAAATTCCGACCCTGAGGGGATGAAAGAGTGGGTGAAGGGTTTCTTCGAGAAATGTCGCTATTAAGGCAATTCCTCGGTCAGAAACGAAGAAATAAATGTTTCAGCCGTTTTAACAATTTAATCCTATGGAGGTGACAGTGGGTGAAAGATTTTTTTAAGCTTGTCATTATTAAAGAACTACTACAGTATTTTTAAAGCTGCATTTATGAAGATTGGTATTTGACTTCTCGGTAACAAATAAAAAAATAAAAATCCCACAACTCCATCTTTCGGCTAATGATACAGCAACCACTTGAGATGTTCAAGAAAGAATAGGCGGTCTCAGTTGCAAAATGGTTTTTTATTTTTTTAATATGTGGCGTGTTTCTCTCTCACAAGAGCATCATCAGACATCGGGTAAAATCACTCGAGGACCACTGACAAGAGAACAGACAGTCCCACTGTCACTAAAACGGCTCGTCATCCAATAAAATATACAGGACACAACCACCAGTGTCTACTCGTATTCGCTCTTAACACAACGCAGGACTTGTTTGCAACATAAAATATGGACATTTTTACTACAAGAAAAATGATTAAAAAATCGAAAGCCATAGATATCTCGTATGCAGGCATTGATCATCAATTACAAGCGCCTTGAGCTTTCCTGAGTAACACCTAGCATCAGTATTAACCGGCAGTCTGAGACTCTCATCAATGAAATTAATAAATGAGATAGCGAATATCAGAATAAGAACATCAATTCAAGTGCTCATGAATGTCAGTGTCTGATTCATAGCGTTAGGGGAGACTGAACACTGTCACAGTACGAGGATACGTGCATTAATACAGTCCAACGTCATGTTCGCAATTCTTTACCTCCCTAAAATTTGTAAGATCACTGATGGCATGCAGTCGCATTATCTTCTATCAAGCTCTCTTCCTCAGTGAACTCTTCTTTCCATCACTCACTTTCTAGTTTAATTTAACTCGCACTGCCATATTTATCATCACTTACTTTTACATTACTACATGAACTCAACCTTGCTTTCTACTTGTAATTCACGTATTTCCATCGTAGCTTTCAGCTTTCTTTTTTTGGCGGTACACTGTGCTGTATTACTCTTTTTGCCAATGAATGTTTTCATTTCGCTGACTCACAGTTTGCCTGATGTGCTGTTTCGTATTTTCGCGGTGAATTGAGTAACCCAGTAGAATTCCGGAGTTGTTACGGCTGCACGCGTGAAATCTAACGGATCACAGTTTTCTTGTTTACTGAGTTTTAGCCGTACGAAATTATCTCTCCATTTATAACTAAGTGTATACATTGCAAGCGACTTTATCGCGAACTGGCATGGAAGGAATCACATATCAATCTGCCACATTCAAGTGTAGCAAAGAAACATTCATTAACTGTTTCAGAACAAAAATAGTCTCTGATGCGAAATTATTTGATGTCAATGACGCGTTTCACCCTTTTGAGGCATCATAAAATTGTTTACAAGTAGCTGGATACGTGACCCATCAGTAGTACAACCACGTATGATGTAAAATGTAAAACAGATACCAAGGTATATCGGGTTCGATTCCCGGCGGGGTCAGGGATTTTCTCTGCCTCGTGATGACTGGGTGTTGTGTGATGTCCTTAGGTTAGTTAGGTTTAAGTAGTTCTAAGTTCTAGGGGACTGATGACCATAGATGTTAAGTCCCATAGTGCTCAGAGCCATATATTGAAGCGATTTCATAAATTCACTGTAGCTCCATTCATTGACATATGGTCACGACACACTACAGATACGTAGAAAAACTCATAAATTTTTGTTCGGCTGAAGCCGCACTTCAGGTTTCTGCTGCCAGAGCGCTCGAGAGCGCAGTGAGAATGAATGGCGACAGGAGCCGAGAAAGCGTATGTCGTGCTTGAAATGCACTCACATCAGTCAGTCATAACAGTGCAACGACACTTCAGGACGAAGTTCAGATCCACCAACTGCTAACTCCATTCGGCGATGGTATGCGCACCTTAAAGCTTCTGGATACCTCTGTAAGGGGAAATCAACGGGTCGGCCTGCAGTGAGCGAAGAAGCGGTTGAACGCGTGCGGGCAAGTTTCACGCGTAGCCCGCGGAAGTCGACGAATAATGCAAGCAGGGAGCTAAACGTACCACAGCCGACGGTTTGGAAAATCTTACGGAAAAGTCTAAAGCAGAAGCCTTACCGTTTACAATTGCTACAAGCCCTGACACCCGATGACAAAGTCAAACGCTTTGAATTTTCGGAGCGGTTGCAACAGCTTATGGAAGAGGATGCGTTCAGTGCGAAACTTGTTTTCAGTGATGAAGCAACATTTTTTCTTAATGGTGAAGTGAACAGACACAATGTGCGAATCTGGGCGGTAGAGAGATCCTCACGCATTCGTGCAACAAATTCGCAATTCACCAAAAGTTAACGTGTTTTGTGCAATCTCGCGGTTTAAAGTTTAGGGCCCCTTTTTCTTCTGCGAAAAAAACGTTACAGGACACGTGTATCTGGACATGCTGGAAAATTGGCTCATGCCACAACTGGAGACCGACAGCGCCGACTTCATCTTTCAACAGGATGGTGCTCCACCGCACTTCCATCGTGATGTTCGGCATTTCTTAAACAGGAGACTGGAAAACCGATGGATCGGTCGTGGTGGAGATCATGATCAGCAATTCATGTCATGGCCTCCACGCTCTCCCGACTTAACCCCATGCGATTTCTTTCTGTGGGGTTATGTGAAAGATTCAGTGTTTAAACCTCCTCTGCCAAGAAACGTGCCAGAACTGCGAGCTCGCAGCAACGATGCTTTCGAACTCATTGATGGGGACATGCTGCGCCGAGTGTGGGAGGAACTTGATTATCGGCTTGATGTCTGCCGAATCACTAACGGGGCACATATCGAACATTTGTGAATGCCTAAAAAAACTTTTTGAGTTTTTGTATTTGTGTGCAAAGCATTGTGAAAATATCTCAAATAATAAAGTTATTGTAGAACTGTGAAATCGCTTCAATCATTTGTAATAAGCCTGTATATATATATATATATATATATATATATATATATATATATATATATATATATATATATATATATATCCGGTTACTTTGGTGTCTACTTTGGATTATATGTGGATTTGTGGCTGTTGTGTCACGTATGTATCCACTTTTACACAATCTGATGATGCCCCAAAAGGGTGAAACGCGTTTTTGACATGAAATAATTTCGCAACCGAGACTGTTTTTGTTCTGAAACACTTTTAAAGCGGTTGCTGTAGCAGCCTGCCAAGAGTGAATGAGAAGATTTTTACATTCATTAACTGTCGATTTGGGCGTTGTTTGATATGAAAATTCAGAACTGAATGAAAAGCGGATAGCTGAAAGTGAAGTCGGTTGTTACAATGAAGGGCTCGATCGGGACAGTCTTCTCTGTACATTTTTTCCCAATTCATTCATCAGTGCAATGCACTAATATGACAGAAATTCACGCTAATTGGGTAACTGAAGCCCGTCTTCAGAAGGGTGAGAAAATGTGTAAAATTTGTACGAAGATCTAAGTGACAGAAAACCTTGCAGCGACCTGAGCTAAGCAGATACATTTTCCCACAGTCTACAAAGAAGCACCGGGTTTAAAATGTTCTCATGTCTTACTGCATCACGCAGTCCATAACCAATTACCGACGCAGCCAAGTATGGAGTGACGTGGCCGTACCAAGGTTAATCGCAACTCGTCACGAATACTGGAACAGCTGAAAGAATTACACGTGTTTTGACGACTGCGTCCGGCCGCTATTGTTCTGAAGCAATTTGCCCACCAAGGTCTGCTGCTAGCGGGTAAAATTGCCGCCTCGGCACACAGCTGTCGCCTTGGAACGCGCACGGCGCACTGACTGCCACTGCCTGGGCCGCAAATTTACTTGCTGTAGTACTTCGCACGCGCCGACTTGCGACGCTCTGCGCTGACAGAACCGAAGCGCGCGCACCCTGTTATTTTTCTCAAATGATTTTACAGAAACTACTCACTGAAAATATTTGATTTTTGCCTTACTTGTAGCGTTATATGTTTTATTTAGACTTGGGAGGAGGTCTCTATCTGCCTCCGATCTCGAGAAAATGGATCCTATGTAGCGGGCTCACTTCCGATTTCACGCCCGCGAGAACGAAATGCAACATCTCTCATATCTCCTAAACCGCTCGAGACATCGAAACGAAAGTTTGGCGAATGATAGCACACAAGGAGGAGAGTGTTTCGCCAATTCTTAAACATACGGAACTTTCTTATCTATGGCGATTTATCAATACTCATACTTCCCTTTTTATTTATTTCACTCTAGTGACGGTAATTTTTTAAGAGTTATCGACAGCTAGAGAAACAAGAGCTTCCTAGTATGAAAATAAACATGAAATTTCTTCTTTTATGTTACTGCAAACCGACACTATGAGGTTTTTGGTAAGCTATTGAGCTCTGTGATTGCCAATTACTTGCTTAATGAGGCACGCCGCTTCAGAATTCTGTCTAAATAGCTGCTGTGAAATGAGTTTGGCAAATTACACTGTGAGAAAGGAAGTACAATTAAACTAGTCACCAAGAGATATGTGGCCGTTACTCACAAACGGTGATGCTTCTTCTAATGAAAAAAGATTAACAACTCACACAAAAATAGATTGCCAATTCTGTTGGAATTTTGGTGGAATCCCCGTAACCCATCGTATTTTTAACACTGAGCGACTGGAATGGAAACTTGCCAAAGAGTTTTATTCCTTCTGTTGATAAGAGTAGCATTAAAATTAATGACGAGCGTTCCTTCAGGCGGAATGATAGGCACATGCCAGATACTGGTTACTTGCCTACGGCTCGCCAAACTGACAATGTGTGACCCCGAATAAAATAGTTGTTATTGAGAAAAATAAACAATTGATCTGTCTCACAACACAATGATCAACGTATTGTCAGCAGTGGAGGATAATGCGCGCGACAGGAGTACACAAGATAGCCATGTGTGCCTTGTGAGTTGGAATTCGAAAAACATTGTCATGAAAGTTGATCTGCCTTTGTCAGCAGTACATTTCAACAAATTAAATATATCTAATCATAACACTCTTTTAGGATATTCCTACTTTCGTAATAATACCGACCATTTTGTTCATTTATGTAGCCTGCTGTATGAGCTGTATAATTAGTTTATTAATGCTGATAATGTGCATGCAACAAGTGAAATGCTTTTTCTCATCACGGCGAACCAATTAAAACATTGTTATTTGTGACTGATTTTCGACTGTTTCTAGCTTGCAGTGGAAATGTGATGTTCACATGCATGTAATACAATGTGCCGTATTACATTATTACATCCATGTCCAAGTAATCACAGTGAGAGTTCTACAGATCTTGGATGCTTTTTAGCAGGAGCACAAAGGGATCACACCTGTGGAGATTATCCCTTTCTAAATATTTGTAAGAGATCGTACAGATACGCCAGCATACTAGGCAGCGAAAAGATAACCTTGTTTTACTTTCCTGCCTTGCTTCTTAATCACATGAGTTTATAATATTCCTTGCTTCCTCATTCATTACCCTCTGTCCCTTCTTGTGATCTAAAAACATCGCGGAGGCATATGATACAATTCCAACGGCCAATGGCTCATCAGTTACTGAAGTATGCATTTTTCTTGACAGATGAAAAACAAAAAAAACCATGCAGATATAAATAACAGAAAAGTATAATGTACTAACGAAGAAATCTGGAGCGTTTAAATGGCGAAAAACGAAACACTACCCAACGGCAATAAAATTTAGTATTCAGTAAGGCAAAATTTATCGTATGGGTAATACTACCACTGCTCATATGCGCCGTTCCGATGTGAGCATATGGCCGGGCTACTTTTCCGCTCCCCGCCTCATATTTCCCACGGTGCTAGCGAGGCGAGAAACTGTGCCGCAACCACAACGCCGCGCGACCTGGCGCAGGCGCGTGTCGCGTCCCGGTCGCGCCGCGTCGCAATTTGCGCGGTCCCATTTGAACCTGAGATGTTACAAAAACGCGCGCTGCGCTGCGTCGCGCCACACGCGCTATACGCGTCTCAATTTGCGCCTAGCCTTAAGACAAGCAAGTGGCCGCGTGTGACGGCGTCTCTCCGTTCCGTTACGCTTCCGAGAGTAGAACTATGAATCAGGCTCATTAACATTAAATCTCCATCTGCTGGCTAAGTATTCAAGGAAACGTATCAACATACCAGCGTAGTGACAAATATTGTTCGATTGCATTATATTTTCTTCTTTAAATACTGGTAGCAAAAGAAAAGTTTTGCATCTTCACTACTGAGTTTTCCTGTAATAGGATTGTAATTTACATCCGTGTGCGGCTCTTTGGAAAAATTATGATCAATGATGTATATATACAGACTGAAGCGACGAATGGCAATTTGTGCCAAGGCTGGAATTCGAGCTCGAGTCTCCTGTTCACTAGGAGGATGCGTTAACCACTACTCCACCCTGGCACTGTGCTTTGCACAAGCGAAGGGACCACCCTAGCACGCTTCCCTCCTCAATCCAAATTGCCATTCATGCCTCAGCGCACTTTCTATTCAGTCCGTTGTAGTTTTGTGTAGTGAGTGAGTTACTGTTTCTTTCTTTTCAGGTGAATCTCGTCTGCAGTTTTTCTGTAAGTTACAAACATACGAGGGTTGTTTTTTAAGTAAGGGCCGTTTTTATTTTAAAAAAAGATACAAATACTTTTGTAAAAAACTTATTTTCTGATTCTACACACTTTTACCTATTTTTCTACATAGTTGCCTTGTTTATTTAAGCACTTGTCATACAGTACAACTAAGTTTTTAATTCCCTCTTCAAAGAATTCGGCCGCCTGCTCCGACAGCCAAGAGTTCACGGCCGCTTTCACTTCATCGTCGTCATTGAAGCGCTGCCCGCCAAGATGGTGTTTCAGGTACCGGAAAAGGTGAAAATCGCGGAGATGAATTTCTCTGTACGGTTCCTCACTATAGACCGGTTTCAACATAGCCTACGTCTTACTATATAAAAGCAATGCATACACTGACGTGGTGAAAGTCCCAACAATGCCTTGTGGCTTGGTACGTTGCCTAGCATTTGTCTGCACGACAATCTGTTCGCTGTTTAAGAGCCTGTCGTTATAAGTGCGCTTTACACGAAGAATGCAGTGCGAAGAGAATCAGTGGCAAGGTAAGAAAGTGACAGATATAGCTGTTTTTCTCGTTAGCAAGCGATTTCAAAGCAGATGTGCCAGATTTGCTTTAAGCTTCTACCATGAATTCCGTTAGTATTGAGCGTAAGATATACGCTAATACTTTACCTTTACCATAAGGTGGCTTTTGGAGTATAGATGTAGATTTAGAGCATGATACTGTACATCATGAGGAAACTTCCAACAGCACACATGCAGAGTATCTAAATCGCAACTCTCGCCTACTCGCTTAGAAAACTGGAAAACTGTTAGACAAGATTTCGTGCCTGTAGATGAGAATGGACTTTCAAATTCGTGTAATCTTCCCATATTTTTCGTGTGATACAATTACAAATCAGCAATTTTCGGATTTCTTCCTTTACTTGTGCTGTGAAACCTTAAGTTCGAGGGATAAGGTCCATGTCCAGTTAATAAATGTACCATTCTCAGCCGCTTTCTTTTGTTTTGGAGGAAGTCGTGCAGTCTACATCCCTTATCACTTATATCCCACTCACCTTGCCATACGTCGAAACGCCAACTTTTAAGGAGACATGTCAAGTGCACCGGTACACCAGTTACGGTGTGTACTTTATCTAGTCTCCACATCTTTGACCACTACCTTGCAGCTTTGTATTTGATCGTGATTTCTCTGGGCCACATTCCGAGCACCGCAGACAGTGCATCCAGTGAGGTAGTGCCGAAGGCTCCAGGTAGCCTAAGTAGGACACTTCTCTGCCCTCGTCTGACTGATGCTTTGTTGGTTACCATCTTTTAGTCTGTGTGCCCACGTGCTTGCTGCGAAGCTGAGTACTGATTCGAAGACCGCACAGTGGTATGTCTGTATTACTGGTAGAGATATTCAATTTAGCCTCACCAGTTTAGGTAGTATTTTTTTCCGCTTTGTCTGTTGTTAGTCTTACGTGTTCGTGAAAATTCAGATTCTCATCTATGCTTATTCCATACAGCGTGTTACATGTGGTACCTTGATGTTTGTGTCCTCTATTTTAACTGAAAGATTGCCCTTGAGTGATCCCTTCAGTAATGTGTATGTTGTTTTGTTTTCGGCTATCCTGAGTTTGTTGTTGTGGCACCATTGTGTAAGTGTTTGTAATATTCCACTGGCTTTCTCTTCTACCTAGTCTCTGGTGATTGCAGTTAATACAACCAATAGGTCATATGGGCAGGCGACAATTCCATCCGACCTGTCACCCCATCTAGAAGTTGTAGGAGGGGTTCGATTGTTATGTCCCAGAAGATGAGGCCGCAGATTTTCCCTCGAGGACAGCTTTTGATAATTTGATTACGTTGACATAGAAGCTTAAGTTTTTAGACCGTCTAGGGAACATAGATTTTAGTGTGCGACATAAATTTCAACTTGATACGTCGACCCGTTCGTGAGGAAAAGTGATTTTAATAGCCGGACAGCCAAACAAACAGACGGGCAGACAGACGGATAGTCTGTTTTTAACGACTGAGGGAAACCCTAAAAGCAACATTGTTGATCATGAAGGATCGCTAACTCCTATCTTCAGAAATGTTAAACACTATGAAGTGCCATTTGCACCCCAGACGTCAGACATCTGGTTCTCTAACCGTATTGGTTTGTTGCCCTATTACTGGACATTGCATCCTCCAAGCAAGTCCCAAAATTGGTTTCCCAGTCACGTCCTCTATCCTATCAGCCTTAGGAGCTCGTGTTCCCACTAAACAGCACTCCTCTGCAAAGTGTGGTTTGCTGCCAGGAATTTTCACTGGTTTATTTCCTACCGGTGCTGGAAAGATCTTCCTTCGTGAGGAAGGCACTGGCCCTTGTGTCACCCTGATGGGCTCTGGGCACAAAGAGATGGACTATGGGAAGGACAACCCACCATCTCAACAGTGTATTAAGACTTCTACTATCGGGTGCCAGAAATGGGCTCTGGTGGGCCCCTACAGCCCAGAAGATATCCCGAGGAGAATGACGAGGAATGATGTGTTACTATCTAATGAAATGACATCAATCTCATTTTCCTACAAGGGCGGCGGAGAAGGCTTCAGGAAAGACGCACACCGGACACTAAATAAATAGACTGTATTCAAGAGGGCGACGTAACTAATGGCTGGTCGGACACGAGGCTGGATAATACAGAGAAAACGTCGGTCCCGCATAGGACAGAAAAGAAATTACAGAGAAAGAAATCACTTTACCGATTGTACAGGATAGTGGACTTGCGCCCCTAGCTGGTTGGCCTTCGACTCTTCGACACACGTAGCGCCGCAGGTAAAAAGCACCGCCTGTATGGAGGCCAGCGCGCAACCGACAGTGGCACAGCCTTCGGAGAACGGCAGTCCAAATACGGAGGTCATACACGGCGCCACTGTCACTGGTAGTTGTTTGGACAGGCTGATTTCCGATTTCCTTCACGTACAGCCGGCAAAGCGGTTAGGGAATATAACGGTGTCAGACGTCTTTCAAAGTCGTAAGTTAACTCAGAGTATTGTACATAGGGAGCTAGTGGTATTAGTCAACAATTCGAAATTTCATTTCTGCCTATCATTTGAAAAGTAGCTTGTTGCATCGTGGTTCTGAGGCGAGGTTAAGCATTTAAAGGTCGGAGGAAGGCAAGGTCATATACCAACTCCAATAGGACTGGCGCAGTAAAGTACCGCATTGTTCACACCAGCTATCTTGTTGAGGACAGATTTCTCACAGATGGATATCCTTTCAAATATAGCGTAGAAAACTAGATTATATGTGTGTACCTATTTGGTCTATAGTTCTTAGAAATGAAATCACATAGTGGCTCTCTCGGCTAAAGGTTGCCTGATATCACATTACAGAGAGACTGCCCCACACTTAACCCTCTGTTTCGGGATGTTGCCAATCGGCAACAAACCGTAAATTTACGTAAAATGTTAAGGAAACCGCTCGTGTATCCGTGATGTTGCCGTCTGCCAACACACAGTCTGGTCGCATCGAGCTGGACTGTGTTTAGCGTCATTATATTGGTAGAAACATTTGAAAAAGACAAGCTTTACTGAAGGTCGAGTATAGATAAATACAAACAAAACACTTGAAAGAGTGAATTATTCCTGCCAATTCATCACATCCATACAGATTTTAAGGTATATGAAGTGTTGCTTAATAGTGGGGTTCAAATGGCTCTGAGCACTAGAGACTTAACATCTGAGGTCATCAGTCCCCTAGAACTTACAACTACTTAAACCTAACTAACCCAAGGACATCACACACATCCATGCCCGAGGCAGGATTCGAACCTGAGACCGTAGCAGTCGCGCGGTTCCGGACTGAAGCGCCTAGAACCGCTGGGCCACCGTGGCCGGCGGGCAGATTTTGTTTCTATTTCTCTGTAACTGAACGGTTAGAACGCTCGCTAAAGAATCAGTATTTTCGGTTTGTTTCTTTATGGCAAGAAACCCAAAATACTGAATAAATCAAAATATTCCTGTTCAAGTTGTTACATAGTATTTTGCGTTCCAGAACCTACCGCCAGATATTTTTTCAGTGTAACCTGTTTCCTAAAAACATTTTGTGTAGTAGGAAGTTAGGGGTGGCGAAGCGGACACGAGCGTCGAAGAGTAACGTCTTCGTACTTGAGAGAAACCCAACCTAGCAAGTTTCTTCTTCTTCTTCTTCTTCTTCACCTGAAGGAGTAGGCCCCTTGCCTTTCCCGCTCTGCGTCTAGCTACCTCACTGGTGGTCTCCAGGGATCTCATTTTCCTTGAGGTTTGTAGTTCGATATCTACGTGCTTCGACTTTCTTCCGTACTGATAACGACTCTGAGCCCATACGTTAAAACAGGTGTAGCCATTACTTCGTGAAGCTTTGTTTTTATTTCTTTCAGTACTTCGTTGTACAGTGTTCTGAAGATACATTTTTAGTTTATTCAGACTGTCACTCCGTAAACTGCTATCTTATTCATCATCTTCAGAAATTAAGACGTGAAATTTATTCTAAAACGTGACTATTTAGCACCTTTTTCGAAAGCAGGGCGTCTTTTCCTTTAAAAGCGATAATCGTAGTCTTCTTGTGAAATTTATCAAAATTTTCGTCCCTGCGTATCTGAGCTAGGCAGTATATTGTCCTTTGTAGATCGTTCTCGCTGTCTTGCAAATTATCTGATCGTCAGCGAACATCAGGCTTAACTGCCTTTTTGGCATATCTACGTGGCAATCAACTCTTTTTCCGTATTTTTGAAACAATCCTCAGAGATAGCACACCAAAGTTTTGAGAACTCAACGTTGTATCCAGGGAGTACTATGACATTTCATCTGTTTGATTTTAGTAGCAAGTGGACTTTCCGAAGTGAATGACGAGATACCTCCAGTAATAGCGATCCAGATTAAAGAGTCATATGTCTTTCAACTGATTTAATACCAGTCTATTTCTTTATATTTTTCCAGTCACTATGTCTCCACTACCTGCCAAACATTACACTGATATTTGCTGGTTTCTATAATTTCCGTTTCTTTGTTTTCCCCATTGGATACTTAACTTGTGCTGTAAGCATCTGCTGCAAATAGACCTTAATGTAGTACGGATTTTTCATAAGGTTTTCTTCTAATTCTACTTTATCTGTCCAATTTAATTTTAGTTTTCTCCTGAAGCTACCCATTTGGAAAGTTATTATTTTCGAAAGGTAAGTAAAGCGATATTTTTGTATTAAATTATAGGACCCTTGTCCAAAGCAGAACAAGAGATTCTGGGAAAGGAAAATCGTTTTTATATAACACATTCGACACTGAAGCACTAATTCAATGCCACACACTCTCCACCACCGACGCATGCACGTCAGAAATAAGTAAGTCATTACCCATTTTAATCTGACGAGAAAATGGAACAAGGTGTGGAATGTGCAGAATTGATCTGTAGTTTTTTTTTTTTCACTGAGTGGTTTACCGAACTTCATTTTGATTCATTTTGAGGTACTCCAGTTTTGCTCCTTTCCGTTAGTAAATATCAGCATCTTTAGCGAAGTGAAGTAGACATGCTATACAGACTTTTGTCAATAAAAATTGAATTGTAAAATTAATGAAATACCTCGGTAGTGCCAGGTATAATACGTAATCAGCCACATATCGAATTTGTTGCGATTTTTGTACCATTAACTACTTTTCAAGTCACTGCGTGCTCGTTATCAGATAGTGTTGTTATAGGGACATTATCTGCGCGTGTGCAGCGACACGTTGTGATCGTTGTGACTGGACTTCCTCTTGGTACACACAACATAATTAGTGTGAATTTGTCATAGATGCCACGAGGCAGTGCAGTACGGAAGACCACAGCATCTAGCCTCACATGGTCCAAATAATGTTCCTGAAAAACCTCCATCTGACGGTGAGCCGGTAGTAACTCTTATACTAGTTAATGGGACAATAAATTCTGTCAAATCCAGAAAGTGACTGGTTGCATATTACACCTACATAAATCGCCAATTTAAATCATAGTCGTCGTTCGTTATCAACAGTGGATGTAATGAATTTAATAAACTGCTCTTCACGAATTTCTTCGTCTTCCATGCCCTTTCCGTTTCGCTACAGGGTCGGCATTATTACATGGGTTCTAGCAATGTTAGTGACAGTTACTGGCCGGGTGCCCTCTTGACGCACTCCAGGATGGGATTGGTGTACCGCATCCTTCTGCGTCCAGAGAAAATCTTATGCTTAAGTATGAGAAAGTAATCTAAATGTTTCCGTAGCGTGTTTCTGAGGGGGGACGTGGATACCAACCCGCTATTCACCTAGTTAGATGTGATAAATCGCCTAAATATCACAGTCAAGGTGACCGGCTCATGAGTACTCGTCGTTAATCGGCGAGGGCATTCACTCTGGGACAGGGTCGCCTCCCAGGAGCTCCGGAAGCGACGCGTTAACGCGCTCGACTATCCGGGAGGGTCTCCTCACGCATTTCATAAACACTAAATAATGTGACTTTCGCTTTATTGCATAAACAGCATTCCTTGCACTAGAAAAGACTTTCTCTCTCTCTCTCTCTCTCTCTCTCTCTCTCTCTCTCTCTCTCTCTCTCTCTGTCTCTCTCCCTGCAAGTTTTTACATTGGAATACATTTCAAGGATGGGTAGAGCTCCCCCATCCGTAGGCTAAGGTCTCAGTGATACAAAACTCTCCACAGCGAGCACACAGCTAAAGCAGAGTCTTGGTAGGCGACATACCATCATCGGCCTTGGGCTTGTGTCCCACTTCCTCACGTCAGGCGACAACTCAGAAGTCTGCAATGTCGCGCTGACCACGACTTCTCATTTAATGTCTCGCGCCACTCCAGTAGTGACCATGTAATTCGAGGTCACTCTGTATATGGTGTAGCGTTTCATTTCCAAACCGATGTGGACGGAGTGTTGGATGAATAATTATTCGATCAGAGTGTCACTTGCTTGACACAGGTGCAAGCCTCAGCGGGATGTTTGTAACGCGCTCTAAATTGCAATACTCCTTGTAGACGTCTTTTTATTTTCTGTGGATTTGGGGGCTATGGGCGGGGGAGGGGGGGGGGGGCGAAGGCTGGCCAAATCCAGTGTGGAACTCGGGTAGGCTTTCACTTCGCGGCATATGAAGAGCGTTTCCAGTGACATCACAGGAACTTTTATGGTACTTAGTTTGTCAAATTTGTTTACGAATGTAATCGGGGAATCGGTCATGGGCTCAGGTGTAGGGAAGAAGCACATCAAATGATGCCTAGAGACGGAGCATTGTCAGCAGTACTGAGTTTCGTAGATGGAGTTTATGGCTTTAATACAGGCGTATGTGGTTTTAACGCAACAACTTTGCTGGGTAATAGCGGAAAGGCAGTTCTCGCTTTCAGAGCCGAGCGAACGCTGAATTATCACAAAGAGGTAGTTTTGCATTAGATCAAGGACGTAATAGTGAACTGTGGGTGATGCATTATGGTGGTGAGCTGAGGGGCTGGTCATTGGGGGTGGTGCTGAACGTAGAAACCACGTGAGGAAATGATAAGAAACCGTAATGATTCCGGGCAAAGTGGAATGTTTAATTTTGGTATGACTCTTATTTCTGGAGGTTTGTGATAAACCTGTCAAGAACCAGGTTGTGGGTCGACTGTTGCAGAGGTCCACTCGTCAGATCTTTGCATATTTACGAATGCTGTTACATTGTTACATGGCTTACATCTTTGGTGTAGGAATGTTGACTGTTTTAGTCTTCTCTCGCAGTTCCAAGGCCGGTCGCTGTGGCCGAGCGGTTCTAGGCACTTCAGTCCGGAACTGCACTGCTGCTACGGCCGCAGGTTCGAATCCTGCCTCGGGCATGGATGTGTGTGATGTCCTTAGGTTAGGTTTAAGTAGTTCTAAATTCTAGGGGACTGATGATCTCAGATGTTAAGTCCCATAGTGCTTAGAACCATTTGAATCATTAGAACACCCTGAAGTCTTAAGTACGTTTGCAGTCGAGCATGTGTGTTCAAAGAGCGAGAGGCTTTTCCCGTTGTTAGAAGTTTCTCATCTGGTATCTCAGTTATAGAGAATAGGAAGAGCCGCCTCTCTCTTATGAAAGTTTTCCTCACTTCCACGATAAGGAATGACCAGGGAAATAAACAGCCACTCATTTTATAAACCCTCTTAGCCATATCTAGTTTAGGAGAGTAGAAAAATTGACAATAACGTATTAAACAATCCGCATAAAAGCACTGTGTAGAGAAAGATAACTTGTCTCTGAATTTCTTGGAAGTCAGTCTCGTTTATGGAGGTGGAAGTTCACTTAGAATGTCGATACTCGTGAAATGACTCTCGCTAGTAGAATACGAGACGATTAATGTCACTTGTAGGGTCCCCTCAATTACCCAATTATGAATTATCCAGATGTGACTGTACTGCGACTGGAACATGTCAAATATCTCAGTACTATTATTATTTGCGACACAGTTTACATTGTAACCATGACCACAGGGCTGCACTGTCTGTTAATAAATTAGATGCATACACACTTTCCGTTTCCAGTTCCAAAACGCCTCAGTATCTGCAGTTGCCTTAATGGCGAGGTGATATGATACTACTCAATAAAATCGACCCCAAAAGGACGTCCAGACTGAGTTTGTGCGCCGTCCCTAACTCGTCGACGACGGGACGATCGACACTATTCTTTCTTCCATTTCTGTTCTGTCGTAAATAAATTTCATCAATATCAATGTATGAAGCTGTGCGACGGTTCTGTTCCCCGTACGATATTCAGAGTTGTCGTGGAGGAAAATCTAATCGTCGAAGAGAATTCCAAGACCCTTTTCCCTGACGACTGCTTTCAGATGTTGGAGGGATCCGCAGCTATTGTCCCCGTGGCACCGCGTGGTTTAAATTCGAGGACGAATGGCGCTCGAGGAGCCCAGAACGTCGTGGTGAACAACTACGGAACGCGTTTGGTGGAATTTCTCTATGACACGTGAATGCCTTGCTGCTTGAATTCTGGGGTGGAATGCAATATCCAGATTTTTCCCTCCGGTAACGACGCGATGCATGGGCCTTCTAACGCCCCTGAAGTAATGTTGCAAATACTGCATTTACTCCATCCTTACTGTGGCCTGACACATGTTATTCAACATTTTATACCCTCACGGAACTATGACCGTCTCCAAAGAGACACGAGTAACACAGAAATACTGGCATACGAAATACCAAACCCTTGGTAAAAAACCTTCATTTGCAGATGAATGATAACGATCGTTCACCGATTTTGCTCTATGTGAGCTAGATGTGAGGCCATCCCGACAGCTGATTCTCAGTTAGGTCTTCTGAACGCTTCGCGAACTCATGATTCAACTGCCGCGCGGGATTAGCCGTGCGGTCTTAGGCACTGCAGTCATGGACTATATGGCTGATCCCGGTGGAGGTTCGAGTCCTCCCTCGGGCATGCGTATGTCTGTTTGTCCTTAGTATAATTTAGGTTAAGTAGTGTGTAAGCTTAGGGACTGATGACCTTAGCAGTTAAGTCCCATAAGATTTCACACACATTTTTTTCATGATTCAACTAGTTCCTTATATTCCTACGTTGCCTGTATTTACCTACGGATCTCAGTTAGCGTTTGCCTCTTGTTTCATATAAAACCAAAACCACTTACAGCACTTACAGCTCGCTGAAAGAAAACTCTTCCGAATAATTGGTCTCGGCCATTGTCCACCGCTACACAAATACAATTCAGTCACTAGCAAAAAGCCGATGACTCCTGAAGATCGTTCCAGTGAAAGGATCGAAACGTTGAGCTATTGAAATTTAACGGGAAAATATCCTAACTAATCACCCAGAAGTTTCTACTTTCTCAGAATTATGTACTTGACAGACTGCTTAGCTTCGACGTTTTGAGCACAGCGCCTTGTAACAACGAAAATGTAGATAAAATACCTCCTGCACCACCCAAAAATTTTCACCGTTTAATATCAGTTGACAAATTGTACTTTACTTCCAATTCTGAATCTGTAGGCTTCATTATAGAAACTATCTTTAATATGTGATGGATATAATAGTGTATTTATTTCTGAATGTATATAACTGATTATAATTATAAATTAAATATTGTAAATGGGCTGAATAATAGCCAAGGGAACTTTATTTTCATACAGCGATAGCAGCGACGAAATGGTAGTAACTGTACTGTTGTTTATCTCTGCATATGGACAGTCTCTGTCGCTTTGCGAGGAGGGAGGAGGAAGAGCAGCATGAGTCATGAAAGAGTGTGGAAGTGTTTGTTGGGCGCTCCCGCAGACGTGTATATGCAGCTAAGATCGGGCCAGTGTAGGCGCACCAAAATCGTTAACCCGCGTGAATTGAGAGCACGGCAAGAGTGGTCAGGCGGAGGAAGCTGCAGTTCTAACTGCTGCCTGTCCCATAATTAGCCGCGGCTGTAGAGACGACTCGTCGTTCTCAACCAGCAGCAGCAACAGTAGCGTCTCAGCTGTCGTCGGCTTCATTCTTCGTCGTCCGCACAGCCACAACATCGTAAGACCGTTAAGTGACAAAATATAACTAGTATTGTAGAGGTATTATCCAGTGACATTTCTTCCACAAAGTATGGCTAACCTGAATAATAAACCTCAATAGTTAAAACTTGTAGGGCATCTATGTTGTCATTATCCTCTGACATTATTACCAAACAAGGCTCCTTTTCTTTCTATGCAAACACCGAGTGACGTAAAAAAATTAAAATTGAGTAACTGTTTACTGCCAGTTTCGTTTGTTTGCTAATGACCAGTTTCAGCCTAAATTTTCTGTCTCGGTAACTAACTGTTCATTCTTGGATTGCATAACAGAGGCTTAAGTAGTTTGCAGTTTTGATTATTAAGTTCACTCACTTAAAGTAACGCAAAATTGCACTGGCAAGATTAATAACTAAATATACAGCTCAAATTAAGAGAGCGCAATTTCATTTATTCTGTATTAATCTTAGCGAGTGGCTTCCGCTGGCTTGGTGTGCGTTTTATTGTTGTTATTTTAAACGTCAAACCAGTTGCTCATATGCTTAAAGTAAATTCAATTCAGTCTTTCAATAATCAAAAGTAAATTGCTTGCCTTTTTCTAAATTTTGCATTACGTTACACTTACTGAAAGTCGTTTCTTACCTAACAAAGTCTCAGTTACAGCCAGTCATTTATTTAAACAGTAACTTCATTTAACGTTCTCTTCAAAATCTAGTACTTCAGACTAAGTAACTGCAAACTCAGTGCTTTCTGATTCATTTATTTTCTCGTAAACCGCTGCGTTGTACAAAAGCGCGACAATCTTCTGTTGCCACGCCAGTGATTATTTGCTTAAATTTATTTGTCATTACCTTTCTTAAGAATCTGGAAGTTCATTGTCCTAGTGGTCTTTCGACCGTTTAATTATCCTCTGTTTAGTTAATCAGTATTTTTTTGTATTATCAGTATTTTTGTATTAAATGTTACGTGATACCCTTTTCCCCTCTGTGTGGTTCGTGAGCGATTGCACTACATTCCACCCATTTAAAAATTATCTTCAGTGCTTCGATTACCTTTAGAGTAGATTCTTCTTTCAGAAGGGTCTGTTGTACATTTTCCTCGTACTGAACTGTATTATTTTCCTTCGGTAACAGTAGCATTACTTACCGTGAAATTTCATAAGGCATACGCGATAACGGTCAATTGAATCGCAATCCAGTAGGGTGATTAGGAAGTGGGAGGTTACAGGCTGTATTCAGTGAATGACAGCGGCGACAAGACGCCGTATAATCGCCAGCTTCTAGAGAAACTACCCGGGTACTCAGTGGCACTAATGTCTCGGATGTAAATGGGCGTAGCAAAGGCCCCTCGTACCGCTGTCATAGTTCACACTTTGCCATTCAGAAGATTGCAAGAACTACTCAGTAACATCAGAACATCAGTAGTGCAGGGCGGGTTTAATTTTGCAACCCCGTATTAGAAATTCACCTAAAGATATAAATACGTTCATATGCTTATTCAACTATCATTACAGAATCCATTGTTCTGTGGTGTTTCATACTGAAGTTACTTTCTCTCTGATAATGTTTGTGATGATTTTTTTCATTTTTCACTTCAAATCTTTCAAAAATTATTTGCCAAATAAATATTACAGTCGCTGTAGTTACTATCTGCGTGATAAATCAGCGAGAAGATTAATAATACTAGTTTACGAACGCGTCGCTTTGTGACAACTAAACGACTCGCAGATGAGACAAAAAATAGAGCAAGATAAAACATCGTTTCCGCTAAGTGAATATAGATGATGTAGGTGGCCTTTTTTTTTTTTTCAAGACAAACCACCGTGTTAAAAACGAGATGTGTTAGAAGTCTGAAGCGTCGCCATTAAGCATTGAGGCCCATGACATCACAAGCCGCCTACGCAGGTGCGTGCGATGCATCAAGCTGCGAACAGCGCTGGCCGGTCACCCGAGTGATGCATCACCGCAGCGGCGTCTTATTTGTAACTGTCTTCGGCATAAAGACTTCTCTGTAGCGAGAGCGGGTCACCGACCCGCACATCAGCCCGGGGTCGCGCTTCATAATACAATGAGACCCCAGCGTGTGTTTAGCCGATGACGTCAGCATCATATAATGTGAGCATAGTGTCCACACAACAAGTGGACTCAACGTATCCTTCCCCAGAAGCCATATGTCGTGATGAAGTACCTTCGCATTACTGTTACTCAATTAGGAACCGCTACTATGATGACAAGAAAGTCAGTGAAGAAACAGAAATACAGAGAGCTTCAATGAGGATTTTACAACTGTTCATTTTTACTTGTATTCATTATGACGACAGTGAGCTTGTCATCGGGCTTTTCTTTAGCAGAATAAATCAAGTTCCTACATTATAGTCGTTGTTGCTTTTCTTTTCTAATGTTCAATGTGACATCAACTGAATGAAACTCCTTCAGGAGTAGCGTAGATTATTGTCCTCTACTCAGTGACCTTAGCCATTTAATGCGCTTTAAAGATTCCATGTTCGGTGAACCCATGGAAATAAAAAAATCAAGAGACCAGTCCGCTCCATCCATTGAAATGTAAACCGGTCAACGTCGATTTTCCAGACTGCCTTAAAGTTTTCTCGCACCATTCCGTCTTGTTTATAGTATATGTCGATAATTCATATCAAGGACTGGAATGAAAATGTTTTGCAGCTTATCAGTGTATGAGAACACTAATTCAATGGCTGTTCTTTCTGCAGGAAAGAAAGCATCGTAACAATGACGTTGCTTAAGATACACAAGAAACATCAAAATTTGGATTGTCACGAACATTTTCAAAATATTATTGCGGAATGTGCACAGCCAAAAATATGACAGTAATATGCTCTTCGAAAATTACGTGAAACGTTCTCATCACTAAAAATTTGTTTTCAGTATACTCATTATCTTCATATAAGATATTTATAGCAACAATCTGAGGGGAAACATGGGTGCGTAATACTAAGCACTGTTGTGAGACGAGGTATGTCTGCGAGAATGGAAGTAGAAGCAGTAGTCCGTAGAGAGCTCAGAGTCAGAAGACGTGTCATGCTGCCCTCACGTCGGTTATGGCAGATCTTACCACACTCAAGGCCTGAATTCATTTACACACATCAAAAAAGTTTTGCATCGCCCCAGTTCAAATAGTTCGAATAGCTCTGAGCACTATGGGACTTAACTTCTGAGGTCATCAGTCCCCTAGAACTTAGAACTACTTAAACCTAACTAACCTAAGGACATCACACACATCCATGCCCGAGGCAGGATTCGAACCTGCGACCGTAGCGGTCACGCGGCTCCAGACTATAGCGCCTAGAACCGCTCGGCCACTCCGGCCGGCCATCGCCCCAGTTCCCAGAACTTCTGACGACAGACGTTGACTGTGGATATTGTTTCATCGACACAGTCCCTTTGACTGTTCAAAGACGTAAAGAATGCATGAGGAGCGCCTATTAGACGGAGGGGGTCCGACAGCCGAACAGTTCCAGTCATTGCACCAGGAAGGAGGTACATGGCTCGTGTTGTCTGTAGTTCAACCATGCCTTGACGGTCAATACTGCGGTTCCATTGCATCCACATTCTTACTTCGTGCCAGGAAGGGCTCTCAACAAGGGAAGTGTCCAGGCGTCTCAAAGTGAACAAAAGCGATGTTGTTCGGGCATGGAGAAGATACAGACAGACAGGAACTGTCGACAACATACCTCGCTCAGGCCGCCCAAGGGCTACTGCTGCAGTGGATGACAGCTACCTACGGATTAGGACTCGGAGGAACCCTGACAGCAACGCCACCATGTTGAATAATGTTTTTCGTGCAGCCACAGGACGTCGTGTTATGACTCAAACTGTGCGCAATAGGCTGCATGATGCGCAACTTCCTCCCGGCGTCCATGGCAAGGTCCATCTTTGCAACCACGACACCATGCAGCGCGGTACAGATGGTCCCAACAACATGCCAAATGGACACCTCAGGCTTGGCATCACGTTCTCTTCACCGATTATTGTCGCATATGTCTTCAACCACACAATGATGGGAGACCTGTTTGGAGGTAACCTGGTCAGACTGAACGCCTTAGACACAGTGTCCAGCGAGTGCAGCAAGGTGGAGGTTCCCCGCTGTTGTAGGGTGGCAATATGTGGGGCCGACGTACGCCGCTGGTGGTCATGGAAGGCACCGTAACGGCTGTGCGATACATGAATACCATCCTCCGACCGATAGTGCAACCATATCGGCAGCATATTGGCGAGGGATTCGTCTTCAGGGACGGCAATTCGCGCCCCCATCGTGCACATCTTGTGAATGACTTCCTTCAGGATAACGACATCGCTCGACTAGAGTGGCCAGCATGTTCTCCAGACATGAACCCTATGAAACATGCCTGGAATAGATTGAAAAGGGCTGTTTATGGACGACGTGACCCACCAATCGCTCTGATGGATCTGCGCCGAATTGTCATTGAGGACTGGGACTATCTGGACCAACAGTGCCTTGATGAACTTGTGGATAGTATGGCACGACGAATACAGGCATGCATCAGTGCAAGGGGACGTGCTACTGGGTGTTAGAGGTACCGGTGTGTACAGCAATCTGGACCACCACATCTGAAGGTCTTGCTGTATGGCGGTACAACATGCAATGTGTGGTCTTCATGAGCAATAAAAAGGGCGGAAATGATGTTTATGTTGATCTCTATTCCAGTTTTCTGTACAAGTTCCGGAACTCTCGGAACCGAGGTGATGCAATACTTTTTTTAATGTGTCAGGAGACATTTAGATGGCTTTACTACGCTTGAAGACGGAATTCAAGATAAAATTCGCAAGCAGTTGCAGGGTTAGGCTCGTGATTGTTAGTCCGTGTTTGCAATAATCCCATGTTTTGCTTGTCAGTTAAAGAGCCACTTTATCCTAGAAGTAATATTCTCCACATCTAATTAATAAATTAATGCTGTGGTTATGAAATGTTGATGTAGCTTTGAAATTGATATAATCTGTTAATCTGGTACTCAGATATTATTGATACTTAGGTGGTCATTGTGAGGCATTTCACCATTATTAATACTTGGTTATGATTATTTCTGAAGTTTTTTAAATGGACTTAATTTATGAAATCACTTCTCACAAGCTATTTAGTTGTTCACTGGTTCAAGCGAACTCCTTTTTATTAAATTCATTCTCAGTAACAATAAGCTTCAACCGCAGGTGCTGCATGCTTCTGCGAATTTCTGTAAACCTTATGGAAAAAGGCAGTCATCTAAAGATGTGAGTGCAGAACTTCGGGCGAAATCAGGGACACTGACACACCACAACATACCATGTACTCTAATCCAGTAAATTCCGTTGCACAAGTCAGATTCTGTATCACTTGTAAATTCTTATTCAAAAAGGCAGTCAGATAGCTTAGGTATTCATTGTTACAGGTTCATTTGTTCCTGTAGTTTTTCATATTCAAATACGCAGTCAGATAGATTATCCAAATAACAGTTTTACGTTTCTCATGTAACGATCTGTTGAGGGCTTAAAGGACAGTGAAACTGGCTCTCATACAACTCGCACCAGTGCTATGCAGGTTAGATTCCGTTTACTGATAGCTCACTTTGCTTGTCGAGTCCATTTTCACAGGCGAAAATAGGCAATATTTGTTGTAGCTACGTTACATATTGGTTGCATATACGTTAGACATGTTGGTTGCAGATACGTTACAATCTTAGATCTTGCAGCATTTAAATTCAGCATTCTTTAACATGGGAACGTCTGCCCGATGCACGCGAAAGTGTCTGACTTGGGAGATCTAGCTGAGGAAACATAATAGTTAGTCCGTACAGTTGTGCAAAGCCACTGTGACAGGGTGCTTAGTGATTAACGCATTGCCTAGTGAGCAGGGGGGCTGGGTTCGAATTCCGACCTAGGTACAAATTTTCATTCGTCGCTTCAGTATAGACCTGTACATCATTGTAGGACCGTTATTACTGGTGCTACGCGGGCCTACTCAGTGTTATTAACTGAAGTCTCAGACTTTTCACAGCTGAGGGGTCATCTGTGAGGAATCTTTAATCTTTTAAGTCTTGACATAATATTAGCCTAGTGCAAAACTTGCACCTAGCTCTTAACGTAAAGGAAAATAAAGTTAAGCATTTCATGGAAAAACTGGAGTCCGTCATTTCATGCAAGTAACGGACAGCAACAAGTTTCACAGATATGAAGTGAGGATTCGTTATCAGTAGGACAGTAGGACAGACCGTGAGTTAGTGTGAACAGTTGATACGATTGTTCTCATTAGATTCGACTGCAAAGCCAAAGCCTTCAACAATAATTCCGGTATCCATGCTGACGTCGCCAGCAAACGATGAAAAGGTAACGGAAGCATATGAGGATATTGAACGAGTAATTTAGTATGTAAAGGGAGAGGAAATCCTAATAGTATTGGAATGCGGCTCTAGGGGGTGGAAGGGAAGAAAGATTTACGGAAGAACTTGGGCTTCGTAACAGGTATGAGAGAGGAGAAAGACTAAGTGAATTTTACGATAAATTTCAGTTAGTAGTAGCAAATACATGTTCAAAAAATCACAAGAGGAGGAGATTCACGTAGGAAAGGTCTCGAGTTACGTGGAGACACCAGATGAGTTGCAACACGGTCAGACAAAGATTACGAAATCAGACACTGATTGTAGGTTCAAATGGTTCTGAGCACTATGGGACTTAACATCTGAGGTCATCAGTCTCCTTAGAACTACTTAAACCTAACTAACCTAACGACACCACACACATCAATGCCCGAGGCAGGATTCGAACCTGCTACCAAAGCAGTCACGCGGTTCCGGACTGAAGCGCCTAGAACCGCTCGGCCACCACGGCCGGCCTCATTGTAAGGCGTACAAGCGAGCAGATGACAATTTTGTATTCATGAAAACTAGAATGAATCTTAAGGAGACCGTACGGAAGAACTAGTGTGGAAGGAAAGGTAGTACTAAGGTAGTGAGGAATGACGAGAAGCTTTTGTAGTTCGCTAAAGATGTGGATACTGCAATAAGGAACATCGCAAGTAGGCAGTCCAACTGAAGAGAAGTGGACGACTCTCAACGGAGCAATCGCAGATACTGGAAAGACAGACATAGTTACGAGGAATGTAGCTGCAAAGAAACCTTGGGTAACAGAATAAATACCTCATCTGATCGACAAAAGAAGGAAGTAGAAAAATGTTGTGGGAAACACAGAACTACAGCAACACAAATCACTGAGGAATGATATAAATAGAAGTGTAGAGAAGCCAAGAAGAGAAGTTTGCAGGAGAAACGTGAAGAAATAAAAAAAAAAAAAAAGATTGTTGGAAGGGATGATACACCATACAGGAAAGTAAAAACAACCTTAGGTGAAATTAGAAGCAAGGGCGGCCACATTAAGAGTGCAATGGGAATTTCACTGCTAAACGTAGAGCAGAGAGCGGATAGGTGCAAAGAATACACTGAATGCCTCTCGTAAGAATTTTCTGATGACGTGGTAGAAGAAGAAATTTGAGTCGATATGGAAGAGACAGTGAATCCATTATTAGAGTCACAATTTAAAATAGCTTTGGGATACTTGAGATTAAATAAGATAGAATGTATACATAAAATTTCACCGGAATTTCTAAAATCATTGGGGGAAGTGGCAGCAAACCGACTATTCCAGTTTGTGTGTAAAAACTGATAGACTGGAGACATGCTTTCGGAAAAATATCAACCATTCAATTCCGAAACGAACATGAGCAGATAACTGCGAAAATTATCGCACAATCAGCTTAACAGTTCATGCATCCAAGTTTCTGACTAGTAAATATACAGAGAATGCAAAAGAAAACTGGGGACTGTTACATAACGATCAATTTGGCTTTAGGAAAGGTGAAGGCAGCAGAGAGGCAGTTATGACGTTGAGGTTGATAACGGAGGCAAGGCTGAAGGAAAATCAAGACACATTCTTAGGATCGTCGACAATATAAAATGATGTGAGATATACTAAATTATTAGAAAAATAGGAGAAGCTATAGCGAAAGACGAGTTATATGCAACATGTACAAGAACTAAGGGGGTGCAATAACAATGGATGACCAAGAACGAAGTGCTCGGAATGGAAAGGGTGTAAGACAGGGATGCAGTCTTTCGCCCCTACCGTTCACTCTGAACAGAGAGTGAGTAATGAAGGAAATAAAAGAAAGTTTCAAGAGTGGGACTAAACTTCAGGTTTAGAGGATATCAATGGTAAGGTTCACTGATGACAATGCTATCCTCAGTAAAGGTGAAGAAGAATTGCAAGATCTGATGAGTGGTTTGAACAGGCTAATGAAAACACTGAAGAAAGACAAAAGTAATTAATAGTAGCAGAAATGAGTATAGCGAGAAAGTTAACATCAAAATTGATCACAAAGTAGACGAAGTTAATGAATTCTGCTACCTTGGAGGCATAACCTTTGACGGACGAAACAAGGAAGATATAAAAATCAAACGAGTGACAGACAGGAGGGAGAGAAATTGTACGCCAATAATAGTGGTAGACATAGACAAATTTCGTAGTAGGTGTAGTCTTCTTTAATCCTAGAAAAGTTACGGTGATGAGGAAGTAATATGGCGTTAGCGTTAATAGTGTATTTTGTATCATTAAACGTGAATGTATAGGAAAAAAGTCTGTGTTTAAATTATGGGTAACAAGCAACGATATAATAAGTAAATAAAATAGAATATCCTTCTGCACGGTATCGTAAATCTCTAGGATCCTAAACAGAGTGCTTTGAGATGGGGAAGAGATGAGTTAGAATATTTAGTTTTTTATTGACATAAACAGTTAACACGTTACATAAACAATCTTTTAGCAACTGCACAAATTCGCGTCTCTAAATTCAAGGCATATATTTTTTAAAATAACGTAAGATTTTTCAGCATTTTTTTTACATATTCTTGTTGTATAAACAGACAGGTATTTAAGACCTCCTGTCCCTACTGAGGTTTCACACACCATTGATTTGATGCACTCCCTTCTCCCTCACGATGTCCTGTAGATTGGTGAGGGTGTCTGTTGTTCAGATGCTCATAGACATTAACAGTGAAATAAGCCTGTAGATAAATGTGTTTGAAAATACACCACCTTGCGAACAACAGGTACACTCCCCAAATACAGTAACGTATCTCCAACCTACACCAGGTAATGCGCACCACTTAAATAGAAACGCAGAAGGTAAAGCACTGTAACCTGATCTACGAAGATACTTTAAAAAGTAAGTTAGCCATTATTATGGCGCGACAAGTAACTTTTATTTCATTGTTCCACTACACTCTGCTGCACGACACTTCAAAGCGACACAGATACTTCACAATATTTTTCACCGTTGTCACGAAGACTCTGTCGGAACGTTCTATAAATCGTTCAATTCCTTCACTGTAAAAATCAGTTCCTTGGTCACGTCCTCCTAGTTGGATAATCTGTCTCTCTCCTCCCCCCCCCCCCCCCTCACCACCCCACCCCTCCCGGTGATGTTCTTGCAACTTGCCGAAAAGATAGAAATCGCAGGGTGCAACGTCTGGACTTCCCAAACAGCATCATCCACGGCTGTGATCTAGTGCCCAGCGTTGCTGCCTCTGGGTCCCCGGTTCGATTTCCGACCGGATCGGGCATTTCTCCGCCCGGTGACTCTGGGTGTTTGAGTTGTCCTCGTCATTCGGGAAGTGCCGAGACTGGAAGTGGAAAGATTTGGGACTTGTACGGGCAATGATGAGCACGATGTTGAGCGCGCCACAAACCAACATCATCACCTACGTCTGTGCGGCCTTGCTGCTACTGCTGGCACCATTTCATTACGGCTGTACATTTGCTCAATACACGGCGAGAATTCCACGGTGATATTAGTGCAGTTTTCACGTTTTGTATGCAATGACCACACTGTCACGTGTACTTCAACTATGGCGAACGTTAACGGTTGCCGTGCCGTTTGACTCCCACACTGTAATGCACCTGTCACCTGTACCGCAGCAGAACTGTCTCTGCAGGAAACCCGACACAAGTACTCTTTTGAAAATGCGACATTCTTGTTGCCCTATGGTCTTAGCGTGGGACGACACGTGTAATTTACTTTCTGAACTCCCTACTTCTAATTCCAGCAGTAAACGCCTCTGTGCTGGTATTCAAAGAGAATTATTGCAAGCGAGGTACCGAATATAGGCTACAACAAAACACACAGAAGCGCCAAAGAAAGTGGTATAGGCATGCGTATTCAAATACAGAGATATGTAAACAGGCAGAATACGGCATTGCGCTCGGCAATCGGCAGTCGGCAACGCCTATGTAAGACAACAGGTGTCTGGCGCAGTTGTTAGATCGGTTACTGCTGCTACAATGGCAGGTTAGCAAGATTTAAGTGAGTTTGAGCGGCGCACGAGCGATGGGACACAGCATCTCCGAGGTAGCGATGAAGTGGGGATTTTCCCGTACGATCATTTCACGAGTGTGCCGTGAATATCAGGAATCCGTAAAACACCAAATCTCCGACATCGCTGAGTCCGGAGAAAGATCCTGCAAGAACGGGACGAACGACGACTGAAGAGAATCTTCAACGTGACAGAAGTACAACACTTCTGAAAATTGCTACAGACTTCAGTACTTCAATGATGAACAATCAACATGCGAACCGTTCAACGAAACATCATCGATATAGGCTTTCGGGGCGAAGGCCCAGTCGTGTACCCTTGATGACTGCACGACGCAAAGCTTCACACCTCGCCTGGGCCCGTCAATAGCGACATTGGAATGGTGATGATTGGAAACATGTTGCTGGTCGGACGAGTGTCGTTTCAAATTCTATCGAGCGGATGGACTTGTACGGGTATGGAGACAACCCCATGAATCCATGAACTCTGCATGTCAGCAACCGACTGTTCAGGCTCGTGAAGGCTCTGTAACGGTGTGGGGCGTGTGCAGTCGGAGTGATATGGGACCTTTGATACGTCTAGATATGTCTCTGATAGGTAACACGCAAGTAAGCATCGTGTCTGATCACCTGTATCCATTCCTGTCCATTGTGCGTTCCAACGGATATGGGCAACTCCAATAGGACAATGCGACACCCCACACGTGTAGAATTGCTACAGAGTGTCTCCAGGAACTCCTTTTGGCCACCACACTCTCCAGACATGAACATTATTGAGCATATCTGGGATACCTAGCATCGTGCTGTTGAGAAGAGATCTCCACCATCTCGTAGTCTTACCGCTTTACGGACAACCCTGTAGGATTCATGGTGTCAGTTTAAGAGGCACCCACATGCCTTGCTCATACTGTGGCATCAAGCAGTCAGGCCTGCAAGATGATTGGTCTGCCAAGCGAGTGGATTCATTCTTATTTATCGAGTAACATGAGCTCTAGTACTCACAGTTAAGTTACAAATATTCTCCTGTTTGAATATTACGCAACGGAAACGGATAACGCACATCTGACTATTAGTAATTTACACAATTCTGATTGTTCACTACGCACTGGCAATACCACATTTTCTTTCTTACACAACAGCTTTGATCAACACGTGGCCATCGCACTGAATATGAATGGCGCACACATTATAAATTCTGGATATCATGACAACATACTATTCGAAGGAAAAGGCCACCAATCTTTTTCTTTTCACTATCTTTTTTATTCCGATGAATTCTATAACCTAAACACGCCATTACATTTTCTACAACAATTGCACATGAGAAACTCCGTCCAGTGGGCATGGCTTTACATTGGTGATTCTCTATCTTATAGTCTCGTAATTATCTAACACTACACTGCACTTTCTGGATAGGATGGTGGATCTTTTGCTACATCTCACACTCCGACTCTCACACCCATCATCACGAAAATTTCCTCCAGTCCGAGCGGTACAAAAAGGAACATGCATAACCCACTGCCCCTGAACCTATCTTAGTACCATCCCATACAAACCACACATACTTAAATTACATGAAATACACCACACTGGCAACATGGAATACAACACAAGGAATAGTCACAACGTTATAATTACATCACTTTCAGCTTTCCCACTTCAATTAGTATTCATCCCAGTTTCACACGACACTACCCCACTTCGTAGCTTTTCTTTCCTACTATGAACTCTGGAGGATACACGCACGTCTTCCTGTGCAGTGCAAGCCACATGGTGTTGCTGGATAGATGGCTGGCTCACCTTGCTTCACTCTCAGAGTATTATAGTTTGAATCAAGCGTCACACGGAAACATAACACGCAAAGTAATATTAAGAACATATTCATCATACACGCGAGCCCTCAACTGTTACCATGGACTAGTACTTCTCCTTATCCTTTGTCACAGACAGATTGAGACTCACACAGTACTCACCACGTGGAAGTACTCGTCTCTAATTTCAAGTCCTGCACACGCCATTTCTTAAATATTTCCAACTTATAGTACACACGCCAGTAATTCAGCTTAACTTAAGCACTCGGAAGTATTTCAACTTATTGCTACACGTGGTTTCATTGTGACCTTTGGTCACTTCCGAAGATTACTATGATCCCCTTAATATTGCCTGCCTGACATTTAATTCTCCCCACAAAAGTTCCTGAAACAGAGAAATTATTATTCCAAACTAGTCTTAAGTATTCCACATGCATACCATTTCTCCACTCTTTTGTGTTTACGGAGCACACCTAAGACAGGTCTTACCACCACAACATCCACCGCCAGAGTGCTGAAACATGGCCGTTCTTCAGGTCATCTCGCACCTCTGTCGAGGTGGGGTAAGACCATGCTACCCATTGGTCAACCACATTTCAGGGGCTCAAAGCTCAGGTAAATTTCATCTCTTTGGTTCCACCAAAGGTGACCAAAGGACCGTCTCAAATATGATCATATATTGAACATTCACTATCTGCAGTTAGCAGACGACCATACATTCATTCATTTCGCAGATCTCACCAAATTGGATATAGGGATTTATTTTGTGGGAGTGCACATGTGATCAATTAAATAAATAAATTGTCCTTCTTTCCCACACTGGTATCCAGCTTCGGTGTATTAAGTGAAATTGAGATATTATTACAAAAAATATGTTGTTGTGACAGGAATAACGAAGAATGTTGTACCTATTTTCAATGTCGGGCAGTACTGTACCCTTTCAAGTTCCCTCCAGCACTACTTCAGACATTAGTCGAGTCAATACCCCGTCGTGTTGCGGCACTTCTATGTGGTCGATGGGCGCTACACGATATTAGGTGTGTGTACCAGTTTCTTTGGCTCTTCAGTGTATAAAAATATTGCTTTCGTCTGTTTCTGTTTTCGATCCCGAAAAAAGGTACAACTGCAGGGAAACATCCAACAGTACTATGGGAAGAAACTTCACGCAGCTGAATCAAGGTTCATGCTTGCTGCGCACTCCAGTGTAACGCCACAGAAAACAAGAAATACGGCGTGAGACTGTGGCAGGCGCACATACGCAAGCGGCCAGCTCGGCAGTGCCTGAAGCGCGTCTTCCGGCAGCTAATAAGCGATCCTGGATAGCGCCAGGCCAGACTACGATCCCAGGCTGGCCAATTAAGACGCGGGCCGGAATGCGGGAAGAATGTTGATTGCGGCCGCGGAGCATTCTTCCGTGTCACCCTGCGGCGCAGAAGCAAAAGCAAAAGCAGCTCAAGTTGCCGCGACTGGGGGCTCAGCTCGAGCTGACGACACACAAATTGGCTCCACGTGACGTCAGGCGGATCACTGCCGAGGCCCACGAGCAAGACGGGCCGCAGCACTTACGTCACGAGGGTAGGTCTGAGCTCAGCTCAGCAGACGAACTTGGTTTCTGCACCTGTTAATTCGTAAATGGGTATTTATGTTGAAACGAGAACTGCATCTTCTACTTTCATTCGCTATTATGGTGCCTTACCGTTTTGTTATTACTGTAACGATCGGAAGTCCACAGGCCTAATAATAATTTGCTACGGCTGTACTGGGTACAATAAAATTAAAATCATACCAAAATGTTTATCGGTTGCCTGAGCACCCCATCTTGTATGAAATTAGTACTGTTAAGCAGAAGAGATTAAATGCTATAAAGAAGCCGTTATACCATTACGTCGAGCATACATTTTAAAATACAACGTACTGCAAAGTTGTGTACTTTGTTATAGACTAATATACAGTAAAGATCCATCTTAGAGGATTCTAATAGAAGACAGATTTCTCGTTTGTACTGAAATACCCAATTACGAATTAACATATGCAGAAAAGTAGGTAGTCTGCTGAGCTGAGCGTTCCCCGCGGGAACGTCGAGTGTATGGAGTAAGTATGGTGTACTTGCGTACGTGTACGTGGAGACAGTGTTTCCGCAGCAATCGCCGACGTAGAGTAACTGAGTCGGAGATGGAAAACCGCCTTAAAAACCATCCACAGGCTGGCTGGCACACCGAACATCGACACTAATCCGCCGGGCGGATTCGTGCCGGAGATCGGCACGCCTTCCCGTTCTGGATGCAGAGAGTTAGCTCGCGCGGCTAGCCTGGCCGGCTAAAAACATATGGGTACCAAGCTTCATCGAAATTTCCCGTGAAGAGCAAAGTTATGTGCAAGTACCACTCTCTTTCCCGCCCCTGCTCTTAACCTAGGTGTGCTGTAAGTACTCTTGTCACACACTGTATTTTCCCATGTGTGTTCAGATCTGGTGGATGTTACTTCAAGCGATCTGCAGTTATTAGTTACATGTGTCATTCCTTCCTCACACCACTATTCACAGACACACAGCAAGCCAAAGTGTTCTAGGAATACCCCAACAGTATTCTTTCAGATAAGAATTCATAGATGTACCACGTTAGATAAAATTATTCCTGGCGCTCCACAGCCAGACTAGTCTGCAAAAGTTTGTTTCACATAAAACTTGAAACGCCATATTTACGTTTAGTAATCGCTCATGGACATCTGATGATGGGTGAACTCCGAAACGCGTCATATTAGCAATAAAGTCACTCCTTGGCTGATGTCTGAGTTTTACATTGCGACCCAGTCAACCTGAATGCAGAACTGCTGATTGTTATAATAACGGTCGCCTGCCTCCTGCATGATTTCATGTCACATTTACATTACTGGAATTAAGACATTCTCGAAAACCTTGGAGTCGCTGGAACTGATATCCTGCCAGTATCAATGACAGTTACAGACAAAAATCATCGAGATTCTCGATTCTTTGAATGGATGAATTATCTACGTGGATAATTAAGTTTGAACGGAACTCTCGGTGTGCGAGTCCTAGTCGATAATATATATATATATATATATAATTTTTTGAATTCTGTTACATTCACTAAAGGATATGGGTGCTACTTCTAGTTGCTTCATTTCTTTGGAATGACATTTAATGCTTTCTCTTCCTTCTTCAACCTTATCATTCAGCCCTATTTTTCTGCTACGTTTACAAACTGATGTTAAAAGTACCAACAACTTTTGAATTATCAATCACACCATTGTATTTAGTTTAATTTTTATGGCTTCCTACACACTCACTAGTTGCACTGTCTCCCATCTGACAAAATCCCATGTACTTTTAATCTTAGTATCTGCGCTGGTAATTTCTGTTAGGACACGCATATTTCTGGACTTTTTAATGGCTTTCCTTAAGGATCCCTTTCTTGTCTGTCTGTCCGTCTGTCCGACTGTAAAGAACAGTTTTTTTTCTCATGAACGGGTACACATATCGAGGTGAAATGTATGTCATATCAGGTCTGTGGTCTCTTGGCGTTGTAAAACAATAAAGCTTCCACGTCAATGTCGTCAGAAGATAGAGCCATGTTTGTCACGTATTTTGATATTCACATACTCACTCATCAAAACCTGTGGGATACTTCCTATGGACCTGGTTTCACAGTACAATCAAAGGCAAAACATCCGAAAACTGTAAATACGTTATGATTTCAGATGAAAGCAATTTTTTTTTCATTTCTTATCTGACCCTTCGTGTGTCTGTCCATCTTTTAAGTTCCCTTTTTCTTAGGGACAGGTAGACATATGAAGTTGAAACTTATAACACATACTAAAGGATACATTCCCTTGGTGGTGTACAAAATTGAATTTTCCAAGTTAGTGCAGTCAAAAGGTATGGCCACTTGTGTGCAACACAGGGTGATCAAAAAGTCAGTATAAATTTGAAAACTGAATAAATCACGGAATAGTGTAGATAGAGAGGTAAAAATTGACACACATGCTTGGAAGGGCATGGGGTTTTATTAGAACCAAAAAAATGTCCGACAGATGGCGCTTCCTCTGGTCAGAATAGCAATAATTAGCATAACAAAGTAAGACAAAGCAAAGATGATGTTCTTTAGAGGAAATGCTCAATATGTCCACCATCATTCCTCAACAATAGCTGTAGTCGAGGAATAATGTTGTGAACAGCACTGTAAAGCATGTCCGGAGTCATGGTGAGGCATTGGCGTCGGATGTTGTCTTTCAGCATCCCTAGATATGTCGTTCGATCACGATACACTTGCGACTTCAGGTAACCCCAAAGCCAATAATCGCACGAACTGAGGTCTGGGGACCTGGGAGGCCAAGCAAGACGAAAGTGGCGGCTGAGCACACGATCATCTCCAAACGACGCGCGCAAGAGATCTTTCATGCGTCTAGCAATATGGGGTGGAGCGCCATCCCGCATAAACATCGTACGTTCCAGCAGGTGTTTATCAGCCAGGCTGGGGATGATGCGATTCTGTAACACATCGGCGTACCTCTCACCCGTCACGGTAGCAGTCACTGACGTTTTGCTGTCCAGAGCCATCTGTAGGACATTCTGTGAACTTTGTTTTTTTGGGTCTAATAAAACCACATGTCATTCCAAGCATGTGTTTCAATTTTTACCCCTCTATCTACATTATTCCGTGGTTTATTAAGTTTTCAAATTTATACTGACTTTTTGATCACCCGGTATTTTGGTGCTTGCAAACTCTCATCAAAACCTACTGAGAGGTGGCACAAACTCTCGCTTTAACAACACTCTCAGTGAAGTTAACATTCATATTTTAAGTCATGAACTCCGTGTTCCCCTGTTCCACATTTGGTACATGTGGTTTATGACTTTCTTTACCTGGTGAAACTGTGGGCAGAATGTTCTTATAACTGCGTGTGTAACCTGTAGAGAACTTGTACCTGAGGGTCTGCAGTGGGGGCGACAGAGAACAGGGAGTCCAGTGGATCTTACCAGGAGACGGGCCTCTGGCTGATGCCCTCTCCTCCTCCCACTTAGGGTCAGAAGAAGGGTGCTGGCTCACAGAACATTTTATCTGGGCCAGGTGGCAGTCCACTGAACAGGCAGCTGGATAGCAGAAAGTGCATGGAGGAAGCTGTTTAAGAGAGACTACTGTAAACTGATTTTTTGTGCAAACGGTGGGAAGGTCATAAAACTCCATGCATTCTCATGTTATTCCATGGACACAACTGTCTGGGAAGCTTAATAGCGTTCTTTCAATTGTAAATGGTCAGCCTGGGAAGATAACATCTTTCCACAAATGAGGGACTGGGTACCATATAGGTAGATGTTTTTCACCAAAACATGGCCATGCTAACCGTGAGAACGACGTCTCTAGTCTAAAATCTTCTCTTTTTAGACAAGAGAGATTTGGAGTCACCGATTGCCTCCTCTCAGGATATGTGAAGTGGACGCTTGCTTCCCCAGCGTGCAAACCCCGGTCCTGGGTTTGTATTGGCTACCAGGCCAAAAGGACAGTCAAGAGTGGAGATTCAATGGGTCGAAGATAGTTTGATTGGTTTGCGCAATGCGGCGGCGGTTTATTTTTTGCTAATTCAGCTTATCTACTGAGGCTTGGTAGAAAGTGGTTGTGATCCCTTGCCTTATTCATCTTCTGGTCCTCCCCTCATGGAGAACTTTAGGTCTTTCCCTGGCGGATGAGGCTTGCGGTCTCTATGTTGGGATGGACTAAGAGCCAGTGGCAGTTTCCCACTGCACCGACAATGGAACTGCATATCGTCTCAGACGTAGCTTGCCTCACGAGGGTGAAATTAATGCCCTGTGTCAGCCGTCTGGCGTTTAACAATCCCAGCACAGGCATAGGCAACAAAAGTGTCATGAGTAAATTCACTAATTCATAGATAAAAATTAATGTGCAACTCACGGTTTGAAGGTTATTGAGAAGATAATACTTTTATTTATGTAAAAATGATAACATTTAGCTCATTCAGACATATACTTATGAAACTTCCTGGCAGATTAATATTGTGTGCCGGACCGAGACTCGAACTCGGGACCTTTGCCTTTCGCAGGCGATTGCTCTACCAACTGAGCTACCCAAGCACGACTCACGCCCCGTCCTCACAGCTTTACTTCCGCCAGTACCTCGTCTCCTACCTTCCAAACTTTACAGAAGCTCTCCTGCGAACCTTGCAGAACTAGCACTGCTGAAAGAAAGGATATTGCGGAGACATGGCTTAGCCACAGCCTGGGGGATGTTTCCAGAATGAGATTTTCACTCGGCAGCGGAGTGTGCGCTGATATGAAACTTCCTGGCAGATTAAAACTGTGTGCCGGACCGAGGCTCGAACTCGGGACCTTTGCCTTTCGCGGGCAAGTGCTCTACCAAATGATATACTTATGATTAAATCGAGTGACAGCTTGCACTGTAGGGTACTTACGATTGACCTAAAAAGTGGTTCAAATGATTCTGAGCACTATGGGACTTAACATCTGGGGTCATCAGTCCCCTAGACTTAGAACTACTTAAACCTAACTAACCTAAGGACATCACACACATCCATGCCCGAGGCAGGATTCGAACCTGCGACCGTAGCGGTCGCGCGGTTCCGGACTGAAACGCCTAGAACCGCTCGGCCACAACGGCCGGCGGATTGGCCTATAATCATGAAACTTGACACAGAGAAAAAAAATCCGAAAATTGTTAATTCGTAATTATATCACACGAAATAGTATTCCTTTTGTCATTTGTTATTCGACGTCAAACTTGAAATTAAAACAGTCAGCAGGTCTGTATTCTGGCTGACTAGGTCGCAATGGTAAAAGTCAGACGTCAGGCAAGGAATGATTTCATTGCTCATTAGGTCTGCCTGCGATAGTTTATTTCACATTAAACATGAGACACTGTATCTACATGCGGTAATCGTTCCTGGCTATCTCATAATGGATAAATTCCGAAACGCGTCATATGAACAATAAAATCATTCCTTGCCTGACGTTTCACTTTCAATTTTGCACGCCAGTCACCCTGAATGGTCAACTAGTGATTACTATAATAATGGTCGTCTGCCTCCTGCATAGCTTTATGACAGGTTTATATTACTGAAATTAAAACATTCTCGAAAATTTTGGATTCCCTGGGACCGATATCTTGCCAGTATCAATGGTGATTACAAGCAAATATCGTCGGTATTGTCGATCCCCGGAAAGGATGAACTGCCTACGTAGATGACTAAGTTCGTACAGAACTCTCGGTGTGCGAGTTCCACTCGCACCTGGCCAATTATTTTTTAATGGACTCTATGGATAATATTTTAGGAAAGCTACATTCAAATACTGACACAATTTCGCTATGGAATGAACTGATTTTGACATTCGCATCTCTTTCTGTATACTCGTATACCTCATCCCCTACCGCCTCTTTAAACCTACTCATAAAACATTGTATCCTGTTCTTATTAATAAACTTACTGCCTTTTATGAACATGTCTCAGAACTTTAAGGTGCTGCATACGTTATTCCATTAATTGTGCCACATGATGAAATAATCCATTGACAAGTAGGAACACATTAATTGTTTCGATCAGAGAACTGCCTACAAAAATTTTATCATTAGTGTCCTGCTATGTTGTTGCACACGAGTTGGAAAATTAACTACTGACTATGCTTTTCATTGACGGTGAATTTCGCCAGACTGTTAGAGCACCGATGTGTTAGAGCACCGATGTGGTTTTTCACTGAAAGGTATCAGTTCGTGCCAATCCTTTACGATCTCTCTTTCCAAGCACTATATAAAAGTGAAAAATTGGAAATATGAAAATGAAATATTCCAACAAAAATGAGCAGGAGTTGATGAGGGAAATGCAGAAAATATTTAAGCAGCGGAAACACCAATCCACATGCTATCACGAGACAGCTTTCTAGCAGATATGCTCCAGCAGTTACTGGAAAATACCCCACTGGGTATAAAGCAAACCATGTTATACCAACATTACAGATGTCTCCCCCATTCAGAGCAGATAATTACAGACTCTCTTAACAAAAAATTTGGAGTTCGTTGAATAAGTCATTAGGGAAATACAAAATGCCCTGCACGCTAACAAGACCTAAAACCTCCGCACTTTTACGTGTGTGGAAAATTAAGACAAGTGATGTACAAAGCAACAATGAAGACTCCCGAGAACATAAAGTCCTATATAACATGGCCTATACTACGAAAAGTCCAGATGAAAGTTAACTTTCAGTTTTATCTGTCCGGAATCGAAATACAGCGTAGGCTCTTTACAATGCCACAAAAAAGTGTACCAATCAGTCAAATGAAAACGCGACAGATGGAAGAAAAGTAAGTAAACAGTTCATTATTTCGAAAGTAATCGCCATAACTGTTAACACATTTATCCCACTGTGAGACAGAACTGTCAATGCTTTCATGGAAAAATGTTTGCCTACGGAATCATAATAATACGCACGGATGCAGATCTTCGTCCGAAGAAATTCGAAGGAAACAAATGTATTTTTTAAGGGCACCAAAAATACGGAAATCGCAAGGGGAGGGATCGGGACTCCATGGAAGACGTGGAAGGGTGTCCCAACGAAACTCCTGCAGCGCAGTGGAAACACCCCAGGCAATATGTTGGTCCTGAAGAAAGACATTCGTTGTGCACTCCTGGCTACAGTCATTCTTTCGTAGGCAATCGTAATCATTTTTCCATGAAGGCGCTGACCGTCGGGTGCCACAGTGTGGTAAATGTATTAACAGTTATGACAATTACTTTTGAAACGATAAATAGTTCACTTACTTTTTTTCATCTGTCCCGTTCCCATTTGACTGCCACTTATATATACACTGAAGAGCAAAAGAAACTGGTATAGGCATGCATATTGAAATACAGAGACATGTAAACAGGCAGAACACTGCGCCGCGATCGACAACGCGTATATAAGACAAATGTCTGGCGCAGTTGTTATATCTCTTACTACTGCTACAATAGCAGTTTAAACGTGGTGCTATAAGACGGCGCACGAGCGATGGGACACAGCATCTCGGAGGTAGCGATGAAGTGGGGAATCCGGTAAAACATCAAGTGACTAAGGTAGAGCCCTTCCGCAAATTGCTACAGATTTCAAAGCTGGGCAATCAACAAGTGTCAGCTTGCGAACTAATCAACGAAGCATCATCGATATGGGCTTTCGGAGCCGACATGTTGACTTGTCGGCCAAGTCTCGTTTCAAATTGTATCAAGCGGATGGACGTGTACCGGTATACAACCTCATGAATCCGTGGACCCTGCGCGTCAGAGGGGACTGTTCCAGCTGGTGGAGGCTCAGTAATGGTGTGGGGTGTATGCAGTTGGAGTGATATGGGAAGCCTGATACGCCCAGATACGTCTCTGACAGGTGACTCGTACGTAAGCATCCTGTCTGATCATCTGCATCCATTCATGCCATTGTGCAACTGGGCAACTTCAGCAGGACAATGTGACACCCCACATGTCAGAATCGGTACACAGTGGCTTTTGAGTTTAAACACTTCCGCTGGCAACCACACTCCCCATATATGAACATTATTGAGCATGTATGGGATGCCTTGCGACGTGCTGTTCAGAAGAGATCTCCACCTCATCGTACTCTTACGGATTTATGGAGAGCCCTGCAGGATTCACGGTTCAATTCCTTCTAGCTCTACTTCACACATTTGTCGAGACCTTGCCACGTCGTGTTGCGGCACTCCAGATATCCAGTTTCTTTGGCTCTTCAGTGTAGATACGCTGCTTTAAACGATAACATCGGCCACATTTACCTCTACAATTCAGTGAAAGCAGCAGGTCGATATTGTTAAAAACATTTCGGGTGATCTATGTTAGCTACCGCACCGTGCATATATACAGAGATGAAGTGATTTTTAAGGGAACTAGGTGACGCAGCCGTTGTTGATTTGAACGTGATTCACCGATAAATGCAAAATCGCATCCGATAAAGCAAATAATCTGCCACATAGTCGTATAAAAAATGGTTCAAATGGCTCTGAGCAGTATGGGACTTTACGTCTATGGTCATCAGTCCCCTAGAACTTAGAACTACTTAAACCTAACTAACCTAAGGAAGTCATACAACACCCAGTCATCACGAGGAGAGTCGTATCATTTCTAAATCTTGTCACCACGCAAAATAGCGTTATCGACGTTACACATGTTTATGCATTCAATAGGTTTTCATAAGCCGACACATGCATTCAATAGGTTTTCGTAAGCCGACATTGCTTAACAGTACCTCACCGAGAACTTGAAGGAAATTTGCAGGATGTCTTCTGGAGCAGCGTGGGTAAAGCCAAGAAAAGGTCGCATTCGAAGCAAGAGCAAAAACTGGAATGCGAGTAGGTGATGGCCTGGGAAACAGGCAGCATACATTATAGGCATACATGTTTGAGTATTGCTCCAGTAAACTTTTAACACAAGTTTTGCTCTTAGTGCATTCAGTAACCCTCAGGAAAATACCCTGCTAGAATTTAGTGTGTAGCTTCAATAAAGCTTTTTTCTGTGTCTGTATTTTACTACATGTTCTCATTAGGTATCGGCCTATACATCTGACGTTTCAGCTGCGCGTTGTAGAAAACGTTTTCAAGTCTGTGTCAGAACCAGTCCCACCAAGGAAACGACTTTACGTCATATTTTGACACGTACATGCCGGTGGCTCGCGCAAGAGCTTTCCATCGGATAACGTGTACCGGTGGCTCGCTACCTACTCTACGAGTTATTGTCTCGGCAACACACTACAGTGTATTACTGGTCATCCAGGCGCTACGAACTGTGTTATGAATGCAATTTTGTGTGACCCTTGAACGAGAGAGCTTTCTTCACAAATGAGATATCACACAGATTTTCATTAATTTAGTGTAAAGTTATTTTATGTCATATCTAGTTGTTATATAACGGACTTCCAAAATAAAAAGTCAATATATTAAAATAGTAGCCAAGAGCGTTTTGGATTCGACCGCCGCCACAGTGTCGCCAGATGCAGGAATACATGAATATACGAGCACCGCCACACAGCGAGAAAAACAATTCTCAGCGGTGGCACGAACGAGTTAATGAAAAAAGGACACTTGCAAAGTATCACACACAAAAATCCATCCCGCACGAAACCTTGGGTCACATTCTGATAATGTGCGCTTATAACATTCTGAAAGCACACCTAAACACGTGCTCACCGGTTGTCACTTGCTCCGCCCGACTGCAGCCGCTTAATGTTTGAGAGTGAAGTACTGTACGGGGGAGTGAGTAAGATGTCTCCGAAATACTATTGTGACACTGGTATCATGCTTTGTTGATTGTGGCATAATGCACTGTTTCTAACCAGTTGCTGGTGCCGGAGAATACTTTTCTGTGATCATTTCTACGTTGCGATTCACAATTGCAGTGTAAATGTACGAAACGAGTGAGTATCTCATTGTAGGGCTGGCGTAGCGCTTTTTAATTCTTAACATCACTAATGTGTGCTAGTTTCCTTGGATTTTAAGGCTGACACTGTTGTACATTTGCAGGACGTGCACTGTTCTGCAATGTGATTGGCATGATGAGGCTGTAAATCGAAAGTAATTAATTTAATTTCGTAATAATTCAGTTGCTTAGGTTTATTCATTTTGATTTTGAGACGTTTATATAACTGCAGAATATCAATATGATATATTATTAAAGAACTAAACTCCGCCCGAAAAGGCTATGGAGGCCCAACGGTACCTACAGGCCGCCGTGTCATGCTCAGCCCACAAACGTCACTGGAAGCGGATGTGGAGGGCCATGTGCTCAGCATACTGCTCTCCCGGCCGTATGTCAGTTTACGAGAACGGAGCCGCTACTTCTCAATCACATAGCTCCTAAGTTTGCCTCATAAGGGCTGAGTGCACCCTGCTCGCCAACAGCGCTCTGCAGACCGCATGGTCACCCATCAAAGTGCTAGCCAAGCCCGACAGCGCTTAACTTCGGTGAACTGACGGGAACCGGTGTTACCACTGCGCCGGCCGCGGTGGTCGTGCGGTCCTAGGCGCTCCAGTCCGGAGCCGCGCTACTGCTACGGTCGCAAGTTCGAATCCTGCCTCGGGCATGGATGTGTGTGATGTCCTTAGGTTAGTTAGGTTTAATTATTTCTAAGTTCTAGGGGACTGATGACCACAGCAGTTGAGTCCCATAGTGCTCAGAGCCATTTGAACCATTTTGTTACCACTGCGACAAGGCCGTTGGCTGCTGTTAGAATAATATTGAATGTACATGTGCGTAAGGTTGACGTATTGCGTACTCATCTAACTTACCTCTCTCATAGAAGGGCATATGAACTAAAATAATATTTCCAGACACGTTGGGCAGATGTGACCCTCCCCTCCCCCCCCCCCCCCCCCCCTCTTCCTTCGCCTTCAATATTCCGCGAATGCAAGCGCTCCAGTTGGCAGCCATACAGTACTCCACGCTAGGGCTTTTGACGGCTGTCGTGGCACGGAGCGAATGATAAACAACCGGTGCGCGTTAAGTTTAAGCTGTCCTTTCGGAAGGTCATAACTCAGTACTATCAGAGTTATGGCACAAATGGTCGGTGCGATCGATTGCTGAATCTGGTTACCGTAATTGTGCTCTTTTGATTCTAAAAATATGAAGTCAACTTGCAGGACTTTTTTTCTTCTAAAAGTATGAGGTCAGCTTGGTGATATTTCCTTGTGGTGCACGAAGATTGCTTCCCAACCCTGCTCCACAAGGACACTGTGTTTTCCGGAAGCGTATCGCATTCCGCTTGAATCAAACTGTTTGTTCTCTGTGTTATGTCGGAGTGCTACGTTCAGCTCTCTTTTCCTCACTCCCCCATCTACAGAGTCACACAGGCAGAAAAGGGTAAACTGCCAGCGCAGCGGTATTAAATGCCCTGTCAAACGTTACGCGACACACAGATTATCCCTGTGACGCGCTTGGCGGCTGCATATTAGAAACAGTGATGGGTATCGACAGGCGCTGTACGACACATCCGCCAGCGTGTTGGCGGACAGCTCGCGCCTCGCCAGTGGGTAGTTAGTTACTGCCGTCCCCGCCGCTTCCACTCGGGCTATCGCCCCCACGCTCCGTCGTGTTAGCAGTTTATGTGTTGAGTGACACTCTCTGGGTAACAGACTTCCCATGACGCAAGCATGTAATTAGCTACGCGTTTGCAACGACATAAACAGAGATCCAAAGAGAAAACTAAACAGTTTCGTTAGCATACTTTTGCCTCACTGCCAGCATCGCTGCAGAAACATTGTCGGATTTCCTAAACACAAGCGGATTGTTCCGATATGTAAAAAATTCAGTGCGTATTACAGGCCGGGAAAAACGTGGCTCGCGAGGCATTCCACCCCAGCGAGAGCGCCCCCCCCCCCCCCCACCCCAACAACAACCCGACTAGTGCGGTGCCATCACGGCCCCGTTAGTAAGTAAATTTCAAAAGACTTACACTACTAAAACATTGATATTTACTCGCTTACTTGTCTCAAACTCCTATATTTGCATTAATGAGATATTTCGATGTCGGCACTCGGAATCGTCTGTAGACGACTTAGGTACCGGGCGGGGTGTTGTACTCGGTAGAACAGTTGCCACGCTGCGATCTGTTGAGACTCAGCCCTACCGTGGGGAATTCGTAAACAGACTAAAGGACGAAATACTAAATGTCTTTTTCCAAAGCTGTTTCACAGAGGAAGACTGCACTGTAGTTCCTTCTCTAGATTGTCGCACGGATGACAAAATGGTAGACATCGAAATAGACGACAGACGGATAGAGAAACAATTAAAATCGCTCAAAAGAGGAAAGGCCGCTGGACCTGATGGGATACCAGTTCGATTTTACACAGAGTACGCGAAGGAACTTGCCCCCCTTGCGGTGTACCGTAGGTCTCTAGAAGAGCCTAGCTTTCCAAAGGATTGGAAAAGGGCACAGGTCATCCCCATTTTCAAGAAGGGACGTCGAACAGATGTGCATAAATATAGATCTATATCTCTAACGTCGATCAGTTGTAGAATTTTGGAACACGTATTATGTTCGAGTATAATGACTTTTCTGGAGACTATAAATCTACTCTGTAGGAATTAGCATGGGTTTAAAAAAAGACGATCGAGTGAAACCCAGCTCGCACTATTCTTCCTCGAGATTCATAGGGCCAAAGACACGGGTTCCCAGGTTCCGTTTGGCATATAAAAAGCAACACATCTCTGATTAGACATCGCCCTGGAGTAATAAATACATTCTAACATGATAGATCTAACAACTGCTTTACTCTCCTCGTCCCTGAACTTCATCGTTCGTTACGCCGTGACACAGCCCGCCAATCTTAGGAAACCACAACTCTCGATTTGACAGGTATTCTATTCTGCTACCGGAGGTACTGTCTTTAATCATTTTCCTCGAAGTCAGTCGTTGGATCGTGAAAACTTTGTTCCGGACGCTCTCATTATTCTGGGCGCTCTCACACTTTAAGTGTTGTATGGAATTTGGAAGGCAGCAACGAGGCAGCCATCACGCCATTTTCGTAGGCGACTACGGGAAACCGCCTAAGTCACACTGATGACCAGGTGCTGTCCCGGATGTCGGCAGTGTAGCGCAGTGGACTCTGCTCGCAGTACGTCACCTCCCTGTTTTGGACGTCGACGAGCTACCCTTTATAAGCAGCTCTGCTTTGCAAACTCTGCTCCACATCATTTGGCATCCGTGTACCCTTGCTCCCTCGGGGCCCAACATCCTAAAGTAGCTCAACAACAGGTCTCTCATTAAATAACAAAACCCAGTATGTTGTCCTACACGGCGAGTGTTGGTCAGTGACAAGGGTATCGTTAGAAGTGCCCCAGCGAAATGTGAAACGTCCCCTTTAGAACAATTATATACATGACTGTGCTTAAACTGACACACAATATTTTTAGCGCAACGCAATCTGACTTTCAAAAATCCCTGCAAAAGAATGGCCCTGACTAATATTAACCTTTACCTTTCACAAATCACTTAGCTCACAAAAATCTTCGTTACTCGAACTACTGCAATACAGCGAGCGCCACTACTGCCAGCTAAATAAAAGATTCAAACTACTGAAGGGACTAACTACTGATAGGCATAGTTAGCAAATGAAAGACTTTAATAGAGAACAAACAATGTATTTACCTCAATAGTGTTCAAAAGTCATAATGTATATAGCAGTTCATGATATCCAGTATTGCAAATTTCAAAACTCCGCCATCTCTCTCCCCACATCCACCACTGCTGGCGGCTCACCTCCAACTGCGCAACGCTACGCGCTGTTAACATCCAGCTGCCCAACACTACAATGGCAGACAACAATGCAAACTAGCCACAGACTGCACACAGCACAGCCAGTGATTTTCATACAGAGCGCTACGTAACGTTGCCAATAAGAAAACATAAACAGCCTACTTGCATGGCCCCCATGCTCCCCACAAAACATTTTACAAATTGTTTGGGCAGTGGCCAATAATGATTTGTTAAAAATTTTCACAATTACAATAACAAAGATATCAAATGCACACACTTATTGATACAATGTTGGTCAAAAGCTAAAATTCACAGTCCATAAAGACAGTCCTGATCATTCATCACAGTAAAATTGCAGTGTTTTTCTCAAAGTCTGAACAATAAAAGAAAATGAACACGGAAGTAGTGGATTTCCATGCAGTCTTAAAGAAGTAGTGTTGTCCTTCCAACACAAAGACAGTGCTGACTCTCGACATGCAGAGAGGTAATGGGCCACAACAGAGTAAACCCGCAGCAGAGTCGTTCGAAGTTTTGAAGAATATTGGTAGGTAGGTCATCACAGAGCAGACCCACTGTCTCCTTGTAGCTATACCACAAAAGTTACTACTAAAACATGTTTTACTTTAGTTATTACACTTATTGTTGTGATGATGAAATGCAAGTAGCCTGTTTATGTTTTCTTATTGGCAACGTTACGTAGCGCTCTGTATGAAAATCACTGGCTGTGCTGGGTGCAGTCTGTGGCTAGTTTGCATTGTTGTCTGCCATTGTAGTGTTGGGCAGCTGGATGTTAACAGCGCGTAGCGTTGCGCAGTTGGACGTGAGCCGCCAGCAGTGGTGGATGTGAGGAGAGAGATGGTGGAGTTTTGAAATTTGCAATACTGGATATCATGAACTGCTATATACATTATGACTTTTGAACACTATTGAGGTAAATACATTGTTTGTTCTCTATTAAAGTCTTTCATTTGCTAACTATGCCTATCAGTAGTTAGTCCCTTCAGTAGTTTGAATCTTTTATTTAGCTGGCAGTAGTGGCGCTCGCTGTATTGCAGTAGTTCGAGTAACGAAGATTTTTGTGAGCTAAGTGATTTGTGAAAGGTAAAGGTTAATATTAGTCAGGGCCATTCTTTTGTAGGGATTTTTGAAAGTCAGATTGCGTTGCGCTAAAAATATTGTGTGTCAGTTTAAGCACAGTCACGTATATAATTGTTCTAAAGGGGACGTTTCAAATGTGATAGGACCGCTGTTATTTTCTACACACATAAATGATCTGGCGAACAGGGTGGGGCCGGCCGTAGTTGTCGAGCGGTTCTAGGTGCTTCAGTCTGGAACTACGCGACCGCTACGGTCGCAGGTTCGAATCCTGCCCCTGGCATGGATGTGTGTGATGTCCTTAGGTAAGTTAGGTTTAAGTAGTTCTAAGTTCTAGGCGACTGATGACCTCAGAAGTTAAGTCCCATAGTGCTCAGAGCCATTTGAACCATTTTTTGAACAGGGTGGACAGCAGTCTGCGTTTGTTCGCAGATGATGCGGTTGTGACGGTAAAGTGTCGAACGTCAGTCACTGCAGGAAGATACAAGATGACTTAAGACAAAATTTGTAGATGGTGCTACAGCTCAATGCCCTCCTGAGTCTCGAGCTAAAACCCTAGTAGAGGCAAAACATTCCCATTGCCAAATATGTTCTCATCTGTGCTTTCAGTGACTGAAATCCTCAGTGTCAAAGATCTCTCTGCACCTTCAGGTGCATCGGAATGCATTTCTGACCATACGAGGGGCGTTCAATAAGTAAACCAACACATTTTTTTCTTCTCAAATCAGGTTGGCTTTATTCAGGATTCCAATATATCGTATTATTTATCACGCTTTTGCCTACAAAACGCTGTTTTTCGGCAACTCCGTTCGGTATGATGGTCTCACACCACCTTATGGGAGGGCCTTTATGCCTGCTTGGTACTACTCTACTGGTCACGTCAGAGCCAACGTCTTGCTGCATCTACAGGGTGTTACAAAAAGGTACGGCCAAACTTTCAGGAAACATTCCTCACACACAAAGAAAGAAAATATGTTATATGGACATGTGTCCGGAAACGCGTACTTTTCATGTTAGAGCTCATTTTATTACTTCTCTTCAAATCACATTAATCATGGAATGGAAACACAAAGCAACATAACGTACCAGCGAGACTTCGAACGCTTTTTTACAGGAAATGTTCAAAATGTCCTCCGTTAGCGAGGATACATGCATCCACCCTCCGTCGCATGGAATCCCTGAGGCGCTGATGCAGCCCTGGAGAATGGCGTATTGTATCACAGCCGTCCACAATACGAGCATGAAGAGTCTCTACATTTGGTACCGGGGTTGCGTAGAAAAGAGTTTTCAAATGCCCCCATAAATGAAAGTCAAGAGGGTTGAGGTCAGGAGAGCGTGGAGGCCATGGAATTGGTCCGCCTCTACCAATACATCGGTCACCAAATCTGTTGTTGAGAAGCGTGCGAACACTTCGACTGAAATGTGCAGGAGCTCCATCGTGCATGAACCACATGTTGTGTCGTACTTGTAAAGGTACATTTTCTAGCAGCACAGGTAGAGTATCCCGTATGAAATCATGATAACGTGCTCCATTGAGCGTAGGTGGAAGAACATGGGGTCCAATCAAGACATCACTAACAATGCCTGCCCAAACGTTCACAGAAAATCTATGTTGAAGACGTGATTGCACAATTGCGTGCGGATTCTCGTCAGCCCACACATGTTGGTTGTGAAAATTTACAATTTGATCACGTTGGAATGAAGCCTCATCCGCTAAGAGAACATTTGCACTGAAATGAGGATTGACACATTGTTGGATGAACCATTCGCAGAAGTGTACCCGTGGCGGCCAATCAGCTGCTGATAGTGCCTGCACACGCTGTACATGGTACGGAAACAACTGGTTCTCCCGTAGCACTCTCCATACAGTGACGTGGTCAACGTTACCTTGTACAACAGCAACTTCTCTGACGCTGACGTTAGGGTTATCGTCAACTGCACGAAGAATTCCCTCGTCCATTGCAGGTGTCCTCGTCGTCCTAGGTCTTCCCCAGTCGCGAGTCATAGGCTGGAATGTTCGGTGCTCCCCAAGACGCCGACCAATTGCTTCGAACGTCTTCCTGTCGGGACACCTTCGTTCTGGAAATCTGTCTCGATACAAACGTACCGCGCCACGGCTTTTGCCCCGTGCTAATCCATAAATCAAATGGGCATCTGCCAACCCGCATTTGTAAACATTACACTGACTGCAAAACCACGTTCGTGATGAACACTAACCTGTTGATGCTACGTACTGATGTGCTTGATGCTAGTACTGTAGAGCAATGAGTCCCTTCAATTGGACCAACTAGCGGTGAATCGAGGAAGTACAGTATATACTGACGAAACTAAAATGAGCTCTAACATGGAAATTAAGCGTTTCCGGACACATGTCCACATAACATCTTTTCTTTATTTGTGTGTGAGGAATGTTTCCTGAAAGTTTGGCCGTACCTTTTTGTAACACCCTGTATAACCTCCCCAACATCCACGTACTGCTTTCCGTGGAGTGCCTCCTTCAGTGGGCCAAACAGGTGGAAGGTCTTTATGGCCTATTAGGCGGCGATCAACCCTGCTGGTGGACGACGTCCAGCTCATCAGGTAGGTGTTTGATTGTTATCCGTCTATCACTTCGAATGAGAGTGTCCGCACGTTCCAACATTACAGGGGTCACAGCTGTGTGCGGCTGGCAGACACGCAGGAGACTGGACGTGTTTGCGCGACCTTATTGCGATGATGACAGATGCCACGCTCATCGACTCACCAAGCTTTTGTTCGCATTCTCGCGTGTCCATAAGAACGTTTTTGCTCCTTATCCTCTCGGGGGTTGTTACCTACTGTTTTTCCTCATTTAGCAAAATCACATTGAATATCCTACCCTTTTACACAAAAGCACTGTCCACGTCACTAGAAACGTGTCCGTTGGCCACACAGGAGCCGAGGCAGTCCCCTGCCGTCTCTGCCAAGCGCAGCAGGTAGCTGCTACAGCACTGAGAGGGTCGTAAACGGAAGGCGTACAGGAGTCTCTGGCCGCAGCAGCAGAGCCATAAACGGGAGGTGTAAGGCGGGGCACCGCCTCCGTGTCCGGCGACTGGGCCAGGGCTGCAATTTGCAGGAGAACTACCAGCCAGCCACCAGCCGGCGGCGTCGGCGTTCCCACAGTCCGGCGTGGGCCGAGGGCCGTGACCGCCCCAGGGCGACTCACAACTGCAGGGCCGTTAACGAGGTGAAACATCAGCAGTATGCTTCCTTACTGCCAGCTAGAGTCAGCTGGGAATGAAGCAATAATGGAGAGGGGGGGGGGGTCATAAAGGTTTGATTAGCACCTCGAAACAATAAAGCTACGACTGTGGCGATCTTAGTCCTCCTTATACGCAACCTTTAATGTCACACTTTCTCACAATGGTACAATGGTGGTTGCTTTCGTTCTAGAACTCTGCATTAAAAAAATGCCACCTTATTGTCATTGTAGAAAAGCCTGACACGCACTGGTTGCTTTGCTATATCTGTGTCCGGAAACAGCGAGGTCGATAGTCCGCTACATACAAGGTGCGACTACAAAATTACGGGATTGACGTTGTCACAGAGCAAGTACGCATGAGCCAAAGATGAACGAGCAGTAGCTGTGAAGCGTGAAGCTTTCTCAGTGAAATGCGGTATCTCTGGTGTCTGTAGACAAATCAGTGTGGCTGTGGCCTTCGTTCGTGTAACAATTGCTTTTCTTGTCGGAAAAATAAGTGTAATAACAGAGCAACGAATTTTCGTGAAGTTTTAGAATAAACTGGAATAACTGCTACTGAAACCTATCTTTTACTAAAAGAAATGTATGGCGAAGAATGTATATCAGTAAGGCGAGTTTTTTAGTGGTTCAAGCATTTCAAAAGTGACCGAGAAGACGTTGAAGATGACTCATGCCCCGGACGCCCTTCAATACCAAAAATTGATCAATGTATTGAAAACGTTGGTAATCTGATTCGATCTGACCGTCGGTTGAGTATTCGGTCGGTTGTTGAGACGGTGGGAATTGACAAATAATGCTTAAGACAAATTTTACGTAAGCAGTTTAACATGAGCAAAGTGCTTGAGAAACTGGTGCCGGAAATTCTCACGACCGAACAAAAAGAAGCTCGTGAAAACTTTTGTACCGACAGAGTACAACTGAAAATGATCATGACTTCTTTCAAAGGGTGATTACATATGGGGAATTTAGTTTTTCACATATGATGCAGAGACTAGGCGCCATTTCATGCATTGGAACGGCCCATCTTCACCGAGAGCGAAAAAAGTTCGAATAAGCAAATAAAGATTCAAAGGGATGATGACTGTTTTTCTTTTCTGTCGATTGTCATGGAATTGTGTATCGTCATTGGGTTCCTGAAGCTGAAACTATTAGTCTACATTACTAACTTGAGGTTCTTACTCAACTCCGTGACAAAATGAGAAAAAACGACCCGAATTGGGAAACAACAAGTCATCGCATCTGCATAAACACAACACCCCAGCTCAAATCGCTTAGTATGTCTGAAGAGCTTTCTAGAGCAGTACGGCGTCCCAGTGGTTGATCAACCACCTTATTCGCCTGACCTACCACCAAGTGACTTATCTATTCCCCACGGTCAAGTTTGCATTAAAAGGAACAAGATTTCAGTCCGCTGAAGCAGTGAAAAGAAAAGCGGCGAGTGTCACCAAGAAGCTTACAGAGGAAGTCTTCCAACACTCTTCCCATCAACGGAAAATTCACGTGAATCGTTGTAGGGATAGAGCAGTGGTGTATATTGAGGCTGACAGTGACTAAATATTTATGTTTTTGAAATAGACTGTTTTCCGGAAATAGTCCCGTTATTTCACAGCTGATAAGGTGCGCCTACGAACAATCACATGGGCTTGACTTCTGACGCCAGACAGGAATAAAACCGGCGGTTTTCCCAGCGTGATCTCACTTTGTGTCACAGGCGCTATTGTGCTCTAGTATTTGCCTCGCTGACGCTGCACAAATGTGATCGGACTGCTCACTGGATCTTATGTGGACAGCTTTGTGATTACAGAGATGCTGCCGGACTTGACTTTACTATGGGCTATGCGGATTCTTCTCTCGGTACGTGTCTACAACATTATAATGACGTGGTGCGGGCTGGTTTTATTGCCTTGTCCGCAACTGTCGTGAGCAATAACACCGCCTTGGACAGCTTTCCGCGATGCATTGTCTTCATAGAGTTCCGTAAACGAGCATAATCTGTTAGCACCACACCATGGCAGTCCCAAGAAATTCTCAGCATCACTTTGCTCAATAGTGATTGCATCTTCATGTTTTTCAGCATTGGTGAAACCACATGTTGCCCCCACTTGCTTTGCTCCTTTGCCTTGAAATTATTGAAATGTAGGTGGCTGAATACCTCTTCTGGGCTGGTCTAACTGCTGTCCCAGTCCGGTGGTCTTTTCGAATGGGTGTGAGCAGTCGCGAAACCCACCGGCAGCGATCTTTGTCATGTTCAAAATGTTTACAGTATATTGAAAGCTGATCTTCGGCATATTTTCACTTTTTCCTCTATCGCTTCAATTGCGATACGTCAGTCTTCGAATACCAAAGCCTCCACTTTACTCGTGACTCTCGTTTCTGCACAGATATACCGCCTACTACCTCGTTCTTTGTCATTCAGAAGAGTTAAACCACAACGGAAGAGCCAGTACTACCTACTCACTGTTTTATTTGATGAAGTATTGCTGCCCGACATTTTCACAAGCTAGGCATCGACTGTCGCAGCACTCTTCCCCATCCGACTCAGAAAACGAATAATCGCACTGTGATCGACTTCACCAGTTGACTATGCCATTTTTTTCTCTTCTAACAACGTGCTACGGCAATGTGGCCCCATGTACGTGTACGTAAACGAACATTGCTTACGGAACTTCTTCGTTTCAGGCTGAGCCGTGGTAAAAATTGCTGTTTTCAAGAGCGCGCCGCAGCGCGTGGTGTGAAGCAGTCGCCTTCCGTTTCTGGCGGTGGCGCCGCTGTGGCAATCGCAGCTTTGGTGTCTCCCTCTGGTGGGAAAGGGGAAAGATTGCCTGTTCTCGTGCATTTAAGGGGCGCTATGAGCTCGCCAGGGGTGAGTCTGGGCCAGTCTCTCGTCCCCAGCTTGTTAGTCTGTCTCTCGTCCGCATTTGTTAGGCAGTTAGTGTATGTCTGCCGTTCGGATCAACCTTTAAAGCCGGAAAAATGAGTCTTTCCACTCCGCCAGTAAGAGAACTCAGCGAGTGGTCGCCCGGTCGGGGCTTAGTTCCTGCATCTAAGTCTGCGCGTTAGGCCACCAGTCTGCTCGAGTTTGCTCAGGCAATGGTCTTTGGCGGTTGGATCGATCGGTTGGTCGGTCGCGCACTGCGACACAAGATGACTTGTCCATCTTGAGCGTCGGCGCATGTGAGGTCACCACGTGAGTCCAGTGGGCCGCGGCGTATATCGAGGGGTAGTGACTTCGCGGTCGACACGAGAGCAACAGGAGTCAACCCACGACATCAGTCTGGCCGGTGCGAGCTGCGACGCCGTGAGACGGGAGAACGGCGCGCCTTCCTGCGTCCGTTGAAGCGGTTGGCAGCGAACGGTTCGAGAGAGCGATTTGGGGGTGCTGCGCCAGGTCTTCTCGAGAAATCGCAGTTTATTAGAAGTTAAATGATTGGTGATACGTTGTTTGATTTACTCTTGTTAAATTCTACTTGTTTTCTTGGTGAGGTCACCAGCCGTTTTGCTTTGGGGTCGTCCCACCATTCTTCTCCGTTTGCCCACCCGCGGGAAGGTGGTTGTTTATAAATTAGGTGGTCGGTTTTTTCCTTGTGGAATAGGGGCGGGTTAGAGGAACCTATGTTTCGGGTTGTTCGGTAATCTCCCTACCAATCTACCGTACGTTAGTAGCTGCCTCTGTCATGTTTGTCGGATCTGGTGTGTTAACGAATTTATTGCTTTGAGTGTAAGGCCTAATAACTGACATATGTTTTGATCTTTGGAAACTATGATATTATTGCCTATGATCTTGAGAAGTGGTTATCCGTGTACTGTAGAGCATCTTAACTATTGCTTGGCCAACCTTGCAGAATTTTGGATGAGATTGCATCTTATGGGCTTTTATTTATATGATCATTTTAGTATATAAAGTTGCCACCCTTTCACCGTAAGACTTTTCTTAGAAGTTAAAATCAAGTTGCACCTTCGGTGGCAAGGTTAATATTTTAATTGTTAGTGTTTTGTACCATTTCCATCCCTCCTACAGGGGGTGCATAGTTTGTGTGCTTTCGTAAATTGTTAAAACTCTTAGTTTAAACTTATCTGGTGTGTTGCAGATTTGCACTAGTGAAGTCCTTCAGAGGCTGTTGTGAGCGGTCGTAACAACGGCCGTGTCAAAAGGGAGCGGCAAGATTCTCTGCACGAAAGCTCATACAGCCAAAACTTGTTTCTTTCTGCCTCTGAATAAATTGGAACTCTGATATTTAGAGGGCTCTTCCTGATTATAATTTTAAATCTGTTTCTTTTAAAAAATCCTTTTAGGCACTATTCAAGTGAATAAAATTCCCATTTATTTAAAGGAATTTGGTTATGATTTCATCAGTTACTCCCTGGCAACTACTTCCATGCTTACATAGTGTGATTAAATGTGTTAATGTTCTTAATGAATCGATAGTAAATAAAATAAATTCTTAAGAATATTCTTTGAAAATAAATCACGGTTCACAGGCAATAATTAAAACTTTGAGTGCGTATATTTTTGTCGAGAAATTAAGAAAACGTGATGTCTATGCGCTGCTAAAACTTCCGATTCAGCACTGTACCGATGCCAGCCAAAGGCAGCTAGCTAGCTTTCCCACCGGAGTGAGGAGCCTCTGACAATACGTCACAGCACATTACACTCCGTCGAGGGAATTACCCTCAGCCACATGAAAGATGTGGAGTGTGCACTGGGGGAACTGTGATACGGCTGCGACTGCTCATGACATACATACAAAAGGATGCAGGAGTATTTGTTTATCTCACTCATGTATCTTTGTATATAAAAGGAAATATCGTGCCTGACTGACAGATCGATTCATCACCTCCAAATCCACACCGCTAAGGGTAGAAACTCGAATTTTGGGGAAGGTGTAATGTTATGCTGTAGGCATCGTTTAAGAAAAGATTTTTCGAAATTACACCCCTAAGGGTGTGGAATAGGGAGTGAAAGGTTTCTGCAAAATATGTCGCTATTAAGGCAACTTCGAAGATTCTCGGTCAAAAATAAGGAAACACATCTTCCAACTGTTTGGAAATTTAACCTCTATGAGGGTGAAAGTATTTTTTGAAAATAAATCGTTATTAAAAAACTACTGAAGCGTCTTAAAGGCACATGTAAGAAAATTGATATTTGATTTCTCAACTTCAAATAAAAAAATACATATTTCAGTGTTTTTGGAAAATCGACCCCTAAGGGGTTAAAATAGGCGCCAAGGATTCACTGACTCATCTTCGTCCAGCCCAAACCGCTAATAACGGAAACTTGAAATTTGGACGGAGTGTTGATCTTACACTGCAGGCGTCGTTTAGTAAGGGGTTGTTCAAAACTCCACCTCTAAGGGGATGAATGAGGGGATGAAAAGTTTATTAAACTTACGTGGCCGGTAAGACAGTTTTCAAGCTATAACTACGAAAATTGGTATTTTGATTTCTCGTCTTTTATTGTTGTAGTTGAAACTTAAGAATAGGGGTAACTTTAATCCATACCTCATTATCAAAAGCCTTCTCCAGTCTAAGAAGGTATTTACAATATTTATCGGAAAAATTACATCGGTTACACTTGTGTGGCGTGTAATGGAGAACAGTTCGAGTTCGCAGGACTCGACTATCACGCATGTATACAGAACAGGAGCGCAAGGGCACATGCTTTGAACCCGCAGAAACGTGATAGGGGTTTGCGGCGATGATATTATTACACAGTTGGAGCACAAAGTCTGTCTGGACATAGGTGTGGAGGAAAAGCGAATGTGCCTTTTTGAAAGTAGTCTTCCCTGCATCCACCTTAAGTATTTTGTGGAACTCACGGAAAAAATGTGCATCTGATTGACCAGTCTCTCCTCAGCCCGACCTGACAGTGCACTCTCTAGAAACCTCAAGAATGGATTACCAGAGCAAGGATTTTTGAATATTATTTTTCCCTCAATAAGTCGCACCAGATGTCAGGCTGAGATTCATTTAAGGAATCTTAAGGAAATGTAATTCACCGCTGAAAGAGACTGAGCATAAAATCTTTTTTCGAAAAATTCTTGATTACTGCTCATTAGTGTGGGAACAGAGAAGATCCCAACAGGAGCGACGCATTTCGTGGCATGCCTGTTTACTAAACGTTGAAACACGCCATAGATAGGCTCAGAAAAATTCCAGTAGCAAACGCTACAAAAGAGGCGTTGTACATCACTCAGAAGTATACTGTAAAAATTCTGAGGGTGTACGTACGAAGCAATCTTGCGACATATTACTTCGTTTCACATACACTTCAAAATAATATTCTGACGAAATAGCCGGTGAAATCGAGGTCACACGAAGATTTGTCGATATTAGTTTTTCTCCCGTTCCGTCCACAATTGCACCAGCATATGGGAGAAATGTTAGTGGAACTGTAATTACGTCCCCCATACACTACATATGTAGATATTACGACCACGATGATTATTAACTAAAGCCGGCCGCGGTGGTCTAGCGGTTCTAGGTGCTCAGTCAGGAACCGCGCGACTGCTACGGTCGCAGGTTCGAATCTTGCCTCGGGCATGGATGTGTGTGATGTCCTTAGGTTGGTTAGGTTTAAGTAGTTCTAAGTTTTAGGGGACTTATGACCACAGATGTTGAGTCCCATAGTGCTCAGAGCCATTTGAACCACTTTTTTGGTTAAATCAAACCAATAACTGATCACAGAGCCATAGAAGTAGGCATTCTTCCCCGTTAACGAAATTGGAACTCATTTTATTATACAACTGAATACCACTCGTGTGTCCTTCGCAGTATCTAATCAAATGTGGGTTTGGAGTTTTTACGGCGACCAGCTTGTGACGCTACAACGCAGTCCTTGCTATGAATTTTTTCGCTTACTTAACACAGGAAACTGTTTGTATACGATGTATTGTCTAGTGTAAATATGTATTGTAAATACTATGTTTAAATTACGTAATATTTAACATTGGCAAGTCAGGGCATATTTAGTTAACGTTGAAGTCAGAGAGATTGCTTTTTTCGTGCCGCTGGGCGCGGGAGCGCGCCAGCGGGCAGTAGTAGCAGTGACGCCGTGCTCGGCGTAAGACGTACAGTCGAGTGCTGCTAGTCCTAGCTGTGCTACATCTAACGGCTAGTGTGTCGATCTAAGTACGACGGGAAAGTAATGGTCGGCATATCTGGAAGCATGGCCGGGCAAATTAGTATGGATTAATGGGCACAGTGCTGAAGAAACGAGGGCTTAAATGAGAAGCGCACTGTGGGCCCAAGTCGCAACAGTAAAAGCCCGCTGTCATACTGTGTCGCCGCCGTGGACTTCCGTCGATCCACCGACAACGAGGGATGCAAGATCTATCTAATTTTCGTAGCATAAAATTGTAGAAGGCTTGCCAGTGACTGTGCTTTTTTCTGAAGTTGAACAATTAATAACAATCACTTTATAATCGAAGTGTTGCAGTTACATTCCACCCGATAATAACACCAAGTAGGTTCCTTCCGATCCTTACCTTATTGAATCGAGTGTGTCACGCAATTATCAAGAGAAAATATGTTAATTATCAAATTATTTGCATAGACGGTGAAGAGTAAATTTCAGACTGTTTTGAACGACTGGTTATCGTAGTTAATTGTTGCACTTAATAAGCTTACGCCAACCGTAGTAACTTAATAATAGACTGAAGTAATAAATTTGATTATTAAGATTTATTTCAATCCATATTCAGCTGAAGTTAGTTCAAGGATATTTCATGAAACTATAAAGATTATTCCACCTGACAATCGCCCAATTAATGAATTATCATCATTCAAAACGTAGTTAATCAATTATTGGTAATATATTTCATGATCAGTAGATTAAACTGTGCAAAGTACGTAATTTTAAAGACAGATGACAGTCCATTATTCAAAATCTCGATAGATAATTATCTCTGTTGTCAGCATTGCCCTTAGCTGAAAAATTATGAACAAAATAATTATCAAAATACTTATTGAAAGTTAACCATTAATGTTTAAGTGTAGTTAGATTGTTATGACATTATTTTGTATGACTACTGAGCCTGACACAGCACTTACGTAAAAGTTCTCGTTCCACCTGCTGCGCTACAAACAGGTAAACTATATTTTGGACACAATTATTCACGTACTTAACAGTACTGTCGCTCATCAGTTGAGCTGGCGACCGATTTTTTAATTGCTTTTACCACTTAATCATTTCTTTCGGCAAAATTTCCAGTGGCAAAATTTATTTCCAAATTATTTCCATTATTTCATTTACCGATTGTTCTTGAATGAAATTACTCATTCAATAACGATCAAGTTACAACGTCACCTGTTTCCCGCGGGATAATCATTATTTACTTCGGATTCGGATGCCTTATCCTGACACGGGTTAAAATTCGTAATTCATGGTCATTGTTAAATTGTAATTTCGCAAATCCCGGGAAGCAGGGGGAAGTTATAAGCTGTTTCCTGAAAGGTATCTGCGCGCATTTCCCGACCACACGAACAGCTATTCGACAGTAAATCCTGAAATTTCTCATTGAAGGTCAATCATTCACTGTGTTGTATCTACTGAAATGGATTTTGGAAATCCTTGAGTGGACAATGAATATACACGTGACTCTATTACCAAACTGATGCTTCCTTGATGGCTGCGGAAAGTTTTGCCAAACGACCCCTTCTTTTACTGAAGTTGAGCCATATGTTTCACTTCTCGCCAGTTCGAAAAGACAAATAACGCCACTAATAAAGTTTCCTGTAAGAATTACCTAAAGGATATAATGGTGGCCAACTCTGTTTACTCCTGTACTGTATTTCGTAACAGAATATAATGTTTATATTACTAACTATATGAAATAAAATATCAGCAAGGCTGTAGATGACAATGCTCTGTGAAACTCAACTTGCCCTTCTCTCACATGATGTACTGCGAACTTTGGGTGAAGGGCAACAGGTAAATTCCATATTTCAAGATTTCCGAAAAGTATTTGACACAGCACCGCACTGCAGACTATTAACGAAGGTACCAGCATACGGAATAGATTCAAGGTATGTGAGTGGCTCGAAGACTTGTTAAGTAACAGAGCCCAGTACGTTGTCCTCGACGGCGAGTGTTCATCAGAGACAGGGGTATCGTCGAGAGGGCCCTAGGGAAGTGTGATAGGGATGCTGTTATTTTCTGAAAACGTAAGTGAACTGGCGGACGGGGTGCGCAGCAATCTTCGATTGTTTGCTGATGGTGCTATGGTATACGGAAAGGTGTCGATGATACGAAGTGCCTCAGATTAAATTTCTAGTTGGTGTTATGAATGGGTGCAGGCTCCCTATATAGGAAGCTGTAGGGTACTACGGATTAGTAGGAAAAACAAAACCTTAACGTTAGAATACAGCATTATTTGCGTCGTGTGCGGCACAGTCACGCCGTTTAAATGTCTGGGCGTGGCGCTGCAAAGCGATATGAAATGGGACAAACATAGGAGGACTGTGACAGGGAAGGCGAATCGTCGACTTCGGTTTCTTGAGAGAGTTTCAGGGAAGAGTGGTTCACCTGCAAAGAAGAACTGTTCTTGAGTACTGCTCGAGTGTGTAGGATCCGCACATGGTCGGGTTAAAGAAAGACATCGAGGCAATTCAGAAGCGGGCAGCTAGATTTGATACCGTTAAGTCCGAGCAACAGGCAAGTATTACGGCGATGCTAGGGAAACTCAAATGGGAATCGCCCTGGAGACAAGTCAGCGATCTTTGGGAAAACTTACAGAACGGGTATTTGAATCTGACTGCAGAACGATCCTACTGCCACTAAGATACAGGGGATAGGCAAAATTATGTGAACAATGGTACTAATGTCGTGTTTGACGGTCAACAACGCAAATAAGGCACGTGTCACGCTGGACTGTGCGTGTTCAGTACGGACTAGACATCGGTGCAGGTTGTTAATGAGTAGTGAACTCTTCGTATTTTCAATCAGAGGCCGCAGCCGACGTGCAGTTTTCATTATTTCAAGAGCAACTGCTTCAACAGTCATGAAACCTACACAAAACATGGAAAGACATCATCGTGTAAACGTAATATTGGGAGCAAATCAAAACAAAATGATAAAGATCGTTGCACACTAACACGTGTTGTGTCAAAACAACACAAAACTACGGTGGCTAAAGTGACTGCAGAGCTCAACAGCCATCTTCGACACCCCGTATCTATCGACATTGTCCGTCGAGAATCCCATAAAGCGGTTATCAGCGCCCGGACAAATTCCCAACCTTAGCTCAGCCCAATTTTGCCACATTTATGAATGATGAAGTGATGAGGACAACACAAACACCCAGTCATGTCGAGGCAGGTGAAAATCCCTGACCCCGACGGGAATCGAACCCGGGATCCCGTGCTCGGGAAGCTAGAACGCGACCACGAGACCACGAGCTGCGGACTTCATCGACGAAACCATCAGTGAATACATTAAACGCAAAGAAGCGTAAAACATGGTGTCAGGAGCATAAATCCTGGACGGCGGCTCAATGGGAACACGTCATATAGCCCGACGAGTCAACATTTTCGTTATTTATAACATTGGGCCGGGATTACGTCTGGAGAACGCCAAAAGAAGCCTACAATGCTGATTGCTTGATTCCAGCGGTTAAGCATGGAGGTGGAAGTGTGATGGTGTGGGCAGCCATATCATGGTATTCTGCTGGTCCCATCATTACTCACAAACTCCGTGTTACAGCCAACGTTTTTGTGAACATTTTAGGTGATCAGGTGCACCCCATGATTCAAATGTTGTTCCCCAGCAACGATGCCATATATCAGAACGATAATGCCCCCATTTACGCAGCCAGGGCAGCACAATCGTGGTACGAGGAGCATGCAAGTGAACTGCAGCGTGTTCCCTGGTCAGCACAGTCCCCCCGGACTTTAACATTATCGAACCCTTGTGGGCAGTACTGGAGCGCAGACTCCGGAACAGAGTTCCACCTCCCTCGGCGCTACAGGAGTTAGAAGAGGCTCTGTTCTAAGCGTGACGTAAAATTCCACAGGAGACTGTACAATCATTATATGCCAGTATTTTAAGAAGAATCGCAGCTGTATTACGGGAAAATGGGGGTCCGACCTCTTATTAATAAACCGCTCCAAGTAAGTACAGCTGTTCCCATTATTTTGGCTAACCTCTTTGTGATTCGCTTAAGGCCGGCGAAGATAAAATACGATAAATTAGGGCTCATACGGGGCACATAAACAGTTGTTTTTCCCTCGCTCTATCAGCGAACGGAACCGTAAAGAAAATGACTAATAACGGTACAGGCTACTTTTCGTCAGGCACTGTACGGTGGTTTGCGAAGTATGTATGTTAACGTACATGTAGATATCAGACTTGGGCGCAGAAGGAAATCGATCTTACTAAGTCTGCTACAATTTTTTTTATTGTGCTTGGTTACAGTAACTTATATACTTATAGAATTATACACTTTAGGCTCTGCGCATTTAAACGTTTCTGATAAGATTTTTAATAAATTTTCATTCTTGAGTGCCATTTCACATGAGATCAGTGGACGGAACATTAGCAGATAAATTCTTTGGTAGTTACGTATTTTTTCCGACATTTTTCACACTCTGAAGGATCTCACGATGTATGTGCGGAGCAAACTGTTTCTCTGAACTAAGAATTACAGGAAACAGAAAATTAGATTCGGAGCAGTACAACAAGGAATGTCATTACACTATGCATAACAATACGTAAATATAGAATATTATATCGCGGATGGCAGGGCATTGTGTGTGTGTGTTTGAAAGGCACTGCAAGGGGCTGTTCTCGCTTTCTAAGTACATATCGTTAGTGCATGCATCCCTCAGTGCAGTATCGTTGTCCCAAAAGCTACCACGCAATAGGATATCCTGCCTTGCCCCAATCCCACAACAAGCTGCCCGCCGAGAGGCTATAGGAGTGCGCTGATGGTGCTAAGCCGAGTCCCGGGCCAGCACGAGGCCGACGCCCGGTTCGGACCTCCAGTCGTCGATATATACTGACTGTATGTCTCGAGCTGACGGAGTAGAAAGCAACAGGAATGGGCGGGCTTTCACTCACGAGCGAAGACCGCGCTGCAAGAACTCCGACTAGCGACGGACACCGTTCGTGATTGACGGTGTAGATCCACGGTAAATAAAAAGATGGCGGTGTCCCATTGATACACAAGCTTCGTGCCGGGAACCTCGACAGACGTGGAAATGTTTTTTCCTCTCGCTCTCAATAACTCTCCACCCAAGTCACACGGAGAAGTGCTTTCTTCAAATTCCGCGGTCATTGGTAAGAGTCACGAAACTTCACACCGATTTTTCAATTCATTCAAGTTGTACGAACAGCAAGTTAGCTCTCGTGTTCTCATGGACGCCTGGTGAACTGCCTGGCAATTTCATCCCGAGGATACTTTCTCACTTCAACTTTTGCGACACTCATACCAACGAGGTTCCTGGGAACACACTAATTTTTGAGTATTTTAGTCCAAACTTTCCACGAATTAACAAGATAGGAGAGGGCAGTCTCATACGTTCAAATTAGAATGTCCGTGGAAGAGAACCACTACATCGAATCGGTGATTCAGCAGATTTTGTGTGCAGTTCCACGAAAACCTTGGAAACGCTTGCTGTCTCCTTTTAAAATTACCTGCGCAAGGTAGTCTGGTCACAAAAGCAATGCTAAATGTGGTTTAGGTGAAGAAACGAAAGATGCGGAATTATTCGCTAAGGTGTCACTAAGCAGATCTTACACTAGAATATTTAACAGGTAGTCTCTCACCGTTCATTCGCAACTATCGCTTTCATCGCATTTCCCTTTCATTAGGCAACCCTCATTCCTACGAGTCTCTTCTGTGGCAGTACATTGTACGAGGGTTGCCCAGAAAGTAATGCACTGCATTTTTTTCTCTGACAAACAGTGCTATGAACGCGATAAGTTACGTATGTATTATCTGAAGTCTCCTGAATGAGCGCGATAAGTTTCCGTCACTTCTGACAGATAGCGTAGCTGCAGGACAGTTTCAAAATGGCATCTGTAGGTAATGTAACCACAGGCGACGTGCCGTCATTGAATTTCTCGCTGCAGAGAAAGAAACTGTGGGGAATATTTACAAACGCTTGTGCAAAGACTATGGAGCAGCTTCTGTCGACAGAAGTACAGTTACGCGCTGAGCACCTAGGATGAGGTCATCAGAAGGTGGTTCGGCGGGGCTCCACGGTTTGTAGCAGTCGGGGAAACCGTCAATTTTTTTTCACCTTCAGATTTGTAACTGATTCTAGGACTTCATTATTAACTCAATGAAAGTATCTTCTCAAATATTCGATGTTATTTAGATATGATGTGCTCTCTGTCATGTGTAACTTTCTTCGAGTTTGTGACATGTCTGATTAACAAATGATAGATTAAATTACTACAAGTGAAACGAGGAGCAATTACATTTCCGTTCTTCCTTGTCACAAATATTTGAATGTTTATTTCCGAATATGTCGCGAATTACGAGGATGTGGTTAGGCATAGACAATGCAGTTATAATTTTGCTTGTCACAAATAATTTCAAGAGTACAAGTTTGATTCATCTAAGAAGGTAGTTTCACCCGAATCTCAATGCATCATGCGACCACAAAACTCGATAGCAGTCGACAACTTGGCAACGTTATTTCGACGTCACTTCACAGCAAGAGCCAGGTGGATGTCCATTTGAGGGCTATTTGTGTGGGGGTGGTTGGAAGTGTAACAAAATCGGTGCTGTGTGCGACCTCTATGGCGTCTGCCATAACTATGTTGACCAAAGGCGGATCTACAGAGATGACTATGGCGTGCCTCCTTGGAGGCTGGCCTTGCGCTCTGGTGTGTTCTCTGTATATGGTTGTGTACCGGATATCTGGAGGACATCAGGTTCTGTTAGAGAGTAGTATACATAATGAGTGAGCGTTACGTCTAGTATCTAAACTATGAATAATACCAACAACAACATGTAAATTTATTCACGTGCAGAATTTAGGATAATTTATCCTTTCCTCCCCTAACCTCCTTGGCCGCATAACGGTGGATGTCCTGGAGCCTATTGGTAGCGACCATCTCCCTGTCCTCCTCACCGTTTCAGACGGTCGTCGCCCCTGCCCCGACCCTCGTAATGACACTCCCCCAAAGTACGTCCATGACTATTCCCGTGCCAACTGGAATGCCTACCGGGATACCCTCTCCACCCAGGTCGATAGCCACCCCTTCACCTACCACCACCCTGACGATGTAACCCATGCCGCCTCCTTTCTCGGGCAGACCTTGTCTGAGGCCGTGGAGGCCCACGTCCCTACTATCGCCATCCACCCCCACCGTCCTACCTTACCCCCACAGGCCGTCCTCCTCCTCCGTGAATCCCGCCGTCTCTACCGTGCCTTCCTCCACACGCGTGACCCGGACACACTCCGATGCTACCGGCAACTCCAGCGACACATTCGAAATTTGCTCGTGGCTAAGAAACGCCGGGACTGGTGACAGACATGTACCCGTTTAAATGCTACCCTCCCTATAAACTCGTCCAAGTTCTGGTCAGCCTTCCGTCGCCTTACCGGAACTAAACCCTCCCCTTACTATCCTCTTCTCCATGATGATCACCCCTTCCCTGACACCCTTAGTAAGGCCAATCACTCTGCCTCTTACCTCTCCGATGTCTTTTCTATCCCCGATGATCCCCAGTTCGATTACTCCCTCTTCCCGGATGTCCGCGATCGAACTGATACCTCTGTCCCTCCCCTCGCACCTGGTTTCCAGTACTTGGACAACATTGCACACACGGAACTCAATGCCCCTATCACTACACAGGATCTCATCGCTACACTCCGCACAAAAAGGCGACACCGCTCCTGGTCACGATCGTGTCACCTACCGTCACCTTCGTGAAGCTCCTGTCTCTTTCCTCTCCACCCTGGCCAGTCTCTACAATGTAGTCCTGTCCACCGGTTACTACCCCGACCTGTGGAAAACCTCCCATATCCTGATGTTCCTTAAACCTGGTAAACCGCCGTCCGCCGTCTCCTCCTACCGTCCCATCAGCCTTGCCTTGGTCTTCAGCAAGGTCCGGGAATCTATCCTCACCCGCCGCATCCACCAGCATCTCCGCCAGCACCGCCTCCTTCCCGTTACCCAGTGTGGCTTTCGGCTGTCCTTCTCTTCCGACGACCTTCTCCTTCACCTCACTCATCTCCTTTCCAAACAGCTTCCTCTCCCTGGACCTCGAACGTGCTTATGACCCCGTATAGCATTCCGGTCTCCTCTTCATGCTCCAAACCTTCGCCCTTCCCATTAACTACGTCCGTCTGATCGGCTCCTTTCTCTCCCACCGTCCTTCCTACGTCACCATCCATAACACGGATTCCTACACCTTTTTTCCCTCCGCCGGTGTGCCCCAAGGCTCCGTCCTCTCTCCCCTTCTGTACCTTTTATATACGGCGGACATGCCGCCGCCGTCACCCCCCGTCCACCTTCTCCAGTTTGCCGATGACACCGCTTTCCTTGCCCTTGCCCCCACCCTGCAGCGCTCCCAACACCTTCTCCAATCCCATCTTGACCGATTCACCGCTTGGTGCAACCAGTGGTTGCTCAAGGTCAATCCCTCCAAAACCCAGGCGATCATTGTAGGCAAAATCACCCGTTTCTTCCGCCTCCTTGATTTCTATCTCACCATCTATGGCTGTCCTATCGCCCTCACCCCCACCCTTAAATACCTTGGCGTCACCCTCGACCGTCGACTCTCCTGGACCCCCCATCTCCGGGCCTCCTTAATTTCTATCTCACCATCTATGGCTGTCCTATCGCCCTCACCCCCACCCTTAAATACCTTGGCGTCACCCTCGACCGTCGACTCTCCTGGACCCCCCCATCTCCGGGCAATCCTAGCCAAGGCACGCTCCCAACTCCGTCTCCTCAAGCTCCTTTCCGGCCGTACGTGGGGTCTGGACCCCTCCACCATACTCCACACCTATAAATCCCTCATCCGCCCTATCCTTTGTTACGCCCATCCGGCCTGGATCTCTGCCCCTCCTACCTTTTATAAATCCCTTCAAATCCTTGAACGCCATGCTCTCCACCTCACCTATCGCATCCATCTCCCCTCCCCCACGCGGATCCTGTACGATCTCATTCAGTTCCCCCAACTCCTCCTTTTCCTTGAAAGGATACGGATCCTGTACACCTCCTGCAAAGTCGATCCTCCTCACCCACTTGTCTCGCCCATCCCCTCCCGCACCTGCCCGCTGCCGTGCCTGTATTCCCATGTCCCACACGGTCTCCATCTCTCCACCCTCCTTACCCTCTCCCAAGGTGGCTTCCGGCAGCTCCCTCTCCCTGATGATGCCCTACTCCCCTCCATCTACCCCTCCTACCAACTTTGATCCTCCCTCCATCTTCCTGTGTTTGCTCCTTTGGGCACCCTCCCACCCTTCTCTCCCTCTTCCCTCCCTCCTCCATTTCTCCCCACTCCTCCCCTGGGCTTCCCCTCCCCTGTCCCTCTCCTCCTCCCCCCATCTCCTCAGCCATTGGCATCCTTGTTCTCCCCTCTCTCCCACCTCACCCTTCTTCCCCTCTTGGCAGTTCCCCGGACTCGCACACGCTCAGTGGACATTCGCGCGCTGGAGATCATCGCCATCAGTGTCTCGTGTGTGCCGTCGTGTTTAGTGTCCAGTGTTCACCGTCACACTCCATCGTTCACCAGTGCCATCGACATCTTCAGTGTTTGTGCTTTGTGTCAACAGTTTGTAGTGTGGATTGTCATCGAGTGTGAACGGCTTCATGTTTTTTATGTTCATGTGTCTACTGTTTTTTTCCCGCCGTTTTGTTCCAACTCATGTGTCTTCTCTGTTTTATCATTGTACTATCTATGGCTGAAGAGCGGCGTATTGTGGTGCTGCCAGCCTACCTGTTATACTGGTATTAAAATCACAATAAAGAAAAAAAAATAGGATAATTCAGGTGCTCCAACCAATGCCTTTTTATGCAGCCCCACTTGACAGAACAATGTTGTTGGCCAGATCGCTCTGGAGATGTGAAGCACATTATCAGAAAATGTTCCAATGTGTGTGAAATCTTATGGGACTTAACTGCTAAGGTCATCAGTCCCTAAGCTTACACACTACTTAACCTAAATTATCCTAAGCGCAAACATACACACCCATGCCCGAGGAAGGACTCGAACCTCCGCCGGGACCAGCCGCAAAGCCCATGACTGCAGTGCCTAAGACCGCTCGGCTAATCCCGCGCGCCAAGCACATTATCAAAATATCGCAGAATAACTTGTAAAGTATAAGAAGACATACTTGAACTGTTGTACAAATTTTCTTTATGAAAGCTTCCTTTAACTTTAACTCAGCGAGTCGTATATTAATCATTTCAATGGATTTTGTACCAGAAATTTGTTACTTCCACACTTCCCATTTCGATATCTCCCGTTAATTTTGTTGTTTCCGGTGGTGAAACACACTTTATAAGGCAACGTTTCCGAACCATTTATGTCAGATAAAGTACCATAAGCGAAATAAGATTATAGAGACAACCGTAACCTGTAGGACTACACCGCTCATAACACAAAGAAAGATAGGAAGCACTTAGATTAATATGGCAGAAGTAAGGTATATCTTGGTCCAAAAATACTTTGTAACTCATGGCCAATCTTCACTTACATTTTTTAGAATATGATTCCGTTTGCTAATAGTCGCCCTAAGCTCTGAGAGTCAAAGCACATTTACACTACTGGCCATTGAAATTGCTACACCACGAAGATGACGTGCTACAGACGCGAAATTTAACCGACAGGAAGAAGATGCTGTGATATGCAAATGATTAGCTTTTCAGAGCATTCACATTATGGCTGGGGCCGTTGGCGACACCTACAACGTGCTGAAATGAGGAAAGTTTTTCATACACAAACAACAGTTGACCGGCGTTGCCTGGTGAAACCCTGTTGTGATGCCTCGTCTAAGGAGGAGAAATGCGTACCATCACGTTTCCGACTTTGATAAAGGTTGCATTGTAGCCTATCGAAATTGCGGTTTATCTTATCGCGACATTGCTGTTCGCATTGGTCAAGATCCAATGACTGTTCGCAGAATATGGAATCGGTGGGTTCACGAGGGTAATACGGAGCGCCGTGCTGGATCCCAACGGCCTCGTATCACTAGCAGTCGACATGACAGGCATCTTATCCGCATGGCTGTAACGGACCGTGCAGCCACGTCTCGATCCCTGAGTCAACAGATGAGGACGTTTGCGAGACAACAACCATCTGCACGAACAGTTCGACGACGTTTGCAGCAGCATGGACTATCAGCTCGGAGACCATGGCTGCGGTTACCCTTGACGCTGCATCACAGACAGGAGCGTCTGCGATTGTGTACTCAACGATGAAACTGGGTGCACGAATGGCAAAACGTCATTTTTTCCGATGAATCCAGGTTATGTTTACAGCATCATGATGGTCGCATCCGTGTTTGGCGACATCGCGGTGAACGCACATTGGAAGCGTGTATTCGTCATCGCCATACTGGTGATGGTATGGGGTGCCATTGGTTACACGTCTCGGTCACCTCTTGTTCGCATTGACGATACTTTGAGCAGTGGACGTTACATTTCAGATGTGTTACGACCCGTGGCTCTACCCTTCATTCGATCCCTGCGAAACCCTACATTTCAGCAGAATAATGCACGACCGCATGTTGCAGGTCCTGTACGGGCCTTTCCGGATACAGAAAATGTTCGACTGCTGCCCTGGCCAGCACATTCTCCAGATCTCTCACCAACTGAAAACGCCTGGTCAATGGTGGCCGAGTAACTGGCTCGTGACAATATGCCAGTCACTACTCTTGATGAACTGTGGTATCGTGTTGAAGCTGCATGGGCAGCTGTATCTGTACACGTCATCCAAGCTCTGTTTGACTCAATGGACAGGCGTATCAAGGCCGTTATTACGGCCAGAGGTGGTTGTTCTGGGTACTGATTTCTCAGGATCTATGCACCAAAATTGCTTGAAAATGAAATCAATGTTAGTTCTAGTATAATATATTTGTCCAATGAATACCCGTTTATCATCTGCATTTCTTCTTGGTGTAGCAATGTTAATGGCTGGTAGTGTATTACGTGGTTATTGCCTGTCTGGAACCGTTCCTAATACAGATGTAGTGCGGGTTGCATACAACGACATTGGTCCAGACAGCTGAATCAAGATATCTATTATCAAAAATTCATCCTACAGTACTGGCCGAAACTGAAACAGTATCAACAAACTGAATTATTTTTCCTGAACAGGATGTCAGAAGGGAGTATCTTAAAATAAAAGTAAATTACAATATACATTGTACCCTAAAGGTATTTGGCAACGTTTTCGAGGACGTACATACCACATCACATACTTCCTACAACACTGCGAAGAGCTGCGTTGGTCTGTCAACATGCTGTGTACTCTAACAGAGAACTACTGATACTGCGTCGGGGTAACCAAGTCGATTCTGATTCTGTCTCACCCCTGAAACCGACCTGCTGTTTTCCATAGGATAGTGTACTTCGTTTGCTAAGCCACAGTATGGAACTATACTAAAACCTTTTAGAGAGCCGTAAAGTAAGTTCCACTATATCCATCATTCATAAAACCGTTAACGAATAGGACGAGCTGAACTTTACGTAATGACCGCTTGAGGAATCCATGCTGGTTCCTAAACGGGAGTTGCTCGTTCTCCAAAAACGTCCTCTTACGTGGAGTGTAGATATGCAGAGGTGAGATCATCACAAGATACAAAATACTCGTGACTTTCAAGATTGAAAAGAAAACCTCTTAACGTGAGCAGTGAGCGGAAAATGAGTTTTCCTAATGATTTCCCGCTGAGAAACGTTCTGTTTTCGGGAGCAGCTCGGGCCGTCCGTTGGTACTAGTGCTAAAAATGGCCAGAGGTTGCTCGTTAAACGTGGTGAGTCGACGGCCAATGGCTACATCTGGGGTTCAACAGAAGGTAAACGACCGAATCCGCCTAATTAACGCCATGTCGGCTGCCTCCGGAAATCCGCATGCTGCCCACTGGGAAACGACGAACGGTGAACGCAGGCAAACCCACATCTGTCGCTTACCACCTCCCACGATAACAGTGTCTCCAATAGAAGTCACAAAGCAAGCTATCCATGCAAGTCATGGAACGAAAGGAGAGGACTTGCGGAAATACGCAGATTCATTCTCATCGTAAATGTTTACTCTGTAGTACAATATACTGAAACGAATGCAGAAAGGTCCAATATGGATAGTGTGCGTAGTGAAAAAAACAAAAGAAAATCAATTAGAAATTTCCAGTATTTCATCACTGTCCTACTAACTTTTTATAGGTAGTATCATACGATCTAAAATACATTTCTTCTCATAAAAAAATGTTAGTGGTGTGACAGGAAACAGAGAAAGTCCTTGACAGAAGGGTATGGGTTATAACATCAAAGAGAACTCACTTACAGGCAATAAACGAGATAAAAGAAATCTCACAATGCGTTATTTGTGTCTTAAAAAAATCAGGAACTGTCTGCTAGTATACTCCTCATGGGTACGTCAGAGTCTCGCATGTTCATTATTTTGGAGAGCGCAACAATATCACCTGAAAGTATAAAATACATGCTAACAAAATGTAAAAATTGAATGTGATCTACCGAATGATGCAACTCATCATTCATCTGAAGAAAGCAAAATATGTTGTGTTAAGCAAAACACACTGTGTACAGGCCCCGACATTAAGCATTTGATACACACTGTGTTTCGAGGGACGAGGGATTCACTCCCTCGTCTTACATCACTAACAAGGGAAATACCGAAGCCGTAATGGCTACAAGTGAATAAAAGTAATTTCAAATACGGAAATGTGCTTTTTATACCAGCTCTCAGGTCATTTACTTGTAAAAGACTGCATTTCTCTACAATTGATGTTTGAAGATTAACAAATCGAAAGGCCGTAGAAGCTTAAGTCAGCGAGGAAACTATACAGATAATTAAGACCTACAGATTCACAAAGGTCATAAACGAGGTATCATTTAGCAAAAAGCTAAACATAGGCTTCAAATCATAACATATTAACAAGTGCAGTACTTGCAGAACCGTATTTCCCAAAACTGAAGTTGTACGTTCTTGCCTTGCTGATCATCACCCAAACGTAAACATTCATTTTTAATTAAGCGATTAATTCACAGCGAATCGAATAGCTCTTGTCAATGAGCTCTTTAATAATTTCATTGTGAACATTGATACTGGACTGTTGTAGAACGGATTCACCGAAAACGATAGAGCATGACCACAAATACCCTTGTCAATTGAGCATACTTTTTTTTTTAAAGGTAGGAATGCAAGTGGTATGTAAATGCATTTCATTTTTCTTATGTCACAGCTGCATTCCATTTTTAAATCATGAGAAATAACAGTAAATTCCTTGTCGAGAGAATACGATTACTCACATTGCATTGGAGTCAGGACAAAAGGAGACGGAACTCACCTGCAACAGAAAAGAAAGAACATCAGACACGTTTACGCTGTTTCAGACGTTTTCTAATTTGTGTGCGATAAACGTCTGACTTCAGTGTGACATATTAAATTGTTTCTGTAACTCCAAACAGTGGGAGATGTCAGAGAAATTTTATTTTATCTTCTAGACAGAGTTGTGGAATTTCCTTGTTTATATTCGATGTCAACACTATTCAATCAGAAAAGATTCTTCGAATGAAAACGGTTGTTATGATTAAATTTCATCACCTTCGCCGTGAATAAATATCAGCTGCAGAACGGGAACGAGAAATGAACAATGTAATTGGAGATTTACTTGGTAAAAAATGGAAAGTATCGGGATTTGATCCCAGCCAGGTGACTCTTACTGCTGGCAATTCTTCACACCTGGGGTCTTTCCACGGTTCATGTTCTAAGTTAAACTCATGTACATAGGTTGTTCGTAGATCGCAGACTGGAGGAGGAGCATCCACCACACATGATGGCCAAGCCTAAGGAGACCATAGCTAGCTGCATGTAATCACGTATGAGCTCATTGAGATATGGATGAATGAGTAACGTAGGAATAAACACCTCTCTAAACCCAAGGATGGGAGGGGAACGAGTATAAAGAGTACACTTTGGCATGGGAAACGAAATATCGGAAACCTCTGGAAGTCTGGGATAAGCATGTTACGATCTGAAATGAGGGCCATCAGTTGTAGTCAACTGGAAGGCATAGAGCGCATGCAATCTACATATTCCTCGAGGAGACGGTACTTTGATCATCTGTAAGTATCATTCTCATGAACTGAACTCACCAGTGAATTATGGTTCGACATTTCGGAATTATTTAACACATTGGCCATCGGACACACAACACGCTGACATTAGATATGGGTGGAGTCTTATCAAGAAAGAGCGAGAGTAAATATGTTCTTGTTGTCTTCAGTCCTGAGACTGGTTTGATGCAGCTCTCCATGCCACTCTATCCTGTGCAAGCTTCTTCATCTCCCAGTACTTACTACAACATACATCCTTCTGAATCTGCTTAGTGTATTCATCTCTTGGTCTCCCTCTACGATTTTTACCCTCCACGCTGCCCTCCATTGTTAAACTTGTGATCCCTTGATGTCTCAGAACATGTCCTACCAATCGGTCCCTCTGTCTTGTCAGGTTGTGCCACAAACTCCTCTTCTCGCCAGTTCTATTCAATACCTCCCCATTAGTTATGTGATCTACCCATCTAATCTTCAGCATTCTTCTGTAGCACCACATTTCGAAAGCTTCTATTCTCTTCTTGTCCAAACTATTTATCGTCCATGTTTCACTTCCATACATGGCTACACTCCATACAAATACTTTCAGAAACGACTTCCTGACACTTAAATCTATGCTCGATGTTAACAAACTTCTCTTCTTCAGAAAGGCTTTCCTTGCCATTGCCAGTCTACATTTTATATCCTCTCTACTTCGACCATCATCAGTTATTTTGCTCCCCAAATAGCAAAACTCCTTTACTACTTTAAGTGTCTCATTTCCTAATCTAATTCCCTCAGCATCACCCGACTTAATTCGACTACATTCCATTATACTCGTTTTGCTTTTGTTGATGTTCATCTTATACCCTCCTTCCGAAACACTGTCCATTCCATTCAACTGCTCTTCCAAGTCCTTTGCTCTCTGACAGAATTACAATGTCATCGGCAAACCTGAAAGTTTTTATTTCTTCTCCATGGATTTTAATACCTACTCCGAACCTTTCTTTTGTTTCCTTTACTGCTTGCTCAATATACAGATTGAATAACATTGGGGATAGGCTACAACCCTGCCTCACTCCCTTCCCAACCGCTGCTTCCCTTTCATGCCCCTCGACTCTTATAACTGCCATCTGGTTTCTGTATAAATTGTAAATAGCCTTTCGCTCCCTGTATTTTACCCCTGCCACGTTTAGAAAACTGATTTTCCCCGAGGTCATCTTCTACCAGTTTTTCCATTCGTCTGTAAAGAATTCGCATTAGTATTTTGCAGCTGTGACTTATTAAACTGATAGTTCGGTAATTTTCACACCTGTCAACACCTGCTTTCTTTGGGATTGGAATTATTATATTCTTCTTGAAGTCTGAGAGTATTTCGCCTGTCTCATACATCTTGCTCACCAGATGGTAGAGTTTTGTCAGGACTGGCTCTCCCAAAGCCGTCAGTAGTTCCAATGGAATGTTGTCTACTACCGGGGCCTTGTTTCGACTCTGGTCATTTAGTGCTCTGTCAGACTCTTCACACAGTATCTTATCTCCCATTTCATCTTCGTCTACATCCTCTTCCATTTCCATAATATTGTCCTCTAGTACATCGCCCTTGTATAGACCTTCATCTGAGCTCTTGATATTCATACAAGTGGCTCTGTTTTCTCCAAAGGTCTCTTTAATTTTCCTGTAGGCAGTATCTATCTTACCCCTAGTGAGATAAGCCTCTACATCCTTAAATTTGTCCTCTAGCCATCGCTGCTTAGCCATTTTGCACTTACTGTGGATCTCATTTTTGAGACGTTTGTATTCCTTTTTGCCTGCTTCATTTACTGCGTTTTCGTATTTTCTCCATTCATCAATTAAATTCAATATTTCTTCTGTTACACAAGGATTTCTACTAGCCCTCGTCTTTTTACCTACTTGATCCTCTACTGCCATCACTACTGCATCCCCCTGAGCTACCCATTGTTCTTCTACTGTATTTCTTTCCCCCACTGCTGTTAATTGTTCCCTTATGCTCTCCCTGAAACTCTGTACAACCTCTGGTTTAGTCATTTTATTTAGGTTCCATCTCCTTAAATTCCCACCTTTTTGCAGTTTCTTCAGTTTTAATCTACAGTTCACAACCAATAGAGTGTGGTCAGAGTCCACATCTGCCCCTGGAAATGTCTTACAATTTAAAACCTGGTTCCTAAATCTCTGTCTTACCATTATATAATCTGATACCTTCTAGTATCTCCAGGATTCTTCCATGTGTACAACCTTCTTTCATGATTCTTGAACCAAGTGTTAGCTATGGTTAAGTTATGCTCTGTGCAAAATTCTACCAGACGGCTTCCTCTTTCATTTCTCTCCCCCAATCCTTATTCACCCACTATGTTTCCTTCTCTCCATTTTCCTACTCTCGAGTTCCAGTCACCCATGACTATTAAATTTTCGTCTCCCTTCACTACCTGATTAATTTCTTTTATCTCATCATACATTTCATCAATTTCTTCATCATCTGCAGAGTTAGTTGGCATATAAACTTTTACTACTGTAGTAGGCATGGGCTTCGTGTCTATCTTGGCCACAATAATGCGTTCACTATGCTGTTTGTAGTAGCTTACCCGCTCGCTTATTTTTTTATTCATTATTATACCTACTCCTGCATTACCCCTATTTGATTTTGTATTTATAACCCTGTGTTCACTTGACCAAAAGTCTTGTTCCTCCTGCCACCGGACTTCACTAATTCCCACTATATCTAACTTTAACCTATCCATTTCCCTTTTTAAATTTTCTAACCTACCTGCCCGATTAAGGGATCTGACATTCCACGCTCCTATCGGTAGAACGCCAGTTTTCTTTCTCCTGATAACGACGTCCTATTGAGTAGTCCCCGCCCGGAGATCCGAATGGGGGACTATTTTACCTTCGGAATATTTTACCCAAGAGGACGCCATCATTTAACCATACAGTAAAGCAGCATGCCCTCGGGAAAAATTACGGCTGTAGTTTTCCCTTGCTTTCAGCCGTTCGCAGTACCAGCACAGCAAGGCCGTTTTGGTTATTGTTACAAGGCCAGATCAGTCAATCATCCAGACTGTTGCCCCTGTAACTACTGAAAAGGCTGCTGCCCCTCTTCAGGAACCACACGTTTGTCTGGCCTCTCAACAGATACCCCTCCGTTGTGGTTGCACCTACGGTACGGCCATCTGTATCGCTGAGGCACGCAAGCCTCCCCACCAAAGGCAAGGTCCATGGTTCATGGGGGCAGGAGAGTAAATATAGTGTATTTAATAACTGTCGTTTTGTTCAGGGAAGTCTTTTAGCCTGCGCTAGTATGGCCACTACACTTAATCACGTCTGTCGATATTGCTTTCCTGTTATTCAGGGATAGCGTTTTATATTTGACCCACCCAACATGTATCACAGGCGTAAATAAGGTTTAATGATGGTGTCAACTCTAATTTCCTGCAGGACTGTGTACGCGGCAGACGGTACGATGCAGCCACTGGAGCACTACAAAGTCTGGTTTCGAGCCCCAAACCGTAGCTTAACTTATTGGCTCATTTCGGCACAGGCTTTGCAGCAAAATAGTTGGTTTCAGGAGCGACAAGCACGGAGTTTCAAATTGCCCTTTACAAGTCGATGTTTCTAGTTCCGCAAGGTTATCAAGAGAAAACCCTGCAGATTGCAGAAGGCAATGAAGTTTTTGAATTGGCCCGTGAGACGTGACAATTTCCTTTTAATCCTCTTATTCTATGAGAAGGAAGGTAGTGATCACTTTCTACTTGAAATACATTCTGTGTATTTTTGTACGGTATTGATTGCATATTGGTGTGGTTTACCTCCGTGTGTGATATGCGGACTCCAGAGCGTTGCAATAGCTATAGCTGTAGCCTAATGTTATTTTGGGAATAGTAGCAAGTGAGAAATTAGCAAAATTTTAGTTCCTTGGACGTGTACTCAGGAAGTGTACTACTCCCATGATGGAGGTAGCTTACAAACGGTTCATTCGATCGATCGTTGAGTATTGCTCGTCGTTTAGGACCCTTATCAAGGATGATCGATAAAGGAAGTACAGAATATTCTAACATAAGAAGAGTAATTCGTCGCAGGTTTGTTCACTAAGTACGAAAGTGTCATGGAAATATTCACCCAACTCCAATGGCGGACGCTATAAGGGAAGCGTGATGTCATGGTGTGGAATTTTAGGTTATTTATATGTATCTCAACACGGCTGCGTGGAAACAACAAAACGTACAGGAAACACACATATCAATGCGTAAGGTATCTCTTTAAGTCTTTAATCGACAACTAGTGATGCAGCAGACGTAATTACGTGTTTTGCAAATCATTGAAGTCGATGACATAATTTACCTTGGAAAACGTGACAGCAGGCCGCTCTAAAATGTGTTCATTGGCTTGCCTATTTGAAGGTGACAAGAAATTTGATGCTACAATACGCAGCGAATATTTAAATTTATTTATTACTTTGTTTTTGCTTGACCAGATCAGGGTCTTAAGGTTCTCTCTTACATCCAACCAGAAACAACACAAAAAAATTACATAACAATCACAATAATAATAATTTGAATTATTAATAAAAATAATAATCCCGAGGGGGAACCTGTTCCCCTACCGGGCGCGTCCCCAGGTGGCGGATAGGGGAAAGCTCTACAGATATGTAGGGTAGGTGGGAAATAAAATACCACCCGTGGACCAACACAGGACCAGAAATCCAAAGGCGACTGTCTCACATTGGGCGGTCTTTGGTCAGCGTCTGTTCCCCAGGTTAGGGGCGGCTGGGAAAAACCTCCAGGGCTAACAACCGTGGTTGTAAATTTGTGGCTCGAAGAGTCACCCCTTACATAATACTATCAATCATGGAAGAGTGTAATGTGAAACAAATTACCCCAGGTGGACAATCCACCGCACCAAGGTGCGCAAGCAGACTATCGGATTCTGGGGAGTCTGCAGCATTGCACAGAGATGAATCGGGACATGATAAGACATCAAGCAAATTGAAATGTAAAAAAACAAGTTACATAGCTACTTTCAATGTAAACTCTCTTTTAAAAACAGAAAAATTAAAACATCTTACAGATACCCTCAAACATCATAGAATACTCATAACATCACTACAAGAAACTCGATACATAGATGAAAACAATTTTGATTCCGGAGGTTTCAGAATATACAAAGGAAAGGTAGGCAAAAGAATAATGAAAAACACACCCCACCTCGGAACGGGCTTTATAATAGATAAAAGTATTTTAGACTCCAGTATCAGCTTTCAATCACAATCGGAAAGACTCTCCACACTCACTTTTAAATCTGCTAATAGAGTATACACATTTGTGAATGCACATGCCCCCATAAATGAAGACAATAGGAAAAATAAGGAAAAGGTGGAACGTTTTTGGGAACAACTAGATGACGTGGTGCAAAAGATCCCAGACAAACACAACATCATACTTACGGGGGACTTCAATGCTCAAGTAGGAAAAGAGAAGAAATACAAAAATACTGTTGGAAACTACCCAGCGCACAATAGAACTAACCAAAATGGAGTCAGATTAGTAGAACTCTGCCAAGTGCATGGCTTGATCCTGAAATCCACAGCCTTTAAGAGTCTACCCAGAAAACAGAAGACATGGACCTCACCAAACCCACACTTGGGTGAATTTCAACTTGATCATGTGGCGATAAAATGGAAACACCATACAGAAATACAAAATGTCAAAGTACTCAGAGGAGCAAACTTGGATTCTGATCACTATCTTTCTAAAATAAAACTCAAAATTATCCCCAAAAGGAAAGATAGAAACAGTAAACCCAAAAGCAGAAGATACGATCCAGAAAAGATAATGAATTCGAAGGAGTTTCCCCTCGCGACTCAAGATATAAGGAACCAAAATTGGGATCAAATGAAGGAAAGCCTACTAACCAAAGCTGAACAAATAGCACCTATAACCAAAATCAAAAAACACGCATGGTGGACAGAGGAATGTGACAAACTTATTGAGCAAAGAAAGAAAGCATGGCAACAGATGCAATCTCAGAAAAATGAATATAATAGGCAAAATTTCCTGAGTGTAAGAAAACTAGTGAGTAAAAACCTCAAAAGAATTAAAAAAGCACAAGAAGATCAACTCCTTTTGCAGATCAACGAAGACTTCAACAAAAACAAGACTAGGAGCTTTTACAGAACTTTTAAACAAAAAATAACCAAGTACAGCCCACCGACACTCCAATTACAAGATAAAAATGGTAATATTGCACACAACAACAGGGATAATTGCAAAATTTTGAGGGAATATTTCAGAAACCTTCTCAACTGTAAAGAACCAATTGAAAAAATGGATTTCAGCAACTCAACTTCAACAAGTCCTAACTCAGAACCACCCACCATGGAGGAACTACAATCAATCATTTTGAATCTCAAAAACTATAAGGCTTCGGGAGAGAACCAAATTACAGCTGAACTGTGGAAAAATGTCAATAGAAATGCCATAGAATCTCTCCAAAACATATTTGAAGAAATATGGAAAACAGAAAGAATTCCGGATGAATGGAAGATGGCCCTCATTCACCCAATTCATAAGAGGGGATCCAGAACAGACCCCAACAATTACAGAGGGATTTCGCTCCTTGACGTAACATACAAAATACTGTCTAAAGTCCTTTTGAACAGAGCAGAACCCCAGCTAGATTGTCAACTTGGAGAATACCAGGCAGGCTTCAGAAAGGGAAGATCCTGCCCAGAACAAATTCTAAACCTCAAAAATCTTATGGCCTACCAAAAATCGAGAGCAAAAGCGTATGTCATCACATTCATTGACTTTCAAAAGGCGTACGACTCCATAGACAGGGAATCTCTAATCTCCATATTAAAAGAATTGAACCTAGACAATAAAACTACAAACCTAATTAGAGAAACCATCACCAACACATACTCCAAAATTAAATTTATGGGAGAACTCTCAGACCTATTTGAGATAAAAACTGGAGTACGACAAGGTGATGGACTCTCTCCATTGTTATTTAACTGTGCCCTAGAAAAAATAGTAAGAGAATGGAACAAGAAAATCAATAGTGGAATCCGACTAGGAACAAAAAACAAAGGCATCAAGGTTAATTGCCTAGCATTTGCAGATGATATGGCCCTACTAGCTGAAACATGGGAAGAAGCCAAAGAACAGATCCTTGAATTACAGAAACAAGCAGAGAAAATAGGCCTTAAAATTTCTTTTGAAAAAACCAAAATAATCACAAATATAAAAAAGCCAATGAAATATCTTAAAGTAAGAGACCAAAAGATCGAAATTGTTAAAGAATTCAAATATCTTGGTGAATGGATTAGCTGGAACGCCCTTGAGAAAAAAGCAATAGAATTAAAAAGAAACAAAGTTGAACTAGCCTGTCAGCTTACTAAAAATACTTATAATAAAAAGTCCCTCTCATGGAATTCAAAAATAAAACATTACAACACTGTCATTAAACCAGAAGCACTATATGCAGCTGAGACATTATCTATCACTAACCATGGCCCAATTGAAAGGCTAGAGATCAAAGAAAGAAAAATATTGAGAAAAATTTTAGGCCCCAAATTTCATAACGACAAATTAATTCATACCAAAAATGAAACACTCTACAAAACCACAGAAAAACTTTCGGATACAGTGAGGAAAAGAAGAATTGAGTTTTATGGGCACATTCTCAGAATGAACCCAAATAGACTTACAAAAAGAATGTTTGACTACTTCAGGAATAAAAAATCCAAACCAAATTGGTTCATCCAAACAGAGAAAGACTTAAGAGAACTACACGTCACAGAAAAAATGCTCACAGACAGGACCGCAAAAATGATAAGCAAAGACAGAAAAGAGGGATTCCAGCTCCAAAATAGAAAGAAAAGAACGATTGTCATCTCTGATGAGGAAAGAAAAGCAAGATCAGAAAGAATGAAGCAGTACTGGGCGAAAAGAAAGGCACAGAACACACAGAAGTGATTGATTCAACGTACCCCAAAGTTGGGTGAAACGAAGAAGAAGAAGAAAAATAATAATAGGCCACAATAATACACACATCAAAAAAAGTTTTATATCACCTCAGTTCCGAGAGTTCCGGAACGTGTACAGAAAATTGGAATAGAGATCAACATAAACATCATTTCCGCCCTTTTTATTGCTCATGAAAACCACAAATTACATGTTGTACTACCGTACAGCGAGACATTCAGGGATGGTGATACAGGTTGTTGTACACACCGATATCTCTAATACAAAGTAGCACGTCCTCTTGCGTTGATGCATGTCTGTATTCGTCGTGGCATACTATCCACAAGTTCATCATCAAAGCACTGTTGGTCTAGATTTTCCCACTCGAGGAGATCCCTCAGAGTGGTTGGTGGGTCATGTCGTCTGTAAACAGCCCTATCAATCTATCCCAGGCATGTTCGATAGAGTTCATGTCTGAAGAACATGCTGACCACTCTAGTCGATCGATGTCGTTATTCTGAAGGAAGTCATTCACAAGTTGTGCACGATGGGAGCGCGAATTCTCGTCCATGAAGACGAATGCCTCACCTATATTCTGCCGATATGGCTGCACTATCGGTCGGAGGATGGCACTCACGTATCGTACAGCCGTTAAGGAGTCTTCCACGACCACCAGAGGATTACATTGGCCCACATAATGCAACCCCAAAACAGCAGGGAATGTCCACATTGCTGCACTCCCTGGACAGTGTGTCGAAGGCGTTCAGCCAGACGTGGTTGCCTCCAAACACGTCTCCGACGATTGTCTCGCTGAAGGCATAGGCGACACTCATCGGTGAAGAGGACGTGATGCCAATTCTGAGCGGCCCATTCGGCATGTTGATGGGCCCATCTGTACCGCACTGCATGGTGTCGTGGTTGCAAAGATAGACCTTGCCATGGACGCTGGGAGGAAGTTGCGCATCATGCAGCCTATTGCGTACAGTTTGAGTCGTAACACGACGTTCTGTGGCTGCACGAAAAACATTATTCAGTATGTTGTCGTTTCTGTTAGGGTTCCTCCGAGCCATAATCCGTAGGTAGTGGTCATACACTGCAGTAGTAGCCCTTGGGCGGCCTGAGCGAAGCATGTCATCGACAGTTTCTGTCTCTTTGCATCTCCTCCATGTCCAAGCAACATCGCTTTGGTTCACTCCCAGACGCCTTGACTCTTCCCTTGTTGGGAGCTCTTCCTGGCACAAAGTAAAAATGTGGACGAGATCGAACCGCGATATTGTCGCCTAGGCATGGTTGAACTACAGACAACAAGAGCCGTGTACCCCCTTCCTGGTAGAATGACTGGAACTGATCAGCTGTCGGACCCCCTCCGTCTAATAGACGCTGCTCATGCATGGTTGTTTACATCTTTGGGCGCGTTTAGTGACATCTCTCAACAGTCAGCGGTACTGTGTCTGTGATACAATATCAGCAGTCAACGTCTGTCTTCAGGAGTTTTGAGAACCGGGGTGATGCAACACTTTCTTTGATGTGTGTAGTAGCAGTAATAATGAAGATGAAATAATGGATGAATTAAGAATGACACTAATTAGTTATTACGTAACAAACTCAATGGTAATAATCTGTATTATTGATAGGAGGAGGAGGAGACTAGTGTTTAAGGTCCCGTCGACAACGAGGTAATTAGAGACGGAGCACAAGCTCGTATTATGGAAGGATGCGGAAGGAAATCGGTAGCGATCTTTCAAAGACGCCATCCTGCCATTTGTCTGAAGCGATTGAGGGAAATCACGGAAAGCCTAAATCAGGATGGCCGGACGCGGGCTTGAACCGTCATCCTCCCTAATGCGAGTCCAGTGTGCTAACCACTGCGCCACCTCGCTCAACTCATTATTAATAAAAGTAGTAATTTGCGGTAACAGTAATAATAGTACCACTAATAATAATAATAATTATAATAATAATAAAACACAGACTACAGATCAGAATAGAAAAACTGAGAAAAGACATCGGACAGCTAACACAATTTATAAGAAATGAAATATCAGACAATAAACGAAATAGGTTAGGTAAAATCTCACAACAAGAAGTGATAGAGCAATTAGATGAAAAGAAGCAGAAATTACAAGCATTGGCCAAACGACTTAGAAGATACAAAAAAATTGAAAATAATAGGAAACACAAACCAAAAGAAATTTTACCAGACAATAGATAACACACACATTAAAATAGACAATCCACCAAACATAACAGACATGGAACACTTCTGGAGCAACTTATGGTCAAACCCAGTACAACATAACAGGCATGCATGGTGGATACAAGCACAAACAGACACATACAAGATGATACCACAAATGCCTGAAGTGATAATATTGCAACATGAAGTCACCCGAGCAATTAATTCCATGCACAATTGGAAAGCCCCTGGAAAAGATAAAATAGCAAATTTCTGGCTAAAGAAGTTCACCTCAACACATTCACATCTAACTAAATTATTTAACAGTTACGTTGCAGACCCACATACATTCCCTGATACACTTACACATGAAATAACTTATCTGAAACCTTTAGATCAAGCAGACACAGCAAACCCAGCTAAGTATCGCCCCATAACATGCCTAACAACAATATACCAAATATTAACTTCAGTAATTTCACAGAAATGAATGACACATACAACACAGAACAAAATTATAAATGAAGAGCAAAAAGGCTGTTGCAAAGGAGCACGAGGATGTAAAGAGCAACTGATAATAGATGCAGAGGTGACATATCAAGCTAAAACTAAACAAAGGTCGCTACACTACGCATACATTGATTACCAAAAAGCTTTTGATAGTGTACCCCACTCATGGTTACTAAAAATATTGGAAATATACAAAGTAGATCCTAAACTGATACAGTTCCTAAACATAGTAATGAAAAACTGGAAAACCAAACTTAATATCCAAACAAATTCAAATAATATCACATCACAGCCAATACAGATAAAGCGTAGAATATACCAAGGAGACTCATTAAGTCCTTTCTGGTTCTGCCTTGCTCTGAACCCACTATCCAACATGCTAAATAATACAAATTATGGATACAGTATTACTGGAACATACCAACACAAAATCACACATCTGCTATACATGGATGATCTAAAACTACTGGCAGCAACAAATCAACAACTCAACCAATTTCTAAAGATAACAGAAGTATTCAGCAATGATATAAATATGGCTTTTGGAACAGACAAATGTAAGAACAATAGCACAGTCAAGGGAAAACACACTAAACAAGAAGATTACATATTGGATAACCACAGCGAGTGCATAGAAGCGATGGAAAAATCAGATGCCTATAAATATCTAGGATACAGACAAAAAATAGGAATAGATAATACAAATATTAAAGAAGAACTAAAAGAAAAATATAGACAAAGACTAACAAAAATACTGAAAACAGAGTTGACAGCAAGAAACAAGACAAAAGCTATAAATACTTATGCTATACCAATATTGACCTAATCATTTGGAGTAGTGAAATGGAGTAACACAGACCTAGAAGCACTCAATACACTTACACGATCACAATGCCACAAATATAGAATACATCACACACATTCAGCAACAGAAAGATTCACATTAAGCAGAAAGGAAGGAGGAAGGGGTTTTTTCGACATAAAAAACCTACATAATGGACAGGTAGACAATTTAAGAAAATTCTTTATGGAACGAGCCGAAACTAGCAAAATACAAAAAGCAATCACTCATATAAATACATCGGCTACACCACTGCGATTTCATAACCACTTCTACAACCATTTAGATCACATAACATCAACAGATACGAAGAAAGTAAATTGGGAAAAGAAAACACTATATGGCAAGCACCCGTATCATCTAACACAGCCACACATCGATCAAGACGCATCCAACACATGGCTAAGGAAAGGCAATATATACAGTGAGACGGAAGGATTCATGATTGCAATACAGGATCAAACAATAAACACCAGATATTACAGCAAACATATTATTAAAGATCCCAATACCACAACAGATAAATGCAGACTTTGCAAACAACAAATAGAAACAGTAGATCACATCACAAGTGGATGTACAATATTAGCAAATACAGAATACCCCAGAAGACATGACAATGTAGCAAAAATAATACATCAACAACTTGCCATACAACATAAACTAATTAAACAACATGTTCCCACATACAAGTATGCACCACAAAATGTACTGGAGAACGATTAATACAAATTATACTGGAACAGAACCATTATAACAGATAAAACAACACCACATAACAAACCTGACATCATACTCACCAATAAAAAGAAGAAATTAACACAACTAATCGAAATATCCATACCCAATACAACAAATATACAAAAGAAAACAGGAGAAAAAATTGAAAAATACATCCAACTGGCTGAGGAAGTCAAGGACATGTGGCATCAGGATAAAGGTGACATTATACCAATTACACTATCAACTACAGGAGTCATACCACACAATATCCACCAGTACATCAATGCAATACAGCTACATCCAAACTTATATATACAACTACAGAAATCTATCATTATTGATACATGTTCAATTACCCGAAAGTTCCTAAATGCAATATAACACATACCATACAGTTAAAAGGAAGTGACGCCTGATCAAGGTCCGCGTCACTTTCCATTTTTAACCAGACTTAACGTCTGAGAAAGTAAAGAAATAATAATAATAAACTAATGGAGGCATTAAGAATGATACAGACTAAATTACGAATGCACTGCGAGGCACAATGTTAAAACAGCAAGTAAAAAGAACACTATGAAAAGGACATTAACAGGCAAGGGATTAAAAGAAAACAGCATAATCAAATGTCCTTAGACAGGTTCGTCAAGTGGATAAAACGAAGAACGCGAGCAGTTGCTCCTGGGTCATCAGCTAAAATTTCATCCAGAGTACATGGCAAACAAAGATCAATGACTTGGTAGCGCGTTGCCTCGGGCCGTATCGGAAGGTAATGGGGGAGTGGGGGGGGGGGTTGTGGAGGCAGGGGGGAGAGGTGTAGTGGCCACCGAGAAATTCAGTTTTCACCAAACCATGGGTACTGAGCGAAGTTTACCACTTACACATTTGGAATCTACATATTATAGGGTATACCTTCAAATATTTTAAGTAAAAAGGTAAATAATATATGGGAACTATAAGCATTTTTATGAAGGCTTAAGCAGTGACCAATTTTCCGTACCCAAGCGGCTACTGTGGCCAGCGCAACAGGATTCCATGTGCGTTGTTCTGATTTCCGGGGACGATTTCTAGGCATCTTCCTCACGCTCTACTATCAGAAAGAATACCGAGCAACTGCAGCTCACCATTTTGAATTGGACTTTCGTATTAGGCCAGATGCAGCAGAACAGAGACGGTTTTAAATAATGTAACTTAATTAATTCGAAATTGTCATAAAGCGATACAATGGTGTAAGATAGCTTACCATGTAAAAGTCAGTCTGATCTGGGATAGTTTACGTGGGCTAGGGAAGTATCTCTTACTTTGGTAAACACTTTGATCACTTCTCCCGACGAATAGTGTGGCTACTTTTCCATATCGGACGCCATGTCATTATTAGTGATCTACAGAATGAACTGTCAAACTGGAATAAATGACAAGGAACTACATTTTTATGCCAAAAACATTGTTCAAATATGATATTGTACATATCGTTTCCACTTTAGGAAAGTGAGGTAAAAAGAAAAATACAAATGAGTAATCTGACATCAGACGACTCGAAAACGAAAAAAATATTTTAGCAAAAAATAACGGAACAAGCTTCGTCTGTCAGTCTCACTGACAACAATGGCGATGTATATTAACACTCGTCTGACCACTTCTCGACGTGCCACAGCACTATTCAGATCAAAAACTATCCAATGGACATTTTTACCGTCCTGGCCACTTTATCACACCTTGCCCTACCGATCTTACTATTAATTTGTGACATACATAATTAGTTCATTGTATTAATTAATGACAGTAATTTATTGCCATTTGAGACGCAATCAAAGATTTTTGCTAAATGTTTTGAATGTATTTTTCTTTTACTCATTGTATTGTAATACAACAGTTTTAATTTGATTTCATATTACTTTCTACAAACATGTACCACATTTGAAGATCACGGCCTGTATAACTCGCATTCATGAATCCATATTAATTCTGTTTGACATTTATACCAAAGTAGTCGATCGGTGCTTTCTTCACATTCTCGTGAGCTGTCAGTATTGGAAGACAAACTATCAAATATTCCCCCTCTCATTCCTATTAAGCCTGGAACAACATGCTCAATACATACCACTCTGCCCCTGGCGTAAACTCACGACCGAATTTTCTCCAGTCTATTAAAATTAAGTACATCTTAAAATATTACTGTCTCTGTGAGCATTTTCGTGTGTTACTGAACAAGAAATACACACTCTTAAGAAGCTCTTACTGTTAGCTGACGGTTCTGGATTCAGCTATTAGTTGCTAGAGAACTGCGGGCCCCAAGAATACATGATTCTGGCAGCAGTTTGTCAACCACTGCACTAGAGCAACTACTCCACAGCGAGATCACGAATCGAAAACTGGACAGATATCCACTGATATTTGTCTTTTTTGTGTATATCTCTGCAGTCGTCTTCTGAAGATACGGATGCAACACCTTGTACAGTTAAAATTCCAAGAAGGTACATTCTTAAAAGAGTCAAGCTGTAAGGTGTCAGGCAAATCCAACACCTTCCATGAAAACCCTGACATGATAAGCAAGTCCAGTAGTATGTCACATAGCTCCGAATAAATCGTGACATTAAATTACCCAAAAGAATACGAGTAACGAGTGAGCAAATGGAATACCACGGACTAACACAAGAATGCCTAAATGCATCCCATACCTTCCCACCGTGAACAGACGCAGTTCCGAGGGGAGAAACGAGAACAGAAGCCGAGAGCAGAACCGTGTTAAGCTAGAAGGCCCTACGATAAGGGACGGACACCCACATCACCAGCTAACCGACAGGACCACCCCCCAGCCCATGTTAAAAGCTAGAGCCCTCCGGAAGAACAGTATAGATCTTACGATAACACAAAAAGGGCCACACCAGCCGCAAGTTTTAGCGTGAGACTTTTTCGCGTCTCTGTTACGTTGCAAACGTTAAACACATTGCCCCACCACGAAAAGTATAACGTTTCTCATTGGATAGACAGAATTTTTGTAGGCAGAGCTTAAGGTTAACATTGAGACCCTGATTCGTCAGATGAAAACACGGCCAGACAGTTTTTTTTAAAACCAACTTCGGTAAATTGTAGTAAGAAGTTAGAAAAGAGTTTCTTCGGAAACGGCGAGCTGTATGGAGCTGCGCCGGCCGCCACCCCCTGACGAACACCGACACTGTAATGAACGCACGCGATGCCGCATTTTTGAGCGCATAAGGCTTCACTTAGAATTGCAGAAGTCTCATCTGTTAATCCCCTTTTTACGTAATACTAGTGTCGATCGTCAATTGAAGCTCATGGTATTCACATTTGCTACATAAGTTAAAATCTGAAACGCGATGATTTTTCTGTTATATAATTATTGAGAAGCCACATCAGCCACTGTAATTTACAGCAAGTTAGATAAGTAATTAAAGATAATTGAGTGTCACTGTAGACCATTTTGATAGTTTTCTCTTTTGTGAAACTTAATTTAAACCTAGATTATAGATGTGATATGGCATAGGTCATCCTTCGATCCATTGTAGAACTTGGAAACCCATTCAGGGAATATTCGTTCACATTTTTGTTGAATGCAGTTGGTTTTTACCATCCTGTATTAAAACATTTTCTTTTATCAATAGTGCAATTTATAAACAATGTTTTGTGAGTAGAATAAAATTTCCAATGGTAAACTTAACTGCTTTTTCGACGTTATTTTACTAGCTAACTAAAAATAGGAAAGCCTTGAACCCCTTCCACTAAATTTAGTTAATATTAAGATTCTTTTACAGGGAGTGCAGTGGAGCTGACGCTGAAACCATTAAGTATTTGGTTATATCATCGCTAATCTCACTGAACTCTTCTAAACTCTACATGTCATGTGTGGTCTGGCGTCTCCTTACCAGCAACAGGTCCCAGGTTCAAACTAGTCAATTCCCTAAAAAACACGCTCAGAGCGTCGTTGCGCGAAAGTGGTAGGGAGACACGACTTAGAACAGACTGACACCACGCAAAATGTTAGAAAGCCTCCTAAATATATCTTGCGAAAAGACCGTACAGGTAAAAGTAAAGAGAAGTTCTTCCGTTCACTTTTCGCACTTGAACAGAAAATAGTGGAAATCACAGAGGCACAACAGTAACCTCCACCACAGACCATAAGGTAGCTTGCAGAGTAGATGATTAGATGTTGAACAGTAATCCTTCGAGGTATTTTTCTTAAGTCTTATGTAGCGCTGCGGTACTTTCATTTAATTGCATGTAGAAGAAATTGGAAGTTAGTCGACGGGTGCAGACTACCCAATACATTTTAACTGCGCGTCATCAATTCTGTTGTTGAAAGGACTTACAGGGTTGCATTAGTTACGAGCTGGCGTCCGAAATGAGTCACGAAATTCCCGTTGGAGGGTAAAGGTAGGTGCATAATTCCACCGCGATGTTTAAGAAGAGACGAAGGAGAAAAAGAGAATAAAAGACGGAGTAGGAAACTGGCGGTCGAAGAAGCCGGTCGGTGCGGCGGCGGTCCCCCGGCGATCGTAAATTGGGATGGGCGCGCTCGTAAAGTGGAGCGGAGAATCGGGAGAGATGGTATCGGCGCCGACTAGGCACTATGGCAGCGCCTCCGGAAAACTGCCGTAGCTGCGATACGCCCGCCCAGGGACGCCTGATTTTGAGCCCACGTGTCTGTTGCGGACGGTCTAGCGGGCAGCATGTGCGGATCTAGTGGGTACCACAACTGGCGAGGCCTTACAGTGGCTGAAAACAGTGGGAAGCATGTGGGTCGGGTCAAGACATGGTCTACAAACGAAAATAGCCGTTTGGCTCCAATTTCATTGTTATGGAGTTGCTATACAGATGAGCTTTAGCAAGTCGTATTAGGTCTCGTTTGAAATTCATGATGACACCATGGAGAAAAAACATTACAACGTAATCAAGGGAGAGCATCGATAATAACCCCAGTGTTCAAGAACGGAGAAAGAAAAGTAAGTGACAGCTATCGAGGGATCACACTTGTATCGCAAGTAGCATAAATAATAGAGAGGATACTCGATAGCAGATTGAGGGAAAAAATATGACAGCTGAAAGAAGAACACAATAGCTTCCGACAGAGTAGATCAACAGTGTATCCAATCCTTAGTATCAGACAGGTGACTCAAAGGTTTTGGGAGTATAGGAAAAATCTGGCGATGACATTCCTTACCTTAGTAAAGGCACGTGATAGTGTCCCCAGAGAAACCTCTGAGAGAAGGGCAATTGTAAAATGAACAATTAAAATTCGCCAAGCAATATGTGACTGAAGCTACAGCTGTGTGCAGACCCAAGATGGAAGAACTGATTGATTTAAGAATGCTATGGGGCCGAGACAAGTGTTTACTATTATTATTTATTATGGTTGTGTATGAAATCGTGGAAGAGGCGAAAGGAGCTTGTAGAGAACGGGAGATGAATTTATTGCTGTTTGACGATGATTTGTGCTGTGGAGAACCAGCAGTAAGGATATGTAAGAACTACTGGCCACATGAAACGAAAAGAAAAAATTATGAAGTATGACATGAACTGCGGAGTGGAGTAAATTAAGACTGTGGTGGTAGCAAGTAGAGATAGAGAAATGGAAGGATAAATTAACATTAAAGTTCAGAAAACTGCAATCGTGGGAAATTTCAAATACTTAGAAAGTGAGACAATGCAGAATACGAAGATGGAGGTAGAAATTAGCAAACGAGCGCAACAGAGCAATCCATTTGGCTAGTGTGCGAGTACCTTAGTCTGAGGAAGGGAGGTGCCAATGAAGTGTAAGGAAGCGGTATATAAGACACACTTTACGTCCATATTGGTACACTCCTGGAAATGCAAAAAGGACACAATGACACCGGTGTGTCAGACCCACCATACTTGCTCCGGACACTGCGAGAGGGCTGTACAAGCAATGATCACACGCACGGCACAGCGGACACACCAGGAACCGCGGTGTTGGCCGTCGAATGGCGCTAGCTGCGCAGCATTTGTGCACCGCCGCCGTCAGTGTCAGCCAGTTTGCCGTGGCATACGGAGCTCCATCGCAGTCTTTAACACTGGTAGCATGCCGCGACAGCGTGGACGTGAACCGTATGCGCAGTTGACGGACTTTGAGCGAGGGCGTATAGTGGGCATGCGGGAGGCCGGGTGGACGTACCGCCGAATTGCTTAACACGTGGGGTGTGAGGTCTCCACAGTACATCGATGTTGTCGCCAGTGGTCGGCGGAAGGTGCACGTGCCCGTCGACCTGGGACCGGACCGCAGCGACGCACGGATGCACGCCAAGACCGTAGGATCCTACGCAGTGCCGTAGGGGACCGCACCGCCACTTCCCAGCAAATTAGGGACACTGTTGCTCCTGGGGTATCGGCGAGGACCATTCGCAACCGTCTCCATGAAGCTGGGCTACGGTCCCGCACACCGTTAGGCCGTCTTCCGCTCACGCCCCAACATCGTGCAGCCCGGCTCCAGTGGTGTCGCGACAGGCGTGAATGGAGGGACGAATGGAGACGTGTCGTCTTCAGCGATGAGAGTCGCTTCTGCCTTGGTGCCAATGATGGTCGTATGCGTGTTTGGCGCCGTGCAGGTGAGCGCCACAATCAGGACTGCATACGACCGAGGCACACAGGGCCAACACCCGGCATCATGGTGTGGGAAGCGATCTCCTACACTGGCCGTACGCCACTGGTGATCGTCGAGGGGACACTGAATAGTGCGCGGTACATCCAAACCGTCATCGAACCCATCGTTCTACCATTCCTAGACCGGCAAGGGAACTTGCTGTTCCAACAGGACAATGCACGTCCGCATGTATCCCGTGCCACCCAACGTGCTCTAGATGGTGTAAGTCAACTACCCTGGCCAGCAAGATCTCCGGATCTGTCCCCCATCGAGCATGTTTGGGACTGGATGAAGCGTCATCTCACGCGGTCTGCACGTCCAGCATGAACGCTGGTCCAACTGAGGCGCCAGGTGGAAATGGCATGGCAAGCCGTTCCACAGGACTACATCCAGCATCTCTACGATCGTCTCCATGGGAGAATAGCAGCCTGCATTGCTGCGAAAGGTGGATATACACTGTACTAGTGCCGACATTGTGCATGCTCTGTTGCCTGTGTCTATGTGCCTGTGGTTCTGTCAGTGTGATCATGTGATGTATCTGACCCCAGGAATGTGTCAATAAAGTTTCCCCTTCCTGGGACAATGAATTCACGGTGTTCTTATTTCAATTTCCAGGAGTGTATATGCATCGGAGACCTGGACAATGCCAACAGAGAGGAGAGAAATCCAAGCTAGTGAAACAAAATTTGTAAGAAGCTTGTTAAGAAGAACAAGGAGAGACAGAGCGAGAAATGATGTTAAAAAGGAAATTGGAGCATAAATGTTAAATGACAGAACAGAGAAGAGCAGGTTAAAGGGGATGCATATTTAAAGAGAATGAAAGGTGAAAAACATCAAAACGAATGATGGAGAGCAAGAGGGAGACAGAGAGCAAAATAAGTCGACTCCCTCAGGACGAGTATAAAAAGTAGAAACCTGGACTGGAACAATACAGTTATAGAAGAAGAATGAAGAATTGAAGCCAGGAGAAACTTAGGAGCTGCCATAAATGTCCCTAACTGGTCTGATGCTCGATAAAGGGAAACGGATACGAAAAGGATGACTATGTAAACATCGGTCAAGGCCATACCTTGCAACCACTTTCTGTTACTATGCAACCATGGGAGTCAGATTCGGTAACTAAAAATTTCAGAAATCCAGACAGAAATGGGAAGCAAGGCTGAATTCAGGGCCCAGTTATCATCGAAATCATTAGTTCTGGGTTGACTAGACGTGGCGGACAAAGGGATCGACCTCTTACTTGACCTGGGAATCACACTGACATTCATTGGAAGTGATTCACCGAAACCGCAGGGGAGGATGTCTCTACGGAAGCGCGGATATGATTTCACTAATTCAGATACATTACAATCAGTTTCATACGACAATCACAGTCCACCTGCTCAACGTCCGTAAATCCGGATTTTACTGCCTTCAAGAAGAAGGAGTAGGTTTACTCTCCAGTTCCAGGTGATTCGCGTGGAACGACGCGCAGTCTCTGTTTCTGTGCGGTCCTGAAAGTCCGTTCGACACAGTGCCAGCAGCATTGTCTTGTCTCATGATTTCTCCCCCCCCCCCTCCCCCCGACACTCGCTGCCTATCCTCTCCCATAGCCCCTTCCCCTTTCTTACAGCAGATGAAATGCCACCTCTAGAGTTGTGCGAAACACTGAACAGTATGTAAATGGATTACGCAACAATGTCATCCAAGCCGCGTGAATGCCTAGTTGTTCTGGACGTTATACGTATCTAAGGAAAGCCGTGGCAGTACGCTTCTTCGCTTCTGGGATAGCTGTTACCTAGCTCCCATTCATCAACCACCTAAGTGACCCAGCTGTACCGGCCAGGAACTGAATGGTAGTCACTTTATTTCGTTCTGTTTGACGTAATGTCCGAGACCACAACACTGCAAACTGAGTAATAACTCAGCCACATAAGCGCGGGGCGAAGCTGGTCATTATTTTACCAAAGAAACCGTGTGGGCGTTCATCGCAGACGTGACAGAAATATCGTACGAAATCTGATTCAGAATATTTCTAAATGTCTTCGCACACTCTGCGATAATAGTCTCCTCATAGTGGAATATCTGTGCGTGTGCGTATGCGTATGCGTGTGCGCGCGCGCGCGCTCGCTATGTCGTACTGGTGTTCTGCTGTTATGCAGTAATAGTCTCCCTTCTCCAATCTTCAATCTCCAAAAGGGCCCTCAAAGTTTGCTGTCCCTATCCGACGAGCCAATCATCGTGATCAGTGCCCCCACCACATCAAATGCTGTGGAGAAATTTGAGGTTGCACACGGAATCCAATCGCATCGACTAGTAGTCAGGATATGCACCCGATCTTCTGGTTTTTTGTTGATCAAACGTTGATGACTGATATACCTTCCTTGGATTCGATTTGAACTAGCTATCCTACAGGTCCAACACCACGGAACAAGACTGCGTCACAAACTTCTAATACGGAGCTAGATGTTTTGAAGAGAGCTGAAAAAATATTGTATGTAGCTGAATGAGTTTATGCAGTTTGTATATCCAGTTCAAGAAGTAACAATCCTATGGGATTTCACTGTTCATTTTCACCATATGAATATGATGACTGGAATATGACGACTTAGTCATTTTCATAACAAGATATTTTGCTGCGCAATCTACAAAAATAAAGGTATGTGAACAGTTTTGCAAGTAAACAATACCCGTTATACAGTAATGGAGGAGTACGTAGGATGGAGGATACAGAAAAATGGAAAAGAGGTTACTTATATTTTATGCTGTAATCGAAGACATCGAGTTGGAGCGGTGTCTTAACTCTTTTTTGGAACGTAATACGACTTTCACATGCATCATAACGTCCTCTACATTGAATATTCCAAACTGAAATGTGATAAATATTCCACATTTCTGTGTAGCACCACAATGATAAGCCGAAAGAATTGATTCAGAAGCCTCCAGAAATGCGTGGCCACACTATGTTCTCAAATTAGTTGGCGATGAATGCTTCACATTTCCTTTAACTATATTTTATTCGTCAACATCGTACTTGACGCTGAGGACCATTAGAAACAACCAGTAAACCCACGATTCATTAAAGAATCGCGCTCCCTTGCATGAAACAACTTCAAGCGTTTGATTATCTTACAATTGAGTTAATGTTTGAAATATTTGACTTTAGGAATGTAAGCGAAAAAAGCTTAGGAAAAGACTGAAATTATGCTTAAAGTTTACTACTAGTCGTCAAGTGCTCTCTTTATGGATGAATTTAGTCTTGGTAATTTGTGCTCCATTTTAAGGAAAAGCAAGTTTTCACGCGTCTCAATGTTTATGACATCCTACCTCCTGACTATGTGTCGTGCAATGATACAATTTTGCGATTACATTCAATGATATACAGGGGAAAGGGCAAAATAATGTGAACACCTGCACTTGCTTGGGAATCGTTTATAAGTAAGATGTTGAACCCATATTTTCCCGTAATACAATCACGATTCTTCTTGGAATACAGACATATGATTATTGTATAGTCTCCATTGGTATGTTATGCCACTCTTCGATCAGAACCTCTTCTGTCACCTGTAGCGACGAGGGAGTCGGAAATCTGCTCCGGAGTCTGCACTCCAATATCGCCCAAAAGGATTCGATAATGTTCAAGTGCGGGCACAGTGCTGGCCAGGAAAGACGCTGTAGTTCAGTTGCATACTCGTCATACCACGATTGTACTGTCCAGACTGTGTGAATGAGTGAATTATCGTCCTGAAATATGGCACCATTTCAGAATGAGATTGTCACTCTGCATCGGAGTGTGCGCTGATTTGAAACTTTCTTGACAGATTAAAACTGTGTGCCGGACCTTTGCCTTTGGCAGGCACTTGCCTACGACAGGCTGCAGCATCATTGTTGGGGAACACCATTTAAATCTTGGGGTGCAGCTGATCACCTAAAATGATCACATACTCGTTGGCTGTAACACGGTCTTTGAGCGGACCAGCAAAATACCATGATATGGCTGCCCACACTATCACACTTCCACCTCTGTGCTTAACCGCTGGAATCAAGCAGTTAAGATTGTGGGCTTCTTTTGGCATTCTCCTGACGTAAACCTGGCTCGATGTTGGAAATAACGAAAATGTTGAGTCGTCAGACTATATGACGTGTTTCCACTGATCATCCGTCCAGGTTTTATGCTCCTGACGACATTCTTTGCATTGGTTGTCGTCATTAATGGTTTCGGTATAGCAGCTCGTCCACGAATATTCGCTTCATGGAGTTTTCGGCGAACAGTGTGGACAGATAGGGAGTCTCGAAGATCGCTCCTGAGCTCTGCTGTCACTTTAGCCGCTGTAGTTTTGTGTTGTTTTTAAATAGTTCGTGTTAGCGAACGACGATCTCTGTCATTTAGTTTTGATTTGTGCCCACTATTACGTTTACACGATGATGTCTTTCGATGTTTTGTGTAGGCTGTCATGACTGTTGAAACAGTTGCTATTGAAACATTCAATGGGTTGGTTGTTTTGGTTACTGATGCTCCAGTAATCGGGCCCCCACAATCTACCCTGTTTGGATCTCTGTTAGGTCTTTCATTATACGTCGACCTCTGCCTCTGAATGGAAATACGATGTTCGCACTACTCGTAAACACCCTGTACAGGTGCTTATTCTGTACTGAACACGCACAGTCCAGCACGAAACGTGCCTTATCTGCGTTGTTGACCGTCAAACACAACCATCCCATTTCTACCACTGTTCACATTACTTTTTCCTATCCCCTGTATATAGGCAGTGCCTGCAAAGTGAGTTGCGAACAGAGTTCGTATTACATAAGCAATAAATTGTAACGTCTTGCCTGATGTTGCAGATTTACGACGCGTCACTGTAAGCAGAAGCTGGTTCTTGATGCATGTAAATGTCTAGGACGTCATATATCCAGAACTATGTGTCGTATAATGATATATTTTGCCGTTACATTTAGCTGTATAATGTAGACACTGTGTGCAAATTTGTTTTGCGAACATAGTCGATAGTAAAGAAGTAATAAATTATGACGTCATGTCAAATGCTGAAATTTTACTTCATTAACAGCGAATACTTAGTAAGCGATAAAGATATGTGTCAGGGACAAAAAGTAGTCTCATTCTCAAATACTGCATGAATCAAGTTCGAGTATTTGGGCGCCGTCAGTTATACTGCCTCAAAACATACAAACTGTTTCTAACTGTAATACTTACTGCTTTAAACAGTTAACGTAAGGTTATACTCCTTAACGAGCAGATTATGACAGCACTTTAAATTATTTAATTCGGTCAATAACTACGCGAAATATTGAAAATCGAATTTTTGTTACATTCGATTGCAGTCTTTCTCGGCGTATTCCACTCACGAATTCTTCTCGGGTTATCAGCCGAGTGGTGGCATCGTCTTGTCGCAACGTTGCAGTGAGTTTCGTACCCACCATATTCCGGCGAAGACGATGGGTACGAAACTCGTTGAAACGTTGCGACAAGACGGTGCCTCCACTCGGCTGATAACCCGAGAAGTATTCATCAGCGAATTCTTGTTGCTCTTGAAAGTCGTTACATAGGCTTCCTGCAACTAGTACAGGGTTCCGGGACAATCTCTTGGTAAGTTAGTGAAGGAAGCTCAGTGTTTGAGTGCCACCTCCATCGAGCACATAATATCAGAAATCAGTACTTCCGACTGTAGACTTCGGGCTAAATGAAATGCAGTGAAACGAGAGACAGGTCAACCAGCCACAGAACAAGACATCACCGTTCAACGAAATCGACGGGCTTAAGTGATGAGTCACAGGTAGCAAACGCATTTAATAACTGTTTCTTAAATATAGTGGAGCCAACGGCCCTTTCGCAGTGGTGACACCGGTTCCCGTCATGTCACCGAAGTTAAGCGCTGTCGGGCTGGCAAGCACTTGGATGGGTGACCATCCGGTCTGCCGAGCGCTGCTGGCAAGCGGGGTGCACTCAGCCCTTGTGAGGAAAACTGAGGAGCTACTTGACTGAGAAGTAGCGGCTCCGGTCTCGCAAACTGACATACGCTTTGGAGAGCAGTGTGCTGACCACATGCCCCTCCACATCGGCATCCAGTGACGTCCATGAGCTGAGGATGACACGGCGGCCGGTCAGCACCATTAGGCCTTCATGGCCTGTTCGGGAGGAGTTTAGTTTTAAATGTTGTGGAAAGCATAGGGACAAACAGTTCAAGAGAAAAATCGCTGCAGTATGTTGAAAATATACGAGTAACTTTCATAAAAGTTAGACCTGTGAGTGTAACTCCAAGCTCTCCTTCTCAGATTAAGAAAATCATACAGTTTCTCAAAAATAAAAGCTCATCTGGTTTTGACGATTTTTCCAATGGCTACTAAAGATTTGTTCCCACGTAATACGACCTATCTTATCTGAAAGTGTATGAGCTTAAATAAATTAACATTTTATAGTATTGATGGTATAGGCAACCAGCAGATGTCATATCTTAACCAGAAGGATACAAAAAGTTGTATTTAGTAATTAAAGCAATCAAGTCCATGGACATAATTCTGACTCGTGAGAAATCACGTATGCGGTTCGCCAAGGTTCAATCTTAGGTCCACTACTGTTTCTCATACGCTTCCGTCTGGTATACAATAAGCAGAATTAGTTTTATTTTTGCAGATGTTACCATACGTAGCTGGATGGACTGGGCTTTGAACTGCCGTCGACAGAAATGGGAGTCCTGTGTCTTCACAAATGTGGCATCTCGCCTTGTTTCCAAACGGTAAAGAACTGCAGTAACCATTCAGATCATCGCTAGATGCCTGCATTCTCCTTAAATTTATCCAAATGTAGGCCAGTGGATCTAAATGAGGATGCGACGCCACAGAATTGAGCCACAGTCTTCCCGAAATATATATTCACAGTAGGAACTAAATTGAATGATAGTGTTACTGACTGCAGTAGTTGTTCACTGACAGAGCTTTTCAATAAATACACAAAAAAATCACCATCAACCACTTTTTCCTTGTTTCCTACCATCAGATAGGACAGCAGAGCTACCAGATTTTTTTATGAACAGATTAAAATTTCCTGAAGGTGAAGAAATGTTCAAATGTGTGTGAAATCTTATGGGACTTAACTGCTAAGGTCATCAGTCCCTAAGCTTGCACACTACTTAACCTAAATTATCCTAAGGACAAACACACACACCCATGCCCGAGGGAGGACTCGAACCTCCGCCGGGACCAGCCACACAGTCCATGACTGCAGCGCCCAAGACCGCTCGGCCAATCCCGCGCGGCTCCTGAAGGTGATCTGTATATACCTACTATAAAGGACTTATTACGAAATACGACTCCTGTTGCAAAAGCTTATAAGTGCTTCACTGAGCAAAATTTATTAATATCAATATTCTTGAAATCATAACAGTTTCTGACAACTATGGCGACTCGTCCTTTCTCCATAGTTGTCTACATATTTTCTCTACAGAAATAAGAAGTTAACCTGAACGCCGTATCATTTAACATATCTATACCAGTGGTCACATGATGTTCAGAGAGGCAGCTTATATCAACTGGTTTGCTCAACTCTAATTCTTCAACACAAATAAGAAATTCAATAACCTTAGCCCTTAGACCTCGGATATTCTGATGCAATAATGATAACTGAATTTGTGCAGTGGCTGAATTACAACCGGATGAACCTAATTTTCCGTCAATTTTTGAGTATCTCTAGTTTCAATCAGAGGCTGTGTGCATGAATTGTGTACATTAAAAATTGATTTCTGGCTGCCTGTTTCATCAACGTGAATGTCATTTTCAGCCTGTCTCTGAACATCTTTTGTTTCTGCCCTCCCTACCTTAAAAAAGCTGCTGATCTGTCACTTGTAACCACTGGTACTTTAGCAATTATGACAGTGCCCCCTCCCCCCATTAAGTTATTTGCTATTAGCCCAGATAGTTTTACCTTCCCTTTCCTGTTGAAGTGAAGGCCATGCCTAGTACTGTCCCACCTGCTGTTAGAGTGAATAGGATTCACACTGATATGAGACTCCATATCTGATCCAAGCAGCCGTTCCACCTATAAATTAACTCTCCTGACAGAAGAGTTTAAATGAGACCGGTCATGGTGCCTCAGAACAGACACAAGTCCAACACCAGTACGTCTCACTGCTGAAGCTATCTTCACCAGGTCACTTTCAATTGAATAATTTGGGCTCCTATCTATGCTGTTGCTCACACCATCCACTATTACCACGGCGTCTTCCTTTGTGAAGTCTTTGCAAAGTGAACCTACATCCTCTGTCACCTGACCCAGACTTGCACATAATTTAAAAAAAGATTTGTGACCTGGCAACCTGACCCTAGTTCACCCTGCAACAGTTGGCCAACTCCTCTATCATATAACTACCTAACAACAGAACTTTCTTATTCTTCACAGCTTTTTCTGGGTTCTTACTTTTCAAACACTTTTTGAAAGTTTATTGTATCATGTCTATTCCTACATCTATTTGTGGCTCATCTGTTTCCAACTGTGACAACAGATCAAACTTGTTTTCCACCGCGCAGAACCTTAGCTGGATTCAAAACTAGGCGAATACCAAGGTGGGTTCAGAAAAGGTCGATCTTGCGTAGAACAAATCTTTAACTTGAAAAACTCAATGAAATATTTACATAGTACTTCAAACAAAAGTTATGTCATCACGTTTGTCGACTTTAAAAAAGCATATGACAGTATAGACCGAGAATCCCTTTTTGAAGTATTAGCAGAATTTGGACTAGATCAAAAGACAACAAACATCATAAAAGAAACACTCACGGAGACCAAATCCAAAGTAAAATTTATGGGAGAATTGAGCACAGAATTTGAAATAGACACAGGAGTACGACAAGGGGATGTACTGTCCCCAGTGCTCTTCAATTGTGCTCTTGAAAAAGTTGTTAGAGAATGGAAAAAAGCAGGTGCAGCAGCACACAGACTGGGACCAAGACATAAGGGCATGGAATTACACTGTTTAGCATTTGCTGATGACATGGCACTGATCGCACAAGACATTACTGATGCACAGAAACAGCTAGAATTATTACAAGAACAGGCAGCTAAAATAGGATTACAAATTTCATTTGAAAAAAACAAAATTTATGACTGACATCAAAGATGCACCTTCTGATCTCAAAATTGGTAATAACTACATCTCTCGAGTAAAAGAATTTAAATATTTAGGTGAATGGATTGCAGAAAATTGTAATGAAAAGAAATCTGTCAGATCAAGAGTCCACAAAATGGAGACGGCGTTTCAGTTAACAAAAAACATTTACAACAAAAAGAGTCTCTCGTGGAACTGCAAAATACGACACTACACAACAGTAATTAGACCCGAAGCTCTCTACGCATCTGAGACACTAAACCTTTAACACAGATCACTAAAAGAGGAATTAGAAGTGAAAGAACGTAAGATAATGAGGAAAATCCTAGGACCAAGAACTAAAGATGGGGTACATTATCCAAAACCCAATGCAAAAATATATAAAAGTATCTACAAAACAACAAACACAATGCGCATGAGAAGAATCCAATTCATGGGGCACTTAGAAAAAGTGGACTCAAACAGGTTAACGCACAAAATCCATACATTTTTAAAGAACAAAACTACAAGACCGAACTGGTACAAACAGACGGAAAAAGATCTGAGAGAATTAGGGTCTCCAAATCTACATGATAGAAATGAAATCAGAAAAATCACAAACACACGGGGTTTTGGGGAAGAAGAGAGAAAAACTAACCGACATACATGGTCTACGCAACGAAAGCTAGCCCATTCGTTGTTTATGAAGGAATACTGGGTGAAAAGGAAGGCCAACAAATGTTGATTACGCGTGGTCCTAAGTGATCCATCCGCGAAGAAGAAGAAGAAGAAACAAAGAACTTAGCCTACACTATATAAACTTTTCACTTATTTCGAAACTTTTCACTTCGGCTACTTACTAGAGAATCAAATGGATAGCTTGCAAGAATACACTAACACAAACTCCACTTTATTGAAATAATCATGTAACTTACAGTACATCACAACGTAAACAATTCCTAATCCAAATTTCGCACCTATGAAAAGTTTTCGTTCTTCAGAAAATACACAAAAACAATGTGAAACCTTCAATTTCTAGCTTACAATAGGTAGTAATTTACTTAATTATTACTTAATAATGCCTTAATTAATTGTTATTATTCAATTAAACACCTTTGCGAGAGCTGTACACAGGTATCCCTTATATACGATCTTGATATTTCCTTGCAGGTCAAAAGAGTATGCCAGACCGGACTAGCAAAATTACAAACCAATATGCTTAACATAGGTTTGCTGCAGAATTCCAAAACACGTTCTGAGTTCGGATATTAATTTTCTAGAAACCGAAAAGCTTATGTCCACGAATCAGCACGGTTTTAGAAAGCATCACTCGTTTGAAACTCAGCCTGCACTTTTCTCTCGTGACACACTGCGAACTATGGCTGGGAGGCAACAGAAAATTTCCAAATTTCTGGATTTCCGAAAAGCATTTGACACCATGTCTTACCGCAGACTTAACATTGGTACCACCATACGGAATAGGTTGCCGAATGTGTGAGTAGCTCGAAGACTTCTTAAGTAATAGAACCCAGTATGTTGTCCTGACACCGAGGGTACATCAGAGACAAGGATATCAACAAGAGTGCTCCAGGGAAGTATGATAGGACCATTATTATTTTCTGTGTGCGTAAATTATCTGGCGGATATGGTGGACAGCAGTCTGTGGTTGTTTGCTGATGATGCTGCGCTGTAGGGTTGATGTCGAAGATAAATTACACTCCTGGAAATGGAAAAAAGAACACATTGACACCGGTGTGTCAGACCCACCATACTTGCTCCGGACACTGCGAGAGGGCTGTACAAGCAATGATCACACGCACGGCACAGTGGACACACCAGGAACCGCGGTGTTGGCCGTCGAATGGCGCTAGCTGCGCAGCATTTGTGCACCGCCGCCGTCAGTGTCAGCCAGTTTGCCGTGGCATACGGAGCTCCATCGCAGTCTTGAACACTGGTAGCATGCCGCGACAGCGTGGACGTGAACCGTATGTGCAGTTGACGGACTTTGAGCGAGGGCGTATAGTGGGCATGCGGGAGGCCGGGTGGACGTACCGCCGAATTGCTCAACACGTGGGGCGTGAGGTCTCCACAGTACATCGATGTTGTCGCCAGTGGTCGGCGGAAGGTGCACGTGCCCGTCGAGCTGGGACCGGACCGCAGCGACGCACGGATGCACGCCAAGACCGTAGGATCCTACGCAGTGCCGTAGGGGACCGCACCGCCACTTCCCAGCAAATTAGGGGCACTGTTGCTCCTGGGGTATCGGCGAGGACCATTCGCAACCGTCTCCATGAAGCTGGGCTACGGTCCCGCACACCGTTAGGCCGTCTTCCGCTCACGCCCCAACATCGTGCAGCCCGCCTCCAGTGGTGTCGCGACAGGCGTGAATGGAGGGACGAATGGAGACGTGTCGTCTTCAGCGATGAGAGTCACTTCTGCCTTGGTGCCAATGATGGTCGTATGCGTGTTTGGCGCCGTGCAAGTGAGCGCCACAATCAGGACTGCATACGACCGAGGCACACAGGGCCAACACCCAGGATCATGGTGTGGGGAGCGATCTCCTACACTGGCCGTACACCACTGGTGATCGTCGAGGAGACACTGAATAGTGCGCGGTACATCCAAACCGTCATCGAACCCATCGTTCTACCATTCCTAGACCGGCAAGGGAACTTGCTGTTCCAACAGGACAATGCACGTCCGCATGTATCCCGTGCCACCCAACGTGCTCTAGAAGGTGTAAGTCAACTACCCTGGCCAGCAAGATCTCCGGATCTGTCCCCCATTGAGCATGTTTGGGACTGGATGAAGCGTCGTCTCACGCGGTCTGCACGTCCAGCACGAACGCTGGTCCAACTGAGGCGCCAGGTGGAAATGGCATGGCAAGCCGTTCCACAGGACTACATCCAGCATCTCTACGATCGTCTCCATGGGAGAACAGCAGCCTGCATTGCTGCGAAAGGTGGATATACACTGTACTAGTGCCAACATTGTGCATGCTCTGTTGCCTGTGTCTATGTGCCTGTGGTTCTGTCAGTGTGATCATGTGATGTATCTGACCCCAGGAATGTGTCAATAAAGTTTCCCCTTCCTGGGACAATGAACTCACGGTGTTCTCATTTCAATTTCCAGGAGTGTATGTGGATGATACAAGATGACTTAGACAAAATTTATAGTTGGAGTGATGAATGGCAGATGGTTCTAAATGAAGAAAAGTGTAAGTTAATGCGGATGAGTAGGAAAATCAAACATGTTATGTTCGGATACAGCACTAGTAGTGTCCTGCTTGACAGTCATATCGTTTGAATATCTGAGCGTAGCGTTGCAAAGCGATATAAAATGGGACGAGTATGAGAGTATTGTGATAGGAAAGGTGAATATTCGACTTCGAATTACTGGGAGAATTTTAGGAAAGTGTGGTTCATCTGTAAAGGAGACTGCATGTAGACGCTGGAGCGACCTTTTCTTGAGTACTCCTCGAGTGTTTGGGATCCGCACCAGGCCGGGGTAAAGAAATTAGAGGCCGTCTGCTAGATTTGATACCGGTAGGTCCGAACAACACGCAGTTCTCACGGAGATGCTTGGGAAACTCAAATGGGAGTCGCTGGAGAGAAGGCGGCAATTTTTTCGAAGAACATTACTGGGAAAACTTACAGAACCATTATCTGAAACTGGCTTTAGGAGGTCTCAACTGCTGCAAACAAACATTTTTTTGCGTAAGGACCATGAACATAAGATACGAGAAATTAGGGTTCACATGGAGGCATATAGATAGACGGTTACTCCTCGCTCTGTCTGCGACTGGAATAGGGAAGGAAACGACTACTAGTAATATAGGGTACCCTTCGCCACGTTCAATACAGTGTCTTTTGGAGCTTGTCCGCCCTATTCTGGAGTACTGCTGTGCGAAATAGGGGAGATAGTGTCACAAACATGATACGTGAATTGGTGTGGCAATCATTAAAACAAAGGCGTTTTTCGTTGCGACGGGATATTCTCACGAAATGTCAATCACCAGTTTTCTCCTCCGATTGCCAAAACATTCTGTTGTTGGCACCCACCTGCATAGGGAGAAATGATCATAAAATAAGAGAAATTAGGGCTCGCACGGAAAAATTTTAGTGCTCGTTTTTCCCGCGTGCCGTTCGAGAGTGGAACGGTAGAGAGACAGCATGAAGGTGGTTCACTGAACCGTCGTCTAGGCACTTTATTGTGAATATCAGAGTAATCACGTAGATGTAGAAGAAATGTTGACTGATATTGTCACCGAATTCTAAATTCTTAAGAACAAAAATGTTCTGAGAAAAAACTTGTGGGGCATTATTTATCGGACTACCTCCGTACAAGAAATTACATTTTTTGATTGGCATCCTGGTGGCATCGTGTAACCGTGCGTATTGGATCGTCAAAATGGTTCAAATGGCTCTGAGCACTATGGGACTTAACTTCTAAGGTCATCAGTCCCCTAGAACATAGAACTACCTAAACCTAACTAACCGAAGGACATCATACATATCCATGCCCGAGGCAGGATTCGAACCTGCGACCGTAGCGATCGCGCGGTTCTGGACTGTAGCGCCTAGAACCGCTCGGCCACCCCGGCCGGCATTGGATTGTCCAGTGGATGTTGTTTGAGAACGCCGTGCCCCACTTTTGGCCGAGAACGGAGCGAAATGTTACTGATCGTGGATAAGCGTACCTTCTGTGCTTACTGCTTTAGCAGGGGGAGAGAACTCTTGTCTGTCCCATGGCTGGCCGCGTGGAGGCGGCGGCAGCGGCAGCGGCAGCAGACGCCGGTCGGCTTTTGCCACGGCGCTCCGCCGCACCTGAAAACGCGGTGACAGCGATGATGGGGGGGGGGGGGGGGGGGCAGGGCCCTGGACCGGCCGCCGGCCACGCACGGTCGCCATAGTCTTATTTCGCGATTCTCTTCGCAGTTTCTCTTCCTTTCCCCCCTCCGGTCACCCGCAAGAGTTCAGCGGCGCCGGCTCGCCCTTTTCCATAAATCAGGACTTGTAACCACATTTTTCTTTCCCACTCCTGCCACTATTTTCGACTTGTTAATAGGCCGCCACAGAATATATTTACAGAGAAAATATGTTACTCTTGCCGAGTTCAGCTCGAATCTGCAACACAAAAAAAAGGAGGAAAGAAAAATGTAAATCTTTCGTTTTGTTACATTTTTACAACCTGGTTGCCTGTCGTCGGACGGCATACCTAGTTATTTTTCAACTATATTTTCGGTCGGATTCAACGGCTGCCAAGAGCGACTTCATTTTTCATGAGAGTTCCTCTCCGAAACACGCCAGTGTATGCTGCTGAAAATGCTGGACGTTGCCACCAAGTAATGAGCTGTTACACATCGAGAGAATTTTTATTTACTCATCACTTTCGTGATGCACGGAAGAAAATGAAGACGTATAATACGAGGTGAGAGGGCAGAAGCGGTTACGTTTTATAATGAAACAGGTTCTACAGGTGCGAGGGGGAATCTAAGGCTGTTCAACTTCTGTTACAGCATCGTTTTGCAAAGACACTGATTCTTTCCGACAGAGGAGGACCGTTACGTTGCGGAGTAAGGAAAAGGTTCACGAGATATTCTTTCGTTTATACTGATAGTGGACAGTGACAAGGGACCTTGACAAACGAGTTACCCGCATCGGAACCTACTAATGGTGTTTATGCTAAATTATTTGCAAAGATGCTTTAAACAGGAAGTGAAGAAACTGGCCCATCATTAAACCTTTTACAATGTTCTTTCCTACAGTTGAAGGAACGCCACTTTCGTATGAGTGCGTTCCCGAAATTATGAACGTGTTTTGGCATGATTTTCACCCATAGCCTTACAGTTAGAAAGCGTAGTGGACCAGTGCCCCTGTGGTAGAACCGTATGGGTGTACGTGTGATTCAGTGTAACGACTGATTTGAGTCAACAGTGCGACATGTTTCAGGTCATTCTGACCGATTTCACGCTTTAGGCGCCATGTTCAGAACGATGAAAATTACACTCAAAACGGAAAATATAAAGAAAGAGCCACGGTACGTAACTATACAACATGCACTTTTTTGAAATATGCGTGTATACAGGAGGAACCACGAATCTCGGGGGCAGCCAGTATTTCGTAAATGGTTCTAAGTCTGGAAACGAAGTTTCCGCCGAATGAGAGTAGACAATGGCGCAAAGTAGTTTCTGTATTGATAACACCTACATTTTTTTACCTATTGAAGTAACTATGGATTTTTTAAATGGAATGATATATTCTTTTTTTAACAACCTTGGGAACCTCATATAAATACAAGTTCAGTGGTATAACGTTTGTTTAGGTCTGCACAGAAATTTTCGCAGAAAAATGGCAATTTCCTAAAATGGTCTGGCTATAGGATGCTGCCATGACCTCGCAGTGCACCGTTTCTGGCACTGTGCCGAGCTCTGTCTAGTGACCTTTGGGCTTCAAACGTAGGAGAGACAGCAGCCTTGTTTTCGCACTTGTATCTGTATTTACAGAATTACCCAGCATCTTTTACAGAATTATAATGGCAGTCTGAAATGGATGTTATACGACTCCTTTCAAGAAGTTTCGAATGTCGTTAAGAAAGACTATATACACTCCTGGAAATTGAAATAAGAACACCGTGAATTCATTGTCCCAGGAAGGGGAAACTTTATTGACACATTCCTGGGGTCAGATACATCACATGATCACACTGACAGAACCACAGGCACATAGACACAGGCAACAGAGCATGCACAATGTCGGCACTAGTACAGTGTATATCCACCTCTCGCAGCAATGCAGGCTGCTATTCTCCCATGGAGACGATCGTAGAGATGCTGGATGTAGTCCTGTGGAACGGCTTGCCATGACATTTCCACCTGGCGCCTCAGTTGGACCAGCGTTCGTGCTGGACGTGCAGACCGCGTGAGACGACGCTTCATCCAGCCCCAAACATGCTCAATGGGGGACAGATCCGGAGATCTTGCTGGCCAAGGTAGTTGACGTACACCTTCTAGAGCACGTTGGGTGGCACGGGATACATGCGGACGTGCATTGTCCTGTTGGAACAGCAAGTTCCCTTGCCGGTCTAGGAATGGTAGAACGATGGGTTCGATGACGGTTTGGATGTACCGTGCACTATTCAGTGTCCCCTCGACGATCAACAGTGGTGTACGGCCAGTGTAGGAGATCGCTCCCCACACCATGATGCCGGGTGTTGGCCCTGTGTGCCTCGGTCGTATGCAGTCCTGATTGTGGCGCTCACCTGCACGGCGCCAAACACGCATACGACCATCATTGGCACCAAGGCAGAAGCGACTCTCATCGCTGAAGACTACACGTCTCCATTCGTCCCTCCATTCACGCCTGTCGCGACACCACCGGAGGCAGGCTGCACGATGTTGGGGCGTGAGCGGAAGACGGCCTAACGGTGTGCGGGACCGTAGCCCAGCTTCATGGAGACGGTTGCGAATGGTCCTCGCCGATACCCCAGGAGCAACAGTGTCCCTAATTTGCTGGGAACTGGCGGTGCGGTCCCCTACGGCACTGCGTAGGATCCTACGGTCTTGGCGTGCATCCGTGCGTCGCTGCGGTCCGGTCCCAGGTCGACGGGCACGTGCACCTTCCGCCGACCACTGGCGACAACATCGATGTACTGTGGAGACCTCACGCCCCACGTGTTGAGCAATTCGGCGGTACGTCCACCCGGCCTCCCGCATGCCCACTATACGCCCTCGCTCAAAGTCCGTCAACTGCACATACGGTTCACGTCCACGCTGTCGCGGCATGTTACCAGTGTTAAAGACTGCGATGGAGCTCCGTATGCCACGGCAAACTGGCTGACACTGACGGCGGCGGTGCACAAATGCTGCGCAGCTAACGCCATTCGACGGCCAACACCGCGGTTCCTGGTGTGTCCGCTGTGCCGTGCGTGTGATCATTGCTTGTACAGCCCTCTCGCAGTGTCCGGAGCAAGTATGGTGGGTCTGACACACCGGTGTCAATGTGTTCTTTTTTCCATTTCCAGGAGTGTAGTTACATTAAAAACTAATTAAACGTCACAGTTGCTTCTGTATCTCCTTAGATACGAACGGTACAAGCTCTCTCTTTTTTGGTGGTGTGATGAAGCCTGCCACGAATTCCTCCCAGTGCCAATCTCTCCATCTCCAAGTAGCAGTTACGACTTATATCCTCAATTGTTTGCTGGATATATTCTCTTCCTCTATAGTTTTTACTCGCTACAGCTCCCTCTAGTGGCATCGAAGTTATCCCCTGATACGTTAACAGTTGTCTTGTCATCCTTCCCCTTCTTATCAGTGTTTTCATACATCCCTTTCCTCGCCGGTTGTGTTGAGAACTTCCTCATTCCTTACCCAATCAGTGCACCTAATTTTCAACATTTGTCTGTATCACCACATCTCAAATGCATCGGTTCTCATCTGTTCCGGTAATCTCACAGTCCATGTTTCACTACCATACAATTCTGTGCTCAAACGTGCATTCTCAGAACTTTCTCAAATTAAGGCCTATGTCTGATACTATCATCAGACTTCACTTGGCCAGGAACGCCCTATCTGCCAGTACTAAGACTGCTTTTTATGTCCTTCTTGCTCCGTACATCGTGGGCTATTTTGCTGCCTAAGTAACAGAATTCCTTAACATCGTCTACTTCGTCATTCCCACTTCTGATATTAAGTTTCTCGCTGTTCTCATTTCTGTTGTTTCTCATTACTCAAGTGTTGTCAGTACACGAAGTTAGTTGGCTTATTGTGCATTATAATTTAACGAAAACTTCCTTTCGGTACGACTTAAAAGACAGATTACATAATACTCGGATGTCCAAGTTACGATGTCCATACAGTCTACGATGTTGGCCACCAAATTGCAGCACAAAGAAGGATAGAAGAAAAGAAATTTTTACTTTTGTATTCTTGAAGGGGGGGGGGGGGGGGGTGTATATCTTGCACAGACATTGTAAGTAGGGAAGTCCAAATCACTGTGCTATATTGAAAGCATTTGGTGCTTTACTGGTTTGCGATAGCCGTATTTTGGCTACAGAGCAATTTTCTAGTTGCTTTCGAATAATACATGATTTCGTTAACCTTAGTTTCCATTCTTACGTATAATTACTGATAATATTGGATCATTATATAATGGAACTTACATCTAAATGTTTTTAACGTACACATCGAAAATTTTAAGACTTTTAAATATAGATACACAGCCAAATATACATACACAGCCAATAACACTTTGCAAGAAAAATTAAGATTGACAGCAAAGACCAAATTACTAATACATAGGAATTTATAGATTAATAAATAAAAAATTGTAACCGTATAACATAGTTGGTGTTCTGTCAAATAAAGAAATAAAGCTGTCAAACGTACAAAAACTTGTAAACAGATCAAAAAGGTCATAGCCAACAAAAAATATCGTCTACAACTGCATTAACGATCGAGATATGGTGGTGCAGCTGCCACAATCATGTAATTACGCCATACATAAGACACAACAGCGACTTCTTTAGACAACGACAGCACCAGTCAATATTTTACGGGTGAAAAAACTGCTAGACTTCTGTTGCATAATCATCCAACGTTGTCAATAACTATTCATAAGAATAGAAACAAAGGTTGACGAAATCTTGTGTTATTCTCAGGCAGATATGAAATGGCACTGTAGCCAAAACGGGGCTATCGCGAACCAGTGAAGCATCAAATACTTTAAGCACGGCAGCTATTTGGATTCCTAAACTTACAATAGAATTTTTACGTGTTAAACGGATACAGTGTGGTAGGGAAGATAATCATTATATCGATGGGCGACTTTGGGTGGAGCTGCGGGCCGGGGTTTTCCAAGTTGCGAAGTATAGTACACACAGCTGTCAACAAAGGCTGGAACGTCTCCTCGAACCACGCTGGGCGTGGACAGCAACAGAAGTTGTATGACAGGCAAGGGTACGTCAGTGTATGCTCCGTCACATCTGTGATGGACTCCATCAATCGTAATAAATGAAAAGCACTATAACACTGTCTACACTAACAATTTACCGAGTTAACCAGTTTTAGGCTTATAGGGCCATCGCCAGACTTCAGTAGTAATGGCTGACGAACGATGGCCCATCTGTCTCTCGGTAACTCAGGACCAGATGTTTTCAGTGGGTGAGAGATGTACAGAAAACATGCCGCACAGGGCAACAGTCTAATATCCTCTGTATCGAGGTAGGTCAGGATAGAACGGGCAACATGCGGTCTTGCTTTATATTGCTGAAAGATGACCACACGGAAATCTCGAAGATGGAAAAAGCCCTGGCCTTATATGTCATGCATGTAACGAGTACTGTCTAAATTGTTGACTATGCGAGCCATATGTGATGGAATTGTGTACTCAGTGACACCACATACCATCGCGCCAGGCAGTGTGCCTGTATGACGTTGACGAATGCGAACCGCCAACGTACGTTCTCCTTGGAGCTACCACACAGAGCTTTGGCTATCGTGATGCTGTTTGCAGAATCAGGTACCACTGTTGTGTCCCATCCCGCCGCTGTGCGCACCACTGGTGGCGCAGGTCTTTTTACTGCTGCGTCAAGAGAAGGCGCAACAATGGTCGTCTTGCCGATAATCCACGGTCTTCCAACCATCGTCGCACTGTCCGTGTGGATACTTGTATTCCTGCAAAGACGCACATTTCCTGGCTCAAGGCTCATGACGTGGCTGGATGGCCCTGCATTATCGAAAGAGCAACATGTTTGTGCTGTCGGGCGCTAGTCTCGTGGGACTGTTGAGATCTTACATGGCTTTGAGCATGGCTCTTTTGAACCCGCCAGTTTTAGTTAGCGTGACAGTGGCAGGATCCCGACCAATACGACAAGCAATATTGCATCTCGATAAATCGTTGTCTCGATATTCGACAGTCCTGCCATTGTAGAATCCGACATCTGCTGGCGGTAGTTTGTCACCATCATCTCACAAAAAGAAAGAAAGAAAGAAAAAGAAACATTCAAACAACATTCAAAAGGCGATTTCTGAATGAGCAGCCGGCTGCGTAATTCTTTGTATGTTCAGAATATGAACCACGTCACTCCCACGTACCTATTGCAGTTTTGCGGAAATGCTAATCATTTGTGTATCCAGGCATCAGTACACATAAATCCAGAATGATGCTCGTGGCATGCCTTCTTAATGGCGGTGTAATTTCAATTGCCAGCAGTGTATATTGTATGCTAATAAATTGTACTTGTACTGTGCACGTTGAGTATGACAAGTCACACCACACACAAGAGGGGCTCCAACCCAGACACCCGGCCTGATCTAGGGCGCCTCTCGCAACGGCTGAAGCACAGTAGGCGGCTGCTAGAGGAAGACAAGAGCGAGCGACGGTGCTTAACTGGAGGCTCCACTAGGGCTCTGGGAACCACGCCTATGTTTTTCAGCAGCAGTGTACAGTTCTCTGCGTCACAGCATCGTCTCCGGTACTTCATTTAATTTAAGGCCCTCAAGCCACACGGGTATCGCTTTGTTAATCATTCCAATAACAGAAATAAGTAAACATCATTTTAGCTTAGGACACATACACGAATGAGCTGAAACATTATGACCACTTGCGCAATAATGCGTTGAGCCATCTCTGGAACGCAATTTAGCAACATAGCAACGGTGCTGTTTGGCATGTATCCCACAAATCCTTAGTACATTTCTGGAGGTATGTAGCGCCAGTCACACAATTCACGTAAACTATAGGCAGTTGGTTACGGACGCGGAGTTGGCGCCTGATAGAGTCCCAAATGTGGCGCATGCGGTTCGGATCAGGCAAATTGGAGGCCAAAGATGTCAACCTGAATTCACTATCATGCTCCTCAAATCACGTAACACGATTCTTGTGGTATCATAGATCGATACCATCTCCAACGGCGTATCACAGCTAGCATCGGAACAGCAGGTTTCCGACAGACGCCGATAGCGGCCGCGAAAGGATGCGGCGGATCCAATGATGCGTGCCCGCTGAACGACGCCTTCAGCCGCTCCGACTGCAAGCGCTCTCTGCCGCCGCGATATAGTAAGGGTGATGGCAGCTACACGCCCAGTCCCAGGCACAGTCTTTAACGGTCTTCAGTCTTCTTGAGTCTTCGACTATAAACCCATGCATTAGTTGTGGGAGCCTCACACTGTAATAGCTGGACTTTATTGCTGTTTGTTCTTTTGTGAAGTTTCTTCCGATTACTGTATGTACATGTGCGCTAATCCTTTCTCCTCCTGTCTAGCTCCCCTATGATGACAGCTGCTGCACCACTCTGCAGCCCACCTCTCCTTGCCATAGTATATGAGGCAGTACACAACAGTTCTGAACTTGTGGCCTGGGCAGCTATCCTACTGGAAGATCCCACTGCTATCGTGGCTGGGACTGAGCATGAAGTGATGCAGCCGGTCCACAATAATATTCGTGTAGTCCACAGGTGTCATGATGTACTCAGTTACTACAACAGGTCCCATGGAAGCCCAGGTGAATGTCCCATGTCCCCCATAGCATAATACTCCACCATAAGCCTGTGTTCGTCACGCGGAATATGTTTCAAACAGCTGTTCAGTTGGATGACGACGTATCCAGACAGAACTATCATCCCTCAGGCATGGGTGTTTGTGTTCTCTTTATCGTAAGTTAGTTTAAGTTAAATTAAGTAGTCTGTAAGCTCAGGGACAGATGACCTCAGCAGTTTGGTCCCATAGGACTTACCAAAAATTTCCAATTTCCAGAATTATCAACCTAGTGTAAAAAAACTTGATTCGACAATCCAGGCGACACGTTTCCAATCTTGATGATCCCGTGCCCGCTGTAATCGTAACTGACAATGTCGTTGTGTCAGCATGGGGAGTACACGTACCGTCTGCTGCTGAGCCCGATGTTCAACAATGTGCGCTGAACTGTGTGCTCCGAAACACTTGTTCTACCATCAGAATTGTAGTTTCTGGTCATATCTGCTACAAATAGCCACTATTCTTGTTTCACAGAGCGGGCGAGACTATAAAGGCTAACCTCCACACTGTGTGATGCGGCTACGTTGTCCAACACTTGCTCACCAACTCGTGCTTTCACCTTCCTTCAATCACTTTCCACAGATGCTTACGACAGCAGCATTTTCTCTCTATGCTGTTAATTTTTGGAAGACAACCTACGACCAGCTTAGAGACAGAAGTGATGACACTTTCTGCGAGACCTGACCATTTTGCAGGACAATGCTCAAGCACGTGCAGTGCAAGCTGTTACTGATTTGTTTGACTGATGGAGCTTCTAAGTGCTATACCACCTACTGCACTCCCCTGACTTATGCCCTCGTGAGTTCATCTCTATTTCTAAACTGAAGGAAACACTTCACGGCATTCGCTTCAGAACTGATACAAATTCGTCGGGCAATAGATCGCGCCGCTCGAACTGTCAACAACTATCACTGCTAAGAGTATCCTACGACATCCACATCGCTGGCAAGGGGTTATACACAATGCTGGTGACTACTTTGAAGGTCAGTAAAACTTTGAAACACGTATCTATTTTGTACGATCTGTAAATAAGTACACTCCTGGAAATGGAAAAAAAAACACATTGACACCGGTGTGTCAGACCCACCATACTTGCTCCGGACACTGCGAGAAGGCTGTACAAGCAATGATCACACGCACGGCACAGCGGACACACCAGGAACCGCGGTGTTGGCCGTCGAATGGCGCTAGCTGCGCAGCATTTGTGCACCGCCGCCGTCAGTGTCAGCCAGTTTGCCGTGGCATACGGAGCTTCATCGCAGCCTTTAACACTGGTAGCATGCCGCGACAGCGTGGACGTGAACCGTATGTGCAGTTGACGGACTTTGAGCGAGGGCGTATAGTGGGCATGCGGGAGGCCGGGTGGACGTACCGCCGAATTGCTCAACACGTGGGGCGTGAGGTCTCCACAGTACATCGATGTTGTCGCCAGTGGTCGGCGGAAGGTGCACGTGCCCGTCGACCTGGGACCGAACCGCAGCGACGCACGGATGCACGCCAAGACCGTAGGATCCTACGCAGTGCCGTAGGGGACCGCACCGCCACTTCCCAGCAAATTAGGGACACTGTTGCTCCTGGGGTATCGGCGAGGACCATTCGCAACCGTCTCCATGAAGCTGGGCTACGGTCCCGCACACCGTTAGGCCGTCTTCCGCTCACGCCCCAACATCGTGCAGCCCGCCTCCAGTGGTGTCGCGACAGGCGTGAATGGAGGGACGAATGGAGACGTGTCGTCTTCAGCGATGAGAGTCGCTTCGGCCTTGGTGCCAATGATGGTCGTATGCGTCTTTGGCGCCGTGCAGGTGAGCGCCACAATCAGGACTGCATACGACCGAGGCACACAGGGCCAACACCCGGCATTATGGTGTGGGGAGCGATCTCCTACACTGGCCGTACACCACTGGTGATCGTCGAGGGGACACTGAATAGTGCACGGTACATCGAAACCGTCATCGAACCCATCGTTCTACCATTCCTAGACCGGCAAGGGAACTTGCTGTTCCAACAGGACAATGCACGTCCGCATGTATCCCTTGCCACCCAACGTGCTCTAGAAGGTGTAAGTCAACTACCCTGGCCAGCAAGATCTCCGGATCTGTCCCCCATTGAGCATGTTTGGGTCTGGATGAAGCGTCGTCTCACGCGGTCTGCACGTCCAGCACGAACGCTGGTCCAACTGAGGCGCCAGGTGGAAATGGCATGGCAAGCCGTTCCACAGGACTACATCCAGCATCTCTACGATCGTCTCCATGGGAGACTAGCAGCCTGCATTGCTGCGAAAGGTGGATATACACTGTACTAGTGCCGACATTGTGCATGCTCTGTTGCCTGTGTCTATGTGCCTGTGGTTCTGTCAGTGTGATCATGTGATGTATCTGACCCCAGGAATGTGTCAATAAAGTTTCCCCTTCCTGGGACAATGAATTCACGGTGTTCTTATTTCAATTTCCAGGAGTGTAGTTGCCACTATTAAAGTTACAAACCGCGTACTAAGATCTACGGTTCACATGTAAGCATTGAAAAATATAAGCTTATAATTCAATGCAGTCAAAAGATGCGCCCATTCATGACTTGAGTTGTGATACTCGTGAACTCACTCATCAAAGCGTATAGATGAACTATCTGCATACATAATACTCAGATCGTGAGTCCAACTCACGCTTGTCCGTTTTGTTTAAAATATTGCACCTTACAGTGCCACAAGTCGACTACCATTCGACGGTTCATCTTAGTATCGGAACTAACTAATGGTATTGAGGTACTTCTAGCGTAGTTGAATTAGTATGCTCCGCTCAGTAAACATAAAGGAATAATAACGTCGAACGAAATCAGTCCTACATCTTAATTTAGTGTTTTCCTAACTGAAAATTAACATTAAACAATTAGATCCATCTAATTTAAGCAGTAAAGACTCTTAAGAATAACAGGTATTGGCTGGGACGGTCAGGTCGAGCGTAAACACTTCCGCTCGCACGTCGCTGGTTGGCCACCGGTCAAAGGCCATGGCTCGACAACGGTGCATTCTCTAGCTATGGTTATCAGGCAGTTTTCTGTTTCACACTTCCACCCTGTTTTCTCCATAATGTCAGATTTTTATACTACGTACGCCACAGTTTCTAACACAGCTAAGCAGGATAGTAAAAACTTAGGAATTCAAAGGGGAATCAAGAAGGAACACACTGTTATGATCGATACCATTCTCAGAAGTCTTAGAGGTATTTTTAGACCCTTCACCTAGGAAAATGAACAAATAATTCATGTTAATGGATTGTATTTGAATCACAAATAACTGGCATATAACATACCGTTTCCCTCGGGAATACATAACCTCAACATATGCCGAAGAAAGTATTTGAGCAACTGTGATTGTAATGCTAAAAATGAGTTTCAATACCATTGGGATGGAAGACGTAAATATGTCACTAATGAAAAAGAAGTGGGGGGTGATACGCAGCAGACGAATATGCATACTGTCTGACAAAGAAGCTGAAGCATCCACAAGACATGGTACGGTGCCAACATAAGTTTGTACACGAATACATCCCTGGAGGGTATGTAAATGACAAGAGCTGCAGTTCTAGGTGGCAAGTAATAGCGGCAGGAGACCAACATTGTTGGAGTCCCGGCAGAGTGTACACAGAACAGCATTACTCGCAGCACCTGGAGAAGGCGACTTGCTTGGTCGTCGAAGTACTGTTCATGAGACGGAAACAAGAATTTTGCTGACCACCCGGAAGCAAACCATTAAACACCTGTGTCAGTTTCACGCTGTGACTAAACTTAATCATTAGTCTTAACTCATCAGCTGCTGCTGCAAGTCTCAGAGACAGCATGACAGGTGCGGGGTCTGTGGGACAGGGAACGGAAATGCCGCAGGGCGCAGCCGAGTGCTATGCGGCGGCTCCAGCCAGGCAGTCGGCTGCTCAAATGTCAGCAGCCGAGGGACGCGTGCAGCAGGAGGTACGAGGAGGTCAGGCGCAGACGGTTCCTTCTCAGCGGCACAGAACGCCACGCACTGGCTGCTTGTTCCGACAACGCATAGGGCTGGGTACAGATTCCAATACTAGTCAAAGTTCGCTACACACTGTCGCGACTTGGGGAAAAGAAGCTAATAAGCGTGGTCTCATTCTATTTCCGTTCTCCAGACTGTGCCTTATCATCCTGCGTCGAACTTCGCTGTTCTTACTGTGCAGTTCCATTACCGCGAGTTGCGTAAGGGAGTATTATTTTATATGAGAAGTCGCCTTTAAATTCGCATACATAAGTCAGTGAATGACAGTATAAGGCCGATTGTTTTATTGTTTCTCTTTGTAGACTGGACCTAAATCAAGTTACCTGCCCATCTTCAGAGGTCGTGCAGAAGATACACAGTTATAATATGTTTTATCTGGTATGTTAGGTATCTATCGGACGCGTTCACATTTTTAGGTTAGGTTGCCCAATAGTTCCCTACAATTTACGCTCATGCTCTCATAGACTTTCCGTAACTTTTTGGAAATATTACTCTAACCTGACTTTTAGTTGATCTTTACCAAATACCTGCCCTGTTGCAATGTCAACTACAATTGGGACGTTTAAGATGAGGCAATGCGCTTCACATTACCAGCTATGTATTTTTAGTCCAAGATATCGGTAACGCACTGTGATGTCTGTACTGTATATCGAATACTGTGCGTAATATTTTCTATGACTAAGATATGTATACACGCTTTTATTTGATTCCTGTGGTTGTTTTGATGTTAAAGAAAAATACCGGGTGATCAAAAAGTCAGTATAAATTTGAAAACTGAATAAATCACGGAACAATGTATATGCAGAGGTACAAATTGACACACATACCTGGAATGACATGGGGTTTTATTAGAACAAAAAATACAAAAGTTCAAAAAATGTCCGACACATGGCGCTTCATCTGATCAGAATAGCAATAATTAGCATAACAAAGTAAGACAAAGCAAAGATGACGATGTTTACAGGAAATGCTCAATATGTCCACCATCATTCCTCAACAATAGCCGTATTCGAGGAATAATGTTGTGAACAGCACTGTAAAGCATGTCTGGAGTTATGGCGAGGCATTGGCGTCGGATGTTGTCTTTTAGCATCTCTAGAGATGTCGGTCGATCACGATACTCTTGCGATTTCAGATAACCCCAAAGCCAATAATCGCACGGACTGAGGTCTGGGAACCTGGGAGGCCAAGCATGAGGAAAGTGGCGGCTGAGCACACGATCATCACCAAACGAAGCAGGCAAGAGATGTTTCACGCGTCTGTTTTTTTGGTTTTTAATAAAACCCCTTGTCATTTCAAGCACCTGTGTCAATTTTTACCTCTTTATCCACATTATTCCATGGTTTATTAAGTTTTCAATTTATATTGACTTTTTGATCACCCGGTATATGGTGTATAGCTAGCTTGAAAGTGAGAATTGCAGAGTAGTCATATATATGTAGGTCTAGAACATTTCACTGCTATAAAACGTCGTGCGACTAGGGCCTGCCCTCGGGTAGACCGTTCGCCGGGTGCAAGTCTTTCGATTTGACGCCGCGGCGGCGGCTTGAGCGTCGGTGGGGATGAAATGATGATGATTAGGACAACACAGCTCCCAGTCCCTGAGAGGATAAAATCTCCGACCCAGCGGGGAATCGAACCCGGGCGCTCGAGATTGACATTCTGTCGCGCTGACCACTCAGCTACCGGGGGCGGACATTTCGCAACTACGCAAGCCAGAGAGCACATAATTTTTTGTTTCCTTTATTATTTTCTCTTTCTGAACTACAGAATATTAATGGAATGGAGAGCTGTGCTCTAGCGAAACTAAAATATATTAATGACGTAGTAAACGGTAGGATTATCGGTAGTATTGGTAGCACTGACAGGAAGAGAAACATGAATGAATGTGTTAAAGAGGAACTGGGAGCTGTCGACTTACCTTTGATTTTTGTTTATCTGTTTCTTTTACATATACTTCGAATCACACATCTTTCAGTGTGAGTTCACTGTGTATTTTATAACCTTACAAAATATAAACTGCGTTTTATAAATAAACGCCAACGGCGTTGCGGCAGTGGATACACCGATTCCAGTGAGATCACCAAAGTTAAGCGCTGTTGGGCGTGGTCGGCACTTGGATGGATGCCATTTTTCTGGGTGCACTCAGCATCGTGATGCCAATTGAGGAGCTACTCGACCGAACAGTAGCGGCTTCGGTCAAGAATACCATCATAACGACCGGGAGAGCGGTGTGCTGACCCCACGCCCCTCCTATCCGCATCCTCATCCGAGGATGACACGGCGGGCGGATGGTCCCGGTAGGCCACACGTGGCCTGAAGACTGAGTGCTATTTCATAACTAAGCAAATCAGCAACCCGAATAACGTCTGCGCTTTTATGTAATCGATACAATTAGTTTTGATGCAAATACAGTTTACATGAACAAACACAAAAAATCTACATAGTTATTGTTGTCATTTTGTACTCAGAAAAAAGTACATCATGATCAAAAACAAGAGTTTTCTGTACACCTGATGACTGCAAAAGTTGTTTATTTACAACAAACACATTTTATATAAGCTCAAAGAAGTATTGAAGCAATGTTTAATATGGTTTCTTATGTTTAATTTTACCTCCTCCTGAGGAAATTGCGTTTTCTAGAATAGCATAATAAAACTACATTTTTAATACAACATCTCTGTTTCACGTCACAAATAAACAATTTTTGAATAAAACTTGAATCAAGCAATGCCAATTTCAATTTTTATATAAATACTGTGTTTACTTTTAAGTAACAGGAGTATAACTACATAGAACAAAAATGTCATGTAGGTTACGTGGACTTTTATATAAAGCTGTACACACTCAGTTTACAGGCAGCTGCTTCCGATTTCTAGAGAATCTTTTAAGACACTGGAAGCATACGCAAACAAAGCAGCCAAAATGAGGTAACGCCCGATAGGTATGCAACACACTTAACGTACGGGAACCGGAACGAGATACACTTCTGACGGTTCAGTAACGTTATCCCAGAGTTGACAGCTAGCTGAGTGTGGAAAGGTAGACTCACAGGTGGCGAAAATTATTAACGGCCCATTCTTACATCCCAGCGCACATGAACTGTCATAATTGTGTAAGACGAAGTCATTAAATCTGAGCCACAGCTGTATTAGTACTGCTTTCTAACGTTTGTTCCCTACGACATGTAGTTACACTACTGGGGTTGTGAGAAAGCGTAAATTATGCACTAGTTTCCCGACGGAACGCTAACTTCTCGCTGGCCATTACGGAATAATTAGCGGAGTTCTCTTAGAACAGAGGTTCTACTCCCGGCGCCGTTCCGCCGCAGTAAAGTTAAGGCAGTTTGATCACTGGTGGGAAGGCGCTCTTGTGAGTTGGACGACAGGAATTTCCACGGGACAATTTAATTAGTGAGTTCAGAATTGGGTGTAAAAGCGTAGAACGTTTTTACGCTGGGACCGTCGTTAAGGTCCGTAAACAAGGCTGGATATTAGGGCCGGGTTAACAGCACAGCGGACGCGCCGGTCAGCCCCCATCTCTCATGGTGTTTGCTCTCGCCGGCCGAGGCGAGGCAAGGCAAGATTTAATTAAGCGGACAGCGCGCCGTAAATTCCCCATATCAGCTGGCCGCAGTGTTTGAACCAGCCTGTTAGCGGATAGCCACCACAGCTGTTGACTGAACTTCGCTTGCTCCGACAACACGCTGTCAAATTTTCAGCACTCTTTTACGGCAAAATAAGGTATTTACAAAACTGCTGGAACAGCCAAACATTATCATAATTAATTACCTGATCAGGCCTTCTGGCCTGATTCATGAGGTCATCTTCTTCTAGGACTTAAAACGTAACGGAATGTACGATCTGCGTTCAATTAGTAACATTATTTGTTTATTTGCTGAATGCATGTTGGTTTTTATTCAGGATTGCAATACGTCATATCATTCCCCTTTATTTTGCTATAAAACCCTGTTTTTCAATCTCCGTCCAATGCGACGGCCTTACGCCACATTACGGGGAGCGCTTGGATGCCCGCGTGGTACCATTCTGCTGGTCGACGTCGGAGCCAGCGCCTTGCTGCGTCAATAAACTCTCCATAATCAAAGCACAGTTCCCAGTGGAGAGCACAGACGGTTCTTCGTTGCTCTTTATCGTCTTCTGTTAGGCGCCGAGGAACTTAGCGGGCACCAGCCTTTGACTACCCCATCCGGTGGACGAGTGTGTCGGTAGTACCAACACAGACGACGAGCTGAGCAGCGAGGTGTTTGTGTTATGTCGATCTTCTCGAATGAGAGTATCAGCACTTTCCAGCATTGCAACGTGCTGTGCATACCCGGCCAGCACGGAAGAGATCGGACAGGTTTGCCCGACCTTGTCACGAAGACAACCGCCTCGCCAAAAGACTCACCATGCTTTTGTTCACTTCCAGGTCTCCGTAGATGTTCTACAAGCACCTATGAATGTTTGCGAAGCTGTGATTTTCCGCCAAAATGAACTCAATGACAGTTCTCTTCTTGGAACGCACCTCCGTTAAAGACTCCATTTTGAAGCCTACGTATGGCGCCGCCACCCATTGAAATTTCATGAAACTGTATCGGCTAATGAGGGAACATTCCGTAGTGTCCTACAACAATTCCGCATATTTTCAAACGAAATTTACAAGGAAAAGAAACGTGTTGCATTACTTGTTGAACGCCCCTCGTAGAAAGCCACTTACATAATGAAATTTTTGAAAACCGATTTCTAATGTGAAGCACGCATTTTAAAGTGCCACTTAACGAATTTAAACTTCAAAATTCATGCTCAACACCCGAAACTGGCGTCTATTAAATATCATTGTACAAGTGGGACTGCGTACTGAAGTTATATTCCGACCACTTACTGTTCCTCCGGGTCACAGTGCCAAATTTAATGGCCAAAATAAATGTTGCATATTGCCGAAACTTTGGAATTGAAAGTTGTGGTTCAGAAACAGCTTATGATGCCAATACGTTGGTTTGTACATGATGTAATTCTAGTGGAAGCAGTCCATGTTTATATAGTGAGGGTGCAGTGTGTGTAGTCTGTGACCACCGTGTCACCTGTAAACATAGCAGTACTTACTCATCACCACGACAAGAGTTTCGTTGCTTCAGTATGGTTTGGACAACAAGAGCGTACGATCAGAGATTTAGTATAGTCACTCCAACGGGCCAGCGAATGAGACAGGCGGACGTTGCAGAGAATGTCGCTGAGAGTCAATGTAATCCTGAAGGAAGTCATTCACAAAATGGGCACGATGGAGGGGAGGGGGGGGGGGCATTGTCGTAAATGAAGACGAAAATGCCTAACCACTATGCAGCCGATATGGTGGCATTATCGGTCAGAGGATAGCATTCACGTATCGTACAGCAGTTACGGCCCCTTTCATGACCACCAGCGGCATACGTCAGCCCCACATAATGCCACTCCAAAACATCAGGGAACCTCCACTTTGCTCCACTCGCTGGACAGTGTGTCTCAGACTTTCAGCCTGACCGGGTTGCCTCCAAACACGTCTCCGACGATTGTCTGGTTGAAGGCATATGCGACACTCATCGGTAAACAGAACGTGATGCCAAACCCGAGTGGTCCATTCGCCATGTTGTTGGGCCCATCTGTACCGCGCTACAAGGTGTCGTGGTTGCAAATATGGACCTAGCCATGGACGTCGGAAGTGAAGTTGCGCATCACGCAGCCTATTGTGCACAGTTTGAGTCGTAGCACGACGTCCTGTGGCTGCTCTAAAAGCATTATTCAAAATGGAGGCGTTGCTGTCAGGGTTCTTCCGAGCCTTAATCCATAGGTAGCGGTCATCCACTGCAGTAGCAGCCCTTGGGCGACCTGAGCGAGGAATGTCATCGACAGTTCCTGTCTGTGTATCTCCCCTATGTCCGAACAACATCGTTTTGGCTCACTCCGAGACGCCTGGACACTTCCCATGTTGAGAGCCCTTCCTGGCACAAACAATGCGGACGCGATCGAACCGCGGTATCGAGCGTCTAGGCATGGTTGAACTACAGACAACACGAGCCGCGTACCTCCTTCCTGGTGGATTGGCAGGTACCGATCGGCTGTCGGACCCCATCTCCGTTATAGGCACTGCTCGTGCTTGGTTTTTTACATCTTTGGGCGGGTTTAGCGACCTCTCTGAACAGGCAAAGGGACTGTGTCTATGATACAATATCCACAGTCAACGTCTATCTTCAGAAGTTCTAGGAACCAGGCTAACGCAAAAGTTTTTCTGATGTGCGTATTAATGTGCGTGTTGAGAGCAGCTGGAAGTGTTAAAACTGAACAAACTGCTATGGAATTCCTGTCAGATTCTCTATTGAATTTTCGGCTGGAGTTAGCCGCTCTTCTACCTATAATCTATCGCACATACCTCGAAGAAAAAACCGTTCCCATTTACGGAAAAAGGCACAGTCACACCCGTCTACAGGAAGGATAGCAGAAGTGATAAAGAAACTACAGTCCAATACCCTTGACATTGATCTATTGTAGAATCTTAGAACATATTCTAAGTTCAAACACAATGAGGTATCTTTAACAGGATGACCTCCTCAGTGCCAACCAGCATGGATTTCGAAAACATCGATCATATGAAACGCAACTCGCACTTTCCTCACATGACATACTGAAAGCTTTGCATCAAGGCAACCAGGTTGATGCAGTGTTTAATATTTTTTCTGTGGAACCTAAAATGTAAAGAACCTCTCTCACACCGGCCTCATTTAGCTTCACTGATCAGGATAGTAAAAACATCCGTATGTTAAGGGAATTTTCATTCACAAAGCAGGCTTATCACATTCACACAGTTCAATACTGTTCTATCCTGATTAAATTGAGCTTAACTTAAATTCCATAAGGCAGTGAAGCAATTTCGAAGTCTCGGTGCGACGAAAATTGTCAGTCGATCTCCTGGAAACATTTGTAATAATTATTAACTTTCGGTGATCACATGGGGAAGAGCGGAGATCTGCTGGTAAGACTGTGTTAGCCTATTTATTTGAAGTAACTGGATATCTTGAGCATACAAAACGGCAGGTTCGTCCAGTGTAAATCAGACGTTCCCCACTGATCCCGTGCAACACAGCGTAGTAAGCAGACACTGTCAATAATAATCAGTTAAATAATACGTGAACACACTTACTTTAGTTTAGTTCATGTATTAAATTCCTTCTCATACAGAATCTCATCAATATGGCGACTAGCTCAACAATGCATACATATACATCCTCCTCCTTTCACGACTAATCGGCAAGCTTTCCTTCATTCTTTTCATAAGAGAAAACATAGATAGCAGAGAAGCTATTCCATGGAGTAAATGGACTCTCCAAGGAATAATTGGGCTTGAAACTACTTTGCATTGATAATCGGTAAGATCAGAAGAGATATTTCGAGATATATACTGAGTTATATAATTTATAAAATTTCCGAAAATATCGCGTAGAGACCGCTGCAAGAGACATTACAGTTTCTTGAATTCCGAAAAGCATTTGACTCAGTACCGCACCTACGGTTATTGTCAGAAGTAGGATCATATGAGGTAACAAGTGAAATTTGTGATTGGATTAAGGACTTTTTAGAAGTAACAGCGAGCGTGCCCCAGGGAAGTGTGTTGTGTCCTCTGTTGTTTATGTTGCATATCAGTGATCTTGCAGACAATATTAATAATAAAATCAGGCTTTTTGCAGATGACGCAGTTATCTATGATAAAGTGCTACCTCAAAGAAGCTGCATAAATATTCAGTCAGATCTTGATAAGATTTCACAGTGGTAAAGAGATTGACAACTAGCTTTAAATGTTCAGAAATCTAAAACTGTGCACTTCACAAAACGAAAAAACGCCGTACGACTATGATATCAGAGAGTCACTGTTGGAATCGGCCAACTCAACTCATACAAATATCTGGGTGGAACACTTTGTGGGGATATGTAATGGGATGATCACATGGGTTCAGTCGTAGGTAAAGCAGGTGGTAGACATCGGTTTATCAGTAGAATGCTAGGAAAGTACCATCAATCTACAGAGGAGATTGCTTACAAATCACTCGTGCGACCGGTTCTAGAATATTGCTCGATTCTGTGGCACCCGTGCCAGATAGGACTAACAGGCTATATTGAATGTATGTATAGAACAGCAGTACGAATGGTCAGAGGTTTGTTTATTCGTGGGAGAGTGTTACAGAGACACTGAAGGAACTGAACTAGAAGACTCATAAACGTAGACGTAAACGTAAACTATCCTGAGGAAGTCTTTTAAAGTTTCGAAAACTAGCTTTCAATGATTACTCTTGGAATATATCACAGCTCGCTACGTTTAGGTCACATAGGGATCGTGAAGATAAGGCTAGAATAATTACTGTGATCATTATTCCCGCGCTAAATACTTGAATTGAAAAGGAAGAAGCCCTAATAACTGGTACAATGGGAGATACTCTCTGTCAGGCACCTCAGGGTTGTTTGCAGAGTGTACATGTAAATGCAGATCTTTTTTATTTATTTTCCTGTGGCTGCATCTGAAAGAAAAAAACAGTTCTGTTTCCTATTACGTCCTTTATTGACAATAAAGCAATATGCCAAATTTATTTTGATAACTGTATCAGAAAAACACTACTTCCTCGTATGGGGGCATTCAGCATTGATGAACTTCATACCCAATTGTCACACTTCCGCTCTGCATTTTGTTCCATTTGTTTCGGTATTCTCCATTTCTCTTGAGTCATGAAATTCATACCCAATTTTCATAATTATCCTTTGCATTTTGTTCCACTTGTTTTGGTATTCTACATTTCTCTGTTGAGTCATGAAATTCACTGTTAACATTTCCCTTGTCGTTTATTTTGGAAACAGTCCTTCACTGGACACCTGGAAAACTCATTTCATCGACTTCGAATGCAGAATTAAACCTTACTTTTTATTGACGACTTTCATTAACATACACTATAGCTGGAAACGATCATCATGCCCAACTTACCCTTCTCCTCTAGCTGCTCCCCATAGTCTTAAGTCTTGGAAATCGCGTTCCACATTTGTATTTAGCCTGAGATCTTGCAACGTTCGTTTCGTTCTTTCTCTGAGCTTCAGCTGAAGTGCCACACGCATCTGCGACTGGACTCTATGCTGTGTGGCTCCCGAGACAGATAGCGCGACACAGTGCTAGGGAGGATTTAATCGGAAATGTATATTGAGGGACCGGGTTCCATTCTCTTCACAGCCGCACTATCCAGTCAGTTCTGCCTCGCTTTGGTCCGCGAGACAGGGCTAAACTTGCCATTGATTAAAAGCACTGTGGTATCTAACCACTTTCAGGTTAATTCCGAGCTACAACAACCGCGCTGAAATAGTCGTTCATACACCGCCTCCAGCCGGCTACGCCGCTACTGCTGATTAAGGGCTCAAGGAGGCTAAACATCTAAGGTCATCAGCTTCTGTGATATTCGCTATTTTTGACTTCATTAAGACAGCAAATACGAGTAGTTAATACTTTCAGCCAGAAGGCGGGTATTTGTTTGTAAATAATGATTAATGTATAATGAGGCGTCGCATGGCGACGGTGGAATTTTCTAAATAATGTAATTCGTCGTCTTTGGGCGGCAATATAAACAGAAAAATACGGATAGATATGCGATCCTTCACTATTTTGTTCGCTGGAGAACAAATGAAGCCTTGCGCGCTAAAAAGACTTGTACTGTTTTTCTCAAGTAAGACGGACGCAGATTTGTGGCAGTCTGATCCAATTTTTTACTAAATTTGTAACGCCGGAAATGCATATCCTCGTATTTCCATCTATTGTACTATTATTTTTTTCCTTGTTTTGTTACCTCAAGATATGACATTTCTGTCTCTTTACATATTGTAATTGTTTTATTGTTTGTATATATATATTTATGCATTTATGTCGATGTATAATTGGTTTGTTTCGTAAATATTATTTGTATTTTTACGCTGGGTCTTGCCTAGGGAAAACTGCTATCGAACGATTACATCGATAGGTCGTGTGAAGAATCAAAGTGTGTAGGATCTTTGGGAGTGTTAACTCTGCCGCGTGGGGCGCGGGCAGTGGGAGTGTGGCGGGAGTAGCGAGTGGAGCAGGTGTGTTGTGTGACGCTCCCGCGAGTTGCCGCGCTTTCGGGGTTTGGCAGCATGTAATTGCGCTCGACTCGCGATGATAGTTTCTGACATGGTGTCGCGGACGGGAAGCATGAGCTGGCGCACATCAAGAGCCCGTTTCGCCTGGTGACCGTGTCGAGAAGAAGGCGCGCCAACATCCAGCTTCTGCAACAGCGACGGCCGACAATGAGTGACTGTCGCCACCTCCTCGATCGACGGCTTCAAACCTTCAATCAACCAACAAGGAAGACTAAAAGCACGTAAAGTTTCAGAACTGTATGGCAGACCTCAGCTTTTCAAATTGTTCCATTTGCCTCGCAAAATTACAGCAACTTAGCATGAACCTTTGTTGCTCATTGTCCCAATTGCATTGCCTAGCAGGGTCCCTTCCTTTTCCGAAATGAACCCGAGTGTCATTGAAATTCAAACGCCAGCATTAAAGTAATATTCTATTTCGCTGCTTTAATTTCAAAGTTCAGTTAAAGTCTCAGAGCTGGCTACAATATTCAGATTACACAAGCACGAATTAAGAGTGCGAGCTTTGTTACCGTATTTTAGCTACCTGTGACTGCAGCTCAGCTTGGTACGTACTAAATTTTACTATTGTTAATAGTTCAGAATCATTTAATTCAAGTTCAAAGTAAAATCTCTTGTTTCTAAATTGCGTAGAGTCAAGTTGCTTTTGAAATGATTGTTGAGGCAGTCCAAGACTAACCGTATTTTACTGGATTTCGATGTGCTTCAGAAAGAAAGCTCACTATTAACTTCAGTCACTAAATCAACTTTCGATTTTCCGGTTTTATTAATTCTTTTGCTAAATTAAGTCAGAGTGTAGCGAAATTTATTACTTCTGACAAACTTTCAGTTTTCACACTACACGTGTCAACCTTCAGTTGCCACGCTTCTAGTGCTAATTATATGTCTAATAACCTCTCTTTTTCAGTTACTATAGTAATTGTCCTTAGGACTGGCGACCGTGATTTCCCCAAATCTCAAATATCTAATTACCGCTAGTTAATTGTTAACGTAACGGCCGCACATTTACTTTCTTTATTAACTTTACCCCTTTTCAAAACTAATTTCCACCAGTTTCATTTGCATTTTTCCTTTCATTTAGATGTAACCCTTTCCTCCCTCTTTACCGATAGATTAACTTCAGTGACGATTGCTTTTCCCAAATTTCCATTAGGTACACGCGGTTTAATTTTTCACTGTCATTAAGGTCGATAAGTGAGGGGGGAGGTTACACGTGGCGACCTGGTGACAGGACAATCTTCAATTTTGAGGTTGTTCTGGACACGAAGTTTGCATTGTGCAAATATCGTAACAAAGTACTGGTTACGTACAGGCCGTTACGTCAGCGAGAATAAGTAGTGGGAGTAATCCTAATTATATTTGAGATTTGTCATTTATATTGAAAATTATTAAAATGAGTGAAGGCAACAATTAGCAAAATTTGGTAGACTTGGATACGGAACAATCGGTCGAACAGTGGGAAACGCGCACGGCGGTTCCCACTGTTCAGGGGCAGGCGGCTAGCATGAAAGACGCGACCGCCGAAACGCAACAAAGAGCAGAAATGGAATTCCAAACTTTAGAAAATGTTTCGGAATCGGAAGCGAAAATCAAATCTGTACCCCTTGATGATGAATACGGGGGAACATGTATAGAGGAACCAGCTACGGAAGTAAAACCGGTAGTCTCCGGGAATTTAACTGATTTATTGAATGTTTTGATTAATGAAATCAAGAGTCAATCGGCAGAAATTATAGCTCTGTCTGCCAAGCAAGAAGCTCAGTCTGAAAAGATTGAACGAATGCTAGACAATCAGAACAAAGCTATTAATGTTGTTAACAACAATGTTGAAGTTGTTAACACAAAAGTTGATAAAATCAAAGACGATATTGTCGTGATTAATACCGAAATCGGTAACCTTAAACAGGAAATGATAGGCGTTCAGGCGGAAATTGCGAGCATAAATACTCGTTTTGATTCCGAAATTAGCAGAATCGAGAAAAGTGTAGGAGACGCAGTTGCTCCGATCATCGAGAATAAGGTGACGGAACAAATTCAATTAGTGAGAAAAGAGGATCAACAGAAGGTGGAAACTTTAAAGGCTTTAGTATCCGAAGTAGATACCAAAGTGACGAAGCAGGCTAACACCTGTGAAGAGAAAAAGAGGGAAGTGGAAACGCTTGCGACAACCACTTGCCAAGTGATTACGAGGGTGTCGGAATTAGAAAGGAAACTTGACGAAAAACAGAGCTATGCGCCAATCTGTGCACATAGTTCGGAGTTGTTGACGAAAGAGGGGCGGTTCGACCCCTTGAAAAAAGGCGGTATACACCCGACGGATTTCATTAAAAATTGTGAAAGAGTTTTACCCAGATCATGGACTAATGAGAGAAAAATTAATGCGGTTATTGATGTGCTGGCTGGTGATGCCAAGCGTTGGGGCTTAAACCTCAACATTACGAACCTGACTTTTGACGAGTTTAAAAATTTGTTTCTGGCTGAATACTGGTCAGAGCAAAAGCAGCAAAGTGTCTGGCGCGAATTTGTCGTATCGAGGCCTTTCGATGCGAATTCGCGCGGCTCGATGAAGGAGTTTTGTGAGGGCTGGATCCGCAAGTTGGAATATTTGCGTGATCGCCGCACGGAATCCGAAATAGTCTGGGAACTCTACAAGAAGCTTCCAGATGATACAAAACGCTACGTAGGAAGCAATTACAGGACAATCAATGATTTCCTGGAAAGAGTTGAGGACGAGGACAATTGGCGCAATAATCGCGACAGTGGTAGAGGCCGTGGTAACAACAACGGGTACCACCCCAACCATAACAACGATAACCAAGGGAATAATGCATACCGCAGCAATAACAATAATGGTTCGGACCGTAATAACAATCGGTACAATGCAGATAATAACAGGAATGACAGAAACCAGTATCATACTAACGTGATACGGGCTTCACAGAATAGTAATAACGCCAGAGGGTGTGATCAGCCGCCTCAGCAGCATCCGGGGAGCGTATCTGCTGGGACGAGACAGGGAAACCATTAGCCGCGCCGGTGAGGGGCCGACCGAGCGTGGAGAAATTTTGGCGGCCCAATAACAAGAGAAAACCCAGGTGTCGCCGTTATGAAAATTCCGTATGGAATAATCAACGGCGGGAGAGTGTGCCAGTGTTAGGAGAAAGGAGTGCGCCCACAAGTAGTAGATCAGCAGTATACACGGCAGTAGGTAGTACATTCACTGTCAGTGAGAACAATTTAAGTAGTGTTCCGGAAATCGATTATAAAGTGGCAGCTGTAATACCCACAGCGGAACTGGAGATTGAGTTTAAGAATGATTCGCAATTGTTGAGAGAAGATCAGATGTCGGATAACACGTCCGTCATCGAGCGAGGGGATGCAGAGAGGGATGAGGTCTGGTTAAGGCAGTTCGGTCGCTTACACGACGAACTAAGAGATTATAGGGGTCTGTATGGGAGAAGCGTTTATGGGGAGCGCGTGAAGGATTTTCCGCGTCTCGTCCCGCAGGAAGATAGTGTTTGTGAAATGATAGAAAGTTCTGGCCCTAATCGGCAGACTTTACTAGAAATAGTTGATGTTAAAGGGGAGCACGAGCAAGATGCGTCGTGTTTCGTCCCGCAGGAATTGAATGTTGAAGTAGTAACGGAAAGTTCTGGCCCTAACCGGCAGACTTTACCGAAAGTTGTAGTGGTAGAAGTAGCCGACCCATCCGACGCAAACCTCCAGTTTAAACATTGCGAGAGTATTAAGGAGAAAGATTACGAAAATTTTAGTGATAGCCGGACACGATTGGTAGAAAAGCACATAGATTACAGCGTGTGTGAGGTTAGAGTTGACATTATACAGTCAGACGATAGCATTGTGGGTTGCGCAGATCCAGAGGAAGTAATTTCAGATACTACTGGGCACATTCTTCCAGGTAGATTGGCAGATGAGATCAATCTGACCAAAGAGGAATCAACGAAGGTGACAATTAGTGAAGTGATAGCAAAGCAGTACTCACTAGTTGACGAGTTACAGGAAAAGGTTTCGGTATTGGAGGCGAAGCTACAGACTAAGCCTCAGGACAGACGTGTTGAAATTAAAACTGTATGTGAACAGAGGCTGAAAAAGCCGCCAGATAAACCGGGTTTGGGATCAAAGCCGGATGGTTTTTTCTGGAATGACCTGGATATAGACAAGGATTTACTGTGGGAAAATAAAGAAACAGTCGAGGACAAGTGTAGACAGATAGTAGTGTCTGCTAATATGCACGACCTACAACTAAACGTGTTGATTGACACCGGTGCAGAATTGAGTGCTGTATCTGGGAAAATATTTGAGTTACTGAAAGACAGACCTGGCATCGTAGTTATGCCAGTAACAGGAGTGAAAATTATCGGTGCTACTGGGAAGGCCAGTAAACCGGTCACAAAACAGATTTTTGTCAACTTCGAGATATGTGGGGCACGATTTGAACAAGAGTTTGTCGTCGTGCCAGACTTAACTACGGAAGTAATTATCGGGTTAGATATGCTATTAAAGTACCGTGCAGTGATTAACTGCGAAAGCAAAACTTTGACATGTATGTCACTAGATAAAACAATGGTAGTTGGTTTTGACGAGGCAGGAGACGGTGTGCATAGGCAATACCAGCCTATACACATTGTTAACTGGCCGGATGACATTGACGTAGGAATGAGTTTGAACTGCCATAACATGAGGAATTTCGGCATTGACAAAAGTGTAGAAAGTGAATTGGAAGAGATAATCAAATTCCCTCCACGGATTAACATTAGTATTGGTGTGAAAAAAGATCGTTTGCGAGAAGTAATGAAGCTAAAAGCCGATGCTCGCATACGTCGTCATGACGCTAAAGCGCGTTTTGCTAAGTTTGCAATCGGAGACTTAGTACTTGTAAAAGCTCATGAGAAATCGAGCGAGATAGACCATGAAAACTCTAAATTTAAGTTTGTTTATAATGGACCATATAAAGTCATTGGTATGCCTCACACAAAGGTATACGAAATATAGTAGATTTGAAATTGTACCAACCAAGGATTGATTAGTACCACAGATAGGGTAATTTGTACAATATATAGATATAGAGTGTAAGATTTAAGGATGTGCCATGTTGCGATGCTTTTGCCTGACCTAGAGTTCATTAAAGAAGTTGTAATTAATAAGCAATTAATGTTGATTAAATGTTTTAAGAGTTACTGAATATTAATCATTTTAAAAATCCAAGCTGCTAGTTTAAGTTTTCAGCTGAGTCACAGTAGATTAAGGAATGTAAATATGATTTTGTAAATAGCTGTAAGATTCCATAAATATGTGATTTACTAGTCATTGCCGATGTACTTAGACGCTGTTTTAAGTTTCAGGCTAGTACATGCGTGTGATGATGGACAGTGTTGAGTTATCCACTGTGATAGTATTAAGGGACTCCTTGAGATTACTCGGGAGTGAGTTTTACCGAAAGAATTCAGTGAAACGGACGTTCTGGAAATGCCGTTACACAGGCGAGTGAGATCAAGCGTGCCGCACAGGCGGGCGCAACAATACTGGCGAGGCGGTGCCGCTGTCGGCTCTTGGGACGCTGTCGGCATTCTTTGTACTTGCGAGTACGGAAGGCGGAATTGTTTTTCTTCCTGGACAGCTGAAAGAACTCTACTGTCGTATTTATGTTTTTTTCGATCTGATGTGTGTTATTTTCTTGTTTAGCGTTTAATGGACTCCCATGACGAGAATATTAATTATGAAAGGGTTATGTAAAAATGTGTATTCTATGTAATTAATTATTAATTTTATTAATTTGCGTATTTTGATCTACCTGTTTTTATGACCATGTACTCTGATTAATTTTGTAAATAGTATTCCATTTCTTGATACTGTTAGGAATTTTGACAATTTTAGAATAGCTAAACCATTTTCTATGTTTTCTATGAATTTTAATATGTTGTCAACCTGTTTTATTTTGTGCAAGATGACAGAGTGGAATAAGATTAGGAGTGTCTCCACTCAATTATTATGGTCTAAAAATTGATTTATGCTTAATTAGACGAATGCTAAATTTTGTTGATGTTTTGAGCATATGCATTTCCGCTGTTTCTTTTTTTTTGGACATTTTCTGAGTCTGTTTACGTTACACGAACATCCTCAGACAATGTGGGGGCACGTGTAACGCCGGAAATGCATATCCTCGTATTTCCATCTATTGTACTATTATTTTTTTCCTTGTTTTGTTACCTCAAGATATGACATTTCTGTCTCTTTACATATTGTAATTGTTTTATTGTTTGTATATATATATTTATGCATTTATGTCGATGTATAATTGGTTTGTTTCGTAAATATTATTTGTATTTTTACGCTGGGTCTTGCCTAGGGAAAACTGCTATCGAACGATTACATCGATAGGTCGTGTGAAGAATCAAAGTGTGTAGGATCTTTGGGAGTGTTAACTCTGCCGCGTGGGGCGCGGGCAGTGGGAGTGTGGCGGGAGTAGCGAGTGGAGCAGGTGTGTTGTGTGACGCTCCCGCGAGTTGCCGCGCTTTCGGGGTTTGGCAGCATGTAATTGCGCTCGACTCGCGATGATAGTTTCTGACATGGTGTCGCGGACGGGAAGCATGAGCTGGCGCACATCAAGAGCCCGTTTCGCCTGGTGACCGTGTCGAGAAGAAGGCGCGCCAACATCCAGCTTCTGCAACAGCGACGGCCGACAATGAGTGACTGTCGCCACCTCCTCGATCGACGGCTTCAAACCTTCAATCAACCAACAAGGAAGACTAAAAGCACGTAAAGTTTCAGAACTGTATGGCAGACCTCAGCTTTTCAAATTGTTCCATTTGCCTCGCAAAATTACAGCAACTTAGCATGAACCTTTGTTGCTCATTGTCCCAATTGCATTGCCTAGCAGGGTCCCTTCCTTTTCCGAAATGAACCCGAGTGTCATTGAAATTCAAACGCCAGCATTAAAGTAATATTCTATTTCGCTGCTTTAATTTCAAAGTTCAGTTAAAGTCTCAGAGCTGGCTACAATATTCAGATTACACAAGCACGAATTAAGAGTGCGAGCTTTGTTACCGTATTTTAGCTACCTGTGACTGCAGCTCAGCTTGGTACGTACTAAATTTTACTATTGTTAATAGTTCAGAATCATTTAATTCAAGTTCAAAGTAAAATCTCTTGTTTCTAAATTGCGTAGAGTCAAGTTGCTTTTGAAATGATTGTTGAGGTAGTCCAAGACTAACCGTATTTTACTGGATTTCGATGTGCTTCAGAAAGAAAGCTCACTATTAACTTCAGTCACTAAATCAACTTTCGATTTTCCGGTTTTATTAATTCTTTTGCTAAATTAAGTCAGAGTGTAGCGAAATTTATTACTTCTGACAAACTTTCAGTTTTCACACTACACGTGTCAACCTTCAGTTGCCACGCTTCTAGTGCTAATTATATGTCTAATAACCTCTCTTTTTCAGTTACTATAGTAATTGTCCTTAGGACTGGCGACCGTGATTTCCCCAAATCTCAAATATCTAATTACCGCTAGTTAATTGTTAACGTAACGGCCGCACATTTACTTTCTTTATTAACTTTACCCCTTTTCAAAACTAATTTCCACCAGTTTCATTTGCATTTTTCCTTTCATTTAGATGTAACCCTTTCCTCCCTCTTTACCGATAGATTAACTTCGGTGACGATTGCTTTTCCCAAATTTCCATTAGGTACACGCGGTTTAATTTTTCACTGTCATTAAGGTCGATAAGTGAGGGGGGAGGTTACAAATTTATAAAAACGTGTTATGTCTAAGTTTGAGTGAAGTGTAAAGAACTGTTATAACTTACCGTGACGACGCACGAGCGACTCAAAGAAGACAATGGCCATATAAAAGAGCGCTCAATGGACATGATACGGACATAAAAATCTACCGTCATTGTAGTACGTCATTAAGGTACGATATATGTTTTAGTTTATAATAAATATTTGTTATGGGAATACTGAATCATTTAGCAGTGCTCATTCCTATCATCTCCTCAGTATTATTTTCATTTTAATTATGCATTTTGCTATGATTACAGACACGGAGATCAGCAGTCCAATGTGCGTGTTACATTGATAAAAAGAAAACTGTTTTATCGTCTTCTTGCATCAGCTTTCATATTGAATTTCCCTTTTGTGTGATGTTACAGTTGTTTTTGCGCCCTTAAGAACTTTCTGGTCCCTTAGGAAATTGTTTTGTCATAACAATAACTTCACATCCGGGTATGATCGTATCTACGATCATGAAGTAATTAGAAAGACGATAATGCGATTTCTTAATCAATAGCACGCTAGTTGTGACTGCCTCAATCCACGCGAAACTGCAAGTAAAAACTAATCACATCTCATAATGCAATATTTTATGACAATGGCCAATCCATGATTCTTACGCCAATTGTGATTGATAAAACAGTAAGCTAAATCTCAATTTCCAACTTTCCATTGAATAACAACATCGCTTTTATTTTGTAACATCACACTTCCTATTCAGCGCCCTGGATGGAATCTGTGTACCCCATCCATCTGCGTCTAGGGTAAATTCTGTGTGAAAGTGTGAGAGAGTTCACAGAATGTTTGCGTAGTTTGAGTCTGATGCGGAATGTGGGTACTAGCCCCTCCACGAAAAAAAGCAGTTATGAGTCAATAGAGAAAAGGTCATACAGAAAACACCACACTTATATTTCCACGACAACTAATGTAATGTATTGACTTCAATTGAACCTCACCAAGTTTACTTCGTTCACCGAACGTTACCTCTAGCTAGACAGTGGTTCCACGCTCTGACAGTAGACGGCTCATCCTGCCGAGCAATCACAAATACGCTCAAAGGCAAAAGTCCCCCATAAAAATCAGAGAATGATTAATGACACGTCCGCGTACGGGAACACACTTCACGTTCTTGCAGATTTCCCGTGTTTGAAAAGCAACTTTGCTGCTCACAGCGTTAAACGCTTTGTCACGCAGTTCAACTCTTTACAACACCGATGCCACCCTACAAGTCCCACGACTTATCACGTCATATCCCAAAAAATTTCCGTTTGAGAGTGTTGCTGCAGCGTGCACGCAACCCAGCGCGATGCTGACACAAAAACATGGCCTTGTAGGTAAGGGGTAAGTCTGGCCCTCGAATGGCAACATTTTGAACACCCCTTATATTTGCTTATATATTTTCCGGGTAAATCTGATACTTTAAATTTAGTTACATTAGAGATATTCTTTCATACTGTTTAAGGAGCTTAATCAGTCTTATTTACTTCATTGAGCTACTCAGACTATCCCTGGTTATCTGGTGCACTCATTGCAAGTTTGATCTTTGCCTATCTTGTATAAGAAATTTTCCTTCCTCTTGTTGCGTTGGTATGTATTTCATATTTAGAAAATATGTGTCACTTTTTTCCAACCATCCTAATAGTTTGATATATATTTAGAGTAAACACATCGTCATAATGTCCTGTTCTTTCCTGAAATATTACATTTTTCAAACTGTACTTGTACTTTCCCCATAGATGAATTTAGTAGGACCATTGTAGGAACAATTATGTACATACTTACAATAGGAGAAGAAAAATATGACATTAGTTGTCTTTAACAGAACTGCTGCCATCAAACATTTTGATCACATACCCAAAAAAAAAAAATCTGACAGACATCAAATTTACCTACAAGAATTTTTATTTATGTAATTTGCAGAACGGGTCTAGGCGCTTCAGTTTGGAACCGCGCAACCGCTACGGTCACAGTTTCGAATCCTGCCTCCGGCATGGATGTGTTTGATGTTCTTAGATTAGTTAGGTTTAAGTAGTTCTAAGTTCTAGGGGACTAATGACCTCAGATTTTAAGTCCCATAATGCTCAGACCTATTTGATTTTTAATTTGCAGAAGGTGTGGGTGGGAAGAGAACGAAAAGAAATACTTACAAATAGTCAGCATGTCACTGTATTTCCATATGAATATGCAGTAAAATGGCTCATTCCTGACAGTTAAGGTTAACAGTACAAAAGATCCAAGGAACATGAGAATTACTAATTGACTGACGAGGCAACTGTCACGTGAACTTTCTCATCCACAAGTTTTGCTCTTTTGCGAATCAGGACGATCTATGAGGTTACCTTTTTACACAGTGTGTCTATGTGATCCCTGACGTCAAATGCTTATCTATATCTCATCCCAAAAACTCTGTAGTGCCTACTTATTCAATTTTCTGACTTTATTGTAATATTTGAATAATTCATTTCACACTTTACGATCTGGAATATTACATATCTTGCTGTAGAGTTATTTACAAAAAGATAGTTCCCAAACGGACACTTGTCTGCGTCTTCAGCACTCCAGCCTGCTTCCTTTTCAAGCTCCTCCGTGTGCTGTCTTCAGTGTGTGTGTCACACTTTCACGAAGATGTGACGACCAAGATTTTATGTATACAGACTGATGTGGTGAGGTAAAATATGTACCAAGGCCAGGAATCGGACCCAGGGCTCCTGCTTACTAGGCAGGTGCGCTAGCCACTTTTTTTTTAATCTTAATTTCATTTTGTTCGTTTTCGTTCGTTGTATCTGCTCGGGGCGGACGTCGCAAGACACCCGTTTCAGTTCGTAGTTGATCCATTAATTCAGTTCTTTTTCTTATTACAGAGGGCAGTTAGCCCCCTGACAGAACACGCTGAGTTACCGTGCCGGCATCCACTAGGCCACCTAGGCACAGCAGTCCACACAACTGCAAGGATCACCCTGGCACGCCTCCCTCATCGGTCCAAATTCTCACCGCCGCCCCAGTCTACTTTAATTTCCACCTTACCCACAGAATTGCCTAGACTCTCCATGTTCTGGAATAGCACCACAGCATCGAACGTAAATGGAGGATCCAGCCCGAAAACCAGGTGCAGGGACTTATACAAATGAAGTGGCACGTCTTCAGAGACTTTACTGCTCCCATACAGATATGATTTTATGAATATAGGCTGAAGCGCCGAGCAAAAATTTGTACTAAGGCTGGAAATCGAACCTGGGTCTCCTTCTTTCTGTACATGTGCGTTAACCTAGACTAGTAAGCCAGGAGACCCGCTTTCGATTCCCAACCTTGGTACAAATTTTCGCTCGCTGCATCAGTCCATATACATAAAATCATATCAGTATGAGGCCATTAAAGTCTCTCAAATTGTCTCATTTCACATGACCAAGATATTTAAATCTATACAACCTGCTGGAATAATCACATTGTCGATACTAAATTTCGTCTGAATGGAGTCTTTCCACCTGTATACATCAGATTCATTGTTTATGTCCTCATTTCTGTGCGGAATTTCAGAGAGCACCGCTTTGCAGCTCGTTGAGAGCCTATTTTAGGTGACGAAAGGGCCGGTGCTTCCGGTTTTGTAAGTCCTGACGTTTCATTTCAGCGTAGCAGGGTGTGAATAGCTATTGTCTAAAAAATTTCAACTGCGTTTCATTTCTTGTCTTGTTAATCAGGAATTTTTGTTTTGCACCACAACTCTGATCGGAATTAGTGGTGTGTATCATGGTGTCAGTATCTACGTTAACGGTTAGAACAAAGAATATAAGACCGCTCAGAGCAGAAAACAATCAATTTTCAGTACCGGTTGTGGACAGCAACGAGTCACCTTGTCGAAACTTCACACCATCTGAGTACCTGAGAACATTTCAAAAGTCCAAAATGAAAGTATAACCTACAGATATGAAGTTTCAGGTTCAATCGTTCAGAGTCATTACGTAGGAACGCCATGACTTTTGTTTTGCTGTTAGATGTTGGTTCAAAATGGTTCAAATGGCTCTGAGAACTATGGGACGTAACATCTGAGGTGATCAGTCCCCTAGAACTTAGAACTACTTAAACCTAACTAACCTAAGGACATCACACACATTCATGCCCGAGGCAGGATTCGAACTTGCGACCGTAGCGGTCGCGGGGTTCCAGACTGAAGCGTCTAGAACCGCTCGGCCAACCCGCCGGCTTAGATGTTGGTGGTCCATACACTTGACAGTCTAGATGTAATCTGTACACCGCTCTTTTTAAGTCTCTTTCTGTTCCTTGTGTAGCGAGCAGTTCATGAACATATAAAACAGACTTTCGTACCGAGTCAGTACTCTTGAGAAATCCGCTCATTACTTCATCCTTCCACTCCCTCAGAAAATCAGCTAGAGAAACATTACAAAAGCGTGGGAGACACTCAGAAATCTTGTCTCACATCCTCATTAATTATAATTTAATTTACCATATGAATGTCTAGATCCGAAGCTGTTGATATTTTGTGATAGACATTTTGAAATGTTCCAATCAACTGTGCTGGATACCCATTCTTCTGCATTACCGTCAGAAGTTATATTATTAAAATCTTTTTTAGATATTTTCAAATATCACGTGGGACTCCACACTAGACTCTCAAGTTTTTCGATTTTATATAAAAAATACTACAAAGGCAATATAACACCAGTTCAAAACGAAAGAGGATGAGTGTTTGACAGATATGGAAAATGCTAGATTTGGAAATGAATTACTTACAGCAGAGTGTTTACGGCGCGTTGTTCGAAAAAGGTGAGTGCAAAGCAGGCTAAGTAATATAAAGTAAACACGGACATCAGCGTGTCGTTAATTCGTCAGTACATGAACATGAATTAAATACAGACTGACTGAAAATTTCAAGAAATACTAGTAGCAAACGGAAAGTAAATGCCATGTTCCTAATGTTTTAACTCGTATTAGCAAACGGAACACGCGTTATTGAAGTGTACAGCAGCATGCTGGTCCCTTAGAATGCTTTACTGCAAAGACGTTGCTAATTAACGGAACTTGGGCGGGAGTCCCAGTGTGGCTTCTCTGGCGTCTTCCACGTCGACAGGCTGCATTTAGTTGAACCGCCCCTTGCGAAGTAACAGCTTCATTACAGACTCGCACTAATGGAGAAATTTTGGCCGCACATCGCAGCGCTAGATCTGAAATAGAATCTCGATTTAATTAAGCGCCGTCCCAAAATTGCAAGCGACGAGGTTAGCCTTGCGTCAGTGACGACCTCTGAGAGGCAGCGTTGTTAATTCGGTGAGAGGAAGCCGCTTGCCGTTCCTCTGGAGCTCCACGCCTTTAATGCCGCCTCTGCTAACGCTGTGGGGCAGCTGGCTGGTACTGCTACACCGAGCGGTGCCGCCTGCTCACTGCCACATCCGAAAGTAGCACTGGGCGTTCCCCAGAGGACCGTTACAGCGCCTTCCTTATCATTTGCATTAAACACGGTGTTCAAGAAGGAACAGTAAGTAGTCTAGGAAGCGGCAGTGTAGAATACTTCGAATAAAATATTCCATATAACATGTGTTCAGTTTTTGCTGCGAATATATATGGAGCTGTCAGAACAAATGCTGTCAGAAAGACTGCAGGTACGCCTCTTACACAGAAAACCTCTTTCTTGTATCATCCACGACATGTTTCAGCATCTTGTGCCATCGTCAATGGGAACTCCTTATTCAGTTCATAAAAATGTAAGTACGTTTCAAACAATAACTGTTCTAGTGAAATTAGGCCTAAAGCAGTTTGTCTGTTGTTCTTATTACCTCAGTTTTTCTACATTGTTGGGTTATGTAGGAGCCCCTCTACATTACTGTATATTGGTAGCTTGTCATTTGCAACTGAATGATGTGACTCAGTTTCGTTGACGAGTTAATAAATCATCTTAGCTCTAAACGTAATTTCGTAGTGCGAAAATATTTCGCGACTATATTTTTCGACTACTTACAATTACTTTCGAAACACTCGTTCTCATCCGCATTCTTATCTGCTGTTGAAATGCGTCAACAAACACAACACACCCTTTTTCGGAACTTCACTCGCAAGTAAGACATTTTCGCTATACACAACACAGTGTTTACGTCGATGACACTGAACACTGTGTGTCTAGTCCCTGTCGATGTTCACTTGTTCACATATCAGTTTGACGTTAAAGTTGAACTTGTTTACTTTCGTTCTCCCTACGTGCGTTTGTTTTCTTTTCTGTATATAAATAAAAGAAAAACGGAATATAAATAATAAAACCTAGCCACAGCCTATACTATACACTTACTATAGTAGAAAGTTCCCTCATACTGAAGGTACTAGTAGAAGGGGGAAACAATGACTACAAACGCCGGCCGCGGTGGTCTAGCGGTTCTAGGCTCTCAGTCCGGAACCGCGCGACTGCTACGGTCGCAGGTTCGAATCCTGCCTCGGGCATGGATGTGTGTAATGTCCTTAGGTTAGTTACGTTTAAGTAGTTCTAAGTTCTAGGGGACTGATGACCACAGATGTTAAGTCCCATAGTGCTCAGAGCCATTTTTTTTTTACTACAAACGGCTACGCTACACTGGGCATTTATGACCCTGGGTTCGGTATGGGGTGACGGTGGGGGGTGAGTGGACTGCTGTAGCCTGTTGTGGGGTTGTGAACCACTAACGACTACGACGGGGCCGAAGTCTCTCCGTCGTTTCTAGGTCCCCGGTTCAGTACACACACAATACATAATACTTAAGAAATTAATGGAACGCCGGCCGCGGTGGCCGAGTGGTTCTAGTCGCATCAGTCCAGAACTGCGCAACTGCTACGGTCGCAGGTTCGAATCCTGGCTCGGGCATGGATGTGTGTGATGTCCTAAGATTAGTCAGAAAATGGTTCAAATGGCTCTGAGCACTATGGGACTTAACATCTATGGTCATCAGTCCCATAGAACTTAGAACTACTTAAACCTAACTAACCTAAGGACATCACACAACACCCAGTCATCACGAGGCAGAGAAAATCCCTGACTTAGGTTTAAGAAATTCTAAGTTTTAGGGGACTGATGACCTCAGATGTTAAGTCCCATAGTGCTCAGAGCTATTTGAACCATTTGAATTAATGGAACTGTACAGAAAATAAGGCATATTACCCCCCCCCCCCCCCCCCCCCACACACACACACACAGAGAGACAGAGAGAGAGGGGGGGGGAGAGAGAGAGAGAGAGAGAGAGAGAGAGAGAGAGAGAATAAACAAAGTTCAAATTTGACGTCAAAGTAACAGCGTGTTCGGTCAGAGGGTTAGCTACCCTCTGTAATAAAAAAACTGAGTTAATGGATCAATGACGAACTCAAACGGGCGTCTTGCGACGTCCGCCCCGAGCAGATGCAACGAACTAAAACGAACAAAATAAGATAAAAAAGTTGGTAGAGCATTTGCCCGGGAAAGGCAAGGGTCCCGAGTTCGAGGCTCGGTCCGGAACACAGTTTTAATCTGCCAGGAAGTTTCAGTTTTAATTTTATTAAATAGTAGAAGCTTAAATCTTACCTTAACTAGTCCGAAGAGTAATTTTGGCACTTGAAGCAATATAACAATTTTATTTTATGTTTATTTAAGAATTTGATTGCTTTCCAGCATAGTCTTAGTTCTATAAGAGTACTTGTGAGCTAATTACTGCATAAAGCAAAGTGATACTACACTTTTAAAAAGTGAAATGAGTGATGCTTAACTCAAGTAAGCGTGAAAGTGAAGTTACACCAAGTGTTAAAGTGAAGCTACGCAATTACTTTGTTAATGTCGATAGATCAGATTTTAGTACTTTCGAAACGTAGCATTTGCAATACGTTTGGAAACAGCACTATATTAAATGTAAATATCGTGTAGATCATAGTGAGAGTATTTCACAAGCGTTAAGGGAGGAGGATTGGGGTTTAACGTCACGTCGACGTCGAGGTCATTAGGGACGGACACAGTCATCACGTGAGTGCCGTCGATTGCCATTTTACGTGTGCAGAACGAATGTCTAAGTTACATTAAGTGAAAATCTATGTCAGTCGCGTACTTAGGAAATGAGCGTCCTTGGAAAGGTCGTTATCCGTTGACTTTCTGCGATATGTTATGAAACCTAACTGGAAACGGTTTTCTTACTTCGCAGACAATGGGTGTCTTAATTGTATCTGTTTTGTGTAGGTGACAGTAATGGTTGCGCGTTTATTGCGGCCTCACGTTCGTGTTCTGTGATGACTCGAGAAGGGAGAGGGTGAAAGACGGTGACGCCGCATAGCGTACTCCTCTCGAATAGCAACAAAGAGGCCGCCCAGCTCAACGTCGGCATCCAATGGACGGATCACAATGAACTGTGTCACGTGCCTTCACTCCATGGGACCGTGTGTAGAGGTATGGAATACACCCTTGTAGCGCCAAAGAAACTGGTACAGGCATGCGAATTCAAATACAGAGATACGTAAACAGGCAGAATACGACGATACGGTCGCCAACGCCTATGTAAGACAAGTGTCTGGCGCAGTTGTTAGGTCGGTTACTGCTGCTATAGCGGCAGGTTATCCAGATTTAAATGAGTTTGAACGTGGTGGTACAGTCGGCGCACGAGCTGGAGGACACGGCATCTCCAAGTAGCGATGAAGTGGGGATTTTCCCGTACGACCATTTCGTGAGTACACCGTATATGTTAGCAATCCGATAAAACATCAAATCTCCGAGATCGCTGCGGCCGGAAAAAGATCCAGCAAGAACGAGACCAACTACGACTGAAGAGAATCGTTCAACGTGACAGAAGTGCAACCCTTCCGAAAGCTGCTGCAGATTTCAGTGCTGGGTAGTCAACAAGCGTCAACGTGCGAACCATTCAACGAAACGTCATCGATATGGGTTTTCGGAGCAGAAGGCCCACTCGTATACACCTGATGACTGCACGACACAAAGATTTACGCCTCACCAGGGACCGTCAACACCGACATTGGACTGTTGATGACTGGAAACATGTTGCCTGGTTGGAACAGTCACGTTTGACATTGTATCGAGCGGATGGATGTTTACGGGTAAGCAGACAACCTCATGAATCCATGGACCCTGCATGTAAGCGGGGACTGTTCAAGCTGGTGGAGGCTCTGTAATGGTGTGCAGTTGGATTGATATGGGATTCCTGTTACGTCTAGATACGACTTCGACAGGTGACACGTACGTAAGCATCCTGTGATCACCTGCAGCCATTCATGTCCATTGTGCATTCCGTCGGACTTGGACAATTCCAGCTAGACAATGCGACACCTCACACGTCAAGAATTGCCACAGAATGGCCCCAGGAATATCTTCTGAGTTTATACAGTTCCGCTGGCGACCAAACTCCCCAGACATGAACATCATTGAGCGTATCTGGATTGCCTTGCAATGTGCTATTCAGAGGAGATCTCCAGTCAGTCGTACTCTTGCGGATTTATGGACAGCCCTGCAGGATTCATGTTGTCAGTTGCCTCCAGCACTACCTTAGGCGTTAGTCGAGTCCATGGCACGTGCTGCGGCGCTTCTGCGTACAAGCGTGGGCCCTACACGGTATTAGGCAGATGTAGCAGTTTCTTTGGCTCTTCAGTGTAATACAGAACACTGGCAGAAACTCTGGCGACTATGAACTTTATGCCACCTCCTTGCTGGCTTAATAATGGCTGTAAAGATTTCTCCTCCTACTAGGCTTCGAACTGATTACTTCTGAGTAGAGCGCCACTGCACAAACGTGCATTTTAACGGTCGCTACGGAGGTGGGTTATTTGACAGACAAACACTGCAGATGGGTAACGTGACCAGACCAAAACATGTTAAGCTCGTGAAAAAAAGACAAAGTTAGCCAAGTGCAAGGAGGACTCGAGCCCTGAGAGTTCCATACAAACTTAAGTATATAAATCGTTCATCTATCCTGGGAATCCAAAATCTGAGCGAGTTTTGCCTGTTATCGGTATCGGCAAGATAATGGTGCCGGGAATTCCAAGACCGTATCAATATCTCTACAGTAGTCCCTCTGACTAGCCTGGACGTAAAAAATGAGCGAGCAGGGGGCTGCAGTTTATGTGTGTGGACAGAGAAAATTTAATGAAACATTTTTATTTACTTACTAAAATGGTTCAAATGGCTCTGAGCACTATGGGACTCAACTGCTGTGGTCATAAGTACCCTAGAACTTAGAACTACTTAAACCTAACTAACCTAAGGACAGCACACAACACCCAGCCATCACGAGGCAGAGAAAATCCCTGACCCCGCCGGGAATCGAACCCGGGAACCCGGGCGTGGGAAGCGAGAACGCTACCGCACGACCACGAGATGCGGGCTACTTACTAAAAGATGACAACAAGCTGCATTTTATATTTTCTTGCAGTAATGTTCGCGTGTTATGACGACGGATGTTGAATACAATGTAGGTTCAAATGGCAAACGAAATTTTTTATGTGATATACATACAATATAACAAATTTTAGACTTTTTACTTTACTTTTTCTGTCAAACCTTGCTTCTTGCAAATTTAGTGATTATAGTTCTATGGGAGCTACCCCATAGGTTTTGACGAGTGAGTTTGCAAGTATCTAAATATGTGTCATAAATGAGCGAATCTTTTGATTACACTGACGCAGATGCTTAAATTTTGTACACCTGCAAGGGACCATAGACCTTAGTATGTGACGTAAATTTTCACTTGATACGCCTCACTGTTCCAGAGAAAATAGTCTTAGCAGACGAACAGATGGATGGAAAAAAAGAATATTTTTTCGTTTGATATTATAACAAATTAACAATTTTCGGTTTTTTTCTTTACTTGCACTGCGAAACCTTGCTTCCTGCTAAATTTCATAATTCAAGGTCAACGAGAAGGACCCTACAGGTTTTGATGAGTGAGTTTTCGAGTATCAAAATATGCCACGTAAATGGCCGTATTTTTTGACTGAAGTGATTTAGGAACTTAAAATTCTGGCAACTCCAAGGGGTCACAGACATTAAAATATGAACAAAATTGAACTTGATATGTCTACCCTTTCCTGAGAAAAAGAGTTTGTAACAGACAGACAGATGGACAACAAACCAAACCTGTAACGATTCCGTTTTGACAGATTGAGGCACGCCTGCAAAATCCGATTAATTAGAAAGACAGCCTCGGAAAGAATAGAGTAGCTTTTGTATCACAACTGGGGGAAGAAGCTTCCAAGTATCGCCGAGGTGTAGAAGCGGTGCCGCAGCGCTGCCGAGTCAGCTGACGGGGGAGTGGGCCCAGTGAGGCGCTGAGGAACCGCGTGGGCATCGGGCAGCTAGCCATGTCCAGTTACTGTACTCGTATAACGGAGGAGCGATCGCTGCCCACGTCGAGGCGCGGCACTGGACGACGTCACCAGAGCCGCACTGGCTGCGTTATGACCGCCTGCACTGTGCGCTTCCAACGTCACTGCTGCTTGCTAACTAGCGTTGTATGAGGGCGTGCTGAAAAGAAATGGCAGCGAATTTTTTATGTGAAAACACTTAAAGGTTTTTAAATAAAAATTTTATTAACACACTACATTTTTATTCTTCATATGTACGTATTTAGTTATCAACACAGTGACTCTTATGACGATCACGTTTCTGCCAACGAGAGACCAGTCACTGTAGAATGTTCGACTTCGTTGATGGAGCTACAACGCCATGCTAGCTTGCACCAATTCATCACTATCAGAGTGAAGTACTCGAAAGTGTAGTTTAAATTTTGGAAAGATGGAAATCGAATGAGGTCAAGTCTGAACGGTATGGAGGATATCGTCAGTGAACACAAGGCGTCAGATAGCTTCGTATGTCGCAGCGCACATAATTGGTCTCGCATTCTAGAATGAATGCAGGAGAGCTTCTGTGAAGTATGGAAGGTAGGAGACGAGGTACTGGCGCAGCTAAAGCTGTGAGGACGGGGCATGAATCGTGCTTGGGTAGCTCAGTTGGTAGAGAACTTGCCCGCGAAAGGCAAAGATCCCGAGTTCGAGTCTCGGTCCGGCACACAGTTTTAATCTGCCAGGAAGTTTCGTTCTTGCATTGTTAATCTGAAGGAGAACGTCCTTCATGAGTGGGAGAACTATCTAATTAGAAATTTGATTACAGCACCCTGTTTCTCCGGCACCGACATACACACGTCAAAAAAAGTTTTGCATCACCCCGGTTCCCAGAACTCGGGAAGATAAACGTTGACTGTGGATACTGTATCACAGACACAGTCCCTTTGACTTCTGCCCAAAGATGTAAACAACCATGCATGAGCAGCGCCCATTAGACGGAGGGGGTCTGACAGCCGATCGGTTCAAGTCATTCCACTAAGGAGGAGGTACACGCAGCTCCTGTTGTCTGTAGTTCAACCATGCCTAGTTGGTCAATACCGCGGTTCGATCAAGTCCGCATTGTTACTTTGTGACGGGTAGAGCTCTCAACAAGGGAAGTGTACGGGTGTCTCGGAGTGAACCAAAGCGATGTTGTTCGGACATAGAGGAGATACAGAGATACAGGAACTGTCGATGACATGCTTCGCTCAGTTCGCCCAAGGGCTACCACTGCAGTCAATGACCGATACCTACGGATTATGGCTCGGAGGAACCCTGACAGCAACGCAACCATGTTGAATAATGCTTTTCGCGCAGCCACAGGACGTCGTGTTACGACTCAAACTGTGCGCAAGAGGCTGCATGATGAACTTCATTCCCGATGTCTGTGGCGAGGTCCATCTTTGTAACCACGACACTATGCAGTGTGGTACAGACGGGTCCATCAACATGCCGAATGGGCTGCTCAGAATTGGCGTCACGTTCTCTTCACCTATGTGTGTCGCATATGCCTTTAGCCAGACAATCGTCGGAGACGTGTTTGGAGGCAAACCGGTCACGCTGAACGCCAAAGACACACTGTCTAGCGAGTGCAGCGAGGTAAAGGTTCCCTGCTGCTTTGGGGTGGCAATATGTGGGGCCGACATACGCCGCTTGTGATCTTGGAAGGCGCCGTAACGGCTGTACGATACCTGAATGCCATCCTCCGATCGATATTGCAACCATATCGATAGCACATTGGCGAAGTATTCGTCTTCATGGACAATTCGCGCCCCCATCGTGCACATCTTGTGATTGACTTCCTTCAGGATAACGACATCTCTCGACTAGAGTGGCCAGCATGTTCTCCAGACATGAAACCTATCGAAGATGCGTGGGATAGATTGAAAAAGGCTGTTTATGGACGACGTGACCCACCAACCACTCTGAGGGATCTCCGCCGAATCGCCGTAGAGGAGTGGGACAATCTGGACCTACAGTGCTTTGATGAACTTGTGGATAGTATGCCACGACGAATGCAGGCATGCATCAATGCAAGAGGACGTGCTGCTGGGTATCAGAGGTACTGGTGTGTACTGCTGTATGTTGATCTCTATTCCAATTTCCTGTGCAGATTCCGGAACTCTCGGAACCGAGTTGATGCAATTTTTGTGTGTGTGTGTGTAGTTTCTTTACACACCGCCGTGTTACACGCTACAATTCGGAGCCCTCTAGCTGCAGAGGATTGAAAACGTGTAGAAATGTAGACCAAAGATGTAGAATATTAACGAGGTTTGTGTTATTTGAAGCTTTCTGATCCTTTACATAAAAAGTCTGGAGGCATTACTTTTCAGTGGCCATTATACATTACTGACGGCGATCGTGGGAGACTTCATTCGAATTCAATGTCTAAAAAAAGATGAATGCGTTATAATCATGGGGTATTGGAAACTGGTAGTAGGGGAAGGTATAGAAGAAAGCGATACGAGAGAGTATTGGCCTGGAACTAAGGAATGATACGCGGAAAAGACTAAGCTAATTTGCAGTAACATTTAGTAGGCAATACCTGACATAATGTACAAGAATCACAAGAGGATGTAGAGTTACACTTCTGGGGAGGACATATAAATATTTCTTTCGCCTTCATTATTTTGCTTTATCCATTATATTTAGTAATAAATGTAAATACATTCAAATATTAAAAGAAAATAAATTCTTCTCAAATAGAAAGTGGTGAGAGGGTATGGGGAAGGGAGGGAGAAGAAAGGAAAGGGGAGGAACCATTGATGTCAGCTACATGGAAACTCTATGCGCAATAAGTGGCGATGAATAAAAATGTGTACTGGAGGGGGATTCGAAGCCAGGATCTTCTGCTTACTAAGCGGTTGCGCTAATCACTGCACCACATGGATACGTTTCGTTACAACTGCGCGGACTATTTGGGCATGCCCCCCGACCAACACATATTCCCACCTAGAGTCACCTATCTGCAGTCTCCATACAAGTACTCCATACTCGCTACTTTGAGATTCCCGGTGCAGGTCGAATGTAATTGTGCATCCGCACTGGAGGCGGTGGGTTTGTTGCCCATCGAGGCAAACCAATTATATGAATGTATGGTGCCTATTCTTTCGGACATGACCAAAATAAAAAACACCACACATTCATATAGTAAATGAGAGCCTGTTTTCGAGAATCGAAACTAAACAGCTGAGTGGGAGGGCGGTGACTGGGAGACCGCTTGTTGCTGAGTCATGGCGTGGCTGATATGTTAGTTATTGTCCGTAAAGACACGGCCAAAACCTTTAAATCAGTAAGTGTAACGTATTGTGTGAACTGCAGACAGTTATTACTACTGAGTTAACTGCGCGCTCCGATTTTATGTGTGGATGAATTATGACAGTTTTTCGTGTGCGATGTATGCAAAGCAGTGAATCACTAGTCAAACAATGGGTGTGCACGACATTAGATTTGAACATTTCGATAATTATCTTTGATGTGAATAAGCTTTGAACTGTGTCGTATCAATCACTGAACTGAAAATGTTTCGCAAGTGCCATCGTGTAGGGCATTGTATAAATATACTTTGTAAATACATTCACGCGTATTTCATATTATGCGTACCTTGGAACTGCAATCCCACGGCGTCAAGCTCACGACAAATGGAAGTCTTTTTTCCTGTAATACGAGGGTGAGTCAAATGAAAACCTTAAATTTGTAATAAGAAATCGAAATTTCGCGCCGTTATCCGGTAAGTTGGTAAGCGTGCTACAAACAGCGTGCAGAATGTCCTGTAGATGGCAGCATAGTGCAGATGCACACATACCGTCGCAGTATCAGTATAAAGATGGCCGCCCCACTTGCGACTTGCACGAGGGAAGAACAGCGTTCTGTTGTTCGGTTTTTGTGTAGTAAAGGTGTGAAACCTATTGAAATTCATTGGCGAATGAAGGTTCAGTACGGTGATGCATGTTTGTCACAGCAGCAAGTCTACGAGTGGAGTAGGAAGTTCCCAAATGCTGTGACTTCAGTGGAAGATGCTCCTCGTCCAGGTCAGGCACAACGAGATGTGACTCCTCAGAACAAAAAATGGTTCAAATGGCTCTGAGCACTATGGGACTCAACTGCTGAGGTCATTAGTCCCCTAGAACTTAGAACTAGTTAAACCTAACTAACCTAAGGACATCACAAACATCCATGCTCGAGGCAGGATTAGAACCTGCGACCGCAGCGGTCTTGCGGTTACAGACTGCAGCGCCTCGAACCGCACGGCCACTTCGGCCGGCTCCTCAGAACATTGCAGCAGTTGAAGCCATAGTGAAGAAAAACCTCCGAGTGACACTGAATGACATTGCAACATGTTTAGAGATTAGTCATGGGTCAGCGCACCACATTGTGCATAATGTGCTCCAGTTTCACACACCGAGCGAGGTGGCGCAGTGGTTAGCACACTGGACTCGCATTCGGGAGGACGACGGTTCAATCCCGCCTCCGGCCATCCTGATTTAGGTTTTCCGTGATTTCCCTAAATCGCTTCAGGCAAATGCCGGGATGGTTCCTTTGAAAGGGCACGGCCGATTTTCTTCCCCATCCTTCCCTCACCCGAGCTTGCGCTCCGTCTCTAATGACCTCGTTGTCGACGGGACGTTAAACACTAATCTCCTCCTCCTCCTCCAGTTTCACAAAGTGTCTGCAAGATGGGTGCCACGGCAGCTGACTCCTGAAAGGCGAGAACGACGTGTGAACTACTTCGGCGCTTTGAACGAGAAGGTGATGGCTTCCTTGCAAGAACCGTTACTGGGGACGAAACCTGGGTTCACTTCCACCAACCGGAAACGAGTGTCTTCCTCATCCACCGTACTCACCAGACCTTGCCCCAAGTGATTTTCATATGTTTGGACCACTCAAAGACGCAATGGGAGGAAAGAAGTTCCGTTCTGATGAAGAGGTACGCCACGTGGTGCATGAGTGGTTGTGCGGACTACCAAAAGAATTTTTTTCTAAAGGAATTTATGCACTTTGTAAGCGCTGGAGGACTTGCATTGAGCGTGGGGGAGATTATGTTGAAAAGTGATACAGATTTGTACCACTTCTGCACAGTAAATCATATTTAAAAAATATTTAAGGTTTTCATTTGACTCGCCCTCGTACATCTATTACGTATCTGGAGACATTATTTTTAATGCAGAATCGTCAAAAACCAGCATCGCACCTTGTCTCCACGCTATTTCAGCATGCTGTAATGAGGTGAGGTGCAACAAAAGCGCAGATTTTGAAAAAGACTGGCACATAAAATAAGGCTTTCAGTTGTTAAAGCGATGTAGCACCTGTTTTCCCTTTAAAATAAAATGTTGTTCTAGTCATACTACAGTAATTTGTCGACCTACGTCAACACTCTCATTGTAACAGTGCCTACATATAATTTGTATTTCTTGTTTACGTTATGAAGAGTTTCAGAGTGGTGGCCGCTGGAAGTAGCTGTGTCGAAAGACGATGTGATACTTCAGACCGATGTTCACTTGTTTCTGCTCATTACCAGCCTTAGCTTTCAACAGTGTGTGCGTAGAGTATCTTCCCTGGACATAACAAATTTAAATCACGGGTCAGAAAATATCACTCTTATGAAACGTAACTGGCTCTTTATTCTCACGAAGTAATGAGTGCAATCGACAGGGGATATCAAATTAGTTTCTTATTTTTAGATTTCCAAAAGCCTGTTGACAAGCGACTTTTAATAAAATTTCATGACTACACAGTACCCTCTGAGTTGTGGGAATTGGATTCGTGATTTCATGTCAGAAGGGCCACAGTTCGCAGTAACTGACGGAAAGTCTTTGAATAAAGCAGAATTAATATCTGGCATTCTCCAAAGAAGTGTTAAAGTCTCTCTGCTGTTAGATTTTGGGGGCAATCTGAGCCGCCCTCTTAGACTTTACAGTTGATGCTATCATTTACCGTCTAGTAAAGTCATCAGATGATCAAAATGAATTGCAAAATTATTCAGACAAGGCTGTAAATTCAGGTAAATACCTAGGGATTACAATTACAAATAACTAAATTGGAACGATCACATATAAAATGTTGTGGGTAGATCAAACCAAAGACTCCGATTCACTGGCAGAACACTTGGAAGGTGCAACAGGTCTACTAAAGAGACTGATTACATCACACTTATCCGCCCTATTCTGGAGTATTGCTGTACAGTGTGGGATCCTCATCAGGAGGACTGTCGGATGACATCGAAAAAGTTCAAAGAAGGGCAGCTCGTTTTGTATTATCGTGAAATAGGAGAGAGAGTGCCACACACGATACGCCAATTGGAGTGGCAATAATTAAAACAAAGGCGTTTTTCGTTGCGAAGGGATCTGCTCTTGAAATTTCAATCACCAGTTTTCTCCTCCGATTGCGAAAACATTCTGTTGGCACCCACCTACATGGAAGAAATGATCATCACGATAAAACAAGAGAAATCAGGGCTCGCGCAGAGAAATTTAAGTGCTCGTTTTTCCAGCGTGCCGTTCGAGAGCTTGAAGGTTGTTCATTGAACCCTCCACCAGGCACTTTATTGTGATTGGTAGAGTAATCAAGTAGATGTAGATGTAGAAGAATATGTATGGTGCGAAAAGCAGCAGTTCACTCCAAAAAATAAAAAGGTGAAGTCAGTGGTAAAAGTAATCCGCTAAATTTGTTACATGATATATAGCTGATTTGTTTACATTGTTATTCGAGTTGCGCGGAATGGGTATGTCAATGTATTTCAAGTAACTGAGCTTTTCGATCTTTGCATACTTATTATTCAATAACGTTGGCTCTATACGCTTGTGGGAACTATAATATTTGAGGATGATGTGTACTAAAGTTTCTTAATCCTCCTTTGTACATGTTTGAGTAAAGTTACAGGGTGGGCATATAAGTACAGATTTATTGCTTCTGAGTTGGGCAGTAAATTTAATGTCATTCCTTTGGCTCAGAATCCCACACTTCCGATTAATCACTCCCGAATAACACATTCAAGTTCATGCCGTGCAACATAACGAGATTAGGTCACCAATTGATTACAGAGTCACCTAACTATTTAAATTTAGGTTCACCGTTTCCGTTGTTTTGTAATGAGGAGATATGCGTGGGGAAGACCGACAGAAAAGAAATAAACATGAGCTGTATTACATGTTCGTCAGTTAGCCATCCAGAAATCGGAAATCTGATTGTAAGGCGTACCCAGGAGTCGATGCTGACAAATCTCAATTTAGTAACGATGAAGAACAGAAAACAGTTTAAGAGAAACTTCAGAGAGAATCAATGTGGAAAGAAGTGGAATACTGAGGTAGTGAGGAATGATTATACACGTTTGAAGTTTCTAAGGCTGTACATACTGCAATAATGAATAATACAATAGACAGTTCACTTTCTAAAAACGGCAATGACGATAGATGTGCAAACAGTCGCAGCTACAAGAAAGACAACTGCAAAGAAACCTCGGGCAACAGAGGGGGTACTTCAGTTAATCGACGAAAGAATTAAATACAGAAACGATCAGGGAAATACAAGAATACATCAACATAAAACAGGGAAAAAAGGAATGAAAGAAACAGGATGTGTTAGGGAGTCAAGGCGTAATGGCTACAGGAAAAATGGGAAGAAATCGATGAAAGAAGTGGTCGTCGGAAGGACTGATTCAGCATATTAAAAAGTCAAAACAATCTTCTGTAAAATTAAAAGCAAGGGCAACAACGTTAAGAGCGCAATCGAAATTCGCAGAAAAGAGAGGGGACAGGTAGAAAGAGTGTATTAAAGGCCTCTACGAGAGGGAGGACTTGTTTGATAACGTGAGAAGATACTAGAGTCGATATGGTAGGAGATCCAGTATCAGATGCAAAATTTAGTAAACCTTTGAAAGACCTGGGATCAAATGAGGTAAAAAGGTAGGCAATATTCCTCCGGCATTTCTTAAATCATTGTAGCAAGTGACAATCAAACGAGTATCCAAGTTAGTGTGCAAATCTATGGGACTGGAGATATGCTGTTATGCTGTCACACATTTACGAAGACATCAAGAGCAGATAAGTGCGAGGATTACCACACAGTGAGCTAAAGAGGTCATGCATGCAAGTTGCAAGAAAATAAGTGCAGGGTGATCAGAAATAATCTGAAAAGGCTGTAAGGATGTTGCAGCGTACGTTGTGCTGAGAAATAACTTAGGAGTTAATTAGCATTTAAGTTAGCCAATAATGCCGCTGCACGCTCAAATCCAAGCAGCACACCAGAGACTGCGTTGCCAAACGTATTCTCCGTTTGGTTTCCTAAAACTGAGCAAGAGGCCGATACAAAAATTGACCATGGCACGGCGTTAAGGATGGAACCCGAGCCACAGACTGAGCAGTCTTACCCGCCATCGCCTGCGCTTTGAGAACAACTGACAGTAATTATATATGGCGGGGGCACGGGCAATGACCAAATTGGCTAACTTCAGTGCTAATTAACTCAAACGGAGCAACGTATCGAATTTTTTTTTCTTAACAATTATTTCTCAGCACAACACCCTTACAAACTATTGAGACTATTTCTGACCACCTTAGATAGATGAATGGAGAAGAAAATCCAGAACTTGTTAGATGACGCTTAGTTTTTAGTTTAGCGAAGGTAAAGGCACCAGGGAGGAAGTTCTGACGGTGCACTTGATAAAGGTAGCAAGACTGAAGAAAAATCAAATTATGTTCATAACATCTGTCGACCTAGAAAACGCGTTAGGCAATTTAAATGGAACAAAGTGTTTGAAATTCTGAGAAAAATACGACAAAGCTAAAAGGAAAGGCAGGTAATACGCGAAATGTACAAGAACGAACAGGAAAGAATAAGAATGGAAGACCATGAATGAAGTGCTCAAATTAGAAAGGATGTCAGAAAAGGATGCAGTATTTCAACCTTACTGATCGATCTGTACAATGAAGAAACAATGGCGGAAATTAAAAAAATCAAGTTAAAGAGTAGTATTAAAATTCAGGGTGAAACGATATATTTCTATCCTTAGTGAAAGTGAAGAAGAATTACAGGACTTGTTGAATGAAATGAAGAGCCTGATGAGTATAGAATGTAGACTGACAGTAAACCGAAGATAGAGGAAAGTAATGAGAAGTAGCAGGTAGCAGATATGAGAATAGCGAGAAACTTAATATAAAAATTGGTGACCACGAAGCAGACTGAGTTAAGGAATTTTTCTATATTGTATGCAAAATGAAACATGACGGACGAAGCAAGGCGCAAGTAGAAAGCAGACTAGGACAGGCAATGAGGAAATCACTGCATCAAACATAGGTCTGTACTTGAGAAAGAAATTTCTGTGAATGTACATTGGAGTGTAGCATTATATGGTAGTGAATCGTGGACTTAGGGATAACCGGAAAAGCAGACAATCGAAGCATCTCAGATGTGATGCTACAGAGTGATGTTGAAACTTAGGTGGACTGATAAGATAAGGAATGAGGAGGTTCTCCACAGCAACAGCGAAGAAAGCCATGTATGGAGAACACTGACAAGAAGGGACAGGATGATAGAACGTAGGGGAAGGCAAAGATTGGATTATATCCAACAAATAACAGGGGATGTAAGGTGCAAGTTCAACTCTGAGTTGAAAAGGTTGGCACAGGAGAGGAATTCATAGCGGGCTACATCAAACAAGCCAGAAGACTGATAACTGTTGGGGGTGAGCGGGCAGGGGGGAAAGGGTCTTGCTTTCAAAATGCGCCCACGGTCAACTGCACGCGAACAAACCTTGCGAGAAACTTACACTCTTTTGTAGTGTGCTGTATAGCCAGGCAATGGAGCTTACCGTGGAGCAACAATTGACCATCAATTTTGTGTGTGCTGCTCCGAAAACCCGTAACTGTCACACAATCAGGGTTTCAGCAGTCCTCTGGGGATACGTGCCTCTATGGGGTGGTGCAAGATCATGGAGGGTCGGGAAGAGGTGGAGGACCAACTCCAATCTGGACGCCCACCCAGGGGAAACCCATGTGTGACTTTTTATTTAAACACCGTCTATTTGCTGTAGAATTTGTATGGCTGAACAAAACCAGTGATCCCGAATATTTACGGTAGTTTTTACAGAAGTCTTCTAAACTGCAAAGCACAAACCACCAACCAGAAGTAGAGTGGTTAAGCAAGTCGAAAGTAAAGATCGTGTACAGTTTTTCTTTGAAAGCAAAGGATCGCTCCATCATCAAGTTGTGCCTGAGGATTGACGTTTCAAATTGCGGAGGTTTGATAGCGTTTCTCATAATCTGCCTGCTCCGTTCTTAAAATGCTAGACTATTGTTTTTCGACGATCTCTAGTCATAAAATACTACATGTATAATCCACCGACCTCAACTCGAAAATACGTTGTCATATCCTGATCTCGAATCACCATCGACCATCATATCACAATTAGACGAAAACCGCAATCGTATTTCTGGCTTTCAAGCAACATCCCCGTGATTTTATGTTGTTTCATCTACTTTTATCCACATCTACATTTATACTGCGCAAGCCACCCAACGGTGTGTGGCGGAGGGCACTTTACGTGCCACTGTCATTACCTCCCTTTCCTGTTCCAGTCGCGTATGATTCGCGGGAAGAACAACTGCCGGAAAGCCTCTGTGCGCACTCGAATCTCTCTAATTTTACATTCGTGATCTTCTCGGGAGGTATAAGTAGGTGGGAAGCAATATATTCGATATCTCATGCAGAAACGCACCCTCCCGAAACCTGGACAGCAAGCTACGCGGCGATGCAGAGCGCCTGTCTTGCAGAGTCTGCCACTTGAGTTTGCTAAACGTCTCCGTAACGCTATGATGCTTACCAAATAACCCTGTAACGAAACGCGCCGCTCTTCTTTGGATCTTCTCGGTCTCCTCTGTCAACCCGACCTGGTACGGATCCCACACTGATGAGCAATACTCAAGTATAGGTCGAACGAGTGTCTTGTAAGCCACCTCCTTTGTTGATGGACTACATTTTCTAAAGACTCTCCCAACGAATATCAACCTGGAACCCGCCTTACCAACAATTAATTTTATATGACGATTCCACTTCAAATCGTTCCGTACGCATATTCCCAGATATTTTACAGAAGTAACTGCTACCAGTGTTTCTTCCGCCATCAAATAATTATACAATAAAGGATCCTTCTTTCTATGTAGTCTTAATACATTACATTTGTCTATGTTAAGGGTCAGTTGTCACTCCCTGCACCAAGTGCCTATCCGCTGCAGATCTTCCTGCACTTCGCTGCAATTTTCTAATGCTGCAACTTTTCTGTATGTCCTTTCCCTTCACATATTGTACGCCACCACCACTGCTGCCACTGTCTACGATATCTTGAAGATGAAAATTTCGTACAGCATCACAATTCAAACTAGATACCTCAAGTCTAGTTGCACCTCACTACCTTGACTTACAGGCCTCGGCTACCTACAAAATACTACACTTAAATCATAAAGAAAGTTACACTTAACCTATACGAGTGATATAAATGCGAAATTAAGTCCGTCTGTTACTTTTTCACAAATAAACCGCTTAACTGAAGAATGTAGGTTTCTTTAGAAAGTGTGTAGTACGTACAAGATATTTATTGAGCTGAAGAATATTTCGCAAAATAAGGGAAAAGTATTTGCTCATTGAAAAAGAGGTATTTTATCTTTGGCATTTCAACTTAATCATATTTGTGAAAATACTTTTATTGGTTGATAGGTTCTACGTAATATGATTCGATGTAAGGAATACAATGCTTCTACAGTTCTCAAAGCGTTTAATACATACTTCCGAACTAATATTAAACACAAAAGTGAGTCTGCGCCGGCCGCCGTGGTCGAGCGGTTCTAGGCGCTGCAGTCCGGAACCACGCGGCTGCTACGGTCGCAGGTTCGAATCCTGCCTCGGGCATGGATGTGTGTGATGTCCTTAGGTTAGTTAGGTTTAAGTAGTTCTAAGTCTAGGGGACTGATGACCTCAGATGTTAAGTCCCATAGTGCTTAGAGCCATTTCAACCATTTGAAGTAAGTCTGCCTGTTAAGTTTTCACTACAAAACCACTGAACCGATGTCCATGAAATTTGATGCGGATATAGCTTGAACTTCAACGAAGAGTATAGTCTACTTTAGAAAGTAAAATAAAAAAGTTATACTCGCTAACAGGGTGAAGTAGGAAACGGAACATTTTGTTTGCGACAGTGAACACAACCCATATTAAAAACTACTAAATATGTTGCACAGTGTTACTTCAGCAGCACGGTGTACAGATACGTGTTGCTGCCCGAGCTCCTCTAGACGCATTGCTTGACAGTGACAGTATGTGTGCCGCCTCATCGTGCGTTAGGGCACTTTGGGGGAAAAGGGGGCAATACATGAGCTGTGCTTATCTGAACATGGAGACACGTCAGGGCAACTGGCAAACTGGCATTATTGCACATACAACAGCTTACTTGCCCACCATCACTCATCATAACAAAACTACTGGTATGTGAGCGCAGCTACCGGTAACAAAAAGAATGGTTCAAATGGCTCTGAGCACTATGGGACTTAACAGCTGTGGTCATCAGTCCTCTAGCACTTAGAGCTATTTAAACCTAACTAACCTAAGGACAGCACATCCATGCCCGAGGCAGGATTCGAACCTGCGACGTACCGGTCACGCGGTTCCAGACTGAAGCGCCTAGAACCGACAGCCACACCGGCAGGCTACCGGTAACAGCTAGTTTTATTTATAAGATGCTAATGACAGAAAATATTGCTTCAAAACATAAGCAGTTTGAAAGGTCTCGAAAACTTAAAATAAGAACTGCGAGCTAATGGAATTTGACTTATGACATATTGACAAAATATTGTACGTAGAATGCACATGTAGATAGACTAATGCTAACGAAAGAAAAAAGAAAACGAAAAGCAACTTACGTACACAACTAACAAGGGGAAGGCCTCAGAAACGACCCACCGATTCGGCTCAAATTTGGCAGGTCGCTTGTGTACAACCTAAAACAAAGGACTCTTAAGATATTTTGGGTCAACACCCCCGCAATTTTGAGGCATTTTTCATGATCTGGTATGGGGTCCGAAAACGCATACTTTTCCAGAAATCGAGGTAAGAAACTTTTACAACTGCCGATTCTGTATCCACATGGCAATCGCTTTTCGCTGACAGCTCCGATAGCGCATCGGGTAAGGTAACTGGCTGGGAATCTGAGAACTCGGGTTCGAATCTCTACGAAACGTAGGCGGATGTTATTCTTTTCGTTTGTATTTTTCCATATCTCAATTGATAGGGATAGAAGGGTTAATAAGGTAACTAAATCAAAAAGGAATGATAATAATAAGGTCGACAAACTAATTTCCCAAACGCCGTGAGTTAGTAAAGTATTAAACTTTTAAGCCTTGTCACATGAGGACAACTTCGAGTAAGAATGTTGCTGATTCTTCTCGAGGGATCACAGATAGCCAACCGCGCGACGCTTGTTTACAGCGAGGCACGGGACAGAATGCACACGGAGGAAAAAAGGTTCAAATGGCTCTGAGCACTATGAGACTTAACTTCTGAGGTCATCAGTCCCCTAGAACTACTTAAACCTAACTAACATAAGGACATCACACACATCCATGCCAGAGGCAGGATTCGAACCTGCGACCGTAGCGGTCGCGCGGCTCCAGACTGTAGCACCCGGGGGGAGTTACGTTGGCCCGGTTGCCTCTTCGTGACATAGTTGTGAACTTGGAAGAGTGAAGGTGTCCAGCACGAGCCTTATAGAAGTCAATCGGAAAGAGTTGTTTTCCGTCATTAGGCTGCCGCGAACCTCTCGGATTCTTGTAGTGATTTTTCCATCGTTAATGCGCCGAATGAAATACGTTTTGTGAATGAATACGGTGTTCTTCCGCCAGTAACATATGACGAGTACTGTATGTAGTTTGTAGTAATTAGCTCGGCTGTTTATGCCGTAGTAACTGGTTATTGTTTATGGTGTCATATCTTTCAGGTGCATAATCTGAATAATGGAGGATATACACCTTTCGACTAGCGCTGTAGTATACAGTTGGGAGCCTGTCACATACGATGGCAAGCGGGAAGTTACCGACGCTGTGTTTTGGTTTGTAAAAGTGTTGCAAGAGAGATGCATTACCAATGCACTACCAGAAGTAAGCAGTTCTGTTTCTCGGCGTTCCAGATTGATAGGAGCGGGCCGGACGGAGTGGCCGTGTGGTTCTAGGCGCTACAGTCTGGAACCGGGCGACCGGTACGGTCGCAGGTTCGAATCCTGCCTCGGGCATGGATGTGTGTGATGTCCTTAGGTTAGTTAGGTTTAATTAGTTCAGATGTTAAGTCGCATAGTGCTCAGAGCCATTTGATAGGAGCGGCTATCGTCGAGCGATTTTTGGAGCTGACGAACGAAATGACTTCTGTTGATACTGAAGTACTATACAATGAAGACGAACCAGAAGGTGATTCAGTGGAAGATATCCCGACTAGTAAATCGCAAAATGGTCATAACACTTTCGGAATCTCCACGTCACTGGAAATATGTGCTTCATCTGTTCCCTATCAGTATTACGAACCGGTTACTAAACGATTGAACTACGGCGCTATACCCCTTGAAGTAAAAGTAAAGGCGGTAGCGCTATCCAGGAATCATCCAAATTGGAACTTACAAACACTGCAAAAGAATGGAGTAACAAAAGCCCTGAAAAGGAAGAAGGACTTGAAATTGTGGGAAAGTGATATCGTTAAAGGAGGGACAAGATACGACAAATACCAGACGATAAATAAGTGGACATACGACCGATTTGTCGAATCTCGTTCTCGTAATGAGAATGTAACAACGAGAATACTTCAGGAGTGGGCTGCAGGTGCAGCGCTTTAATATACGGCCAACAAGGATTTTACGTTTGCTGCCTCATTATCTTGGGCAAGAAATTTCAAATCGGAATATAAAAGTCGTCAGCGGCAAGTCACTAAATACGTCTCTCGTAAGGAGGTACAAAATATAGAACATACACAGAAAGTGGCGGCTCTTTTCAGCACGCAAACGGCGTTACTTATGACCGGTTTTAATCGTGATTACGCGATCAACACCGATCAAACGGGACGCGAGTTTCGGGTGAACATTCGACGCACGTTATCGTATAAGGGAGAAAAACGAACCCTTGTTGCAGTTGGTAGTAAAAAGAAATTAACACATTCGTTCACGGCGCAGTATGCCATCACAGCCTCTGGAAAAGTGTTGCCTAAGGTTTTTCTGTGTTTACAAGAAACGAATGTTACATTTGGTCCTGGGGTTATAGAAGAGGTCAATCGTTTAACCGACTCGTTGAAAAATGTTTACATTACCTGCTCCAAATCCGGGAAACTGACGAATGCGATTTACAGAACATTTCTTGAGAATGTTTTAAAACGATAAATTTCTAATAAGTTTTGTCTTATTGGATTCCTGGAGTGGACAAATTAATACTACAATATATGACAATGTTTATAGATGGCGAGGATCGGCCGACGTGCACAGTAGAAGTAATACCGCCGAACTGCACACCTGTGTGCCAGCCGTGTGATGTTTATTTCTATCGCCAGGTTAAAAACTTTATTTCCAGGCTTCAGAATTGCAGTGTGCTTCTGGAATCCCAGCGGGAATTGCACAACCGCACGGATGCAATAACTGTTCACAGCATAATTCATAACAAAATTTCAGCACCGATTTTTCAGGCAATGATATCGTATGCGTGGTACGCATCAAAGTTGATTCCCGAAAATGACATTTTTAAATCCAAACCAAGTTTGTTTTCCGCCTACTCTTCGAAAGGAACAGTGTAACAGTCCAAAGATTGCATTCATTAGACGTTCTTTGTGCCGTGAGGATATTTGTTTTGAATGTTTACATGACAAATACCATCCATCTAGTTGTTCGAAGAAAAGTGAGGACACGTAACAGTGAGTGGAAGAGCCATTGTAAAGTGACCTGGAGTAACGTTTTAGTTGTTTACTATCCCAAGAGGTTTGAGAAATTTATTTGCTTACCTTATTATCATTCCTTATTGATTTACTTAGCTTATTAACCGTCCGATCCCTATCAATTGAGATATGAAAAAATAGAAACGAAAAGAAAATCCGCTACGTTTCTTCGAGATTCGAAAGAGGGTTCTCCGATTCCCAGCCAGTTACCTTCGCCGTTGCTCTATCGGTGCTGTCGGCGAAAAGCGTTTACAATGTGGGTCCAGAAGCGGCAGTTGTGAAAGTTTCTTACCTCGATTTCTAGACAAGTATGCGTTTTCGGACCCCATACCTGATGGAAAATGCTCTATTTACAATTATCTATCGATCCTGCCATTTTTGAGTCGATTGCTCGTCATAACGTTTAGGGGTGATTTGCACAAAAACGCGGGGGTGTTGATCCAAAATATCTTGGATTCCTTCGTTTTAGGTTGTACACAAGCGACCTGCCAATTGTGAGCCGAATTGGTTGGCAGAGTCTGAGGCCTTCCCCCTGTAAGACAAGAAACAATCGTTCCTCCACTATCATAACTACAGTACTAAAACTTGCCTTTCTGTATGAATAAAGTCAGCTCTACATCCACGCAAAAGAAATGCAGCAGTTGGAACATTCTTTGTCGATATCGAGTTCTCAGTGACAAGGTAGTTAGATAATTGGAAACGACATCAGAAGTCAATAATATTTTACTTCCATAATAAAAACAAATCGTTGATATAATATGCACGAGACACTTTGTTTTCAGTATGTGGCTCTACCGTTCACTTACGTCACGAATAAGAGCAGCAAATAATAGAGAAGGCTGTTAACTTGGCTCAGTCAGCTACGAATTCGCGGCCTCTGCCGTTATTTGTTACGCCAGAAGATTCAGATGACGTGGATTACAAAGGGGAGACCAATTTCCAGCGCAGGGACTGCGCTCGCGTGCGCCACTCGAAGAAGCGGCGAGTAATCCCGCCGGCCAAATGAGGTGTCTCCGAGCGGGCACGGCCAGGATTAATCACGGCCCACCCACCCACTGCTCTGCGCCGTCGAAAATGAACGCGCGTGAAATTTATAACGCCGATACTCGCAACTCCCTTCTGTAGGGCTGCGTGGTATTCGGAACAGGCGGGGTAGCGAACTAGCTCTTATCAGCAAAAGTAAGTGTCAGGCAAAGAAGAACTGTAAATCGAGTTACTCAGCCAGTGATTTTGGAACAAGTTGCGGATATTTTACTTCGCACAAAACGTAATACGTCGCATTATAATCGATGCACACCAGAACAATTATCGTAAGATTCCTTTCTGTCCTGAACGATTCTCCGCAACGTTTTTTACCAGCGATGCCTACTGGGTAATTTTGTCTCTGTACGCCCAATTTGTAACTACACGATGACGTGAGAAAAAGACATAGTTTATAGTGACCATTGCCTGAGTAAAAATCAACCATTGCTACTACTGACAATATCTACATAGAATTCACATCATAACGTCACGACAATGCGGCTGTGTACTTAGGCTGCTCTAGACATGGAAAGGAATCAGAATGGCTAGTTATGAAAATGGTTAAAATGAACAAGACCTTCCTTCGAATTTGATATTCTTGACAACTGCGAATATAATTTTATGAACTGCTAGTTGAATTCTGATCAAAAGTTGCCGTTAAAGAGCACTCTATCGGTGGGGGCTTCTCTGTAAGTGTGTGTGTCTGCAATTATTTGGCTTCCAAACAACTTACGGGTTTGCTGCCGGGTGACGCCGTCGACCACCGCCGATATTTCGACAGGAGCACACTCTGCCATTCTCAAAGCACACCTGCAAGGAGGAATCATTGTGCCAGGTAATTTAATACCTCGGTTCACAGAGGAAAACAAGGAAGATACCACACACAAAAAAAGTAACAGCGGAGTCAACACACAACCAAAGATAACCAATATCAGAAATATCGATAGTGACTATTAATCAACAGGTGAGGCAGCACTAATTCTCTCCCTATGTTTTTTGATGAGATACAGAGCCGGATTCGAAGCAGCATTTAAACAAAATCCACCATCTCTGTTTATAAGGTTGATTGATAGTTTGATTTCAACAGCTTCCTTAATAAATGGTTCAAATGGCTCTGAGCACTATGGGACTCAACTGCTGAGGTCATTAGTCCCCTAGAACTTAGAACTAGTTAAACTTAACTAACCTAAGGACATCACAAACATCCATGCCCGAGGCAGGATTCGAACCTGCGACCGTATCGGTCTTGCGGTTCCAGACTGCAGCGCCTTTAACCGCACGGCCACTTCGGCCGGCCTTCCTTAATAACACTATCCCAATAGCTGGACGTTCAAGCTAGAATCTCCGTGTTGTTGCCTTCCCTTCCTTGTTGTGTTGCTCAGAAGAAAGACAGATGGTACGTTGGGACATTCTGTTTATAGGAAGCCTACTCACACTGACTTGTATCTGCGAGCTGATAGTTGTCACCATCCAGCTCAGCGTGAAGGAATACTTAGTACCTTGGTTCACAGGGCCCACGTCATCTCAGACCCTGAAAGTTTGGCGGCTGAGCTATCACATCTCGAAGTCACCTTTCGCCAGAATGGTTACAGTGAGAGGCAGATCAAACGTGCGTTGCGCTGTCAGCCTTCTGTGCAACGGGTGAATGACGATAGCAACGAAGTGGCTCCTAAGTCTACGGCCTTTTTGCCTTACGCAGGAAGCATTCCCAAAAAGATTGGCCGTATTTTGCGGAAATATGATGTGAAATGTGTTTTTCGACCACCTTCTAAGATTAAGGCCCCGTTGGCGTCCGTAAAAGATGATGTTGGTTTGCGTAAGGCTGGTGTCTATCGTATTCCTTGCAATTGTGGCATGTCATATATTGGTCAGACAATCCGGACTGTGGAAGACTGGTGTATTGGACATAAGCGTCACACACACTTACAACAGCCGAGCAAATCCGCTATTGCAGAACATTGCCTTGACACCGGTCATCCTATGAAATACAACAACACGGAGATTCTGGCTTGCACGTCCAGCTATTGGGATAGTCTTATTAAGGAAGCTGTTGAAATCAAACTATCAAGCAACCTTATAAACAGAGATGGTGGATTTTGTTTATAGCTGCTTGGAATCTGGCTCTGTCTCTCATCAGAAAACAGAGGGACAGAATTAGTGCTACCTCATCTGTTGATTAATAGTCACTATCGATATTTCTGATGTTGGTTATCTTTGGTTGTGTGTTGACTCTACGGTTACTTGTTTTGTGTGTGGTATCTTTCTTGTTTGTCTTCTGTGAACCGAGGTATTAAATTCTCTTGCACATTGCCTCCTCCTTGCAGTTGTGCCTTGGGAATGGCAGGGTGTGCTCCTGTCGAAATATCGGCGGTGGTCGACGACGTCACCCTGCAACAAACCCCATAAGTTGTATGAACATTCAATTCGCCGGGAAAAGTTAAGGTCTCACATTTATTTGTCTTATTTAGAGAACATTTTGTTAATCTAAAATGCAGGATCATTAAGACAAACAATTAAAAACAAAAGTTGGTTTGCTAGTCACGTTGGGGACCAAGGAGGATTAATAGTTTCTCGAACTATACCTCAGCAAATCTCTGATCGCGACGCTACAAATTATTTTTGTACTACACGGTTGTTCTACTTCTTTCACCGGAAATACTAAACCAGAAAACCAGTTCGCGATACATACAAAAGGGAAAACATTCCGAACTTTTATTTGGATTATAGCTTTAACTTTTTTCGAGTTACAGCCGAAAAATTTTTAAAGGGCTATTCATTTTGTGCCTTGGCTGTATTTGTTGACGATCGAGCTTTTATTACCCACGATTGACCAATTTCAGCTTCAAGCCATCTTCAAGTGAACACATTTGAAGATAATATAAATCAGTTATACATGTCACGTACACTAATCAGTTTGCAAGGACATGAAATTTCAGGCTGTACATATACTCACAGATAAGGGACGCTAAGTGCCCCAGTGATGATTACAAACAAAACTCAGTATTGACACGAAATGATAGCCAAGTTATGTGCTCCTCAAAGCTGAAATAATATCGGACCATGGTTACTACGAATAGGACAAAATTAATGTACCTTAATTTGCAACTACAATAACAAAAACTGAAAAGTAGTAATAGCAAAGCTATCGCGAACACAACATCACACACGTCTGAGATGATCTGAGGAGACAGGTATGACGTCTGTCTCAATCCACATGGGTACGTACTCACACATGCACCAGACGTACACCTAGTTAGCCTTCATAACTGCGCCAACATGTCGTAGCATGGCCTCCACAAGATACAGAAAAACAGAAATCGTTGGGGAACCATTGTGATGCATCACCGGTCATTCACTTCCCTCCCGTACACAAACCAAAAAAGAAAAGAAATCATATAGATGAAAGGTGGGTCGAAGGCCTTGTATCATCTCAGATGAGGCCAAACGGGGTGTGTGGTTGGCCTGTAGAGCCAGAGAAGCAATCTCATATCTTTGGAGTACCCCTGAAACCATTCTGACAATTCTGTTTCAGTCACATGTAAATTTACTTGTGGATGTGACGTGTAGTTGTCACCTGATGATGACCTACGAAGCCAAAACTCTACTTTTTAATTAAGAAATAAATAATTGTTGCAGTACACCAAATAACTGTTCTTCTTTCGTTGTTATTGTCACGTTCTGCCAAGCACCGACGGAGAATTGGATTAACGTTGTTTATTTACGTTTGTTGTTGTGGGAAATATAGCGAGCATTCAAATGGAGGGAACAAGATTTTTGTCGTCGACGTACTTTGCCTCCCCGCCGCCTGGTTTTGTGAGAGTTACGTACAAAAAGTAAATTTTCCCTCATTGGCGTATTTTGATGCGCAGCAGCAACGGTGATTAATCTTTGCTCTTAGTTATAAATAAATGTGTAAAATCCATCCTCGTAGTAACGTGGAAGGACCGAGTGACCAATGAAGCAATGCTATCTCAAACTAACTGCAACAGTATTTCAGCTATCTTGAAGCAGAGACGACTCCGTTGGCTGGGACACGTCCACCGTATGGATCCTGACAGATTACCACGTGAGGTGATGCTTGGAGAGATCTCTATAGCCAAAAGACCTGTAGGACGTCCTGTATTGAGGTTCAAGGACTCCTGTAAACGAGATATGGAGAGCTTTGGAATCGACACAAACAGATGGGAGGCACGGGCTAGCATGAGACCAGAGTGGCGTGATGATATATCATCTGGAATAGCGAAGCATGATGAAGGCTTGTTAGACAGATTAAGGCAGAAAAAGCTTCGCAATGCTACCACTGCTCCTGCCTCAGCAGCCAGATACACTTGTGACAATTGCGGCAAGAGATGCCGTGCTGCCATTGGCTTGACAAGTCATATGAAAAAATGCAACCCATAAACACACAGACACTGCAACAATCATCTACCAAGATGTCGTGGCCAATATATAAAATCAGGGCAACTGCACGTAAAATTGAAGTTTTGTGAAATTTCAACATTACGTTGGCAGAAAGATTAGCATCTGTAAACTAACTTATTATTTCTTTTTTTTTCCCAGTTGCATCCGCAATTTGACTTAATTGTGACTATTTTAGAACGTTTTCGTTCATTATCGGACTATTACCAGAGTTGTTCTCAAACAATTACTGAAGTAAGTATTTGTACTAATTCATCATTGTGTGCCCTTAATGTAAGTGCCAATTATACACTGAGTCCTCTTTAGCTGACAAATCAGAGTGTAGTAGACAGCCGGCCGTAGTGACCGAGCGGTTCTAGGCACTACAGTCTGAAACCCCGCGACCTCTACGGGCGCAGGTTCGAATCCTGCCTCGGGCATGGATGTGTGTGATGTCCTTACGTTAGTTAGGTTTAAGTACTTCTAAGTTCCAGGGAACTGATGAACTCACGAGTTAAGTCCCATAGTGCTCAGAGCCATTTGAACCATTTGTAGTAGACATTTACATTAAGGACGCAGAAAGTTGGAAATTGAACAGTTGTGAATAGCTCAAAATGTCAAATGTTATTTCATTATTCATTTCGGAACCACTCAGGTAATGGTGACCATTAACACAAACTGCCAGTGCAGCTGAGACTGAAAAATAAAGAAATAACTGAAGTTTTGGATTTAGTGGCAAGTGTAAACAAACAGCGATACACGAGTCAAATGACAATGTCGGCGACACGCGTAGTACGCTGTGCTCGTCCCACGTGGATATCGCTACAGAGTGCTGCAACTATGAAACGTCCCCTTAGAAAAATTAAACATGACTGTACTTAAACTGACACACAATATCTTTAGCGCAACCCAGTCTGACTTTCAAAAATCCCTACAAAAGAATGACCCTGACTAACATTAACCTATACCTTTGACAAACCACTTACCTCACAAAAATCTTCGTTACTCGAACTACTGCAATACAGCGAGCGCGACTACTGCCAGCTAAATAAAAGATTCAAACTACGGAAGGCACTAACTACTGACAGGCATAGTTAGCAAACGAAAGATTTTAATAGAGAACAAACAATGTATTTACCTTAATAGTGTTGAAAAATCATAATATACATAGCAGTTCCTGACATCCAGTCTTACAAATTTCAAAATTCCGCCATTTCTCTCCCCACATCCACCACTGCTGGCGGCTCACCTCCAACTGCGCAACACTAAGCGCTGTTAACATCCAGCTGCCCAACACTACAATGGCAGACAACAATGCAAACTAGCCATATACTGCACACAGCACAGCCAGTGATTTTCATACAGAGCGCTACGTAACGGTGCCAATAAGAAAACATAAACAGCCTACTTACATAGCCCCCATGCTCCCCACAAAAAATTTTACAAATTTTTTTGGGCAGTGGCCAATACAGATTTGAAAATTTTTTTCATAATTACAATAACAAAGAAATAAAATGCACACACTTATTGATACAATGTTGGTCAAAAGCTAAAATTTTCTCACAGTCCATAAAGACAGTCCTGATCGTTCATCACAGTAAAATAGCAGTGTCTTTCTCAAAGTCTGAGGAGTAAAAGAAAATGCACATGGAAGTAGTGGATTTCCATGCAGTCTTGAAGACGTAGTGTTGTCCTTCCAACGGAAAGACAGTGCTGACTCTTGACATGCAGACAGGTAATGGGCCACAACAGAGCAAACCCAACGCAGAGTCAGTCGAAGTTTTGAAGGTAAGTCATCACAGAGCAGACTCACTGTATTCCTCGTAGAGATTATGGTATTGGTGGACCACCAGAGGAGCAGGCCCACTACAGTCCCTGTAGAGATAATGGTATTGGTGAGTCATCAAAGGTGTAGACCCACTGTAGTCCTTGTAGAGATGGCTGGCAGCCATCCGTTGCGACCGTGCAGGTGTACAATCACCATCGAATAGTCTTGTGGACAATATAGCAAGTCTATAAACCACCACTTGTGCACTCACAAAAATTTTTTTTGAAATGTCCTTAGAACCAGCAATGCTGTTATCTAGTCCTTTGCTGAATTATTAACACATGTGCAAACACTAACAGTCCCAACTTCTCACATATTGTCCATATACTATGACCAACAGAAACGTGTGCAGTGAAATGTAAGTTACAAGTTACTTAATTTGATGAACTGGTGTCAATTACAATTTTATAACATAATAATACAATAACAAAGGTACAAAATACATCATTAAAGAACATAACAATACAGATAACATTTGTAGTAACACAGGCTTTACAAAAGGATAGAAATAAACATATACATCAGTGTTACAGGAATTATGACGTAAGTCAATACATAAAAGATCAGAATAACTTTTGAAACATCACCTTCACACATGAGCATTAAAACAAGCAGAATAAATAATGTCTAAACATCTTTACAAAGTAAATAACATATTATCAGAAAAATTCTACAATGTAACTCTCATCAGATAAACACATAAAGACAGGAAGAACACAAATACCCAAGGGTACACGAACACATAGTGGGATAATACAAGGAAAGGACAGGGTTTGTTTTACTGCATTATTTTGCAAACAAAACTTTTTTTACTTCTCGGAGATCTCCCTTCGTTCTTCATTATTTCCAAAAAGTCCTATCTATACCTGCTTTCTGTACTTTTTTCGTATAACTTCTCAATGCATTTCTTCCAATTCATCGCAACTCATTCTCTTATATAGTCTACCCCCTCTTAAGCTAACTTAAATCTACTGAGCTCAGATGCTAAACTAAGGGACGAGGCAATGCAGCAGCACAAAACAATTAACACAAACAGCAATGACAAAAAATGCAAATTGGCAAAGCTAGCAGCAGTAAATGTAATAACTTATATCTAAACATGACAAATTCACAAGCAGAAAAAAAAGTACACCAAAGACAACAATGCAGATAAGGGAAACGTATATTCACATCTTAATGTCTATGTAATTAAAGTGTTGCACCACAAAAACTTATTCTATGAAATAAATTACCAAATACTTGAAAAGAAAATTATGTATGCAGCTCCTGTGAAGGGAAATGTCTTCTTGTGCTCCCTCATTTTTTTGGAAGTATCACAAAATTATTATTTACTGGATCTGTAGACAGAAAATATCTATGTTAGTACATCTATAAAATTTTATTTTAACCAATGCTGCAGTGCAGCTAGAAACTAGATATTAAACAAAATAGGCAAAGCAAGGCATGAAACGTCATTCACTAGCCATATGGCATTTCATAATGCATAAACAATCTTTCAACTAGCAAGACAATAGACATGAAATGTTTCTCATCATTTCATTTCAGTAAATATCATAAATTAAGAACCCTACAGTGTAATCATGTTTTCAAGTTTGAGAGTGTCGTATTTACAATGCTTTCTACAAAGGAATGTCAATAGCGAGGATAATGGCCTTTTTTTTTCCAGGCGTCTGTCGCGCAGCTGGGTGCCCACGACGCATTACGTGAAGGTGGTCACTTAACTTTCTTACCGAAATACTTACGACAGCTGTTTCCGCTACAGTGACAGTCTCATATAAAAATATTTCACAGGTCAAGAATTTGCGTTACAAATCTGTAGAAACAAAATCCTATTGATATAACAGTGCCCAAAAAATTTTCGTCTGCATTGTAATACATTCACGCATTTACATACATTTCATAACTCTCAAAGTACGATTCTTGGTTTCCAACAACCTTTTTCACAAACCAGAGTCCCTAACCACTACTCATTATTCCTCACCTTATTCGTCAACACTTCTTCCATATTTCATCATAACAGATATGTAGCATAATCAAATAACTCATATAGCATCAGCTTATTGATCATAAACATACCTCAACAGCATAATACACATCGTCATCGCAAAAATAACATCATAACACCTCAGTCAAATCTCAAAATCGTCGTAGCTTTCTGCAATAATGTCAAAACATAAAAAAAAATTCTCTGCTCGTTTCAATAGTGTCATCTACCTCAAACGTACTTTAAAATCATGCTTCGGCCCGCATCTCGTGGTCGTGTGGTAGCGTTCTCGCTTCCCACGCCCGGGTTCCCGGGTTCGATTCCCGGCGGGGTCAGGGATTTTCTCTGCCTCGTGATGGCTGGGTGTTGTGTGCTGTCCTTAGGTTAGTTAGGTTTAAGTAGTTCTAAGTTCTAGGGGACTGATGACCATAGATGTTAAGTCCCATAGTGCTCAGAGCCATTTGAACCATTTTTTAAAATCATGCTCCCTTACCAAATACATCATTCAAAGCTCTCATAGTATCACAATGGTTCCGAAAAAATATGAACAGTTCACAAAGTACAGACAAAATACAATTTCATAAGTGTGAAGTTACCCAACTGTGTAATTGTGTAAACATGTGTCACTGATGTAGTACAAAAAAATGTTTATCTCTCAGTTAAATGATCAGATAGCTGTGTAATTTGTGTGTTAGAGAAATATGGTCCGATGTGTAAAGTTGTATAAGCAAATACCATATTAGCTAGGGCTCCTTGTGCTTGCCAAACACATGGTACACAAGGTAAGGTGGTGGTGGTTGTTGGGATGTTTAAGGGGGACTAAACAAGGTAAGCGTGTACCCCCCTGAGGATTAATGTAATCATACCCTCAGGTGTTACAGATTACAGTAATGGAATGAAATGTATCACGGAAAACCTTTGTATCATTGTACTTGAAATATCTTTAAAAATTAATGTTTTAAGTACAAAATTAATCACTCAAATATGTGTACTGTAGCGCTAAACAGTGCGTCTTGTTGTAAGATAATCTCTGTGGAAGTGTCGTAGTTATCGTCCTCCGAAAGCTAAGTTCCGCAAAAGTCAATGTACTTATCTCATGATAAACAAAAGTGAAATGCTTTGCATATAGATATCTTAGATATTACGCTTCTTGCCGTGATGAAGAAAGTACTGTGCTGTAACGTATTGTTGTGCTACGGAAAAGGCTGTCTCATTGTAGCTATACCACAAAAATTACTACTAAAACATGTTTTACTTTCCAGAATAATACAGAAAAACTGTGCAGATATGAAACAGAAACACCGCAAAAGCAACATTGTAAATTGTCACTCATTAGTAGCGTCGTGATACAATCGTGTAGCTGTCACATAAACTAACCACTGTGTCATCTGGTATCTCACAGAAAGTACTTTAAATCCAGAATGTATTTTCAAGGAAACCAAAATGTTGCATTAAAATCTCATTAGCAGTACCGGTATATGTTCTAAGTATGTGAGCCTTATAGTCGTTACATAATCGTGCACTAACAAGCAAGAATGTACACACACAATAACACTGTGTCGTCTGTTCACTATAACAATGCATTCGTAATTTCTGTTTAAATAAGTTCTCTTCGTTCTTGATTGGATATTTAACTTCTAACATTGTTGCATGGTAACAGTTTCTAAGTCTGACAATGCATACTAGAAATGTGAAGTGAAAAGTTTTATAGCAAAGACAAAGTTAAAAAGTAGATTATCTTTCAATAAACGGTTTTACATGTGAAATGTGGTGTAAACCTTCACTCTTCCTAGTACGCAGAGTTTCAACTTTAAAGCAATTATCATGTGGTATACGTCGGTAAGGAATGCTAAAATTTTTCTCAAGGTTAGCGTCTATGTTATTTTTCCCTGAGCCAGCCGGCGCACATGGCTGCCTGTGGTGCGAGTCATTGTCTGTCTCTTTGTTGGCGTGCGTCGTTATTGGGATTAGGAGACCTAACTTCTACAGATTCGCCTTGACGAGAAGACCCTGCCCTGTTTGAAGCTCGCCAGTTCTGATGGAATTCAGGTCTGTCGTTTTGTCGGTAGTTTACATCGTTTCTTGTTTGTCGGTCATGTGGTGGAGAATTTCTCCCTGAATTATCACTGCATGGTGAACCGTTGCGTCTGAAGTTATTCTGTCTCTCGTGATAATAATAGTTCTGGTTGCCATATTGTCTGTTTCCATGATTGTCTGTGTCATATTCTTTACTACGGAAATGCGATCTTTCTCTGTAACTATTACTCTGCCAGTGGTTGTCATATGGGAGGTGTCTGTTTTGTTCACGATTTGCGTTGTAAGAATAGCCTTGTTGTGTCCAGTTATTATTTCTTTCATCGCGGAATTGTGACGGATGTGACCTGTAATTGTTGTGTTGCTGTTTTCGTGTCCCGCGATTGTCAGTGTCAACTTCCAGTTCTTGTAAGAGTCCCTGAAAAGCTTCAATGTCGTCTTTGCAACGTCCTGCCAAAATAATATGTCGTAAATGTTCAGGTAATTTGATTAAGCAAATGCGGATGAGTTCTGAGGGGCTGTATGGGTTTGACAGATACTGATTCTTGTGCAACATGTCTTCAAAATATTTCACAAGACTGGAAAATTCAGATTGTTCGAAATGTTTCATCATTATGACGCTATGTTTTACTCGGTCTTGTGTAGCTTGAGACCAATATGCTGAGAGGAAGGCATGGTAAAATTCTCCTTCACTGTGACAATCGTGAATGACCGATCGCATTCTTTCAGCTGGTTCATTCTCTAAGTAGCCACACATAAATTCTAATCTGTGCTCTAATGACCAGTTGGGAGGAAAACAATGAGAGAATTGATGGAGCCACGCTTGTGGATGAATGTCGTTGCCAGAATTCTTAAATGTTTTAAATTTACGTGTAGTAATGAACAGCTTATAGTCAAAATCATCATGTCGGCGAGTCGCATATCAGTCACTGTTACGTCGTTTCGGCGGTTCCATTTCAAAATTCGGTGCACCTTGCCAATTTCTTTCATAATTTCCGAAATGCGCTGCGTTATTATTTTGTGGCTGTTCCGTATTTCTATGTCCCTCTTCCCGTATTGGGGTGCGAGTGTCCTCTGAAATACGTAATTCTTGTATTACCTGTGTCAGCTGATCTTGTACTTCCTGGATTTCTCTTTGGTGTTGTGTATTAATTTGATTCTCATTTTGTTTGAATTTCCTAATTTGTTTGCACTCTTCTGTGTCATTAAAGACTACCGGTTTTGTGTCATTCAGATTATCATCTACCTTCATAGATAAATTATTTAGCTGATCCGAAAGTTCAACTACTTTCTCTGATAATGAACTAATTTCCTCCATGTGTCTTTCTGAACCAATTTTCAGAGTATCTACTGTGTCCTTTCAGTTTTCCTGAGTTTTTGCAAGTTGTGTAACCGAATCGGTAGATGCAACTGAGTCAATTTTAGCTTCCAAGGTCTCGTGATTTTCATGAACAATAGTTTGCAGTTCTTTTATGGCTGCTTCGTGATTCTGTAATGCATTTCCATCACGTGAAAAAATAGGTTGGAAATGCTCACAAATTTGTGTTTTTACGTCATTACAGACTTTTTGACATTTCGATTCGATTTTATGTAACTCAGTAGTTAAATCTTCACGTGTTTGTTCAAGCGTGGTGTGAAGATTTTGTTCCATTGCGTCTAACTGTTGCTGTGTTTGTCTCTGGTGTTGTTCCATTGTGTCTAACCTTTGAAGATTTTGTCCATTTGTTTCTGATTTTGTTCAAGCGCTGTGTGTAACTTTTGTAGCCTTTGTCCCATTTGTTGCATTAACTGTAATAACAATGCACTGGTGTCTGAAACATGTTCCTCAGTGCTTTTCGGCAGTGAAGTTGCACCGGCAACATTCATATTTTGACAAGCAGAAAATGTGTCTTGACTTATTTGAGAAAACGGTGAGGACCCAAAACCTGAATCTACAGTATTTGCAAGATTGTGTCCTGTCATTTTGGATTCCTGAGGCGAACTGTTGCTGACCAATCGATCGATAATGCTTCCCTGTTCACTAATTGTTTCAGTGTCTACACCATTATTTGCCGCCCGCTCCATTTCCCTATGCACAGTTACCAAATTACTACTTAGAGCATTAGCTAATTCATTACTCGGTGGCGCTAACACACTGCTTTCGTCTTCACTGTCATTTCTCAGTTTACTTTGGAGCCTAGTATTACGTTTTTCACACGCCATTATTGTCACAATAACACAGAAAAACACAATTGGAAGAGTAAAATAAGAAAACACATTAACATAGCACTGAAAATAATATCTAGTTAATTGCACGTGCAGCTGCGAAATACTTGGTGCTAATCTACATGCATGCCACAACAACAATGAAAGACTGCAACTACAAAGGAGATTCTCTCTACAATTACACGCTAGCAATAAACAATAGCTACACTAACTACACAAACTACAAGAAAAAAATCCGAAGATTCCAGTGAGGTATCCTGGCTGGGTCGCCATATGAAACGTCCCCTTAGAAAAATTAAACATGACTGTACTTAAACTGACACACAATATTTTTAGCGCAACGCAATCTGACTTTCAAAAATCTCTACAAAAGAATGGCCCTGACTAACATTAACCTATACCTTTCACAAATCACTTACCTCACAAAAATCTTCGTTACTGGAACTACTGCAATACAGTGAGTGCGACTACTGCCAGCTAAATAAAAGATTCAAACTATGGAAGGCACTAACTACTGACAGGCATAGTTAGCAAATGAAAGATTTTAATAGAGAACAAACAATGTATTTACCTTAACAGTGCTGAAAAATCATAATATACATAGCAGTTCATGACATCCAGTCTTACAAATTTCAAAACTCCGCCATTTCTCTCCCCACATCCACCACTGCTGGCGGCTCACCTCCAACTGTGCAACACTAAGCGCTGTTAACATCCAGCTGCCCAACCCTACAATGGCAGACAGCAATGCAATAAGAAAACATAAACAGCCTACTTACACATAGTGCTCAGAGCCATTTGAACCATTTGTAGTAGACATTTACATTGAGGACGCAGAAAGTTGGAAATTGAACAGTTGTGAATAGCTCAACACGTCAAATGTTATTTCATTATTCATTTCGGAACCACTCATGTAATGGTGACCATTAACACAAACTGCCAGTGCAGCTGAGACTGAAAAATAAAGAAATAACTGATGTTTTGGATTTAGTGGCAAGTGTAAACAAACAGCGATACACGAGTCAAATGACAATGTCGGCGACGCGCGTAGTACGCTGTGCTCGTCCCACGTGGATATCACTACAGAGTGCTGCAACACACGTGGATCCTACATCTACATCTACATCTACTTGATTACTCTACAATTCACATTTAAGTGCTTGGCAGAGGGTTCATCGAACTACAATCATACTATCTCTCTACCATTCCACTCCCGAACAGAGCGCTGGAAAAACGAACACCTAGACCTTTCTGTTCAAACTCTGATTTCTCTTATTTTATTTTGATGATCATTCCTACCTATGTAGATTGGGCTCAACAAAATATTTTCGCATTCGGAAGAGAAAGTTGGTGACTGAAATTTCGTGAATAGATCTCGCTGCGACGAAAAACGTCTTTGCTTTAATGACTTCCATCCCAACTCGCGTATCATATCTGCCACACTCTCTCCCCTGTTACGTGATAATACAAAACGAGCTGCCCTTCTTTGCACCCTTTCGATGTCCTCCGTCAATCCCACCTGGTAAGGATCCCACACCGCGCAGCAATATTCTAACAGAGGATGAACGAGTGCAGTGTAAGCTGTCTCTTTAGTGGACTTGTTGCATCTTCTAAGTGTCCTGCCAATGAAACGCAACCTTTGGCTCGCCTTCCCCACAATATTTTCTATGTGGTCTTTCCAACTGAAGTTGTTCGTAATTTTAACACCCAGGTACTTAGCTGAATTGACAGCTTTGAAAATTGTACTATTTATCGAGTAATCGAATTCCAACGGATTTCTTTGGGAAACTCATGTGGATCACCTCACACTTTTCGTTATTTCGCGTCAACTGCCACCTGCCACACCATACAGCAATCTTTTCTAAATCGCTTTGCAACTGATACTGGTCTTCGGATGACCTTACTAGACAGTAAATTACAGTATCATCGGCGAACAACCTAAAAGAACTGCTCAGATTGTCACCCAGGTCATGTATATAGATCAGGAACAGCAGAGGTCCCAGGACGCTTCCCTGGGGAACACCTGATATCACTTCAGTTTTACTCGATGATTTGCCGTCTATTACTACGAAATGCGACCTTCCTGACAGGAAATCACGAATCCAGTCGCACATCTGAGACAATACCCCATAGACCCGCAGCTTGATTAGAAGTCGCTTGTGAGGAACGGTGTCAAAAGCTTTCCGGAAATCTAGAAATACGGAATCAACTTGAGATCCCCTGTCGATAGCGGCCATTACTTTGTGCGAATAAGGAGCTAGCTGCGTTGCACAAGAACGATGTTTTCTGAAACCATGCTGATTACGTATCAATAGATTGTTCCCTTCGAGGTGATGCATAATGTTTGAATACAGTATATGCTCCAAAACCCTACTTCAATCCGACGTCAATGATATAGGTCTGTAGTTCGATGGATTACTCCTACTACCCTTTTTAAACACTGGTGCGACCTGCGCATTTTTCCAATCTGCAGGTACAGATCTATCGATGAGCGAGCGGTTGTATATGATTGCCCAGCGGTGTGCCCAGCGCGCCACGGCGTGTGAGCTGAGCTGCAGCGGGCAGTGTGCCAGTGTGCTCCTGACTCACCTACCTGCCGTTACACGGGTGCGTCCTGACGTCCCACGTGTCCCACCTGTGGTAACGGGCCGCTATTCCGTCCCGTGGGCCGCCAGCTACTCCCACAGTGGACGTCCGACTCCGAGCAGGCGTCACGTGTCAAGCGACGTCTCGAATGTATGGAGACATACAGTTTGAGCCTTCTTGCCTATCGTCATCATCATCATGATCAAACTTATTATTATTATTATTATTATTATTGTAACTCCATTAATATGTTGTACAACTGGAAATTTGAACCACACTGGAACTGGAATATGATATACCGTTAACAGCGAACAGTTCCCTGAACCATTAGTCTACACCTACATCTACATCCATACTCCGCAAGCCACCTGACGGTGTGTGGCGGAGGGTACTTTGAGTACCTCTATCGGCTCTCCCTTCTATTCCAGTCTCTTATTGTTTCGTGGAAAGAAAGATTGTCGGTATGCCTCTGTGTGGGGTCTAATCACTCTGATTTTTTCCTCATGGTCTCTTCGCGAGATATAAATAGGAGGGAGCAATATACTGCTTGACTCCTCAGTGAAGGTATGTTCTCGAAACTTCAACAAAAGCCCGTACCGAGCGACTGAGCGTTTCTCCTGCAGAGTCTTCCACTGGAGTTTATCTATCATCTCGGTAACGCTTTCGCGTAACGAAGCGCGTTGCTCTCCGTCGGATCTTCTCTATCTCTTCGATCAATCCTATCTGGTACGGATCCCACACTGGTGAGCAATATTCAAGCAGTGGGCGACCAAGTGTACTGTAACCTACTTCCTTTGTTTTCGGATTGCATTTCCTTAGTATTCTTCCATTCTTCCAATGAATCTGTTTGGCATCTGCTTTACCGACGATCAATTTTATATGATCATTCCATTTTAAATCACTCCTAATGCGTACTCCCAGATAATTTATGGAATTAACTGCTTCCAGTTGCTGACCTGCTATATTGTAGCTAAATGATAAAGAATCTTTCTTTCTATGTATTCGCAGCACATTACACTTGTCTATATTGAGATTCAATTGCCATTCCCTGCACCATGCGTCAATTCGTTGCAGATCCTCCTGCATTTCAGTACAATCTTCCATTTTTACAACCTCTCGATATACTACAGCATCATCCGCAAAAAGCCTCAGTGAACTTACGATGTTATCCACAAGGCCACTTATGTATATTGTGAATAGCAACTGTCCTACGACACTGCCTGTGGCACACCTGAAATCACTCTTACTTCGGAAGACTTCTCTCCATTGAGAATGACATGCTGCGTTCTGTTACCTAGGAACTATTCAATCCAATCACACAATTGGTTCAAAATGGCTCTGAGCACTATGGGACTTAACATCTCTGGTCATCGGTCCCCTAGAACTGAGAACTAATTAAACCTAACTAACCTAAGGACATCACACACATCCATGCCCGAGGCAGGATTCGAACCTGCGACCGTAGCGGTCGCGCGGTTCCAGACTGAAGCGCCTAGAACCGCTCTGCCACATCGGCCGGGCACACAGTTGGTCTGATAGTCCATATGCTCTTACTTTGTTCATTAAACGACTGTGGGGAACTGTATCGTACGTCTACAGGGGCTGGAGGAGAACATGGAAACCTAGTGAGGAATGCATGCATGAACATAAATGCAGACGCCTGTCAAGCCTGCAGATGGCGCAGTTGTATTTGACGACGAATGACACCTTTACAATGTTCACAACACGTTGCAAGTGTTTGTCGCGGTCAGAAGAGTGTTCATTGGACTTGTGAGTGCACCATGTCGGAGCTAAGTGAATTCGAAAGTGGACAAGTTAGTGGTGCTCGTATTCTGGGTGCTTCCGTAAGAAAAGGTGCAAAAGTATTGGGTGTTTCAAAAGGCGTCTCGGAGATATGTACCGCGTACAGGGAGCCAGGAGTGATGGTCAGGGGTGGCATTTCACTTCGTAACAGAGACCTTTGGTTGTCATCCACAACACCCTTAAAGAACAGCGGTACGTCGACGATATCCTATCCCCCGTTTTGTTGCCCTTCATGGCAAGCCATCGTGGGCTTACGTTTCAGCAAGATAACGCCAGCCCGCACACGGCAGTTTTCTACTGCTTGTCTTCGTGCTTGCCAGACCCTGCCCTGGACAGCAACGTCGCGGAATCTCTCCCCAATTGAGAACGTTTGGAGCACTATGGGCCGCAGTTTTCAGTCATTACTTACTAACTGATGACTGTGATATTCACGCCAGTCGGCACCTGCCTTCTTTTTGAATAGAACTTACCATCTTGCTGTTGAAGCCTTAGAATGCTTCCCCTGTCGTATATCTTGTGTACAAGTTACAATAGTTTCATGCTGCCTGGCTTTCCGAAGATTCTCAGTAGTTCTTTGCGAATGTTTTCTACATAAGTGACCTCGTTTCAACTTTGGCTTTTCAGTACTCTATCAAATTCTTCTCGCATTATCGTATCTCCTGTCACATCTTCATCTACTCCCTCTTTTCACTGTATAACATTGTCTTCAAGTACGTTACTGCTATGTTGGCACTCTATACACCTTTCCGTTTCCAGTCTTCCCTTCTCTGTTTAGTACGGACTTGCCGTCTAAGCTCCTAATATTTATACATCTATTTCTCTTTTCTCCACAGGTTTCTAACTTTTCCATAGATAGCGTTTATCTCACCCCTAGTCATGCATGCATTTACAGTTTTACAGTGCTTGTCCAATAATTTAGTACTTTCTGCCAAACCCATTTGTTAAACGTCTATATTTCCTTTTTGTCTACTTCATTTCCCTATCTCTTCCCTATCAACTCTTGTTACTTCTTCTGTCTCATCATCAGATAAGTCCTCCACTTCAGAGAAACCCACAATGTACTCCTTCCGGGCATCCGCTCTCTCGTCTGCATTTAACAGTGGAATTTCCGTTGTACTTGTAATATTACCTGCCTTGCTTTTACTACAGTATGGCTGCCACCGCACTCAGAAATGACAGTTTTTACTTTTCTATATGCTCAGTAGGTCTTCCGACAGCCATTTCTTTTTCAACTTCTTCACATTTTTCATGTAGCCATTTTGCCTTAGGTTCCTTGCACTTAAAGAGCTAGAAATCATCTAGATCTGGTTCCGTCCAAGTGGTCTAAGATCTCCCCTCTGATGTAAACGTTGTCGTGTTCTGAGTGCGGTGGTGACCATACTGTAGTAAAAGCACTCGTGTAGGGTACCCAGTGAGGCTTCGTTTTTTAACAAACACCGCTTCCGTTCGTCTTGTTACAGCGAGGCAGTTCACTCTTTCTCGTATTTGTGGGACATTCGCTGCCCACATTTCCATTTTTTTATTTTCTTCAACATGTCACGGAGGGTGATTTGGGGGTTGGCGGGTGGGGGGAGGCGTGTCGGAACTCGACGACTGGGACGCAATCACGTGACAAAAGTTCAGCGCGTTGTCCTTCGCCGTCAGAACTTGCTGCGGCACGAAATGAAACTGTCAGAAAGTAAACTGCTCCATTATACAGGAATCGGAACGAGCGATGCCCTGTGCATCTGTTGCCGTGATACAAAAATAGGAAACTACAGAAGTTTGCGAACGACCAATGTCTGAATAAACCTTTTCGTCCATCGTGGGAAATTCTGGCAGGCGCAATGTATGGTAATACCGTTTAAATAACTATGAAATGAGCACGCAGATGAGCAGAACAGAATTTTTGTAGTCAGTATATATTTCCTCCAAAAGTCATGTGAATATTGTATGGTATAAGTTTTGCCGTAGGCACTCCGCAGATTTTGAATGTCATACATCTCTAGTGTAGAGCGACCGCGTTCAAAAATATGTCGGATTTTTGTGCAAGTGTTTCACAGGACTCTTGATACGAGTGTGTGGTGAAGAAAATTGCCTCTCAATTTTTGTGTGAAAACTCTTACAGTTTCTAAATAAAACAAACGTTATTAACATTCTACATCTGTATTCTTCGTGTCTTCATATTTACAGCTCACTGTCGCTAAAGGACTTGGAATTCTAGCATGTAACATAGTGGTGTGAGACGTAACTATGTCGGCGCGTGAGAAACAACATGCTGTAATAGGGTTTCGAATTCGAAGAGTTTGTCCTGCCGAAGGAGAAGATGTTCCACGTGTGGACGATGCCAGACCACACACGCGCACCGCGACATCTGCAACAATCCGACGCCTTGGGTTCACCGCCATCGATCATCCTCCATACAGCACCGAGTTGCCCTTCCGATTTTCATCTGTTTCGAAAACTTAAAGAATACCTTCCGGTCCTCACTTTGATAGTAATGAAGCGTTGCAAGCAGAGGTGAGGTTCGTCAGCGAAATCAAACATTCTACAGCGACGGGATCAACAAATTGATCTCTCGTTGGGAGAAATGTGTTCGTCAACTGGGTGAGTATGCTGGGAAATAAATATGTAGGCATGAAGAATAGAGATGTCGGATGTTGATAACGTTTATTTTATTTAGACAGCTTTAAGGGTTCTCACATAAAAAATTCGGAGGCATGTTTTTCATCACGATCTCGTAATTTGATTTAGATTTCAACTTGGTTTATGGTTTTGAAGAAATGACTGCAAAGGCATTTTGCTTGTTTGCATCAGGTATCACAGTAGCTAATTTTTTGTAGTAGGAAATGAAGGGATGGCCACAGCTATGTTTTAGGTTTTGTACTACACTAGATCGTATCGTCGACGCTTTTTTAATAATTCAGTCGGCGGTTACACTGCGAAATAGTTTCCTAGTACGCCAAAGTGAAAGCGTACCTGAAAACTATGTGTTTGCAGCTATACAAGCGGTGATTTATTGAATATTTAATTATTTTCTGGGATGAATTTCTTTTGTTTCACTTTCTGGTCATCCACGTCTTGTTTACTAGTAATACAGTGTTCTAGGATCTGCCTTAAAATACGCACAATAATACGGACGTTATCGATCTTGTCTGCATTTCACAAATGCTCCAAATGTGAATACATTCAATGGATTGGCTCACAGCACCTCCCATACTATAGAATTTATCTAGCACTTGTTTCTCAAAACTATAGCCTTGTAGAAACGTAAATTAGTCCTATGATATTAACTATTTACTGTGACTCAATGGTTTTCAGTACAAAAATCATCTCTTCATTCTACGATGACTGAATTTTTATGAGTCCATAGCCGGAAAAGGAATTTCCCACTGCTGTTACTAATGCGAAACAGGTAATGAGTAATATTTAGTTTTCTTACTAGTGCAATAAGTGAACAAACAGTGCTGTACATAAGTCGCAAGGGCTATTTTGGCTTGATGTTGGTAATATGCGCAGTACGCTATGCTCACTCCATATGTGTTGCTGCTCTATAGTGTCGTGTTACGAAACTCTTCGATTTATCAGAAAAGTAACGAGAAAAATAGTCGTATGAAACTGATAGGTACATCAGTCTCTACAGAAAGGTTTTATATCTCGGCGTTCTACGGGCTCTTTCCAACAATGTATCAGTGTTGTGTCTGTCGAGTAGCTTCATCATTTAGATATTCTGCTCTTGTGTTTTCCGTGTTTGGAGTTGAAATTATTGGCTACAAGGTCCGCCAACTATGCAAAACACTGTTTTTTTTTTCAGGTAACCCAAACATGTTTCAGCACCTGTATGTCATTATCTACGGGATTGCGTTATTCAAATCTGAAATCTGAAAGTGTATTAAGTGATAACTAATCTACGAAAATTAGACCTAAAGAACAGTTTCTGTCTTTTTTTCATTACGTCAATTCTACATTGTACTGTTATGCAGGACCATTTGTACATTATCACGCACTGGTAGTGTCATCTGCAATGTGAATTTTGTCGGCGAGTTAACACATCACGTTATGATTAAACGTAATTGTTCACGTTTCTTTTTGGGAGATCATTTTTCTTTTGCCTTCTCATGAGCAGTAGAAAACTACAAATGAATACTACATACGTTTCATAGAACTGTGTTTGTAGCAAACTTTTCAGTTTGGTTCACGTATTCTCAAGTGAGTTTGGTGCTTGCTCGATTTGAATTCTGTTTAACTTCTCTCTCTCTCTCTCTCTCTCTCTCTCTCTGTGTGTGTGTGTGTGTGTGTGGTTTTTAACTGTTTCTGTTTTTTCCTTAAAGTTCGTTTAATGTGCTTAATACTGTGCCTTTACATACTGTGGTGTAGTTGTGTATTGATTTCTAACATATTTCCTTTTGCTATTGCCTTCTGTAGGTGTATAGCAGAAGTAAAACTGTCTTTAAATGAATGCACTGCACTATGGAAAAGGACACTATTTAACACATTAAAGGAACTTCACCGAAAAATAACAAACAGTTGGAAAGCATCCGCCCATGCACGCACCCACCTATGCACGGACACGCACAGATACATACAGACACACACACACACACACACACACACACACAGACACAAAGACAGAAAGAAAGAGAGAAAGACAGAGAGATAGTTTACACTACGTTTTCGCAAAGTGAGAAGAGATTTTATAAACAAAATTTTACAAAATGTGTGTAGTATTCCTGTGTGGTTCTCAATAGTTCATGAGAACTCAAAAGAAAAAATCTGGTTTGGAGAAACGTAAGTAATAACATATGTTCGAAATATCTTAACGCAAAATGATTGCGTTAAGACATTGTGACGCGTTAACTCGTGTGTACATCATTTAGTTACATTAGTACATGAAAATGTACAAATGGTTCTGCACAACTGTGTAATGTAAAACTAAGAAAATGAAAAACAAACAAAAGGTGTCTTTAAGCCTAATTTTCGTAGGTTGGGTATTGTTGTGTTGGCAGAAGAGCCAACACCGTCTTACTAGTAAAGGCCGAAATGCACGCGTTGTAGCTCACGCAGGCTGAAGTGAGGAGAGAAGGTCTATACTGATGTGAGGTCTGGAACATGGCAAGGAATGAGAATTCAGAAAGCGGGCGTAATTAGTTTGATACTTAACTTTAATCCATTAATGATGAACGTCGCTCTTGACGGTACATGATTCACAATATTATCTGTTCAGATTGTAGTAACTGAATATGGCGCCTTGCTAGGTCGTAGCAAATGACGTAGCTGAAGGCTATGCTAAACAGTCGTCTCTGCAAATGAGAGCGTATGTAGACAGTGAACCATCGCTAGCAAAGTCGGCTGTACAACTGGGACGAGTGCTAGGGAGTATCTCTAGACTAGACCTGCCGTGTGGCGGCGCTCGGTCTGCAATCACTGATAGTGGCGACACGCGGGTCCGACTTATGCTAACGGACCGCGGCCGATATAAAGGCTACCACCTAGCAAGTGCGGTGTCTGGCGGTGACACCACAGTTTTCACGTGAAATAGATTTACATTTCACAGATTTGAATGAAAAAAACCCACTGATGCACAGAGGTGTTGAAACATGTTTGGATCACATGAGAAAATAGGGTTTTTCGTAACAAGGGGACCATATATCTCATAATTTTGTGTATGTTTGAGGTACAGATGACTGTGTTAGATGTTTGTATTTTGTGGAGTCATGTTTGCGCTTACGATGATGGAACATGGGATAGGGTGAAACCGTGTGCCTGTACACAAACTATACCTCTCGAATATCACCAGGTTAACTGCCGGGAGTGACGTTCCCAACCGGTGGATGGATCACCATCAACAGTGTCACATGTCTTCATTCCATGAGACATTGCGGACGTTCTTAAATTTAATGACGGATACTGGCGCAAGCTGTGGTGGTCAGAAACCGTACGCCACTTTCTCCTCTCCTCGCTGGTCAAATATTGCGGGCGAAAACGTCTCCCAATACCGAGGTTCGAACGGGCTACCTGCTAGCTGAGATCCACCGCGCAGTTACAGTTAGCAACCTCGGCTGAAGAGGCGGGTGGGTTGACCAGACATGAATGGAAACACCATCACACGCAGCAGAAAGGATGTCGCTAGTTTCGTTTGTTTGATAGACTGCGAAGTAATATACAGCGTAAGCCGGTATGTTCTAGTTTTATAAACCTAAACGTACACCGAGATAACAACAGTCTTGGGAAACCTCCTAATATAATTTTTGACCTCCTTTTACTCGGTGTAACGCTGCAGCTCGACGTGATGTGGTCTCAACAAGTCGTTTGATGTCCCCTGCAGAAATATTGAGCCATCCACATCTACATCCATAATCTGCAAACCACCTGACGGTGTTTGGCGGAGGGTACCTTGAGTACCTCTATCGGCCATGCTCCCTCTACAGCCGTCCATAACAGCCAAAGTGCTAGAGGTGAAGAATTTTGTGCATGAACTGACCTCTCGATCATGTCCCATGTGTTCCAGCATAAAGTCAAGCGCCGACACGCCGGTCGGGAATGTTACAGCAGAGACGGCTGTGAAGAAGACGCCAGCCAATTGCATGCGGACCGACCCCTATCTAGGACGACAACCTGACGTCAGCGCCCTCGATACGAAGAGGAAATAAACACCGCGCCGCCTGGCCGCGACCCAGTTGAATGATGATGATGATGTTTGGTTTGTGGAGCGCTCAACTGCACGGTCATCAGCACCCGTAAAAAGTTCCAATTTTTACACAGTCCAATTTTTTTACCCAGTCCAATCTAGTCACTGTCATGAATGATGATGACGAAAATGACGAGGACAACACAAACACTCAGTTCCCGGGCGGAAAAAATCCTCAACCCGGCTGGGAAGCGAATCCTGGACCTCGTAATCCAGAGTCAGGAACGCCACCCACTAACCTACGAGCTGCGGACGTCGCCCATTGCTTGCGACACATTATTGTACATTTCTCACAGTTAAGTATTGTCATTTACTTTCTGTAATTAAAATTAATTAATACGATTTGTTTGAACTGTTGTCTAATGATCCAAGAAGCAGGTTTGCTAGATACCTCATATTTGACAAGTAGGCAGGACACAACACCATAAATGTGGGATACAATTGATGTTGGGCGATGTGGGCGGCCAAATCATTCAAATGGTTCAAATGGCTCTGAGCATTATCGGACTTAACATCTTAGGTCATCAGTCCCCTAGAACTTAGAACTACTTAAACCTAACTAACCTAAGGACATCACACACATCCATGCTCGAGGCAGGATTCCAACCTGAGACCGTAGCAGTCCCGCGGTTCCGGACTGCAGCGCCTAGAAGCGCAAGACCACCGCGGCCGGCCAAAATCATTCGCTCGCATTGTCCAGAATATTCTTCAAACGGATCACGAACAAATGGAGCCTGGTGACATGGTGTTCTTACCAACTGAAATTGGAACTCATCTGATCAGGCCGCGGTTTTCAAGTTGTCTAGAGTCCAACGGGTATGGTCACGAGCCCAGGCGATGTTGTGCTGTCAGCAAAGGCACGCGCGTCGGTCGTCTGCTACCATAGCCATTTAATGCCAAGTTTCGCAGCACTGTCCTAAGTTTGTCGTACCTCTCACATTAATTTCTGCGGTTATTTCACACACTGTTGCTTGTCTGTTAGCACTGACGCCTCTGCGCAAACGCCATTTTTCTTGGTCGGTAAGCGAGGGCCGCCGGCCACTGTGTTGTCCGTGGTCAGAGGTAATGCCTGAAATTTGGTATTCTCGGCACACTCTTGGCACTGTGGATCTGTTGTTGTTGTTGTTGTGGTCTTCAGTCCTGAGACTGGTTTGATGCAGCTCTCCATGCTACTCTCTCCTGTGCAAGCTTCTTCATCTCCCAGTACCTACTGCAACCTACATCCTTCTGAATCTGCTTGGTGTATTCATCTCTTGGTCTCCCTCTACGATTTTTACCCTCCACGCTGCCCTCCAATGCTAAATTTGTGATCCCTTGATGCCTCAAAACATGTCCTACCAACCGATCCCTTCTTCTAGTCAAGTTGTGCCACAAACTTCTCTTCTCCCCAATCCTATTCAATACCACCTCATTAGTTACGTGATCTACCCACCTTATCTTCAGCATTCTTCTGTAGCACCACATTTCGAAAGCTTCTATTCTCTTCTTGTCCAAACTAGTTATCGTCCATGTTTCACTTCGATACATGGCTACACTCCATACAAATACTTTCAGAAACGACTTCCTGACACTTAAATCTATACTCGATGTTAACAAATTTCTCTTCTTCAGAAACGATTTCCTTGCCATTGCCAGTCTACATTTTATATCCTCTCTACTTCGACCATCATCACTTATTTTACTCCCTAAATAGCAAAACTCCTTTACTACTTTAAGTGTCTCATTTCCTAATCTAAGTCCCTCAGCATCATCCGATTTAATTTGACTACATTCCATTATCCTCGTTTTGCTTTTGTTAATGTTCATCTTATATCCTCCTTTCAAGACACTGTCCATTCCGTTCAACTGCTCTTCCAAGTCCTTTGCTGTCTCTGACACAATTACAATGTCATCGGCGAACCTCAAAGTTTTTATCTCTTATCCATGGATTTTAATACCTACTCCGAATTTTTCTTTTGTTTCCTTTACTGCTTGCTCAATATACAAATTGAATATCATCGGGGAGAGGCAACAACCCTGTCTCACTCCTTTCCCTACCACTGCTTACCTTTCATGCCCCTCGACTCTTATAACTGCCATCTGGTTCCTGTACAAATTGTAAATAGCCTTTCGCTCCCTGTATTTTACCCCTGCCACCTTCAGAATTTGAAAGAGAGTATTCCAGTTAACATTGTCAAAAGTTTTCTCTAAGTCTACAAATGCTAGAAACGTAGGTTTGCCTTTTCTTAATCTTTCTTCTAAGATAAGTCGTAAGGTTAGTATTGCCTCACGTGTTCCAACATTTCTACGGAATCCAAACTGATCTCCCCCGACGTCCGCTTCTACCAGTTTTTCCATTCGTCTGTAAAGAATTCGCGTTAGTATTTTGCAGCTGTGACTTATTAAACTGATTGTTCGGTAATTTTCACATCTGTCAGCACCTGATATCTTTGGGATTGGAATTATTATATTCTTCTTGAAGTCCGAGGGTATTTCGCCTGTCTCATACATCTTTCTCACCAGATGGTAGAGTTTTGTCATGACTGGCTCTCCCAAGGCCATCAGTAGTTCTAATGGAATGTTGTCTACTCCCGGGGATTTGTTTTGACTCAGGTCTTTCAGTGCTTTGTCAAACTCTTCACGCAGTATCTTATCTCCCATTTCGTCTTCATCTACATCCTCTTCCATTTCCATAATATTGTCCTCAAGTACATCGCCCTTGTATAAACCCTCTATATACTCCTTCCATCTTTCTGCCTTCCCTTCTTTGCTTAGAACTGGGTTGCCATCTGAGCTCTTGATATTCGTACAAGTGGTTCTCTTCTCTCCAAAGGCCTCTTTAATTTTCCTGTAGGCAGTATCTATCTTACCCCTAGTGAGACAAGCCTCTACATCCTTACATTTGTCCTCTAGCCATCCCTGCTTAGCCATTTTGCACTTCCTGTCGATCTCATTTCTGAGACGTTTGTATTCCTTTTTGCCTGCTTCATTTACTACATTCTTATATTTTCTCCTTTCATCAATTAAATTCAATATTTCTTCTGTTACCCACGGATTTCTATTAGCCCTCGTCTTTTTACCTACTTGATCGTCTGCTGCCTTCACTACTTCATCCCTCAGAGCTACCCAATCTTCTTCTACTGTATTTCTTTCTCCCATTCCTGTCAATTGTTCCCTTATGCTCTCTCTGAAACTCTCTACAACCTCTGGTTCTTTCAGTTTATCCAGGTCCCATCTCCCTAAATTCCCACCTTTTTGCAGTTTCTTCAGTTTCAATCTGCAGTTCATAACCAATAGATTGTGGTCAGTATCCACATCTGCCCCTGGAAATGTCTTACACTTTAAAACCTGGTTCCTAAATCTCTGTCTTACCATTATATAATCTATCTGATACCTTTTAGTATCTCCAGGATTCTTCCAGGTATACAACCTTCTTTTATGATTCTTGAACCAAGTGTTTGCTATGATTAAGTTATGCTCTGTGCAAAATTCTACAAGGCAGCTTCCTCTTTCATTTCTTCCCCCCAATCCGTATTCACCTACTATGTTTCCTTCTCTCCCTTTTCCTACTGACGAATTCCAGTCACCCATGACTATTAAATTTTCGTCTCCCTTCACTACCTGAATAATTTCTTTTATCTCGTCATACATTTCATCAATTTCTTCATCATCTGCAGAGCTAGTTGGCATATAAACTTGTACTACTGTAGTAGGCATGGCCTTTGTGTCTATCTTGGCCACAATAATGCGTTCACTATGCTGTTTGTAGTAGCGAACCCGCACTCCTATTTTTTATTCATTATTAAACCTACTCCTGCATTACCCCTATTTGATTTTGTATTTATAACCCTGTAATCACCTGACCAAAAGTCTTGTTCCTCCTGCCACCGAACTTCACTAATTCCCACTATATCTAACTTTAACCTATCCATTTCCCTTTTTAAATTTTCTAACCTACCTGCCCGATTAAGGGATCTGACATTCCACGCTCCGATCCGTAGAACGCCAGTTTTCTTTCTCCTGATAACGACGTCCTCTTGAGTAGTCCCCGCCCGGAGATCCGAATGGGGGACTATTTTGCCTCCGGAATATTTTACCCAAGAGGACGCCATCATCATTTAATCATACAGTAAAGCTGCATGTCCTCGGAAAAAATTACGGCTGTAGTTTCCCCTTGCTTTCAGCCGTTCGCAGTACCAGCACGGCAAGGCCGTTTTGGTTAATGTTACAAGGCCAGATCAGTCAATCATCCAGACTGTTGCCCCTGCAACTACTGAAAAGGCTGCTGCCCCTCTTCAGGAACCACATGTTTGTCTGGCCTCTCAACAGATACTCCTCCGTTGTGGTTGCACCTACGGTACGGCCATCTGTATCGCTGAGGCACGCAAGCGTCCCCACCAACGGCAAGGTCCATGGTTCATGGGGGGGGACTGTGGATCTGGGAATACTGAATTTCCTAACGATTTCCGAAATGGAATGTTCTATGCACCTAGCTCCAACTATCATTCCGCGTTAGAAGTCTGTTAATTCCCGTCACGTGGCCGTCATCACATGAAAGACCTGAGTACAAATGACACCTCCGCCGATGCACTCCCCTTTTATGCCTTGCATACGCCATATACACCATACTACCGCCATCTGTATATGTGCATGCCCTGTTGCATGACTTTTTGTCACCACAGTGCACGTGTCGTACAGCGAAAATTTTGTATTCCTTTCTTCATGAGATACAAGCTCGCTCTCTCTCTCTCTCTCCCTCTCTCTCTTTCTTCTTTATTAAGATCTCAAAACAAGCCTTTGACTACAAAAGATATCGTAACATGTGGAATGAAAAGGAAGTTATATAAAATGGATGGTATCAGGACTTCGTTAGTAAGGAGAAAACACAAATAGTAAATGATAGCAGCTAGGTTGCCAACATATTTAGTAATCATCAACATCTGCATATTTTCATAGACAACCAATCTGAAGTGCTGATTCGTGGAAGTAGCTCAAAAGACTACTTTCGACAGTTCAAAGGATACAGAAAAAGAAGCTATGCAAGAAAGGCTGCCGATGCTGCATACATACATGCGGATCACAATTAACTCCATGCACTACCAAATAAAAAGACAGGTAATCAACCATCAACAAATTCTCATGGATTTTATATACCTCTAGTAATTTTCTAAAATCTTGGCCTTCAAGTATATGCAATTTATTGAGTCCCATATGCAATACATATGCATATTGTGCGAAAAGATGGAGAAAACCTCGGGAAAATAATCATGGAAGTGAATACCGAGGGCAAGAGACTGAGGGGAAGAACAGCGAGCAGGTGTACAGATCAAATCAAGATTTCTGGTCTACCTCATCAGCAGCTTCATAGAAAAGCTAGTAACCATCTGGAATGGAGATGCTTGGTTCAAGGGGTCACAACACACAGCAAAGAGCATAATGGCTCAGATGATGTTGGTGATGGTGATGGTTGTGGTGATGATGATGATGCAATGCATAACAACCAAAGGGTAATTTCCAAATAGAAATTTGTCATTGTCGGATCCCTTAACAAGATTTAAATAATTATTGACCAGTTCCATCATTTCCTTCTCGATGATACTAGGAAAGTTATGTATACAAGAATAATAACTAACCAAATGAAAAATAAGGTAGTCTGTCTCAATGTGGATTTCGAAATAATCTTTTCATATAGCATGCCATTTTTCGATTCACAAATCAGATTACTCGAAACTTAAACCACAAAATAGAGCCAAATGGTGTTGTCAGCAACTTCTCAAAAATTCAGTTTGCATTGTTTTACTAGAAAAGCTGAATTATTATATCAGAGATCTCGGCAGGAACTAGTCTTCACCCTATCTAAAGGATGCAGATTATTACATTAAGAAATACAGGGGGTATATGCAATGAAAGAGCATCTTCAGAGTGAGGGTTAGACACTACTGGTCCCACATGGAATCACTATTAGGTCTGCTTTTGTTCTCATCTGTTACATATATATAGCAGAACATATATGTGTATGTTCAGGATCTCCTCCTAAACCTGTGAATCAATTTCAACTAAATTTGTCTCACGGACAGCACACATAATGAGTATCAGCACTGTGGGATTTATAATGTCCTAACTCCAGCAGGAGGAGAAATACAGGCAGAAACGTGTTTTTTGCAACCTCTGGCATATACACTGCCCTGCATGACAGGTATGTTGTGTGGGAGCTGTAATTCAGGGCAGCCTATGTGTAAGGGAAAAGAAGCTGTTTTCTGCCTTGCATGACAAGCATGTTGTATAGGAGTAATATCAGCCTGCTTAATCGACCTGGTTTTCACAGGAGCTTGTAGGTCAGAGGCAAATAAAAGATTTTCAAGCCCCTGATGTGTAGCCTGCCCTACATGACAGGAGTGTTGGAGTGGTATCGGCCTGTTTCACTGAACTGTATAGCAGGGACTTCACATGCCGATGAGCATGGCTGGGGACTGGCTGAAATGAATAGAAGAGAGGATAGACAGAGCGAGGGAAGAGGAGGAAATGGACAGAGAGAGAGAAAAGGAGAGGGAGATGCATGTGGTAGGTGGAAAGTGTAGAGGGTAGTAGGCAGATGGATCAGGAAGAGGAAAAGTTAGAGATGGAAAGAGAGAGAGGGATGAAGGAAGATATGGTCAGAGGGAGGAGGGAGGAAGGTATGTTCAGAGACAGGAGGGAAGCAAATGGATAAAGAGAGAGATGAAGAGACAGAAAGAGTGGATGGGGAAGGAGACAGACAAAAGTAATGACGCAGAGGGATAAAAATGTGGACACAGAGAGGGAATGGAAGATATGTCCTCAATGTGTGTGTTGTGCACATACACAGGTGAAGTTGCAGGGAAAATATTAGTCACATATAAACGACTTGAAATCATATATGAAAGAAGCAGAAGTAGTTCTCGTTGCCAACTATGTTTCTGTTTTAATTATTATATTCCATATTGAATCAAATAATTTATGTTATTTTTATGAATCTTCGTTAAGTATAGTTATTAACTGGCCAGGGTAGTTGGTCCCGCGTTGTTCTTCCCGTCAACAGATGGCAGTACTTCCGCCAATCTAGTTTACAGTTTGCTCCCTCCTTAATGCACACTAATCCGTGCTCTTCTCTCGCTGGTGGTACACCGCATGCTATACTCGTCCACTGCGGCGCTCGGGGTGAATGCACAAAGTGTAAGTGTCTTGATGTTCATCGCATATTTCTTCATCCAGGCAGTCGTCTGTTGTTGTGTCTGGTGTCGCTTTGGCATTGACTTAGGTTTTGCTGCACTTAGCCCGACCGCTGTTTTCTAAAATGTTATCTAGAACTTCTTTTCCAATGCGTACTACTGCCTGTAAAAATGACTATTAGCTTCGGTCTCTTGTTTTTTTCAGTATCACAGCAGGTGATGAGCATGTGACAGCCCAAAACCGAGCGTGGTTTGAGTACTGGAAAAATAAAATGAACCTTGCAACTGAGGCGGTATTTTTAACCTCTTTTAAAAACAATCTGCAGCTGAGTGGATGTGTGTCCAGTTGCCATATGGAGGCCTTGGCTTCACTTCTTGGTATTGCCAGGGACTCCTCTTTGTTGAGACGACTAGGACAGGGTGACTCGTGAGGATAATTGAGGCTCCACGTGAGTGCATAGCAGCGGCTTCAACGTCAGAAAAACTGTGAGAGCAGTGTGCTGATTTGATGACCCTCCCTACTGCAGCCCAATGGCACCAGTAGCAGAAAATGACACGGACGCGGTCGCCGGCCCACTTTTAAATTTCGCAGTCACAATTAATTACTGTTTGCGATGTGTGCTTACCGATTAGGACAATAGTTGCAAGTGATGCTAATGAGCTGAGTTTATGGCAAAGTGGCAACTACCAAGCTTTAATAAAAGGAAAAAGAGTGCAGCAGTGCACGTTTGAGTTGTCGACCGCAAACACCGCAGGGGAAACAATTACGGCAACAGCTGAAACACCGCAAGTCCTTATCATTTTAATGGATAATTATAGCCGACTGGATTTTAGTTTTAGACAGGAAGCTGATAGAAATTGCTCATTAACGACAGTAATTAAAATATGATCCTACCAGTCCTGTAAAGAACGAATTTCCGGCCGTTAAAGTCGACTGTCTCTGAGAACAAAAGAAACTGGTTGCCATAGCAGCAGCCGCGGGGGAGGAGGTAAAGCGAAAAACAAGAAAAAAGGACACACACAGAGGCAAACAACGGATGCTCCTTCCTGTGTCTGGCAGGAAATCAGGCGTTCAACAACTGGCGAGAAACACTGGTCCGCCGAGTGCGCGTGAGGCTATCCCTTGGAGGAAGAGGAGGAGAAGAAGAAGAAGAAGAAGAAGAAGAAGGGGAAGAAGAAAGACAACAACAGAGCTGGGCCCTTATCAGAGGCAGGGACAAAGGCGCTCCCAGGAGAGATGCGGCGCCGTCGTCTGCGTGCAGTCGGCGGAAACGCGAGCACTCGGCCGGACAATCTTCTGAGCACCACCGTCACGTGATCGCCGCCGCTCTGCTGCAGACGTTCTCTTTCTGGTGGACTCACCGTAGCCATGTGTCAGTATCTTGACGAGTAGCCAAGTGCAGGAAGTAAAAGGGGATTCTTCGTCTCATCAGTACCATTTACAGCAAAGCTTTTCGTAATGGTGGGCATATTCATATGGCCTACAATGGTACTTACAAGGGAACCTCCCCATCGCACCCCAGTGGATAGGCCTTGAAAAACTGAACATAGATCAATCTAGAAAACAGGAAGATGTTGTGTTCAAATGGTTCAAATGGCTCTGAGCACTATGGGACTCAACTGCTGAGGTCATTAGTCCCCTAGAACTTAGAACTAGTGAAACCTAACTAACCTAAGGACATCACAAACATCCATGCCCGAGGCAGGATTCGAACCCGCGACCGTAGCGGTCTTGCGGTTCCAGACTGCAGCGTCTTTAGCCGCACGGCCACTTCGGCCGGCAGATGTTGTGTGGAACAATGAAAAAAAATAAGCAAAATATACAAACTGAGCAGTCCATGCGGAAGATAGGCAACATCAAGGATAATGTGAGTTCAGGAGTGCCGTGGTCCCGTGGTTAGCGGGAGCAGCTGAGGAACAAGAGGTCCTTGGTTCAAGTATTCCCTCGAGTGAAAGCCGGCACGGTAGCTCAGCGTGTTCGGTCAGAGGGTTGGGTGCCCTCTGTACTAAAAAAAAACTGAGTGAATGGATCAATAACGAACTTCAACGGGCGTCTGGGGACGTCCGCCACAAACAATTGCAACGAACTATAACGAACAAAATGAGATTACAAAAAAAAAAGAGCGAACAGTTTAATTTATTTAATTTAATTTATGATTATCACATCCACAAGAAAACCTAAATCAAGCAAGGTAGAAGAATCTTTTTACCCATTCGCCAAGTGTACAAGTTAGGTGGGTCGACAACATATTCCTGTCATGTGACGCACGTGCCGTCACCAGTATATCAGACGTGTTTTCCTGTGGAGGAATCGGTTGACCTATAGCCTTGCGATCAAATGTTTTCGGTTCCCATTGGAGAGGCACGTCCTTTCGTCTACTAATCGCACGGTTTTGCGGTTTGGTCGCAAAACACTGACACTACACTTATTACAGTGCACAGAGACGTCAATGAACTAACGGACAGATCATAACTTTGCGAAAATAAAGAAAGTAAACTTTTCACTCGAGGGAAGACTTGAACCAAGGACCTCTCATTCCGCAGCTGCTCACGCTAACCACGGGACCACGGCACTCCTGAGCTCACACCATCCTTGATGTTGCCTATCTTGCGCATGGACTACTCAGTTTGTATATTTTGCTTATTTTTTTCATAGTTCCACACAACTTCTTCCTGTTTTCTCGATTCCTCTGTGTTCAGTTTTTTAAGGCCTATCCACTGTGCCAACCTATAACTAAATCTGAGGGGGGTGCGAAGGGGAGGTTCCCTTGTTAGCAACTTGTTTCTAATCTGCTACCGAGTTCATTCGGAAGTCGGAGCTCTTGGCTCGAGAAACATTATTTTTTACTCACCTCTGTGACAAACAACAGGCAACAGTCGGATAGTATGGAACACGTAACCTTTTTCTAAATTAAAATTTTCTCTGAAGATTATATTCACACATTATTCATACTTAACAATACTGTTAAATACTACTAAATAGAATTATGAAATTGAGTGCCGTATCATACGTCCGCTGATTTTTTTCTTTTATACGTTATTTTATTTTCTGGTTACAGTCCTTTTAATTTCCGGACCGTTGTACAAAACCTGAAAATGTTACGTATAAAAAAATCCATTTTTTTTACACTCAAGTTGAACGTAAATAGCTTCAAACATTAAACTACAGTAAGTACTACCTGTACATCTCAGTACTAATTTTCCACTGCAAGAGACAGTTGAGTCAGATACAAAAAAAATAAAATATTATGACCTTTTATTTATATGTTTAGCGTATTTTCTTTCTGACATATGCAGGGAGCCAAATGGCGGATGCTGCTTCCTGTGCCTGGCAGAAAATCAGGCATTCAACAGCTGCTGAGAAACACACGGCGGCCGTACATGACGAAACAGAAATTCCATCAGATGCAATCAGCATTCAAATAAATCCAATGGCGACAAGTGGAAATTTGTGGCGGACCGGAACTGCGTTCCGGATTTCAATCTTATGGCTAGAGATCGCCTTAACCACTTCGGCTAAGCCAGCAATCTTCCCATGAAACTCAAATGAGGATAATGAAGATAGTAGACAGGGGATACTACGTATGTAGTGTGCACCACATGAGAATTTGGCCTGCACGGGAAGCGTGCTTGGATAGAGCCGAATGGATAAGGCGATAGCTCGGGATAAGCGCGAAATCCAGGTTTGAGTCCTTGTCCAGCAAAAATTTGTCCCATTGAACTTATTTCAATGCTCGATTACAACTGCTGTCAGAATTTCTCTTTCATCGTATATGCGCCTTGGCGACAAATAATGATACTTACAGTGTAGATGAATTCATCGTTCGACCTTTTGTAGTAATCAGGTGAGGCTGCAAGCAATGAGGATAACGGCTGGGGAGCACTCTGTATATAGTGTGGGACATGTGAGAGTTTGAGTTGGGTGGGGAGCGTGCTCAGACAGGCAAGTCTTTTAGGCGACCGATCGCAATCAGCCACCAGTCGAGATTCGATCCAAGCCTAGCACAAATTTTCATTTGTCACCACTGGATTTATCTCAATATCCGATTGCAGCTGATGTCGGAATTTCCCTTTCGTCATTTATTACTACATTTTTAAGTTAAAGTTTTACCTGATTTCAGCATAACACACAGTGCAAATACAAACAATGAAGTACATGGTAGCAGGCTACAAATTTCTCCAGTGTTGAATGCTTGTTTTTTACCGAGCGAGGTGGCGCAGTGGATAACACACTGGACTCGCATTCGGGAGGACGACAGTTCAATCCCGCGTCCGGCCATCCTGATTTATGTTTTCCGTGATTTCCCTAAATCGCTCCAGGCAAATGCCGGGATGGTTCCTCTGAAATGGCACGGCCGACTTCCTTCCCAGTCCTTCCTGATCCGACGAGACCGATGACCTCGCAGTTTGGTCTCTTCCCACAAACAACCCAACCCCAATGCTTGTTTTATTAACATGAAGACTGAAAAAAAGTATAGTCTGAACGTTACTGGATAACCAACACACTGTTTAATGTATGTCATCACATTAATATAGATACATACCATAAAAATGTATCAATATATGTATGTATGTAAGTATGTTTCAAATATCCTCCCAAAACATCGGAAAGATTTTAACCAGACTTAGTACATCTATCACCCACTGCCTGGAATGATGACCTCTGGGGTAAGAAACAACTACCTATCACAGGGGTGGCGGCGAGAAAGTATTCTAGCATACGATACACAAATATCCACGCTTTATTCATCCAGTATTTGAGAATGAGAGCACTTAGTGATCTGCAATAACCTTAATATGGACTTTCAAACCTCTATGAAAATTTATGTGCCACACAACTCCCACAAAATTATGACAGGAAAAAGGTTATCGTTTACTTCTCTTTCGCTGATCGTGCAATAAAATTGGCGCATCAGGCATAACATTTTAATTTATTATTTCTTTACTACTAACTTTATTCGCAACACTTTTTCAGGCAGTATTCATATGTATCACTGAATGTACCTGCAGAATTACACTATGTGATCAAAATTATCCGGACACCTAGCTGACAGTGACTTACAAGTTCGTGGCGCCCTCCATCGGTAATGCTGGAATTCAGTATGGTGTTGGTCCACGCTTAGCCTTGATGACAGACTCCACATTCGCAGACATACGTTCAATAAGGTGCTGGAAGGTTTCTAGGGGAATGGCAGCCCATTCTTCACGGAGTGCTGAACTGAGGAGAGGTATCTACGCCGGTCGGTGAGGCCTGGCACGAAGTCGGCGTTCCAAAACATCCAAAAGGTGATCTATAGCATTCAGGTCAGGACTTTGTGCAGGCCAGTCCATTACAGGGATGTTATTGTCGTGTAACCACTCCGCCACAGGCCGTGCGTTATGAACAGGTGCTCGATCGTGTTGGAAGATGCAATCGCCATCCCCGAATTGCTCTTCAACAGCGGGAAGCAAGAAGGTGCTTAAAACATCAATGTAGGTCTTTGCTTTCATAGTGCCACGCAAAACAACAAGGAGTGCAAGTCCCCTCCATGAAAAACATGACCACACCATAACAACAACAAAAAAAAAAGTATACGTGCAGTATGTGCGACTCGTGTTACACCGGTGAAGCTGCAGGTAAAAATTTCCTCCTGAACTCCTGGATCGATTGCAACCAAACTCTGTACATATTTTGCTTACTACCTGGAAAGTATTACTATATACTGTGGGGGTGAGAACCACCAACCTCCTGTCTTGGTGAGGGTGATGGACAAAGAATGGTGGGGGAAGGATGGGACGGAGAGACAGAGAGGAGGTAGGAGGGAATGGACACAGGGGGAGGAGGAGACGGCAGAGAGAGGAGGAAGAAGGAGGAGGAGAAGATGGAAGTTGGAGAGAGATAGGAGGGAAGAGGAAGTGGACAGAGAAAGGGAAGAGATGATGGAAGGAGACTAGGGGGAGGAAGAGATGGAAAGAGAGAGCAGAGGAGTTGGACACAGAGAAGGGGAGGAGAAGATGGGCAGAGAAAGGGGAGAGGAGAATGGCGGAGTGGGGAAGGGGAGAGGAGGAGATGGATGGACAGAGAGAGGGCGGAGAGGATGGACGTAAAGTTGGGCGTAGAGGAAGTGGGCAGGCAGAGGAGATGGAACGAGAGAGGTGGACGATATACAGTGAGACAGAGAAGGAGGAGATGGTTAACTGAAGATTGGAATAAACGCATACCCATGTAACGCTGGGCCGTCAGGTAGTGATTACTTGTATATAAAAAAACACCGTATTTTCACTGTCCTCAGTAACCTAGCAATTAGAATAAGTTTATGTTAGCAGTTAAGAATCCCTTGAATGCGAGGTCGCAAGTTTAAACTTTAGTAAGGCTCATTTGAAAGTGTTGTGTTAACAGTCATGACAGGAAAAATATTAGCTGCCAGTGACTCTCCAGGTACATCAGGAGGACACAGAAAAAGAGTGTCCTGGAGGTGTAGGATCAACCTCCTATGGAGTGTATGTGTTACACATTTCACAAAATGGGCATCGTCAATATTCAAGAAATATTCAAAACAAACCATTAACTCTCTCCATGAGCACTGGATGAAAAATGGCGCTCCACAGTGATCAGATACCATCAAGACCGAAGGCGAACTCCTTTGGAGTTACAAAGCGAGCATGACGTTCAATTAGTTATCCATTCTTAAGGAATGCATACAGAATCAATTTGGAGGAACGGGGTGATGAGCACTGGTGGAAGGTCGTGGAATGCAACCGAATGCGAAACAGTGTGTCGTGGAGCTAATCGTGAAATGGCTACCCGTTAACACGTAGATATCCAGAGACTGAATTTGACCAGTGGTTCCAGGTGCTACGAAACGCAATGTCACACACTTTCAGGAGGGACAGATTGCTCTAAAGGAGTAAGATTTTTATACACAATCCAGAAATCACGCAAAAGCAAGTTACTTTGACGAGCTATTGGCTAAAAGCAATGCTCATACCGTAATTGTAGTTCTCTTACGCCCACTCTTGCTTGCTGTGAAATAAATATTCCCTACTGCCGTTGCAAGATCACGCACGCGAGAAAGAATCGTAGGAGACAGAGCACAATAAATAATTTTCCAGTCAATTTACCATATGATGTTAGTTGATCTTGGTACTACTCTCTCGGTATCTCTAATTTCCAGTGTTCCTTTCATATTCATTTCCTCATCAAATCCCGATTGGTCGAGGTTGAAAACAAATTTTTCAGTGAATGCTTGGATAAGTTTATCTCATTTACAAATTTTTGGCACGATGGCGCGGCAGCTGTGCATTGTCTAGTTGAAGCTTTTTTTGAAATTTATTTATCTCACGTCTTTAGATTCTGTAGCACAGTTCAAAGTTATGCAACCGTTCATCGTTTCTCTTGAAATCGCTGTAATCTATTTCACGCGCAGTATGATGTGCACACCGGCCGCTGTGGCCGAGCGGTTCTTGGTGCTTCAGTCCGGAACCGCGCTGCTGCTACGGTTGCAGGTTCGAATCCTGCCGCGGGCATGGATGTGTGTGATGTCCTTAGGTTAGTTAGGTTTAACTAGTTCTAAGTTCTAGGGGACTGATGACCTCAGAAGTTAAGTCCCATAGTGCTCAGAGCCATTTTTGAACAGTAGATCAGTGATTATTATATGTATATGGAGAACAGACATCAAATATACATAATGAAGGAGGCGCTGGCCAATGATCCCTTCAGTGCAAATGCACACCATGCTCGAAGTCTTACGGGAATCTGTGAAATGCCGCGAGTAATGAGAATAATGGGCACGAGCACTACGTCAGTAGTGTGTGGATAACTCGAGAACTTAGGTTCAAATGGCTCTGAGCCCTATGGGACTTAACTACTAAGGTCATCAGTCCCCTAGAACTTAGAACTAGTTAAACCTAACTAACCTAAGGACATCACACACATCCATGCCCGAGGCAGGATTCGAACGTGTGGAAGTAGCGGTAGCGCGGTTCCAGACTGTAGCGCCTAGAACCACTCGGCCACCCCGGCCGGCCGAGAAGTTAGGTCTGACGGTAGGCGCGCTAGGGAAGTTCGTGCAGTCGCGCTGACCACTGTGTCCATATTGCTTAGTGGTCAGAGCATGTGGCTAGTTAACAGGAAATCCAGGTTCAAGTACCGGTCCGTCACAAATTTTCAACTTCGACGGTGATGTAAATCAATGCGCACTAGCCATTAAATGTCATTAATTCCTCTGAGTCTTGCATTCATTATTCCGGCGCTGCGTATGCGAAAGAAAAGGTAGAGCCCTAATGTGTGATACAACAGAAAGTATCCTCCGCTGTGCACTTCACAGCGTTCTGCAGAGTACGGATGTAGCTGCTGTTTGCGTCAGCCACAGACGTGACCGGAAAGCACAATTTGTTGAGGCGAGTGCTCGCAAACAGCAGGAGATTTGTGTTCGTCAGTGACGTGTTTATTGCGTCGCGGAATGTGTTGGCTCGACACGAGACGTGAATGAGCGAGCACAGCCGCAGGCCGTCGGTCAGCGTCCGGTGGTAACGGGACGTCGCGGCGCCCGCTGACAAACCTGTCTGCTGCGGTGTTGGCTGGCTGGCTGCGGCAACTGGAGCCCGCGCCCAAGGACCCGGCGGCAGCGTGCGCACTGCCGGAGGTAAAGCCGTCGTCACACGGACCGTGCATCCGAACGTTGAGCGTGCCGAGTTTCTGACGTCAGAGCGTGGAATAGCACGTTCGGGAGTCTTTCCGAACGTGCAGAGCAATATCTGGCATGTCAGATATTCCGAGCGTGCGTCTGAGCGTTGACCAATGAGATGGTACAACACCACCTACGTCACACGCACGCCGTCTCCCTTCAGTACAGAGTTGTGAGGCGCCATATTGGCATTCATTTCAAGCCTATATGTATATATGCCGCTTCTGAGCACCAGCAAATTGGGAATTACTGGAAAACCCGTTGTTAACTGTGTGATTCGTTCCAATAAAATAATGAGAAACATCATATTTGTGGCAAAAGAATTATTGTAACTAGCATATTATGAGTGTAGGCTACTTGAAGGCAGCGACACACTGAAGATCCACCCAAAACGCATTGTTCTTGGTACAATTTGTTATAATTAAATTTCAATTAGTAACATATCTACGATTAAGGTTTTCAGCAAAGTAACATACTACGTTGCATGTTAGGGGTGTGTGGTTGGTTTAGTGTTCCCGCACGGTAACTCAGCGTTTTTTTTAAAATTTTTTTAACTCGTTTTGTTCGCTTTCGTTCGTTGTATATGCTCGGGGCGGACGTCGTAAGACACCCGTTTATTAGTTCGTTGTTGATCGGTGAACTCAGTTTTTTTTTTTATTACAGAGAGCAGCTAACCCTCTGACCGAACACGCTGAGCTACCGTGCCGGCGAAAAAAGCGTGTTTGGTCAGAGGGCTGCTCGCTCTCTGTAATAAAAAAACTGAGTTAATTGATCAACGACGAACTGAAACGAGTGTTTTGTGACGTCCGCCACAAGCAGATGCAACGAACGAAAACGAACAAAATGAGATTAAAAAAAAGCGTAATGAGTAGCGTGACTGTCCTGTGCAGAGTTGTTTGTTAGTTGACACTTCCAAATTTTTTTTCCTAATTTTAGCGTTTTTATTAGGTTCTGATACTTTATTATTATTAGTTTAATATAAGTGTATACTATAATATTTGATGTTATGTAAACATAAGTTCACCTTGTTTTGTTCGGTTGGCTTAATCTACAGGACAGCTTGCGCTACTTGCATAAAGATATTTTGCTCCTTTTTCTTTTACGCTTCGTAATTCACATGTTGCAAAGATTCTGCTACTGGGTAGGAACAGTGATCAAATAAGACTGACCTTTGGGCTTTACTAAAATGTGGGCATGATGAAATAATGTTTATTTTATGCGGAGAAGTATTCCAAATTTGTACCACACTGTTTGTAATGGAACATTTATAAGCCTGTGTCCTTATTGATTGGACATGGTGCTTTCCTTTACGTGGACGATGGAGGAAATGTGCGTTTTAATAGAGCTAAGGTGGGAATTTTACGCTCGCCCGTTGAGTAAACAGTGTGATTTACGAACTAGAAACATCCCTCTACTGCCGCTGGAGTGCGTTACGATCGCGTACACTACGTTGGGGCCCACGTACCGTATGCACAACTCGCATCGTTCCTGAGCGTTCAGCAGCACGTTGAACTTGGCACGCTCAACGTTAACGTTCGACAGCACGGTCCGTGTGCCGACGGCTCAAGGCCGACACTGAGATACGCGGACGGCAGCGTTTGCCGGGATTTGCGGGCGCCACCTGTGCCAGGCCACCTGGGTGGCGACCACTCGGAACGAGGAAGGCCTACCTCGAATGGCGGCGTCCGTATGTCTCCGTTTTCAAACAGTCATGTCCACGTCTTTCCCGACACCGGCTCTACGTAAGGTGCCTCAACATGTTCCATAGCTATTAACAATGCTATATTGACAGTCTAATATACTAAAGCCAGCGCAATACCATCGACAGTGGTGAACGTATTTTTTTCTGGAAATGGAATTTCATGAAATCAATACGTCGAAGGACGGTTAAACGTTTGTTGCTATTTTATTAACTAGGATTCTATGAAAAACAGCAAAAGAAAAAAAACGGTTAGGTGAATGTTTGAGAAACAAGAACGGGACACACCATGTTAATTTGCTCACTGAAATCCTATCTCTCTTGTGGCTTACGAAAAATTAATAATGATGGTGCGAGACAGAACAGAGGAAGCAAACGTAGTAATTAGAGAGGAATTGCAATTGAAAAAAAATAGCTAAGTGGTGACTGAAGTTTTTGACGAGAGAGCCGGCCGGAGGGGCCGAGCGGTTCTAGGCGCTTCAGTCTGGAACTCTGCGACCGCTACGGTCGCAGGTTAGAATCCTGCCTCGGGCATGGATGTGTGTGATGTCCTTAGGTTAGTTAGGTTTAACTAGTTCTAAGTTGTAGGGGACTGATGACCTCAGCTTCTAAGTCTCATAGTGCTCAGAGCCATTTGAACGATTTTTGACCACAGGAAGGTCACTTGAGTGATGTTGAGTGTTGTAATATCAGCAAATGCCAGCAGTACAATTATCAGGAGAATTGACAAAACAATTCTGTCAACCAATATTGTTTTTAGTGAATTAAGAAAAAAGAATTACCTTTTCTGTTTCGTTATTTTTATTTCGTATGGCATGAAGATCAGTGCTACTGTAGGGTAATATGCAAATAGAAACAGGTAGGAGTTAGATTTCGATCAGCACGTAACTAGGTATTGCTACAGCTGGATGTTCAGATTCTTTCTAACTTGTGATAACTTCGTGAGACAGACATGCATTTGACAGATAACTAGTTATGGCAGAAATAGAAGTACATTTCGAAGTGGAAGCAGTTTTCTGCAGATGTGGTGTTCAATACAGTTGTGATTTAATTCCAACAACTGAAAGTGTGTTTTAATATTTAAAATAAACCAGTGTCTTAGAGCATCATTTATTGACCACATTTTAAAGTCTTAAATATAATTTTCATTGTATAAAATAATGCTGTCTAGTAATATTGCATTTAAGTACTATCCAAGAAATTCAGTCTCAGGAGTTAGGCTCGGCTCTGAGCACTATGGGACTTAAATTCTGAGGTCATGAGTCCCCTAGAACTTAGAACTACTTAAACCTAACTAACCTAATGATATCACACTCATCCATGCCCGAGGCAGGATTCGAACCTGCGACCGTAGCGGTTGCGCGGTTCCAGACTGTAGCGCCTAGAAGCGCTCTGCCACCCCGGCCGGCTCAGGAGTTACGTTTCGTTATGTTTTAAATGTATGTTATGAAGGCTCCCCTCCATGGACCATGGACCTTTCCGTTGATGAGGTGACTTGCGTGCCTCAGCGATACAGATTGCTGTATAGCTGGTGCTACAACAAAGGAGCATGTCTGTTGAGAGGCCAGAAAAATGTGTGATCTATGAAGAGGGCAGCAGCCTTTTCAGTAGCTGCAGGGGCAACAGTCTGGATGATTGACTGATCTGGTCTTGTAACATCAACCAAACACCGTTTAAGGCATGTAACACTATAGCTCTAATGCTCTACTGATTTATTTTGCCTTTTCTTTTATTTAATGTTACATCATTGAGCTACTGTAAATGTGTTTGAACCGATAACACAAAATTGTATACTACTTTCTTTGTAAAAAAAAAAAAAACTTTGATGTCTTGTAGAGTGTAGGAAGTGTAATCTCTGTAATATATACAATATGAGCAAAGGATATGTTTTGTCTTTCTTACATAATCTCTTTGGTTACCTTCGAGGATGAATAATTTTGTTTCAATAATTTTTTTATAGAAATGTTAATATGTGCAAAGGCTCTGTTTTATTTTAAAATGTTTGTTTGCTGTTATGTAGACTGCTGACCTTCACTTAGGGTTCGTAGTTATTTTGTATGTAAAAGGTGTTGTGGTTCTCCTCGGGAACGGAACTGTGAAGCGCGCGCAAATTGTGGTTGGCCTAGGTAGAAAAGGTGGAACTGAGAGTCAGTCGGGAACGAGCTACCAAACTGTGAACTGCCCATGTAAAAGTTGTATATTGTGCTGGTTCCGAGAGAGGCTTTTCCTGACGCTTTCCAATGCCTCGGATGGATGGATAAAGAGCTGGAACTATTCTGAAATTGGTATCTATCATCGCCACCAAGAAATGACAGAGTCCACCAATTCTACCTGAAAATCCACCTACCAACATGCAATCGCCACCACATTGCGCAATCACTGTAATGGAACACTATAGTAATGTACAGTGAAGGATCAGCTTGTTGGATGTGTCAGTGTGCTCAAATATAAGGTAATTTATAACTGAATTTATGTACCTACCTCGATTTTTTTTTATCATAACACCTCTCAGGTTCCTCTCCGTTTGAACTAAAGAGTTTACCGAGTGTCCGTATTGAAAGAACATTAAAGCCTAGTGTTTTAACTAATTAATGCCTCTTGAACATAGTAAAAAGAAAGTTAAAGTGGCAAGACAGTGAGTTAAAGTAAATGATGCTTGCTGAAAATAATTTTCCTACTAAAACTGCTTATTAATATGTTATTGCCATCTTCAAAATTAAAAGTTCTTAAAATTGAGGCTTATAAAGTTTTGCTTAGTAAATGGTTACATTGCTGTCTGTTGTAAATCTCAGAAGGTGAGTCAGTATCTTACAAATATGTTAATTTTGTGTCTCACTGTAGTAAAAGTGGAAAACTGCAATAGTGGAAAGTTACATACTCATGCTTGCTAAGCACTTGTTTCTTTTGGGTATTGAAAGTGCATATTAATAGTGTAATAGGATCCACAGGTTATCCTTTATGCTCATGATAAATAACAATCAATAGAAAAATCACTATTTATGAAAACAATAAATTCTTTATTCAAAAGACAGTGAGAAGTAACCTGTTAGTGAATTCCAATTAACTTTCATTCTAAATAGAATAATATTTAGTTGAGAGAGACTTAACCTGTGATCAGTTCATAATTTTGCAGCCATCTACATTTACAATTTTATGTCAGCTAGGAAAAAGTTTGAAAAGTAATACTGAACTTATGTCCAATTTGGGATTCTACAGTGTATATTAATTGTAATGTTATAAAGAACATTCAGTTCGAATAAGCCCTGAAAGGAATAGTGTGTATTGTTATCTGCTATATTTATGCAAATAATTTGTTCAACTCTGTCAATTCCAGACTTAACGTTAACATATGGAGGTGTCAGAGTTCATTGCAGCCGACCGCGGTGGTCTATCGGTTCTGGGCGCGCAGTCCGGAACCGCGCGGCTGCTACGGTCGCAGGTTCGAATCCTGCCTCGGGCATGGATGTGTGTGATGTCCTTAGGTTAGTTAGGTTTAAGTAGTTTTAAGTTCTAGGGGACTGATGACAACAGATGTTAAGTCCCATAGTGCTCAGAGCCATTTAGTTCATTGAACTCGCGTGTGGCAAAATATAGGTTGTGTTTGTCTGTTAAACTTATTCATACCTACTTTCTTAAACAAGAATGTTAATCATTCTCTTGCCTAATTAGGCTGGCGACCGTTTTCTTTATTCTTTAAACAGTGTAGCTAGGTAAAATATTATTTGTTACTGTTTGAATATTTACGTAATTCTGGCTTTCACTTCAGATAAGCCAACTCCGTTAGGTACAACACGGTCAACATAACAAAATTCCTCTCAGAGGGTATCACTGCTGTGCTTCTTCATACTATAATTACTTGAATAAGAATAATTTCATTATATGAACTGCCTTCAGCTTTGAGGTTATGATATAGTAGTAGCAGACGGTAGTGGCATAGGCTTCCGGATTTTATGGACCTTACATGAACTTGATCCATAACGACAGGACGATACAGTATGAGATCCTCAGAAAATAATAATTATATTATATCAACTAAAGGCAATTGCGGTTAATCTCATGTACAAAAACCTAACAAAACAATCTCTACCTATATGTACTCGCAAGAACAAACAAATTAAGGAAACGCATTTTGGAGATAAACCGAGCTGGTGGTTAGTCATATCATAAAACTCCCATTTAGCAAAAAAACGGCGAGCTTAAGTGCAGAGAGGGATAAGGCCAGAACAATACATTATTCCTTTTAACGTAAATAAGGCCAGGACCAAGGGTAAGTGGCTGCACGTCATTAAGAGGGCTAGGCTGCGACACAGTAAGAAAAATAAAAATGTTTATTCACCTCTAGCGAGACGGTGATTGGCTGAAGCCATACTTGGCGACGCAGACGCGACGCGGTGGGGAAAAAACCCATTATATAAAAGCATTTTGAGACCTAAAATTTCTATCTTTCTCTCTCTCTCGTCTCGTGGCGCACCGCACAAGTGTGTGGAAACAAGTGAGGGCACTGAGAGCTTTGCTTTCTGTGAAGTAAGGACGATACGCTTCATGTATGGTGGCGACAGATAGCAAAGCGGCAGCTAATTATTATTGCGGGAATTTTTGCATGAAAGGAAATTGTGTACGTCGCTCCAACCCATAGCAAGTGTGCAATAGCCGGGAAAGATTAACGGTCTATGTAAAGCAGAAAAGTTGCGACTGAGTGCATTCAGTCAAGGCCAGAGTAGAGAATTAGCGTTTCAGATCCAGCACAGAGACAATGCCTTTGCAGATGCCGCTTGGTAAAGTACTATCGCACATTAGGCCACAGTAAATGTGAGTCTAGATTTGTTCACTCCATCAGTCTGGAACCCCGAGACCGCTACGGTCGCAGGTTCGAATCTTGCCTCGGGCATGGATGTGTGTGCTGTCCTTAGGTTAGTTAGGTTTAAGTAGTTCTAAGGGACTGATGACCTCAGCTGTTAAGTCTCATAGTGCTCAGAACCATTTGAACCCTTTGAGCCATTTGTTCACTCCAACTTGCGCATGCTTTGACCATTGAATATCAAAAACTAGGATACTAACCTATCCTCACATTGAGTACAACAGAGTTTTTTTTTCAGTGGTTCAAAAAGTAAATTTATTCTCCACCAACTCAGTGCATTGACCAGCTATGACAACGTAGATTTAAATGAGCTGATGAGGATTTTTAATACTTATTCTTTCATGTGATAAAAAATTTCATGCATAGAGATAACGATTTTAGTAATCGTAATTTCAATATGTTCCAGAATTAAATATTTTGTTATTGAGTGTCAAAAGTAATTGAACGTGACTTGTTTTTTCACTTGACCCCTGAAAGCAACAGTTGATAAATTATATGTAGGATAAAAAAAGGGAATAGCTGTGTTGTCTTTCTAGAATAGACCCCAAACTTTCACTTTTATTAATTCATGCATTAATTCATGATTTTTGTTACAATCTGCACCTGATATTAGCTACCTTACAGGGTCCGGGGCATATTTATTTAGAATGTCTATTTGACACCCTGTGCTTGAGAAGACAGTTCAGAAGTTTTGTCCATTTGCGCGCTAAGTGGTAAGCTAAGTTTGCACACATTAGTACACTCACTGTGCAGATACAAAGGTCGGACGTACGACAACCCGTGCTGTGCTAGCATTATGAACGACTGAAAGGAAGGGAAGCGTAAAATATTCCAGAAGTAAAATAGTTCCCTACTCGGATCTCTGGTCAGGGACTATTCAGGAGGACATCGTTAGCAGGAGAAACAAAACTGGCGTTCCTTGGAGCGTACTGTTAAATTACAGATCTCTTAATCACGCAGGTAGATTAGAAAACTTAAAAAGAAATATGTACAGGCTGCAGTTAACGTAATAGGTATTAGTGTAGTTCGGTAGCAGGAGGAACAGGACTTTGGGTCAGACGAGTACACAGTTGTAACTAAAAATCAAGTAGCAGTAATGCAGGAGAAAGTTTGATATTGAATAAGAAAAAAGAGTTGGTATGCCACGTAGCTCCCCAGGTGACGAAGAGATTGAAGAAATATATGACCAGGTAAAAGAAATAATTCACTTAGTTAAGGGAGACTAAAATTTGTAACGGCAGACTGGAATTCGATAGCAAGAAAGGAAGAGAAGGAAAAATTGTAGGTGAATATGGACTAGGGGAAAGAAATGAAATAGGAAGCTGCCTAGTAGAATTTTGTATAGTGCATAATGTTATCATGACTAACGCTTGGTTTAAGAATCACGAAAGAAGATTTTATGTGCGGAACAGACCTGGAGATACTGAAAGTTTTCAAATTGATTGTATAATGGTCACAACGGATTTTAAATTGTAAGATAGTTCCAAGGGAAAGATGTGGACTCTGACCACAATTTATTGGTTGTGAACTGGAGATTGAAATTAAAGAAATTGCAAAAATGTATGAAATTAAGGAGATGGGAGCTGGATAAATTGAAAGAACCAGAGGTTCTTGAGAGTGTCAGGGTAGCATTACGGAACGGTTAATAATAACAGGGGAAAGGAATACATTAGAAGACGAATGGGTAGCTTCTCAGAGATAAAATACTGAAGGCAGCAGAGGATCAAATAGGTAAAAAGACAAGACTTAGTAGAAATCCTTAAATAACACAGGAAATACTGAATTTAATTGATGAAAGGAGAAAATGTAAAAATGTGGCAAATGAAACAGGTGAAAGTGAATGCAAAAGTCTAGAGAAACAATCAGATTGGCAGGAAGTGGAAAATGGCTAAGCATAAATGGCTAGAGGATAAATGTAAGGGTTTAGAAGGATATTTCACTCGGGGATAGATAGATGCCACCTACAGGAAAATTAAAGAACCCTTTGGAGAAAGGAGAAGCAGTTGCATGAATATCAAGAGTTCAGATGGGAAACCAGTCTTAAGCAAAGAAGGGGAAGCTGAAAGGTGGAAGGAGTATATAGAGGGCCTATACAATGAAAATGAATTTGAGGCACTGTTACAGAAATCTAAGAGGACGTAGATGGAGACGAGATGGGAGATGATACTGCGAGAAGAATTTGATAGAGAACTGAACGTCTTAAGTCGAAACAAGGCCCCAGGAGTAGATGATTTCTGTCAGAACTGCTAATAGCCTTGGGAGAGTCAGCCATAATTTCCAAAGAAAGCCGGTGTTGACGACTGTGAATATTACCGATCTATCAGTTTAGTATGGCATGGGTGCAAAATACTAATGTGAATTCTTTATTGAAGAACTTGTTGTAGCCGAAGTCGGGTAAGATCAGTTTGGATTAGGGAAAAATGTGGGAACACGCGAGACAATAATGACCCTATAATATATTTTAGAAGATAGGCAAAGGAAAGGCAAACCTACGTTTATATCAATTGTAGACTTTGGGAAAGTTTTGACAATGTTGACTAGAATACCCTCTTTGTAATACTGCAGGTAGAGGGGGTAAAATATAGGCAGTGAAAGGCTGTTCACAACTAGTACAGGAACCAAACGGAAGTTATAAAAGTGGAGGAGCATGAAAGGGAAGTAATGGATGAGACGGAGGTGAGACAGGGTTGTACCCTATCCTCGATGTTGTGAGCAAGCAGTAAAGAAAGCGGAAGAAAAATTTGAAGTAAGAATTAAAAGTTTAGGGAGAAGAAATAAAAGTTGTCGGGTTTGCTGATTCCATTGTAATCCTGCCAGAGACAGCAATGGGCTTGGAAGAGCAGATGAACGGAATTTACAGTGTCTTGAAACTAGGATATAAGGCGGACATAAACAAAAGCAAAACAAGGATAATGGAATGTAGTCGAATAAAATCAGGCAATGGAGGAAGACTTATATAAGGAAACGAGAAACGTAAAGCAGTAGATGAGTTTTCTTATTTGGGCAGCAAAATAACTGATGATAGAGAGGATATAAAATGTAGAGTGGAAATGGCAAGAAAGATGTTTCTGAAAAACAGAAATTCGTTAACGTCTAATAGAATTAAGTGTTAAGAAGTCTTTTCTGAAAGTATCTGCGTGGAGTGCAACCATTTATGGAAGTGAAGCATAAACAGTTTAGACAAGAAGAGAATAGAAGCTTTTGATCTGAGGAATAATATTCTTCCACAGGCATGAGTCTCAACTTCATCTTCGATAAGGATAGAAGCTGAAGCAACGAACTAAAATTTGTGCTACAGCTGGGACGTGAATACGGTTCGCTCGCTTTCTAGGCAGGCGTGCTAGCCGTTACACCACCGCAACGTTGTGGCTACCATACCTGCACTTGCAACCTGCACATAGGCAGTCCGTGCAGCTGTTTTAGGCATAACGCTATGGTAATGTAACGGCCAGCACATCCTGCCCTGTAAGCAGGAGATTCGTGTTCAAGTCCCAGCTGTGGCACAAATTTTAATTCGTCGATTCAGCTTCTATCTTTGTAGAAGCTTTTGAAGTGTGGTGCTACAGAAAAATGCTTAAGATTACAAGGGGAGATCACGTAACTTATGAGGAAGTACTGAGTAGAATTGGGGAGAAAAGAAATTTGTGGTACAACCTGATTAGAAGAGGGGATCGGTTGATAGGTCACATTCTGAGACATCAAGGCATCACAGATTGATATTGGAGGGAAGTGTGAGTGGTAAAAGTTGTAGAGGCAGACCAAGAGAAGAAGACAGTAAACAGATTCAGAAGGTTGGTAGTTGCATTAGTTATTCCGAGATGAAGAGCCCTGCACAGAAGCGTGTAACATGGAGAGCTGCATCAGGCTAGTCTTTGGACTGAAGACAACAACAACAACAGGACGAAGATACGCATGGATCCATATCCTGATGTTTCAGGCATATTCTGAGGCCAAACAGCGCTTTATACTTGCTTATAGATTACGAAACATGCAGTATTATTTGAACAATTAGCCTCCGTCATGATAAACATCACCATGTAATTTTTGGTAGCATTTTATGATGGTACTGATTCTCTCGACTCTAACTGCTGTTTTCCAGCGGCAGAGTGGTAGTGGAGGAAACAGAGCGTCCATCATTGCCGACCAGGTAAATATTTCCGTCCATGAACTGATTTTGTCTGCATATCTCCGGTGTTCCCAAGTTTCCGTGTTGGCGTATCTCCAACACCAGTGCGGCAGACCCACATTCCGCAAACATCTCATAAAACTGACTGGGTAAATGACGGCAGCCAACAAGGAGTGAAACGTTGGAGTGTTGACGTAGAGATTACACGAAGTGAGTTACAAATGTCGCTCCACGCTAAGACCATTGCGCGACAGCAGTGGTTCATTGTCATAAGAAAATACATGTTTCGTGTTTCCTATACACACAGTTCTGCTGTGATATTGCTAACAGTCAGCTGTGTGTGAGTGAAATGGCACGGCAACTGCAAACTTACTCCAAAGTTGAAGTACAATATGACTTGTGAGCAAAACGTCTGCAGTGCACACCTTGAAATTTTGGCTGTATATGGGCCAAACATAATATCGCATCCATTCGTGAAATGGTGCCAATAGTTTAACTAAGGCCACACAGAAGTGGATGATACTGATCGAGAAGGAAGACCATCAACATTGACCACAGACGATAAACTCCACGCAATCAAGAAACTGATCCGCAGCAAACGCTGAGTGACTATTGTGGACAATACCCATCTCAATAAGCAGTGCTCATTGCATCGTCCGAAATAGTCTGCAGTATAAGAAATTGTGCTCCCACAGAGTTCCGGAGTCACTGTCACCTGCATACAACGGCACAAGGTCTATGCCGTCTCTGGAACGTAACTCCGTGGTAGGCAGTGGTTTATAAAGCCGCATCATTACGGGAGATGAGAAATGAATCCACCATTTCACGCCTGCAACAAAGGAAGCGTCCGTGGAATGCGGACACCCTTTCTCGCTTCCGCGGAATTGCGTCATCAGCAGGAAAGGTCATGGCCACCCTTTTCTTCAACTGTGAAAGAGTTGTGTACCCAGAGTTTATGGCAAAGAGCACACCATTAAGACAGATTCGTACTGTACAGCCCTGAAATTGCTGCACAAGGCCTCAAAGAGCAAGAGGCATGGAAAGTAAAGCAAAGGCATTGTTCTCCTGCGACAAAGTTAACACCCCACGCGGTGCACACAACAAATGCTTTGCTCCGACGTTTCCGCTGGCAGGTTCGGAAGAGTCCGCTATACAGTGCAGAATTCCATTTTTTTCTGCGTGGTGAAAGAACGTATGAGGGAAGAGATATTTTCTAAGGATGAGGACGTTCACACAACGTTTCCCCACTAGCTCCGTGGCCAAGGAGTGGATTTCTAGTATCGGGGAACTGAACGATTGGTAGACCTTTCCAGCACTTGGTGGCTATGTTGAAAAACACTGTCATGTATTTGTGATATTTTCAAGAGTAGAGCAGCATTAGACAAAAGGTGCTTACCTGCCATAAAATGTGTAAGTTACTTTTTGCAGTTCCGTAGTTAACTGGAGTCTCTATGGAAGGAATGGCGATCAAATTCTGGACCGATCATCTCCGGGCGAATTCAAAATTAATCAGTTCTCGACCGATTGTAAGATTTTTTCTTTCTGTACTTTTTCGATTCTTACACCTTCGGCTAATAGTTGCTGAAGCGAGAGGAGATAGTCGTAAGGTCTTAATTACCACCTCGAAAACATCCAGCTGCGAGCATGAAAACTGTGGAAGTGTTAATTCTTCTCTACATATTCAGCGTTTAATGCGATACCATTTTCCCCAACGACGGTTGTCTTGGTGTACGTCTTCGTTGTAGAGGTTTGCGTCCCAAAATTACTGTCGTAGTGCTCTCAGGAGCTCTTTGTTCCAGTATTATGCACATACGCAAGAATTTCTTAATAACAAAAGGGTAAATACAAGGAAGCAGTTACGAACAAATGCTAGGAGCTTTTTTGGTTTATGCTTTTCAACGTCATAGTAACTGGGACGGTTGTTGTGACGGTTTACCAGCTCTAGCCCGTGTTTATCGTGCCGTGCCATCACAGCATCCTGCAGTTCCTCGTCTGAGATAGGCACTGGACAACAGTCTGTACAGCTCGTCGTCCAGCCAGTCAAACTGTATTTAGGGAAATTTCAAAATTTCTTCAGTGCCATCTGAGTTTTATGATCAATTGTGACGAGATAGTATCGTCACCATAGCAGAACTATTTGTTCTCACGAATTGCCAGCAGCAGATGTGCGTAGCCAACAGGAGCCTTGGGGGAGAAATCGTGTATCGGTTACTGCAGCCACACGCCCTTAACGCACAGATGTTTCGGACGCGCTTCGCCGCCCACTCCTAGGTGGACCTACGTCCCACATTTTCACCTGTTACACCCTCCAAGACTGACAGACTGCTTGGGAGCGCCCATGCGGAAATAAAACATTATTCTTGAAACGGAATTTTTGCTTTCTTCTTTGGCATTTGCCAGTGCTCATTCCTCAGTCTGTCCTCCATAATTACAAACTGTGCACCTGCACAACAAATCGGAAGATACTGTGAAGACTAGGATTGTCAGTTAAAAACGAAAGAATGTGAATTATGTCACTTCAGGTCTTTCTGCACCACGAGAATATGATGCCGCCACGACTAATCTACTTAACCAACTACGACTATCCGAGCCTACAATCCAGGTTTCATACCAACTCCCTTTCACGTTTTCTCTGAAGGCGAAGAGGTTGGACAGACATTATTTCATCTAATGTGAGGAACGACAGGACACAACGGTGAGCTGACTCGCCAGACGGGCTGCACGCTCATTTGTAAACGAGATATAAAGGCCAGTATATCGCCTTCAGAAATACCTCATCAGCCACGCTGTCAGTGGAATACCTTCAAATTAAAAGACAGCATCTCATTCACAAAATATGAAAACTGATTAACTGTATTAGAACATTTTACAGTTGACGGCAGTGTTGCATGAGGAATTTAATTTTATTTCACGCCACCTAAAAACAATGCCATGTAGGCTGTTGTAAGCAATTTAATGCTACCTGATTATCATCAGGAGTAATGAAGAAAGAATCGGTTTAACAGCAGGTCCTGAAAACTGTTCGAAAAAGTTGTACGCTGAAATCGCCAGGTCGTGAGTAGGATATGCAGAACGGAGCAATGAATATGAATTACCGTGTTATCTTTCGACAAAGTTTGCTGCTTAGATCCAACAAAGAATGTGGGACCTACTAATAGGCCTTATGGAACAAGGCATCAATTCAGCTTACGTTAGTTAAGTTCCGATTACACATCATCTTGTCCTATGGTAAAATAAATAATAACTGACACACTGAAAAGAATGTAAAAATTCACAAATGACAATGAAGTCATAGAATTACTGTACTTGGGGCAGTTAAGGACTGAGTCAATAAGCAAGGAATAAAAGGAAAAGTAAAACTGATGTGGAGTGCTTTTGGCAAACTAAAAAAAGAACAGAGTTTTAACAGGAGCTTCCACTGGGTCCAGAACCGAAAGAATGAATTAGTGCAACTTGTCAGTTTTGACAAATTGCAAGGTCATGAACTTTTAATACGAAACTCATTCAAAATCTGTTGGTGTCGTACCGAATGATGGATATAAATTAACGCTCACTTGGAGAAGTCGTCGTCGTCGTCGTCGTCGTCTTCTTCTTCTTCTTCTTTTAGTGTTCATCCCTGAGGTTGGTTTGCAGCAGAAGGCCATTCCTCTCTCCTGTGTGTCTTTCTCTTCGTTTCTTCATACGTGTTACATCCAACATCATTCATGATCTGTTGCATGTATGATAACCTTGGTCACCCCGCCGATTCCTTCCCTCAGTAGCTTCTTCTGCTATTGTTCCAATGATGTTGTTGTGCCTTAGGATGTGCCCTACAAGTTTGTCTCTTCTTCTTTGTATGTGCTTCCACCGAGATCTGGTTTCCTGTACTCTTCTAAGCACCTCTTCATTTGTTACTTTGTCTCTCCAGCTGATCATCATCCTTCTATAGCACTACATCCCCAGGGCCTCTAGCCGTCTTCCCTGTTCTCCTCCCGTTGTCCAAGTTTCACATCCGTAGAAGTAGGAAAATGAATCTGGGAACAGATATGAGTGTAAAATATAATAATGATTTAACTGAAAATAATATGGCGGCGAATGCGACATGCACTCAAGCGAATGCATATAGGAAGCCACCTGCTGGATTCGAAGACGTAAGAAAAGACCGAGACGGCAAAATGGTGGAAGGTGGGTGAATGGCGTTAGAGATAGCTTAGGACCGTAATGCATTTGCAGGTCTAAAGGGGGCTTTTATTCACGTGATCGTAATAAATCAATATTTTTCAAAGAATTTATGTGACCTTACTAGACTTTGCGCTGTGAAGAGTAGTCTAGATGTGAGAATATATACAAAGAAATTATTCGCTGGGCACTCTCTAAATAAGTTTCAGCTTATACATTACCAGTGTCCACCATCAGTATACAGCCAAGAAAGGTGAGGTTTACCTGCAAAAAGAAAAAACAAGACTTAATATACAAGAGTGGTCAAGCTGATGAAGCTAAATTAAAAGTACTTAATTTCATAAATTTTAACGTCAGTATCACAGATTAAAAACTGCCCAAAAACCAATAAGCCTGTGTAGGTGAGATCGAATAAACGAATCATTTGTGTTCAAAGTTCCTGGCCAAAGCACCTACCCACTTTCAAGGAGGTTCTGACATCCGACCACTGGATTGGAAAATAAACACCACTATCACACTGTCCACACGACGCCAAAAATGGCTCCCTGCACGTTCATGCAATAGTCTCCACAAAAATAAAATCATGATAACTATTTAAACCGAATAGTTTAAAAATCATGTTGATACATACACTTAGAGTTCCAAAAAAAAAAAAAAAAAAAAAAAGCTGGCGTGAGCTAGACTCACCAAGTCTATCTTTTCTATAAACAGGAGCTTCAGATATATAACGTTTCTACACGCTAAAATGAGGGCTTTATTTAGCGAGTACATACACTTTTACCAAGCAGCTTTACTCGCCCCGAAAACCGGAAAATGACTCGGTTAAATTTCCTGTCTGCATCTCTTTCATATTTTTGTAGGCTTTCAGTACTGCAAACGTAACTTTGTTGATCACTAAGGATCACTAATGTCCGATTTCAGGAATGGAAATGGAAATGCTGTGTTGCTGGGGCCTCCAGTCGAGTAGACCATTCGCCTGGTGAAAGTCTTTCGAGTTGACGCCACTTCGGCGACTTGCATATCGATGGCGATGAATGATGATGATAAGGACAACACAACACCCAGTCCCTGAGCGGAGAAAATCTCCGACCAAGCCGGGACTCGAACCCGGGCCGTTAGGTATGACATTCCGTCGCGCTGACCACTCAGCTACCAGGGATGGACACTTCAGCAATGTTAAATGCTGCTACACACCAGCTTCTCCCCTGAGGGCACACGCCTTACATCCTACACCGGTAAGGGCTGTCGGACGATTAATTGATTCAAGTGAGCTCCGAGTAGCTCCATGACAAATTTTTAACCTTTTTTCCTTCAGCCAGTCATACTCACATAGAAACATCACCAACGTGACTTCATATTTTAAGAACAAAGAAACACACATGCTACATATCGGTTCCAGAAATCGATCCCGCGCGAAAATTTGGGACGCATCTCTGACAGTACGCAGGAATGTCCTGCAGAAAATACAGCTTTTGAACTCCCCCGCCCACCGTTGTTCGTCACTGGATCCCTTCCACTACATCCTCCCATGCTAGAGCGCGAAGGACTCTGCAGCTAAACGACCAGAGGCCTGCTATTCGCGGAATTTCGAAGACGAGGGAAGAGGATGAGGGAGGTGGACACTTTTGCCCCACGTTTTTTGAAATCTTATTCGAGAACACATGTCGTTCTACACGAAAAATTGTAAGTAATTTGAGTCCATAAGATATCAGCCTCACACACGTACACGTTCAATATTGCTTTAAAAATATTCTCCTATTGATATACTGCAGCTATACAAATGTATGTCTCAAAATCAGAATGAATAAACAGAAGCAACTTCCTCCGATGTATTTCCCTCCAAGGGAAGAAAAGTAGATGGAGAAACAAAAAGAATTGATTACCACAAGGGAGCGTTCTTTCCCCTATTTTACCCAATATGCACCAGATCGGGCAGCCACACGGACCGGAAATAAAGAGATTCATATATGCAGACGACGTTGCCATTGCTGCTCAAGTGAGAACATTTGAAGAGCTTGAAACAATACTATCAGAGACTTTGCATACCTTGGGGAACTACTACGAGAAAAACCATCTGCGACCTAATCCAGAATGAAACACAACTATGCACAGTCCATCTGTGAAATAGAGAAGCCTCAGGACAGTTGGAAATAGAATGTCGTTATTTAGACTACAATACTACACCAAACCCAAATATTTGGGTGTCACCCTAGCCCGCACAGTGTCATAAAAAAAAAAGCACTACACTGATCTGAAAGGAAAATTTGTGCAAGACATAATATCAACTGATACAATATGGAGAGCTCAATCTCATGTTCTTCGATCACCAGCAAAAGGACTCTGTTTTTCAGCCAGAGAATATGCGGCACCAGTATGGGAGGCAGCTGCCCACTCCAATCAAGCAGGCGTCTCTTAAATGAGACTCTCGAGATTGTTACCGGTTACCTGAGGCCTACACCCCTCCACAAAATTTACCCATTTGCGACCATAGCACCACCAAATACCAGGCGCAAAGTAGCTAGTGAAACTCACAGGACAAAGCACCAAATCGTCACACTGCACTTAATGTATAACCGCACTTCCAACACGTCGTAAGTCAAGGAAAAGCTGTAACCAACGGGCAGTAGCGCTAGGAGATCGACCTGAGACCCGCCGCCTGTCTTTATGATTGGATTGTCTACAAAATATAAACCTGCACTCCAAATAATAAGAACTCTGAACAGATTAACAGCAAGCGTAACAAAATATGAAGTAAAGATAGTTAAGTGGGGGTTATTCTGAAGATGAGCAGTACGGATGAGAAGAAACACAGGCGATCGAAAATTGCTCATGTGCACAGCGGAAGATCTATTTTTGTGCAATGACAAGGCCATTAAAGCTGCAGAGCTTTCGAGGAAAAGAGTTTGAATGTTCTTGCCCGGACATGGAAAATAAAGTAAGTACCCTAAGCAACTGAAGAATTAGTATGAAATGAAGTTAATGATTTTCGATTTACAGTTTAATCTTGTCAGTCGCATTGAGGAATAGTGCATCACCTACAGATATACTTCACTTTGAGTTCTAGCTTCGAAATCGGAAAAAAACAACGAACAGTAGAGGTGTTAGTAATTAAATAGCGCTACGCTACTTCTTCAATGACAAACTAAATCGTTTCACTCATTTACACTGCATTTGTGAATCGAAACCTCATAAAAATGTTCAGAGCAAAGTGATCTCTGCCACCAACTGAAGATGAGAAACCGCGCAATTTGTCAACGAAGGAAGCATGTTAGCAACGTCGTAACAGTATTTCACAAACCTCTTGCTCCATTGTGCAGTACCTGGCGCTCGGGCATTAGATGGCTGGAGTATGGCGGAATGAGTGACAAAAAACAGGTGCATGGGAAAGTTTAAAAGTGCACTTTCGGATGGCCATAACTGCGTAAAATCAGAATTCCGAACAAAATTTTCAGGCGCGAAAGATTTCTGGGGCTGATACCTTGTAATTGTGACTTTCTCTCCCGAAAATATGAGGTAGCGTTTGGGTGGTGGTGGTGGTTAGTGTTTAACGTCCCGTCGACAACGAGGTCATTAGAGACGGAGCGCAAGCTCGGGTTAGGGAAGGATTGGGAAGGAAATCGGCCGTGCCCTTTCAAAGGAGCCATCCCGGCATTGGCCTGAAACGATTTAGGGAAATCACGGAAAACCTAAATCAGGATGGCCGGAGACGGGATTGAACCGTCGTCCTCCCGAATGCGAGTCCAGTGTGCTAACCACTGCGCCACCTCGCTCGGTGTAGCGTTTGGGATGTTTCATTGTCAGGAGCATAATACAAACACATTCGTCATTTCCTGCTCCCACTAATAGCACTCATCTGCTTTCTGACAAGACTTTTTCTCAAATTTATTTCTAACACGTGATGGAAAAGAGCTGCCTTAGCCGCTTTGTTAGCACAGTAGGCTCCACCCATAAACCACTTAGATGGATTACAGGATGTCTGACCCAACATCTCCAGGCACCTTCCACCATACAATGTGCAAATCCCCCCCCCCCCTTCCTCTGCTATTAAAGAGGGTGAAAAATGATGCTAGTTATTTATCTATCTAGATCTCTCCCCAGCGAACCGCCCTAATTAAACTACCCTCAACTGAGTTAATGAACGCTAATTTCTTGCCCCAGAAATTTATCAATGGATGGGAGTAATCACATGGTTTCTTTAATTATACACAGGGATGACTAGGTATGAAATGAAATTCAAGGATACGATAAATTTCTGAGTTAATGAACACAAGTTGATTTCGCTCTATACATTGCCAAGTAATTCAGTAAAAGTTACTTCACATGTGATGAGAATAGTGGTAAACACAAAACAAGATAAAACTGTAGTGACTTACGGTTGACAAAGTTCAGGAAGGGACGCACTTGACGGCAAGTTCAGCTACCTAACATATTAAACTTTGACTGACTCAAATTCGCGACGCGACAACAGTAATTGCAGTCATGCTTGGTATATAAGTGAAACTGTTGTCTAACTGTGGCAGCCACAGTGGCAAGGTAGGACGTAACTGTGAAATTATTGACGGTTATTATATTCGCCGCGACCCACACCACGGTTACTGCCCGTAAACCTCACCATCTTGTAGTGTGAATGCGCTGGCTGCGAGAAGCGCCGACGGCTCACTAAGATCAGCTTGTGTAGCCGCCGCTGCTGCATCGCCCTCGGAAGAGCTCTGGCCCAGGAGTCTGCTGGCCAAGTCTCCGCCTGCAGCGTCTTGACCGCAAAGTGTCCCAGCGGCGCGTGGAACCCGAAGTGTTGCTACCGAACGTAAGGCGCGAGGTGACTCTGCTGCGAACATAGGCCACAAGCAGAGCCTGAAGTCGCTCTGCTCAGACCAAATCCGGACTGGAGCTAAAAGCGCAGAGCGCGTTAGATGTGCTCACATTTTTTGCGTCTCAAGCAGCAATGTCCAATCAGAAAGTAACACATTTGTTCCACTAATGAAAAACAATTAAACACACGCCGCTACACCACCACTGTAGGTAAAACGCGGCGCTTCTAATCAGGTGTATTGTATTGTATTGTATGTTAACCGGGGACCTAGAGACGACGGAGAGGCTCCGTCCCCGCCGCAGCCGCAGTGGTCCACAGCCCCACGACGACTACCGCAGTCCACTTCACCCCTCCGCCACCCCACACCGAACCCAGGGTTATTGTGCGGTTCGGCCCCTGGTGGACCCCCCAGGGAACGTCTCACACCAGACGAGTGCAACTCCTATGTTTGCGTGGGAGAGTAATGGTGGTGTACGCACACGTGGAGAACTTGTTTGCGCAGCAATCGCCGACATAGTGTAACTGAGGCGGAATAAGGGAAACCAGCCCGCATTCACCGAGGTAGATGGAAAACCGCCTAAAAACCATCCACAGACTGGCCGGTTCACCGGACCTCGACACAAATCCGCCGGGCGGATTCGTGCCGGGGACCAGGAGCTCCTTCCCACTGTAACGCATGGCCAACCGGGCGGGATAATCAGGTGTACTGAAACCCATCCTCCAGAAACCTACGTCTAAAAATTTAACGTGGCGGTGCTCCAACCAATCCAGAGGTGTTATATTGGGCGCTTTTCGTGCTGTTGTCTAGTCTGGGAACATAAAAAGAGAAAAAGGAAAGGCAAAAATATAGGGCTAGATGCCGCACAGGTGGCCGAAGATGTGACCCTCATTCCCGGGGGTCTGGCTGTTTCTTTTCGAAACTTATCAAGATCGTTATCTCTCTTAGAAAGTTTTCTCTTATCAATGGCTCAATAAACTGACCACATTACTTATCAAATCCTCTAAAATTAAACGTTTCGCAGATTATCTTGGCAGAAAAGTTGCAGAGTGCCCCTGACTGACAAAATATCTCCACGAAGCTTACAGAGAACAATGCACAGCTATCTGCAGCTTCCGTCCTCGCCCTCCCCCCAAGTCCGGCACCAGAGGCCGATGCACACCAGTGGCGGTTGGAATGGTTCTTCCGTTGGACTGCTCCTGTTGCTCAGTGGCTGGCACAGCTTGCAGAAACCGTCTTAGCTCATACCCAGTACATACAATGGAATACCTTCGAGTACAGGCGTCTAGATCGAAGAAAAGGAAGGAATCATCTACGTAATCAGTGTTGTTTTGTATTGAAAATAAACGTGTGTTTCCGCAGTCTCCCAGATTTCGACTGGATTCAATTTCAAATGTAACTGATTTGGATATCAAATCGAGAATAAGTTGTATACATTTGGCTAATTTTCACAGTGACGTATCGACAGAATGAAAAGAGGCTGCTCTGCTGCTTTTCAGTTGGAAACTGACTCTGGCAGTCACAGGCTGACGCAGCACGTTTAGTGTGTGAACAATCCGTCTCCAAATTAAAATTCTGGTAGTGTAATTGTGTACTACTGTAAGTAGGCTGTTTAGGTTTTCTTATTGGTAACGCCATGTAGCGCTCTGCATGAAAATCACTGGCTGTGCTGTGTGCAGTCTGTGACTAGTTTGCATTGTTGTCTGCCATTGTAATGTTGGGCAGCTGGATGTTAACAGCGCGTAGCGTTGCGCAGTTGGAGGTGAGCCGCCAGCAGTGGTGGATGTGGGGAGAGAAATGGCGCAGATTTGAAATTTGTAAGACTGGATGGCATGAACTGCTATATATATTATGATTATTAAGGTAAATACATTGTTTGTTCTCTATTAAAATCTTTCATTTGCTAACTATGCCTATCAGTAGTTAGTGCCTTCAGTAGTTTGAATCTTTTATTTAGCTGGCAGTAGTGGCGCTCGCTGTATTGCAGTAGTTCGAGTAACGAAGATTTTTGGTGAGGTAAGTGATTTGTGAAAGGTATAGGTTAATGTTAGTCAGGGCCATTCTTTTGTAGGGATTTTTGAAAGTCAGATTGCGTTGCGCTAAAAATATTGTGTGTCAGTTTAAGCACAGTCTTGTACAATTTTTCAAAGGGGACGTTTCACTATGAAGGTCCGTTCCGCACAGTCTTGGAATCCATTAAATTAGTCTTGCGGAAATATTGTTGACGGTTTTGGACGGAGACCAAGCGGAGCTGTATTTTCCCCTTTCAAGTGATAACTTTTCACTGTGGCAAACCTCTGTTCGGGTGCTGCTGATTATGGCTACTGCGGTGTCCTCTGCAGCAGAGGCGCCACGCGAGAGTTACTTCCCGTTCGCAGAGCGCTCTAGTGGGGCGAGGAGCGGCAGCAGTGGCACAGTGACCGCAGAGCAACAGGTAGGCAGGCGGCCTACCTAGCTATACATTGTAGCGGCGCTGCGAGGCTTCGGCGCGGCTTCCGCCAGGTGGCGGCCGCGGGGGCGCAGCGTTTCCTGCTGAGACGGGCGGCCGGAACAAGTGGTGGGAGTGCAGAAGCCGCCGGCCGCTGCGGGGTGCACGCTATGGGCTCCCACGGCTCCTCCACCAATGCTTGTCTGCCGGGGCTTCAGACGGAAGCCTCCAAGGAGCCAGGCTCCCACGCGAGTACCTGCAGAACCAGGTCTGCGGAACTAGAGCCCAACACCACTGATACTCAGCGGACTACGTGAGGGAACCCTTCGTCTCTTAACCCCCTTATTATTTCTTGTTTTAGTGGACTACTTGAGACAAGTGAGTCTGCTGCAGCGTACCTAGCGTTTTATTCCTGAGCAGAATACCGCCTGATTAATTGATTCAATTGATTGACTGATTGATTGAGGGGGGTTATGGGACTAAACGGCGAAGTATCAGTCCCGCGATTCAAAAAATGGTTCAGATGGCTCTGAGCACTATGGGACTTAACTTCTGAGGTCATCAGTCCCCCAGAACTTAGAACTACTTAGACCTGACTAACCTAAGGACATCACACACATCCATGCCCGAGGCATGATTCGAACCTGCGCCCGTAGCGGTCGCGCGGTTCCAGACTGTGGCGCCTAGAACCACTCGGCCACCCCGGCCGGCTCCCGCGATTCCAAAATTACTTGCGTAATTGGAAGGATCCGCTAAAAGTTGCCACATACAATGTGACGAATGGTCATTTTAGTTTGTACGTCAGCAACAAAATTGCGTATGAGGTAAGAGCTGAAGGCGAACGTCAGTTTCTGAGGCCCCATTCTTTATACGAAAAATTCTAAATATACTAAGAGTCTGTAGGAACACGCAATGACAAAATTTATTGCGGTTACATTTGTCAAAGGTTATATGGTACATGGAGAAATAAAGGAACAGCGGCAGTGTCGTAAATAGATTTCAAAATATCAACATACAAGGAGTCTCTCCTATGGGTCGTCAGGTGCAGGCTGTCTGGAGTTTCGGCAGATATTTACAGTTTTGATTCGCACTATATAGCTGGAGTCAGCCCAAACAAATGCTACTCATCGAGTCTTCACGAGACACCCAATTCCGACAGAAAGCGTAGGTTGCTTTCCCGTTACAAAGAAAATTATGTTTAAAGTTGAATTTTATGTGCGCGTTCGATTGAGCCGTCCCAGATAAGTCTAGTTCGATATTTTTTATCGATATGTAATAACAGAGACTGTAAAACCCTAATAATACCTTGTAAGCCGCGCAGGATAGCCGTGCGGTCTCAGGCGCCTTGCCACGGTTCGCTCCCCCTCCCCCCTCCCCACCCTCACCGTCGGAGGTTCGAGTCCTCCCTTGGGTATGGGTGTGTGTGTTGTCCTTAGCGTAAGTTAGTTTGTGTGAATAGTGTGTAAGCTTAGGGACCGATGAGCTCAGCAGTTTGGTCCCATAGCACTTACCACAAAAATTGTGAACGGTATTCCAGCAGCGACAGCACCGCCCTGGTCCGTGCTGACTGCTACCGCCCAACATGCACCGGTACTCAGTAACTGCTGCTGCAGTACTCATTTTTGTTCGTTTTTTCTCTCGCCGGTACAGATACAGATACTGACACAGAGCAATAAACCAAATACTGCAATAGACTAATCTGGGACCGCTCAATCGAACGCGCACGTATAAATCCACTTTAAAAATCTTTTTTCTCGTAATGCGAAACAAGCAGACATTTTCTGTCGGCACCGGGCGTCGCATCGAGGATTTTATAAGTCGTTCTTATTTGGCCTGACACCAGCTACACTCTCCAAATATGAAATCGCAGACATCGGCAAAAAACCCAGAGAAAACAAGCCTGCGACTCTTAGGAGAGCGACGTGTATTTAATATATACTTACTAAAATGTGAAATATAGTCTTTAGAAGGGAATACATAGCGTCTTTCTACTTTATCCTTCGTATCATGTTTTCTTTGTAAGAGCTAAAAACACTGAAACATCGTTTATCTCTTTATATTATTATCTACGCATAGTGTACTCCCTCTCTTTGTCCAGGTATTGCCAAACATAGATATCTTTTCCTTTTCAGATATTTCGTTTCTCTTGTGGGAGAACACAAGCAAGTTTTCATGCAATCTTTTCAATGTCACGGAAAAAAAAAGTACAGCAAAGTAGAGATTAAGAATACATAAAAGCACAAAATGCATTACCATAATAGCCGTGACCTCAGGGAGAACAGTTTAAATTTCAACTTAGCAAACGACAGTATCCTATTTCTGCGCATGCGCTGTCTGCCTGATGCGCAAGATTTTAGAACTCCTCATTCGGCACAGTCAGTAGATCATTGGCGTAACTGACCCACTCGCGATGAGTTTGACGGCTGATTTACATGCAAACATATGGCGCGCACTCACAACGAGTAGTCGATTCTGACCAGAAAGTCGCTCGTGTAGAACACGCTTTAGGGCTCCCTTCAGATTTTTCGGCAACAGGATGTGACAAATCGGTCAGTCGGAACGAAGAATCCTATGTGGTACAGTCGTGCCGAGTGCTGTTCGGGCACTACTGACCAGTCTGCGTCTTCACTGCACGAGGCCACGCGTGACTGGCACGTAGCTGGTGCTTACTTGGCCGCAAGAGTATTGTTACGCTTTACGCTTGTCAGGATGTCAGGGGCTGATACAAGGTTCCGTTCATTTGACGGCGAGAGGTTGTGGGGAGGAGAGGAAAGGAGATGGGAAGTTTCAGTTTGTCACTGTCTCCCTTCTCGGTCCTAAAAGTAACTTGATGTCAACCCCACTTTTAACGTGTCACATATGTCTACGATTTTAATAATAACAATAATAAAATATAAAATATTTAATATCAAAGTATACTGTTTATTTACAATAAACTATACAAAAGTTTTTAATACTTTGTTTATATAGGCGCGTAATACAGAGGTTTAGTAGAACCTCCTAAAAAGTATAAGGCAGATAAATAAAGCAACTGATAACGATCCGTCCGTAGATTTAAGGAGGGTAGAAACAAAACTACAAATGTGTCTTCCATAATGCAGAATTCCTCCCCAATTCTTACCAAGCACGTAAATACACTGAAGAGCCAAAGGAACTAGTACACCTGCCCAATACCGTGTAGGGCCTCCGCGAGCACGCAGAAGTGCAGCAACACGATGTGGCATCGACTCGACTAATGTCTGAAGTGGTGCTGGGGGGGGGGGGGGGGGGGGGACTGACACCATGAATGCTGCAGGGCTGTCCATAAATCCGTAAGACTACCACGGGGTGGAGATCTCTTCTGAACAGCACGTTGCAGGGCACCCCAGATATGCTTAATAAAGTTTGGTGGTCAGCGGAATTGTGTAAACTCAGAATAGTGTTCCTGGAGCCACTTCGTAGCAGCTCTGGACGTGTGGGGTGTCGCATTGTCCTGCTGGAAGATCCCAACTCCGTCGGAATGCACAATGGACATGAATGGATGCACGTCTCATATCACTCCACCTGCACACGCCCCACAACATTACAAAGCCTCCACCAAATTGAACAGTCCCCTGCTGACATGCAGGGTCCGTGGATTCATGAGGTTGTCTCTATATAGGTACACGTCCATCCGCTCAATACAATTTGAAACGAGCAGGCAACATGTTACCAGTCATTAACAGTACAATGTCGGTGTTGACATGCCCAGGGGAGGCGTAAAGCTTTGTGTCCTGCGGTGATCAAGGGTACAAAATTCCATATCGATGATGTTTCGTTGAATGGTTATCACGCTGACACTTGTTGATGGCCCAGCATTGAAATCTGCAGTAATTTGCGGAAGGGCTGTACTTCTGACAGGTTGAACGACTCTCTTCAGTCGTCGCCAGTTCTGTACCTGCACGATCTTTTTCCGGCCGCAGCGATGTCGGAAATTTGATGCTTTACCGGTATCCTGATATTCAGGGTACACTCGTGAAATCCCCTGTTCATCGTTACCTCGGAGATGCTGCGTCCCATCGCTCGTGTGCTGATTATAACATCACGTTCAAACTCATTTCAATCTTGATAACTTGCCATGGTAGCAGCAGTAGCCGATCTAACATCTGCGCCAGCCGCTTGTTGTCTTACGTAGGCGTTGCCGATCGCAGCGTCGTATTCTCTCTGTTTTCATATCTCTGTATTTCAATACGCATGCCTATACCAGTTTCTTTGGCGCCTGAGTGTAAGAAGAACTGCAGCATTCACAGGACGGTCATGCAGTTAATTTACGAAGTATGATAGCAACAAACTCTCAATCTTTGGGAACGCCATAATTTGCGCAACATAAAATCGAAGTGTAGATCCACCGCTATCGGTATTTAATTCAGGTCTGTGTGAACATCAGTCTACAGCGTAGCCTGCGAGAGTAAGTAAATTATAGGATTGCCGTGTTTTTCCACCTATGTTCGAGTTATTTATTTTTTCACCTTAGAGGAGGGTCTCTTCCTTTCTGCCTTGCCTTACTAGACCACCTGTTGTTCATATGCTCTACCTGTGGACTCACAGACCTCGCCCGATGTTATGTTGACGCCAGTTGCGGTCGGCCTGAGCAGGGGCGCGTCCTTTGTGGAATGTTCTCCACAGCCGGCCGAAGTGGCCGTGCGGTTAAAGGCGCTGCAGTCTGGAACCGCAAGACCGCTACGGTCGCAGGTTCGAATCCTGCTTCGGGCATGGATGTTTGTAATGTCCTTAGGTTAGTTAGGTTTAACTAGTTCTAAGTTCTAGGGGACTGATAACCACAGATGTTAAGTCCCATAGTGCTCAGAGCCATTTGAACCATTTGACATGTGTCCGGAAACGCTTACTTTCGATGTTAGAGCTCATTTTATTACTTCTCTTCAAATCACATTAATCATCGAATGGAAACACACAAACTGCAAAGTATCGTATGCTAAATACTGCTTGTTATTCATAAAATTCTTTGTCCTTCTAGTGACACTTTGCATTCAACTACTGTATTCTACGAAACGCAGCGGAGAAATTTTGGAAACTGATGTACTCACGCCCCAACATCGTGCAGCCCGCCTCCAGTGGTGTCGCGACAGGTGTGAATGGAGGGACGAATGGAGACGTGTCGTCTTCAGCGATGAGAGTCGCTTCTGCCTTGGTGCCAATGATGGTCGTATGCGTGTTTGGCGCCGTGCAGGTGAGCGCCACAATCAGGACTGCATACGACCGAGGCACACAGGGCCAACACCCGGCATCATGGTGTGGGGAGCGATCTCCTACACTGGCCGTACACCACTGTTGATCGTCGAGGGGACACTGAATAGTGCACGGTACATCCAAACCGTCATCGAACCCATCGTTCTACCATTCCTAGACCGGCAAGGGAACTTGCTGTTCCAACAGGACAATGCACGTCCGCATGTATCCCGTGCCACCCAACGTGCTCTAGAAGGTGTAAGTCAACTACCCTGGCCAGCAAGATCTCCGGATCTGTCCCCCATTGAGCATGTTTGGGACTGGATGAAGCGTCGTCTCACGCGGTCTGCACGTCCAGCACGAACGCTGGTCCAACTGAGGCGCCAGGTGGAAATGGCATGGCAAGCCGTTCCACAGGACTACATCCAGCATCTCTACGATCGTCTCCATGGGAGAATAGCAGCCTGCATTGCTGCGAAAGGTGGATATACACTGTACTAGTGCCGACATTGTGCATGCTCTGTTGCCTGTGTCTATGTGCCTGTGGTTCTGTCAGTGTGATCATGTGATGTATCTGACCCCAAGAATGTGTCAATAAAGTTTCCCCTTCCTGGGACAATGAATTCACGGTGTTCTTATTTCAATTTCCAGGAGTGTAGTAGATAGATTTGCCACACCGGTGATAAGTGGAAGAATGGGTAAAGTGTTGTACAAATATTTCAAAAGATCATTTGTTTGATCGAGAAAATACATGCATACAAACGTGAAAAATACTAAGGAGGGAATACATAGCACCTTTATACCTTACCCTCTTACTTTTGTTTCCTTTCTTAGTAACAATTCAGGCAGAAAAAAGGAATTACGAGTACATGTATTGTTGGAGGTATGAATGTGGAAGCAGAAGTCTTCTCGCAAGCAAGGTAAAGATGTTAAAAATTTATGACTTTCGTTCTGTCAGCGCGTTAGTGTAGTTGAGTTGGCTGACAATTGGCAATTGTTAAGTATCCCCCGAATTTACGTTAACAGGTTTGATGTAAAGGCTAGTTATATATTTCCCTTTTGTAATGATTCGAAGATTTGTTAACACAGGTATACATAATTTGATGAATTGTCTCTATGCATTTTTATTGAGGTTAGATAATACTTGTTGTACAAATGTCATTGTTCGTGACTCAATTAGTAGAAAGGATGTAATTTTTCTGAGTAATGTAATTTCCAATTGTCTGATGTTTTGGAAAGCCAAACTTGACTTGCAATACAATTTCATTATTGAAAAGATTAGTGTTAGTAATTCACCCAAATCACTACCGCCTCCTTGCCAAGGTAATATTTTTTTTAAAGACATTGGATTTTTCTTAAATGTTTTCATTTATCAGACACAAGAAATTCATGCACATTTCAAAGTAATACGGCTAGCATTGCACACCGCTGAGCGTGTAGCTAATATATTTTACTCTTATTCATCATAGACCAAAATATACGGCGATCCACCGTTGCTGCTTTAGAGGCAAGACAATTTTATTTATTTGTTACGCGCACAGGAACGAAAGTTACCAGTTTTGAACAGAGCCAGGGGATTCAGTGCCTAAGAGGCTGAATGTATTTTGCAGTCACTATATTTCTTTATTGGTATTGGGATTTGCATTACCCAATCAGTTCGCATAAAGTTTTTGCTAACAATAACACAGAGTAAGTGCACCACTTGCAGTTACAACACGCTACACGATAACTCCAGTTTTTTATGCATTCGCACTTCAGGGACTCATCCAATGTATTATAAAGCAGATTTCTTAAAGAAAGGTACACTTTCATACAAAGAATTACAAAGACGATTTTTTTTAACGTTAGAAGGCTATTGTCTTGCCGCAGTGGATACACCGGTTCCCGTAAGATCACCGAAGTGAAGCGCTGTCGGGTGTGGTCAGCACTTGGATGGGTGACCATCCAGGCTGCCATGCGCTGTTGCCATTTTTCGGGGTGCACTCAGCCTCGTGGTGCCAATTGAGGAGCTACTCTACCGAATAGTAGCGGCTTCGGTTAAGAATACCATCATAACGGCCGGGAGAGCGGTATGCTGACCCCACGCCCCTCCTATCCGCATCCTACACTGTGGATGACACGGCGGTCGGATGGTCCCGGTCGGCTACTGGTGGCCTGAAGACGGAGTTATAAGTTTATTGCAAGTCTCTAAGTACCGTCATTTTGAAGACTGGATGACTAAAGTATCGATATTCGCAAGTCGTGGGCTACACTGCTTTTTTGATAGGTGGGTCCTTCTTACCCCCACAACGATTCTTTCCAGACAGCAGTTGATACGTGTATCAAGTTTGGTTGAAATCGGTCCAGTGGCTTAGGAAGCTATGTGGAACAAACATACACTTACGTACATCCATTTCTATAATTTGTATGGATTCTGATATCAAACGCTCCAACTAGAAACGGGCACATCACTTCCTGTGAAACACCTCTCATGAAATGACTACGGAAAAAGAATAAACGAAAAGAAAAATTATAGAGTGGTAGCCGAAATACCCTGCTCCGTAGACAGGAGAGCAGCTTGCGCAGTACTGATGTACATCTACAGACGTTTCCTTGCGCTAGTGCTGAGTGCCTCACAGCCTCGATCTGTCACCACCCAGCGACGCCACCGCCGGTGCACGTCCGGGGCCCCTGCCTGCCCGCTGCCGAGAAGGGCTTGCTCTGCTGTTCTGTTGCTCGCCATCGGCACGGCGCAGCTAGCGGCCGCTTTCACTCGCCTCAAATGCCAGGCCGGCGTGCAGCCGCCGCGAAATATCGCCGCTTTTTAATGCACTCTCCCAGAAACGCAACCGGCGCTCGCATTGTGTGCGAACTATTTATAGACGCCCCTCTGCAACAGCCGCGGGCGGCGTGAGCGCAAATCCTCACTGCAGCGGTGTACCACTTCAGCCGCCGAGTAGAGCCGCTTTCTGGAGTCGCGGCGGGGACCGGTTTTGCAGCAGGTGCATATTGCCGTCCGGTGTATGGCACCTTTGTGTAGCTGGACTCGCTGGAAAAGCGGCGACATTCGTGGTCACGGTATGGCAAGTTCCAGTGTACAGACAAGGCGATCAATGGCTCCTGACATTGTCACGTGTAGGTGCTTAGCGAATATGCCTGCACGATATGCTGAATTCTCAGCCTTTCTGCATCACAGTCGCACTTCGGAGGTGTGTGTAGTCTCCACTTATACACTATATCCGAAAATTGTCATGGCTGTTTCTAATTCGGTTTAGAGTTACCCAGAATTTTCTTGGCAAGTTAATACCAGTCGGTTTTTCAGAAATACATCATGATTCCTTCAGATCCACAGTGACATTTTCCCAGGCCTGCTTTCACTACTGTACAATGTCGAACTTGCTGTTTTCTGAGTATATATGTTCCGTAAATTGTGGTTTAATACAACGGTATTATAAAAATCTTCATGCAATCAGAGAACGAATAAAAAGGAAGTTGTTAACTGTATTGAATGTAGCTAAGTTCTCTAAGAAGCGGTTGTTGTCTTCACAGTCGTGACGCAGGTAGGCCTACATGAATTAAGACGGTTAGCCGGAAAATGAGAATATTCTTAGTCTTGTTCGAGGTCACTCACACTGTGTGATCTGGTTCGATGTGTGTTTTCTTGGAGTTGCGGTTGCAAGGTTAGACGGGGTAGTAGTAATCTGCCTACTGAATAAACCAAAGCTAAAGCTGTTATTCGTAACGTGAGTGCCAAACAGTTCCATGTTATCCCACACAGGTCCTATAAGATGTTATTCTTTTTACGGAGTTTTGCAGCTGTCTTTGTACGGTATTCCTTACAGCTTAATGTTCTTTCTAAAGTAACTAGTAGAGAAGAGTCTTGGCATGAATTAAAATGAGATTGTTGAAAGGAATTGTAAGTTCCATGTTGCAAGTATATTGTTCAGGTGGTTTGGGGAAGGAGATCAGACAGCGAGGTCATCGGTCTCATCGGATTAGGGAAGGATGGGGAAGGAAGTCGGCCGTGCCCTTTCAAAGGAACCATCCCGGCATTTGCCTGGAGCGATTTAGGGAAATCACGGAAAACCTAAATCAGCATGGCCGGAGGCGGGATTGAACCGTCGTCCTCCCGAATGCGAGTCCAGTGTCTAACCACTGCGCCACCTCGCTCGGTTCATTGTTCAGGTGAATGTGTGAAACCTCCGTCTTAGCTGAACTGGGCTGGAGCCCCCATTTACGGAAACACTTACCCATTGCAACCAAATCATTTGTTCATTTGTTAGCTCGTCATTAAAAAAAAGTTCAAATGGCTCTGAGCACTATGGGACGTAACATCTGAGGTCATCGGTCCCCTAGAACGTAGAACTACTTAAACCTAACTAACCTAAAGACGTCACACACATCCATACCTGAAGCAGGATTCGAACCTGCGCCTAGAACCGCTCGGCCACTCCGGCCGGCGCACGTCCTCCTTTTTTCCTGTTGTGCAGTTAGTGCCCATTCATTTGCTATCCAAGTTTTATATGTTTCGTTACCAGCAAATCACAATATACGTACTAAACAGCAGGGAAGAGCTCAGATGGACCCTGGATAATGCTAAATCCTGCGGTTAGATAACTTGCTTCATCTCCTGACCACTACAGATTGCAACAAACAGTTACACTTCTGACAAGTTTAATATCTATGTGCCACACTCCAAACTGATATGAAAATTCTATAGCGTTCTCTGATAGCTGCGGCTACCGGAAATTGCCTCATATTCTGGTAGGAATCTAATGATATGTGAATAAATACAGTCATGTAAGCTGTTTGACTGGCCAAAATTATTTTATGTTCTCATACAAAGAAAGAGCAAAGAAAATATTTTATCATCACTGAAATGAGTCAGCTACGCAAATAAAACTCAATAGGACACCCTAATCGATTGCTTCAACAGTGATCATTGCAAAAACGTCACCGTAGCGAAACAAACCTGATAGCCTTGCGTTTCCCCTCCCCCCCCACCCCCCCATCTCCCCCTACCCTAACCCTAAGGGATGATATCAAAATCGTAACAATCTGTTTCCTTCATTTTCTGAAAATTCTGTTTTTAACAGATAATATATAATTATACTTCAAAATAAATGATGGAATCATAGTAGAAAAAGTAGAAGCACAACATTATACACGAGTTACGACATTTACAAATGTATAGTTAGTGCTCTATACAAAATAAACACGAAAATACACTGTACATTGTAAAAGTTAAAATGATACCCTTTCCTACTGTCTGTTCCACATCTGTTCTCAGACGAGGTTAATTCTGGAACTTAAAGAAACAGAGGGGAAAGAAAATAAAACTGCATTTCTTCACTTAAACTTCAGCTTTTATTCTGTGTTGTACACTGATTGATTTCTAGTATGTACAGAAGCTACCCTTCGTAGGTATCTCTATGTAAAACGATACTCTCATTCCCATGTATCAAAACTACTGTCTTTTCTAGAAGCTCCGTCTGTTCAAAGGTTTTTGTCTATGCAAATATGACGTTCAATTATCGCCTGAGAGTGAACTAAGAGACCGAAGATAGACCCGTGAATAAATAAAAAATTGTTACAGAGGTAAAGACTTTTTGCCCCGCCCATTCCATCCATAACGATTTCATTTCATCTCCTTTTAATTCCGTAGCATTCTTTTAAATCACTACTTTAATAGATATCCAATTTTCCTATTCTTCAGTTTTCATTCAGTTATCGTCCCAATTACTCGTAAATTAATAGCTATGAAGATTGGATTAGATAGACTGTGGAGCATGTCACTCTTTTTTTTACGATAAACGCATTATTTTAAAAGTTTCACAGATGGCTTTAAAGCCAATGAGTTAACTGTACAGAAACTAACAGATCATGGTCACCTCTGTCTCCATTGCAACAGTCATTAAAGATGTGGAATAAATCAAACGTTTATACATGATTCTTTTACATATTCTGGAAAATATATAAATTTGTATACACTGATTCAAGTAAGATAATTACTAGGCTACTGTAAAAAAAAAGTTGTAAAGGAAAAAAAAAGAAAACTTTACAATGCTCACTAACGCAGACGACATTAGTGCGCCGTAGAGGTTCACAAGTCATATATTACATAGAATTCGTGTTATGTAATACTGGTAGTAATAAACAGATGTATTGGTTCGTCCTTAAGGAGTTTGTGAATAGAGTAGAAGGAGTTAGTTATAAATGTCTGAGATTCTCCTTATACTGCACTTTATTTGTAGCCTAATTGTTCTGGTTGTAGGAAAACTGTTAAATATGTGCTGCTAAGAAACAGTGTAACTGCCTTTAAGCCTTCATGTAGATGGTTGTTATCCGTAGGATTAATTACAAGGAGCTGTTGCTTTGCGAGGAGATATATTACTTACTACAGATTTAATTAGGGAATAAGTGTACTGAAGAGTAGTAGTTAGTAGGCGCAACTATTTAAAAAACTTTCTACAGGGCGTTCTTGAAACCATCCGTATTTCACTCATTTAGACTCAGAAAAACATTAGCTTGGGTTAACGAGTTCGCTGCAAATATTATACCATATTATACTATTTGTGTGCCAGATTTTACTGCTGACTGAAATCGCACACGTCTCTATTGCATTACAGAACCCCTTACGTCGCAGGTGAAATTTCAGTACTGTTGGAGGTTAGGAGATACCATTGTTGTTTGTAGGGAGATAGAGAATCTCCGTGGATATCTGGGATCATGATGCTCCAGTGTGTGGCATATGTCTACACATGCACCGAGTCTGTAACGACACTACATCCCGAAGCCACTGGGCCCAAGCAACAACAACATTGTGATGAACAAAAGAGAAGAAAGATCAGATCCCCCACAAAATCAGCAAAGTCAGCTGATACCCCAGCAGCAGAAAGTAGTCTTGATTACCATCTGCTGCTGAGGAATCAAATAATTCCTCTGTTTCTGTGGGTGTCCATCAGGGCTCTGCTCTTTCTACTCCTCTGTTCATCATAATAATGGAACCGTCATCGGAGGTCCTCAGAAATTAGTGTCTCGGACCACACCGTATGCTGATGACATTGTACTGGCTACTGAAGACAAGAACGACTTTCAACGAAAAGTCCAAACTTGGAGGAGCCGCCATGAACACTCCACATTACGACTCAATATAAGGGGCACTGAACACCCATCAGCAGTTGTAAATAATACAGACACAATCAATATCGATGGTATAGCTCTGCCAAAGACAAACACCTTAAAATACCTCAGCTCAAAAAACGGTGCCGACGTCTTACTCGTTCGAGAAATCACAAAACGCGTTGGCGGTACATGGGTTAAACGGCGGACAATGTTTGCTTTATGATAAGAAAAGACCGACTTAAGTAGAAATATACCCAACCGTAGTCCACACATTTCCCTTTTACCGTATTTGGGCCGCAACAAAATAATCAGAGCAATGACGGAAGCAAAATACATCGATGGACATCTGGCCTGACACTTCACAATCATGTGACCGATGACAAAATACACAAGCTGTGCAGAGTGGCGTCTGAGAAGATGAGAGAAAGCCGTAACGGTCATTTCTCACATTAATTCTTCTTTCAATTACCCTTCTTCGTGTTAAGAGGGTTACGTGTAGTTGTATCAATTTGTACTGGAAAAGCAGGATATGTGAGGGGTCAGTCACTTCGAGGTAGACCAAAGAAATGTTACAGTTCACTAACCTGATGTCTTGTATTTATGGTGTTCTCCCACCTGAGGTTCAGCGCTCAGGTTGCGTGTTCGCTGTGCTTCGAGGGAGGCTGTAAAATAGCTGGTGAGGTCGCTAAGGCTCACGATTCTATTCAGTGACCTGATAAGTTCCAAACTAGGGATGCAGATAGCTTTTAATGGACAACATATGAAGTAGATAAAGCTATAAATGGTAATAAGACGTTTTGCGCACGTTCGATTACGAAGCCAGACGTTTCGCAGTTCATGTTGGGATCAGTCACAACCCTGTAACATGAAGTCACGTAAAATCATGTTAACAATAATTACACAGTTAGGCTAGTATTCTCTGCTTTGTACGCAGAGTCGCGTTATTTGAATACCATATTCTGCGGCTCGCATCCTTGATCTAAATTGGCCGGCTAGTAAAGCGAGCCGTATGGTTCAGCTCCTCGATCAAGACTGACCAGACAGCATTTCGGAACGCACTTTTGGCGGGAGCCGAATGTGCACGAAGTGCTTCGTCTGAATATCGTTATTCTAGTGTTAATGAAAACTGTTATAAAAATTACATCTGAAATAGGCGATTGAAGCTTGCTATTGAAACAGTGTTGGGCATGGTAGACAGTAAAATCTGAATAGTCATTTCTCAAGAAGTAATAAATGAATTTAACAAATTTGGTGCGCTGACTCCCGTGTCGGCAGCCAATCACATTATCCTCATACTAAATTGTCACAATTTCGAACAGAATTCGCACTCACTGTACCTTCTGTTGTCTTCATCTCACCCTATCTCTTAGGTCATGCCTCATATGCAGCAATCTCAGTCAAACTATGGAGTGACTCTTGGGAAGGAACCTTTGGCCCCAAACCCAGAAGAATCACGTTGGACACTCTCCATGTTGACCTAATAACCCTACCACAACAAAGGTCAAAAATTAATTATGATTGTAGTGTTGCTCATGCTGCTAAATATTGCATTTTCTGGCAACAACAAAGTTATATTATGTGGCAGGTGTCATTAGAGCACAGTCAATAAAGTCATTTCTTGAAATAATGGATAAACTAGGCACTCATATTTTCGTGTTTCCCACGCTGGTCTCGTTGTGAACTCATGGCTCAATCGTCGAAAATCTAGGTAGTGATGATTCCAAGCTCGGATGCAAAGAGGCCTAGGTGTTATTCTGCGATATCCAAAAGTTTTATAGATGTGTTTCATAAACCATTCTTGAAGATTAAACTTTTGCAAGTTAGGACAATGGTGATGTAAAAAAGTAATCAGCACTCCGAATTTAAGTTACACTTCTTTTTATTACTTTTGTTGCAATATCACGTAACTCGTTCCAAAACATCACTTCACAACATAAAACATACTTGAAAATATCTTCCTCACTGTTAAAGTTCACATTTCATAAACTGACTACAATTTGCGTCTTTCTAACATGACAACCAAAGCTTGACTCTCTAATAACCGCTTACGCGCCCAAAAATTCGTGTTACAAGTACGTCAAAGATCATAGTGACAAAAGAAAGTATACACATAAGAATAATATCATTGCAATATATACATATCGATGTATCGTAGTACCTCTACATTAATGAAATCAAATCTGAATGTTGTCACAGAAATATGTTAACTATTTTACAGAAACACTGTAGAATATTGCTGGTATCGAGAGGTTGAGGTGAGGTGCCGTAATGGTTACGTAATTCAAGTACCATTACAACCTCCACTCTGACTAAGCACAAAATCGCGTCAAATGGAGACAGAGGGTCAAGAGAGCGGAGCCCGCTACATTTCAGGACAAACGCAGAAAATGAAGGAGAACAAGAATGGAGACTGAGCGTGCACTGTTACTGAATTAAAAGAAAATATTAAGACGATGAAACATCGTTGAGCTCCAATAAACAGTCCATCTTCTCTTCTTTTGCTCGCAAATAGAACAAGAGAACTTGAAATCTGAAAATGCAAAGCGTACTTGCAAGTAAAACACTCGAAAGAACATATTAGGAGTATCAAACAGCAAAGAATCTTTCTAGCAACGAAACCCTATCGAAACGACCGAAGTTGTTATGTATATAAACATTAGCGTGATAACACATTTTTGATCTGCTGGTACGGACTAATTCCGCTATTAACTGGTTTGCATTTCCGATCCCAGTGACAGTCCCCAACACTGGTAACGACTGCCTCTCCTGTGTGTAATAGCTTTCTTGCATCAGCTTTTGTTCACGATTTGTGCGCTTACACGCTTCTCCAGGCAACTAACGACTTTCACTCGTGAACAGGTTAACCGTCAACAGCGTTGCGACTTGCTCTGGGCGGTGCCTGCATCCCATTTCTATTGAAGCTCCAACAACTCATTCTGCTTGTCCAGCTGCCGTCGACGCGAACATAAATCGCGCACTTGCGTCACCAGACAGCCAGACTCGCACAGCGTAGCGTGTAACGGGATCGGGATACCTACGCGCTGCCTACTGTGGCACAACGGCAATAAGAAGGTAAATGTCCGGCAAGGAAAGAACAATGTATTCAGTGACAAAAAAGAGACACGCACAGTTATTAAACACTGTCGTACGAAAAGCTGCTCGTGTACCTACCAGAATTAATTACAGCGCGTGTGATGGATGGGAGCTGTCACGACAGCTGACTGCAGGTATGTCGCCGAGTGACCCGCGGTTCCCAACGGCCGACTCAGTAATACTAAGTGAGGTTCATGACAGGTCCATTAGCGGAATTCCTACCTAAGCACGTGCTCAATCAGATCCTGTCTCAGTGGGTGGAACACATGTAAGTGGACAGCTGGACAAAGACTCGCTTAATACACTTCGCGTCGTATGCTTAAATGCTGTCACAGAAAATCTGCGTAGGATTCCTATTACGAATAAGAAATGAAGGAACAGTGTAACTCCCTCATAGAAAAATTAAAAAAACCAGTCCAGAGGACAAGACGTTAGAGTCGTTAAGAATCAAATGGTTCAAATGGCTCTGAGCACTATGGGACTTAACATCTATGGTCGTCAGTCCCCTAGAACTTATAACTACTTAAACCTAACTAACCTAAGGACATCACGCAACACCCAGTCATCACGAGGCAGAGAAAATCCCTGACCCCGCCGGGAATCGAACCCGGGAACCCGGGCGTGTGAAGCGAGAACTCCACCGCACGACCACGAGCTGCGGACGTTAAGAATCTCTCCACAAAGTATCTGTATAGAACACAGCTGCAATATCCGATTGCGGTGCATCTGTCTGTGTACACAACATTATGGCCACCTACCAAATAGCTGTTACGTCCACCTTTGGCACGGTAACAGCGACGACGTGCCGTGGCGTGGAAGCAATGAGACCTTGGTAGGTCTCTGGAGAGAGATGGTACCACATCTGCATACGTGTCACCTAATTTCCGTAAATTCCGGTAATGGGGAGATAAGTTCTGACGCCATGCAACCCAGATGCTTTTGATCGTCTTCAGATCTGGCGACTTGGGGAGCCAGCACATCAACTGGAAGCCGCCATCGTGTTCCTCCAACCACTCCATCACACTCCTGGCGCATTATATTGTTGAAAAATGCCACCTCCATTGGGAAACATGATCGTCATGAAGGTGAGTGCATATTCTGCAGCCACTTTACGATATTCCTCGGCCACTATGATGCCTTGCACGAACTCCACTGGACCCATGGATGCCCACGTGAATGTTCCCCAGAGCCGCCACCACTTCGTCTCCGTCCCGCAGTACACGTGTCAACAAGCTGTTGCCGTGGAAGACGACGGATTCACGCCCTCCCGTCGGCATGACGAAAAAGGTATCGGGATTCATCAGACCATGCAATGCTCTGGCACTGCACCAACTTCCTGTGCCGATGGACATGTTCCCATTTCAATGGCCTTTGGCCATGTCGTGGTGTTAACTTTGGAACTGCAAGGGTCGTCGAGTACGGAGTCCCATTGTCGGGACTGTTCTGAACACTAAGTGTTCAGGCACACTTGTACTCTGCCTAGCATTAAAGTCTGATGTTGGTTCCACCACAATTGGCCGCCTGTCCTGTTTTACCAATCAGCCCACCCTACGACGTCCGAGATCTGTAATGAGGGGTGGCTGCACAGCCCCACGACGTCTGGACATAGATTCACCTTGGTTCCGCCACGTGTTGAAGACACTCACCCGTAGCACCCCTCGAACACCCGACAAGTAGTGCAGCTTCCAAAATGCTCGTGCCAAGCCTCCAAACCCTCACAACTGCTCTCGGTCAAACTCAGACAGATGTCGCGCCTTCTGCATGCAACACACGGACAGCAGGCTCACTGACAACACATGCACCGCCCGTGTGCCTGACCAGCAGTCATTCCTCACCAGGTGGCCTGAATGAGTTTATGTCGATAGCAGATCAGTGGTCATAATATTTGTGTTAGAAGACGGAGTAAAAAAAAATTCATATCTACTTCGCAAACGCAGAAAATAATACAACAGAAGCTAAAAAATTCAACAAGATGAAGAAAGAACGAAACGTACAGCGAAACGAGACACATTTCCCATTTGAGAAGAGACACAAGAAATCTAGGGGCGCTCAGGAAGTCGTCATAACACGTCCTGGCACGTAACTGTACCCAAACACGCTGCCAATGATTGCTATGTGGTTACGCGAAAGAAACAGCGGGAGACTCCTTTTTTGTACGGTGCCGTATTTTTGCGCTCGCACCTGCTCGGAGATCGGCTCGCGCCCCGTGTTTACCACAAACTGGAGCGCCCTCGGGCAGCTCATGAATCATGCAGCGTCCGCCGGCCGCCGGTGCGAAGACTGCAGCCACTAACCCAGCCGGACTCGTTCGTGCTGGCTACGCCCACACTCCCTGGCCTCCTGAATATTCTTGTTTGCACTTTACGACCTCGTCTTGCATTGCTCTCAGGAGTCGCTTCACATTCTACCCCTCTAAGAAATGAAATTTGCATTAAATTATGTAAATAGCAACAGAAAGCCCATGTGGACTAGAAATTCGGCGCTACGCGTCTCTACGAAATATTGCTTTCAGGCCCTCTTTCTTTCCCCGTGAGTTATCCTCTATAATCGTTATTAATCTAGGACGGAAGATTATTTCGTAAGAATTAAGGGACTTGATGGTGTAACTCAATATTATGTTATTGGCAATTAGAAAATATCTGATCACGTACACACAAACAGCAGCTATTGAAGGCTTACAATGCCACATGATGCAATGACCATGATCTTTTCTTTCATTTTTAGCAAAAGAGAACTATTGTCTTATAATGGTCTGTAACTGACACACAGTTTATATATTTAGAGAAACAGACTGAATCGTAGTGGGCATGGAACAAGAAATGATCGAACTTGAAATGTAGTGATTTGGAAATATGTTCGAACAGATCTTCTCGTTACAAATGGTTGACAACCACAGCGGAATATTATTCGCGTTTTTCTGTTATTGTAAAAATGGTGGTCGTATCATCGATATCAAGCCACCACGCAGTCTGCTACCATGAAATTCCACATCGTCTGGTAAACGTCTTCATTTTGTTCTTAGTTTGGTGGTAAGTTAGATGGAGCTCGTATATAATTTGAAGGGAAACCAACAATTAAGATAAGAGATGATAAAACGGTCTATAGTAAACTGAGTGACAGTCCAAATCTGCAATAGCTGTTTATTGTGTTTACGCTGTATACGACCGATTTCAAACCCTGGGGGTATATCTTCAGGTCATATATAGACTACTTTACCATCTCTGATTTGAATTGGTTTATTGTCCCTCACATTATGAACAAGTTCTTAAGCTGTGGTTGCCCGATCTATAATTTCGTTTGTAGTACATTAGATGGAGCCGTTTGTGTCGTTTGGAACGTAGTTGCCAAAACAAGTTTCTTTCCTGTGTTTCATTGCCATTACGACCAAAAGATTTGTGGCGCTACATCATTACATGGAAGTGAGATTTTTAACAGTCGGTGCTAGATCCACATTTCAAAAGCCTGTAGCATGTTCCTGGACGACTACTTGAGTGTTCACGTGCAGACACCACAGAAATTATTGATAACTTATAGCACTTCAGTATTAGCCACCAGAGTGTGAATCTACAACTGTGTGTATCACCGACGTCAGTCATTGTGGTAAAGCCGGCTGCTGTGGCCGAGCGGTTCTAGGTGCTTCAGTCCGGAACCGCGCGACTGCCGCGGGCATGGATGCTTGTGGTGCCCTTAAGTTAGTTAGGTTTAAGTAGTTCTAAGTTCTAGGGGACTGATGATCTCAGATGTTAAGTCCCATAATGCTCAGAGCCATTTGAACCATTGTGGTAAAGTGACGCGTATGTGTTGGTTGTTTGCATGGAAACAGGGCAGTAGTTGGCGTCAGCTTGGAGACGTGACAATGGCAGAAAGCGGCTATCGAGTTTGGACGTGCCCATAACCACACTGTGATCGAAGTTGCCCGATTTTTTTTTTGTGTGTGTATTAATGCGAACTATTGCATGCCATCCCTGTACAAGGCAGCAAGAGGTTAAAATTTTCAGAGTCCCAGAGCGAAGCTATCTCGCTTACGCTAGCCAGACAGCGAACCTCAGCAGAAGTATGGTGGGGCATAACAGCTAGGCAGGATCACGTCACTTTCGTCACGTGATGAAAGTAACGCTATTGGTAATGCAATAACGCGTACCAAGAGCTTTTTGGAACCAGTCATATACTATAACGAAGTCGCTAAGCAAGCACGGCAGAGTGAGAACTGCTGATACCTTCGTAATAGCAAAGCCTATGCGGTCATGACAGGCGATGTCGGATAAACACTAGCCACTACTTCGCTCCATAAATACCCCAGCATTTTAGTTCGTAAGGCAGTGGTTCAGATGGCTCGATAGCACACATAACGTGCGCACTTGATTCAATGTTTAGAGTAAAGCGACTTCTGGCACAAGTCTGTTGCAGATTTCCTGCACGCTACTGAACAACGACAGCCGCTAAGGGGAGAGATGGCTACCTCGCCATAATCACCGGTCACATAGTGCAGCATCCCACCCTGCCGCTGTCGTAGAAGGATGGAACCGATGGTCTTCTCTACCGTCCCGGTTCAGTACGCCTGCCGTCCTGATACTTCGGCGGACTGACCAGGGCCTAGCTGAACGGCAAGCCGCTCTGATATACGGTAATGTCATCGCAGTTTAACAGATTAAGTTGAACAGCGGTGGGCGACAGGGGACAGAGCAACTTTCAAATCCTAGTTTGTAAGTCCAACACACGCACCGCCTTCACTCACTGCCGCAGCATCGCGATACGCCGGCGCCGAAGCCGCCGCGATAGCGGCAGCCGGCCAGGAACGGTGAGTGTGACGTCAGCAGTCTTGAGAGGGCTGAAGGCCGTTTACGACATGAATCCTTTACGGGCATCGACATCCGAAGTCAACAGCGAGTCAAGGCACTGACTATATCTTACGGAAATAAACAAGTAATTCTGAATCTTCTTTCACTGTGCCTATTGGTGACAATGGGTCACCACCATCCATCCGTGGAAAATCGGCAAAGGGCGAACTGGTAGAATTCCTCCTGACACTGACCCATTTCTACTTCCACCCTCCCAACAGTCCTCCCGAGCAGAACTATCCAATGTGTCGACACGGAATCATGTACCACTGGAACTCATGTAACACGGAGTAAGAACGGTTGTCATATACAGACCCTGTTCTACAAGGACCGGAGACGAGTCTGAAGCTTCGACAATGACAATTGTTTTCAAATTTCTGCTATGAGTGGATGCAGGTCCATCTCAACCAGCTTCAGAGGTAACATTACGTAGGGAATTGAGTAGACATTTAGATTCAAATAAATAAAACCATACGTCACCAGTGGGCTAAACAGCACACAAACTGGACAGTATATGACTGGCTGTTTTCAAATGACTCAAGGCATCGAAGGCACCGAGTCCCCAATGAAGCGTTTAACCGCTTTGCGTGGAGGGTCTGTTTCATGCCAGAGGAGGTACTGTCACGTTTTGGAGGTGTTTTCATACCATGACATCTATTCGGGTAGCTGTGAACATGAGTCAGGATGTTTATTTCAGCATCCTCGATGATCAAGTGTAGCCTGCTTTTCTGCACCTTCGTAATGAGTGTGCTGTGAACACTCCCGTCTTCCACGATGACGACGACCGTATTCACAGAACTGCACGTATATCTTCTTGGTTTGACGAAAGCTCATGCACTATATCAGACTTCGAGCGGCCCACTAAATGACTTGATTTCATTTCTCTGTTTGGGACTATTCGTAACAGCGGATAAAATTTAAAAATCCATCTTCGCAATTTGGGAGCTGTACGGGATCTAATCGTCAATAGGCAGCTTCAACTAGACAGGAGACAACAAAAGAATTTGTCGACTTTCTTCATCGCCGAACGTAAAACGAGAAATAACTTACTTCCATCACTCGATAGGTTTTCAAGGTGCGGAAAAAAAAGATCACGCTGTACGTGATACATGATACGTATCCATTAGGGTGAACATACGTGACAAGTGTACGCCAGACCAGCATTCAGAAGTCGACCCTTATCCTCCGCGCGGAGGTGTGTACGAGAGCCTCCGCAGAGACTGTAAGAGAAGCTGATACATTACGAAAATGGTAGTATGAGCGGCTAAACGAGGAGAAGTATGATGGATCCGTTGTATCTTGGAGGACAGGTAGTATATTTCGAGCTCATATCATGCAGTAATTCTTTTGTTTCGGCGTTTTTATATTGTTGTTGTTGTGGTCTTCAGTCCAGAGACTGGTTTGATGCAGCTCTCCATCCTACTCTATCCTGTGCAAGGTTCTTCATCTCCCAGTACCTACTGCAACCTACATCCTTCTGAACCGGTTTAGTGTATTCATCTCTAGGTCTCCCTCTACGATTTTTACCCTCCACGCTGCCCTCCAATACTAAATTGGTAATTCCTTGATGCCTCTTGCTGCAGTCATGGACTGTGCGGCTGGTCACGGCGGAGGTTCGAGTCCTCCCTCGGGCATGGGTGTGTGCGTTTGTCCTTAGGATAATTTAGGTTAAGTAGTGTGTAAGCTTAGGGACTGATGACCTTAGCAGGTAAGTCCCATATGATTCCACACACATTTGAACATTTTTTTTTGATGCCTCAGAATATGCCCTACCAGCCGATCCCTTCTTCTAGTCAAGTTGTGCCACAAATTCCTCTTCTCTCCAATTATATTCAATACCTCCTCATTAGTTATGTGATCTACCCATCTAATCTTCAGCATTCTTCTGCAACACCACATTTCGAAAGCTTCAATCTAAACTATTTATCGCCCACGTTTAACGTCCATACATGGCTACACTCCATACAAATACTTTCAGAAACGACTTCCTGACACTTAAATCTATACTCGATGTTAACAGATTTCCCTTCTTCAGAAACGCTTTCCTTGCCATTGCCAGTCTACATTTTATATCCTCTCTACTTCGACCAACATCAGTTACTTTGCTCCCCAAATAGCAAAACTCCTTTGCTACTTTAAGTGTCTCATTTCCTAATCTAATTCCCTCACCATCACCCAAAGTAATTCGACTACATTCCATTATCCCCATTTTGCTTTTGTTGATGTTCATCTTATATCCTCCCTTCAAGACGCTATCCATTCCTTTCAACTGCTCTTCCAGGTCCTTTGTTGTCTCTGACAGAATTACAATGTCATCGGCGAACCGCAAAGATTTTATTTCTTCTCCATGGATTTCAATTGCTACTCCGAATTTTTCTTCTGTTTGCTTTACTGCTTGCTCAATATACAGATTGAATAACATCGGGGATAGGCTACAACCCTGTCTCACTCCCCTCCCAACCACTGCTTCCCTTTCATGCCCCTCGACTCTTATAACTGCCATCTGGTTTCTGTACAAATTGTAAATAGCCTTTCGCTCCCTGTATTTTACCCCTGCCACCTTCAGAATTTGAAAGAGAGTATTCCAGTCAACATTGTCAAAAGCTTTCTCCAAGTCTACAAATGCTAGAAACGTAGGTTTGCCTTTCCTTAATCTATTTTCTAAGTTAACTCGTAGGGTCAGTATTGCCTCACGTGTTCCAACATTTCTAGGAAATAGAAGCCGACCTCAGGGAAGATCAGTTTCGACCAGTTTTTCCATTCGTCTGTAAATAATTCGTGTTAGTATTTTGCAGCCGTGGGTTATTAAACTGATAGTTCGATAATTTTCACATCTGTCAACGCCTTTTTATATTAGTATGTTGAAATGATAAACATGATAATAAACATCTATGACGCCATCTCACATCATATACAGGGTGTTACAAAAAGGTACGGCCGAACTTTCAGGAAACATTCCTCACACACAAATAAAGAAAAGATGTTATGTGGACATGTGTCCGGAAACGCTTAATTTCCATGTTAGATCTCATTTTAGTTTCGTCAGTACGTTCTTCCACCTACGCTCAATGGAGCACATTATCATTATTTCATACGGAATACTCTACCTGTGCTGCTAGAACATATACCTTCACAAGTACGACACAACATGTGGTTCATGCACGATGGAGCTCCTGCACATTTCAGTCGAAGTGTTCGTTCGCTTCTCAACAACAGATTCAGTGACCGATGGATTGGTGGAGGCGGACCAATTCCATGGGTTCCACGCTCTCCTGACCTCAACCCTCTTGACATTCATTTACGGGGGGGATTTGAAACCTCTTGTCTACGCAACCCCGGTACCAAATGTAGAGACTATTCGTGCTCGTATTGTGGACGGCTGTGATACAATACGCCATTCTCCAGGGCTGCATCAGCGCATCAGGGATTCCATGCGACGGAGGGTGGATGCATGTATCCTCGCTAGCGGAGGACATTTTGAACATTTCCTGTAACAAAGTGAAGTCACGCTGGTACGTTCTGTTGCTGTGTGCTTCCATTCGATGATTAATGTAATTTGAAGAGAAGTAATAAAATGAGCTCTAACATCGAAAGTAAGCGTTTCCGGACACATGTCAAATGGTTCAAATGGCTCTGAGCACTGTGGGACTTAACATCTGTGGTCATCAGTCCCCTAGAACTTAGAACTACTTAAACCTAACTAACCTAAAGACATCACACACATCCATGCCCGAGGCAGGATTCGAACCTGCGACCGTAACAGTCGCGCGGTTCCGGACTGAGCGCCTAGAACCGCTAGACCACCGCGGCCGGCAGGACACATGTCCACATAACGCATTTTCTTTCTTTGTGTGTGAGGAATGCTTCCTGAAAGTTTGCCCGTATCTTTTTGTAACACCCTGTATAAGGGGTGACCAAGAAGTTTCCGTTTGAAGGCCTTGCTGTAGCGTATACTGCTACGTCTGCGACGCGGGTACACAAGCACCGACATATAAGCAAGGGATTAGTGTGACGGTCATGTCTCTCCAAGAGTGCGTGCACTAATTGCGGATACGTGACCTATGGCGACGTTATTACCAAACGCGCTCAAACAGGGCAAACGTGCCGTTATTCTTTTTTTGGCTGCCGAAGGACAAACACTGGTAGACATCTGTCGGAGAATGAAGAATGTGTGTGGTGCAGAATGGTGGGCCAAGTTCCGTGCTGGTAGCGATTCGACACAAGACGCCAATCGATATCGGAGGCCACCTTCAACAACGTGACTCACGTGGGAGACGGACGCCCGAGAACGCTCCGTATACTCCTGATCCCTCCCCTGCGGTTATCACACCTTCGGTCCCTTAAAAAAAAGGTCTGGAATTGTCGACGACTCTTTTCGTACGAGCACGTGCAGCAGGCACTTACGGACTTCTTCATGCAGCAGGACACACTATTTTACCAAACGAGTATATTCAAGCTGGTGCATAGGTGGGATGATTGCCTCAACGAAAACAGCGATTTTGCGTCATAGGCATACAAATTCTGGACTGTACGGACTTCAAAAGGAAACTTTTTTATCGTCCCCTGTACAAATTCTATATATAATGAAAAGTTTCATGAGGCGCCATAATGTCACAGGCTGGTTCTTTGTTGTTCTGTTACGGAAAAGCAACGTGATAAGGCAGCGATGGCACATATTTCCATCAGAAATGAAGTTTTCAGAGCTGTAGGGGAACCAGAGCAGCAAGGTGTGTTTCGTAACACGCACATAATCACCTGCAATAACAGCTTTAATCACGGTTCGCAGCTACTGACAGCTTCAGTGGGCACAAAACGTATATACTTAGGCGTGAGTGCGGATGGAGCCGTAGCCGTCCTCCATATATGACGTAATGCACAGTGGGACAACGGCTCGAGAAGACTTACGTGCAGCCTCTACCCTCTTGCGACCGCCCATCGAATGGACTGTAAAGGGCCAAGTTGCCACACCGACACACCTTTCAGTAGCGCACACTCCACATCAGTCCCTGGTGCTATAAAGTGTCAAAAATGGTTCAAATGGCTCTGAGCGCTATGGGACTCAACTTCTGAGGTCATTAGTCCCCTAGAACTTAGAACTAGTTAAACCTAACTAACCTAAGGACATCACAAACATCCATGCCCGAGGCAGGATTCGAATCTGCGACCGTAGCGGTCTTGCGGTTCCAGACTGCAGCGCCTTTAACCACACGGCCACTTCGGCCGGCTATAAAGTGTCCCTTTCCATATATTTGACATGAACAATATAAATAACGACAAAAGAACTATACATGCGTAATGTTGTGTGAACTTTAATGCCTAATTGTGATACGCACAAAGTGATGAAATAACTTTAAAGACAATTTATCGATTCTGATAATAGAAAAATACATTAGTCTTCGTGATATAAGTTCATATGTGTAAGCTGAAGAACTGCATACTATAATCTTTGTTATATTATAAAAAGACTGGAAGACAATGAAGTTAGTCGTCTTCTGATGTTTTCTTGTGTCTTAGCTATTGTTTGAGTGCAGAAGGTACGACTGTATTGCGATAGCTTTTGTCTTGCTCTCGTTTAATTACTAAAACATAATTGATGTGTAAAAAAGTTACGAAAATATAATAAGCTAATCTGGAGTGCAGAGTAATCATTTACGGAACCCGTGCCACAATCGTTATAAAGCAAGAGTTTGTGTAATATTTTTTGCAGCTGCTGCGGAGCTAGCTGCGATCATCTTTGACTGAGAAAGTTGGCCGCCATTACGCGGCGAATTTAAACTTTTTATTTCCACAGGAAATACGACGAAGTCGGAGGAGAAGAACGTATTTAAAAATACTAATAAAATTAATTAGCATCAAATCACAAGATTTATTTTATCATAAAGTGACTATTTTCAGTGATACAATTTACTATAGGTCAGGTGCCTCTTTGCATAAATTTTATTACGCTAACGCATTCGATATTATTTGTAGGGAGCCTGGCGCTCGGTTTCAGTCAGAATTTAAAGTTTAATTTGGCAACCTGCAAATATAATATTGTTCCTTACGAGGTTTTATGAAAGACAGCTTTACGAAATTTAACTTCACGAACTTAATAGAATTCTCATATAACTTATACCAGAAAGAGACATTACAGCTAGCTGCCCTTGCGTCAAGAACGTGTCTCCACAGTGTAGTAGGGGAAAGGTGAGAAGCTCTCGGTCTCACGGCAATCAAATATGTTTTAGGTCAAAAATACAATCCCTTTTTTTCGATGAAATCCCATTTTATATCAATTCACTTTCTCTAACATACTTCCAAAGACTATTTTTCATTCCTGCAATGCCATTTCACAGGGTTTGCAGAGTAGCTATTCAGTGGGCTCGAATTCCTTATCTTCAATTTCTTTAAAAGTAGGAAGCATATGGTTAAATGAAGGAAGGATAAGGTGAGCCAAAGCTAGTAAACAGGCTAGATGTTCTCAACGTTGAGGACATGGGAATCGTCCCGATTAAAGATCATTATTAAACGGAGTAGATGTACCCTTAATTTGTTCACTAGCGAACCACTTTGGTGCATAGGTGCATTGTTCTGAATGAGGACGATATTTTACTCTATTGAGTCAAGCCTCTTCGCCTCTGTTCTTTCTGCCACTTGGGCCTCAACACGTGCACTACATGACCTAAAAACTGTTAGCATCATAAATTGTTTCAAAATCTTTCTGTTTCGTAATGAAGATGAGCATCTGGACCCAAACCACATCATGACGTTCTTGAACTGTATCTAAGCTACTGAGCACCAAATATATACAACGTTCTGACACTATTTTATTGAGTAATTTTGATTCCATTACATAACGATGATTGTACCTGTTCACCTACTGTAATGTCTCGAATAAGATAAAGCTGACTCACTTCTTCGTCAGTCACTGGACTTTCTAGATTAGACTAAAAGTGTGCTTCTGGTTGTTCTATCGAGTTATTGTTTCCGTTTCTAGATTAAAGATCAACAGTGGAGCACAGCTGGGGAAAAGGGGAAATTAGAAAACAGGAAATGCACTCAATCAGATTAAATGATCTCCCCACCTATCTGCATAGAGAACGAATAGCATCTGCTTCGAATTAGCAAGTGGTTCAAAGATAACGTAAAGCAGTTTGTGACACCCATAGTACCTCAGTCGCGATTACACTTCCCTTTTGAACACTTCAACTGGTAAAGCTTACATCATAATGGCACAAATACAGTATCCGGATCCTGTTGTCCAAAGCAGAATCGCCAGAGATCTTGAATCAACTGCGGAACACACACGGAATGTGACGAACACTGTAATTGTACGTTTGTGATGATGGCGCCAAGATGCATCTATATTCCTGCGATACAATATAGAATTTTTTAAAAAAAGTAGCAGCTCTATTATAGCATCGGTTTGTGACATATTTATTGTGAAATGTAACGATGGTTTCACAGCTTACTACTACATCGCTGCAGAAGCTGCATCGTCCCGAAAAGTCGTATATTCGGGCCTGCATATGTTAGCACCGAAACAAGCCAGAAACATCGAGGCTGGAACATAAACGACCTTTATTTGCTTTTCACAGATGAATTCTACTAAAGTCTGCGGACTAATTTTTGTCTTTGTCTAAAGCAGCCAGTTTGGTTCTGATGGCATCCTGGTGTAGGAAGGCAGCATAGTGAATCGTTGTGCTTAGCTTCACATCTTATTTTATGATCGGAGGAGTGCTAATAATACCCACAAGTGCACAGATGAGGTACTACAACAATACGTGAGACTTTGTAGAGAGGTTCAGTTGGTCCAGACGTCCTCTTCGTGTACTGTAACACCTCTCTGTATCACATTGGTCTGGTGGACGACTTACTCTCAGGCGAAGAAGTCCCCTACATGACGTTTCAGTTGCGTATCTTATAAATCAAGACAGGAACGGACTGGCTGCTATATTACAATCCTTCAGCCGTTTCCCAGGCTCATTACAGATCTCCAATGCGTGGGATCTGTGTCTATTTGGCTACCTAATATGTACTTGCTGCATATGTACGTTTTCTAGATTTTAAATAGTATTTCGAGCTCCAGAACTTTTCTAGTTACGTGTTATGGTGTTCAATTTGTTAGCCTCAGACTGACAAGTTAATTTACGTATTGTGATTTTAATTACGAGTAGTTCTGGAATATATTTTGTGCTGGCACTTTATTACGTTAGCCTGTCTGACAGCCTAATTGACATCACTTACAGGTATTAATTGTAAACAATAAAAATAGACAAACTTGTTGCACCAGCTGTAGGAATGTAATTAATGAACCACCCTCCAGTTTTTATTTCCACAAAATTAATGTGTTTTAGACTACAGGTAAATTTATTGTAATTAACTTTGAAAAGATACTAAATTACTTAGTCTGTAGTATTTGAACCAAAACAACTATCATTTTTTCTGTCACACACTAAGATTTAAAACATAACAATAATGTAAGGGACAGTCAAATGAAAACAAGGCAGACGGAAAAAAGGTAAATGAACTGTTTATTATTTTCAAGGTAATCGCTATAACTGTTAATACATTTATCCGACCGTCAGGCAAGATCAGTACCTTCATGGAAAATGGCTGTTATTGCCTACGGAGCTATGATTGTAGCCAGGTGTGCACCTCTTGGACCGAAGCAAATAGACGGCCACGGACGTCTTTTTTAGGGCTCCAAAAATATGGAAACGGCATGAAGTGAGTTAGGGAATGTATGGAGGACGTGTGAGGACTTCTCAGCGAAACGTCTGCAGCGTAGACAAAACAACAAGGCACGCCAGCACCGGGAAAGTCATGATGAGTTTTTTCTTTGACTGCAAGGACCCGTTGCTCATTGAATTTCTGGAACACGGGGCCACAACTAACACACAACGGTAAGTGAGCACTTTGCAGAAATTGCATGCGCCGTCAAGTCCAAACGGCCAGGAAAGTTGACGTACGGCACCGTTCTGTTGCAGCATAAATTCCACCCACATGTTGCCAACTTTTTTTCGACTTCGATGTGTAGGTTTCGTTGGGAACCCCTTACGCATCTTTCACACAGTCCGCATCTTTCCCCATGCGATTTCCATATTTTTAGAGCCCTGAAGGAAGACATTCATAGCAGTCAATTTGCTTCGGACGAAGAGGTAAGCGCCTGCGTCACAATCATGATTCCGTAGTTAACTGCAAACATTTGTCCATGAAGGCACCAACAGTCTTATCTGATAGTGGGATATTTTATTAACAGTCATGGTCATTACTGTTGAAATGATAAACAGTTCACTTCCTCTTTTACCCCATCTGTCTCGTTTCAGTTGAATGTCCTTTATATATCCTTTATATTCATAATTACGTCATGTCACTCCCCTGGATGTTAATTACGTTGAGATGAACATAGCATTGGCAGGCGGATGTTTATTCAAACAGGCTAGTGCATTTCACGACCAGAGGATGCACAGCCGATGAGCTGATGCCAAGAGACCTGTGCGCATGCAACACAAAAGGATTTCTGGAGAGTGGGTTTTGTTTGAAACATTTTATCAAACATGTCTTACACTCACGACATCTAGCAGATGTTCCAGTGGCTCATGCTTAGGTTATCATCAACGTATATCACAATAGCGAAATATGTCTGTCTCCACTCTCCAGTGGCATCTGGCAAAAGTTGCCCTGGACATGTCCTTACGTTTGATTCGCAAGCTTGTATACTTCATCTTGAGGGTCGAATTATCCATTTACTACTTTTTACGTGCTTAAAACAGATACTTGCCCGTAAATTTTTGCTCTAAAGATATTCCAGAATAATGTGATTCACAAAAACAAAATGAAGCACCCAGAGGAGGAGGAAACCTAATGAAAGTTCAAGGTTTGAGAGGCTGTTTGAAGTTATTTCAGTAACTGCAGAAGCAAGTCAACTCCGCACAGAAGTCGGCAGTATAAGTCCAATTATCAGTATGACGTTGCCTCCCATCTAGCCCGGATGTACACGCAAATTATATTCGGAACGGTGTCACAAAGACCTTTTATGCTCTTCTGAGGCAATCTGGGCCACAATTCTGGTAACTAGTCCTTGATATCCTGGATATTGGCACTCGAACGAATTTGATGTTCGAGGTGCCCCCCCCTCCCCTACCCCCTACCCAAAAATACACATCTCAACATCATGGTGATATTTCGTAGGGACACGTACCACGTATGGTCGAGCACTGTCCTACTGAAGTGTTGAAAAATTTCACCATGATACTGTCGCATTAGAAGTAGTAAATAATAACCTAAGATATCCATGGCGGTGGCGGAGCGGTTCTAGGCGCTACGGTCGCAGGTTCGAATCCTGCCTCGGGCATGGATGTGTGTGATGTCCTTAGGTTAGTTAGGTTTAAGTAGTTCTAAGTTCTAGGGGCCTGATGACCTCCGATGTTAAGTCCCATAGCGCTTAGAGCCATTTTTGTCCCTGGCGCTCTGTTGTTCGTCAAAGTTCCCTCAGTGACTACTAGCCGTGGTCTGAAGTTATACCTGATGATTCCTGACACTATGACGCTAGTAGTAACACTGGTGTGCTTCTCCAAAACTTCGGAAGAATGGGACCACTCCACAGATCATGCCAAACTCGCAGGAAGTTGTCACTCAAGGTAGCCCAGAACCACGATTCATCGCTGAACACAATGTGACGCCATTCATCAGCGATCCATGCTTCCCAGTCACAACGCTGCTCCTAACGCAGCCCTTCGTGTAGTGGTGTTAATGACAGCCCACACATGCGACTGTAACACTCTAGTCCGGTTCCTGGTAGTCTATGACCAATGGTGCGGGATGATACAGAATGTTGCAGGGAGTCCTTTACTTTTTCTGGGACGGCAGGCGCAGACGTGAAGGTGTTACTGTTGTGTCTAGACAAGACAGCCTAGACACAATGAGAGGAAGCCGAAAGGCACGCGCTTAAACTCACGCAGGCTGGCGTGAGGTCTGAAACAGGATACGTAATGAATGCTATAAAGAAAAGTACGTAGCTTCTGGAATACTTAACTTTAATCCATAATTGTATAACATCGCTCTTGATGATACATGCTTCATATAATAAATATCAATTGAATACGGCGCCTTGCTAGGTCGTAGCAATTGACTTAGCTGAAGGCTATGCTAACTATCTTCTCGGCAAATGAGAGAGTCTTCGTCAGTGTAGCATCGCTAGCAAAATCGGCTGTACAACTGAGGCGAGTGCTAGGAAGTCTCTCTAGACTTGACGTGTGGTGGCGCTCGGTCTGCAATTACTGACAGTGGCGACTCGCGGGTCCGACGTATACTAATGGACCGCGGCCGATTTAAAGCTACCACCTAGCAAGTGTGGTGTCTGGCGGTGACACCAAAGTTACGACGTGCCTGGTACACAACACGACGATCCTCCCTGGTGGTGTTGACACATGGTCGGTCGGAATCTTGATGTCGAGTACTCCTGTTCTCACAATGCCATGTAATCCAAACCCAGTCCACTGTCAAATCCAAATGCCCTACAAACCTTGATAGTGCACCATTCGAGCAGCGGGTCAAATGGAGACCCACAGTCAGTCTTTCAGTCTCTGTTTGGTGCTGATAACGCTGTTTCACAGATACTACGCAACATGACGCGGTTCACTCCCCTCATATACCCAACGAGGCCTGGTGTAACACTAAACATGAAGAAAACTAACGCTTTCTGATGGCCGTTGTACCTGTCACAGAGAACTGCAAGTCTAATCGTTTACATCATCGACAATGGCGGGTCTCTTTGTTTGTGTGTACGAAGTTCAAAATGGTTCAAATGGCTCTGAGCACTGTGGGACTTAACGTCTGAGTTCATTAGTCCCCTAGAACTTAGAACTACTGAAACCTAACTAACCTATGGACATCACACACATCCATGCCCGAGGCAGGATTCGAACCTGCGACCGTAGCGGTCGCGCGGTTCCAGACTGAAGCGTCTAGAACCGCTCGGCCACAACGGCTGGTTTTACGAAGTTACTTTGACATGCGACAATGTTTTCTTGGCGCTTTAGCATTTTTATAACTCATTTTCCCGGTATCTCCCGCAGAATGTGAAAATAGTGTTCCGCCGAATTTTAACTCTTCTGATGTCCTTGGACTGCTGTCTCTGCTGTGCATTACTGCGTTATTGGCCTAACTTGAAGAAGAACGAAGTGAGATGTAAGCACCTCAACTACTGTGCAGAACTTCGCCTGTAGTACTATTGTCCGGCGAAATTGTTTCGCGCCTGTCTTCACGTCTGCCCATTTGTCAGCACCCTACAATGTTTTGGACAGTTCTGTTCGGAAAAGTGCTGCGACGAAGCTCTGATTTCCTCTTCAATCCTTCCGAGAACCTGTACAGGCATTGTGATCTTATCTCCTGGTCACAATTAACTTTTGAACATTGCTGTTTGTGTATGGCTAGTCTCTGTCTCTCTGGACACCTCAGCGTAGGAAGTACTGAGTCACGGTATTACGTCAGAGGGCGCGCCGCGCAGCCCCGCCCACTGCTAGCGAGCCGTTGGGAATCTGGGGGCAGGGCGAAGGGGCTGTGTTGTGCTGTCGCCAGCCCCACGCCTCGCGCAGCCGCAGCCGCTGGCGTCGCGGAGGCGGCTGCTAAGTGTGTCAAGGACCTCCGGGAATGCGCGCTCCACGGACCCGCGCGTCCAGAGTGCCCAGTTAGATATCTGGCAAGCTTGGAGTCCGTAACCTATTGGCAGGCGTATCCACCGTACTTCACCTAGACCAAGGGTGTTCAACCTTAATTACTTACCATCCCCTTTTATATTTCTTTAGTAGGCAAATTCTCTACCCACCCACCGGTTCCAGAGTATTGGTGATTCACTTTACTTCATAAAATTTACTATCGAACTGGGCAGTGCTTCGTAATTGCTAATTGTGTATGGGAATCGTATGTACGTCTTAATCTCCTTCTCCTCCCTCTCTCTGTCCATCTTCTCCTTCCCCCCTATGTTTTAATCTACTCCTCTTCCCTCTGGCAACGCCTTTGCCGCAGTGGATACACCGGTTCCCGTGAGGTCACCGAAGTTAAGCGCTGTCGGGTGTGGCCGGCAATTGGATGGGTGACCATCCAAGCCGCCATGCGCTGTTGCCATTTTTCGGGGTGCACTCAGCCTCGTGATGCCAATTGAGGAGCTACCCGACCGAATAGTAGCGGCTCCGGTCAAAGAAAACCATCATAACGACCGGGAGAGCGGTGTGCTGACCACACGCCCCTTCTACCTGCATCCTCAACTAAGGATGACACGGCGGTCGGATACTCCCGATGGGCCACTTGTGGCCCAAAGGCGGAGTGCTGCTGCTGCTGCTGCTGCTGCTGCCTCTTCCCTCTCCCTCTTTATCCATCTCCTCCTCTTCTTCTCTTTGTCCATCTTCTCCTCTTCCTCCCACTCTTTGTCCATCTCCTAATTCCCCCCAACTCATCTCTCTCCATCTCCAGCCCATCGCTCACTCTGACCATCTCGTCTTTCACCTTCTCTCTGTCCACTTCCTCTCCCTCCCCCTCTCTCTCCGTTTCCTCTTCCCCCCTCTCTCTCTCTCTGACCTTGAGCCTTGTTCATTGTCATTGCAAACGAAACCTCGATTGGGAAATGAAGTCACTGAAGAATGGGTAAATCGGTTGGGATATTTAGTGTAAGGGGTACAGGAGAGACCTCTCCAGCTGCTGGAGAGAAGCTTCAACGAAAGTATTTCTCATAACTTTAATATGTGAGGGGTAGTTCTGCAAAGATTCGGAAGATTCGGATTCCATAGTAGAGTATAAATCATAAGTCGATAAGCCATATGTAAAACATTCCTCTTTCCTCGAAAACTGATTGCAACGACAAAAACAAAACAGCAGACTGTTGTGTTTACAGTTATTGTTTTAAAAAAATTATATATATATATATATATATATATATATATATATATATATATATATAGAGAGAGAGAGAGAGAGAGAGAGAGAGAGAGAGAGAAGGTATGTGGAAGAAACAATTTGCCCAATGGTTTAAATGCTCTGATATCTAAGTTAAAAGTGACTGCAAGAAAGAAAAGGGATCCTCACATTTTCACATCACAACACTTCTTTGCTCGCAATTTTTAATGTGTATATTGTTTTGAAAAATGTATGGCCGACGTCCGTCTAAATGTTAGTGGAGTATCGTATAAAAATTTAAAGTAAATCGGTCAATACCTTTTTGAGCTTTCTGCAAATGTTTTCCGTTTATGCATTACACGTACATTTATGTACCACATGTATTACAGACATATGTAGCCTATGTCCATCCGAAAGTGTATTAGAGTATCATGGAAAAATTTGAGCTAAAACATTCAAAGACTTTTCGGAATTATTGATAATAATGTTTCCCCTCGTGTAATTATGGTGAATTATGTATATTTCACCTTAAATGTTGAAATACATGGCAAATGTCCGCTAGAACGTTCATTAGAGTATTGCATAAAACTGGGGAATAAATTGGTAAAAAAATTTCCGAGAATTTTGCTGACAACATTTCCTCTTTATATAGCACATATATATTTATATACTACATATATTTTAAAAATTGTGTAGCCTGTGACCGGGAAAATCGTGTTTCGCAGCCAACCAAAAACATTTTTCCATCAAAGCACTGACCGTCTTAACAGTTACGGCGATTACTTTTGAAATAATAAAGAGTTTGCTAACTTCTTTCCATCAGTCCCCTTTTCATTCGACTGCCCCTGATAATACAAAGTTATGGTGATGAGAAAACAGATTTATGAGAGTAACAAAATATTTATGATTTCTGATGAAATACTAGTGTTGATTATGTTATGGACGGACAGTAAGATGTAACCTAGTGGCATGGAAATAAATTGCCTTTACGACAAATGGGAAAGCAGAGATGAAATCATTTCAGCAGAGTGCTGCAATATGGCGGGGACATTTTTAACTGTTTTTCATAGGGGTTCGCCGATGTGGTGCAACACCCAAGAACAGATACAGGCTAGCGTTCTTTATCTGCTACTACGTGCAGCAGTTGACTAGCCCCTGCTGAGACCACACTGCAGCGCACTGTCAGCTGTGTAACTGCAGCTGGAAAATAACCTCCGAGTCTGATCCCAAGGTTCATTACCAAGCATTAGGACGTTACAGAACCGAAGATAGTTGATTTTAATAGATTTTAGGGGGTGTATTAGGTTTATTAAAATAAAGGGTTAGAAGAAAAGACGACAGATGAGTGTACATTTATTAGAGTATCGTGTAAAAATCTGAAGTAAATTGGTCAAGAACTTTTCGAGATTTATGTTAACAGCTTCAAACTACAACTTGTCTTTATATGCGTAAAAAAATAGTACTCCTTTTAGAAATTTTATTGTTGCACAGATGAACAGCATAAGGTGTCGTGAGGTACCGGGTATCGCCTCATGCCGAAGCACCCGCTCTAGCTCTTGGTGTAGCCTCCACAGGCGGCACTGCAGGCACTGACTTTCATATCCAGTCGATCGCACAGGTGGCGAATACTGTCCTGGGATACGTTCTGCCATGATTGCTCGAACTGTTTACATAGTTCTGTAAGAGTTGTTGTTTAATGAGGCGCACGAGTCACTTCTCGTCCAGTCATATCATCAAACACTTGTTCGATTAAGGGAAGTCCGGAGATCATGCAGACCAGGGAATTCCTGCATCTGCTATTGCAGCAACACATCTCCTTCCTGTTGCAAGAACTGGTCTAACAACATTCTGCATATACCAAGCGCTGCTTAGCGTCCCCTCCAGAAACACCAAAGGTGAACGAGAGTTATATGTCATTGCACCAAAGACCATAAGGCCAGTTCGTCTTGAACTAATGCAGTCTATGAAACCACACTCACCAGGTCTACGTCGTACAGAATCTGCTTTCTTTGCTGAAGACCTCGGCGCACCATTTCATCTTCCAGGTGATCGTCTGACGGCAGCAGGCGACCCGTGCAAGTCGGTGCTGTGGAGTGAGTGGAAGACGGGCAAGAAGTGTGCGTGCCTGGCTTCCCATTGCTGACAGCCAGTACGCAACAGCTCGTGTTGACACGCCTAGGCTCACAAGCGCTCTGATCCTTGCCGTGGTATCTGTAAGATCTGCTACTGCTGCTCCGGCGGGCGGCTGTGCTGCGTGGACGTCCAGAACCGCTTCTACAGGTGTGAGAGTGTTCACGTGACCACCGATACAAGCATCGTTGCGCAACTGACGCAGCACTTCGAACTTGTGTGGCAGTTCTCCGAAAGGACCAACCCGCCACTTGCAGGGCCACAATTTGACACCTTTCAAACTCTGTCATTTGGCTGTAGGAAGCAAGAGTGCGTCCCCGTGACGTACCTGCCTGCTTACTACACACTTTTCCACCACACTGAGCCTTCTGGCGGTGAGAATTCCCTATACCGGGTACACACTGACGACATTCTCTTAGCTATGCCACTACGCTGTCTGTTGGCGGGAGATGTTGAAATCATTAGCAGTACATTTACTATTCAGGCAGTGTAGTAGTATAGATAAAGCAGAACAACAGCAAGTTGAAGCGTATAATAATGGTTACTTACCAAATACTTTACGTCAAAATTTTACGAAAACCTAAGGAAAATATTTTTAGGGTCCCTACCTCATGATGGCTATGATGAAAGGCGGAACACCCGCTAGTGTGCAGCAGGGACGAACATGGCTGCCACTGATCTAAACAGAACTTTGTAGTCTCTTTACTTATTTCTTTATTTATTGTTGGTATATATACACGTCTGACAGGGGTGGAACGCAAAATGTGGCAGTGCTGCATAACTGCTAATAATTCTGAGAAGTTCCTTTTGTCCGTACCTCGGAGTTTCCGTAGCGTCGCACGCAAACACATTCGCAGTCGCGGCGAAAATCCAAGCGCCCTTGGCGATGAGCGGCGCGCAACACAAATAACGCGACGTGCTGCTAAGCGGATTTAATCAGAAAGATTTATTGGTGGAACCTGATTACGTGTTTGCTCTTCTACATTACCAAATCAGTTCAAATAAGGGTTGCCAGTCTCGCTTTGACAAAGAGGCAGGGTTAAACTTCACGCCCCCAAAGTCAATAATTAAAAGCCCTGTAGCTGTCTAACTGGTTTTCGGAATGATTCGGAGAAGAGGCAACTGGACTGGAATACGTTTACCACTTATAGATCACATACATTCTCGAACTGGGCCCTAACAACACCCCTGTAGGTAACTTCCGCGCAACAAATCAACAACGCAGTTCAAAGTCAATACGGAAAGAGCACACCAAAGTGGTGAAATGAAATTTGTTATGTATCAATTGACCCTAGCCAAGTCCGTCACTTTTACGGAAACTTCCGCTCTGGCTAGCTACTGCTTCAACGCTCTGCAATGTAGTCTCTCTTTTTATCGAACAAGTCCAAGCTCAATAACCGGCAACACTGGTCGGGAAATTACCGTAGCAGAATTCGACGGTCGCGCACAGGAATGCAGTCTCGAACGCTTTGAAGGCTTCCCGTATCGGCAAAGTAACCTCGCTGATCACACAGGATCTCTCACTCCGGGACTCCGAAATGACAGCAACTTTAAAACACAAACTCCGCCCCAGACGTCCCACAACTTGACAGATCAACACCACAAGTGCTGCCGGTCGACTCTTCGATTTCACTGAGCTCCAAAACCGCTCCCCGAAATTATTTAACATAAGGGCCTTTCAGCCAGTCGGAATCAGGAGTAGAAATTTATTCTCTCTGGTCAGTTCCTTCTCCTTCTCATAGCACTTCTGTAACTTGTAACGTGCTGCCGTCTGAGAGGTCCTTTAGAAATTACTCTACAAACATCCTAGCAGATTAAAACTGTGTGCCGGACCGAAACTGGAAATCGGGACCTTTGCCTTTCGCGGACAATTGATCTAACATCTGAGCTACCCAAGCACGACTCACGCCCCGTCCTCACAGCTTTAATTGCGCCAGTACCTCGTCTCCTACCTTCCAAACTTCCTGGCGGCGAGAACGGGTCGTCAGTCGTGCTTAGGTAGCTCATATGGTAGAGCACTTTGCCGCGAAATGCAAAGGTCCCGAGTTCCAGTCTCGGTCCGGCATTAAGTTTTAATCTGCCAGGAAGTTTAGTATTTGCGTACACTCCGATGCAGAGTGAAAATCTCATTCTACTCAGCAACCAGCGCTGGAGGTGCCGGCTGCCGTAGGAGCAGACTCGCCCTTGAAATCCGCCTCGTCTCTTCCGACAGGCATTCATTAAGGTGAATTACGGGAAAGTCTCCTTCCCCCTGCAGGTGGATGGACGGCCTGGAATTCTCTTTTTTACACTCATCTGCCGTATTTTTTTCTAACTCTTTATCTTAATGAACCTAATATACCCTACAGTCTGTTAAAATCAACTGCTTCGATTGTTTAACGTTCTAATGCTTCGTAATGAACCTGAACTCTGTCGGCTTGGGATCAGCCTCTGGGGTTATTTTCCAGCTGCAATTACCCAGCTGACAGTGCGCTGTAGTGTTGTCTCAGCAGCGGCGAGTCAACTGCTGCACGTAGTAGCAGATAAAGAACGCTAGCCTGTATCTGTCCTTGGGTGTTGCAGCACATCGGCGAACCCCTATGAAGAAACGGTTAAAAATGTCCTCGCCATATTGCAGCACTCTGCTGAAATGATTTCATCTCTGCTTTCCCATCTGTCGTAAAGGCAATTTATTTCCATGCCACTAGGTTACATCTTACTGTCCGTCCATAACATAACCAACACTGGTATTTCACCAGAAATCATAAATATTTTGTTTCCCTCATAAATCTGTTTTCTCATCACCATAGCTTTGTGTTATCAGGGGCAGTCAAATGAAAACGAGACAGATGGAAAGAAATGAGCAAACTCTTTATTTTTTCAAAAGTAATCGCAGTAACTGTTAAGGCGGTCAGTGCTTTGATTGGAAAAATGTTTTCGGTTGCCTGCGAAACGTGATTGTCCCAGTCGTGCACCTCTTCGTCCGAAGCAAATTGGCTGCTACATGTTGCCATTGATGTTTCGATTTCGTTGTAAAAGTTTCGCTGGAAAGCTCTCAAATGTCCTCCACACTGGCCCGATCTCTTCCCATGTGATTCCCGTAATTTTGGAGCCGTGAAGAAAGACATTCGTGGTCGTCGATTTGCTTCGGACGATAAGGTGAACGCCTGGGTTTAATCGCAATTATTTTTCCATGAAGGCATTAACCGATTTTTTTCACAGTGGGATAAATGTATTAACGTACATGGCGATTGTTTTTCAAATAATGAACAGTTTGCTTACTTTTCTCCCGCCTCTCTCTGTTTCATTGACTTCCTTTCCATATTTCGTCAGGTGTAAATTGAGGATAGTGTCAACAGTGACAGATGTGGTAAATTCGGTAGACAATACCGACACGATATCTTTGGTGTTACTCTGAACGCGGTTATCCGTGCAATGCAACGAGCTCTGAATTCCAAATACCCCAACGCCTACGAAAGATGAAGGAGGACGCTTCGCGGCGGCATGATGAGGCGCAGCAAATGTGAAGCCGAAACAACCACCTCAGTTACATAAATTCCATCTGCAGCCTCCGCACTCGCCAGTAGACCCGCAAGAGGTAACTCTACGATCGCGATACGCAAATCTGTCGGGTGCAAACACATCTTTGCTCCAGAGCGAACACAAAAGACAACAGTTGTGTCAAATTAGATGAAAACTCCCGAAAGGGGGCACTAAGGCGGCAACACGGCCGTAGGCCAACCGCCAGGCCCAGCAAAGCAAATTGTTCTGTCCGACAGTCGCCCCCCGTCCTGAAAGTAAGCGGTCCCGTCCACCTTGCACAATCGGTACGGCGAGTCAAGACAAGTGCCTATGCGTGCACGTCAAATCATAGTAAAACAAACACCGCATCTACGGCAGAGAAATATGCTACCGTGCCTCATAAGTGAAGGATGTTGTTCCACAAATTCTGGGCGATCGCGGGACGGCACTGTTGTCAGTGAGAGTTAATTATTACCAGAACCAGAGTCCACATCTAGTCTAGTTTAAAACATTCATGATGTAAATTAAGGATTATCAAACGTATTTCAATAGCTTCCCTGGATACGGAATCCCAAAAGAATGAAGACCATCATGACTTGTTAAATCATTTGTCAAATGTATTTCAGTAGGTTCCCTGAAAAATAAAACTTGGAAGGCTGAAACAGATGTTAAAAAGTAAATGTTCTCAATAGCCCATATCGTGGCTTGCACCTGTACGGTGCTCTGCACGGCAGATGTATCAGGCTGTATCAGACTGGTGTACCGTTAATGTTCCGCGTAAGGTTCTCGAACCGTACATAAAGAACGTCCGATGTACAACAAACCAGACTGTCAGGCAATCATACAAACGTCTGCCTTCCCAGAATCAAGTTAGCCCTCACAGACCCGAGAAGCATGGCTCTCTCTGATGCTGGCAGAAGATAACCTTCATTTTATGTTTAGAGAGGAGGCGACATATTTTAGAAGACAAATTCCATACGAACGGTAGAAATACAACGGACTTTAAGCTTTCCTCCTCAGTTTCCTGAGGTGGGACATCCACCTTCGGTTTGAACTGCAAAGCTTTGCAGATCTTGCGTGGTAGATAGCCATTACCTTCAAAAACAATTTGAGAAGTTCGAACTCTTCCATTGTCCATGGCACATGGTCCATATCAGCTGTTCAAATGGTTCAAATGGCTCTGAGCACTACGGGACTTAACTGCTGAGGTAATCAGTCGCCTAGAACTTAGAACTACTTAAACCTAACTAACCTAAGGACATCACACACATCCATGCCCGAGGCAGGATTCGAACCTGCGACCGCAGCGGCCGCGCGGTTCCAGACTGTAGCGCCTAGAACCGCTCGGCCACCCCGGCTGGCATTCTGTGTAAAGACGTATTCGGAACATAGTTGGTCTGGGAAGGATGACGACAGCTGTCAGTTGGCAGGAGATCTGCATATGTCGCGCTGTGAAAGACATCATGTCACAGAATGGTATATGGCGAAGAGTTCCTTCTATCACTACTAGTAATTTGCTTTCCTGTTCCACTCGCAAACAGAGCCAGGAAAGCCAAATATCTATATGCCTCTGTATGAGACCAAATTCCTCTCATTTTATCTTCGTAGTCACTAGCAAAATGTTCGTTGCCGGCAGTAGGTAGAATCGTTCTGCAGTCAACTTAAAGTTCGTTTCTCTTAGATTATCTCAACATTGTTTCGCGAAAGAGTGTCATACTCAGGAAGCCTCTCCGTAAAACTTGCGCGATGATCGAACCTACCGTTATTCGAGCAGCCCCTTCTGAATTGGTTCGTCTTCCTTTAATCTGACCTGGTGAGCTCCCAGACACTCAAGCAGTACTCGAGAACAGCTCGCACTAGTATTCTGCATGCGGTCTCCTTTACAGATGAACCACACCTTCCTAAAACTCTCCCAGCAAACCTAAGTCGCCTATTCGGCTTCCCTCACTACAATTCTCACATGGTCGTTCCATTTTATGTCGTTTTACCACTTTACGCCTATCTATTTAACTGACTTGGCTGTGTCAAGCATGGCACTGCTAATGCTTTGTACTAACATTACACGATTGTTTTTCCTACTCATCCGTATTAAATTGCAAATGGTTCAAATGGCTCTGAGCACCATGGGACTTAACTTCTGAGGTCATCAGTCCTCTAGAACTTAGAACTACTTAAACCTAACTAACCTAAGGACATCACACACATCCATGCCCGAGGCAGGATTCGAATCTGCGACCGTAGCGGTCGCGCAGCTCCAGACTGTAGTGCCTAGAACCGCTCGGCCACTCCGGCCGGCATCAAATTGCATTGCTCTACATTTAGAGCAAGCTGCCATTCATCACACGAACTAGAAGTTTTGTCTAACTCTTCCTGAATCCTCGTACAGCCACTCAACGCATGACATTTTCCTGTACATCACAGCGTGTTCAGGAAACAGCCACAGACTACTGCATACCCAGTCCGTCGGATCATTTATGTATATAGAAAATAGCAGCGATCCCATCACACTTCCCTGGTGCACTCCTGACGATACCCTTGTTCTTGAGGAATAGTCGCCATGGAGGAAAACGTACTGGACTGTGTTATTTAAGAAGTCTTCGAGCCACTTACATATTTGGGAAGCTATTGCGTACGCTCGTACCTTCGTTTACAGGCTGTCGTTGGGCACCGTGTCAAACACTTTCCGGAAAACTGGGAATATGAAATCTGCCTGTTGTCTTTCATCCATGGTTCACAGAATAACATGTGAGAAGAGGAAATTCGAGTTTCCCACGAACGATGCTTTCTAAATCCGTGATGATATGTGGACAGAAGCTTTTCTGCCTCCGGGAAATTTATTATATTCTAACTCTAAACATGTTCAAGGATCCTGAAACAAACCGATTTTAGGGATAGTGCTCTGCAGTTCTGCGGGTCTGTTGCTTTACGCACCTTACATATAGGAGTCACCAGAGCTTTTCTCCAGCTGCTTGAAAGCTTGTGATGGGAGAGATAATCGCGACAAATGCAAGGCAAGTAAGGGGCCAAATGCCGAAGGGTACTCCGTAAAACTGGATTGAGATTCCACCCGAACCTGGTGAATTCCTTGTTTTCAACTCTTTCAGTTGCTCCTCCATGCCAGGGGTGCTTATTACTGTGTCACCCGTAAGAGAGTCTACGTGACGGTCAAACGAAAGTATGTTTGTACGATACTCCCGCGTGAATGATTTCTCAAACGTGAAATATAAGACTTCAGCTTTCCTTTTACTTTGATCTAGGGCCCCATCAGACTGGTCTGAGTGTGACTGGATAGAAGCTTTCGACCCGCTCAGCGATTTTACATAGAGCCAGAATTCTTTCTGGTTCTCGGGAAGATCTTCTGCTAAGGTATAACGGCGGCTGTTGTATGCGCAGCGCTTCGATCTTTTTACAGACGCACGAATGTCTAGTAACGTTTTACTGTCGCCATTTGCGCGTTCTTTTTTAAACAGAGAATGCAACATTTACTTTTTCCTTTGTATTTTCCGAATTTTGTTATTAAGCCGCGGTGGGTTTCTTCCGTCCTCAATCCACTCCCTGGCACATACTTCTCCTGAGCAAGATTTACAATCCATTTAAACTTTGCCCTTAGTTCCTCTACGACGGCCATATTCGTGCTGTATGATAATGATTCAGTGTGTAAATGGGATGGTAACAACAAAGTAACGACCTCCTAGTATTCTTGACGGATTTATTAACTTTACTTTCCATCGTCACCACGATGTTTATCACGATGACTTATTCCTGACTGTGTACTTACACTGATGTTGTATACTGACATGCGCCCTTTTCCAGTTTCATAGTAAATTGGATGTTATCGTGAATGGGAACCACATGATCCAAGAATTCTCCTCGTGATAACACCACAATACGAAAGTTTTATCGACATACCTCGGAAAGAAGACAGGCTTAAAACTTACAGAGCCAATACTTTCTCCCCAAAAACTTCCACAACCATGTTAGCCTGCAAGACGGATAAGCAACTAATCATGGCAAATTCGTCAGTTTGTTCATAAAGCGCTTTACCGCCTGTCTTTCCAGCGCGCTCCGCAGAGGGCTGAACGGTTTACAGCCAAAATATTAGCAGAAGGCAAAGTGTGGTTACGGGTAAATTCCCGCAGTTGTGTGGATCAATTGTTACACAGTAAGAACACGAAGATTCAAATGGACAAATCACTTTCTAAAAATGAATAGTAAACTTTTTCACACTAAGTGGTCTTCGTGTGCATTTATTGGCAATCCTAATGTCAGCCACCACGTCCACCATGACCCTATAGTATGCTGAATTGTGCTCCGTTCCAGGCTAACACTATTCGTCATGGCTTCCTCGAGGATGACTTCTCGCTCCTCCGATACACTGAAGAGCCAAAGAAACTGGTACATCTGCCTAATATCGTGTAGGGCCCCCACGAGCACGCAGAGGTGCCACAACACGACGTGGAATAGACTCGACTTATGTCTGAAGTACTTCTGGAGGTAATTGACACCATAACTCCTGCAGGGCTGCTTATAAATCCTTAAGAGGACGAGGGGGTGGACATCTCTTCTGAACAGCACGTTGCAAGGCATCCCAGATATGCTCAATAATGTTCATGACTTGGGTGTGTGGTGGTCAGCGAAAGCGTTTAAACTCAGACGAGTGTTCCTGGAACCACTCTGTAGCAATTATGGACGTGGCGGGGTTCGCATTGTCCTGATGGAATTGCACAAGTCTGTCGGAACGCACAATGGACGTGAAGCTGTGCAGGTCATCAGACTGGATACTTACGTATGTGCCACCTGTCAGAGCCGTATCTAGACTTATCAGGGGTCCCACTCACTCCAACTGCAGCCGTCCCACACCATTACAGGACCTCCACCAGCTTGAACAGTCCCCTGCTGACATGTAGGATGCATGGATTGATGAGCTTGTCTTCACACCCGTACACGTCCATCCACTCGATACAATTTGAAACGATATTCGTCCGTGCAGGCAACACGTTTCCAGTCATCAACTGTCCAATGTCGGCGTTGACGGGTCCAGATGAGGTGTAAAACTTCGTGTGCAGCCATCAAGGGTACACGAGTGGACCTTCGGCTTCGAAAGCCCATATCGATGATGTTTCGTTGAATGGTTCGCACGCTGACACTTGCTGTTGATGGTCCAGCATTGAAACCTGCAGCAATTTTCGGAAGGGTTACACTTCTGTCATGTTGAACGACTCTCTTCAGTCATCGTTGGTCCCGTTCTTGCAGGATCTTTCTCTGGCCGCAGCGATGTCGCAGATTTGATGTTTTACAGTATTCCTGATATTCACTCTGTATTCGTGAAACGGTCGTACAGAAAAACCCCCACTTTATCGCTACCTCAGAGATGCAGTGTCCCATCGCTCGTATGCAGACTACAGCAACAAATTCACTTAAATCTTGATAACCTGCCATTGTAGCAGGAGTAACCGACCTCACAACTACGCCGTACACCGTATTCTCCATATTTGCATATCTCTGTATTTGAATACGCATGCCTACACTAGTTTCTTTGGCGCATCAGTGTACGTTTGGACCTACGGGTACACCACACGCACACATTTGCCGTCCAAGTGAGCCACCTCATGTCTGCATTACATTTAATATCAAAAAACAAAATAGGTCGATAAGATATATTCTGATGCATCAAGGAGCCGTCGCTACTTGTTTGCAAGAGCTCGATGCTATTTTCAGATCCCGTAATCTGTGCGCGAAAATGCCTAATTACGCGGTAGGTATGGTGTTCTTGAGCAGGTTGGCTGCAAGACAGTCTCCATCTCTAATGACCTCGTAGTCGACGGGGCGTTAATATCCAACCTCTCTTTCCTTTTTGCAACTCACTCGCAGTGGAGCGTTTCAAAGCGCGATGATATAGGACGGAGAACGAATTAACTGGCGGTGTTAGTGATATCGCGGCGTAGATTAGCGGCGCGCAGCGCGTGGCGTCGCCAGGCATCGAACCCGGATCCTCGGTCCGGGGCCCCCCCGCGGCGCCGCTTCCGCCGGGGTCGGCGACCGCGGGGACAGAGCCAGCCTGCCCGGGACACACCTGCCCGCACCGCTTGCCACCGGCCACTGGTCTCGCAGGGCAGGCGTGTTCTGGAAACGCAGGTCGTTCATACTTCCTTCCGCACTGGTTAGCGTCATAGCTACCTTCTACTAAATCTTAAATCTCTTGCAGCTGACAAGGGAACCTCCCCACTGCACCCCCCCCCCCCCCCCCAGATTTAGTTATAAGTTGGCCCAGTGGATAGGCCTTGAAAAACTGAACACAGACCAGTCGAGAAAACAGGAAGAAGTTGTGTGTAACTATGAAAAAAATAAGCAAAATATACGAACTGAGTAGTCCATGTGAAAGATAGGCAACATCAAGGATAGTCTGAGCTCAGGAGCGCGGTGGTCCCGTGGTTAGAGTGAGAAGCTGCCGGACGAGTGGTCCTTGGTTCAAGTCTTCCCTCGAGTGAGAAGTTTGATTTTTTATTTTCAGACAATTATTATCTGTCCGTCCGATGCGAGGTAACTGCGCCGTAGTATGGGGACGTTGTATGAAAACGTTAAAAACATATGTTTTGACAGAGCACAGCGAAAACTGTGCGACTGTGAAACTGTTGCATTCATTTGTTGCAGTTCATGTGACAAACTCTTACTTTTTTGGGAGTGATTATCACATCCACAAGAAAACCTAAATCGGGCGAGGTAGAAGAATTTTTTTACCCATTCGCCAAGTGTACAAGTTAGGTGGGTCGACAACATATTCCTGTCATATGACGCACATGCCGTCACCAGTGTCGTAGAGAATACATTAGACGTATTTTCCTGTGGAGGAATCGGTTGACCTATGACCTTGCGATCAAATGTTTTCGGTTCCCATTGGAGAGGCACGTCCTTTCGTCTACTAATAGCACGGTTTTGCGGTGCGGTCGCAAAACACAGACACTAAACTTATTACAGTGAACAGAGACGTCAATGAACGAACGGACAGATCATAACTTTGCGAAAATAAAGAAAGTAAATGTTTCACTCGAGGGAAGACTTGAACCAAAGACCTCTCGTTCCGCAGCGCCTCACGCTTACCACGGGACCACGGCGCTCCTGAGCTCACACCATCCTTGATATTGCCTTTCTTGAACATGGACTACTCAGTATATATATTTTGCTTATTTTTTTTTTCATAGTTCCACACAACTTCTTCCTGTTTTCTCGATTGATCTGTGTTCAGTTTTTCAAGGCCTATCCACTGTTCCAAATTATAACTAAATCTGAGGGGAGGTTCCCTTGTGAGTAGCGCTTTTTGCCAGTCACTGGTTATCTCATTTAAGTGGACTCAGCAAAATGATGAGTTATTGGAAAACAGTTTTTAAATGCCTCGAAGAGCAGATGTTTCAGTTTCGCTTAAGTGTACCTAACTAGGTCGTAGCGAATGAAAATTTACGATAAACGGGGATTCGAACATGACTTTCCAGGTTATCACGTCACCACTGAGCTATATCATCACGCCTGCCTCTAGTCACAAGACATGCGCTACACTGTCGTTTCAGTATTTCCGAATAGTTTTTTCCTGAGGGTGCTTTATATCATTCCCACTTTATTACTAACTTGAACACAATGTATTAATGTGACACAATAATATTTATTAGTTCGTTATGAACCGGCTTTCGACTTCTTAGGCCACCTCAGTTAACTTATGCTAAACCGATAGTTCACACAACTTCAGCGAGAATTCATAGCTGCACAAAGGATGCTGTACAAAGATATGTGACTTTTATGACTACGATATAAAACACAATCATGATGTAATACCTAAAGAGACACTGGACAAATAAATCTTACATTGCAGTCTATTCAAATATTAAAACTATGTGAGCGTATGAAACAGAAATGTTCTACAAGTGAGCAATGGCCAAACTCGTGACTGTGACGAACAGACCAAATAAAGGGAGGGGAAGAAAGACATCTATGGAATGTGGGTGTGGAACAGTTATAACAAGCTTATTAGCTAATGCTGAGAGGAATAGTAATTGGCTGCTACTTTAATAAGGATGAGTAATGGAACTGTGTTTTGTTATCAAGGACAAGATCAGGATTCTTTGATTGCTGTTTATTAATGGCCCAGAATTTCAAGTAATGTTAGTTCTCTCCCTTTAGTTCCTTTATGGAGGACATAACATTCACATCACTCATTCAGAACACGTTCAGCAAACGTGAAGTCTTGCTTTCTCCATCTCCAACTTCTTTCACGCTTAGTCAGTTTAGTAGTTACAACCCTACCTGATTGACCTACGTACAATTTGCCACATAGATTGCAGGATATTCTATAAATTCCACTCTGTTCTAAAGGTGGAATCTTACTGTTGAATAGAGGGTGGGAAACAGCACCCCTAGAGTAAAAAGATGGAGTATAGGTCCTGGAATTTTTATTCGTTACATTGACTTGGGTCCACTGATGTCATTTCAGAGCATTTAATTCATGTCATATACACAGGGTGTACGATTATTAATAGTGGAAATTGACCCAGGTTAAAATATCCGACAACAGAAGCAAAAACATTCCGATAAACAAGGTTCCGCAGACGAACCGTTTCGAGATAACTATGTGTGGTTACGAGCTGCCACTGACGGAAGTATCAAACGTTGCCCTATGGAAAAATGACGTTCCGTTTATGGAGTCGCTGACTTACTAATTATAAAGTTTTGTTTATTTTTGAGCCAGTCAGTTTTTACTACAAATATAACCACTTTCGACCCACAATGGCCACCTCCGGATCATATACACGGCATTTGCTGAACAAATATTCATGCGTTGTCGTGTTTATGATAACACGTGAACATTCCTTCACCAGATGCATTCCATAGCATCTGAAGATGACCATAGCGGTCCGAAACCTGGTATGATTGCGTCATAAAAAATGATTGTGTCACAAATAAAAAACTTTAACCCTTTATTTGACAAAATGTTTCCTCTAGCATAAAAATGAAATACATGTTGGTATGTACTCTGCGAACTGAAAACGATAAAACAGCTCAATTTGTTATGCATTTCGAAGTCCACCATGAGTTACGAGATAGTAAATATTCGTTTCAGTCAATCAGCAGTACAAATTCTGGCTGAAAATGTTTATAAAAAACTGTAGGAAATTGTCAATGTCAACTTCTGCTAGTAAACATATGTTCTCCGGAGGATGACATATCCTAGAGGACTTAGATTCACACATAACTTTACACTACGCATATTAGTCTACGTTTGCAGCACTAGGAATTTTACCCACTGGTCCATTTGACACTGTGACATCTAGACCATAATCAGGTACTGTAGCAGTGTTTGAAACTACATCACCTGCGTCAGAGTCTGTTCCTAATTCTGAAACGTCTGCGTACTCTCCTGTAACCTGTCCCCAGAAGTTTATTATACAATCAGTCAGAACTACATTCTTATATAACTAAAAGACAGTTCGCTAATTCCAGTATGACCCCCATGACTATGAAAACCAAAGAAAAATGAGTAAATAATATTCCTGTTACATTCAAGTGAGTGCATAAACTGCTTTCGTCACGTAGCGTATTTTCAACAACATAATTTATATTATTTCAGCGGCTAACATTTTCGAGATAATTTATGAAGCAATATCATCTGCACTGTTCATTCTTGATCAGAAGAATCATTCCACAACATATAATCAGCAAAACTGGGTGTAGTTAGGAACTAAATTCTTGACAATCTATTTGTTCTCATATACGCCTGGGAAGAAAATTAGCTGTTAATATCCTTACAACCAACTCCCGCATTGACCTGAAACTTTATAATGTAGGAAATGTTGCTGTGAATTGAACTTACGGTCGTTTATACCAGAAGATTAAATCCACATATGATAAATCAGCTATGAAGGCGAGTGCCTCAAGGGCTATCAGTAAATATTATACCTGTTTTCACTTGCTCACTGATACTTCAAGACTGCCACCATAGAAACATAAATAAGGTATTCATACATGTCGGAGAAACTACTGCGAATATATTAATACTAATAAAATAGAATGTTTGAAATGAATAAAGTAATAAACTGCTTTTAAGGCCAGTGGTGTATCCATTCACCAGTGTCACTTAAGGGGTTCTAAATGTTTTTGAAATTGGTTATGTGGTACAAGCTTGATGGACCACCGGCACGTTTTACTGCCACGTAATACGACATTTAACGCACGAATGTGGTCCCAGATGGACCACCATGGACCTTACTTTGTCTTCATTATCAACTGACATCTGTCCTCAGTATTTTTCTGCATAGTCCCACTTCAAAAGCGAAGTGTACATCACTCCATATGATACTGCTGAAGAATTGAGGCAGCGAATGTACAGTCTTGTCGAGCTCCGGCGGTGTCTGAAAGAATTCTTAGCTCGCCGCAGAGCTGAGTGCAGGTTTAAGTCAAAGTGTGGGGACGGCACGGGCAACACTTCATGTAACAAGTTACCTTTAACATGCAACGTGCCGAGAAAGTACTGTATTTTTTGTTAAGGCACGCACTGGTTGACATTTGAGTTCAATTATTGTATGGAGATTAATTGAAAAGTTCACAATTCGAACACATGTGTACTTCATTCATAAATGTCCGTCGTGATCTCATGTGCTATGCAATTCACAGTGACAGATCAGTTACAAATACGAAGAACATGGAAGTGACAAAAGTAAGTTCATGTGGCTGAGAACTAAATTTAGAGGTAATCTCGGAATGCATAAAAAGATAACACTGACGATGATACTTTGCATCAGAATACTTTCAGTAGTATATGTGGCTTGTGTATGACTGTTAGCAATGTTATCTTTTTCATGTATTCCTAGATTTTCCTTAAAACAGTCCTCAGCCAACTAAGATTATTTTTGTCACATTACTTTTTTTTTTTTAATTTGAACAGATCTGGTGATAGCAGTAAGCCGAAATCGGTTACTGTGAATTGTATAACATATGTGATCAAGACGGACATTTATGAATAAAGTGCAAACCATGATCAAATGGTTCAAATGGCTCTGAGCACTATGGGACTTTACAGCTGTGGTCATCAGTGCCCCAGAACTTAGAACTACTTAAACCTAACTAACCTAAGGACATCACACACATCCATGCCCGAGGCAGGATTCGAACCTGCGAACGGACTGAGTGCCTAGAACCGCTCGGCACCACGGCGACCCAATCATGATCGCGGACTCGTTTACAGACGTTATGTCTTTAGCTGATACATCTGTACTTACTAGGACAGTATTTCGTACTGAAGTCAGAGGCAGCACGTAACCACAAATACGGAACTGTCTCGCAAATGGCTCTTTAAGCAGACCCACATTCAGTGGAACGTGTTTGCACTTATCGTATAGCTACTTATTATTGCACCCTGCATACCCCTCCACCGACACTGTTCCTCCAGTGGCACTGCTCTCATTTAAGCTGTAGGAGAACATCCGCTGTTAGTGCTCAGAAATCATTGTTGGAAACATCAGTGACAGCCAAAGAAGGACTCCAGTTGTGAGCTGTGTCTCACTGCTCGAGGTGGCTGCTTGCGAAAAGCTGGGCACCCTATTTCTACTTCTATTTCATATTTTAATACGTCACGATATATTCAAGACGGTGCCGGTTCAATAGATCTGAGCGCATTATGACAAATTTTCAAGTCACTGAATCTTAAATGATTTCAAATAAATCGTTCATTCATTTCCTGTCATCGATCTGACTCAACTTATATACTAAGCGCACCTGTCTCAGTATCATTTGTGACCGCTTGTGCAGAGAGAGAATTGTTTCAATTCGTGCGAAACAGTAACAATAGCTTTTTCCATAGTTCTGAGACCATAGAAGCTGTGGAACTACCAATATGTGGCTGGGTCAAACAGTTCAGCCATTCGTGAATGAAAAAGGAAATGACAGAAAAGGTAGTGTACCAGAAGTACCCCCAGCCACACACCGTCAAGTGATTGCGGAATTAAGATGTGAATGTAGAAAAAAAGCACTGACATGAATAAAAATCATTCCCTTAATCTGATGACGTGGTGATGCATTTACCTTGAAGCTGGAAGAATTGTGGCGCTGTGGCCTCCAGGCAACGGTTTCTATGTGGAGGATTTGGATAAAGGTGGAAAAAGCATACAGGATCAGCGTTTGGAAGGATCTAGAGACAGGACGTAAGTCGTTCTCTAAGCGGACTCCCTCATCGCTGAATTATATTTCGTTAGACTTCTTCCACGAATCTATTGTCCTGGTTTATACACACTTCAGGACTGTTGATTCTCAAAAGTAAATAGCAAGGAAAAGACCCTAAACGTCTTGCAGGCACTATGTGCTTGATGGATTACGGTTCACTGACACGAATGCATTAAAGTTTTGCTGATAACTGAAATGGGAACTCTTTCAGTCAAATGTTTGGATTTATCCCACGTTCGCATGTTAACTATCTACATTGGCCCCTTCTCGTAGTTATTGTCAGTACGAAATTGTAAATAAAAACAACCAGTTTACGTTATAATGTCTAAAAATTACCGACATCCACAGAATAGAAGTTTCCGCCTGATAACTATTTCGTTGCGAGTTTACTTTTACACCAACAAATAGAGGGGCATGGTCTGACTTTCTACAGGGTATAATTTCTAAAAACAAACATGTGCAGTGATCCAGAAGTCAGCAGGACAAGTCCTGTAGGTTTAGGAGAACGATAAGTCTGTACTAGCAGTTACGTTTATATTGGCACCATCTCTGCTTTTCAAAACCAAGTGAGATACTGCAGTGCTCAGAAACTGGACACGTTTTGGGAAAGACGGCGGTTAAAATTCCTTCTGACCAACCAGATTTAGATTATCTGCAGTTTCCCTAAATATCTCAATGCAAATGACAGGACGGTTCCTTCTCCATCCTTCCCAATTCTTCCCAATTCAGGTTTGTTTTCCGTGTCTAACAATCTCTCTTCAACGTGGCGTTAAATCGTAGTCTTCCCTCCCTAATTTTTTCCTTTTGTAATTCAGAAAAAGTACTACTGATTTGTGAATAGTTTGGACCTCTCAACGTCCTACCTTACGCTATAACAAACCATTAACTTTGCCCTTGGAAAAATAATAGCGCTTAGAGTATATTTCTTCACATCTCCTAGAACAAGCAAGCTACGTGCTAACAAACATTGAGAAGGATTGCGCTTAAAATTCCTTCTAACTAGCCAAATTCAGGTTTTCAGTCCGAAAGACTCTTACATACTTAAATTCTTATATACATCTATCCTATGGAAAAGGTTTTCACGCAGAAGAAAGCTTGTCTGAGATTGGTCTAATGCTGAGATTCGGACACACCATGAAGCAGTTGGTACCTGTCGATGTCTGATGTTTAGTTGAAGTCTGAGACTAAGGAGTCCACCTTTACGCATGAAACTGTGTCCATCAGGCATGAACTTACTGCAGTTGCAGTAACGCGTTGAAATTTATGTTTCAGTTACTGTTCTCTAGGTTGTATTCTATCAGCTCCTACTTTCAGGAACGTATTACAGAAAAGTTATCACAATATTCTTTACATTAGAAGGGCTAATTTACCAAATGAGGTAGTGACGACGATAGTTCATGAAACCGACGGGGCGCGGAATCGCAGGAGCCAGTAAAGTGCATGAAACTGCGAAAGACTTTTCGAGAGAAACGCAGCGACCTTTGTTTGCCGTGAGTCAGCATGAGTCCGCCGACACCCGTTCCTGTTGTATTAGCGCCTCCTTCCGTCCTTCCGTCCTCCCCCTGAGGACGCGGATTGCTTTCCACTTGCCGCCGGCGCGAGGCGAGTCCTTGAACCTGCGGAGTGCCGTTGCGACTCCGCACAGACGTCGCCCGGTACAGCGAGCGAGCGGACGTCGCCGCGAAAAAATAGCTGACTCAGCAGCGCTGACGCGCGGAGTTCCATTACGGCGGTAATAACGAGTCGCCCCAGGCGTGGGCGGTGCCGCGGCGACACACCAGACCTTACTGCATGTATGTGTGTACACGTATGCAGTAGCACCATGTGGGGACAGGCGTTCCAGCTGACCAGATACAGTACCGTCTTCTGAGTTCTTAAATGGTTACTACTAACTCAAAAGAATGTACGGGTGAAAGTTTGTTAATGAAATTTACTTTAAGCTACCGGGTGATCAAAAAGTCAGTATAAATTTAAAAACTTAATAAATCACGGAATAATGTAGATAGAGAGGTGAAAATTGACACACATGCTTGGAGTGACATGGGGTTTTATTAGAACTAGGCGCTCTACCCCATATTGCTAGATGCGTGAAATATCTCTTGCGCGCGTCGTTTGGTGATGATCGTGTACTCAGCCGCCACTTTCGTCATGCTTGGCCTCCCAGGTCCCCAGACCTCAGTCCGTGCGATTATTGGCTTTGGGGTTACCTGAAGTCGCAAGTGTATCGTGATCGACCGACATCTCTAGGGATGCTGAAATACAACATCCGACGCCAATGCCTCACCACATCTCTGGACATGCTTTACAGTGCTGTTCACAACATTATTCCTCGACTACAGCTATTGTTGAGGAATGATGGTGGACATATTGAGCATTTCCTATAAAGAACATCATCTTTGCTTTGTCTTACTTTGTTAAGCTAATTATTGCTATTCTGATCAGATGAAGCGCCATCTGTCGGACGTTTTTTGAACTTTTGTATTTTTTTGGTTCTAATAAATCCCCATGTCATTCCAAGCATGTGTGTCACTTTGTACCTCTCTATCTACATTACTCCGTGATTTATTCAGTTTTCAAATTTATACTGACTTTTTGATCACCCGGTATTTCCCAGAAAATGATACTTTGTGACTTTCTTGGAAAGTTCAGACATGCTTCTGTGTCGAAATACAGGTGCACACAATGCACTCTCAGGCTAAGAGAAGATGCATCACGAAGGAATTATCAAAGTGGGACGAAAATCGGTTGATGTGATGTACATGTAAATACAAACAAATGCTGCCGGCCGCTGTGGCCGAGCAGTTCTAGGCGCTTCAGTCCGGAACCAGGCTGCTGCTACGGTCGCAGGTTCGAATCGTGCCTCGTGCATGGATGTGTGAGATGTCCTTAGGTTAGTTAAGTTTAAGTAGTTGTAAGTCTAGGGGACTGATGACCTCGGACGTTAAGTTCCATAGTGTTTAGAGCTATTTGAACAACTTTGAACAAACAAATGTTACAATTTCAGAAAAATTCGATGACTTATTGCAGAGAAGAGCAAACAGGTGTTCGGATTGGTATTGGTTGACAGAGTTGTTGGATGTCCTCCTGAGGGGTATCGTGCCACATCTGTCCAATTGGCGTGTTAGTCAAAATCCCGAGCTGGTTGAAGGCCCTGCCCATAATGATCCAAACGTTCCAAGTTGTGGAGAGATCCAGCGACCTTGCTGGTCAATGTAAGGTTTCTCAAGCACAAAGACAAGCAGTAGAAACTGTCGTAGTGTCCGGGCGAGCATTAGCTTGCTGAAATGTAAGATCCGGATGGCTTTCCATGAAGGGTAAAGAAACGGGAAATGGAACATAGCCGACGTACAGCTGTACTGTGAGGGAGCCGCGGGTGAGAACCAAAAGGCTCGTGCTATGAAAATAAACGGCACACTCCTGGGTGTCAGACCGTACGGCAGACGACAGTCAGCTTGGTATCACACCGCTGTCCAGGGTGTCTCCAGACACGTCTTAGTCCTGGAATTCATTTACTGGAGTAGAATTATTTCCAGTGATCCATCCCGCTTCGAAATGAGAACCGATGATCAACGAAGGCGTGTCTGGAGACAGCCTGGATAGCAGTGGGGTACCAATCTGAACGTCGTCTGCCATACAGTGGGACACCCAGGAGTAATGGTCTGGGGTGTCATTTCTATTCATAGGAGGACACCTTTAGCTGTCATCCGCCGCACCCTTACAGCACAGCGGTACGTCGAAGATATTCTGAGCCGCTTTAATGCAAGCCATACTGTGCTTCAGCAAGATAATGCCAGCACATACACATCGAGAGTTTCTACTGCTTGTCTTCGTGTTTGCCGAATCCCACCTTTGCCAGCGAGGTAGCCAGATCTGTTTCCAATTGAGAACTTTTGGAGCATTATGTGCAGGGCCTTCCAATCATCTTGAGATTTTGACGATCTAAGACGTCAGTGGAACAGAATTTGGTACGATATCCGTCAGTACGATATGCAACGACTGTGTCAATCAATGCGCAGTCGAATAACTGCTTGGATAACGGCCAGAGGCGGACCAACGCGTTGTTGGCTTGCTCAGTTTGTGAAAATCTTTCTCTTGAATAGATCATCCACGTTTCTCGAAGGTTTAATCATTTGTCCGTCTGTAAATGTTTCTCCTCGGCACGATACCGTCTACCGGCAGGACAGTGCAATGCGTCACACAGCTCGCAGTGTGTGTGCGAGGTTCAAAGAGCGCCGGGGTGAGTTTATCGTACTTCCCTGGCCACCGTACTCCCAGGCTTTATACTCAGTCAAGAATCTGAGGGACCACCTCGATCGGGCTGCTCGCGTCTTGGAATCTCAACCGAGAAAACTACCGCACCTGGCCACGGCACTGCAGCTGGCTTTATTCTACATCCCTGTCGCTACCTCACGAAACTTCACTGACTATTCTCGCTGCACGTTTCGCAGCAGTGCCCGCTGCAATAGATGGTCGTCCACGTCGTGTCAGACGATCACATTAATGTCACTGGACAGTCTACATTATCAGTCATGGTGAGTGTGTGTATAATTTGACTGTAAATAGTGTTGAACCATGGTACGAAGTATCCGCAACAGTGTAACTTATTTCTATTATTATCTTCTTAGCTCTTTTGTTATTGAACTTAGTAACTGTATCTCTTAAATCTGTAGTACCGTACTGTACTTAAGACTCAACCTCTACTGTCACATTGTGCCAAAGCAACAATGTCCGTCTGTTCAGCTACAAGGCAACTTCCTAAACTGCCGATTTTCTTAATTTAACATTATTTCAGTCAATTAATTTGTTTATTAAACATGTAGCTGCTCAGATGCAGATACTTGCCAAAAAACAAAATGAAATAGAACACTAATATTATAGTTTACGGCCGTAGCTAAATGTCTCCTATACGGCTTGCGGAATACCGTGTCCTCAGGGCTGTCGGCAAAAGCAAATAGCACGAGAATCAGTGATTACTTCACACAGAAACATCAAAACGCGCTAATCAGTTTGTAATATTATACAATAGAACAGGGGTGGGCAAATAGCGGCCCGCGGGCCACATGTGGCCCGCGGAGGGGTTTTGTGTGGCCCGCCAAGACATTTACAAAAATCATAGGAAAAACAAAATTTCCCTTCCCCGCGCGACTAAAAAAATCTGCGAGCGTCTGGGCTACTTGGTAGTGCGTACTACCGACAGATGTCTCTACAGTCACGCAACCAACCTAGCTGCATGTGGGCGCGGTGGATTATGGGAGCACTACCATCAGCCACCACGGGACCGGAAGAACGCACTGTGCATCCTGCTATTGGCGCAAATTTATGCTCCTCGCGGTGGCTGATGGGAGCGCTGTATTTCTCCCGCGCCGAGTAAATAGTACGACGTTCAGAGCAATTTTCTTCTGTTTCGGGTGGTTTACTTGTGTTTTGTCTGTGCAGCAGTATAACGTTAATATATATATATATATATATATATATATATATATATATATATATATATATATACTTCAGTGCAATCATGACTCCTAAGAAGAAGCGTAAAGTCGGTGATAAGTGCCATCTGTTTAATGAAGACTGGACGACCAAATATTTCTTTATTGATGCAGGAAATAAAGCCGCATGCCATGATACAGTTGCCGTATTCAAGGAGTACAATCTGAAACGACATCACGAAACAAAACTCAGTGACTTTGGTTGCAAACTTTCAGGTGAAGAACGAAAAATAAAAGCAGCGGAGTTCGTGAAACGCTTGAAGAAGCAACAAGCGTTATTTACGAAGCAAATAACGCTTCAAAATAGTGCTACAGAAGCAAGTTCCATGGTCGCCTAAAACCTTGCTAAACGAAACAAACCTTTTTCGGATGGCGAGTTTATTAAACAGTGCATGGTAGTGTGTGCAAGTGTATTGTGTCCTGAGGTTAAAACCAAATTTGAGAGCATTTCGTTGTCAAGGAGGATTATAGCGTGGCGCATTGATTTAATTCGTGACGAACTTGCAGACCATCTAGACGCGTGGGACATTCCATTTGTGGGAAGTGCGACGAACGTATCGGTTAGGACAGAGCGGCGTAATGTGGCGTGGGCTGCGGCAGCACGCGACCGACACGAGTGCCACTGTTAAACAGGACGACATCGCCTGCATTGCCTCTCCTAGGTCCGCGACCGTATCGGTTGGACTCTCGACGACTGGAAAACCGTGGCATGGTTATATGACACCCAGTTTCTGTTGGTAAGAGCTGATAGCAGCGTTAGAGTGTGGCGCAGACCCCACGAAGACATGGATCCAAGCTGTCAACAAGGCACTGTGCAAATTGGTGGTCGCTCCATAACGGTGTGGGCTGTGTTTACATGGAACGGACTGGGCTACTTGGGTACCATCTGCAGCCTTTCATGGCCTTCATGTTTCCAAACAACGATGGAAAGCTTTCGACACCGTTCCTCACAACCTTCTTCTAACCAAACGCCATGCCTATGGAATATCGCCTCAGTTGTGCGACTGGATTTGTGATTTCCTGTCAGAAAGGTGACATGAGGAAGCAGAACAAGTGTCGTCCCATCAACTACGTACACAGGAAGCTTGTGTCATAATCTGAATGCTAAAGATGCTCAAGCGCTGGTCCCCGCACATGAGGAAGTCGACGAAGTGAGGAAACTACGATCGTCATGGACTGACAGCAAGGTACATCATCCTGAAGCCTTAGAATCCAAGACAAGACAATTAGGATCGGTCATTTGTGTAGTACGGGTTTGCAGGCTTGAAAGAATGACAGCAGGAACAGGTTCAACCACAACCCTTAAAGAGGTAGTGCGGTGTACCTTCTGGTTGTAAGGCTGCGAAGCAATTTAAATGTGATCTTATTACTTTCAAACTGTTTCAAGGAAACCTGTTGCAGCACATCGTTTCCACAATGCGTGCAAGAGACTGCAGCTGCGGTCCTCTCTTTATAAGTTTCATAGTGAAAATATACAAGTCTAAATGGCTCAAATGGCTCTGAGCACTATGGGACTTAACTTCTGAGGTCATCAGTCCCCTAGAACTTAGAACTATTTAAACCTAACCAACCTAAAGACATCACACACAGCCATGCCCCAGGCAGGATTCGAACCTGCGACCATAGCGGTCGCGCAGTTCCAGACTGTAGCGCCTAGAACCGCTCGGCCACATCGGTCGGCGGGGCACTATCGCTTGGGGGTAAATGATATAAACAGTGAAGAGAACAGGGAGGAAACTACAGACTAGCAACATACAGTGAACTGAAAGTAAATCAAATATATTAATGATAAAAACGCATAAATTAGATGCAGTCTCGTCACAAAGAATGGAGTATAGCCAACCCACAATTCTGAGCTACACGGCGAGCAGCTGATTTGCTGTAGAACATGGTAAATGTGCATGAAAAATATAAAGAATCAAACGAGAAACAACAATAACTAATGCAATCTCCAGAGAGAGTGATAATACGAAAAACTGAGACGAATTTCGGGAATTGGGACCGACGAAAGAAGGTAGTTAGCCTTGAAGGGTCAGGTAATATGAGCACTTAGATGCAGCACGACAAAGCTTTCCACCTAGGTATCAATGAAATCATTACGCTTGTTGCTCGCAGTGTAAATAGCGTATTTGCATCTTAGTCACGGCCGATGTTATCACGAGCATTCTGCCACGAAACATCTTCACTAAAGCTCATTGAATCTACACGTGGTTGCTTCTATAGTACTGGAAGCCAACAGATGTAAAACAAAATGATGGCAACCCCTGATAATACTAATAACGAAGTGAAGCCCACTAAGAACTGGAACTAAGTAGGCTGGGAGAGCCCTGTTCCGCAGTTTTGTAACCTCGGATGCAGCACAGCTGTATGCCCAAAGAAGTTCCTGTAGCCAGCTTGACTGGGAGGCATTGCAAAGGGTTCCTGCTGCTTTCGGCCGGAAGAGGAGCTCGGCCTCCTGACTCCGCAGTGGCGCCAGTTCTCGCAACGTGGACGAGACTTTTGCTTACGTGACGGTGTGTGGCTGCAGCTTGCAGTTGAAAGTACTGGAACTTCAACAAAGTTTCGCTATCTAGTGAATTTGCTCAATTAGTTGATATTGCTCCTCCACCACAATTCAATGGTCCTATACCCACAGAAAATTATCGATGGTTTCAGTTGGTCAGGGAACACGGATTTTAATGCGTAAACTGCCTGATTAGTTTTACTGGATTCTTAATTAATTGTTTTATAGGCCCATGACTACTATCACTGAACCCAAGGTTGCCTAAGCAATACGAATCCGCGACTGTACACGTGATTTTAATTTAATTCAGCGCTCTTTCTTTGTAAGAGGATTGGACTGGACAGCTGCCCAGGCATATCGACTGCTTCATAAGATTCAGAAAAGTCTCCGGATTACAGAGTGAAATAGCAGAATGCATCAACTATTTGAAGATGGAAAATAACAGTATTAATAAATAATACTCAAACTTGTAGAATAGTTACCTGTGCTAACGTAAATATTATCATACAAAACCGAGGCCTAATGCGTGACGACAACACGATTCGATTCTTACAGTAGGGGAATCATAGTGAAGGTATTGGTCTGGGCAACCATATTTCATTTCTCAACTGTCTATGGCGAGCACTTTGTGAATCCTTGTGTCAAATTAAGCCTCAGCACATTTTCGTGTGCTGGAGGGTACTTTTTGTGCTATCACCTTATCCCCTCCCCCTCTCACCGCGCTATCGTTTCTCAAGACGTATGTGAGAAGATGTAGTATGCTGCCCGAAACCTAGAATGTACGCCCTCTAAGTTTCAACAGTCTACATCTACACTACACTGAAAATCACATTTAAGTACCTGGCAGACGGTACATCGAACCACCTTAACATTAATTCTCTATAATTCCAGACTCGTACAGCGCGCGGAAGAAACGAACACCTATATTTTCCCTGCGAGCTCTAATTTCCCTTATTTTATTATGATGAATGGTTTTCCCTGTGTAGGTCGGCGTTAACAAAATATTTTCGCATTCGGAGGAAGAAGTAGGTGATTGAAATTTCATGAGAAGTTTCCGCCACAAAGAAGAACGCCTTCGTTTTAATGATGTCCATCCGAAATCCTGTATCATTTCAGCGACACTCTCTCCCCTATTTCGCAATAATACAAAACGTGCTGCCCTTCTTTGAAGTTTCTCGATATACTCCGTCAATTCTATCTGATAAGGATCCCACACCACGCAGTAGTATTCTAAAAGAGGACGGACAAGAGTAGTGTAGGCAGTCTCTTTATTAGATCTGTTACCTTTTTCTAAGTGTCCTGCCAATATAACGCAGTCTTTGGTTAGGCTTCCTCACAACATTTTCTACGTGTTCCTTCTAATTTAAATTGTTCGAAATTGTAATTCCTTGGTACGTATTAAGTTGAATTTATGGTCTTTATATTTGATTGTTTAACGTGTAACTGAAGTTTAACGGGTTCCTTTTAGCATTCATGTGGATGACCTCACACTTTTCGTTATTTAGGGTCAATTGCTAATTTTTGCACAATACGGATATCTTTTCTAATTCGTTTTGCAATTTGTTTCGATCTTCTAATGACTTTACTAGTCGACAAACGACAGCGTCATCTGCAGACAAGCTAAGACGGCTGCTCAGATTGCCTCCTAAATCGTTTATATAGATGAGGAACAACAAAGGGCCTACAACACTAACCTTAAGAAAGGCCAGAAATGACTTCTATTTACTCCATGACTTTCCGTCACTTACTACGAACTGTTACCTCTCTGACAGAAAATCACGAATCCAGACTCATAACTGAGGTGATATTCCATGAGCACGCAATTACCCTGCAAGCCGCTTGTGTTAGTATAGTGTCAAAAGCCTTACGAAAATCTAGAAATACGGAATCAATGTGAAATCCCTTGTCCATAGCACTAAACGCTTCGTGCGAATACAGAGCTAGTTGTGTTCCACAAGAACGATGTTTTATAAATCCGTATGTCAATAGACCGTTCTCTTCGAGGTAATTCATAATGTTCTAAAATCCTCCTATATGTCGACGTTAGCGATATAGGCCTGTAATTTAGTGGAGTACTCCTATTCTATTATCTTTCTTGGATGTTGGTGTGACCTTTGCAACTTTTCAGTCTTTGGGTACGGATCTGTCATCGAGCGAACGGTTGTATATGATTGTACGGAGCTATTGTATCAGCATACTCTGAAAGGAAACTAACTTGTATGCAGACTTGCTTTTGTTAGGGGGGGGGGGGGGGGGGTAGGACGTCAAACGGGCCGACTTGGAGCTGGAGAGGCACCACAGGACATCTTAATTTCCACTGTCTATCCTTTTACAAATAAATTCATAAAACTTTGTCAGCATGACCAGGAGGGATTTAGGATTCGTACTCATAGGGGTGGAAGTTCTAAAACATAACGAAATGATTTTTTTTACATGTGAAATTTCATCATTTTTTTCACTTACTAACGGCAGTATTTGTTGCTATAGGTACACTTTTCTTCATAAGTAAGAGAGATTCTTCGATGAGTTTTGCACAGCATAGAAGCCATAGTTAAAGGTGTATGAAACCCGAGAATTTTCCAAATCTATTAAAAACTGTGGTAAAAATGGAGATAATTAACTATAAAATTTGAGTTTTTTCTAAACATGAAGTTTAAAATATAACAGTTCATTCGTTTTCTCATAACTTAAATAAATTCTAGAATTTCATACGCCTGTGAGTATGGTATGTATACTGTGCAAAATTCATCGAAGAATCTCTCTAACTTATGAAGAAAAGTGTACCTATAGCAACAAATGCAGCCATTAGTAAGTGAAAAAATTATGAAATTTCGCATGTAAAAAAAAATTGTTATGTTTTCGAATTTCCACTGCAGTGAGTGTGAATCCTAAATCCTTCCTGGTGTTGCTGACAAAATTTTATGAATTTATTTATAAAATTATAGACACTGGAAGTTAAAATGTCCTGTGATGCCTCTCCTGCTCCAAGTCGGTCCATTTGACGTCCTATTCCCCTTAAGTGATTTAAGTTACTTCACTAGACCGAGGATATCTACTACTGTGTTATTCATGTTGGCAGCTGTCCTTGTTTCGAATTCTGGAATATTTACTCCGTCTTCTTTAGTTAAGGAATTTCGGAACGCTGTGTTTAGCTACACTGCTTTGACAGCAGTGTCGTAGAAAGTATTTCCATTGCTATCGCGCGGAGAAGGCATTGATTGTGCCTTGCCGCTAGCATACTTCACATACGACCAGAATCTCTCTGGATTTTCTGCCAGGTTTCGAGACAAAACCGCTCTGGGATGCAACTAGTGAATTCCTAGATTAATTCAGCCGGTGGAATAGCAGTCCGATACAAAGGAAGAAGACGTACGCGGGTGGCGCACGGAGTAAGCAGCTTGCCCTGTGGCGCGGCCTCGGTGGTCACGCATTACACAGCGCACGCATTACGTCTGCTGAGTGTCGCGTGGAGGCGTCCTTGAGAGGCGGTCCTTGTCAGGTGGCCTCTGACCGTGACCCTGCGGGCTGCACCGCCGACGCTACGAGTGAGAAGGCGGGAATAAAAAGGGAGCCAGCTTCTAACGGCGACCGTGAACTCAAGGTGCACCTCGGCTGAAAGCAGACGCGCGAACGCCAGCCGTCTGATGCTCACTGCTGGCGGAGCTCAACCGAGTCTGTATGGTAGCTTCAGAGGCGGACAGATAATGGATGATATAATTAAAAAACACAGTCTCGATCGCAAATTTCTTTTAATCAGAGTGACCGGTATCAATCTTTAGGGATCATCTTCAGGCTCCAGTCAGTTCAGCGTCGTGGGTCGGCGCAGCTTGCTCCATGGAAGTCCACCTGGCGTCCTGGAGTCTGAAGATGATCCCTAAGGATTGAAACCGGTCACTCAAAAAACACAGTCTTGAACGCAAATTTCTTTTAATCGGAGTGACCGGTTTCAATCCTTAGGGATCATCTTCAGGCTCCAGTCAGTTCAGCGCCGTGGGTCGGCGCAGCTTGCTCCATGGAAGTCCACCTGCCGTCCTGAAGGATTCAAACTGGTCACTCAAAAAACACAGTCTTGATCGCAAATTTCTTTTAATCAGAGTGACTGGTTTCAATCCTTAGAGATTATCTTCAGGCTCCAGTCAGTTCAGCGTCGTGGGTCGGCGCAGCTTGCTCCATGGAAGTCTACCTGCCGTCCTGGAGTCTGAAGATGATCCCTAAGGATTGAAACTGGTCTCTCCGATTAAAAGAACTTTGCGAACAAGACTGTCTTTTTTAATTACAATATTAATACAAGATCGCTGGTAATGTTTTGAAAAATTTTAGGTGATTGATGGTTGTAAGGAAGAGGGGCAGGAATGGAGGGTACATCGCGAAGGGCCTCCGTGTAGTGACGAGCGTCCAGATACCTATGACAGTGGAACACATGTACTGGTACTGTTCTTGCTAAGACTGTAGAGTAGGTAACTTTCAGAGGTGGTAGTATGGACCAAAACAAGGAAAAAATGCCAGTAAACATGGGCTCTAAAGTGCAAACCTGAAGAGTTACGAGCACGTGTTCAACACAGGAGATGTGTTTCACGGTCTTAGCAACAACAGTACCAGTACATGTATTCCACTGCCAGAGGTATCACAGTGCTTTTCGCTTATAGCTTTCAACTCGTTGTTTCCAGTACAGGGCCCTTATCTCAAGTTGATAAAATTATTCTTCTCCATCGTCCTTGAAAGGTTTTACCATCATCACGGAATCGCCCTGTACATACACGTAACCGAAAAGCCAAAGAAACTGGTACACTTGCCTAATCTCGCGTAGGACCCCCCGCGAGCACGCAGACGTGTCGCAACACGACGTGGCATGGACTCGACTAATGCCTCAAGCTGTGCTGGAGGGAATTGACACCACGAATTCTGCAGGGTTGTCCATCAATTCGTAAGAGGACGAGAGGATGGATGCCTCTTCTGAACAGCACGTTGCAAGGCATCCCAGATGTGCTCAGTAATGTTCATTCTGGGAATTCTGGTGGCTAGCGGAAGTGTTTGAACGCAGAAGAGTGTTCCTGGAGCCACTCTGTAGCAATTCTGGACGTGTAGGGTGTCGAATTGTCTTACTGGAATTTCCCAAGTCCGTTGGAATGCACAATGGACATGAATGGATGCAGGTGATGAGACAAGATGCTTGCGTGCCTGTCACATGTCAGAGTCGTATCTAGACGTATCAGAGGTCCCATATCACACCAACTGCACGCAGCCCACACCAATACAGAGCCTCCACCAACCTTGAACAGTCCTCTACTGACAAGCAGGGTCCATGGATTCATGACGTTGTCTCCATACCCGTACACGTCCACCCGATCGAAACAGTTTGAAACGAAACTCTTCCGACCAGACAACATGCTTCCAGCCATCAACAATCCAATGTCGGTGATGACGGGCCCAGGCAAGGCGTAAATATTTGTGTCGTCCAGTCATGAAGGGTACACGAGTGGACCTTCGGCTCCCAAAACCCATATCAATATTGTTTCGTTGAATGGTTCGCACTCTGACAGTTGTTCATGGCCCAGAATTGAAATCTGCAGCAGTTTGCTGAAGGGTTGCACTTCTGTCACGTTAAAAGATTCTCTTCAGCCGTCGTTGGTCCCGTCCTTGCAGGATCTTTTTCCAGCCGCAGCGATTTCACAGATTTGATGTTTTACCGGATTTCTGATGTTCACGGTACACTCGTGAAATGGTCGTACAGGAAAATCTCCACTCCATTCCTCCCTCGAAGATGCCGTGTCTCATCGCTCGCACGCTGACTACAGCACATGTTCAAACTAACTTAAATTTTGAAAACCTGCCATTATCTAGCAACTGCGCCAGACACTTCTAGTCTTATATAGCCGTTGCCGACCGCATTTCCATGGTCTGCCTGTTTACGTATCTGTGTATTTCAATATGCATGCCTATACTAGTTTCTTTGGCTCTTCAGTGTATTTCTACAGGTGCCGACGCCTATACCTCTGACACTCTGTAGCGTCGTCGGATGACGTTTCGCCAGCCATGGGTTCATATGTAAGACTTGATCTATTGTGTTCCCTATACAGCCCTCTAGTAGTGTGTAACGTCAATTGTGAAACACTGTGTATATCTAGATGTGATAGCGTGACAGCTCCATGACACCCGCTTCTGTGTGGATGCACAAATATCGTCCGAACTCCTAAAGGAATGAATAATTTGCGACCAGGGGTTTAATGGACTAGGGACGCTGCACTGCTGCGAGCGATACGTTGGATGACTGGGTCCGTCACGAGCCACGTCCGGATGGCCGAAGTCGCCGTCAGCACGTTAGCTCAGCGTGTTCGGTCAGAGGACTGGTTACTCTCTGTTATTAAAAAATAATAATAATAATAACGAAAAGAAGAAAACTCTGTGTGAAGTACTCAACGATCGACTTGAAGTGGTGTCCAGTGAGATTCACGTAGATCAAGCAACGAGGACAAAGACGAACAAAATGAAGAAAATGGAAAGAAAAGAAAAGAAAAAAAAGCAGTTAAGGCACCTGCTCATGAGAAGCAATAAATCCGTGTTCGGGTCCACGGCCAGCATATATTTTCAACTTTCGCCATTACATTACCATAATGGCCTCTGCGGGTGAAAGTCACTAGTTTCCCACCCACCTTTCTCCTTTCCTTCCCAATCCTCTATTTCATACACGAAGCAGCTACCGAATAAAATATTTTGAAAATATTCACCTGAGTCCGTAGCTGTTAAATGCTGTCATTATCCGCCCCACCTTTTACACTCAACGCCGTTTTCTCAGCTTCACGTAGATCTCATGGAAGGCATACTGAAAGTGACTGTATATGTGAGAATTAACTTGCAGCACACCGTTCGTACTGCTTCAGCAGACGAATATATACAGGCTGTTCCCCCTAAGAGTCGTCAGGAGCATTTTCTGTGCAGCCTCGGAAGGTATTTGCAATTTCACTTTTGTGATGTGTAACTGGAGTCAGCCCAAGCAAATACTGCTCATCATGTCTTTCTTGCCGGCCACAATGTCGACGGAAAGCGTCGGTTTTTTCCCCGCCACAAACAAACAGATTTTTAAAGCCTAATTTTACGTCCCCACTAGATGTTGTTCCAAATTAGTGTCGTGCGATATGTAACAGACCCACTAAGGAAACTGCTTACACTACGCTTGTCCGTCCTCTTTTAGAATACTGCTGCGCGGTGTGGGATCCTTACCAGATAGGACTGACGGAGTACATCGAAAAAGTTCAATGAAAGGCAGCACGTTTTGTATTATCGCGAAGTATGGGAGAGAGTGTCACAGAAATGATACAGGATTTGGGCTGGACATCATTAAAGAAAGGCGTTTTTCGTTGCGACGGAATCTTCTTACGAAATTCCAATCACCAACTTTCTCCTCCGAATGCGAAAATATTTTGTTGACACCGACCTAAATAGGTAGTAACGATCACCACGATTAAATAAGGGAAATCATAGCTCGTACGGAAAGACATAGGTGTTCATTATTTCCGCGCGCTATACGAGATTGGAATGATAGAGAATTGTGAAGGTGGTTCGATGAACCCTCTGCCAGGCACTTAAATGTGATTTACAGAGTATCCATGCAGATGTAGATGTAGTAGTATATTTCTGAAGTCGAGAGAAGTGATCCTTCGCGATCAACCAAGTTATTTCTTACAGTACGGAAAGCACATATTCCGCACGTGCTTTCACGTATGCAGGTGCATATCGCAGGTTGAACCGCTCCAGTTGTCTAGGCGTGTGCTGCTGTTTAGCGAGGGGCAGATGCTCAATATGTTAAAACGTCATAATATTAGGTTATGGAACCAAGTAGCTAGCTGGACTTCGGTCTGTGGTGAACAAGATGGACCTGACGAATCCTTCAATGAAGTTAATAAATTATATTCGAAACTGGAGAGTGATGTCTCTGTGTGGCTATTTCCCCACGAATTTTGTTGGTGTGGACATCGTCGGTGGGATTATGTCCAGGCGTGAATGTGGTTTCGCGGGATGTGTAGGGCAGGGAAGAAAACAATGTATCAAATTATGTGTTATTGTACGAAAATTAATGGATATGAACATTTCCGTGTATGGTGACCAACCGTAAAAACATACTTTGAACGGAATCTCTTTACCTCTTGTACAAATAACATAATTTCACTACGTAACATTTCCAGGGGGGGGGGGGGGGGGGGGAGGGAGAGGGGAATAGAAAAAAATATGGAAACATCAAAAAACACAAAACATTACCATACCTAATAGGGAATAGGAAAACCGTTGGGATACGAAACATCTTGCAGCAGCCTCAGAATACAAAATAAAGGTCACATACGGTTTCCAAAGGAATCTAATACTATTCTTTCTGCAAAACAGTGGCAAGTTGAGGTGACTGATAGAGCTGGTTAGCGATCACTCTCCCTTCTTTCCAATGTATGTCACAAAGCCTCCATAATTTTGAGATCTGGAGACAGTGGTGAGCGGGACAGATGTGACACTTGTGCTCACAAATCCAGTCCTGAATCATGCGAGATGTGTGAACAGGGTCCCTGTAGTCTTAAAACGCAGCATCACCGTAGGGGAATAAACTTTGTATAATGGAATGGATCTGATGAGCCAAAAGGGTCACATAATTCTTGGCAGTAATGCGACCTTGTAAAGTAATCCTCGGCCCATGGAATACCACGATATGGTTGCCCAAAAAATCACCGAATCCCCGTCATGCCTCACTTTTGGAACGTAAACTAAGCCAGAATTTGAAAACTGACTGAACACACATCTGACCAAATCATTTTTCCATTGCTCTACAGTCCAGACTTATGGCTTCGCTACCACGTTTTCTTCTTACGGGCATTTGCTTCCTTTATATGTGGTTTTGGATTCCAGATCACCCTGTGACTCCCTGCCTCCAGACCTCCATTCGCACTGTTCTGATGCTGACAGGATTCCAGAGTGTGACATTCAGTTCTGCAGTGACTTTTGCAGCCGTCGCCCTGTTTCTTTCACCATCCTCTTCAATGGGCGTCCTTCACGACAACTGAACATGAACTTTAGTTCGCTTTGTGACTTAGCGTATGACGTTTTTCTGGTCTCCTGTACGTGATACAACTCCTCGATACAGTGCCTATTGTAAAACAAAACACTTGGACTACCTGAGTAGGGATACACATTGTGGTGTCACCGCCAGACACCACACTTGCTAGGTGGTAGTTTTAAATCGGCCGCGGTCCATTAGTACATGTCGGACCCGCGTGTCGCCACTGTGTGATCGCAGACCGAGCGCCACCACAAGGCAGGTCTCGAGATACGGAAGAGCACTCGCCCCAGTTGTACGGACGACTTTGCTAGCGACTACATGGACGAAGCATTGCTCATTAGCCGAGCCAATAGTTAGAATAGCCTTCAGCTAAGTCAATGGCTACGACCTAGCAAGGCGCCATTAGTAACATTGCATGTATCTAAAGAGTCTCACTTATATCGTCAATAGCGATGTATACAACAAGGATGGATTAAAGTATTCCAGAAGCTACGTACTTTTCTTTATAGCATTCATTACGTATCCTGTTACAGACCTCTCTCTTGCCTGCGTAAACTAAACGCGTGCCTTTCGGCTACTTCCGTGGCGTGGCTGTCTTGCTACGCCACAACACACATGTGAAGCGAGTACCAACAAATTTGCCACCTTCGAATCCACTTAGTTCCGACATAACGCAAGCACAATTACTCAGAACACGGTTTTGACCAGGACTGGCAGTTGATACGTAATTAGGACATTGCACCGGTGCTGTTTATGGTCAAATTCAACAGTGCAACTTGTCGACTTGGCTAAAACCTACATGTGTGTTCAAGAATCGATTTCTCGCGGTGTTATCATATTTATGTGCAACCCGTGCATATGAAGCATAAGCAGAAATTTAAATGGGAAGCACATTAATTTATTTTAAGATTTCTATGCAATACACGGATGTTACAACTAGGAATCACGGTAACTTTTTATCGACAGAAAGTGTGTTGGAACAGCGCTGCTCACATAAACACTGGCCTTCATCCACTTCCTCCTCTGTCCTTCTCTTCTACACGCCGAAGACAAAAAGTAATTACAGTAATTTCCACTGCTGTTTGCGTCCTTGAAAGGAATATTATTTTAATTGTAACACACTTAATATATACTATAATACTGGATAGCAGTGAAAAAGTTACTGCCTCCAACTGAAATAAAATTTAAGCTGTACTTACGTTGCAGTGTATGGATTTAATAGGTTCCTACAGTGTCTTTACCTTTTCCTCGCTAGTTACTAGAGCAGAAAGCTCTATAAGAATCAGCCCATTTGTAAGGCGTCCAGATACTATGGACCTTACATGAGCTCGATCCATAACGACAGAACGATACAGTATGCGATCCTCAGTAAATAATAATTATACAGGGTGATTCAAAAAGAATACCACAACTTTAAAAATGTGTATTTAATGAAAGAAACATAATATAACCTTCTGTTATACATCATTACAAAGAGTATTTAAAAAGGTTTTTTTTCACTCAAAAACAAGTTCAGAGATGTTCAATATGGCCCCCTCCAGACACACGAGCAATGTCAACCCGATACTCCAACTCGTTCCACACTGTCTGTAGCATATCAGGCATAACAGTTTGGATAGCTGCTGTTATTTCTCGTTTCTAATCATCAATGATGGCTGGGAGAGGGGGCCGAAACACCAATCCTTAACATACCCCCATAAGAAAAAATCGCAGGGGGTAAGATCAGGGCTTCTTGGAGGCCAGTGATGAAGTGCTCTGTCACGGGCTGCCTGGCGGCCGATCCATCGCCTCGGGTAGTTGACGTTCAGGTAGTTACGGGCCTATCAGGAGGTTTAACACCATACTTCGTTCGAAATGCACGCTGAACAACTGTCGTCGATTCACTTCTGCCGTACTCAATAACACAAAAAGCTTTCTGTTGAGCGGTCGCCATCTTAGTATCAACTGACGCTGACGCCTAGTCAACAGCGCCTCAAGCGAACAAATGTACAACTAAATGAAACTTTATAGCCCCCTTAATTCGCCGACAGATAGTGCTTAGCTCTGCCTTTTGTCGTTGCAGAGTTTTAAATTCCTAAAGTTGTGGTATTCTTTTTGAATCACCCTGTATTATATCAACAAAAGGCAATTGCAGTTAATCTCATGTACTGAAAACTAACAAAACAATCTGTACCAATACGGATAATAGCATGGAACAAACAAGTTAAAGTGAAACGCATTTTGGAGATGAACCATGCAAGTGGTTAATGATATTGTAAAACTCCCATTTAGCAAAAGAACGGCGAGATTCAGTGCAGAACGGGATAAGGCCAGAACAATACATTATTCCTTTCAACATAAATAAGGCTGGGACCAAAGGGTAAGTGGCTGCACGTCATTAACAGGACTAGGCTGCGCCCCAGCAAGAAAAATAAATATCTAATCACCTCTAGCGAGACAGTGATTGGCTGGAGCCATACTTGGCCACGCAGACACGACATAGTGGGGAGATCCCCATTATATAAAATCATTTTGAGACCTTAAGGCTATGTTTGTGTGTAGCCGGTTGAGATGGCCGAGTGGTTCTAGGCGCTACAGTCTGTAACCGCGCGACCGCTACGGTCGCAGGTTCGAATCCTGCCTCGGGCATGAATGTGTGTGATGTCCTTAGGTTAGTTAGGTTTAAGTAGTTCTAAGTTCTAGGGAACTGATGACCTCAGAAGTTAAGTTCCATAGTGCTCAGAGCCATTTGAACCATTTTGAAGACCTAAAGGCTCTGTCTCTACCTCTCATCTTGCAGCAGACTGCACAAGTGTGTGCAAATAAGTGAGGGCATGGAGAGCTTTGCTTTCTGCAAAGTGAGGATGACACGATTCACATATTGTGGCGACAGATAGCAAATCGGTAGTTAATTATTCCTGCGGGAATTTTGTGGGGAAAGAAATTCTGCTCATCGCTCCAACCCATAGCAAGTGTACAATAGCCATTATTTCGACTAGGGAAAGTTGGGACTGAGTGAATCCAGTCAAGGCAAGAGTAGGGAATTAGCGTTTCAGATCCAGCATGGGGACAAAGCCATTGCAGATGCCATTTGGTAAAGTACCATCGTGCATTAGGCCACAGTAAATGTTGAGTCCAGATTTTTCTCACTCCAACTTGTGTACAATTTGACCATTGAATATCTAAAGCTAGGATACTAACCTACCCTCACATTGAGTACATGAGAGTTTTTCATTGGTTCAAAAAGTAAATTTATTCTCAACCAACTCAGTGCATTGTTCAGCAACGACAATGTAGATTTAAATGAGTTGATGAGGATTTTTATTAATCATTATTCCCTGTGATAGAAAATTTTCATTTGTAGAGATAACAATTCTAATAATCGTCATTTCAATATGTGCAAGAATTAAATATTTTGTTACTGCGTGTCAAAAGTAATTAAACATGATCGTTGATTGTCACTTGACCCCTGAGAGCAACAGTTAATCCATTGTATATCGAAAAAATAAGGGAATATCTGTTTTGTCTTTCTAGAATAGACCACAAACTTTCACTTTTATTAATTCATGCATTCTAAGCTTGTGACAGCAGCATTTCTAATGATTTTTGTTACGATCTACACCTGATATTAACTGCTTTACAGGGTCAGTGTCATATTTATTTAGAATGTCTGTTTGACACGCTGGGCTTGAGAAGACAGTTCAGATGTTTTGTCCATTTGCGCACTAAGTGCTAAGCTAAATTTGCACACATAAGTACACTCACTGTGTAGATACAAAGGTCAGATGTACGACACTTTTTTAGTCATCAGTTTTTCATCTGGCACAATCCCATCTGGTGCTCAAATCATGTCTCAGTCTCGGCATATCTGTTACAACCAACGTCCTCAATACTCCAATGAGCCAGGTTGTCAAGACAAAACATTCATATTCTAGAGCTACACGGTTAAAAGTCCTGTCAGACCATCTAGGTTTAAATTGTTCGTCGTGTTGCTGCGGTGCTTGCAGTTAATTGCAGGATGGTTCCTGTGAAAAGGTCGTGGCCAGTTTCCATCCTCATCCTTTTCAAATTAGCTTTGAGCCCCGTTTCCAATGACATAATTATCAAAACAGTGTTGCACCTAGATTTTCCTTACGTAATAAGCTGAGTTACATACAATGAAGAACCAGGACATTATGTCAAGCCCTTAAATATCGTGTTGATCCGTCTATGGAACGCAACAGACCTGCGATCCAGCATCAACAACCCCTTGGTGGATTTCCTGACGTATGTGGCACTATATTTATACGCATAGGACACGAAATTCCCCTAAATTACGAGCCGGCGGTTTGCGAGCGCGGAAGTGACACCCACTAGCATCCCAGATATGCTCTACTGGATTCATGTCAGCCGAATATGGCGGCCGCATCGTCTACATGAGTTCACTATCATGTTCCTTAAACACCGCAACACGATTCTGGCCTTGTTTCGCTGTTTCGAAATTTTTACTTCCCAGAAGAATTAGCCATTCGCCGCTGGAATGATTCCCCACTCGTCTTTGTTCCTCTTATACTCTTTCTCTGTTACTGTCAGATGCCATCGCCGTCGGGGAAGAAATCAAGGTTGGAGGTATGCAGGTGGTCCACAGTAATGTTCACACAGTCGACATCTGTCATGATGCTTTCGATTACCACCAAAGGACCAAACGAAGCTGATGTTAATGTCCTCCATATCATAATACTGCCCCCACACGCATGTGTTCATACTTCCACTGATGGTTGGAGCAGCCGTTCACCTGAATAACGGAATATCTGGACACGACCATCGACCTGATGTAAAAAGACCAGGCGACACACTTTTGTTGATACACGGCCAAAATACGACAATCTGGTGGCCATTGCAATCGTAATGGACGATGTCATTGGGTCAACATGAGGACATGTAGGGTTTACTGCTGAGAACCGCCAATTCAACGATGTACGTTGGACGGTGTGCTCCAAAGTGCTTGTGCCTGCACCAGCATTGTATTCTGTCGACAGATGTGCCATAAATCGTTGTCCATCTTGTTTTACAGAATGTGCAGGCCGGAGACATCTACATTTCGTGACGAGGCGTGGACGTTCATCACCTGGTCGCCAACTCTTTGTTTCACCGTCCTTCAATCTGTTTCAAGGACGCTGATGGCTGTAGCACGCGAATGGCCGGCCAGTTTCACTGTTTCCAAATTGTTCCTTCCCAGAAGATTTCGCCATTCGTCGCTGGAATGATTCCCCATTCGTCTCTGTTTCTCTTACACTCTTCCCTTATTGTGTCAAGTACCCACGACGCCACAGGGGGCACCCCACCTAGCGGATAGCAGTGGTCCTAGTGTTTTGGGTCATCAGTGCACATTTATTAATCGTTACGTTCCCTCCCATGTAAAATATCTTTCCTGCTCATGACTGTGTGGTCATCCTTTGGCTGCTGTGTACAACAGAACTGATGACCGATAGCAAGGGGTAAAGGACCTTGTGCAGCCAGGAGATGATGGGAGGACTTATGTAGATTGTGGCGTTTTCTCTGTGTTAAGGTTGAGGGGTTTTCCAATGATGGCACATGTTTTCCAGTTCCTGTTCGAAATAAAACTTTCGAGGAAACTACACTTTGCCAAGGAGTCCAAATAGCAGGAGCTGAAAATGGATGTTGGAAACACCTGCATTCTGCTTCTGTGGTTTAATGATTGAAAAGTGGCCGGCCAGTGTGGCCGAGCGGCTCTAGGCGCTACAGTCTGGAACTGCGCGACCGTTACGGTCGCAGGTTCGAATCCTGCCTGGGGCATGGATGTGTGTGTTGTCCCTAGGTTAGTTAGGTTTAAGCAGTTCTAAGTTCTAGAGGACTGATGACATCCGAAGTTAAGCCCCATAGTGCTCAGAGCCATTTGAACCATTTTTTTTATTGAAAAGTGGGAAAGGTGAAATGATTTAACGGAGCTCACCCAATTGTAGGAATCCACCGGCAGCCCTCGCAAGCACAGGCAGTGAGTAGTGAGCTCTATGGAACGAGCTGATATTTGAATAGTGATGGGAGTGTGATCCTCAGTGATATATTAATTTGTTAAGCCAGTACAGATAGCTCTGAAAGAGTAATATTAAGCTGCAAAATAATGCACTCGACTTAACTGGGTAAAAATTGAGACACCTTCCCAAGTAATGTAAGGAGCCACAGAACCGAAGGGTGTCGAGGAGTGCCATAGTCCAGAGCACTCAACCCTCTGGCGCGAATACAGGCAGTGATGTTACAGGGAGAGAGGTTCCATCACTGTGGTGACCAAAGCCTATGAAGCAAGAAGACTTACTCATACTGCAAGAATACTCATTCAGGAGGCTGACTAACAAGAGGAGGCCACGACGTTTGGAACGCAGATTTACTACAAACTTCGTACACTCGTAACACTCCACGAGGACAACAAAATGTGTAAGCAGTAGCGCGTACTTCTCAAGCGTTATTGAGAAAATCGCTTGATAATTTCGGTCGTCAAATATATATATACTTGTGCGTGGCCATTTTTACCATGAAGCGCCGGCAGCCGAGTAGCCATTTTTGTTACTGTTTTTGTGGAATAAAAAAAAGTGGTTAGCGTTAAAGCCTCGTAATCGCTGGGTCGCTGGATCGAGTCCCAGTCGTCAGTTTCTTTTTTTATTTCTAACACAGTCATTTTCTTTACTATTTGTATTAGAGTTGATGTACTGGGAAAAATACGTATAATCGGATGAACTTTTATTAAATTGTTATTTGGCAGTCTACAAATTTTTATTATCAGAAATAATATACTATTCATAACTACCGACTATTAAACGGCCAAACGCATGAAGTGATACTGAAAATGTATGCTTGTCCGTGATTTGAGAAATCCCTTATACCTGGAAGGAGCCCGAAATGACTTGTTACCTCCAAGTTTTGACCAGCACAGACGGCTTTCGAAAGATGTACAATTAATCGTCGCTTTCGACAATACGAATACAAGTTGCGGGATGGTATTTTTCGTAAAAACATGAAAAGCAAAGTTAAACGGCACCAGTTGCATTGATTAAATACTATGTTTCCGCACACGCAAGGTCTTTTGAGGTTTTCCGTGGAAAAACAAACCTCGTTAGCATTTTCAAAAACCTCTCTTTCAGCCGATAATTTGGAAGCAAACCATGCATAACACAGCATTTCCTTAAATATCGGCACTGATCATTGGTCATGCAGTATCGAGTGTATTTTAATAGCGTCTTCACGAGAAGCAATTTCTCGTTCTCTTTCGATTAAATACGAACAATTTTGAAGACACGGACAAGCACGCATTTTCAGTACCACTTCATGCGTTTGGTCGTTTACTATTCGGTAGTTATGAATATTATACTATTTGTGACAAAAAAAATTTGTATGCTTTAACGCTAACCACCTTGTTCGTTGCATCTGCTGGGGGCGGACGTCGTAAGACATCCGTTTAAGTTCGTTGTTGTTCGACTAACTCAGTTTTTTTTTTTTATTATAGAGGGCAGCTAACCCTCTGACCGAACACGCTGAGCTACCGTGCCGGCACCACTCGGCTGCCGGCGGTTCATGGTAAAAATGGCGACGCACAAGTATATATATATTTGACGACCGAAATTATCTTGGGATTTTCTCAATAACGCTTGAGAAGTATGCGCTACTGCTTACACGTTTTGTTGTCCTAATGGAGTACTACGAGTGTACGAAGTTTGCAGTAAATCCGCGTTCCAAACGTCGTGGCCTCCCCTTGTAAGTGGAAGGAACTAGCCAGTGTCCTTGAAGAGCGATGTTGATGTGGTGTCTTCATTACATTTGCTTTAAAGTCTGTAAACTGCTCTCTCTTAAAGGTCAAGTGATGCAACTGCAACATACGTTTGTGAAGAGATTTTTGGTAGGACTGAGCAAAATCTTAAACATTTTCACAGACACTACAAATAATAATAATTAAATAATTCAAGGAAAATGTACTTGCAACAATATAGTGTGCAAGGACATGGCAGTGCAATCAGTTACAATTATGGATAATTCATCTCTCATAGTTACTTACTTAGATCGAACCACTGATCAAGAAAGATTTGACACCAAAAACTTCATTGACTTTTACACTGACTTCAATAGGAAATCTACAGAATATTATCCATATTTTTATCGAAACTACGAACAACAAATGCTAAAATTTCTGTTCTTTACTTTTCTATAGCTATATATTCTCGACTGTAGTAGAAAATTATAACCAGCAATTTACAGTTTCTTCTCAGCAGTATCTGGCTGTAAAGACGGGTAGCACAAGAAGGATGCACAAGCTACAAGAGTTCTTACGTCCGTGCACTAGACGAAAGACATGTGAAATTGTGTTAGAGAGTCTGGCTCACTAATTACATTTCACATAACTCGAAAATGACAAAGTTAAAAGTTAGTTACATAAAATATTATTTAACTGATTTTGACATTTCACCAGGAATTATTACTGTTTGCACTAGGTTTATTCAGGAGACGACTAAACAAGAAGAGCAGAATGAACATCGACGACTGCTCGACAACCTGCTGCCTCCTCTGGGGTCAGGGAGCTGTTGTTGGAGGCTAACGGCCGGCAGACTCTCATAAAAACTTCTCCAAATCTGTCTGCTGAGATTTTCTCAGAAGTGCTCAGCCCACCTACGTTCATTTACGAGGAGGAGTCTACGATGGCCTGCCATCTACTCATCTAGCAGTCTACAAGCTTCTGTGGAATTGCAAATCCCACCGTGGGGCCTTGGCCGTTGTTAGCTATAGGGCCAATGTTCGTGACAACTCCGATGTGGTGCACTTAGCACCTTTCGTCCAGTGGTCTTCCTGGATGCCCACAGAATGAGCCTGGAGACGTGCAGCCACCACCAGGAGCGGGCGGATTCCTTGCTGCCCGCTTTTGCTCATGTAGGCTGTCTTAGCTGTTATCGGTTAGAGTGACCTGGTTTGTCCCAGTGAGCACGTGCTGCAATACAGCTCCTCAATGCCCCCTGCATGTGCTCAGTGGGACTTAAGTTGGGGGAAAGGACACGTCAGTCCATTAGCCGAACATCCTCTCGTCACCAGAGCTTCTCGATTGGTTTTGTTCAATGTGATTGTACATTTTCATATATAAAAATGAAGTGAGGGACGAACGCAGCCCTGAAAAGATGTAAACGGAAAAGGAGTACAGCGTCACAATAACGTTGACTGCTAAGTGTACAATGTTCAAAGATTTGGAGTTCAGTAGGTCCTTGCACCATTATGCTCCTCCACACCATAACACCTGGACCACCAAAACGACCATGTTTGGCAATGTACCTGGATGTACTATGTATGAAGGTACATACAGAATTACTTCTCGGACTGAATCCGCTCTCATCTGAGAGGGGCATGCGACTCTCTCCTCGCTGGTCCAGTTCCTACGCTCTTGGCACCGTCGCAAAAGGTGCCATCGATGTGTGGGTGAAACTGAACACAACAGCTGGTCGCCGGTGAAAGGTCCCACGCCAATGCTGTCGCCGTGTCATTGTGGAGCGTCAGATTGCGTGCCTTTAAAGCGCTGTTAAAAGTGATTGCAAATGCGCCCGGTGTTCTACGTGGGTCCGTTCTTGTCGGTTGTACAATTTAACGGTCGTCAGTTGCTGTAGCTGACTGTGGTCGACACCTCATGTCCTTCACACAGCAGTGAAACAATGCTGCGAGCAATACTGAACTACGGGCAACACTCATCACTTTTCGCCCTCTGTTCAGTTTCCCGATGTCTCGTCCCCTGTGAATCATCCAGATGTCTTCAGGCCTTTGTAACGAACAACACAAATGTGTTCAAATGTGTGCGAATTTCTAAGGGACCAAACTGCTGAGGTCATCGGTCCCTAGACTTACACACTACCTAAACTAACTTATGCTAATAACAACACACACACCCATGCCCGAGGGAGGACTCGAACCTCCGGCGGGAAGGGCCGCACAGTCAGTGAATGAAGAACACAGTCACATCACACACTATCTGCTCACTGACTGACAGAAAATACTTTTTCCAGTTCCCTCAACTGCCTCGTGTTGTGGGGCCACTCTCATCTGGTGATATACAAGTAGTCAAGCTGACCTTACGCCATAAGACGTCCAGTTTTCTGTGTGCGGCTGGGATACCTCTGTCAACATGCCGCCGCACATTCATTTATTATCACCAAGTTGTTAATGCGTTATGTTCCCTTATCTACCTCGTCTTTAAGTTTTGAAAGCTAGAGTATTTTACGGCTTCTACTGAATCCTTACCAAATTTGACTTCAATAAATCGAAGTTCTTTCTGCCATATTTCTTGATTTTCCTTATTCTTCTGTTTATTTTTAGTGAAATTCTGTGCTATGTATGCTCTCCGCTAGAATTACTTTTTTTCTCAACATTCCATACTTCCAGCCAAAAGGTTACGTCCCATCATTTTTTCCCCCTTAAATACATTTCTCCCTATTTAAGTTTCCTTCCGTGTGTATAACGCATGAATTATACAGCAATGGTCATGAAATGGACTCTGCCACATAATCTTCTTCATATTTGTCTGCCTCTCTTTTCTGCTTTTATTACAAGGAAGCGATTTTTTTGTGATAACTTCTTGATCTCCATCAAGCATCTATGAGTTAACGCTGACTAGGTTTCATATTTAGAACGATTTTCGCACTGAAAGTCAACGCTTCGTTGTAAGCGAAAATTCTATAACACGCACTGCTTGTAATCAGTGAGCTTCAGAACCATCGTAAGTTTAGTTTCAAAAATTCTTTCCGAGTCAGTTTTACTTTTGTATTTATTTCTTTTACCATCTAGCAACCTTTCTTTCTTTGAACTGTCCCAAATACGAAACGTCAACTGGGTCTATAAACTCGTTGTTAATTCGTTCTACTGCACATTATTGTAGCCACATATTGTATGCTGGATAGCTTTCTGCCTGCTGCCAGTATCTTTGATCTACATCTACGTCGATAGTCTATAAACCACTGTAACGTGCGTAGAGTGTACTTCCTGTTGCACCAGTTATTAGGGCTTCTTCGCGTACGAACATCCATGTGCCAAGCGCGGAAATAATGACTGATTAAACGCTTCTATTCGCGCTGTAATTAGTCTGATCTTGTTCCCACGATATCTGCAGGAGCGGTACTCATGGGGTTTTGATATTTTTCTACAGATTTGACTGGAGCTGGCTGCTGAAACTTTACGGGTAGAGTTTCTCGGGATAGTTTTTGCCTGTCTTCCAGCGTCAGCAAGTCCATTTTCTTCATCAAATCCATGACGCTCTGGCGTGGGTCAGACAAACATGTGACCATTCGTGCTGCTCTTCTTTGCATACGCTCAATATCCCCTGTTGGTCTTATTTGGTAGGTTCCCACACACTTGAGCAGTATTCTAGGATGGATCGTACAAGTGTTTTGCAAGCAATCTCTCTTAAAGACTGACTGCTTTTCCCTAGTTTAGTGCCCGCGAACCGATGTCCGCCACCTGCTCTGCCTACGACTGAGACTGTATGATCGTTCCATTCCATATCTTTCCTCGTCGATTGCACGAAGCACTGTTCACCTACTGTAAGGTAATCTGTGATAACAGGGCAACACGGCCAAGCACTTCAAAATGGTTCAAATGGCTCTGAGCGCTATGGAACTTAACTTCTGAGGTCGTCAGTCCCCTAGAACTTATCACACACATCCATGCCCGAGGCAGGATTCGAACCTGCGACCGTAGCGGTCACGCGGTTTCAGACTGTAGCGCCTAGAACCGCACGGCCACCACGGCCGGCCAAGCACTTCGAGGGACTAGTTGTAAGAAAACGTCGAACGTCAGTAATGAGACGTATCGGTACTTCCTGGAAATACTGACTCACGTGACAATGAACGTAGTCGAAACAAATATTTAAATAAAGAAATATTCGTACAAGTTGAGATGATTTTCTCCTAGTGTGGTTTTACTTGTTTTACATAAAACACGGCTGCGGCGCTTAGTATGGCGACAAAAATTTGCTCACAAAGGAATGTGTTGTTAGTGAAGTTTGGTTTGCTCCATGTTTCCCAAATTTATTCTTCCTGTATTTCAAACTGTAAGGCTTCTTGAGGAATAAATGTTAAGCATAAAAACCAGTTCACTTTGATAACACTTGAGATAAGTAAACAATACGAGGTGCGTTCAGTCACCGGTTTGTGTAGGAAATATGTCAACGTTCTTCCTGCACCACAGGAGGGCATTGTTACACGAAAAGCTAACGCTCAACGTCTCCCACGTTGTCGATTAAACATTTCACCGAACTGAGCTTTGATTCATGATTATCACTGTTCTCATATTTCGTGCTCACAAAACTCCTTTTTCAGTCATGTGCTCAGTTTCCCCATATTGTGGAGAGCATTGTAAGCCGTTAGTTTACTAGTGTAGTGCTGCGCTTTAAGCCTTCGTGAGTGAATAAAACGTGCCATTCATATTGCAGTCACGACGTATTCAGAGAGGAAGCTACTTCCTGACACAAACCGTTATGAACACCGACGAAGTAATGTGATAAGATACGATATTTACGATATTTCAGTGCCTGTGTTATTCTGAATTACGATGCAAAGTTCCTTCGGACATGCATGCATGTCTAAAGGATCAGGAACTGCGCCGACTGTAGCTGTTACGAAACACATTAAATGTAATGACGGTTGTGAATATGGACAACCATCAGCTGCAGAATGGAATGACGACACGAAAATTTGTACCGGACCGGGACTCGAACCCGGATATCCAGCTTATTGTGATCGGTCGCCTTACCATTTGGCTATTCGTGCACAACTCACGGCCAGACCCATCTTCCGTATGTTCTCGACCCCGTGTCTGCAACCTGTACTCCTACATTCGTCACGTTCGTTCCCGTGTTGGCGAGTAGCCATTTAAGCATGTCCAAATGCATCGTAATTCAGCATAACACAGGCACTGCAATATCGTATTTCTCCCCCGACACTGCGCAAGCGACTTTCAAATGAAGTGTCTCCCTTCTACGGGAATATACACACTACTGGCCATTAAAATTGCTACACCAAGAAGAAATGCAGATGATAAACGGGTATTCATTGGACAAATATATTATACTAGATCTCGCATGTGATTACATTTTCACGCAATTTGGCTGCATAGATCCTGAGAAATCAGTACCCAGAACAACCACCTCTGGCCGTAATAACGGCCTTGATACGCCTGGGCAATGAGTCAAACAGAGCTTGGATGGCGTGTACAGGTGCAGCTGCTCATGCAGCTTCAACACGATACCACAGTTCATCAAAAGTAGTGACTGGCGTATTGTGACGAGCCAGTTACTCGGCCATCATTGACCAGACATTTTCAATTGGTGGGAGATCTGGAGAATGTGCTGGCCAGGGCAGCAGTCGAACATTTTCTGTGTCCAGAAAGGCCCGTACAGGACCTGCAACATGCGATCGTGGATTATCCTGCTGAAATGTAGGGTTTCGCAGGGCTCGAATGAAGGGTAAGGCCACGGGTCGTAACACATCTGAAATGTAACGTCCACTGTTCAAAGAGCCGTCAATGCGAAGAAGAGGTGACCGAGACGTGTAACCAATGGCACCCCACACCATCACGCCGGGTGATGCGCAAATATGGCGATGACGAATACGCGCTTCCAATGTGCGTTCACCGTGATGTCGTCAAACACGGATGCGACCATCATGATGCTGTAAACAGAACCGGGATTCATCCGAAAAATGACGTTTTGCCATTCGTGCACCCAGGTTCGTCGTTGAGTACATCATCGCAGGCTGTCCTGTCTGTGATGCAGCGTCAAGGGTAACCACAGCCATGGTCTCCGAGCTGATAGTCCATTTTGCTACAAACGTCGTCGAACTGTTCGTGCAAATGGTTGTTGTCTTGTAGACGTCCCCATCTGTTGACTCAGGGATCGAGACGTGGCTGCACGATCCGTTACAGCCATGCGGATAACAAGCCTGTCATCTCGACTGCTAGTGATACGAGGCCGTTAGGATCCAGCACGGCGTTCCGTATTACCCTCCTGAACCCACCGATTCCATATTCTGCTAACAGTCATTGGATCTCGTCCAGCGCTAGTAGCAATGTCCCGATACGATAAACCGCATTCGCGATAGGCTACAATCGGACCTTTGTCAAAGTTGGAAACGTGATGGTACGCATTTCTCCTCCTTACACGAGGCATCACAGCAACGTTTCACCAGGCAACGCCGGTCAACTGCTGTTTGTGTATGAGAAATCGGTTGGAAACTTTCCTCATGTCAGCACGTTGTAGGTATCACCACCGGCGCCAACCTTGTGTGAATACTCTGAAAAGCTAATCATTTGCATATCACTGCATCCCCTTCCTGTCGGTTAAATTTCGCGTCTGTAGCACGTCATCTTCGTGGTGTAGCAATTTTAATGGCCAGTAGTGTATATAATGGATGTAAGAGTACAGATTGTAGACACATAGTTGATGACATAATGGAAGTTCGAATGCGGCCGTCAGTCGTGTACTGATAGCCAACTGGTAAGGCGAACTGTAGCGATAAGCAGGAAATCCGGATTCTAGTCCCTGTCTGGCACAAATTTTCATTGTCCTAATTTAATTATACAGCTGGTAGTTGTCCACATTCGCAGTGGTGATTACATTTAATGTATTTAACAAGTAATATGTCCGCAGTTTACTTCGGGGATGAATTAGCAAAGCAGTAAGAATAGGTGCCAACGTCCCACCAAATACACGAGGCGGAGCGCAAGTTGGGACTGGATAAGGATGGGGCGGGAAATCGGTAGCGGAACCAGCCCGTCATTCAGCGAAGTGATTTATGGTAGCTGCGGGGAACCTAAACGTAGATACCCATTTGGTGCTTTGAACGTCACTCCTCGTCGCACCGTGTCCAGCGCCATAGACAAGGCATAACGTCACTCAGTTGTTGATGAACTCGTAACGAGGTCCATTTTCTGAACAGTTATCAAAGTGGCTGGAAGAGGCAGACAGTAATCTCAGTCTAGTACAACCCACAAAGCGCCCTTGGTATACCTCCTTCCAGTCACGCAGATGGGACGAGGTTCTCCTTGCCTGTCTTCACACAGGCCACAGGCCTGTGACGTCTGGCTCCTCGCTCCGGCAGCAGGACCCGCCGGCGGGGCGTACAGATCACTGTGCGCCGCATTTTATTACACTGTGTTTTAGTTCCACATCACTTAGCAGTATCTTCAAAATCCGCTTATATCAATCGACCATTATACCTGTGATGTTATATGGATGTGAAACATTAATGTTTAGAAAGAAAGATGAAGAAAAACTGTTAATATTGGAAAGAAAAGTACTAAGGAAAATTTTTGGACCTGTGTACGACGAAAATAACATGGAAAGGAGAATAAGAAGAAATGAAGAATTAAGAGGGCTGTACAAACACCGTAACATCGTCAAAGTGCTCAAGAGGAGAAGGTTGAAATGTGCAGGGCAGGGAATGACAGAGAATAGACTACCTAAAATGGCATTCAGCAGAACAATAGATGGAACGAGAGGAAGAGGGGGACCCAGAATCAGATGGTGGGATAACATTCGGGAGGACACGACTAGGATGAACAGCAACAGCAACTGGACAAAGAGCGCATTGGACAGGCAGAAGCGGAAGAGGCTCATAGAGCAGGAGTATGGTCGTTAAGGCCCTTGCCACATGTAAAGTAAAGTAAAGTAAGTTTTAGTTTCAGACCAGAGGCCAGCGGCAGTCTTGCCGATAGATCTGTCCTCCATTTTAAGTAACAACCAAGTGAAAGTGGTGAAAGTTTTAACTTTTTGTGATTTTTTCAACTTGCCTCCTCACATTTTAGAGAGATGTCCTTATTCTGTTAACAGAGTGACTGCTTCACCCATGTTTTTTGTAAGTGGTCAGCCGGTCATATTTCCCTGTGCCTCCCTTTCAGCTCCTCTGTTGTTTTACTTGTGTTTTCATCCCAAGTACAGCACCTTTCACCCTGTTTTCGTCTTAAGGCGTATGAAATACAGTGATTGTGTGGGTCAGCGCGTGTGAGGTGGAACTGAGTGAATGGGTGTCATTTTAGAGGTTTCCTCCCCACAGTGTGACAACAATGTAGTCATTTCACACACTTTCGTTTCTTTTAATAGATTTAAGGGCGCTGATAACTTCGCTGTTGAGTTAAACGCACACACACACACACAATAACTATCAACCAACTACCACTATCTAGAATGAAATTTTCACTCTACAGCGGAGGGTGCGCTGACATGAAACTTCCTGGCAGATTAAAACTGTGTGCCGGACCGAGACTCGAACTCGGGACCTTGCCTTTCGCGGGCAAGTGCTCTGCCAACTGAGCTACCCAAGCACAACTCACGCCCCCTCCTCACAGCTGTACTTCTGCCAGTACCTCGTCTCCTACCTTCCAAACTTTACAGAAGCTCTCCTGCGAACCTTGCAGAACTACCACTATGTTTTTCATTATAAAATTCATGGTGTTGATTAGTAGCCTAAAATTTTCCCTTTTATGCATGGTATCTTCTCAGATCCCTTCATATCTTTTCCAATCATTCTGTGGAGTGTTTTGATTTGGGAATGAAATTTAAAATTTTCTCGGTTAGCCTGCTGTCATTTAATCTATGATTATGACCGCAAAACTTTAATCTCCTTCTCCTTATAATGTCTGTGACTGTTTGCACATTTCTGTCTATATCTCCTGTTCTCCTCTTTGTCCACTTGTTAACTTCGTTCTTTTGTGATGCTAAAACTTTTCTGAGTACATTCCTTTCCAGCTCTTCTTGTTCAACTCTTTTATTCGGCGTAGAGCACTCAGATCTGTACGGTGCTTGCGTTAAACTACTGCTGCATTGTGTCTTTTTTCTCGCCTGGTACGATAATTGTCTTTTATTGTATGATTATTGCATGAGTTTGTATGTTTGTATTCTATTTCTACTTTCTTTAATCTTTCTTTACTTGTGGTGTTATCTAACTCATTTCCTAGTATCCATTCTAACGATTTCTTTTGTTGTTTTGATGTTTTCGTGTTCTGTTTGTACACAATTTTCTCCCACATGCTCGTAGCTGCAGTGTTGTGAAGTGTTTCTATCATTGTCTTACCTCTGTCTACTAGTATGTGTCGTGGAAATAAAAAGGAAATGGCTACACGGCAATTTCCAGTCATCAGAGGCTGACACAACCGACGCCTAAACGAATCGCGACCGCAATGCAAATCTCGCGACTTGGTGGCATTGACGGCTTAGCGGATTTCCCTCTCTTCCTTTCTCCGTGGACCACTTGGCTCTTTTTTCGGACTATCTCTAGCTGCGCAACTCGTGAATTGGCGAAGCCGCCACGGGGGCCTTTTGCCGCCTGCCCGACTCTGTGATCACTCTGTCCTCGTTCGCGTAAACGGCTCCAAGTGCTCGGAATTCCATCACCTCCTCACTCACTTCACACCTGTCACAAAGTTGAACCTTCAAAATGTCTAGCCCGTGCCTTCCCCGTCTTAAGTTTCTAGTACACGATGAACATCTCACGCAAAAGTGCAGAAACCCACTCAATTTCTCCCTTGTTTGAAGTCCATCAAGCTTAGCACTGTCCCAACCTAAAGTCGAGCTTGATCAACAGCACCACACTTCATATGAAAAATTAACAGCGAAACCTCTTTTTGCTAGTCCAGACTGATTGCTTCCATCAGGTCTATTGACATTTCTCTCCACTCTAACATCTCTACATTCCCTCAGCCCTTTCCCATGCTAACGATACCAACAGCCCCGTAACAATAACATATAACCACATCGGTTCTTCTTATTGTCTCCCAACCTTCGATTGGGTCACACCGGTAAGCAAATCAACTTCCCACTGACTGATAAGCCACGCCCTCTTACTCCTTATTTGGCTTCCTCGCTTTAAACATAAGCATATTGGGCATAAATATCAGACTTTATTCTCCCATAACTTCATTCACTACTCGAACTTTTGTCACAGTCAGAAGCCACATCTAGAGTGTACGCCGCCAACCTGTCGATTGCAAACCTTCCGCCACGTGACCACTTGTCCCTTGTGTTTCAGCCATCACCAGCGACCAACTATGCGCTCTTCAGGTGCAATAACTGTGGTCTACCCATCTGCAATCAGTGGCATCATCGCTGAATTACAGCACCACCTGGACTTTCGCTGCTGTATTGTCACCTACACCAGATCTTGAAACTGACTGAGAAAGGTTAACCGCTACAAATCTTCACAAAAACCAACGTTAAAGCACAGCTTCGCAAGACTAGATCCTATGTTCTTACGTTACAAAACCAGATATCAACTCTTCATTTATTTATTTTCAGGTCTTAATTATTACGTACCCTTCGGTACGGAAATGGTTCAAATGGCTCTGAGCACTATGGGACTTAACATCTGAGGTCATCAGTCCCCTAGAACTTAGAACTACTTAAACCTAACTAACCTAAGGACATCACACACATCCATGCCCGAGGCAGGATTCGAACCTGCCACCGTAGCGGTCGCGCGGTTCCAAACTGAAGCGCCTTTAACTGCGTGGCCACACTGGCCGGCTCGGTACGGAAATGCCGTGTGGCGAGGTCCTCCCGTCAGGTAGACCGTTCACCTGGTGCAAGTCTTTCGAGTTGACGCCACTTCGGCGACTTGCGTGTCGATGGGGATAAAATAATGATGATAAGGACAATCCAACACCCTGTCCCTGAGCGGAGAAAATCTTCGCCCCAGCCGAGAATTGAACCCGGGCGTTAGATATGACATTCCGTCGTGCTGACCACTCACCTACCAGGGGGGAACTACCCTTGGGTGAAGAGCCCGCTCAGCTCCACCAGTTTTGGGGAGGAAACCGGAATGATCGACAAAGAAAAATACGAGTCATTTCCTATATGCTACTAAGCTGAAACCATGCCCCTCCGTTTCAGCGTCCGTCAGTTCTTTGGAGTAGATTCTGTCCCCCCTTCGTTTTCAAACCTGTCCTTTTCTTTTAATCCATTCTCCCCACTCACTACTCTCTCTCTCTCTCTCTCTCTCTCTCTCTCTACCTGATGATGACAGGTTTGTATTTATCAAATTGCTTTACACATTGATAGATCAGCTTGTGAACGTCATGAGTAAGACAGTTCATTGTAGCAGTACGTTTCCGGGGCAGAGTCAGTTGATCCACTGGATGGTATTTACATCTATCCTCACCCCTCCTCCTACTTTACACACACCTATCTTTCCCCCTCCCCGTTCTTCGCACCATTTCAACTACAGAGCTTCGTCATCAACATCTGAGGAACGCTCCAGTGTCTATTATATGATCCCCGTGTTTCGGATAGCAGTTATTTGCCAACGTTCAGCCCAAGTTTACTACAACCTTCTACAATTTCTGTAGAAAATACAATTGGCTGGAAAAATCGTTAATTATTTAATGCATCAAGGGCATATGACATTTAAAATTTCCAAAATTTAAAACTGAAAAAGAAATTTACAAATTTCTCTCACAAGTTCTCGAATTCTTTTTTGTGTTTTAGCTCATATTATATGTGATACTGTAAATACATTAAGAACAGGTAACAAAATTGGGCAGGCAACGAAATTAATGCTCAGAATGCTTAATTGGAAAGAGTTATGTTTACCTGAACTCGTAATAAATAATTTTATTTACTACGTATAAATTTTTATCCAGCAACAATCATAATGAAATTCAACAGCTGCCGAGACCTTTACACTAAAATAAATCCGTGTAACATGTCAAAATATAATACTGCACCGATATTCGAACCAAAGTGTCAGTTTCGATAGCGCTGCATGTATTTGTCTCCAAAAGAGGTATTTCAGGGTTCGAATCCCGGTTGTTATTTTTCGCAAATATTCAGTGGTTGTGATGTAAAAATGGATAGCAGGAAATAATATTTTGATCATTTTCAGCAAACAGTTGTGTTTATTTATTGTTTTCATTAATGAACAATATCTTCGGATTGTTTATTTACCGTTTCGTTATGCATGTACTGTAAAATTATTTCTCTCCGGATAAGTTCTGGTTTGTTATTTTACTATGTAAACAAAGTCAAATAAGTAAATGCTTACCTCTCATACAGTGTCGCCGTATGGTCTCTTGCTGAGCAGATCCCAGACAACACGTTACGGTGGGAGACCCTAGCAAGTTCACCAAGCGGAAGCTTCAGCACTCGCGGCACAACACAGAGACGCGAAAACACACTCAGAGTTCGCGGCGGGATGCGACCCACGGCCCGCTGTCTGCACGCCGCGGCAAGACACTCGCCAAGCAAACCACAGACGGACTGGCGCGCTGCCCTCCGCAGCCTCACCGCTGACAGCTGCCATCCGACAGGAGCCGGGCCGGGCGGAGGCGCTGCCATCTGCCGCCGCCGCGGCCAACTGCGTCCGCTAGCGACCGCCGGCGGCGCGCTCTCCAGACTTTCGGACGCACTTCGCACCCCGCTGGAACCCGACAGCGTCAAATGCCACGCTGGGCTATCTAATTGCACGGCGAAATGATCGAAAGGTTAAACAGCCTTTTCGTCTCGACTCGTTGGCTGGCAAACTGCTGCCATGAAGTTTTTATCCCCTTTCGCACCTCGTCGCAGAAATGTCAGGCGTGCTGCACCCGAGGGAAATGGGGAGTCACAGCGCGCAGGGAGCTTTTACGACAAAAGACTGCGCAGCACAGAGCAAATGGCCCGTGTGGCCCCGATTCACGGAATAAATTTTAACCTTCCACTACAAAAAAACGCCAACCCCTTCTCGATTATGGGGACGCTTAACGTTGATGGTCCGGTAAACTGCTACACGTGTTTCAGGGCGGCGCAAGCGACAAATACGGAAAAAAGCAACAAAACAGGAGTTGGCTGTTTTGCTTCTAAAGAGACAATTTGTGCTACGCAGCTGGCCACAGGTTTGGACAGGCTGAGCGCAGCAGTAAGGTGTACCTTGCTGGGTTTGCTGTATTTTGACAACAACAGGAAATTAACCAGACTTTAAAGAAAAGAACAGAAATCACATAGCTGCGGCCTTAAGGTAAGTTGCCTGAGAATCCGCTTCAAAAAAACTTTTTTTTTTGTTTTTTGTTTTTCATCTTAAATAGACATTGAGAGTTTTTTGAACAATATGGTTGGTTTAAATACCTGAATTGGACATCAGAAAATTGTTTAAAAATCAATTTAAAGAGCGTTCAAACCTGTTTCCGTCGCTTTCACACGTCCATTGTCATTAGACTGCTGTTCGAGAAACATACACTATACAACTGTTTTCAAGCAAGATGATACGCTTTGCCTTGTATGTCTTTAGTCTTTAGAGCGTTGTTTCCTCTACGAATCTTCTGTAGTTCGAGCTGCTGCTATTTTGTCATTCTCGGAAGTTATTATGCCTGTAATTTGTTTTAATGTCGAGCAATTAGCAGGTGTGAAATTCATAAGTTGCTATGAATATATTCTGAGTTTAATATGAGACAGTTACAGCTGGTAATTGATTCCATGAGAGTGGTCGAAGCTGATAAGTGAATCCTTGAGGCAACTAAAGATGCCAGAATAATAGGGAGAAACAAAAAAACGGAGAAAGAAGACGAGGAACATGTAAACTAAGAAGATTATGCAACTGGGGTGTGTAAGGAACAACAGCGGTGAGAGGCGAGTCATAGATCAAATATAACTTTGAACTGAATTTCATGTGAATTAGATTTACTTACATATTTATTTTATGCACAAAAATCTATCTGAGCTAGAGGTCTGAAATTTTTTGCTATGTCTCACCGTACTGTATGGAGGAAAGTAGACTACAGACACAAGCGTACTATCAGCAGGATGGAAAAGACATGCCGACTAATTATAAAGAAGTAACCTTAATTTTGACTACCAGATTTAAATATTTCTAGAATAACAACCTGTGGCTGAAATAATATGATTGTAGTCTGCTTTTTAGGTAGACATGTTGTTAATATACTCAATGTTTCAAGCATATAAGTGAGACAGTTAGTCAGTGAATACATACCAAGTATGAACTGGCGCACTGGGGGGGAGGAGGGGGGGAGGGGGGGAGGAGGATCCGAATTTGCGAATTTGATTCCCGGTACAGCTAGGTTTTTAAAAGACGGTTCTACAAATACTGTAATAAAGTGTATGTGAGAACTAATGTGATTAATTGTAAATAATAATGTTCATCAAGAAACACTCCTATTGTTCTACGATTTTCATTCTACTAAGAGTTCACTTTTTGTACTTAGAGACGTCTCAACTTTATGAAAATTATTAGTATTTTCCCAGGAGGTGACAAGCAAGTTACGTTAAGCCTGAAGACTGGTTTGATATAGCTCTCTGTATGCCACTGCTTCAATCTCTGCGCACCTACTGCAACCTGTTTCACATGAATCTGTTTACTGTACTAATGCCTTGATCTACAGTTTTTTCCACTACATTTCGCCCCATTACCAAATTCACGTTTAGTTGATTTCAGAATTCTTCTGTAGCAACACATTTCAAAAGCTTCTATACTCTTCTCGCATGATCCGCTTATCGTCCAGTTATCCACTTTTAACTCCGATACAAGGCTACGCTCCACGCAGTCACATTCAGAAAAGATTTACTAACATTTAAATTTGTGTTAGATATTAACAAGACAGACAATGTTTTCATCGCTGGTGATTTTAATGGGAGAGTTGGAAATACCAGCAATAGGAGGATTATTTGGAGAAGTCTCTCTTAATAATAATGAACAGCAGTGAGGTCAGTTTGCCTCTTTCAGTAATTTTAACATTACTAACACATTTTAGACAAACAAAGACATTCGCATGTTTCACGGACTGCAAGAGGATCAAGGTCCATGACAGATTATATTTTAATTAATGATAAAATGAAGAATCTTTCGACCGATATATGTATTTATAGAGGAAGCAACAAAGATAGTAATGAGATAGCACTACTGACAAAGTGTAAGAAAACAAAAAAAAAACTCCAAAAGAAGCCACAGCTCGCGTTGTTCAAAGTAGGCGAAAAACATATCCTGTCGGAATGTGGAATTAGAAAAGTTTATCAGCACAGATTCCACGAAAACCGCTCTTCACTATCAGTCGGTAAATATATCGATATGGAATGGAATAATACTAAGACTTGCGAACTTAAGCACTCTCAGAAACACTTGGCAAAAGAAAGAACACAGAGAGCGTAAGACGACTCTGAGTTCGCAACACACAAATTAAAGAGGCCATTAAATGAAAAGAAAAAAGAAAAACACGTAGCTGATCGTAGGTTTCCACTGAAAAAAACATTAGAGAGTTGAACCGAAAAAGAAGGCTGCGAAATAAACAGTCGGTAAGGCACACCAAGAGTCATAATACACGTTCACAAGTGACTTTTCAAGGGGGATCGTATGGCAGTCGGACTTTTATAATTTTTTATAATTTTGGCACGTGCTGTTCAGATATCAAATATCACTTTCCCAAAGCAATTCGATGCAACTTTCACAACTGTCGACAAAATCAACTTTGAAGTTTTAGAACGTCTTTAATTTGGTGGAGTTAAACAGTTACGCGATAGACAGAGTTGGTCTGTGGTGGAATACTTCTATGCACCAAAGCGGGCGGGGGGGGGGGGGGGAGGAGGGGGGGGAGGGGGGGAGGAGGATCCGAATTTGCGAATTTGATTCCCGGTACAGCTAGGTTTTTAAAAGACGGTTCTACAAGCATTTCCTTGAAGCGTAAAATACACAGAGATGAAAAAAAGGGTAGCGTTCAGGAGCAGTACTCGCTGGCTCGAGTCTCGCTTTCGTCATTACTGTTCAGTTAGAATACCAATGTCCTTACACGTAAAACTCATCAAATACAAGCTAATTAAAACATCTAATTATCGTTTTTATGCAAATTGCATTGACCTGAGGAGAAACTAAATAAAACTGCAGCATTTGTATGGTGCACTCGACGTTGTGAAAAATATTGCTTTCCGTGTTTTTACGATGCATATAATTCCCCCGTGAACCATGGACCTTGCCGTTGGTGGGGAGGCTTGCGGGCCTCAGCGATACAGATGGCCGTACCGTAGGTGCAACCACAACGGAGGGGTATCTGTTGAGAGGCCAGACATACATGTGGTTCCTGAAGAGGGGCAGCAGCCTTTTCAGTAGTTGCAGGGGCAACAGTCTGGATGATTGACTGATCTGGCCTTGTAACATTAACCAAAACGGCCTTGCTGTGCTGGTACTGCGAACGGCTGAAAGCAAGGGGAAACTACAGCCGTAATTTTTCCCGAGGACATGCAGCTTTACTGTATGATTAAATGATGATGGTGTCCTCTTTGGTAAAATATTCCGGAGGTAAAATAGTCCCCCATTCGGATCTCCGGGCGGGGACTACTCAAGAGGACGTCGTTATCAGGAGAAAGAAAACTGGCATTCTACGGATCGGAGCGTGGAATGTCAGATCCCTTAATCGGGCAGGTAGGTTAGAAAATTTAAAAAAGGAAATGGATAGGTTGAAGTTAGATATAGTGGGAATTAGTGAAGTTCGGTGGCAGGAAGAACAAGACTTTTGGTCAGGTGATTACCGGGTTATAAATACAAAATCAAATAGGGGTAATGCAGGAGTAGGTTTAATAATGAATTAAAAAATAGCAGTGCGGGTTAGCTACTACAAACAGCATAGTGAACGCATTATTGTGGCCAAGGTAGACACAAAGCCCATGCCTACTACAGTAGTACAAGTTTATATGCCAACTAGCTCTGCAGATGTTGAAGAAATAGATGACATGTATGACGACATAAAAGAAATTATTCAGGTAGTGAAGGGAGACGAAAATTTAATAGTCATGGGTGACTGGAATTCGTCAGTAGGAAAAGGGAGAGAAGGAAACATAGTAGGTGAATATGGATTGGGGGGAAGAAATGAAAGAGGAAGCCGCCTTGTAGAATTTTGCACAGAGCATAACTTAATCATAGCTAACACTTGGTTCAAGAATCATAAAAGAAGGTTGTATACCTGGATGAATCCTGGAGATACTAAAAGGTATCAGATAGATTATATAATGGTAAGACAGAGATTTAGGAACCAGGTTGTAAATTGTAAGACATTTCCAGGGGCAGATGTGGATTCTGACCACAATCTATTGATTATGAACTGCAGATTGAAACTGAAGAAACTGCAAAAAGATGGGAATTTAAGGAGATGGGACCTGGATAAACTGAAAGAACCAGAGGTTGTAGAGAGTTTGAGGGAGAGCATAAGGGAACAATTGACAGGAATGGGGGAAAGAAATACAGTAGAAGAACAATGGGTAGCTCAGGGGGATACAGTAGTGAAGGCAGCAGACGATCAAGTAGGTAAAAAGACGAGGTCTAATAGAAATCCTTGGGTAACAGAAGAAATATTTAATTTAATTGATGAAAGGAGAAAATATAAAAATGCAGTAAATGAAGCAGGCAAAAAGGAATACAAACGTCTCAAAAAGTGCAAAATGGCTAAGCAGGGATGGCTAGAGGACAAATGTAAGGATGCAGAGGCTTGTCTCACTAGGGGTAAGATAGATACTGCCTACAGGAAAATTAAAGAGACCTTTGGAGAGAAGAGAACCACTTGTATGAATATCAAGAGCTCAGATGGCAACCCAGTTCTAAGCAAAGAAGGGAAGGCAGAAAGGTGGAAGGAGTATATAGAGGGTCAATGTACTTGAGGACAATATTATGGAAATGGAAGAGGATGTAGATGAACATGAAATGGGAGATAAGATACTGCGTGAAGAGTTTGACAGAGCACTGAAAGACCTGAGTCGAAACAAGGCCCCGGGAGTAGACAACATTCCATTAGAACTACTGATGGCCTTGGGAGAGCCAGTCATGACAAAACTCTACCATCTGGTGAGCAAGATGTATGAGACAGGCGAAATACCCTCAGACTTCAAGAAGAATATAATAATTCCAATCCCAAAGAAAAGAGGTGTTGACAGATGTGAAAATTACCGAACTATCAGTTTAATAAGTCACAGCTGCAAAATACTAACGCGAATTCTTTACAGACGAATGGAAAAACTGGTAGAAGCGGACCTCGGGGAAGATTATTTTGGATTCCGTAGAAATGTTGGAACACGTGAGGCAATACTAACCTTACGACTTATCTTAGAAGAAAGATTAAGAAAAGGCAAACCTACGTTTCTAGCATTTGTAGACTTAGAGAAAGCTTTTGACAACGTTAACTGGAATACTCTCTTTCAAATTCTGAAGGTGGCAGGGGTAAAATACAAGGAGCGAAAGGCTATTTACAATTTGTACAGAAACCAGATGGCAGTTATAAGAGTCGAGGGGCATGAAAGGGAAGCAGGGGTTGGGAAAGGAGTGAGACAGGGTTGTAGCCTCTCCCCGATGTTATTCAATCTGTATATTGAGCAAGCAGTAAAGGAAGCAAAAGAAAAATTCATGGAGAAGTAGTAAAAACTTTGAGGTTCGCCGATGACATTGTAATTCTGTCAGAGACAGCAAAGGACTTGGAAGAGCAGTTGAACGGAATGGACAGTGTCTTGAAAGGAGGATATAAGATGAACATCAACAAAAGCAAAACGAGGATAATGGAATGTAGTCAAATTAAATCGGGTGATGCTGAGGGGATTAGATTAGGAAATGAGACACTTAAGGGAGTAAAGGAGTTTTGTTATTTAGGGAGTAAAATAACTGATGATGGTCGAAGTAGAGAGGATATAAAATGTAGACTGGCAATGGCAAGGAAATCGTTTCTGAAGAAGAGAAATTTGTTAACATCGAGTATAGATTTAAGTGTCAGGAAGTCGTTTCTGAAAGTATTTGTATGGAGTGTAGCCATGTATGGAAGTGAAACATGGACGATAACCAGTTTGGACAAGAAGAGAATAGAAGCTTTCGAAATGTGGTGCTACAGAAGAATGCTGAAGGTAAGGTGGGTAGATCACGTAACTAATGGGGAGGTATTGAATAGGATTGTGCAGAAGAGAAATTTGTGGCACAACTTGACTAGAAGAGGGGATCGGTTGGTAGGACATGTTTTGAGGCATCAAGGGATCACAAATTTAGCATTGGAGGGCAGCGTGGAGGGTAAAAATCGTAGAGGGAGACCAAGAGATGAATACACTAAGCAGATTCAGAAGGATGTAGGTTGCAGTAGGTACTGGGAGATGAAGAAGCTTGCACAGGATAGAGTAGCATGGAGAGCTGCATCAAACCAGTCTCAGGACTGAAGACCACAACAACAACAATAATTCTGCTCTTGTCTGACATCTACTGTAGAAAACAAAGATACCGGCCAAATAATGAGTATCTCATTTCTCATGTCTGCCCCAAAAAATTTATTTGTGAAGGTTTTTTTCTGTTTATAACAATCTTTTACAACAGATCGGTAGTTAAGTTTTTATATTTGCAACTAAAAATAGAATATTTCCTGCAATATGTAGTTTTGAAATAAGAAGATGTGCATTTTTCATAAAAATGACCTTTATGTATCTGTCACTTAGCATATATTTGATGAACTTTATGTTTAAATGACACAGGGATTCCAGTTGAACGAAAAAAAAAAAACCGGAAACAATAGTGACCGAAACGTAACTCGAGCCAACGATTACCAGTTTCGAACGCTACCGATTTGTTTCTATCCTAGTGTGATTTATATTAAAGAAAATGAACCTTCATTTCGAAATGTTCCCCTGCCAGGACTCGAACCCAGACCGTCCATAGCGCATCAGTCGTTCCGTCACTGAGCCACGTGGCATATCGAAAAATTGCTTTAACTTTAATGAACTACAGAGGCTCGGAAAGCTTCAAAGTCGTTTTGCTTGAGAATCTGTGAGAGTTGCATCGAGCTACACTGTGTGATAAAAAGTATCCGGACATCGGGCTGAAAATGATTTACAAGTTCATGGCGCCCTCCATCGGTAATGCTGGAATTCAGTATAGTGTTGGCCCACCCTTACCCTTGATGACAGCTTCCAATTTTGAAGCCGTATGTTCAATCAGGTGCTGGAAAGTTTCTTGGGGAATGGCAACCCATTCTTCACGGAGTGCTCCACTGAGGAGAGGTATCGATGTCGGTCGGTGAGGCCTGGCACGAAGTCGGCGTTCCAAAACATCCCAAAGGTGTTTTATAGGATTCAAGTCAGGACTCTGTGCAGGCCAGTCCATTACAGGGATGTTATTGTCGTGTAGCCTCTCCGCCACAGGCCGTGCATTATGAACAGGTGCTCGATCGTGTTGAAAAATGCATTCGCCATCCCCGAATTGCTCTTCAACAGTGGGAAGCAAGAAGGTGCTTAAAACATCAATGTAGGCCTGTGCTGTGGTAGCGCTACGCAAAGGGATGCAAGTCCCCTCCATGAAAAACGTGACCACACCATAACACCACCGCCTCCGAATTCTACTGTTGGTACTACACACGCTGGCAGATGACGTTCAACGGGCATTCGCCGTACTCACTCCCTGCCATAGGATCGCCACACTGTGTACCGTGATTCGTCACTTCACACAACGTTTTCCCACTGTTCAATCGTCCAATGTTCACGCTCTTTCCAACAAGCGAGGCGTCGTTTGGAATTTACCAGCGTGATATGTGGCTTATGAGCAGCCGCTCGACCATTAAATCCAAGTTTCCTCACCTCCCGCCAAACTGTCATAGTATGTGCAGTAGATGCTGATGCAGTTTGGAATTCCTTTGTGATGGTCTGAATGGATGTCTGCCTATTACACATTACGATCCTCTTCAACAGTTGGCAGTCTCTGTCAGTCAACAAATGAGGTCGGTCTGTACGCTTTTGTGCTGTACGTGTCCCTTCACGTTTCCACTTCACTATCACATCGGAAACAGTGGACCTAAGAGTGTGGAAATCTCACGTACAGACGTATGACACAAGTGACATCCAATCACCTGACGATGTTCGAAGTCCGTGAGTTCCGCGGAGCGCCCCATTCTGCTCTCTCGCGATGTCTAATCACTACTGAGGTCGTTGATATGGAGTACCTGGCAGCAGATGGCAGCAGAATGCATCTGATATGAAAAAGTATGTTTTTGCGGGTGTCCGGATACTTTGGATCACATAATGTACTGTGGGAAAGAGATGTATGAATTCCGAACTTAACGTAGCGTAAAAGTGACAAAAATCGAACTGCCATGTGGCTCCCTTGTTAGAAAATAATTTACACAGTAGACAGCAATGTGCATATGAAGTTGCGAAAGCCCTGAACAAGGGAAGAAAAAGACACTGTCTCACTGGACATCATACCCAATGAACATTATACGGTCTTAAGGTGTACACAGAAGGTCAAAGATTGCACTGGAGAAAGTATGTACAACGAAACAGTACAAGAGACTCGGAAATGCATGAAGAACAGGGAAGCTACTGCAATGTATGCAGTAAATGCCGAACTAATTAAATATGGAGTCTTATCACTAGATGAAAGTCATTTAAAACTAAATAATGAATATTGGAAGAGTACCAAGATCCTAGACCCTCGTATACAGCAGAAGTAAACGCAGTGACTATAAAAACTATGGTGTCCCCTGCCTTTTAAACACTAGCTACAAAATACATTTGAAGATAGTAAATAACCACATGAATAATATGAAAAAAGCTGAAGAATAAAACTGATTTATGTCAGGTTGTTTGCTAACGTGCAATACATTTGCAATTAAGAGCATTATAGAAACACAGAGAATTTAATCCAGAAACCCATACGGCCTTTATCGACCTTGAGAAGACATTTGACCGCGTGAAATATGATACCCTGCGGAAGACTGTTTCAGAATGTGGCTAGCCTTATCACCTAATAGAGGTGGTGAAAAGTCCTTACAAATATACACGCATTGTAATAAACACTGGTATAAATCAATTATAAGAAATAATTATTAACCAAGGTGTAAGACAAGGGTGTGCACTATCACTAACTCTTTTTAATATTTACATAAACTTTATCTTCTTTGTAAATGGAAACGTAGAATAAACAAAGGATTTAAGGTAAGGAGTGATGAGTACCTGAGTGTGCTTTTGTTTGTAAATGGTGTAGTTATTCAAAAGAATGTAGGCGACTTCCGAATATCAGTACACCAGCTGAACTAAATATTCAAGGAATACAATTTAAAAGTTTCTAGTAATATAACAATAATGGTATTAGGAGAAAAATATCCAGTCGGATCAAAAACTATTTACCTAATTCAGTTTCAGAACAAGTCTACTCGTGCTGTTATACAAGTTTTGATTTTGATTCCGATATCGAAAACAAAATACACTAAATCCAAGCTGTGTGTGGCACCATTAGCAAGATGTTGGGCAATAAACTACGAAAGGATACCACCATTTAATTCTATAAAGTGAGGGTGATTCCTGTCTTACTTATGGAAGCGACAGCTAGGTTACCACGAAAAAAGATACATGCATAGAAATAAAGATATTAGAATAGAATTAAATATTTTCAGTACGAACGAAAAAATTCAGAAGTATCATGTAAGTGGTAGAACACGCCCTTGAGAATTCCAGGTTACAGGATTCCTCAAAAGATCCTGAACTACAAGCCAATAGAGAAAGAAGACCTCGGAAAAGGTGAGAATGGTTTTGTTTGTTATTTCGGAGCAGGCAATAGCCTAATCCTCGAAAGCAAGATGATGATGATTAGATGTTAACAAATATTCCTTTTTCACAAATTCTTTCTTCATATTGCATTTTGTATCCTCCCTACTGAGGCGAGTGTCAGCTATTTTGCTGCCCAGATAGTAGAGTGCAAATGCTACTTCTAGACAAGTTTCCTGGTATGGCGATTTTCTGCCGCTAGTATATAAATATTTGTTTTATAAATTCAAATACAGAAAGAACAATCAGTTTGAATTCACAAAAGGAACATTTGTTATCTTTGTGTTAATTTGATTGAAAATTATCTTATAAACTGTATTGAACACACAGTCCCAACACTTTGCCATTCCTGACAGAATTAGAGCCTATCGGCAGACCGCAAGGTTTATGTTTCTTCTCCCTAAACTTGTCCTTTTTAAATTTCGATTTGGTTTACTTTACTTCTCACTCAACGAACAGACTAAAATACTCTTCAAAGATCCATATTTTTCCACAAATTTGCGTTTTTCACATGATTGTTATTTTTTAAAAAGTAAGTCCAAATGCAATCTTGAAATAGCATTACTATAAATAATTTTATACACAAAACTAAATTTTTCAACTTTCAACACAATGTAGGAGCGAGGACCAACAACTCAGGTTACTAAATTTTATTTTTTTCCGATTTCTGTCACAGTTGTATTTAAAATTTTTCATTTGGGGTGAAAAGTTTCGGACTATATTGTCTATCCTCAAAACATAGCCTTCGTTGTAAACGTTAACACACACTTCCACCAATGCACACACGTGAAGCAGTCATAAATAGTATTCATACCTATGTGTAAAATAGTAATGCTTCAACAAGATCCAATAACTTCACAACGAACATAAATGACAGCTCCTTCCAACTTCCCTTAGCATACTGCCAACGAACTGGTTCCTCGCACTTGCTGTCCAGGCAGCCATCACGCAACGGCATCTCGACTCGTTGTGGGGTCATTAACTTTCGGACCATACTTCTCAGTAATAAATGGCGTCAGAAATGACTAGAAACACCGAGAAACGTCATGGGTCAGCATACAATCATCAAGGCATTGGGATGGGTCAAAATAAACTAACTTTCCGGCTGTACTTTTCTGTCAGGTATCGCATGATGGCAGACCGACTGAACTAGCGGACTCATTTGAGAGTTAAATTTGTAAAGATTAATGATAATATAGACGTGAACATATTCGGGGGTAGTATAAGATAGGCTTATGCCGGCATGCGTCCTATTAGGTGTATTGAGTGTACTTGTTAGGTAGTAGTGTGCCCTATATACACTCATCCCGTGTAACAAGCTTCATGTGCAGAAGACATGGACATTATGTCAGGCAGTGTGACGAGTGTACATAGCTTGTGCTTGGGCAGAAATCGTAATTTGCGTTTCGGTACTGATGAAATTAAATGTGCTTGTGTTTATTCCATTATTTGGCCTAGGGTGTCAGGTACGACTGTACAGTGGCTGAGTCACAACCACAGATGGTTACCACCCAGCAGCTGTTCAGCCTGTATTGCATCAAGTACCTCAACCGAGAGCGGATAAGAGTGACCAGCATAAGCAGTTAGATGCTTTGAAAGAGAACAGAGCCTTCTCTAGTTTGTCTGTACCCATCCTAGACGCACTACCGCTAGCCTAGTTGATCTTTTTTTCAGGTAAGACAGTGGAATACGTATTAACATTTGTAGGTAACCTCGTCACGGCTGCAAAGGTACGCTGTTGGGCGGACGAGCAGTTACTAAAAATGGCCAAATTAGATTTAACGGCGGTCGTGAAGACTTAGGCAATGTGCCATGAGAACCATGAGAACCTCAGAAATGCTCAACCATTTGATGTGTTGAAGAGAAGTCTGGTGCAGTGATACAGATGGCAGAATACCTGTAGATACTACTACGAGCAATGGAATAGTGTGCCTCAGAAGCAGAGCGCATGTATCGGGAGTTTCGCGGACAGAATACGAAAACTCAGTGTTAATACCTAGGTAATCACAGGCAGTGAAGACACGAACAGGATCCAGAAGAGAAGACGTTAGATGCATTTCTACGGAGGTTGCCTCCCAATGTGTCTTGCAGAGTACACACAGAATTCCCTCCCATTAACTACCACCTTAAATTATGCACAATGGAAAAGTGAACGCTAAGAGAATTAATAAATTGACCCTGCAGGTGAGTAGTAAAAAGGGTACCACACACGCTGTAATGTAATAAAGTTACTATATGCTCAATAGTTATAAAAATGGACAGGAAATGTAATTTATCATCTGACTATTAAATGATGGTCAAATCAAGTATCACAAATAGATTTAATTTTTCTAATTACACGTAAATATTGAACAATGCTTCAATAAAATAAGGGCACAAAATAATTATGGAGAAAATAAGTAGTTCGCAGGTTTTTAAAGGGGGACCTACTCTGAAGTACTGAAAACGGTAATCTACACTGAAGCGCCAAAGAAACTGGTATAGGCATGCGTATTCAAATACAGAAGTATGTAAACAGGTAGAATACGGCACTACAGTCGGCAACGCCTACATAAGACAACTGCTGGTGCAAATTTTTGGTCGGTTACAGCTGCTGCAATTGCACAGGATAGGGTAGCATGGAGAGCTGCATCAAACCAGTCTCAGGACTGAAGACCACAACAACAACAACATGGGCTTTCACAGGAGAAGGCTCACTCGTGTACCCTTGATGACTGCACGACACAAAGCTTTACGCTTCGCTTGGGCCCGTCAATACCGACATTGGAGTGTTGATGAGTAGAAAGATGTTTCCTGGTCGAACGAGTCTCGTTTCAGATTTTATCGAGCGGATAGAGGTGTACAGGTATGGAGACAACCTCATGAATCCATGGAACCCGTACGTCATCAGGGGACTGTTCAAGCTTATGGGGGCTCTGTAATGGTGTGGGGCGTGTGCAGTTGGAGTGATATGGGACCCCTGACAAGTCTAGATACGACTTTGACAGGTGACACATACGTAAGCATGCTGTCTGATCACCTGCATCCATTGATGTCCATTGTGCATTCCTACGGGCTTGGGCAATTTCAGCAGGACAATGTGACACCCCACAAGTTCAGAATTGCTACAGAGTGGCTCCAGGAACACTCTTCTGAGTTTAAACACTTCCGATGGCCACCAAACTCCCCATACATGAACATTATTGAGCATATCTGGGATCCTTTGCAACTTGCTGTTGAGGAGAGATCTTCACCTGCTCGTACTCTTACGGATTTATGGACAGCCCTGCAGGATTCATGGTGTCAGTTCCCTCCAGCACTACTTCAGACATTATTCGAGTCCATGCGACGTCGTGTTGCCGTACTTCTGCGTTCTCGGGGGGCCCTGCACGATATTAGACAGGTGTACCTCTTTCTTGGACTCTTCAGTGTATTACTAGTGGGTCAGTCAACAGAGATAATGATAAACTCCGATTGTGCGACAGAATGCCAATCAGAAACGCGAACTCAATGAAAAATCCACATGGAAAATGATGGATAGTGTAGCACCAAATCGAGATCATACGCTGCTGAGGACGTGAGAGAAGAATGACAAGTCCCTATTACGCCGGTGCTGCGCAAACTTTAGCACCAAGATCTCAGGCAATGTGTGGACAGCAAACAGTAGTCGGATGGTGCAGCCCCTGACATCTGTACTGCTGTTCTTCTCTCTGATGATCGATGACTGCGGATAAAACTCGGTGACATAAATCCCATAAAGATTCGAAACTTCTGCCTGGATCACCGAGAGAGTCTTACTCCTAAGTCTGCCAAAGAGTGTCTCCAGGAGAAGGCACTATCAGTACACCCACCGTCCCTTGCGATCCACAGGGGACTTAACATATCTCCTACACATGCACCGACACCGAAAGCTAGTGCCTCATGACCCCACCACATTCGGAAGCATCCAGTCGTAGCAGACCGCGGAAAATGTGCCAATCATCTGTGCTCAATGAACTCCGCAAAACCCCACCAAACTGGATAGCAAAATTTTTGTAGCAATCGTGGTCGTTGCCGTTCGCCGACGTCACATCACGTCTTCTTGAATTGTCCAATCAACTCACTGCATTTCTCGGCACGTGTGAAAGCAGCCGCGAAAACCGCCGCCAAAAACGAACAAAATATCGTCCGGACGCTAGGCGCTCGCCTCATATTTGCAGAAAATCCTGCGCGGCCTGACCTCACGTTTTTCTGCCACACTCAGTGCAAGTGGCCCTCGTCCAGCCCCAGCCCACGCACACAAGGAGGACAGAGGAGTAGGTAACGTCTTAACACCAGCTGAAACATCACGAATAAAAATCAGAGCCCTCATTAAGAGTTTCATTTACAACAATGGCCTTTCTCGGGCTGCTCCCATTGAGACACATTAATAAAATTGTATCAAATAAGAAAGAAAAGATAAATTTGAGGGAAGGCAGACCACAAGTGACTTGTAGCCTCTCAGCCACACCGGACACAGAACGCTTCTTTTGCAGTGCCAGCCACTAATGTTGACACAGTGTCTCCACCACGCATATCTGCTGCTGATTCCAAACTGACATTTAAGTATTAGTTGTCTACATCTACATGGATACTCTGCAGATCACACTTTAAGTGCCTGGCTGAGGGTTCATAGAACCATCTTCAAAATACTTCTCTATTATTCCAGTCTCCAACTCTTGTCTCTTTCCGTGCGAGCTATGATTTCCCTTATTTCATTATGATAATCGTTTCTCCCTACGTAGGTTGGCGTCAACAAAATATTTTCGCATTCGGGGGAGAACGTTAGTGACTGAAATTTCGTGAGAAAATTCCGCCGCATAGATAAAAGGCTTTGCTTTAACGATGACCACCCCAAGTCCTGTATCATGCCAATGACACACTCTTCCCTATTCCTCGATAATATAAAATGTGCTGCTCTTCTTTGAGCTAATCTCATATGGTGAGGATCCCATAGCGCACAGCAGTACTTCAAAAGAGGACGGACAAGCGTGGTGTAGGCAGTCTCTTCAACAAAATGGTTCAAATGGCTCTGAGCACTATGCGACTTGTCTTCTGAGGTCATCAGTCGCCTAGAACTTAGGACTAATTAAACCTAACTAACCCAAGGACATCACACACATCCATGCCCGAGGCAGGATTCGAACCAACGACCGTAGCGGTCGCTCGGCTCCAGACTGTAGCGCCTAGAACCGCACGGCCACTCAGGCCGGCTCTCTTCAACAGATCCATTGCATCTTCTGAGCGTTCTGACAGTAAATCTCAGTCTTGGTTCGCTTCCCCACAAAATTTTCTATGTGTTTTTTGAAATTTAAGTTGTTCGTAATTACAGTAATCAGGTATTTACTTGAATTCTCGGCCTTTAGATTTGATTGATTTATCGTGTAACCGAAGTTTAACTGATTCCTTTCAGTACTCATGTGAATGACCTCACAATTTTCAGTCTACCAAAATGTTCGGCTCTTACGTAAGTTGAACCGATTAAGCAGCGTGCAAGATCACCATGGGCCAATTAGAGCAATAAAGTACTGCAAGGTACCGGAAAACTACTGTGGATTAGCACGGGAACGGATCTTCCTGTTTGCGTACTATGTGTGCTGAGCCATTAGTAGAGGACGATGAGTTAGATAAAGCATTGTGTTTTGCGCACAGGTATATTGTACACACACAGGAAACAGATGACGAGCAGGTAGTGGCCATTGGTATTGGTAATTGCGTGAATGAAGACGTCGATTTGTCTGAGGGATTGGTGGTCGGATATTTGGACATTCGAGATGAAAGTGCTCTAGATACGACGAATTCAATACCTAGCCATAAACAAGCTGCCAGCATAACACACTACATAAGTAGAGGGAGCATTTAAAATAAACAGAAAGAGTAGCAATGAAGAATTTATTGTTAGAATATGACGTCATATTTAAGCCTCGCGGGTCTTTACCAACGACGACGGTGACGCAAAACAGAATCCCAATTGGGAGGCAAGTACCAAGGCCCCTGAACATAAGCAGTGGATGCAGTAGTTCAAATGGTTCAAATGGCTCTGAGCACTATGGGACTCAACTGCTGAGGTCATTAGTCCCCTAGAACTTAGAACCAGTTAAACCTAACTAACCTAAGGACATCACAAACATCCATGCCCGAGGCAGGATTCGAACCTGCGACCGTAGCGGTCTTGCGGTTCCAGACTGCAGTGGATGCAGTAGCTCAGTGCTAAACTACCAGAGCATCGTGTTAGTCAGTGGATATACACCAAAGCGGAAAACGAAGAAATTAGTCATCCCGTATCAGGGTCCGCACTATGTAACTGATATCACCTCACCAGTGAACGTCAAACTGCAGCTTCCTACAAGTACAACGGCTATACATGTCGAGCGTATGCGTCCTATTTGCCCTCCCGCCGGAGGTTCGAGTCCTCCCTCGGGCATGGGTGTCTGTGTTGTTCTTAGCATAAGTTAGTTTAAGTAGTGTGTAAATCTAGGGGTCGATGACCTCAGCAGTTCGGTCCCTTAGGAATTCACACACATTTGAACATTTCGTCCTTTTTGGGGCGCGCCAGATTCAGTGCCACCGTTACCGTTGGCCCTACCAAAGAGCGATACGAGTGGTAAGACGAAACAGGTAGCACTCACACCAGTTACACGCACGTTACCGTATATATTGAGGTCAATGCAGTAAGTTCATTCAGATTTGTGTGTTTTATTGAATGTGTTTTTTTGTACCATGTAGTACAGTAAAAAAAGTATGTGAGTTTGTACAAATAATGACGGAGGTTGTTGTGGTACTTTGAGATACTAGCTTGCACCCGCTGCTTCGTTCGCGTAGTCTATACGGTTTGCACAGATTTTTTATTTTTAATCAAATTTTTATAATATTCACAAATTACACATCTTCTAAACTTTTACAGCTAATCAAGGCTAAAGAAGGGTGGTCTTTTCCGAATGTACCTATGACTAAAAAGCAATCTGGAAGCTGAATTTAGAGGTTTTTGGCACTCCTATCGTTTGAGTTCTTGTAGTGATATTTGCATAGATACTTTGATCTCCTAACACGTATTTCTTTAGGAATCCAGCACCAATTTTTCATAGAAGTAGCTTTAAAAATGCTTTGATACATCGGTAGAGAAATATTTTCGTAAAAAGTTTCATCCTATATTTTAGCCCTTCAAGTGTTAGTTTGCAAAAAACAACGAAACACTCAGTTTTTATTTCTGGCGAGAAGCCAAATACAAAGTTTCAGGGCTATAGCTTTAAAAATGCTTTCGTAATGAAACATTTGCCTAAAAGTTCCATTCCTTATTGCACCCTATCACGTATTTCTTTTTATTTCTATCCGAGAAGCCAAGGGTAAATTTTCTTAGGTTTAAGTTTAAAAATCGTTTCATAATGAAATATTATCATTAAATCCGCCTGCTAGAGCTGGGTGATAACGTGCTCGCGTCCCATACAAGCGACCCCGGGTTCGATTCCCGGTCGGGTTGAAGATTTTCTCCACTCGGGACCGGGTATTGTGTTGTTCTCATCATCATTTCATTCTCATCACCGGTGCGCAAGTCGCCCAATGTGGCGTCGACTGATATAAGACTTGCATTTCGCGGCCGAACTTCCCCCGAATGGGGCCTCCCGGCCAACGATGCCATACGCTTATTTCTATTATCACAAAAATTTTTACCCCCCTATTTGATCATCCTTAGGGACTGTATTTCCAAAAACACTGAAACAAGTAATTTTTTATTTTCAACCGACAAGTCAAATGCTCATTATACAGACGCAGCTTTAAAAAGGCTTCACCAGTACTTTAACAATGATTTATTTTCCAAAAAACTTTCATCCACTATTTAACCCGCTAAGTGACCGAATTTAGAAAATGCTCAAGCGCGTATTTTTTTTTAAATTGCGACCGAGAAACCAGATACCAATTTTCGCAGTTGTAGCTTCATAATTGCCTTAATAGTGACATATTTTCAAAGAAACTTTCACCCCCTATTTCGCCCCCCTGGGGGTGAAATTTCGAAAAATGCATTCGCAAACGATAGCACTGTAACAATACGAGTCAAGATAGATGTAATGGAACTTGAATAGCGTATTTGCCTCCATTGGTTACGGTAGAGAGATGGATCTTTCAGTCCTGTCTGTATATTTATATATATAATATTGCATGAATAAAAGCTGGACGAGTGTGAAGCTATCGTTAAAAACGCGCGCCGCGCGATTTGTTACGATTTGGTCGGTCATAATAATAACTACATGCTTTGAATACAATTAAAATATAACGGCGATACCTGTTTAGTGTTATTGGAAATAATATGTAGTAAATTAATGAGTAAGTTAGCCGATCCTATAAGAAGAGGTAAAATTGGGTATATCGAGGTGTTTTGCTTTATATCAACGAAGCCGATGATACGGAGCATTTTTTCGTTTACTCTTAGAAATAAACAAGTAAAGAAGTGCAAATTGTGCGTAGTGAAAAAATATAGGGGCGAGTTTTAAATAACTACGGTATACAATCAGAGTAACAAAAGGACATTTAGTTACACGAAATCGCGGATAGCGAAGTGTGGTCATAAAATTGAGTGCACCTTCAGGGCGGTCAATTCCGGGATAAATCTATACGCATCTGACGAGGGACGCAGTGTTGAGAGAGTTTTTTTTTTTTTTTAATTATATCGCGGAGAGCTGGCTCCAATTTATGAAAAGGAGAAAAACATTAACTTTTACGCGAACCCTTATTAATAGTAGACCGGAGAGAAAAGTGTGTAATTGTCTTACGCCTAACAAACATTCGTGGAGGGCGGTGGCTAAACTAGAAGAGTCAATTACAAAATACTGTATCATTATCATTGACTGTTGGTGTCGAGCAACCAAAACTGTTCATCAAAGGGTTTCGATGGAACTTGGCAGTTAGTGTTCAGGCACTCGCATATACTCCACATCAGAGTGTGAATGAGTGGTGAATGCGAAATAAAACTGTGAACAAAGTTACGTTAAATAAAACAGAAGAAACAAGACAGTTTGGTCGTATCTGTTATTATTCCACAAACTGTAACATTTCTTATCGTTGTACGAAGCCTTTATAGACGATCGTTATGACAATTTGCTTCGAAGGGATCTCGTTACGAGTTAAGTTTTGGGGACCTGGTCAAGAGGGGGTAGCTACTGCAGCTATTCTGGAAACAGGTGCTACCGTGAGCGTTGTGTGTTGTCAATGACTTAAGGTTACCATATCTCATGCTCTAAGATCGACGCTCCTTTCCACTTGGTATAACGGAGCCTCACGGCAACAACGACAACGCCGACGACGAAGGAAGATACGGTAGAGCACCTTCTCCAAATACGCCGGCCGGCGTGGCCGTGCGGTTCTAGGCGCTTCAGTCTGGAACCGCGTGACCGCTACGGTCGCAGGTTCGAATCCTGCCTCGGGCATGGATGCGTGTGATGTCCTTAGGTTGGTTAGGTTTAAGTAGTTCTAAGTTCTAGGGGACTGATGACCACGGATGTTAAGTCCCATAGTGCTCAGAGCCATTTGAACCATTTTGAACCTTCTCCACATTTCAAGTTTCTATCCTAAGCGGTTTGGGCTGAGCGATGACCAGTCAGTCAGTCAGGACATTTCATTTTATAAACAGTATAGAGATTAGCTGCGGGTGATAAAGTGAGGCTGCACATCATTTTGTGACAGGTTAACGTTTAAAAAAAATGGCTCTGAGCACTATGGGACTTAACTTCTAAGGTCATCAGTCCCCTAGAACTTAGAACTACTTAAACCTAACTAAACTAAGGACATCACACAACACCCAGCCATCACGAGGCAGAGAAAATCCCTGACCCCGCCGGGAATCGAACCCGGGAACCCGGGCGTGGGAAGCGAGAACGCTACCGCACGACCACGAGATGCGGGCAGGTTAACGTTTAACGTTTACTTTGGGTCATTATGCAGTTATACAGTTCACTTGGGTTGACCTATCGTGCTATTGTTGTTATTCGGGAGTTTGTCGTGCTGAGGGCTGGCTGTTCGCACAGGTGTAGCGGGTAGTTAATCCCACCCAAAAAGGTCAGAGCGGGTAAAAATACCCACTCTGTATCTGAGGAAATGTAGGTACACTCAGAGAACGTTCGCGGAGCAGGTTGCATATTGCAATTAAAATGACGTACTTAGGACGAGAGCTGCTCTCCAAAATTGAAAGCTGTCTGCTCCAGCTCGTCACACAGGGACCGTATCTCCTTTTGTAGAGCTGCTCTCTCAAACGGTAGCGCAGACATTGCAAAGCGGAGCAGCAGCATCACGGACATGCGGTGGTGTCACTAAGCTAGTGTAGGTACCGGCGTAGATTCTGCCGCACATGTAAGGACGCTGCGATCCCAACCGGCAGAGCAGAAAACTCAAGCGATGACATCGTACAAACCATCATCGCGCGCCAGTTTTACAATATAAAAGGAATTACTGAAATTATTTATCATCAGACGTTGTTACTCTTTCGCCCCGGGTAGTCGGTTTTCCAGTGCGCTCACAGCATCAGAAGATCAGTAAATATTTATTTTCTCTTTGATGCTCGTTCTGTCGTATTACCAAGTGGAATTTATCACAGGGAGCCATGAATATTATAATAAAGTAAGAGACTGTCTACAATAGCCGTATCAGCACTGTATCTTTAGGTTCCGTTCTATTGTAAAAACTCTGACTGTAAACAGTTAAAACGGACGTGGATAGATCCGTGACGAGAGGAAAAAAGAAACGCTAGGAAAAGTTGACCAAGCAGTTAGGCAGTATGGAAGGCACTCCTGTACCATCTTTGATAAACGATTTCCTTTAGTATGAGCATATTGAGGGAGCTGACAATGAAAATGTTAAGCGTTCTAAAAAATCATCGAGTTTTTCATTTTTTTTAGTTTCGAATTTTTGTAAATAGTGCAAATGTTAATCTAATATTCACAAATTTATGAATTTTTTTTCATAATGCGGGACCACAGTCATAATATATTTTTTTAAAGTCAATACCGCCATTAGACTATTGTTTATTTACAGTGCTACATTTACACTTACACAATCATGATTTCGGCTTCAAATTGCCATTATCAAGTGTTTTAAGTGTTGTACAATTGCCTAATATGGCATACTGCCGTATATAGGAAACAAATTTAAGAGCTGTATTGTAAACCCAAATGCGTAGTGCTATAATTTTACGCTGCAAAGCATGTAGTTTAAATTATTGCCGTTTAGAAAAACATTACAGTGATTTTAATAAACAGATTGGCATTCTGCACTTTAGAAATATATTACTTTCCCGAAAAGAAACGTTCATAGTTATGCAGAACATCCGCCACTCGAACTGATTTTATATTTTTACGATGACCCATCCGGTGCCTTCAGAGTTTAAAAATTGTACGAGGGATAACGAATTATTTCAACTCAACGAAGATAATAAAGGAATTTGTGAAATACGTACACAAGTGGGGGGGGGGGGGGGGAGAAAGTTAATGGTCACTTTCAACAGGCAACCATAAAATTTAAAAAAGCTTTGGTTGACGATGGATTTTTAAACTATAAACATGGAAGATATCGAATATAAAATCTCACACAACAAGTTCTTTTTATACTAATTGCGACGAAGGAGTTATCGTCGATATCGTCATTTGAGAAACAAACGACGAACAATCGAACTGCGTTATTAAAAATACTCAGCACATAAAGGCAGTGGCGAAATAGGATCTCCCGGTACGAGGGCCAAACAACGAGCAAAATTCCATCATTGTGATCATTTTAAAGGCTGAAACAGAAGATGTGGTAGAATTAAAATCTTGGTTACTGAGAGATACCAGGAAACGGCTTCACCACGATGATTAAGATGAATTTCTTGAACTGTTTGCAACTACAGATAAAAACTGCTGAGTGGTTTTCAATTTTATTGGAGGAAAATTGTGGCTTGTCCCAAATTGAGCAAGTCTGCGCCTCACAGCCGTTTCGGAAAATTTGACAGCGACTGAGTATTTTATTCTACAGATATTGTTTCGAGAATAATCTTGTTTAATATCGTCAAAGACATTTTAGTCCTGCCCAGATCACCACTCTGAAATCTCAGAGGCCAGTGTTACTATGGGCTATCAAATATTTCTATCGAAATCTCGGGATTGCTGTAACGAATTACGCAAAGAAGAGCCTCGAGTATTGTTTGTGCATTCTAATGATTATAATCTTAATCAAGTCGGGCAGGATGTAATTCAAAAAGTTTTAGCAGTAAGGGACTTTATGAAAATAATAAAAGGTTTGATAAACTGCGTGAGCCGACCGGCTTGGTTGTATGAAATTCTTTTGCGATGGTTTTGTTGCGCCTTCTAACTTTTTGGATAGTTCGGGTTTCTTGTGCAGTGAGCGTGGCAGTGGGTTTCGAGTCAAGAGTCGCCCCGTCGGTTGCGTGGTGGCTCCCCGTGAGGGGCCGCGAGTCACGCGGACTGCGACAAAAGGCTTTGAGGCAGTCAGCTGCAGTGTGTCCAAGGCGGCTGTTGATTGTGTTGTAGCGTGATCCGGCTTGCCGTTCCTAGAAGCACGTGCGTCTCGAAGGGATCTGTTAGCATCCTGGAGAGCAGAGCAAGAGACTGTATGCTATTTTGTAATTCTGTCGAGCGCACCCTTGTAGAGCCTGCAATGGATCAGTGGCATTGTGGCGGACTGTTGTGGGAGTCTTGCCAGTTACTCTTAGTCTGGTATCCTGCCGGCACCGTGCTAATTCTAGCTGGTCTAGAGAGCTAAGCTACGCCTCGGTGGTTTTCTTCTATCGAGTCCTCCAGAAGGCGGTGGGAATTTTTGTGCCACTTACTTTGTTCCCGCACCCTGGTTACATCTGAAAGCCGTGTAATGTTTATTCTCATATCAACGTTTGAACAGCGCTGTGCCTTCAAGTTGGTAACGTTTTGTTGACATTCAGATGACTAGCTACTGCACGTAACTGGTGTATAAGTGCCATCCCTTGTGCTTTATTCATGTTTGTTGCTTGTGTTAACAAATCCATGTTTGAGGTATTTCTAGCCTACCTTCTTTGTTAACGCGTTGTAAAGGCCACCTTGATGACCGATGTTTTTGTAAAATGAAAACTTCAACTGCCAAAACTGTCGCAATTAATAAAATATTCAGGGCTATTATGCCGTGCTGCAATGGATTTAACTTTAACATCCGACGTTTCACCCCATCTGCGGAGGACATTTTCAAGGGGGATCGTAGCTTTGTTGAATGTCCGATTCACACCCTGCGAAAGCGGAATTTTGATGTAATCAGTAGCGAACCAGGTTGTGAATCGGACATTCAACAAAGCTACGATCCCCCTTGAAAATGTCCCCTACAGAAGGGGACGAAGCGTCGGGTTTTAAAGTGAAATCCATTCGACCACGGCATAATACCCCGGAATATTTTATTAATCGGGACTGACGTTTTGTTAAACACTCAGGAAGCCACTGTTTCACAGTGGGACGTGTACCTGTGTGTTATTATGAGGTGTCTTAAGTAATCTGGGTTTAATTTGTCGTGGTTTAAGCTATGTCATGCTGTACGCTATTCAAAGGTAATCATTGCTTGGCGTTAGCTACAGAAAATCGCTATTTAATTTTAAGCTTCCACCACTGTTTTCTTGGAACTACCACTGGTTCTAATGAGATACATCGGTTCCTGTTGGTACGTACATATTGTTTAAGAATGCTCTGTGTCTGAGATTGACGTTATTGGTATTTGTGTTGTTGTTGTTGTGGTTTTCAGTTCTGAGAGTGGTTTGATGCAGCATAATTTGTGTATTCAAGCCTAAATTTTAGAATGTTCGCTAGCTGAAGTTATGTAATTATTATCGCTCTGTTAAAAATCTGTTCACTGCAGTGAACGTTGATGTAATTCCTTTTACAAGGTTTAATAATTTACATGGTAACTGCCAGTTCATTCTTATGGAATTGGATTACGTCAAAGTTTACGGAAGCCCAGCCAAGGTTTATGATTCAGGCTTTAACTTGTGTAGTTGTTACCTAATTCCTGTGACACTGATGTCAGTTTTGAAAGTTGCTTTTCCAGCGTTACAGTCAGTGGGTAAAACTTGTAATTTGAGCTTCATTTCATGTGCATTGCCATTAAACTGTTCAAAATGGTTCAAATGGCTCTGAGCACTATGGGACATAACATCTGAGGTCATCAGTCCCCTAGAACTTAGAACTACTTAAACCGAACTAACCTAAGGACATCACACACATCCATGCCCGAGGAAGGATTCGAACCTGCGACCGTAGCAGTCGCGCGGTTCCGGACTGAAGCGCCGAGAACAGCTCGGCCACCGCGGCCGGCATAAAACTGTTAAGCTGTTATTCTTGTAGAACGGTGTCATTAGAAACTGTAACAAGAAGTTGAAGTTGAATTGTGAAGGAAAACTAACTTCTGAGCTTTAATATTAAAATCCAATCTTTGTGCAACACATTATTTTTTGATAAAATGTGTGAAGTAATTTGAGCCCAGCACCTTACGACTTTCTCGCTGCTGCTCCCACTACACTTTGTACGGGACTCGGTGAAGCGCTGTGCTGAGTTCAAAGAGCTGCAGACTGAAGCTGAGAAAGAAACTGAAAGATGTTTACTAACCTACTATCAAACAAGGTGTGTGCTACAAGTGAAAATTTTTTTGTATTGTGGTTTTATATTGATATTTATATGTACTTTTGTTTTACTGATGGATTGTCCGAAGAAACTCTCTGAATTCTATAAAGGCGAACGGTGAAATTTAAAAATAAAGAAAAGAAAAAAATTTCATGAAGAACAAATATATTTTTTTTTCATTTCGACATTACTCAGTTTCCTTATTTACCTTTAGAAACATAGGGCGGTGTTTTTCCTTCTATGCTGCTGGCCTCTCATACCACTTCTCTTACCATTTGCTAGAATATTACGATCTACAACTATTACTATAGACCGATACTTGCATTAACGGATACTGCTTCTTTATATCATGGGACTGCAACAATAGAGTGATACTATTTCATTTATCGATGTTTGTGGCTTCTTCAGTGGAAGCAGCCCAAGATCAGCGTCTTCCATTGCCATTGTAACCAACTGTTTCCTACATCTATGGAAGGTCGTCTGCTGGAAACCAGGATAACGCTCGTTTCACAACAGTTCCCGCAAACATGACGTCATTTTGACATCACGCGCAATATCGACAACCGGAAGATCGGCTATCTACTTTCTGACAAAGAAAAATATGAATGTTATGGTTCCTCGATTCACTCCCAGCAATTTAAACTTCCTTCATAGGTTCCTGTCTAGCCACACACTCAGAAATCGCCACGTATTCGAAAATAGTATTTGTGTATAGGCAGAATATAAACTTTGAGCTCGTATTAGTCGCGGCGCTTAAAGCTGTACTCTTATGTTACCGCCTAATCACAAACTCTGAAATCATCACATATTCGTAAACAAACAGTGAAATATTTTTGACAAGGAAGAATATGAATTTTATTGTTACTTGTGTCAGTCGCAGCTGATCAGGCTGTCCTCTTAGGTTCCTACCTAATCATACACTCGGAAATCACTAAATATTTATTTCATTTTACTTTCTCAAATCGGACGGAAAGCAAATATAATTGAATATTGCAGAACATACTTGTGTTACATTCATAAGACAGTCCCAAAATGAGTTAACAACGCTAACATAAAAAATTTTTTGCATGTGGTGGATGCGAACGTACGCTAGCACTTATCATGTGATGATTGCCTCCAGCTCTGGCTATCATACACTCTCTTGAAGGCTTACGTCGTTAATGCGTTATTACGTACATTTAATGATAATGGTGACGTATTCGTGATAAATTTTTCGATGTTCCGTTACCTTGAAACGGCATACTGCAAATTTAAAAAAAAAGTGTGTTTCGTCCTTAATTTGTAAATTATTGACGATAATAGCTCACTTCTGATAGAGTATTCTTATATGGAGGCATTTACTGTCGATAAATCATTGTGTGACAGTTTATTATAGCAATAATTATGGTAAATCATTCCCAGAATCACGTGTTTTTTGCAAATCGCCGGTAAGCGTTCATAAAGCCTTGTGAGAAGCCCGTATCGAACGCTAGCAAAAGTTGATAACCGGTCATGTGGTCGTCGATATTGCGTGTGACGTCAAAATGACTGTCGTGAAACGAGCGTCACCCTGGAAATCACCTATCGATATTCGCAGCCATCTCTTTGGAAATCTTTAGTACGGCGTCCATTATCTGCATAGAAACCAACAACATCGTAATTATTTTCCAGCATGCCCCTAGAGGGCAACCTATACATGGCGAAGGTGATGTTTATTTGTTTCCTTTTTGAAGCTTTTAGAATACTTATTTGACAATAGCTGTGTTAACAAGCTGTTTCTTCTTTATTTTACAATTATTTAACGTAATTTTGACGTTTTATTTATTAATAAGTACATCTTTTTGTGCATAATTCTCTCCACTTATACCTGACTGACTGACGCTGTCATCATACTGTCAGCTGCAAGTGGAGCCTCCAGTACTTAACAAAGAGCTGTACTGCTCTCTCCAACTGTTGACTCGTCATCCAGCAGTTCCGGCTAGTAGTAGGGCAAAGAGAGTGAAGCCCCACATTGCAGGCTGCCCACATCAGGGGAGAGTATACATCCAGGGGCAAACCTGTTAATCTCTCCCGGGTTCCCGGGTTCGATTGCCGGCAGGGTCAGGGATTTTCTCTACCTCGTGATGACTGGGTGTTGTGTGATGTCCTTAGGTTAGTTAGGTTTATGTAGTTCTAAGTTCTAGGGGACTGATGACCATAGATGTTAAGTCCCATAGTGCTCAGAGCCATTTGAACCGTTCTGTTAATCTCTTTTGATTGACAGGTCCTTAACCTATAGTGCAGTTAATTCGTTTTCCAAGAAACCCCCACCCCTCCCCCATCCTCCTCCTCCTCCTCCGCCATCCCTCTGGGAATGCTTCTCGCTGATGCAAGCACGCTTTTGACTAATTAATTAAATCGATCAGTTAACCCATCCCATCTAGAAAACCTCCAGCCTTCCCTTCCTCTCCCCCCAACTGGAAATTGACGGGAAAAAGACTCAGTTGATTCGACATTTGGCGAAAAATCGATTGCAGTGTATGGAATATTGTTTCAAGAATTTATGGCAGACGTGTGGCAATGTGGGTTTATTTAAACAGTTTGTCAGACAAGGCAGTATTTGGAATATATTTTAGTACTTAATTCAGTAATTTGTTGGGAAATTGATTGCAGTGTATCAAATATCATTTATTTAAACAATTTATGGGTGACATTGCAGTATAGAATATTTACAGTGTGACAGCACTTTTTTATTCTAATCGCGGAACGAAATGCTGAGTGGGCTTAGTTTTTATTTCCTACCAGAAACAGGGATGTTAAGGCATTAATTCTTTATTTTTCTCACTTTTCGAAGCATGCTGGTGTCTAACCACAGGCAGGAAAATCAGAACAATTACTTATCTAAATGTTCATTACTTGTTTAGAAACCCACCACCACTTTCTGCAGACGAACAAATTAGTGGAATCTCAGTGGCAAACTATGTTGTACAAATCGATAAACATACAGTAGTAATTTTGCACTGAAATTTAAACCCTGCAAAAGGGGTCTACAGATCTTGAACGCAATTATGTGTGGTATAGTAGCCACCATTTGGGGTCTCCCGCACCTGTGTCTATCGTCAGGGTGCCGCCACTAGGTCAAAACCACCCACTGCCCTAATTACAGATCACGTTACTACAGAGACACAAAAGAGTCGCTGATAGTGTTACACTTTCAGGAAGAACAGGTGTATGCGATTTGGAATCAAGTCCATCCATTCAAACACATACTAGCATTGGATCCTATGGAGACATCTTTTAATTATTACAGCCACTGGTGAGTTATGTGCCACTCTCATCTGTCGAAACAAGCCACTTTTTTTTTTTTCGAACATACATGCGAAGGGTCCGATACACCAAAACTTCAGTGTGGTGTTTCAGGCAGTCCCTCTGCATCTTGAAGCTGCTCCTCAGTCCCTCCCCTGCCCTCCCGCCAGCTTTGTCTGTGTGATCGTTTCAGTTTAAGTCGGAACTGAGCATAAGTCGGAGACCTCCATCCGGTGGAGAAACAGGGTGAGCTGAATTAACGCGACAGGATCGTGTTTTAACCACTCAGTGGAAATAGGACCACGGTGTCGTAGCTGTGCCGACTATGTGCGTTGTGTAAGGCCAACTACAAACGAAGCTTTCTCCTGCAACACAAGGTAGTACAAAAGACAGTACAAGAAGTTACCGGAGGTTTTCTTACCGGGAAAATGAGGAACACTCCACATCACGTGGGACTGGAAGAAAGACGAGAACATTGCTACTGCGTACAGGACTGCAGTGTGTAGGAGATCGGCGTCTCTCAGGGTGCGTTCATGCAGTTAGCCAAACATTCTCTCTATCCTCGTTATTTGTACCACTCAACAAAGAAAAACTACGAACTAAAAAAGCCCCACTTACGTTATCTGGTAGAGAAATCGATAAGATATAACCACGACCCTCTCTTCCGATATATCGGGAAATAAATACCGCCTGCATGCTGAAATTGAGCCATTGGTCTACTGAAGAAGGTGGCCAGTGATCGAAATCGCTTCCACAGACCAGTGTTAAGATTCATTACTGTATTTTAGAAGGACACACTATCAGTCGCAAGCAAAGGGCCCTGTGTTGCGCTTTCATAAGCAGTTTCATGCATTGTTTTTTTATGCTGTAACACATCGAAGCACACACAGCTTTGTAAAACACCACACTTTTTGTTTTTCCACCAGACATCGAGGTTTGTGCCATGTGCTAAACCAACATTAACACGTTTAGATCCATTGACTGTCACAGATAACTGGACATTGCATGGTGGAAACTATGCTGCTGCACCCACAAGTATGATTGAAATAAACGACGGAGGCGGTGTGTCTTATTGTCAAAACTGCGGAAGGCGTCACAACGTGCGAAAACTGGAAGAACTTGCGGCACTGTAGGGCGTTCCCAAACAGCTGCCCAAAGGTGATTGATGATCTCTACATTTAAACTCATCCTCCACAGTGACATGGCAGCAGATGTCTACAGGTAGGTGTTCCATATCGATTGAATGTTCATACTGCAGTCATGTACGCGATCACTGTTTCGGTTTGGGCCATCCCCGAAAGGCGCTGCTCCCACCAAGACTCTCCATCTCAAACAAGAGATGTCAATGAATCATTATAGGATAATCAACGGCATACCAGTGGATGGAAGGGATGAAAAAGACAGCGTCGATATGGGGTGATGTACTGCAATATGCACTACAGTTGATAGTGCGATTAATTTTAGCAACTTTACCAGTTTTTCTGTAATTTCAACGCCGACCAGTGACACGACAGCATACTTCCCAATTTCCGTATCATCACTAAACCATCCCTCCACTACTTGGTAAGTGTCATATACTAGATTGCAAATGTAGGTGGATGATTGTGCAGAACTTCCATTCATGGTTAATTCTGGGACATATACAGAAAGTATACCAGACAGCGTCCTATACCCATCTTTCCTTATGCGTATGGGAGTCACAGAGCATTCTCGCATTCTTAGGATGATTGAAAGATCCCTGCCGCATTGTCTTTGACTAACTCACCCTACAACACAGTCCTCGATTTAATTTGCAGCTGATCAGAAGTAGGAGGGTATTAAATCCGCACTAATCTTGCTCACGCCGCCCTTTCAAGTCCCCAAGATCTCTCAAGATGACCGAGTGAGGTGGCGCAGAGGTTAGCACACTGGAATCGCATTCGGGAGGACGACGCTTCAATCCCACGTCCGGCCATCCTCATTTAGGTTTTCCGTGATTTCCCTAAATCGCTCCAGGCAAATGCCAGGATGGTTCCTTTGAAAGGGCACAGCCGACTTCCTTTCCCGTCCTTCCCAACTCCGATGAGACCAATGACCTCGCTGTTTGCGATGGTTCCTTTGAAAGGGCACAGCCGACTTCCTTCCCCGTCCTTCCCAACTCCGATGAGACCGATGACCTCGCTGTTTGGTCTCCTCCCCCAAACAACCCAAACGCCCAATCTCTCCAGATGCGCACATCTCCAGGAGGTTAGCACCCCTTATCGGTGTATAGTAGATATCAGATATAACAGACAGTTAAGAAGAAACGTGTGATTTTACACATGATGATGATCCAGACGGACATAGTTGAAACATTTCACGTACGTTAACTGCCCTGTCAATTCCGAAGTATTCTTCTAGTGTCTGGAATCAGTACCAAGGAGGTATTGGTAAGATAGAAATGATTGTGGAACATAAACACATGCTATATCCTAAGGGTACACGGTTCTGCTCTTAAACATGCTATACTGCTAGAGCAGTACAGTCTCCGACCTATTAGCTCTGTGGAATGCAACGGTGTCAATATTCTAATGTGAGATGCATATTTCCAGCGCAAGACGTACATTCTCCCTACAAGTCTCTCTACGATGAACTATGGTGACGAACTGTAACGTGATAAAACTACTACCTTGCACACCAAAGAAAACACCGATTATTTGTAACACAAACACTAGGTTTCTGGAGGTGTGTGACGATTGCTGTGTACGAAGTTCAAGCCCTACTACGGTTCGGAAATTATGGTACGTTCACAACCGTCCTATGAAATGGTCGTCGTCAGCTGAAACTGCATACAGTGAAACAGTGACATCTTAGAAGGAAATGATTTACTATCATCCCTTGTAATCTTCCTCTTGCAATCAGAAGTCTTGGTCCGATGTTAGATGGTATTGCTCATGTACGGGATAATATTGCCGTTTCCCCTTGGCGCCAAGTCTCTAGCATGGCTCCTCTTTCCAGTATTAAGGTGCGTGTATATATAGCATCAATCTACTATCCTCCTTCAGGAGACGCAGTTTTATCTATTTTGTTCAGTTCTCACTTCATGGCATTGTTCTCTTATATCATGTATTTTCCGTCATTTTCCATAATTCTTCTATGTTTTTATGGTTTTATATATTTCACCGTATTTCCATCAATATTTACGTATTTCACATCAATTATTCGTTATTATACCAGGTCTTTCTTGAATTTTACCGATTTTACGTTTTTTTCATATTTTCCAACAGTTTTCCATATGTATATGGTCGCTTTGCTTATGTGCCCATGTGCTGTTTGACTTTCTAGGAGAATATTTGCACATCTTATACACCAACCTAATAAAAAAATCGGCCGGCCAGGGTGGCCGAGCGGTTCTAGGCGCTACAGTCTGGAACCGCGCGACCGCTACGGTCGCAGGTTCGAATCCTGCCTCGGGCATGGATGTGTGTGATGTCCTTAGGTTAGTTAGGTTTAAGTAGTTCTAAGTTCTAGCGGACTGATGATCTTAGAAATTAAGTCCCATAGTGCTCAGAGCCATTTGAACCATTTTTGAATAAAAAATCTTAAAACTTGCCCTCTCTCCGATGATCCACAAGCATGCATTTCGGATAGGATGAACATGGAAAGTATAGTAACAGTCGCTTCATACCTGTGTGAAACTGAAGACTTTATGTCGAAGATGTGAAAGAGAAATGGAGTACTTCGCATACATCTTCGTTTGTCTAGAGGGGAGTACCTAAACAAGTTTTCCGTCGATGGACATTTTTCATCATCACATTGAGTTGGAAGTCCTCTGATGACTGTGGTATGGAGAGGTTTGCTGTTAATGACCGTAGGAAGACAACGCACATACAGAACACCCTGCTGTATACAAGTCAACCGCAGGTTATACCATGCAACTGATACACCTTGAGAGAACAACGCAAAAAGCTTTATTAAATGCGTGATAAAAGACCTGTGGCAACATCTCCCTCTCTCTAAAATGCATCATCGGTCTACCATTAAATCATACCTCGTTACAACGCCTCTCAACCGATCACTCCATCTACTTTCTGTCATCCTTTAACGCAGATCAATGTCAATTCAGAGGCAGATGGCTCTCTGTTCCAGCAAAACTACAAAGATAGCGGTCAACTTGCATGTACCACTATTACCTCAAGAGACATACAGTAGAATGCTGTGAAAAAAACTATACAACAACAGTTTGTAAGGTATTTCTTAGTTGACACCGCATGGTTGTGATTGGTGTAGAGTGTAGAGAAGTCCATTGTAAATACTGATCATTAAGGTTTAAGACACCTAAGCAATGTTGCACAGGTTCAAACACATGATCCATTCTGTAGTTGTATATTGAAGTCACCGCAGCTGGAAATACAACGCTATTTAGCTTAGGGCACTTTATAAAAATTTATGAGGTGATTGCCGATAACTCTGAGGTCACATCTGGGCTTGTGATCTGCCATATATGAATTTATTACACTACATTTGATGGTCATCCACGTTAAACAATTAAAAATTTCGGCAGAATTTATGTCCGGCTTTATCCAGCTTTCTGTTCCTATAACGATTTCAGCTACAGTGCCTTCTATCAGTGCTTGAGGCTCTGGTACGTTTCCAACACAGCTACGACGGTTTACAACTAGAATACCGACTATTGGTTGGTCGATTCTCGTCATTTCTTTGCTCCGTACCCTTTGAGACTGGAGCCCTTTTTGATCTTTCCCAAGACTGTCTAACGTAGGAAACCGTACAGTCCACACCACACAGCCCCTGCTAGCCGTGTAGCCGCCTCCTGTGTGTAGTGGACACCTGACCTATTTAGCGGAACCCGAAACCCCACCACCCTATGGCGCAAGTCGAGGAATCTGCAGCCTACACCGTCGCAGAACCGTCTGAGCCTCTGATTCAGACCCTCCACTCGGCTGTTTAACAAAGGTCCGCAGTCGGTAATGTCAACGATGCTGCAGATGGTGTACCCTGCCTTCATCTCGCTAACAAGATTGGTAGTCTTCACCAACTCAGATAGCCGCCGGAAACCAGAGAGAATCTCTTCTGATCCATAGCGACACACATCATTAGTGCCGACATGAGCCACCAACTGCAGTTGGCATCCGAAAGGACAGTTTCCACGTCTTGGATGTCTCTCCCCGGTATGCACACGGAGTGCACATTGGCTTTCTTCCCGTCATTAGCTGCCATATCCCTAAGGGATCACCCGCCTAACATTGGAGCTCTCAGTGACAAGCAATCCCATCCTCTGCGCTTGTCCGGACCTCTCAGGAAGACCGGCCACTGCCATATCAGGCGAGGCCGCCCTTCCTGGCTCAGAAGTACTTTCAGCAGTAGTCAACACCTCAAACCTGTTACGGAGGCGTAAGGATAAAGCCTTGCGGCCAGCACCAACTTTCGCCTTCCGCCTAGGGATTCGCGACCCCGCCACGGTTCGCCAATCACCGTCAGGCAAGTGTCGACCGTCAGGGACGTCTGAATCCGAGGGCGTAGTGACATCAGAGATCCCAGGCGATGCTACAGGTTCCAGAGACGCCAAAGCGCTCGCCTCTGGTGTCCTAATGTCACCGCAGCCCAGGGCAACACCCTGGAGCCTGTCGACCAGCTGTTTACGGACGGTGGCCAATTCCCCCTGAATCCATACACAACAGGCGCTCTCTCTATCCATCCATAACAAATTGTTTTCCGCTCTTTTATCTCACAAGCCGTTTAAAACAAACAGATGACTGATGACTACGCGAATTTACATGTTTTTACATGTTTTGAGATGTTGGTTCTCAGAGACAAAAGACAGGCAGTGGCCCCTTGAGAAAGACAGAGACAGAAATCGAGTCCGGAATTTCCCAATTAACAGAATGCTTTGTCTGGGGGCCACAAGATCAAAGAATGCCGATATTGTCGGTGGTATCTAGTAACGTGATTTGTAATTAGGACATTGGGTGGTTTTGACCTTCGTGGCGGCGCTCTGACCATAGACACACGCCTGGTTGTCTGCAGATGGTGGCTACTATATTACAGTTTATTTCATTCATTTTCTGTGGACCCTTTCGCCGTGTTTCACTTTCAGTGCAATATGACTGCCGTATGTTTCTCGATCTGTACAAAATAGTTTGCCACTGAGAGTCTAATAATTTGTCTGTCTTGAGAAGAAATATGTCATGAACTTTTTGAAATGTAATTGTTCTGATTTCCCCATCTATGCTTAGATACCAGTGTGCTTCAAAAAGTGAGGAAAATAAAAAAAAATAAGAGCCTAAACATCCCTGATTCCGGCAGGTTTTATAAACTAAGTCCACTCATCGTTTCCACGTGCCATCGGAAAAAAAATTGCCACAATTGTTTAAATATTCCATACTGCCTTGTCACCCATGAATTGTTTACATGAACGGTATTCCATACCCTGCAGTCAGTTTTCCAATAAATTCTTTAACTAGATAAATAAACTATATTCCAAACACGGCCTTGTATCTCATAAATTGTATAAATAAATATTATTCTACACACTGTCTAAATAGTTTACACAGTATTCCATGCATTGCAATCGATTTCCCGCCAAATGACCAGTCAACTGGGTCTTTTTCACGCCAGTTTCCAGATGTGGGAGGAAAGGGGGAGGGTTGAGGGTGTTTTCCAGAGGAGGAGGGGTAATCTGATTAATTCATTTAATTAGTCAATCAAATTGATATGAAAAGTGCGCTTGTATCGGCAAGGGGTGTTGCCAGAGGTGTGGGGAAGGAGGGGGTGAAGGGGGAGGAGGATGGAGAGGGGAGGTTTTTAGGAAAACCATTTAACCAAACAATAGGTTAAGGACCTGTGAATGAAGAGGACAGAGCATATCCAGGGCGTCATAAAACTATTAGCAGAACAATAGGTTTAGGACCTGTCAACCAGAAGACAAGAATAGGTTGTCTCTGAATGTCTACTTGCTCCTGATGTAGGCAACCTGTAGTGTGGGTCTGTGCTCGCTTTGCCCTACTACTACTGCTCCATACAAAGCCACTTTCCATCAAAAGCGCTATTGTCTACGTTTTGTAGTTTTATAGCTAGTTTTAAGTACTTTTAATGTATCTCTAATTTATATCCTATGTTATATTACAGGTGTAGCTCTGATGATGACCATGTGACGATAGAAACCGGTCATCTTTCCGTTTTAGTGTTTTGCGATCGAAACGGTTACAATTACTTTCAAGGAACAATCTTGATTTTATTATTAACCGTCACTTACAGAACTTGTTCAGTAAGTGCACCAGAGACGTCAACAATATGCTGTATCCGTAAAACAGTTGTCTGCAGCAGTTCTGGTGGAGTCATGTCCCTGGTAAATGCATTCTTTTAGATATCCCCAGAGCCAAAGGTCACATGGATTCGAATCAGGTGATCTTGCAGGTCATGCATCTGGAAAACCTTTGGGGATTACATGTTCATGGAAGGTTGAATTAAGCAGATCTTTCACTGGGCGAGCGACAAAAGTTGTTGCCCCATCTAGCATAAAAACAGTGGTTTCCACACAGCTGTGCTCTGCCAAAGTAGGAATCACATACTGTACAGAGAGGTATCGATAACGTGCACACGTCACGGTACATTTGACAGGCTCTCTTGGTACGTTCATAGAAGAACAGACTAGGAATAAATGTGCTTGTGAATCCACACCAAGCCACTTACGGGAGAGTGCAATGGCTCTTCGTGCATAACTCACAACGTAACAGTGCCCCAGATTCGGCAGTTCTGTGTTCACTGTACACTGTAATGTAAAATGTGCCTCGTTACTCCACAGAATATTCCCCGGTCACATGCCATCAATTTCGATCTGTGCCAGAAACCGAAGAGCAAATCCAGAAAGTTGCCGCGAATCATGAGGTTTCTGTCGCTACATCATCTTGACCTTGTACGGTTACCAGTGTAAAATGGGCCATAAAACTTTCCGAACTCTTGACCATGGTATGGACAATTCACGGAAAGCTGCACGAGCACTAGCACTACACGGGGAACCTGTTGGATGGTCAGTTGCAGTAACAGCAACCTTGTCAATAACTTCCATCGGGATAAGACACCTTCGTCTTTCAGGTGACATATCAAGCTCACCAGTATTTTCGAATTTCATTCTCATCTTCTTTAAACTATTTGACGGCATCGTACCTCTCCTCATGGCTTTCAGTCGGTGATGCTCTGCCAATGCAGCACTGTAATTGCTGCTGTTCACATAAAACAGTTTCACGAACAGCGCACTGTGTCTCTTCTCGGTAGCCAAGCTGTTCACTCACGTTATGGCTCATCAAATGACACCGTGAATGTCATATCTTTACACAAGCAGTGTACAGCACCCTATTTGCACCTGGTGGCCCCACCTGGAATTAATCTGATTTCCAGCGTACATCGGTTTCGCACTAACGCTTTAGCATATCTACCACCTCCCGCTGCCATAAGACAATTACAGCACACACTGGACCCCCGTGAGTGACTGCACTTTAATTATATCCACCTGGTATTATTTTATAAATGGCGTGTTGGTCGCAGCTTGAGTGACTACAATTTTTCGGGTGACACTTTCGTAGACTTGTAATATTCTGTGCAGGAGTTCTGCAAACTTTGTAAAGTTTCGACACCTGTCTTGGCGATCTCTAACTTTGAGCTGAATCGCATTTGGACTTGCAAATACTTCGGCAGTTACTTCGTGGATTCTAACTGAGTACAGGTTCGCGTTTGGACTTGTAAATTTATTAACAGTTAACTTCATGAACTTTGAACTGTAATGTGGTGTGCTGGACTTAGGCCTTTGGTAATTTGACTAGTGACTGTCTGTCATTGTTGCTGTCTAAGAGTTCAACGATGATATAATAAACTTTTTTATTTGTAAACATTAACCTGCTAGTGCTTAGAACATTTTTCTTTACGTCAGGGTTCATAATCCTGCGCGCAACTAATAATTATTAGAAACTGGCAGAAATATTGGGTAACGCTACAGCTGTGTGACCTTCTCTTGACACATACGGAGCCAATTTACATTAAATCGATTACGCACTTAATAAACCTTTCGTCTGGTCAGAACGCTAAAGAAGAGATACAAGTAAGTACTTAGCAAGTGACGACTAAGTGAATCACGTACTCCAAAGAAAATGGGTTATTAAGAGATTATTCAAATTGAGATTCACTTCTGACTTCTGTTCCATTCTGTGTTGACCTGAGAGACCTTCACGGCGAAATGTCAGCATTAAAGGAAAGTGTGTGTCCGTTCAGCTCCCTTGGTGTAAATCCAAATCTATTTGTCCAGCAGAACTAGTAGTTTAAATTGCGAAATCAATGAGAGACGGCGCAATCATTAGCGGCTTCTGCCTCCCATAAACTCCGTCCCAAAGCTGACGAGAACTGAACTGATGACTACTCCGTCATCGGATTGACGCCTTATTCCCACATTGCGCGTTCCTCGATGTGGGAGACGAATTATTTCGATTTGCAGTTAATCACCTCTGTGACAAATGGCTGTAAATGACCTGAGTGAGGCATGCATTCCTGGTCCCTCCATCTTCCTTTTCTCATGTGTTACGCTCCGTTTTCTTCGTCTGAAAAGTACTATTCCAATAATCTTAACTGGCTTGAGTGCAAGGCTTTGCTGTCTGCTTTATGCTCTGGCTTACGGCCAGTGAAAACAGTTACACATTCTCGCTGTTTCGTCAGCTACTGTTACAGAAGGGGCTTGTTTCTGTGTTTTATGCCTGAGAAGTTGACCTCCAACTGTCATAATACAGAGAATGTGGTGTACTTTATACCAGGATTTGTTTCTCTCCTTTATGTTAGACAATTACTCTTCAGTTGCCAGAACACAGGCGTACATGTGATGGTTATTATAGAATTCCATTCGGTAATAAAGCTCTGCGTTCCCGTCTGTTATTAGAGGTTTTACGGTTCATCATCGCACAGAGATTCCAGATCTTGCTTTTCCAACAGTATTACTGTTGACTTCCAAACGATTAGCTTCTCCTTCCCGTATACAACCGTCGAATACAACAGCAGGACGTACAACGGCACTACACGAATAGCGCAGTATGTACTGAAAGCACCCGCTTCGAAGATGGAGACTGGAAGCGGCAGATATCACGATAGTAGAGAACCAGTTGTTCTCTTAGGCATTTTCCCCTCTAACAAATCAACAAAGTATAAACAGCAGTGTGATGTCTCCGTAAAGGGGAACAAGACGTCGTTCAGATGTTTTATGTTAGAATTGTCACAGCCAGCTAGACCACTTGAGCCTGTTTACCAAGCAATAGGAAATGTGTAGCAGTCGAAACGCTCATACTTCTTGCATAACATTAGGGAAGGAACAAAACTAGGGAATGTTGATCCTAATCAGGGTATGGTTTATTACCCTTCAGGCGATGGACCCAGATGACTTTGATACGTGTGACGCGGTGACTCTGACAACGCGCACATTCATGTATTGCAGAAATGCTCCATGAACTCAACTAGAAATCCCTGGATGGGAGACGATATTCTTTTCGCGGAAAGCTATTGAGAAAGCTTAGAGAACCGGCATTGCGATTACACTACCATCAACTTACACCATACGCAAAGACTGCAAAGACAAAATACGAGAAATCAGAGCTCATATGAAAGAAAGTAGACAGTAAAGCATGTAGTCACTCTTTTCTGTCACTCCATTGTGAGTGGAACAGGAAAGAGAATGACCAGCTATAGAACAAGGCAACTTCTGCCTTGGATTGTGTGATGTCTTGCGGGGTGTGTGTTTAGATGTAACAACATTCGACCGCCAACCGTCTGTCCCTTGTACACTACCGCGTCTGTTTTTGGTAAAACAGTGCACACACACACGTGAAAGCCCACGCTAATCTCACAAAGTAAAGATTATCAGGACTGTTATCGAGTCGCCCTATCACGTACATTCAGAAGTGGTCAGTAAAATTTTAATCACCACATTAATTCTAACATCATTCACACTCCTGGCCCCAAAAATTATTGAGAAGGTAAAACTGATTACCACAGTGCAACTCAGTCACAATGCAGAACGAATAACGGATAAAACAAAGTTTAAATGGAAAATGGCTCTGTCACCCCCTCACTCATCTAAGAACAAACATTCTAGACTAACAAATTAAATGCAACTGTAGGTACTACGCTGGCCGCTGAAAAATGAAAAGACGGTATGTGATGTCACAACGCGGCCGAGAAAGTGTTGAGTTGTCGTGACAGACTGTAATTGAGGAGGATTGTGACGAAAATAAGAGGAAGACATCTGCAAATGTCGCTACAGAACTGAATGTCGCACTTACGAACCACGTCAGCACCAAAGCAACACGAAGGGAGTTCCAGAAGTAGGAATTGCAGGGCAAGCTGGAATTCAAAACAACTCTTCAGTGACATAAATGCCCGCAACAGAAAAATGAGACGCCGAATTCATAGAACTAGGAATATGGAGCAGCAGAAGGAGGTCATTTGACCTGATGAGCTCTGTTTCCCACTTCTAGCCCAGTTTACGAAACAGGAGTGAAGCATGTCAGAGGTTCGGTGATGACTTCGGCACCTATATTGTGGTACTCCACGGAACTCATGGTTACTCTGCAAGGTCGAATTACTGCCAAAGTCTGCTCGACTGCCGGCCGGTGTGGCCGAGCGCTTCTAGGCGCTTCAGTCTGGAACCGCGTGACCGCTACGGTCGCAGGTTCGAATCCTGCCTCGGGCATGGATGTGTGTGATGACCCTAGGTTAGTTAGGTTTAAGTAGTTCTAAGTTCTAGGGGACTGATGACCTCAGATGTTAAGTCCTATAGTGCTCAGAGCCATTTGAGTCTGTTCGACTATTCTGGCTGATCAGATCCATCCCAATGGTACAATGTTTGTTCCACTTTGTTGATGCTGTGTTCCGAGAGAACAGGGCTTCTGTTCTCACAGCTCGCATTGTCTAGGGCTGGTTTTTTGAGCACGAGGGTGACTTGTCTCATCTCCCCTTGGCACTACAGTCGAAAAATCTGTATATTATCGGGACTTTATGGCCTACTTCGGAGAGAAGGGTACGTGATCGCTATCCAGCTCCATTCCAAGACGACTGGAAGCTGTATTGAAAGTCAACGAGTTTTCTATGCCGTATTAGGCAAGGCAATGTGTTGTGTTCTTGGTGTTTCCGACTTTTTATTCACTCCACGTACATGTGCTTGATTAAGCAGAGCTTTCCCCGCACCTGCGGTGCGTGAAGACTCCAGTGCCGTGCTGTGTAGTGAAGAGAAAGAAACGAGAAAGCTCGAAGTGGGCAGGTCGGCTAGCGACAGGCAAATCATGTGGGTTTCCCTTGGAAAGAGTTGGCTGGACTCGCCCGGTGCTCAGGACGAAACTGCGTTTCTGTGCATGGGTCACCTTATTTTGTGTTTGCTCTACCCCAACTTCACTGTCATGAAAAATGAGTAATTCGTCAATAACATGTAAGTTTAATATAAATCAACGAGTGCTGAGTTTTCACGTATTGCAGTTACTTCCAGCCCATTACAGCCCCTCATATTCGTTTGTTCGCAATGACAGCTGTTGAGGTGCAACATACCGATTTCGTAATGTCGAGTTCCACCCCTGTACTCTTGGTCCCTGTACTCGTGTGACCCAATCATGCGTTTTATCTAGTTATCAAGTTGGGGGAACTTTTCGTGCGGTGCATGGGCGTCCCTACCTGCTCTGGGTGGCTGCCTTTGTTTTGGATTGGTGGCTCTGCTGTCCTTTCCTAGTCTTAGAGTATAAAAGACATTGTAGGGGCGAAAACCTAAAGAAGAAATGAAACAATAGATGTCTTAGTTACGAGAGATATCTTGAATTAAACACTGTCTGTGATGTTGACCATGGTTTGGAGTATGTGGACGATCTTACGATCTATGTATAGAATATTAAGGGACTGATACTCGTATGCTACTAAAGGTGTTTTGATAAATATAACAGTTTTGTCAGCTCTTTTTGTAGCACTGCAAGTACGCGAGAGGATACGAAGTTCATCACATATTTAGGGTACCGGTTAAAGGCCCCCGATCAGCAACGAAGTATATTTAGGAGACTGGAATATTTCATAAGATTCATGGCAGCTCTACAGATCGTAATAAACAATGTATGGGTTGGTAAGGAAACAAATCCTAGTCATATGGAAGAACAAACTCATCGCACTGTCATTGAACCGTGACAAGTATGATATGTACCCTATATTCTGTGCCGGATGGAATAACACTCATGCACACGATGATGGGTTCTTAGATTACTTCTGGAGGAGGCCGAGTTGATGCTGTAACACATACAAATTAGCAAGATGGAATACATAACTTTGAAACAAACCATAGCCAAAGGAATGTCATATGTGTTTGTTACTGTCACTGAAGACTTGCGGTGGCGTGGGTTGGTCTCTCACTATCCTTCAATCAATCAGTACACCTACCTGGATAGGTAGGCGTTGACGAAATTGGACTAAGTACCTACCACGCAAAGGCCACATAACTCCAGTCAATGGGCGATAGCTGAAAGTTCGTTTAACTATCGAACGCTCGGGATTCTTGCAGGACTCATTTGAGAAAATCTCTGAAATTTCCTTTAAATTGGTTTATTGTCTTTAAAACACGGAAAATGGCTCTCAAGTCCGTATTTAAATACCACAACATCAATTATGCAATGTCTCTGTTACTAGTTCACATCCGAAAGCAGCCAGAAGATAATTAGTCCGATCCGATGCACTGAACGTCCTTAACAGTCATTGACCCACGACCGCTTGCGACTCAGCACAGTCAGTCGTTCACTAGACTTCTTGTAGAGAAGTGCTCGACATAATATTTCGTAATCTGTACGGAACACGCCAAGCGGAGTTTATGTACGACATGAAACGTTCACACCCGAATATCTCCTAAAAGTCAACCGCCTACAAAGTTCAAACTTTCAAAAAATACTCAACACTGCATTAGCTTTTCGCTAACGACACGAGAACCAATCAAAAGCGCGAATTTCATCATTTTGGTATAAATTTGATCAGCGCTGTTTAACATAGGTGTTTACCAGAAGAAGGCTCCCGACTGACTATCTCGACTCATATATCTGAGGCACAAAGTCCTGCTCGGACACACGGGAAATGCTGGATTCCTATTGGTTAATATGTGAAGCAGCCAATCAGATCTTCTCGAGCACTTCTATACTCGCCGAGTTTCTAATTTCAGGCAATCGTGTTACCACAATTAATTTAGACTAGAAATCTGGTAATTCCGAAACTGAATAAAATTAAATGAAAGAAAAATACGATTCCTTTCAACAAAATAAACTACTAATAAATTTAACACTCAATGGCCCTTCTGGCTGCTTTTTACAAAATCAAGCTCACTCTATAACACTACCGTCTGCTACTGCTATACCATAACCCTAAAGTTAGAAGCAGGTCGTGAAATGAAAACTATCTTGTTAAAGTAATTATGGTATAACGCAACAGAGCAGTGTTACCCTCTGAGAGGAATTTTCTTATGTTGACCGAGTTGTACCTAACGGAGGTGGCTTATCGGAAGTGAAAATCAGAATTACGTAAATATTCAAACAGTAATAAACAATATTTAACCTATCCACACTGTTCAAAGGACAAAGAAAACGGTCGCCAGCCTAATTAGGCAAGAGAATGATTGACATTCTTGTTAAAAAAATAGGTATGAGTAACTTTAACGGACAAACACAACCTATACTTTGCCACACGCGAATGCAATGAGCTCTGTCACCTGAATACAGTGTGTTCGCCGGCCGCTGTGGCCAAGCGGTTCTAGGCGCGTCAGTCCGGAACCGCGCGACTGCTACGGTCGCACGTTCGAATCCTGCCTCGGGCATGGATGTGTGTGATGTCCCTAGGTTAGTTAGGTTTATGTAGTTCTAAGTTCTAGGGGACTGATGACCTCAGATGTTAAGTCCCATAGTGCTCAGAGCCATTTGAACCATTTGAACAGTGTGTTCAGGTTAAGGTTGGAGTTAACAGATCAGAACAAACTATTGGCATAAATATAACAGATAACAATACACACTATTACTTTCAGGGATTATTCAAATGAATGGTCTTTATAACATTACTATTAATATTCACTGTAGAATCATAAATTGGACATAGGTTCAGTATTTCTTTTCAAACATTTTTCTATCTGGCAAAAAATTGTAAATGTATTTCACTGCAAAATTATGAACTGGTCATAGGTTAAGTCTCTCTCAGCTAAATACTTTTCCATTTAGGATGAAATTAAATGGAATTCACTAACAAATTACTTCTCACTGTCTTTTGAATAAAGAAGTTACTGTTTTCATAAATAGTTGTCTTTCTATTAATAGTTACGTAGCATGAGCACAATAGACAAACTATAGATCCTGTTACAACATTAATATGCACTTTTAATACACAAGGGGAGTCCAATATTGTACAGAAGTTCACTTGAATAGGAAGAGTAATTGAAACTTGCTATAATTAAGTAATTTTGTACATCTCAACTATGTTCAGTGGAGGGGGGGCCCTTAATCTTGACCACTGTAACTTAGTATACTAAACACACTTTCAATACACTAAAGAAACAAGCCCTTAACAAGTATGAACATGTAACCTTCAGCAGTATTAGTTTTCAACTCTTACTGCAGTAGAACACAACTTGACATATCTGTAAACAACTGACTCGCCTTTTGCGACTAACAACAGGCATCAATGTGATCATTTACTAAGCAAAACTTTATAAGCCTCAGTTTTAAGAACTTTTAATTTTGAAGTGGGCAACAACAAATTAATAAGCAGTTTTAATAGAAAAGTTATTTTCATCAAGCATCATGTACTTTAGCTCACTCTCTTGCCACATTAACTTTCTTTCAATAAAGGACACTCGGCAAGCACTTTAGCGTGGGAGGGACCCTAAGTGGATATGTTGTAACACTACCGCCCTACTCGGACGTAGGTTAGCTCTATAAAGCCTGTACTGTAATAAGTTCACGGGCTTCACCTTATAAATAAGGATTTTAGTACATTAGTTGACCGCGTGTACCTAATAGAAGCAAGATCGGACTTATTCTCAGTCAATAACTACAGTGATGCATCAGGCAAATGTAAAGTATAATTGCTCTTTCGCATGGACAAGAAATACACACAGTAGATGCTACCTATAATTCACAATTCGGTCGCCAGCCTACTTAGGCAATTAGTGAGTTTTTTCCTTGTACAAGTGGGTGCATGTACAAGCATAGTAATACGTAGTAATGATGCGTTATATGACAAAGTTTGGAACCCGAAAAATCCACTGAACTAAAGTTTTCTCTTTTTGTACTAATTTGGACGAACTACATTTACACAACACCACACAGTAATGATTACTACTAATTGCATTTTTTTTATGTTGAGCAGACTGAAATCGGGCATAGATTGGCCTAGCATCGACAATCTTGAAAGTACACACACAATATCACTATGAATGATGGAAAAGCACTAATACATTTAGGATTAATATAGAATTTAGCTTTACTGGTCAAATCTGGTCAGTACACATCAAGGTTTGAAAGAATGGACAAGACAAGGGGGGGGTCCTGAAACTGTTATAGTCGTTATACTAAAACTGTTAAGTACAGAAGGCAAATTAACACACAAATTTACCAATCTATGGATAACTACTCTTTTGTCTTACTTCTGAATAATTTAACTGTCATTATTTCTGTCTCAAATTAATTAAATAACATCGCAAACTCAATTAAAAAAAAACTCTTTTGTTCTTTACCAACATTTGCAACAACACACAGAACTTTAGATCCCTTTATGGCATAGATTACTCTGCTGATAATTTTCAATAACACAAACATTAAACTTTCAGTTTAGGATACTCGGATTGCACAATACGAGGTAAGGATCCTGTCTAGGTCAGTGACCAGGATAAGTCATGGCTAAAGCAATTTTGGTAAAAGTCACATTATTATTGAACCGTTAGAAACAGTTTCGACACTGGTCCACACAGATACACTTCTAAAGATGAAACAAATGTTTGACCTGTGCAAGTCGGTGCGGCGGATGGCGGGCAGCGAGATAGCGGGCAGCACGGCACACATACAAGCACGGCTAAAGCTCACACAACATCGGCACTTTCCATCTTCGTAGCGTCGTAATTTTTCCAATTTTGTGCCTCAGAATATAGCCATGCCAAGTAGTCGTCGGAATCGGTTCATCCGAGGCTCAATGGAATCCACTTTTCCTGGGTAGCCTCCTCGGTACAACACGTGTACTTCCGACTGTTGCTCGCCTCCGACTGTGTTACTGAGCCCGTTGTGCCGAACCGCGCCAGTATGCGTTTTCCCGCCTCGCCTGCCTCCACCTTTTCCCGCTCCCCTACAGGTAGGGTATTCACCACAGGTTTTCTACTACACATATCCTAATGCATTACCTACGTATGAACCAAGTGTATAAATTACAATTTTCACATCTTACAATAGTTTTAACATTAAATACACTTTCCTTTGATTACTACATTATTTGAAATCTAACATAAATAATAATATTCGTTTCAAAGTTGCTCACAGTTTCTTTAACACGACACGAAAAGAATCGAAAAAGAAATTCAACACGTTGCTATTATTAATTTATCTAAATTCATAAAGAAAAAAAATTATAATACGTATAATTGTCGTTACAATGTGACTGAGGATAAATCACGGTAGGTACAAGAGTTCAGTTGAAAATTACCGTGTATTTGAGTACACTAAACATTCAATGAGCTGATCCTTCACTGTACATTACAATAGTGTTCCATTACAGTGATTGCGCAATGTGGTGGCGATTGCATGTTGGTAGGTGGATTTGCAGGTAGAATTGCCGGACTCTGTCATTTCTTGGTGGCGATGATAGACATCAATTCCAGAATAGTTCCAGCTCTTTATCCATCCATCCATCCGAGGCATTGGAAAGCGCCAGAAAAAACCTCTCTCAAAACCAACACAACACACAACTTTTACATGAGTAGTTGACAGTTTGGTAGCTCGTCCCCGACTAACTCTCAATTCCACCTTTTCTACCTAGGCCAACCACAAATTGCGTGCGCTACACAGTTCCGTTTCTAAGGGGAATCACAACACCTTTTACATACAAAATAACTAAGAACCCTAAGTGAGGATCAGAAATTACATAACAACAGCCAAACATATTAATTAAAACAGAACATTTGCACATATTGGTATTTGAACAAAAAAAATATTGAAACAAAATTATTCAACCTCAAAGATAACCAAAGACATTAAGTGAGAAAGACAAACATATCATTTGCTCATATCGTACATTTTACATAGGTCAAACTTCCCACTCTCATGGTATCGATTCAATCCAACATTTACAGAAACTCAACGTTATAACATTAAACAAAACAAAAGGCAAAATAAATCAATACAGCATTAGAGCTATGGTGTTATAGCTCGGACGTACGTCACAAATTCCCCTATTGCACAGCAACTGTCTCATGCATACATTTACATAGTTTTAATAAAATATCACTTTCTTACTTGTCGTATGTCCTCTATTAACTCTCTGTCTCTCCAAAACACTCCCAGAAACAAAACACGATGAAATAATGATTTACAAAGTTATTTTTAATTACGTCCGAAATCTGTGGTAATTAAACTAAAGAAAATCCCAGAAAATTAGATTATATAAACCTATCCTCTTGGTTGTAGTTACAACTGGTACTATAGATAAATACATTACAGTCCCTAACTCAGTTTCACAATGCCAATCTCCGAAAGTACTGAAGTCATTGATTTGAAATTTTAACAGTATGAATGTGTTATCCATAGAATTTGGTATACTAAGTATGAAAAAGATCGATTAACATTTAATAGTACTTCTTCAGACTCATAGAGAGTATGTGTAACGTATTCCCCGCAGCGTTAAGCGAGTACACGGCTCGCTGGGTCCAGCAGTCAGCGTCAGCTGTGCCTGCGTGAGAACCAAAATCTGCTCTCCTCCCGACTCCATGGCGAGCTACTCGTAATAGTTTGCTACGTTATACACTAACGTATCGCTTGATGCAGTACGAGATAATGGTTTCTTCTTCAAAGCACAATTGGCTGTAAACTTTGTTGCATAGTCTGTCTATTACAATTCTTTGTAACATTTCTGGCTTAGTCAGCCATCATATTAGGATCCAAGAAGCTGTTCCCAGAGCACTGGAGATGCAAGAAGTATATAGATGACGAAATGTGGTGTGAGGTACCCGTGACGGATGTTAGATTCGGTACCATTCCTGTGAGAAAGACCGCCTGCATAATGCTACTGCTCTGTGATTGGCTGCTGTGTTCGGAGTTAGGGAGCCAAAACGTTAAAGTGTAGTTATTATTATTAGTTAAACTACTCATTGGAATGGCTTCACTTTTTAATAAAAATATCTCTAAACAGCTGCTTATCAATCACTCATTTTAGAATTATTAAAAAGAATTTAAATCAAAAACGAAAGACTGCCGAAATTGTAGACGAAGCACTTCGGAAGCGTTCGGGTCACGCTTTTTCTGGTATGCGCGCCAAGTGTTCGGGCTGTTCGTCACTCTGCATTAGGCAGCCGAGAAGAACAGACATGTTGTCTGTCGTAGGATGTGTTTCCAAATTTTATTTAAGATCCTGTTCGTCAGTCTGGATTAGGCAGACGAGATGTACAGTCATGTTGTCTGTGGCAGGATGTGTTTGCCAGTATTCAATATTAAAAGATTCACTCTGGTAGTCATGGGGCACAGACACGTGCCACAAATAGTGTAAAGATAGATTTTCGTAAACATTGTGTTTGATCATATACTTTGCTGTATCAGAAGGTGTTGTATTAAGATCATGTAGTCTTCTCGTGTGACTATATTAAAATACGCGAGTGGCATCCCAAAGAAGTGATACATTATTTCAGAACAGAACCTCGCTAAAAGTCAGTTTCAACCTCAAAATACAGAACCTACGACCTGCGTGCTGTTTTCTGCGCTGGGGACATCAATTTGAAGACAGCAGGTTAGTGAACTATAACAGAACCTTCGTATTCCACACAGTGCAGTGGAAACAACTAGGCGCCTCACGTGTACTGCATGCACAGAACAAATGTGCTCAGTGACACGTCATCTGAAGTAATGCAGAGGAGGTAAAGGAGGATGGTCGTTGTTAACACCAACAATCAATTCATTCTTCCTTTCTTGCCGTAACTCTTGCAATGGTGAATGTAGAGACACGACGCTGTCATCTTCGGTGATGATTGCAGGCAGTGCTGGGATGCACAGCAGTGGTCTAAGGAAATCTTGAGGGCGTGACTCCGCCGACTTCTCTTATTCGTCGCTGCGTCTTGCAGTGACTGTGCTTACATGTGGTCCCGTCGGGAGAAATCATCCTTGCCTTCCCACCTCGTTCTTTGACTACCACCACACACCGAATATGAGTTTAAATTATGACCCATCCTGCCTAATCACCCAAACTCGCAATGCTTGTATACTGCCATGGCCAGTTTTTCATTGCAGAAGAGTTTTACAGTGTTTCCTAACGAGCAAACTGATCAAAGTATTTATAGTTCGCCAAGTTTATAAATTATGTGACAGGTTTGTATATTTATTTTTAATTATCAGTGTCAGCCAGTTTCTGATTAGTTCACTAAGTCTGAAGTACAAGTATACGTTGTTAAGATTCCATATACACTACTGACCATTAAAATTGCTATAAGAAGAAGAAATGCAGTTGGTAAACGGGTATTCATTGGACAAGTATATTATACTAGAACTGACATGTGATTACATTTTCACGCAATTTGGATGCATATATCCTGAGAAATCAGTACCCAGAACAACCACTTTTGGCCGTAATGACGGCCTTGATACGCCTGGGCATTGAGTCGAACAGATCTTGGATGGCGTGTACAGGTACAGCTGCCCATGCAGCTTCAACACGATACCACAGTTCATCAAGAGTAGTGACTGGCGTATTGTGACGAGCCAGTTGCTCGGCCACCATTGACCAGACGTTTTCAATTGGTGAAAGATCTGGAGAATGTGCTCGCCAGGGCAGCAGTCGAACATTTTCTGTATCCAGAAAGGCCCATACAGGACCTGCAACATGCGGTCGGGCATTATCCTGCTGAAATGTAGGGTTTCGCAAGGATCGAATGAAGGGTAGAGCCACGGGTCGTAACACATCTGAAATGTAACGTCCACTGTTCAAAGTGCCGTCAATGCGAACAAGAGGTGAACGAGACGTGTAACCAATGGCACCCCATACCATCACCCCAGGTGATACGCCAGTATGGGGATGACGAAAAGACGCTTCCAATGTGCGTTCACCGCGATGTCGCCAAACACGGATGCGACCATCATGATGCTGTAAACAGAACCTGGATTCATCCGAAAAAATGACGTTGTGCCATTCATGCACCTAGGTTCGTGGTTGAGTACACCATCACAGGTGCTCCTGTCTGTCATGCAGCGTCAAGGGTAACCGCACTCATGGTCTCCGAGCTGATAGTCCATGCTGCTGTTAACGTCGTCGAACTGTTCGTGCAGATGGTTGTCGTCTTGCAAACGTCCCCATCTTCTTCTTGTCGATTAAATTTCGCGTCTGTAGCACGTCATCTTCGTGATGTAGCAATTTTAATGGCCAGTAGTGTCCTATGAAAAATCCGATTACTGCTCTATATCATTCCGGTATATTGCTGTGTATTGTAGTGCGTTATAATTTTGGCATTTGAGGTTCCAAATACATAATAGCTTGATCTGATGGGATTACTATTTCCTGGTACATATGAACATATGAAAGTCAACTTTATCTTCGATAAGGATATAAGTTGAAATAATGAATTAAAATTTGTGCCACGGCTGGGACTTGAATTAATTTTGATTCATTACCTCTCCTTCTACGCTTGTCGGACATTATACAAAGAAGACTCTTAAGTGATCAGGTTATGAGGTCAGACGAAGCATCATCCACATGAAAGCAGTATGGTAGTCATGCCAATTTATTATCTCTCTCTCTCTCGATCAGCTTTCTCTCGAAGGTACAGCACCCTTCTCCCCGTTATTTCGATAGGAAAACGTCGATAGATGCTATCGATTTCTTCATTTACAAATTTGCGAAGTAAAATTTACGGGAAATTCTGACGTGTCTAATCTACCATACTTCAGAATTTGGAAATGACGGAGAGGTATGGATAGAACTGAAGCTGTGAGAGGGAGTCGTGACTGTTGCTTACGTAGCCCAGTCTCTAAGAGCATTGTCTGCAAAATCAAGGCTCTCTGTTCGACTCTCATGTTTTGATCGTAAGGAAGTTTGAAGCGTTCTGTGAATTAAAAACATCTGTTTCAGCAATCTTAAATTAATAACGGAATCTGTTGCTTGGAAGCCAAGAACGTGTTCCACAATTTCTATCCAACAGTCTTTTATGAGAATAATTTGGACTAATTAAGGTGACAGACTGGTTCGGTTATTTATTCACAGGTGCAGAGAGCCACGGAAGATCAGAACATGAAATCCTGTTAGTGAAGTGCCACAGAACATTTACATAAACTCGATCTGTTTCTATTAACACGCGGTTACCTTGAAGCTGTAAGCACGCTAATGAGCAGTTACAGTAGAGACACATACCTATGGTCGTGCGCACAGTGAAAGAAGATCCCTGACAGCTAAGGCGAGCAAGCTTCTTGCAACTGCTTCGCTAGGCTGCCACAACCAATCACGCGATTTTGTATGCGTTTCCAGGGCAACGCATCAGTGTTGCCGCAGCTCCGTAGACGACTGTTGTTTTCAACTTAGGGGATTACCAAAGAATGGGATGCAAGCCGTCGGCTTTGACCAGTGACGTCAGAAGTTACCATAGATTATGTATTGAACAGATTTAATAGCAAAGACGAATGTTGAGAAACAAAAGAATGCAAGACAGAGAAGACAGATGGCAGACACACATCGCGTACATTAATATTTCGAACATAATGATAAGTATATCGCTTCTTTGAGTACTAGTATCCTATTCTCCAGTTGACCTATACAGTTCAATTGAAGAATGGGATACTAGTGCAAAAAAGAAAGAAAGAAACAGGGACAGAAGTAACGTTAGCATGGTGTACCTCCGTTAACACATATGAGTTGCACCTCGAAATTCAGGTTAACTGCAGTACGGGATACAAATTTAACATGTGCCGACTTTCTCGTCTTCGCTAGCACTAGTATCCCATTCTTCAATTGACTACGTAGGTCAACTGAAGTACGGATAGCCGCGCGGGATTAGCCGACCGGTCTTGGGCGCTGCAGTCATGGACTGTGCGGCTGGTCCCGGCGGAGATTCGAGTCCTCCCTCGGGCATGGGTGTATGTGTTTGTCCTTAGGATAATTTAGGTTAAGTAGTGTGTACGCTTAGGGACTGATGACCTTAGCAGTTAAGTCCCATAAGATTTCACACACATTTGAACATTTGAAGTACGGATACAAATTTTACAGGTGTTGCTTTTCTCACCTGCGCCACTACTAGCATCCTATTCTAAAGCTGATACTAGAACTAGCGAAGGCGAAAATAACGACATACGTAAAATTTGTATCCCATACCTCAGTACTACTTCATACTATCTATATAGGTCAACTGAAGGATACTAATGCTACCGAAGACGAAAAAATCGATGTACGTAACATTGGTATCCTGTAACTCAGCTGAACTACGCGAAGGCGAAAAAAAATCGACATGCAAAAAATTTATAACCCATAACTTCAGTTGATCCATATTGTATTGTATTGTATTGCATGATAACCGGTGGCCTAGAAACGACGGTGAGGCTCCGTCCCCGCCGCAGCCGCAGTGATCCACAACCCCACGACGACTACCGCAGTCCACTTCACCCCTCCGCCACTCCACAAAGAACCACTCTTGCAGGTTTATTGTGTGGTTCGGCCCCCGGTGGACCCCCTCAGGGAACGTCTCACACCAGACGAGTGTAACCCCTATGTTTGCGTGGTAGAGTAATGGTGGTGTACGTGTACGTGGAGAACTTGTTTGCGCAGCAATCGCCGACATAGTGTAGCTGAGGCGGAATAAGGGGAATCAGCTCGCATTCGCCGAGGCGGATGGAATACCTCCTAAAAACCATCCACAGACTGGCCGGCTCACCACCGGACCTCGACACAAGTCCGCCAGGCGGATTCGTGCCGGGGACCAGGCGCTCCTTCCCAATGTGGAAAGCCGTTGATCCACATAGGTCAACTGAATCATGAGATACAAATTTTTTTTCGCCTTCGCTACTAATAGCATGGATTGAAAACTATCATAGTAATACTAGAGACGGCGAAAAAACCTACAACAGTAAAATTTGTATCCCTTACATCAGCTGCCCTATTGAGGTCAGAGGAAGAATATGCTACTAGCGGCGAAGGCGAAGGCGAAAAACTCGAATAAGGTAAAATTTGGATCCGTACTTTGGTTGACCTATAAAGGTCAGCTGAAGAACAGGATACTACCTTCGTAATTCAACAAGGTACAGGATGCCTATGTTATGTATGTCGCTTTTTTTGTCTTTGCTGGCGCTAGCATCCTATTCTTCTGTTGATCTATGTAGGTCGACTGAAGTACGGGATGGAAATTTCGTATGACGGTCTTTTCGCCTTCAATAGTACTAGTATCGACAGAAAAATATCGTAGTAATAGCAGTGCTAGCGGAGGCGAAAAGAAGCGACAACTGTAAAATTTGTATTCCATACTGCAGGTGACGAACCCTGCTTCAAGTTTTCCACATTCATACGAATAAAATAAAAACTGTCCAGAATGGAAAACATTTCTTACAAAACATCTCAAACTCACTAAGAATATAACAAGTACCGAATGAATTGGAACGAACAAATGATTTAATACAAGCCACAAAAATCATACACCAAGTCTAGCCCTGTGTTTTAAAAACACATTCATTTATTTCAATTTACAATGATGACGCTACGCTACAAAATTTATTATCTACGGTACGTAAATAAAGACAATAATATCTTTGCGTAAACTATGACGTCATTGGTCAAAACCGACGGGTTTTACCCATTCTTCAATTGTCCCGAACTTTGGTACCGCCAGGTGTCAGGTGTCCGGAGTCTAGCAGCGTGTAGCAGCCTGGGGCGGTAGCGGCGACACGTCGTAGCATGGACCTGTGAGACGCAAGTGGTGGGAGGTCGCCCTAACCCAAGATCGCTCAGCTGCAACCCACAGTCCACTGGTCTCAGTGGGGTTCAATACATGCACACATCACTCCATGCCGTCACAGATGTGGTCAATAATTCCGAGAGCAGCTGACTCTGCGAGCCAAGTAAATACTTTCAAGTCTATGAAGACATTCGGCGATTACCAAGATCACTTGCAAACGATACACATCGGATTTTGTGTTATGCATCTATTGAATCAGGTGACCCTCCAGTTCGTTGTCCTATTCTGACATTTCGTACAACATAATTGGAACGGAAAATCGACATTGGTCACTTATTTACCAAGTTTCACGCATGTCTCCCCATGAAAATTCACACAATTTCTAAAATCGTGATTTGGCAATAAACCAATGAGAAAAAATTTTAAAAGAAGATGCGTTGTTTCATTCGGTATTGATGATTCATGGTACGCTGATCTAGTTGAAGTGGGCTCAGGTAAACATAAAGGATTATCTAAAATTAATAAAGGATTATTAACTGTTACTGAGGTTTTTTCAAAATTTGCTTGTTAAAGGTAAAACAGGTAAAAGTGTAACAGAGGCTTTTGAAAAATATTTACAGGGCGAACACCAAAAAATTTACAGAGAGATAATGGCGAAGAATTCTATACTAAATAATTACAACAACAGTTGAAAAAATATTATATTAATCATTATTCAACTTTTACTGAATTAAAAGCAACTGTAGAAAGATTTAACAGAACACGTGAAGAAAAAAATGTGCAAAAATTTAACTTACAACGTAATTATAAATGGGTTGACTTAGTTTTGAAATTAGTTGCCAAATACGATAACATAAAACATTCAACAATAAAAATAAAACCAATACAAGTCAATGAAAATAATTACAAGATAGGCACAGTTGCATGTAATGGTAGGAATAAATTTAAAAAAGGAGATAAAGTGAAAATAAGTTTATTGAAAGGAATTTTTAAAAAAAGGATATACTGCCAATTGGTCAACTTTTGAAATTCAATCAGTTATTCAGTCTAATCCAATCACACACAAATTGAAAGCATTAGATGCAGAAGAAGCAAAAAGAAATTTTTGTGTGTATGAATTACTGAAAACAAACTATCCAGATGTACATCTGGTTGAAAAAGTTCTGAGAAAGAAAGGAGATAAGGTATATGTCAAATGACTAGATTTTCATAATTCGCATAACAGTCAGGTAAATAAAGAGAATGTAATTTTAAATGAGACCAGTTAAACTAATATCATATATATATATATTTCCAATCAAATTTATCTTGAAATATCTTATGAAGTGTTCAGATAATTTTTTACACTCTGATATTAAATGTTTCCACGTATATTCACTAAATGGAATTTCCTTTATAATATAATGAAGAACTATATTTCTATACATTTCATTTGTTAAGCACAACTCGTATAATTGCCCAAAACTTAATTTCTTACACATCAGATGAATCATTTGAATAATTTGTTCTTCTCTAGCTTTCAGTTCACAGACTTCCATATTATTTAGGCTCACCATTTTTATTAGCTTTGAAAAAATGAAAAATTAAAATATGTTAATAACAAATGATATTAGTTTAACTGGTCTCATTTAAAATTACATTCTCTTTATTTACCCAACTGCTATGTGAATTATCAAAACCTAGCCATTTAACATAAACCTTATCTCCTTTCTTTCTCAAAACTTTTTCAAACAGACATACATCTGGATAGTTTGTTTTCTGTAATTCATACTCATAAAAATTTCTTTTTATTTCTCCTCCATCTAAAGCTTTCAATTTTTCGATTTGTATGTGACTGGGTTAGACTGAATAACTGATTTAATTTCAAAAGTTTGTGTTGGCAGTATATCCTTTTTCAAAAATTCCTTTAAGTTCACTAATTTAATTTAATTTCTACCATTATATGCAACTATACTTACACACACACACACACACATATATATATATATATATATATATATATATATATATATATATATATATATATAACAAATGAATAATAATGAAGAAAGAAAAGATGCATCAACAAAAAATGTAAAGGCTGTCAAGAGATTAAAGATTTAAGTTGTTTTTATATAAATCCATCACTTAAAGATAAACGTAATATTAAATGTAAAGAATGTACTTTCTAGTACATGAAAAATATGAAATTAGAAGCATCTCATACTTAATAATTAAATGTCTATTAAATAAGGATTCCCTCACTGATCAGTTTTGAAAAATAGAAAGAGCAAATGGAGAGATTCATAGTTGTTCAACTTTGTGATTATTGTAGAATGAATAACTTGAGAGGATATAGTAAATTAAATAAAGCTGATATAATTAGATTTATTAAAAGGCATTACGCACCTAATGTGGGTTCTGTACTTAGGGTAATTGTTTCCAAAGATTGTCCTTATCATAAAACAGAAAATGATGTCGATGTTTTCCAAAATAAAGAGGAAAAACTATTGAAAGAATTATTTCCATTTTCTACAAATGTGTTTGTGAATCAAAAAACTAGAACTAATAAAGAAATATTATTTCGTTTTTATACCGTTTTATTTGACAAAGCAAGAGATGGAAATACAGTTACAGATTATGTAGACAATACTGCATTTACAAACTATTAATTTTGAAAATAATATGAACTCAGTAGAACCTAACCATTTCTTAAATAACCAAAAATTATGAAAATTGTAAATTAATTTAAAAATCTATTGTGGATAGAAGATAACCTTAAAACATTTTTATGAGTAACAAATGCAGACTGACAGATATATTATGGAATTTCAGTTCCAGAGACCTATTGGATCATAAAAGAAAGATATTTAAAAAATTTAAAATTCATAAACAAAATATTTTATTAAGAATGGGTGATTTTAAAACTCGTGGGACAGGATGGACATTAAATGGCGTTACTGGATTGCAGTTATGAATGAACAGGTATATTTTATTGAGAGGATCAACTTACATTGAATTACCAGATAAAATAAAAAGGAAAAGTTGGTATTAATGTAAAAAATAAAGATCAAAAATGTTTTCTCTGGGCTACAAAATCGGCCTTATATCCTGTAGATAAAACTTCAGAAAGAGTTACAAAGTATAAAGATATTGGTCTTGATCTTGATCACAATACTGGAAAATATTGAATTTCCTGTAGTGGTTTATCGTATTCCAAAAATTGAGAGGAGAATTAATGTATCTATACATCTTTGTTCATTACATGAAAAATATCAAGTGTATCCATTAAAAATTACGAAAAGTTAGAGAGAGAAAAATTTAAATCTCCTTTATTTTAAGAATGAAAATGATTCACAATGTTGGTGAATAAAAGACTCATCTTGCCTAGTTTATGCTCAGATAACAACACATAAATAGACAAAATTTATTTGTGGTCAGTGTTTACTTCATTTCTCTAGTAAAGGAAAATTAGATAATTGCATATAGAGTTGTTTAATTAACAAACCATTAAAAGTAGAAATGCCAGAGAAAGGTTAATATGCTAATTTCAAAAATTATCAACATATACAAAATGTTCCATTTGTTATTTATGCTGATTATGAAAGTTTGGCATTGAAAATGGACAACAGTCAACCGAATCCAGTAAATTAATATACAATGAAATATCAAAAACATGAACCAAGTGGGTTCTGTTATTGTAGCATTTCCATTAATGGACAGTATAAAGATTCTGTTGTTTATAGTGGACCAAACTGTCATAAGAAATTTATTGAATACATGAATAAAGAGGCTGAAGAAATTTGAAGAATTTATTCTGAAATTGAAGAAATGAGTCATTAACTACTGAAGAACAATCAAGACATAATAACTCTAAAGTCTGCAGAGTACATGCATAACATTATACAAAAAATAATAAAAAGGTTTGACATCATGATCATTTGACTGGAAATTATTATGCAATAAATGTACTTTACAGTTAAAACATCTGAGTTTTGTACCAATTTAGTTACACAATGCATCTGGCTATGATTATCATTTATTTGTGACAGTACCTGGGTATGATAAGAAAGATATAGATTTAATACCCAACAATAAAGACAGATATATTAGTATTGGTAAAAAGACAGAAAGTTTGAAAAAGAGATTTATTGACATATTTAAATTTATGGGTTCTTCACTTGAAAAACTTTCATTAAATTTGAAGAGAGATCAAATGAAAAATATGAAGAAGTGTTTCAAAGTGGAATTATTCGATTTAGTAATCAGAAAAGGTGTATGTCCAATGATTACATGGATTCTTCGAAGAAACTTGGAGAGACACAATTACCAGCAAAAGAAGAATTTTACAATAACTTGAATCACTAAGAAATAAGTGTTGAAGACTACTGACATGCAAAATTAGTTTGGAAAACAATTTAATATGAAAAATTTTGGTGAATGCCATGATCTGTATCTTCAAACAGATGTACTACTGTTGGAGTTGATGTTTCTGAAAATTTTAGAAAAACTTCTATAAAAGCATACAATTTAGATCCATCTTGGTATTTTACTACACCCAGTATGTCTTGGGATGCACTGCTGAATATGACTGCACAACCACTAGAATTATTACATGGTTACAATATGATTCTTTTGGTTGAAAAAGAAATAAAAGGTGATACATCACAATGTTGTAAGCGATATGTAAAAGTAAATAATAAATAAATAAAAATTATGATGTAAAAAATATTTCAAATCATTTAGCATATTTTGATGCAAACTATTTATATGCTTATGCTATGAATTAGTATTTACCACATTCTGGATTTGAATGGGATGAACCAAATAATTTTGATTCTACAAAAATAAGTGAAATTTCAGATACTGCTAAAATTGGATATATTATCGAAGTAGATTTTGAATATCCAAAAGAACTGCTTGATTTACATGAAGATTTACTACTCGCACCTGAAAATAAAATTGTGTACATGTACTATAGAAAACAAATTGTTAACTACTCTGGAAAACAAAAATAATTATGAAGTTCACTACAGAAATCTTAAACCAATACCTCTCTCTAGGAGTGAAGGTAAAAAAGTTCACAGAGTTTCAAAATTTAAACACTCTGATTGGTTGAAGAAATATATAGATGTGAATACAGAAATGGGGTTGCGATCTAAGTATGATTTAGAAAAGGATTTCTATAAATTGATGAATAATTCTATGTTTGGTAAGACAATGGAAAATATAAGAAACAAAGTGGATATAAAATTAGTATCAGATGGAGAAAAGTGTGATAAATTATAGCAAAGCAAAACTTAAAAGGAAGAACTATATTTAATGAAAATTTTGTTGCCATTCATATGAATAAGTCAAAAATCACATTTAATAAACCTATTATGTTGGAATGAGTATACTTGATTTACATAAAGAATTGATGTATGATTTTCATTATATAATGATGAAACCAAATTATGGGAAAATATTGAGTTGTGTTATCAGGATACAGACCATTATATCTACAGTATACAAACTGAAGATTTTTATGAAGACATGATATCGATGATTTATTACTTTGATATGAGGGATAATTCAGCAGATAATATTTATGGAATTCCACAAGTAAACAAGAAAGTTTTAGAAAAATGAAAGATGAATGCAATTAAAAACTAATAGAATAATACTGCATTCCAAGAGCAAAAAGGTATGCTTATAAAGTTGGTGATAAAATACAGAAAAAATTTAAAGGAGTTAACAAATGTGTTGTTAAAAACAGAATAATCTTGGAAGATTAGAGAGATTGCTTGTTGAACAAAAGAGAACATTACAGAAAAATCAATATGATTTGAAGTGAAAGACATAAAATTTAAACAGTTGAAATAAATGAGAAAGCATTGAGTCCACATCATGATAAAAAAAATATGTTATGGAAAATAAAATACAGTGCCATATGGACATTACGAATTATAAAAATCTAAATAAATTTTTTTCTATATAAAGGGATACGCTAATCAAGAAGCACAACAATGTAATTGTCTTGAAAGCAATTAAAAATAAGTGAACTAGAGGTAAATATCTTATGTAATGTTAATGGATGTAAATATTTAAACACTAGATATGGACAAGAAACTTGTATAGATCTTAATAATGATTTTAAAATTATTTTACAAGATAGATATTCTAAATTTAATTACTGAATTGTATCTTCAATTTTTTGAAGATGGACAGACGAAATTCAGAGATAAAGGAATGAAGAAACTTAAAAATAAGAATAATGAATTTCATGATCTGGAATTCACTATATGAAATTTTTAAAGATTTTATTTTTCCTGTTATGTTTTATATTCTTTAAATGGGCAACACCAACAGCTAAAGCACTGTGCTAATTGCATGGAATATAAAAATATTAATGAATTTCATAAAGGTAAGTATCGAAAAGATGGATTATGTAATACATGTAAAGAATGTGTATTTAATTACCAGTCAGTTACAGTTGCATGTGGTAAAATTGTAAATAATACTTATCTCAAAAAACATTTACAAACTGTTGTTCATAAAAATCTTATGGTTAATAAAAGAGAAAGTCATAATTTTCATTCATTTTATTTATTTTCTTACGTTCACCTCTTATAAAAATGATATTAAATTTATTTTCTTACCTTCACCTTTTATAAACAATATATTAAATTTATTTTCTAACATTCACCTTTATATGAAATAATTATTTTAGAATATGAAAATGTATATGAGAGTAGGAAGATTTGGGGTTTTTTGGATAACAAGCTCAGTTTTTGGCGAAACCCAGTGGGTGAGCGATAATGTGGATATAGTGAGCCAGAACTCCCCCCCGCCCCCCCCCCAAAAAAAATCTCTCTACTCCCTTCTGTAGAACAAATACTTTTCCAATCTTAGCTGTATGGTTCCAGGTAGTTATGCCTTAGGACAGTACTAAGAAAAAATATGTAAAGTATGCTAGCAATATCGTCTGTAGAATAACACAATGAGATATCAGGCAGGCACAACCTAGGTTCTTCATTAATTTATCTACGTGCAGGCGTCACCTCATTTGGTCATCCACTTGACGAGCAGTTTCACAGAGGGACCGTTCATTTAGTGTGTGGTCATTGATTTCCACTTCCAACATGAGTAAATAATTTTCATTTCTCTGGATCTGCTTAATAAAAGTTAAGATTTTTGCTGTGTATCACTTGTATGTATGTTCCAGTATTCTTCTGCTTGAGTATGGTGTGTTATTAACAAACATCACAATTTTTGAAGAAGGTCGTTTGCCAAGTAATTACATAGTATACCGCCTGTATTTGTAGTGTTAATGAGAAGGACAGAAGGGGAACGTCTGCCCTACAGGAGGAATGTTTCAGTGCTGTGCAGGTGTTCCTAACCGTAATCCTTTTGCACCTACTATGCATATGTATAAGCTAAAATAAAACCTACCTCATAATGTGTTTTGCAGAGGTAAATGTCCAGACGCAGATAAGACTAGTACGTAAATCATCACAGAAATAAAAGGGGCAGTATAATTGTAATTTATTCTAGTACTGAGCTGTCAAGCTTTTATGGTTGTATAATTTATTCAACAATCACCTTGAATACAGAGTCTTGTACTTACTCGTTACAGTTCCATGAATCTCTAAGAGCAGCCGCCTCGCAGTAGTATAAATAAACAACTAAACACTGTCAATGACAGCGACTGCTTTCATAAAAGCAAACTTTTTCGCAATGGTCACAAAGATTGCAGCGACGAAGACACTTATTAAGTACAGAAACACCGCATGTTTCAAGTAACAATTTCGGGAACAGTTACTACTGTCTGTTGACACAGTAAGCATATATGGTAGTTAACGAAAGACCGGTAGGATCTACAAGAGTAAAAGTCGTAACAGGCTTGAGGTGAGAGAGACTTCCAGTTTATTAGAACTAAACACAAACAAAACGACTGCATAATCGTATCCAGTACAAATTGTCACTATGCAACGGCTGTGCACTGATTTGAGACTTTCTGGTCGACTGAACTCCAGTACTTTACTGGAACTCTAACATGAATCACTTGCCTTCCGCGAGCAAATACTTTACCATTTGCCTGAGAACTCGTTTTAGCGTAATGTGTAGAAGACCAAGTTGACTCTTCTTTACATGTGTATCTGCACACCCAGCTAACGGTGTATGGCCGAGAGCATTTCGTATACTACTATTATTACCTTCCTACCCCCTCCCCCCCCCCCTCCCCACTCCTCTTCAATTTTTCTTTCATTCCTGAAGGAAGCACGAAAACAACGGTTTGGTAAGCACCGTATTGGCTTTAATTTCTCCGACTTTTTCGTCTTAATAATTTCACCAAGTGTTCGTGTGTGATCTTCTTGGCTTGTAAACTATCGGAATTTTAACAGTAAAGCCATTCGTTACGCACAAAGCTGTTCTTGCAGCGTCTGCCGATTTGACCACCTCAGCGACGCTCTCCGCTTTTAATGACATAAGCTGGATGAACGGTTACACTTGTCTCTGTTATTTTTCTGTTAAACGTAACTGATTTGAGGATCAAGACAGGGAAGCAGTATTGAGAATGGGACTAACAAGGGTTTAAGTTACTTTTAACGTATCACTCCTGGTCTCGCCGGGGGATCTACCTCTTGGGCGTTAGGGGCACAAGATCAGCAAGCTCGCAGCGTCCGATGGATGCAGGTTTGTCGAGTCTCGAGCTGATGGTTTTGTTTTTCCATTGTTCCGTCTTAAACGGTCTATTACTGGAAACTACCAGGAGGACAAGGTGCTTGTGACTTTGTCACGAAGGAAGGCTGGAGTGCTACGAATATTTTAATTCCTCGCCACGATATTGAGGCAACGTTAGGTATCTACAGGTGGTTTTATTTTATTTTATTTTAAGCTGTCAGTGAGATGAACAAGGGATAACAACCGAGGAACAGCAGGGCGCACATTTGGTGACACGTAGTGTAAGGTAACGATATCTGCGGAAACCTCTGAAACTTTGTTCATATAATATAATAGCTAAACTAGCCCTGAATTCAAATCCCAGAGTATGTAGCAGTTTGGCTAGAAGAAATCACCATTGAGAAAACGAAATTATTGAAAGAGTATTGCTTCCATCGTGAAATCATGCGAAACCATATGCAGTAATAAGTGAAAATCATCACATACGATGTAGGTACTCTACCCAGTGGCGTCAGCCGAAAAGATATTCCCCTGGTAGTGACGCCAAGCCTGGAGAGAGTTGGCGCCGGACATTAATAGGGTACAGACTGGTGCTAAACGTATTATCGCTCTTCTTCTGTGTGTTAATTTTTTTAAATATTGGTTGTAGGGAATCAGGTAAGCAAATGAGAGAAAGTGCGATTATATTGATGGTGGGAGCAATCGAAATCGGTGAAGCCTGTATTGGCGGCCCATCTTTAGCACAATAATGCGTGACGTGAAACAGACTTAAGAATTTCAGTGTCTGTATTGACTTCGAGAAAGGATAACTCTTCAGAATAATATCGGATTTCGTGGGGATAAAATCTAAATGATTGCAGGTTCTAAGCTTGATCGTGCCATTTGCACTTTAAGCCGCGATGACGACGGCCTATTGATTGCATCCTAGCATTATGGCGACCGACATAGAACAATCAATTTCCAGAAAATGTTCTAGAAATACAGATTTGGGTAAAGAGGGAACCTAATGACAAACGATTGGGGTAAACATTCATAATATCGTAATTTAAGTCACTTTTACATCTTAAAATCACACAATCTTTCCCATTTCATCATTCCAGACGGAACGCTGTCAAGAGAGAGAAGAAAACGCAATCTTGAGGCACCAGCATTTATCTTTAAAACGATCCCCTAATGAAAATACAGTCAGATGACATACATAAGATTCATGCTCTCTTTGAGATCGGGAAGAGTGAAGATGACAATAAAATATAGGGTTACAAATGTGAGCGTTCACGTAGGCGAGTGAGATCACAATAAATGAAGATATAGTAAGATAATTAATGGTTTTTAGGTAGAATACTGAGAGCGGAAAATAGTGCTGAATACTGAATGTAAAAGTCTCGAAATAGATTATTTTTGACAGGGTACAACGTAGGTAAGACATGTGATGCAATAAGTGATAAAAGTGTTTGGTGTCAGTTGGTGCCGCAGTGTAGGAGTGGAAATAATAGGTGATAATCCAAAAAGAATGGCTGCATGTCGCGCTTATTTTTGTAAATCATTTGCCTACATATTTGCCTCAAAAAAGGAAAGACGCACTCTATAGCAGTTCAACCTCTTATTAAGATAAGCAAGCACCTATTTTTAGTATAGGAATTGTAGCATAGTTGTTAAAACGAAGAAGCCACCTCTTCAAGATAAAGATCTGGGAATGACAGTGTTGTTCATAAGTCGCAGACTGGTTAAATAAATTTCTTTTCAGTCAAATTCCATCCGTAAAGGTAGTCAGATTAAAAAGTATTGACAGAGAAATTCCGTTGCACATAAACACTAATATTTTTTAGCCAGCTACAAGTAGACATACTGTACTTGACTTTCCATAGCGGGATATACAGGTAAAACGAAAGGAGAAGTTATACTTGGCGACTCATGCCAGGATGAGGTAGCACACACGTTTTACTAGACGACATGTGCCAGTATCATGTGGTGCGTGGTCACTTAATGGTGCGATTTTGTACAATGGCCGCTTCTTGGGACAGGAAGGGACTTCGAAGCTAAATTCAAGCTCAGGTCAGGACACAGGCCACGTGCAAAATCGACCTTAGTAGCAAACTTAAATGAGACAAATTCTTCTGTCATACCAGGGGGATGAGTATGCCTGTGACATCCATTGAATGGAAATACTGAGAAACCACACATGTCCAAGGAAAAATAAACTGAAATTTTCAGGAGATATGAAAAACATCCAGGTCTGAAAATTATGATGGAATTCCAGTTTTCTTCTCATTTTTCTCGAAACTGAATGTCGAATGGAAGAATGCCAATGCACAGTAGACAATCGGGATATGTTTTCTTCACATAAATTAAAATTTATTTAGTAAACATGTGGTATTCCTCAATGTTTTGTAATAATTAAGCGTAAATCATGACCTAACTCGTACTTTATTGCTAGTATGGACAAAAATCAAACAAATTATACATATTTTCCAACTCTTTGGAAATGTACTGGTTCATTTTTTGACACAAGTGGGCGAATTGTATATATCAGTGTAGAAGTTCTGGATGATTTCTTCTTAAAGTAGGAAGGGTAGAAATCGCCTGAGGTCATGCATTTTCTTTTCTGTTATAGGCTCGTATCGATTATTCTCCCTCCTAAAAACAGCGCTGAAAACATAAAATTTTGAGAATGCCCATATATTTTGTACCTGTAGGTGTTTCTCTTCGGTTTATGTGATACAAGGGCCGCTTAACAACACAGGAAATGTCAGAACATGTGGGGTTTCCCTACATCATCATGGGCCTAAATGTTTAAGTGCAAAATCATAAGTAACTCCGTTTTGTCAAAAATAGACATATGGGGTTTCTCAACATTTGATTCAAATGCTTTGGCTATCTGGGACGGACCAGTGGAGCAGATTTTCTAAGTCATCAGCTGGAGGTCGGTAGTTTTAGGGGCGACACAATACCCCACTTATAGACGTAAATTATTAGAGAGAAGACGTCTCCTGCTGCCGTCCCCATGAAGAACGGGCCTCTGGTACAGGCGCTGGATCCGTACGCTACCGAGGTCTTTGCCGCAGCAACAAACCACTTTGCAGTATGCAGATAAACCCTCCGTGCGTAGCAAAACACTGGCACAGTTATTTACCTGATTTCTCGTACGCTCATCGGCCTTCTGTGTTATTTTTAACGTTTTAGCTTGTACATTGAAATGCATTAAGAGTATATGCAGCTCTTATCGGGATCCCATTGCTCATAAATTCTTTGCGTGATCATCCCAAATAATAGATTCTGTGTTGCTAACCCTCTCGTTTGCAGTTCTGGAATAGATCCACTGGCACTATGTTGCTCTTATACCCTGTAAGTATAATCGAACAGTGACCCTTGAACCAGAACATTTCTATTTCTATTAATGTGCGTGATTATCTCTGACAGATGAATCGTTCACTATGATTAATCTGGCGCCCATATTTTATTCAGATACTTCACACAACCACAGTTGATCGAAGTAGTCAATGGAGCACGGCCAGTTTGAACTCAGACAGAGACCAACAGAGCGGTATTACGACGAAATATTGTAAATAAACTTGCGGAAAGTCCTAGCAGAAGCAATACTTTCCAGAACAGTGTTATTAGTGGAAAAGGAAAATCCACGTGAAAGCGCATTCAGCAATGAAGCACGCAGAAGATATGGTCGAATGTCAGTGTAACTTCTTTTACGTACACACTATGGTCGAGTATGAAAACGATTAGTGTTGTAATTCTCTGCGACAGGTTGAACGGCCACCAGAGTGCGTTAGTGTTGATCGTGTTTAGTGTTGTTACCACGCCTGGTGGGGCTTATAACGGGCTGGAGAGCTTCAGATGTTGACTGGTCACTGAAGGACACGGAGATGCCACATACTCACTCATGTGAGAGAGCGTAACCAGCACATGCCAGTGTTGTGGGTCTCCATTCGGCCGGCTGGTCGAATAACGAAGTATCCAGATTTGTGTGACATTGGGATATGACAGTGGCCCGATGTTGGACTTCATGGGATCTCTAGAGCAGGCATGCTAGTCGTCAAGGTTCCAGTTGACATCAGAAGCGAAAATCGCAGTATTGTGCATCACGTTAGCAGGGAACCGATGGTGGGGGAGGAGGGGGGGGGGGTCCCAGTTGAAACCTGTAGTGTTGCACATACAGTAATTGTTACTTATTAAATTATGAAACTTTTAATGGGAATCTCATATGATGAGACTTACGATATGTTTCTTGCCTTTAGTAATGAGTGGCTCTATCATGAACAACTATCATCTATGACAGCTGTTAACCCGTAACTTTTGAAACTTTAATTTGTCGTGTCGTGTAAAATGTAACCAAGTGACACCTTCGCCAACCGCCGATATTTCGATATTTTGACAGGTGTAAACCCTGTTATTTTCAAGGCACCAATGCGTTTGTGTCTTAAAAATGACAGGGTGTTGTGGCGAAACAAGCGCTGTATCAACTGAGAGACACAGGGGCGAGCGAGTGTGCCGGGACTCACCGCAGTTCACTGCCAGTAGCGCCACTTCACCACAACGCGTCTGTGCGTAGCACACGAGTATTGCACCGTAATTTAAGATTGGAAATAAAAGCTAAAGTTGCTTTTCCAAACTTTGTCAGCATGTACTTTAGTATATAAATGTTTAAACTGTCAAATCTCAGCTTTATCAGATGAATATTTTTCCCTAAATACATCGTTAAAAAATAAGTGGCGCTAAATAATGCAGGTAGGAACCCAAAAACTGGTCATAATGTGCCGATGTATGTCAAAAGTTACCGGTACAAGTTTCAACATAATTAAAGCAATATTTTGGTCAGAATTCACATTTTTAAGAAACATTGAAGGCGCTAAATATTAGACTTAGAAATATGAGAATTTGTATGAAGCCTCAGTTTAGTATAAAAACATTAATTATGCAACCCCACTCAGCTACCTCTTATAGGTTTCGAGTAATTCACCGTAAACTAAATTTGGGACAAAAGCGTCCTTATTTGTAGTAGATTAAGTATCTGTTATATTAATGCTAGAAAGTTGTGTTACAGTACGTGATAAAAACCTTTTAAATAATAGAGCTATAACAAGTTTCAAGGCCTGGATGTAAATAATAACAAATACAGGGTCTCTTAAAGTTGTAGTTAATAGGTCATGCTCTACTGTCAGTTCTGTTCTAAAACTTCTAGACGGCAAAGTTTATATGTAGGCGAGCTAAACCTTTTTCCGTGATTTCAACCAGCTTAACTACATTCGAACAAAAATTAAGAAAATTCTAAATTAATACACAACCGTGTTATAAAATATTATGTGTCCGAGAAAGCGGCCGTTTAGAAGCTGCTACCATGGGCATAGAGCGGATAACAGCAGATGTTCTCTTGGCCGTCCACTGTGCCCATATATGAATGCAGCCCGAGAAGCAAGACTTTGTCACTCCGCACCCAGACACTGTAAGATCCATGTACACGAGGCCTCGGATGACGTCACAGCCAGACCGCAACTTAACTCTTGTTTTAGGTACAAATAGGAAGTGAAGTTACAAGGACTTACACCGTCATGGATTGCTTAGATTTCGCAGAAGTAACTGTTAGTGTGCCACCCATAACGTTAGCAAATCCGCGTGACAAGTAGTGATAATTATTTCCCACTTTTGAGGAGAGCAATTATTTTGATTACCAGAAGTCAGAGCGAAAGACAATTTAATAGGAACTTACCGTAGAGGTCGCCTCTGCTGTTTAGGATAGAGAGGTTTATTATTAGTATTAACATAATGAATATTGCAATGTTGTGCGTGTGGAACTTCACCAAATATATCTATCAATTAGAGCTCAAAATCTGCATTTATAATCATAGTCCAGAACCCGCAGAATAAAACAGAGAACAGAATAATTTCTTTCGGTGGGCTGGACAAGAATGTGGACTTGAAGACTGGGAACTACGGTCAGTATGTTCTCCATCGCTTTCTAGCTGACCACAGAAATAGTTTCCGGGCTCTATCAAAATATGACGGATAATATTCTAATATTTCCTCCTATTATCTGTGACTGATCATCATTAATATTAGTAACCCGCCGCACCACAATGTCTTCTTGACGAAATGTCGGCGGTTGTCGAAGACGTCAACCGGCTGTATTTCCGTAAGTTATTTGAACAGTCCGTAACTTGTCTTTCAGCGATTAAGGTTTTTCAATGTGAAATTTCGTAAACTAAGCGCTTGTCGTTAACAGCTATTGTTTCTACCTTGGAATTTATACAGAATTGGGCAGATGCTGTGCACCAACATTGGAAAATCCGAATCTGCTCTGCTCTGCAACAGCACGTGATATGTAATAGTCTGCATCAGCATTTGGAATAAATCACGCCGTTGCTTGTGGATTTGAAATAAATTACGTTGCTCAACAGTGCAGAATAATTTCCTAATCAAGAATCTCATGTCCAAAGAATAACTTGAAACAATATTATGCTGTCCTAAGCAAATTACACATTTTTTTTATATTAAGGGTTAAAAAATCTCGAAGTCAAGATCGCAAACAAATCATATTGTGATTACCACTTTCATCTACATGCTAGCAATCTTCAGATCATAAAAACAGTCTTCTTTAGTGTAACTCCCATGATGGCTTAACAAACCGTCATAAAATTTTTGACTGACAACATTCTCAGAGAATAATTTAACGTGTCGTTCACATACGATCAATTAGAACGAATATCATAAAACTTAGACATCACACTGTTAAAGCCTGATAACTGACGCGTAAGTTTTGACGATGTAGTGTTTCAGTTTTATGATCTAAGTTCTAATTCATTGTATACAAACGATATGTCGAATTATTCCACTTTCCACCTATGCATTCTGTATGAATGTTGTCGTCACTCAGTATACATATACAGTGTGTCTCACCTAACTCTGCCACCTCAAATATCTCTGGAACAACAATAGATATTAAAAAATGGTTTTCACTAGCATGTATGTACGGCAGGGGCTTAGGAACCAAATTTTAAAACGTAAACAAATATTATTTTCAACACAAACTTGTGTATTTTTAAATGGACAACCCCTATTATTTCATACGCAATAAATAGCATTAAAAATCACAAAAGTAATGGCGTTGGTTGCATAGCAATACGTCAATTTCATCCCGAGAAATTGCGAATCGAAGTTGACGCTTGAAATAAATGAAGCGCACAGCTAGCGCACGTCCTGAGACTCAAGCGTGCACCTCACGCTGCCTTTGTCAGGGGCTCACACAATGGGAAGGTATGCACAATTCACAGAAATAAACAAGTAACACGACCAGCTCAAAGCTACATTTTTCAAATTGTAAATGTATGTTTATTGTAGCGAAATCACAACTAGAATTACAACAGAGTTAACAAACTTGAATTCACTTTGCTGAACACGTTTGCTAGTGCCCTGTCGCCCATAGAAACTGTATTGTTGTGCATTACATACAGCATAGAAAATACACCCCACATCTTGACCAATGAAACTGTGTCACGTCAACATATGTTCGAAGTGCCCTCCGTTTGCATCGATACACGTTTGCAAACGGATAACGATAGAGTGATGCACAGATTGTAGAGTTCCTACAGGTATTGCCGCACACGCAGCAATAAGATGTTGCATATCCTCTACTGTCGATGGGAGTTCTTGATACACTCTGTCTCTCACTGCGCCCCAGAAAAAGAAGTCTAATGGCGTCAAGTCTTGGGACCGTGGTGGCCATCGCACAGTACCTCCCCGCCCCATCCACCTATTTGGAAATGTCGCATCTAAAACGTCTCAAAAATGTTCAAATGTGTGTGAAATCTTATGGGACTTAACTGCTAAGGTCATCAGTCCCTAAGCTTACGCACTACTTAACCTAAACTATCCTAAGGACAAACACACACACCAGTGCCCGAGAGAGGACTCGAACCTCCGCCGGGACCAGCCGCACAGTCCATGACTGCAGCGACTTAAACCGCTCGGCTAATCCCGCGCGGCCTAGAACGTCTCTGGCAACTTTTGCATTGTGTGCGGGACATCCATCATGTTGGAACCACATTGATAGACGAGTTTCCAATCCCAGATCCTCCATGAAGAGCGCTAGTGTGTATTGAGGAAATGATGCATATCGCCGTCCATTCAATGTTGCACGGTAAAAACAGCGACCTACAATACAGTTAGCAATGATACCAAACCAAACATTGACACTCCACTATCGCTGATGAGCAACTTGGCGAATACAGTGGGGATTTTGCACGGACCAGTAGTGCATGTTCCGCAGATTCTACATCTACATCTACATTTATACTCCACAAGCCACCCAACGGTGTGTGGCGGAGGGCACTTTACGTGCCACTGTCATTACCTCCCTTTCCTGTTCCAGTCGCGTATGGTTCGCGGGAAGAACGACTGCCGGAAAGCCTCCGTACGCGCTCGAATCTCTCTAATTTTACATTCGTGATCTCCTCGGGGGGTATAAGTAGGGGGAAGCAATATATTCGATACCTCATCCAGAAACGCACCCTCTCGAAACATGGACAGCAAGCTACACCGCGATGCAGAGCGCCTCTCTTGCAGAGTCTGCCACTTGAGTTTGCTAAACATCTCCGTAACGCTATCACGCTTACCAAATAACCCTGTGACGAAACGCGCCGCTCTTCTTTGGATCTTTTCTATCTCCTCCGCCAACCCGACCTGGTACGGATCCCACACTGATTAGCAATACTCAAGTATAGGTCGAACGAGTGTTTTGTAATCCACCTCCTTTGTTGATAGACTACATTTTCTAAGGACTCTCCCAATGAATCTCAACCTGGTACCCGCCTTACCAACAATTAATTTTGTATGATCATTCCACTTCAAATCGTTCCGCACGCACAGTCCCAGATATTCACGTTACCGTGATTTGTAAATGAAGCCTAGTCCGTAAACAATGTATTGCTTAGGAATACTGGATTACCTTGCAACTGCTGAAGTGCAAAACGACAGAATACTATGCGGGATTCAAAGTCATTCCCTTACAGTTCTTGGTTCAGTGAGATACGGAGCGGATGAAACCGATGCCGATGCAAGATTGTGCACACACTACTGTTGCTTATTCCTCCACCTCGTACAATTTCTCGTACACCCACCTGAGGATTGTGTGCTACAGTAGCCAGAACAGCAATTTCGTTCCCGTTACCAGTCCTGGCGTTGTACCGGGTGATCAAAAAGTCAGTATAAATTTGAAAACTGAATAAATCACGAAATAAAGTAGATAGAGAAGTACAAATTGACACACATGGTTGGAATAACATGAGGTTTTATTAGAACCAATAAAATACAAACGTTCACAAAATGTCCGACAGATGGCGCTTCATCTGATCAGAATAGCAATAATTAGCATAACGAAGTAAGACAAAGCAAAGACGATGTTCTTTACAAGAAATGCTCAATATGTCCACCATCATTCCTCAACAATAGCTGTAGTCGAGGAATAATGTTGTGAACAGCACTGTAAAGCATGTCCGGAGTTATGGTGAGGCATTGGCGTCGGATGTTGTCTTTCAGCATCCCTAGAGATGTCGGTTGATTACGAGACACTTGCGACTTCAGGTAAACCCAAGCGAACAATCGCACGGACTGAGGTCTGGGACCTGGGAGGCCAAGCATGATGAAAGTGGTGGCTGAGCACACGATCATCACCAAACGACGCGCGCAAGAGATCTTTCACTCGTCTAGCAATACTTTGTTTTTTTGGTTCTAATAAAACCCTATGTCATTCCAAGCAAGTGTGTCAATTTTTACCTCCCTATCTACATTATTCCGTGGTTTATTAAGTTTTAAAATTTATTCTGACTTTTTGATCACCCGGCACGTCGACGTTTTGTGGAAGCCCAGCTTCCTGTTTCCGTTATTGTCTTGCAGATGTTGCCAATGGTTCGACGTGACGGACACCGGCGATCTGGGTAACGTTCAGCATACAGTGTCACATCTGCTGTTGCATTTCTGTGACATTCGCCATAAATTAAAATAATATCTTGTTTTTTTCAATATTGAAGGCCGCCATATCGACTAGATGACGGCAAATATAACAAGTCACAAGAAAACAGGTTTTAATGTGGCTACGTATGTCAGTTACCTTACAGTATGAGAGCGTTTCAGCAGACCAGATTAGGAGACACTTGTACACTGAAGGTAGAGCATGCCGTGGTGATATTGGTATGTTTACGGCAGTGCTACATGCGATGCATTACGTCAGAAACTGTGACGCCGTTATTATCCTTTACAAGCCACATATTTCAGAACTTATGAGGTTTAGAAACGAGAAATCAAGTGTGTTACCAGTAATTGTACATCAGTTGTAATTTCGCAGCAATAAACATTATGCGCAGGACATCCATCATTCTGATACCGCGTTATTTGACACATTATAAGAGGTGGATCCGTTCAAGTAAGGTACAGCTCAACAAGGGGCTACACTATTCCCCTTTAGGAGTGCCATCAATGAGATATGGGCCAGTGATGTGTTGTCATGCAATACCACACCATACATTAACACTCCACTGACGTAGTACGTCAATCACATTACGATTACCGGCAGCGTGAGGAGCATGCTTGAGTCTCAGGACGTGCGCTAGCTGTGTGCTTCATTGATTTCAAGCGTCAACTTCGCTTCGCAATTTCTGGGGATGTAATTGACGTATTGCGATGCAACCAACGCCATTATTTTTATGATTTTTCATGCTATTGATTGCATACGAAATAATAGGAAGTGTCCATTTAAAAAGACACGAGATTGTATTGAAAATAGTATTTGTTTACGTTTTTAAATTTCGCATAGTTTTTGGTTTCCTAAGCTAATGCCGTACGTTCATGTTAATGAAAACCGTTTTTGAATATCTATTGTTGTTCCAAAGATATTTGGGGTGGCAGAAAACAAAAATTCCACTGTTTAACCCAGCAAAATGAGGTAAAGCCCTGCAGTGCAGCTCTTTGCCCTATTTTAAATAAAAACGTTGTTGTATTGTAGCCGACTTACTCAACTGAATATTGAATTGAAATGTCTCGTAATTTTGAACATAGTGCTTAAAAACTTGTACAAAAAATACTTTCCTCTTCACGGAATGAGGACTAGTAGGGTAACCTGAAAGAGTTCCATCACTGAGGATAATAGGAGGGCTATCCACGAAGTACATTACGTTTTGGAATTAAAAATAAATAAATTATTGGAAATTTTTTTTATTATGTACAGATGAAAGCCACACTTAAATACTACTTTTCTACATAGTTGTCATTTAAATTAAGGGACTTATCGTAGCGATGGACGAGCTTGGAAATTCCTTCGTCGTAAAATTCGGCCGCCTGCGCCTTCAACCACGTAATGACTGTCTTTTGGGACAGAAAAGGTGTGATTTTTGTGGATTTCCTAGAAAGAGACACTACCATAAACTCTCAAAGGTATTGCCAAACTCTGCACAACCTCAGAAGAGCAATACAAAACATGCGCAGGGGAAAGTTGGGGTCAAAGATCTTGCTGATTCACGACAACGACCGGGCCCACACGGCAAATGCCACTCGTGAAGTTCTCGAATCTTTTAAGTGGGAATTCTTTCCTCATCCGCCGTACAGTCCCGACCTGGCACCGAGCGACTTCCACTTATTCCCAGCAATGAAGAAGTGGTTGGCTATGCAGCGTTTTGATGACGACGCACAGCTTCAAGAAGAGGTAACCACGTGGTTGAAAGCGCAGGCGGCCCAATTTTACGACGAAGGAATTTCCAAGCTCGTCCATCGCTACGATAAGTGCCTTAATTTAAATGGCAACTATGTAGGAAAGTCGTATTTAAGTGTGGCTTTCATCTGTATATAATAAAAAAATTTCCAATACTTTATTTATTTTTAATTCCAAAGCGTAATGTACTTTGTGGATAGCCCTCGAATATCTACGTAACTTGTAATAGTGTGCTTTTTTAGCTGCTCTGATTCGCCCTTGAAGTCTCAGGATCTTCTTCATCATTATCATCATGATGTTCTTCTTCATCTTCTCCGGATGCTTCTTCGCCAATTTATAAGTTCTTATTGATATTTGAGATACTGTTGTGCTGTGAGAAGTCCGAAGAATAATGAGCTGGTTGTTTGGCCCGTTTTCTTCCTTCATTTGGCACTGGTGTAGTGAAATCTCGCTAATCTTCAAGTTTTGTAGTCCTGTCTTCCTAAGTTGCGTGTAAATGACGGAATATTGATAATTTTTACGCGTATGGCACTAAAATTGTGCTTTATTCAGTTGCTGTCAGACGGTCCAGAAGTAAAAATTATCAATATACCGTAAATCTCGCTTAGTTCGTTTTGTACCTCTTGCATGCTCTTTTCTTTCTTTGGCACGTCTTTCTTTCTCCGTAGCGAGTTTTTCTTTTCCCATACACTTCTCTTCCACTCGTTCATTATCGATGTCTACGTTAGTAGCACTGAGTTCAGCGCATTGCCAGGAAGTTTCCCTAAATCTTTACCTTAGATAGAGGAATTTTAACTTCAGGTGAGATAATCTCATGCTGTTTGAGTTGAAAATGTCGTCACATTGACGGAACTGCGGGGGATTTAGCCAAAAACACCTTCGAAGATTTGCCCCGTCTCGCCATTTTCTGACAAATATTCCACTGTTGATTTTGGGGACCAACTGGAACAATTGTTTTCACACGAAAGAAGAGCTAAAATGCGGTAGTATAGACGAGTAATTTGTTGATTCTACTTTTCAACCCCTATATTACACAAAATTCAAGTAAAACATCAAAAAGGTTAGATCTAAGTAGTTTAAAACAGACTTACCTCATTTTCACACCTCTGTAGTGACCGTTCAGGTATGAACTTCCTTGGAACAATAAGTTACAGAAAGACAAACCTGGCATCTGGTGGTCAACTCCTGAATCGATTGCACTCAGTTCTAAAGCTAGGACGGGTTTTTACTCCCTGCGATGCTGTACCCCCACCTATCCCTAAAAAAAAAAAAAAAAAAAAAAAAAAAAACCAGATTGCTTATTGCTTGTCTCCAACGTTGGATTGTCAACTAATATAATACATTACAGAATATTGGAGATCGGCGCACACGTAAGAGTATCCATGAACGGCGGACAGTCATGAACACACGGCATCCAGAGAACAAGCGTCATTAAGCCCCGCTGACGGTTTAGCCTACCGCTAACTTGGCCTGAAAGACCTCCAACGTCAGCTAATACCAACTTAACCCTGGTTGCTATAGAGGTCTACTCTACTCGAGTGTTCAGTTACAAGGCTCTTTGGTTTAGCTAGCAGACGATAGTTGACACCGTAGTGCCAAAGATGTAAACTTAACTAAGTCTGCACCAGCCTTTCATTATCCGTGGATAATGCGCCGTTTTTCTTCAGGTTTTTCTGCATTTGTTACGTTACGACTTTTTTACTTTAACCAGCCGACAGACCTCTGACATCCCTTGTGCTACGTCCGAAGTTACTTTCTCATCTAACAAGACGTGCTAAGTTTGGTCTGCTAGGAAGCTCTGAATCCATTCGCAGTATTGGTCGCATGTTCTGTAAGCTCCTATTTGTTGACTAGTCAGCTGCGAGGAACTGCATGGAAGGCCACTCATAATTAAAGGAAAATTACATCTGCCAAAGCTTCGTTACGAGCTCTGCCTTCTGGAGCTCATGGCCGAGAAGTACCAGCACAAGTGTGCTCGTACCGAAATCCATTGATCGCTACAGTACATTTTTTTCGTTTTTGAAACAAGCCATAATACAAGCGGTATTCAGTAAGAAATGATCACATTTTTTCTCGGCAAATTTCGATAGAAAAAATGTAGAATTTTTGTGGAACTTCGTAGTATATTACCGCTTCAGCCCCCATAGTTTCATGAAATTTCGGAAGCTGGTGGAGCTATACAAAAAAATAGTTTCTGTGGTGGAGGTGCGTTCGAAGTAGGGAGCTGTCACTGAGATTCGTTTGGCGGGAAACCAGAGCATCGCAAATATTCACGAGCGCTTTGCAGAATATCTGTAGAGACCTGGCTGTGAACAAAAGCACTGTGAGTCGTTGGGTGAGGCGTCTGTCATCATCGCAACAAGGTCGCGCAAACCTGTCGGGTCTCCCACGTGCCAGCCAGCCGCACGCAGCTGTGACTCCAGCGACGTTGGGACGTGTGGACACTCTCATCAGAGGTGATCGACGGATCACAATGAAACACATCGCTTCTCAACTGGACATCTCTGTTGGTAACTAGACTCCTAACTAAGGAACATGCATATGGGATTGGTTTCCAAATATGTGAGTGGCTCGAAGACTTCCTAAGTAATAGAACCCAGTACGTTGTCCTCGATGGTGAGTGTTAATCTGAGGTGAGGGTATCATCTGGAGTGCCCCAGGGAAGTGTGGTAGGTCCGCTGTTGTTTTCTATCCACATAAATGGTCTTTTGGATAGGGTGGATAGCAATGTGCGACTGTTTGCTGATGATGCTGTGGTGTACGGGAAGGTGTCGTCATTGAGTGACTGTAGGAGGATACAAGATGAGTTGGATAGGATTTCTGATTGGTGTAAAGAATGGCAGCTAACTCTAAATATAGATAAATGTAAATTAATGCAGACGAATAGGAAAAAGAATCCTGTAATGTTTGAATACTCCATTAGTAGTGTAGCGCTTGACACAGTCACGTCAATTTAATATTTGGGCGTAACATTGCAGAGCGATATGAAGTGGGACAAGCATGTAATGGCAGTTGTGGGGAAGGCGGATAGTCGTCTTCGGTTCATTGGTAGAATTTTGGGAAGATGTGGTTCATCTGCAAAGGAGACCGCTTATAAAACACTAATATGACCTATTCTTGAGTAATTCTCGAGCGTTTGGGATCCCAATCAGGTCGGATTGAGGGAGGACATAAAAGCAATTCAGAGGCGGGCTGCTATATTTGTTACTGGTAGCTTTGATCATCACGCGAGTGTTACGGAAATGCTTCAGGAACTCGGGTGGGAGTCTCTGGAGGAAAGGAGGCGTTCTTTTCGGGAATCGCTACTGAGAAAATTTAGAGAACCAGCATTTGAGGCTGACTGCAGTATAATTTTACTGCCGCCAACTTACATTTCGCGGAAAGACCACAAAGATAAGAGAGATTAGGGCTCATACTGAGGCATATAGGCAGTCATTTTTCCCTCGTTCTGTTTGGGAGTGGAAAAGGGAGAGAAGATGCTAGTTGTGGTACGAGATACCCTCAGGCACGCACCGTATGGTGGATTGCAGAGTTTGTATGTAGATGTAGATGAGTTTGATGTTGTGGGGAGCCATATTATGGTATTGTGCTGGTTCAATCACTACTCGCAAAGGCCATGTTACAGCCAACGATTATGTGAACATTTTAGGTGATCATGTGCACCCCATGATTCGAATGTTGTTCCCCAAAAACGATGCCTCATTTCAGGACGATATTGCACCCATTCACACTGCCAGGACAGTAAAATCATATATGAGGAGCATGCAGTTGAACTTCAGCGTCCTCCCTGGCCAGTACAGTCCCCGGGCTAGAGCATTATCAAACCATTCTCGACGGTCTTTTAGATTTCCAGAAGGCTTTCGACACCGTTGGAAAAATGTGAAGTTATTCACATGACTACTAAAAGAAATCAGCTAAATTTCGATTACGCGATAAGTCACACAAATCTGAAGGCTGTAAATTCAACTAAATATTTGGGGATCACAATTACAAATAATCTAAATTGGAACGATCACATAGATAATATTGTGGGTAGAGCAAACCAAAGACTGCGATTCATTGGCAGAGCACTTGGAACGTGCAACCAGTCTACTAAAGAGACTGCTTACACAAAGCTTGTCTGCCCTATTCCAGAGTATTGCTGTGCGGTGTGGGATCCGCATCAGGTGGGACTGACGGATGTCATCGAAAAAGTACAAAGAAGGGCGGCTCGTTTTGTATTATGGCGCATGGGGGAGATAGTGTCACAGACACGATACAATTGGAGTGGCAATCATTAAAACAAAAGCGTTTTTCGTTGCGACGGAATCTTCTCATGAAATTTCAATCACCAGTTTTCTCCTTCGATTGCGAAAACATTCTGTTGGCACCCACCTACATAGGGAGAAATGATCATCACGATAAAATAAGAGAAATCAGGTCTCGCGCAGAAAAATTTAAGTGCTTGTTTTTCCCGTGTGCCGTTCGAGAGTGGAACGGTAGAGAGACAGCTTGAAGGTGGTTCATTGAACCCTCTGCCAGGCACTTTATTGTTAATAGCTGAGTAATCACGTGGATGTAGATGTAGTCCACTTCCACATCTTAACAAATATGTCACGTTCCATCTTGGTAGCTAGTCTGTACACAAGAATGAGCACTTGAGAATGGGTGCTGCAACTATCATAAAAAGAAGAGGCGTCTCCCCAACCCGGCCAAAACTGAGGCGTGTGCATTTCACGTGAATAACTAATGAATGACTGAATGTTACATTTTGCAGGAAGAGACAAGACTTCCATCCTAATTACCTCGGTGTTTTCCCAGACCGCTTATTAACACACAAAGACTCCCTTGTAAAAACTAGAAACAACACATTGTCGGAAAACTTGCTAATCACTAAGTACAAGAAAAAAGTCGAGGAAAGTATTACACAACCAAACTACGATATTAGTGAAGACTAGGTGAGCTGCTGGGCAACATTATCAACCGCTTAGACATCGCAAATTCACTCAAGAAATTGCGGTGACAAATCTCCCTACGAACCTGTGGACACGACTGAACAGACTAAGAACAGGTCATGCCAAGTCCAACACCATGAATCATAGATGAGGTTTATCAGTTTCCGTGACATAGACTGTGGGGAACCTGGACGAACGGATCATGTAGTGCAAGAGTGCCCAACGAGGAAGTATCGACAAAGATCTATCAGAGATGTGATGGATGCAACAGATTCTCCTATTACCAGCTTGATGGCATTGTAGTTGAGAAATCTAGTATAAAATGCTTCAGGTTTATTTCCATCAGAAACAGCGTGACATAGGACCGTATTAACGACATTCGCGATAGGTGGAAGGACACCATCGGCCGTCTGTTTTTAATCTGCTTATTGAAAATCGATTTCAGCTTTTGCATAGCTATCTTCAGTGCACTTTATCCTAGTCATGATGACTCATCGTAAATATAACAGCACATAGTACCGCTTACTTCAGAGTAATATCAAGTGCTATTATACACTCTAAGCCAAAGAAGATACAACGCCTCGCGAAGGAGTGATGCAAACTGAAAAATGAATAATTGCAAACTTTACCGGGCGATAGAGGAACTTTTGACGCTGTAATTCAGTTTTACCTCACAGCTGCCAGGGATAGTAAGCAGGAGAGATTTAGATACCAGGGCAGAATGTCTTTGCGAATTTCATTCCACGTACTCAGTTGGAGAGTAACTACACCTCGCGCACAAGTACGTAAACAATACAAGCAGTGTCGGATTTCAGCACTGAGCTTTGAGGACGTGTAGTTAGGCTCAAAGAAGATGGTCTGAGTAATGGGCGAATCGCTTGACATTTCAATAGGACCGATGGCACTATTCACAACGTTGGCAGGAATGCTGAACTATGGCTGAACACGGTGTCAAGAAGGAAGCGGTCGATCGAGAGACACGACAGAAAGTGAGGAACGACCAGTCGCCAGAGTGCCACTCATAGCGCCGGATTCGTCATTATCGTCGATCTGCCGTGCAACTGGTGCTACAGTGACCACAAAAAACATTAATATGTGGCTCACAGGTAGGAGGTTGGCCACACGGCGCCCCTTGCGCCCTCTACCATCAACCTCTTTACGCCAAAAAGTCCATTTGCAGTGCTATCGGGCATATTCGGCCTGGAATGTCGTTTATTGGAGTAGAATTCTCTTGTGATAATTCCCACTACGAAATGAGCTCCAATGACAAGCCAAGACGTGTCTGGAGACGCACCGAACAGTGGTGGGACACCAACCTGACTGTCGTCTGCGGCCAACACCCAGGAGAGATGTTCGGGGGTGACATTCCTTTTCATAGCACGACCCCTTTGGTCGTCATACGCGCCACCCTTACAGCACAACGGTACATCTACATCTACAGGTACATCCATACTCCATTAGCCACCCGACAGTGTGTGGCGGAGGGTACCTTGAGTACCTCCATCGGTTCTCCCCTCTATTCCAGTCTCGTATTGTTCGTGGAAAGAAAGATTGTTGGTATGCCTCTGTGTGGGCTCTAATCTCTCTGATTTTATCCTCATGGTCTCTTCGCGAGACATAAGTAGGAGGGAGCAGTATACTGCTTGACTCCTCGGTGAAGGTATGTTCTCGAAACTCCAACAAAAGCCCGTACCGAGCTACTGAGCCTCTCTCTTGCAGAGTCTTTCATTGGAGTTTATCTATCATCTCCGTAACGCTTTCGCGATTACTAAATGATCCTGTAACGAAGCGCGCTGCTCTCCGTTGGATCTTCTCTATCTCTTTTATCAACCCTATCTGGTAAGGATCCCACACCGGTGAGTGGTATTCAAAAAGTGGGCGAACAAGTGTACTGTAACCTACTTCCTTAGTTTTCGGACTGCATTTCCTTAGGATTCTTCCAATGAATCTCAGTCTGGCATCTGCTTTACCGACGATTAATTTTATGTGGTCATTCCATTTTAAGTCACTTCTAATGCCTACTCCCAGATAATTTATGGAATTAACTGCTTCCAGTAGCTGACCTGTTATATTGTAGCTAAATGATAAAGGATCTTTGTTTCTATGTATTCGCAGCACATTACACTTGTCTACATTGAGATTCAATTGCCATTCCCTGTACCATGCGTCAATTCGTTGCAGATCCTCATGCATTTCAGTACAATCTTCCATTGTTACAACCTCTCGATATACTACAGCATCATCCGCAAAAAGCCTCAGTGAACTTCCGATGTTATCCACAAGGTCATTTATATATATTGTGAATAGGAACGGTCCTACGACACTCCCCTGCGGCACACCTGAAATCACTCTTACTTCGGAAGACTTCTCCCTATTGAGAATGACATGCTGCGTTCTGTTATCTAGGAACTCTTCAATCCAATCACACAATTGGTCTGATAATAATAATACGTGTGACGAGGGCCTCCCGTAGGATAGACCGCTCGTCTGGTGCAAAGTCTTTCGATATGACGCCACTTCGGCGACTTGCGCGTCGATGGGGATGAAGTGATGATGATTAGGACAACATAATACCCAGTCCCTGAGCGGAGAAAAATCTCCGACCCAGCAGGGAATCGAGCCCGGGCCCTTAGGATTGACAGTCTGTCGCACTGACCACTTTTTTTTCCCTTTTGTTCGTTATTGATCGTTGTGTTTGGTCGTTGCGGACGTCGCAAGACATCCTGTTCAAGTTCGGCGGTTGAAACTTCCACTCAGTATTCTATTACAGAGGCCAACCGGCTCTCTGACCGAACACGCTGAGCTACCTAACCGCCTATACCACTCAGCTACCGGGGCCGGACATTGGTCTGATAGTCCATATGCTCTTACTTTGTTCATTAAACGACTGTGGGGAACTGTATCGAACGCCTTGCGGAAGTCAAGAAACGCGGCATCCACCTGGGAACCCGTGTCTATGGCCCTCTGAGTCTCGTGGGCGATAGTCTACGACCTGTTTTGTTGCCGTTCATGGCAAGCTATCTTGGCCTTATATTTCAGCATGATAACGCCTGTCCGAACACGGCGAGAGTTTCTAATGCTCGTCATCGTGCTTACCAAACCCTACCTTGGCCAGCAAGGTCGCCTTATCTCTCCCCAGTTGAAAACGTGTAGAGCATTATAGACGGTCCCTTTCAACCATCTCTGTATTTTGACTGTCCAACGTGCCAATTGGATAGAATTGGCCACGATATCCATCAGGAGGTCACCGGACAACTCTATCAATCAGTGTTAATTCGAATAACTGCTTGAATAAGAGCCGGAGGTGGACCAAGTGATGTTGACTTGGTCAATTTGTAAAGCTATTTCTTCTGAACAAAAATTCATTTCTTCTGAAATGGTTATGATTTGTTTGTCCGTATGTGTACATAACGTCTACCGATTTCCGTCCCATTCGGATAATTCCCTAATAGTGTGTCGTTGTTATTTCTCTCTCTCTCTCTCTCTCTCTCTTTTTTAAAATTCTGAGTACTTGTACTGTGTATAGAAATACGATAAATAACAACAACAAACAAAAAAATTGTCACTGCAGTCACTGAGATCACTCGAAAAGTTTTCACTTTTTATCTGTATTACGACCTAGAGGCCAGGTCTTATGTTAAAAGCAACATGAAAACCGTGATCCCAGCCAGAACACACTACCCTTCCACAGCCCTCAGGAACGGTGCACCTGGAAGCGAGTCGCCCCTGAGTAAGACATTCCCGTCGCCAGAGGTGCACGTGTGCCGTAAAAGTTAATGGCGGCTAGCTGCTGCCGGTACACACTAAACGCTGCCGCAGCGCGCTCATTGCTCCGACTGGCGCCAATTCGGAGGCGGCGGTTACTCAGTGAGCGGGGATCGCCAGCCGAGATTATCGTGGGAACACGGCCCAGGCAGCGCGGTCCAAACTGGACCGAAGTGGCCTCCCAGAGCTCCAGTTCCTCCGTAATCGGTCGTTACGCGAGAATCCTCGCGCCCCGTAATGAAGGCTCGCGTTTACTACTCGCGTCGACGGGCCACCAGAGCACGGATCCGTGCGCCTGTGATTGCACCAATTACAGCCGATTAGCCACGCGGTTCTCCAGCCGCCGCAGCTCGTGACGCGGTGCAGCAGGATGGGAAACGGACTGAAATTCGACAAACTAGTGGCCTCAGCAACGCACGTTCGCCGGAAAAAGTATTAGCCACCCCTTTAAAAGTCCATACTATCGCCTTGAAGCGCTGTACGTATATGGCATAGATTTGGGCCGACACGGTGCCAAATCGAACACGAGCTAGGTGTGTGAACCGTGTGTGGGTAGAGACTCTTCCTGTCTCGGAAGTACCCACACAGTGCGACATTTCATTTAATACTGAGGTGTGGAATTTTTCGGCGGGCGCAACTCTCTTCATTTCGGCAGATTCGTGGTGTCAGCGTTTTTTAGCCTTTGTTGTTTTTTCGTGGTATGAAGGACGTTCACAGGTCCACTGGCTGCTTGCACAAAAAGAGACAGTCTCACGATCTATCCCGACAAACCTCTAAAAATGAATGGTGTGACAGAAGACAGCTATGAGAATTCTCAGCATCTATTATGTAGTCCCATTATGAACAGCTGCTGCATATCTGCTATGAAACGATATTACAGTACCATTAAGAAAGAATTTAAAGATTTACCTGACAGTTACAAAGCAAAAAATTACACCGATCGAAAGAAATACACTACTGGCCATTGAAATTGCTACACCAAGAAGAAATGCAGATCAGAAACGAGTATTCGTTGGACAGATATATTATACTAGAACTGACATGTGATTACATTTTCACGCAATTGGGTGTATATATCCTGAGAAATCAGTACCCAGAACAACCACCTCTGGCCGTAATAACGGCCTTGATACGCTTGGGCATTGAGTCAAACAGAGCTTGGATGGCATGTACAGGCACAGCTGCCCATGCAGCTTCAACACGATACCACAGTTCATCAAGAGTAGTGACTGGCGTATAGTGACGAGTCAGTTGCTCGGCCACCTTTGACCAGACGTTTTCAATTGGTGAAAGATCTGGGGAACGTGCTGGCCAGGGCAGCAGTCGGACATGTTCTGTATCCAGAAAGGCCCGTACAGGACGTGCAACATGCGGTCGTGCATTATCCTGCTGAAATGTAGGGTTTCGCAGGGATCGAATGAAGGGTAGAGCCACGGGTCGTAACACATCTGAAATGTAACGTCCACTGTTCAAAGTGCCGTCAGTGCGAACAAGAGGTGACCAAGACGTGTAACCAATGGCACATTATACCATTATACCATCACGCCGGGTTATACGCCAGTATGGCGATGACGAATACACGCTTCCAATGCGCGTTCACCGCAATGTCGCCAAACACGGATGCAACCACCATGATGCTGTAAACAGAACCTGGATTAATCCGAAAAAATGACGTTTTGCCATTCGTACACCCAGGTTCGCCGTTGAGTAAACCATCGCAGGCGCTCCTGTCTTTGATGCAGCGCAAGTGTAACCGCAGCCGTGGTCTCCGAGCTGATAGTCCATGCTGCTGCAAACGTCGTCGAACTGTTCGTGCAGATGGTTGTTGTCTTGCAAACGTCCCCATGTGTTGACTCAGTGATCGAGACGTGGCTGCACGATCCGTTACAGCCATGCGGATAACATGCATGTCATCTCGACTGCTAGTGATACGAGGCCGTTGGGATCCACCACGGCGTTCCGTATTACCCTCCTGAACCCACCGATCCCATATTCTGCTAACAGTCATTGGTGGCCACCAACGCGAGCAGCAATTTCGCGATGTGATAAACCGCAATCGCGATAGGCTACAATCCGACCTTTATCAAAGTCGGAAACGTGATGGTACGCATTTCTCCTCCTTACACGAGGTATCACAACAACGCTTCACCAGGCAACGCCGGTCAACTGCTGTTTGTGTATGAGAAATCGGTTGGAAACTTTCCTCATGTCAGCACGTTGCAGGTGTCGCCACCAGCACCAGCCTCGTGTGATTGCTCTGAAAAGCTAATCATTTGCATATCACACGATCTTCTTCCTGTCGGTTAAATTTCGCAAGTGTAGCGCGTCATCTTCGTGGTGAAGCTATTTTAATAGCCAGTAGTCTAATTTTTGACAAACGCTTTATTTATTTATTTATTTGTTGCCATATTCAGTAGGAAGCGGTCTCTCGCGTATATGTTCACTTTTTTTATTTGAATGTATGGAAGTTTTTTGTAATCTCTGTAACTCAGCAACCATGTAATGTAAAAATAATCACAATGGAAAATCAGAGATGTAAAATCTGCTTGTTGCTGAAACAAAACAGCTGTACAAAATCTTTTTTGGGTTATGTTTTGTAGGAGCGTCTCTTTCATATGTCTTCTTCTTCGGCCTGCCTTAGCGAGCAGACACATGTTATCAATTCAATAGCTCCTTGCTGATTTTATTTTTTAGAATTAAATATGAAGCACATGTATAAAACCTTTTGTTATTATTCTTATCGTAAGTTCTCCTGATGTGGATATTTACATGTCTGCGTACAAATTAACACTGTTTTACATCGCTTTGTCTGGAACAACGAAGTTCTCACATTATTGTGAAGAAAAGTAATGGCGTAACGTGATTTGTGTTCATCATCAATTTGTTGCTGCTCATAGCAAATCGCGGCCCTGAGATTAGATGCCCATTACTTTAATAGTCTTGCGCTTATTACGTCCAAGAAATTATTCTGAATAAATCGGTCATTCATCTCTGGTACATATGGACCACTTATCTCATTGTTCCCTAGTCTTTCATTTCCTACCTGTGTATTTAGGTGACCCATCACACATGCCATAGCCAGGAAGAATGAGTAAACATTTTGTGTCTGACAAAACTTCTTCCCCGTTACGTGATCTCTTAACCCTACACGTCTGACACACTCTGAATCTCTCTCTCTCTCTCTCTCTCTCTCTCTCTCTCTCTCTCTCTCACACACACACACACACACACACACACACACACACACACACACACACACATACACACACTGTGATGCTGCCCCTGCTCATAGCAGCAGTCCACAGAACCAGCTGAAGAAACCCGTGCAAGTTAATTGCGTCTATTTCGCCTGCGGTTACAAGAGCGCCCTCATCTCAGGATAAAAAAACTACTTCTTTGTTTTAAATTTGTGTGGTGTGGACCCTCAAGCTCCTGTGTAACAGCTATGAACCCAGTGAGACGGATCGACGTGACGAAGTGACTGAAAGGAGCTGCCGTGTTTGGACGTAGCCGTTTTAGAATGCTCGCTATAGTACACAACACGCAAACGGAATATAGGCCTCTGTAGTAGTATACACCGAACGTTCTGTCTGGTGTTAACTGTAATTATAAAACCTAAATTTCTCTGACAATAAAATTAATCTTGGCTATTGAAATCGCATACAAGGTGCACCTCCTTACTACTGTCGCTGAGCAATCAGAGAATTAAATTTAAGTACCTAAAAACACACCAAATCCTAACCGACAGCCACCCGAGACAAGTTCAGGTCCTATGTACAAAATCACAATGTACACATCCATCGGTGGAGACTCCAAGGAGAACTAACTTAGGCAAATTGCAGTTGTCGTCGTCATAAGGCATCAGCTGCTTACCTCGCTTCTTCTTCTTTTGCTTGTGCCTTTATCCTGCGGTTGTGCTGGGTCGGCTTGGTTAGGATCGAATTTGGCAAGGTTAATGTTAAGGGGTGGTCGGATGCCCTACCTGACGCCATCACATACCCCTGGGACAGAATTAGTGTACCCCAGGTGACTGCATCTAGTGTAATCCATGGAATAGTGTGAACACGTCCAGATGTCTGCGAGTCGTGTAACTGAGGCGGGACGTGGGGACCAGCCCGGTATTCACCTATCGAGATGTGGAAAACCGCCTAAAAACCACATCCAGGCTGTCCAGCACACTGACCCTCGTCGTTAACCCGCCAGGCGATTCAATCTGGGGCTGCCGCTCCTAACCGAGTCCAGGAAGCAGCGCATTAGTGCTCTCGGCTAACATGGCTTGTAGCTGGAGGATAGTGTACCTAGGAACAATGTAACACGGTCGGCATTTCAATCTAATGGCCGATTTTTGAAACGCATGAAGAAACGGGCTCTATAAAGAGCCATAAGCAGTTTATGGCGTTTTGTACGCTTTTTGTTGTTGTGAGACATGCGGTTGTGTTTTGATCAGAATTTGTAGCTATTACAAATTCTACATATTTAAGAGCTGTACAGCATATTAAATTTGTTTTGAGCGCTCTTTCAATTCTTCACTTGCAGGGTGCTGTGACATACGCCGCCCCCCCCCCCCCCCCCCAGCATTACAATAATATTCGATATCCGGAATTTGTAGCCGGGTATCGGTACTTTCTGTTACACAAAGAATAAAAACGATGCCACTATGGCACCTTTTCCTGTTATTTAATTGTACTATATAATACTACGAATGATATTTAAACAAAATTTACGAATAATTAAATAATATGCAAATATGTAACATAATAATCACTATGAACCAGCAACATTTACTCAGAACTATAATAATCAGTATGTAATTCATTTGATTAGAAGTAGTTATAAATGTTAGCATCGTTATTACTTTCGTTAGTTAACTGAAATTAGATCTCGAAAGTTCAGTTTGGAAAAAGTTATTGTAAATCAATCAAAAAGCAAGAACCAAATTTAAATACACGTTATTTGTAAACCAGAATTAATACCATCACTAAAATACTTAATTTATCATTGTTATCACATGTAATTAACTCCATTACTTACGTTTGGATGCACATTTCAAAGTTAAGGACCATTAAAGAGGGTCAACAACTTGTGTATATATTACGTAAATGTTAGCAATACTTTACGATCGATAATTGATTTGTATTTATTAAATTAATGAAACGTATTATTGTAAAACAGTCATATTTAATTTTCAGTCTTAAATTGGACAATTTCTAATTTAAAACTCATCTGTAATGGACTAATATTTTATGCTGTAAGTAATCTGATGTTCACCCTTTTCTATATTTGCAACTTTTAATTGTAACTATTAATTTCACGATGGTGTAATAATTGAAGTAATGAACATTTGTTGTTTGGAATATATAAAGCTAACGCGGCAATGCAGCGTCAGTTCGCCTAGGGGTTCACTTTGTAGTCAAGTCTTTTCGGTCAGTAAGTCAGTCTGTCAGCTGTTGGATTGTCAAACAGACTATATGTGAAGTTTGATGTATTCTGCAATGACTTTGGAAAAATGTTACCATCAACAAATAAACCTCCGCAAATTGTATGACTTGGAGTTTTCATTAGAAGGAATCACCAGCTACCCGACTCCGGCAAATTACAAGATAAGTACAACAAAAATACTTTGTTATATATCACCCTTACTTACGTCCACTCCAGGTGCAAATATATAGGTAATTATATTAAGGCACCGGTAAATAAATCATATGCATTCATAAAGTAAGGGAGATGTCATAGTGCTACACACACATGATATGTATTCGCAGTTGTGAATACGAACAACGTCAGCTGTATAAGGGAATTACGGCAGTAAGAATTTCTATAGGATCGGGACTCGAAGGTGATTTCCTGCTTTATGAGAGTGGTCGCCTGAACTGCCTTGTCTATCCTTGCACGACTCACGACCAGACCCAAACTTCTGCATGTGGTCGTTCCTGCATCACAGTCTGTGATTCCCGTGAAGGAGAGGATATTATAACTGAAAGTCGCTGCCTGGTATGGCTGATAAACAAGATACTGCAGTGTCTGAGTTGTTAAGAAGTGCGATGCAATGTTCCTTCGGGCATATACGCATGAAAAGAAAAGATATATGTTGTTTATATTACGTGTCAGAGATGAGATGACAACAGTATCAGTATGCTTCCGGAAATAACAAATATATAATGCAATGACCAGCAGAAACAAATTAAAAATATTGTACTAACAGCGTCTAGTCTTCAATACTAAACTGGTGTCCAAAATTTAAGCAACAAATGTAAATTTTAGAAGGCTGCGTTTATTTCGCCTCAAATCTGTACAAACAGGTGAGAGTAAAGTAGAAACAGTTTAAAGTATACAGAACGTAAACAACTGCAATATGCACAAAGGTAGACAAAAATGTTCTTCATTTCTTCCAACTTAACGGATCTGCACACACATCCCGATGACTGGTTAATGTGCTCAGCATGGGGTGTGACCATTTCTGGCAGCAATACAACCTGACAACGACGGGTCATGCTGTGAATGATGTCATCGATCTCAAGTTGATGCCATAACACCTGTTCTTCCTGCAGAGATGCTCGCAAGTCTTGTGAAAGGTATGTGCTACGGTTTGATCAGGCTAGATTCAGAAAATAAAGTCGATAGTTGGCAACCGCAAGGAGGAATGAGTATAATATCTTTGAGTAGGAGGATATTTTATGGTTAAGAGAGCCTGGCGCACGCAGTAAAAAACTCGGTAGTCGCAGCTAGGTGCCCAGAGGAAGCAGCTTTAACGTAGGATTCGCGCTACGCATTTTTCAGGTTGTACACTGAGCAAACTTTAGCACGTTAATGGGAGAAGCTATAAAATGATTTCAAAATGGTTTTTGTTAGATAATGTTCAGAGTGAGAATTTGTATGTCCAAGTTTTGATGCAGTAAGCGTTTTGAAAAAATTTTTGTAAGAGTGATTTGTGCTACAAAAATGTTGGAAATGGTAGTTTTCGTATATGACTTAAATTTTTAACAATTGTGTGTAAATCTAACAACCTGAATCGTAATTCACATCCTTTGCTTGTAGTGAATATGAAAATGAGTAGTAAAGTAAAGTTACCCACTAAATGAAAGAACGTAAAGAAAATGAGGCCTCTAAACAATATATATGTGCAGTTCATGGTTTGAAATTGATTTTGGTATAACTAAAATTATCAGAGCAAAGTTATTTCAGATAATTAATTTTATGCCATTACACAACTGGCATTATTCAAGTTAAGATATAATTTCATTAAGTAAACGTCAGGGCCAAAAGTTAATTTTTCAGTACTATCTTAATGCCATTGCATAAACGGCATTATTCCCTTAAACTTCAGTGCTGAGTCAAATATATGTTTCATTACTGGCAAAATGGAGAAGTGCATGAAACAAGTTCACAGATGCAGTCAGACGCAGGTTTGTTGAATAATTATGTGATGCAACCCGCCTCCCTAGGGCATCCCCAACGTGCCCTATAGGATTCAAATCAGGAGAGTGAGCAGGCCACCCCCATCCGAGCAATATCTTCCAGCAAAACATCAATCACCCATGCTCTATGAGATCGAGCATTTTCGCCCATCAATAGGAAATCTGGACCTACAGCACCTCGCAACAAACCCAAATGACGTCCCAAGATCTCGTCACGATAATTGAGAGCAGTTAAACCTTACCAGTTCACCTGTTCGTGGTCTCTTTCCACAGAGTGTTTGGGTCCCGAAATAGTGTTCCACGTTCCCTCCAGATGTGAATCCGTCGAGAATCACTCTCCAGAATAAATCGGGACTCAACTGTGAAAAGGACATTGGCCCACTGTTCGATCGTCCAGGTGGCGTGATGACGACTCCACTTTACAAGTACTCTTCTGTGGAGACACATCAGAGTGTGGGGCGGCGGTTAGAATTATTTTGTTTTAAAATGTAATGTAGAATAAATGCTTTTACCGGCTGATGCACCATATGTGGGGCGGCGGGTAGAAAACTTACTGTTGTATAAATGTTTGAATGTTGAAATACTTCACGGCCGATGCACCATATGTGGGGCGGCGGTGGAAATTAATTGTTTATATAAATCTTCCTGAATGCAAAACCAGTTCCTATTATTTATGCTGTTGTTTGCCGTTCTCAACACTGGCTCTATAACTACAATATTGGCAACCAGAAAGTGGTTAGCAAAATGTGAAGCCTGTAATTAGAATTCCTAGTGCCCACCTCATCTGAGAAATACACTTATAGATACAGCTTATAGCTCTGAGGAATTAGGAGATTGTCTGGGATTTATAATCAAAAACGATCGTGAAAAAAAACTTTCTCTATACTCTGAAAGTCACAAATGAAAAAAAAAAAAAAAGAATCCACACAATCTAACTAACAGATAACAGAGCAGTTCAGAGTCTAATGAGCTGATGCCACTATAACCGCCCAAATTAAATATTTAAATGAATGCTCGCCATAATTTGATGAATATGCTCATCAAACGCCACGCTAAATAATGGTAGAATGTTTGTCCCGCGGCGGCACGTGAAAATACGACATACGCAAACTGAAGGCATATCATTAAAGTCATCCCAGAATTAACACTTCACTCGAAAATGATTTCATTGTTACGCATATCTCGAGTAACTTAATACGGCATCCGAGGCTGTTTGTAGCAATGATACCGACGCGACGCGACTCCCGACACATATGGTGTGCTATTCAGCGTCTGGAGAGAACTGGGGCCTTGCTTCCTCTCGCAGCGTTCTTATATATAAAGCCGCGGTGCGGACGGCTAAGGGAACGCTTAATCAAATCGGCTCTCCCGACTAGCCGTTGGGCTAGTAATGCACCACATTAAGTTATTGAATAAATCATAGCTTCTTTTGCTGATGGCAGATGAAGCTCTCAATTTAAATGCGCATTCAGCACACAGGTAAGTAATCATAATAAAAGTTTGACGTGGCTAAGTTAAATATTTTGGGCGAGAGAATTAACTTAATTACACTGCACGCAGTAGACGAGCTCTGAACTTGCCCTTTGGAGATACACTATCGCTATAGTTTTATAGTTATTCAAATGAAACTTATCACATCTTTATGGTTATAGCGGATCTCCATTCTACTTAAATCTAAACATCCTAGCCTTATTTATTAGCCTACTTAATCTATCTTGCTTCCTTAAGTTTTAAGACAAAAACCAGAAAATTATGAATTTCAACTAAAATCTTAATTTGTGAGATCCAAAGTACTGTTTCTATTAAATTATTATTGAAAAGGAATCTAAGTATAAATTTTTAAATCTCTAGCTCTTTTCTGTTGCGCCAATGGTTTTTACAGAAAAACGTCCAAATTTCGAAAATGGTTAAAGTTATTGAACTGACATTCAACACATGTTGATTTAGTATTACTCCTGACATGCTAGAAACATTTTAGGTTATTTATTTGTTTTTTAAAGTATTGCGCAACCTTTATGACGTCAGAGCTAGTTACCGCGCACTGGCTGGCACACAATGGAAAGACTGCTGTGAATTTACTACGGCGTGAGTAGGCTGCTTCCCTACAAGAGGTACACATACAACAGGTCTCCGACAATAAAGGCCACTCAGCTGAGGCCTTCTGTACACCATTTGCTGTATACAACACGTCCAGTGCGTTCTGCAAGGTCAGATTCCAGTTGGCACACAGTAGTAAGACGGTACAGTCGTGCTCTTACGGCTCAAAAAGAAGGTCCACCATTTCTGATGTCACACGTGGTCGACCTTGCCCTGGTGTGGCGTCCCCGCACTCCAACCGAGTGCTGGTATTGTCGACGACGTAGAGCTGCTACTGCCACAGCTCTCGCAATGGAGTTGAGACACGATGCACGATGACGTAGGTCCCCGTTGGTGGACGGGAGACAGAAATGCGAACTCGTACGATGGATGCTTCTTCTGATTTAAGATTGAATGATTCATTTCCCGGATATGCAGTAGTTGTTAAATATTATCTCATCCGCATCGTACACACCACCAATTGAAAGGAAACATTGTAATTATCAGTCTTCTCGTACGTTGTTGACTCGTTGCCATGGAGTTGTTGAACCTGTATGAAGCGAGATCCACAGATACTCTTTGATCACGTCTGAGTGAACCTACACCGTAATGTTAAAAAAAAAATGTTCAAAAGTTCTCTTTTCAGTTAATGAAGTAGATATTTTGATACTCAGATTAAATTGTCTCTGCTGAACAGTCGTTGGTTAACTATCATTGATTAAATCACTTAATAATGTAGTCCACGCTTGGAACGAACAGTTTATTGTTCCTTGGCCACTAAATACTTTATAACTTTCGCACCACACGCACACGCAGTTGGTTGGTAAAGTCAGTTCCATTAAAATTAAGTTTCTTGACAATTACGACAACTTGACTCTTCAGCGTAATTGTATTATCTTCGTGAAGTCGTGTAATTGTGTCCTACTCGAGACCAATTGAGTGTAGTCCTTTGATATACTATCCACTCTTCTTTTAGTTCCAACTATTTGAAAGTCAAGTCCAATATTCACTAGTTTCGTCAATAAAGTTCAATTAACCCGTTATGCACGGTTAAACGCGTCTATCAGTTCCTGTCTCTGCTTAGAAAATCAGTTTCCGAAGTTCGTGAATCACGTCAGGCAAGAAACACTTCTGAACGCAAAACAAGCTCGTCGCGTTCCGTACTCTCAATAACTAAGACAGTAATTGTTCCTGCACGTCTTGACAGGACGAGAGCCAGCAAGCGACTTCTTCTGTGAAAGAGTATTGTAGGCGCATTGAATTTCTTCGTTGCGCTTACAACTGTCTTCCACATAAAAGTTATCTTTGACTAACATCACCTTGGACTTAGCTTTCAAGATATTAACTGCAATTATCACTTGGATATTTGTCCATTAATTAAATCTGAGGTTTCTTCCTCCTCTTTTCATAACAAAAACTCTCAGTGATGTATAATGTTGTTATCAAAACTTCTTGGATATTAGCTTATCGGCAAAGATGTCGTATTTGCCAAGATAACTATTCCCTACTTCATATTATGATATTGTATCTTAATTGACTTTAAGGGGGTCGTTGGGGTGTTATACTGGTCTTCGGGATACAGTTTCTTTCCTGCCCGCCAAACACCACCCCGTTTGATAGGTACCGGACATCGTTGGCGTGTTTGACCGTTGACTGGAATACCATCTTCCCTGAAGAACACTATCCTACGGACATCTGTCGACAGATTGTATGATTATATCGTGATTTCAGGACGGGGAAATCGCGTTTAAATTTTGGACACCAGTGTGTATCAGTACTCACTCATCTTGGCACGAGGAAACGTTTGGGAGATTAAAGAAAAAAACGTGTGGTGTAATGGCTACAATGAACTGTGTTGAAAGACTGCACTCCAACTTGCGAAATCCCATAGCATCGAGACAGCAGTGCTTCGCGCTGAACAGTAAATGTAGAAACGACGTATACACGTTTTAGACACAAATCGCAAAACGCTGTAAAAAATGAATCTTCGTACAATAACGGTCTAGCTTCAAGGACAGATGCCAGTCCGTTCCTCCTACTTGTTCATACTCCATAGGGCAAATATTGTCAACCAACTATCGGCCAGGCGAAAAATCGTGTTTCAGGGAGGTTCATATTGCACACTGCGCTGCGAGTTGACAATTTTTACTGGCGTTAATGAGCTTTGTTGTGAACCAGTTTGAGTTTTCAAATTTCTCTAAAAGTAATGAACAAATGGGTAGTTTAGTAAAATGGTACTTTTAAATGCAAACGTTACGAGTAGTACCCAAAATAGCAACTACACATTCTTGTGAATAGTTCCACCCATCAAAAATCACATGATGGTATTATTCTTGTTGACTGGTTTTCAGAAGTGTAGTATAAGCACTAGAATATCTTCAAAAGATAAAAAATAATTAAATAAGATGACGTAGTGAACATACGGGCTATGTTATACCAATCACGCTTTACGCGCATCGATCTCTGACCCTAGTACAGGATGCCGGCCGCGGTGGTCTCGCGGTTAAGGCGCTCAGTCCGGAACCGCGCGACTGCTACGGTCGCAGGTTCGAATCCTGCCTCGGGCATGGATGTGTGTGATGTCCTTAGGTTAGTTAGGTTTAAGTAGTTCTAAGTTCTAGGGGACTGATGACCACAGAAGTTAAGTCCCATAGTGCTCAGAGCCATTTTCCTAGTACAGGATAATGTATCGATAACGTAAACAGGGTAAAGGAACGGACTCGCAAAATTACAGACCAATATGCTTAACTTCAGTTTGCATCAAAATTCTTGAACATATCCTCAGTTAGAATACAATAATGTATAAGATACATGTTTGACCATCAGCTGTTTTTATTTTAAACCCAACTATCGACCTGTTTCAGTCATGGACCATCTTCACTGATAATGGTTAAAATGGTTTAAGCTACAACATTACATCTGTCATGTGTAGAGCAAATGTAATATTGTGACTTAAACCATTTAACCTCTATGCGAGAAGATAGTCCACGACTGAAACAGGTCAATATTTGGGTTTAAAATAAAAACAATCAGTCCACAAATCAGCGCGGATTTACAAAGCATCGGTCGTGTGAAGCTCAACGTTTTTCACATGATATTCTGCAAATTATTGATGAAGAGCAACAGTCAGATTCCAAACCTCTAGATTTCCAGAAAGCGTTTGACACGGTGCCCCACTGAAACTGTTAACGAAGGTTCCCAAATATGTGAGTAGCTGGATGACTTCTTTTGTAACAGAACCCAGTAAGCTGCCCACGAAGGTTATTGCCAGCTGTGCTCCAGGGAAGTGTGATACCCCGTCCAGTTAAAATGGTGCAAATGGCTCTGAGGACTGTGGGACTTAACTTCTGAGGTCATCAGTCCCATAGAACTTAGAACTACTTAAACCTAACCAACCTAAGGACATCACACACACCCATGCCCGAGGCAGGATTCGAACCTGCGACCGTAGTGGTCGCGCGGTTCGAGACTGTAGCGCCTAGAACCGCTCGGCCACACCGGCCGGCCCGTCCAGATACATTCATGTGACCACCTGTTAAAAATTTGAGTAACCTCTTTTGGAGCATGGAGCGTCAGTGAGGTTCTGGAAGGTACCGACAGGTTTTTGGAGCCACGTTGACTCCAGTCCGTGGCCAGCTGCGCCAGGTGTCTCTGTTGAGGATCCATGGTGCGAAGAGGTCGATCAAGGTGGCCCCAGTGATTCTCTACTGGGTGTACATCCGGGAAGTTTAGTGGCCAGGAGAGTATGGTAAACTCGTTCTGATGCTCTTCCAAACACGCTCGAACATTGGGAGCTTTACGAGACATTGCGTTGTCTTGCTGGTAGATGTCATAGTGCTGAGGAAAAACCAATTGCATGTATGGGTTGACGTGGTCTCCAAGGATACATGCTTGCATGTGTTGATCCATTGTGTCTTCCACATCGGTATCACCCAGAGAATGCCACGAAAACATTCCCCAGACCATAACCCTCCCTCGTCAGGCCTGGACCCTTCCGACGATTGTTACAGGGTGTTTGCTTTAAGACGTTTCGCGCCGATGGAGCTTAAAACTTGACTCATTTGAAAAGGCCACCTCTCGCCACTCAGCTTACGTCAAGCTGCGATGCTGAGGTCCAAATTCCAGCCTTAGTCGCCGATGATCAGCAATCAGCAGGGGTGCACGAACGAGGCGCCTGCCGCGGAGGCCCACACGCGGTAACGTTCTCTGAACGGGCGTTCAGGGTACGCTGTTGGTAGCCCCTTGGTTCATCTGGGCGATCATTCGCTCAACAGTTGCACGGAATTTCACCCGTACACGTCCCCGCTGCAGTCATTCTCCTCTGTATCTGTGTCCTGTGGTGCACCACTGAAGCCTCTGCGCCTGCTTTGGACAGCGCCATTTTTCCATGCACGGCATACTTCAATCGCGTCGGCACGTGCATTACAAACTAAGCCGTTTCGGGAATGCCTAGATTCCTGGCCCGAAAGCTGCAGTATGACTAAGACAGAATTTATAACTGGTGTGGCTCCTCTGAATGTAGAAAAAACGTAAGCTAGGGCAGATGAGAGGGAGAACAATCCTGTAAGGTTCGAATGCTGCATTAGTAATGTGCTGCTTGATACAAGCACCTCGATTAAATAACAAGGCGTTACGTTGCAAAGCGATAAGAAATGGAAAAAGCACTTAGGGACAGTAGAAGAGAAGGCGTGTAGTTGACTTCGGTTTAGTGAGAGGATCTTAGGGAGGTGTGGTTCATCTGTGAAGAAGACTGCGTATACAGCACTAGCGTGACCCATTCGTGAGACTGCTCAAGTGTTTGGCGCTTGCACCAGGTCTGATTAATCGAAGCAATTCAGAGGCGGGCTGCTAGATTTGTTACCGGTAGATTTGATCAGCATGCGAGTATTACGGAGCTGCTTCGTCAACTTAAATGAGATTCCCTGGAGTGAACACGACGTTCTTTTCGTAAAACACTATTGAGAAAATTTAGATAATCGGCGTTTGAAGTTGACTGTAAAACGATTCTACGTCGCCAACCTACGTTTCGCGTAACGATCGGGAAGGGAAGAGAAATTAGTTACTAAAGCACATAGAGTGTTTCTCCTTCGGTCCATTTGCGAATGGAAGTTGACGGGTAAGATCTAATAGTTTTACAAAGTACCCTCCGTCATGCACCGTACGGTAGGTTGCGGAGTATCTATGGCGATATAAATGAAGATGTGGCCTTGATCATTCGCAAGTTAACACCGATGTATTCTCCCGTTGTTCGATATGACAAATCATATAAAGTAATGTCTTGTTGAATAACAATTAGGGATTCTTAAGACCAATCGGGAAGAACAGTATGAGCAAAGCAAATCAGATTTGTGTATATTACCAGCAGCTCCGTAACACCCAACTGCTCTGCTTGTCTGGCGATGTGAACTGAACCAGGCCACTGGAGACGAATGACGAAGCACCCAGCTGTCACAATCATGGCCGGAAACCAGCACAACCTACACATCAAAGAAGTTAGTAGCTTAGTATGCTCAGGCTACCACCGGTGTAACGATATACTGGCCACGTAGCTCACCAAGGAGGAAACCCATCAAGCATCAATACTGTAAAAGTATGCGAAATGATGAAAGGAATAAATACTTCCATTTGCGTCCATTGCTATCATTTGTGTCGCTAACAATTACGAGATGAGTCCCATACGTTATGGTTTCGACTCGCAATTAGATAGCATTGTGAAAAATGGCCCTTCGTTTTTAGCAAGTATCCTAGTTCGGGACGATTCGCAGTTCTATAACAAGTGAGTCGTCAACGCACGAGTGGAGTGTGTATGATTTGAGTGGGTACACCAGGCGTTTACATGTGAACATGTGGTGGAATCGCTAGTGATCACCTTATACTCGTAAGTCGACCATGATTGTGTAGCCTACTACGACAATTTCAATAATAGTGGCACTCGTCATTCCTCTGTTTCAAGTTTATTTCTGTCTTTTTGTAACCCAAAATTCTCAGATGCACCTACACTTTCAGCGTTTTCAATCGACAAATTGTCTTTCCCTCATGGAAGAGTTGGGTTGGGTTATTTGGGGGAAAAGACCAAACAGTGAGGTCATCGGTCTCATCGGATTAGGGAAGGAGGGGGAAGGAAGTCTGCCGTGCCCTTTCAAAGGAACCATCCCGGAATTTACCTGGAGCGATTTAGGAAATCATGGAAAACCTAAATCAGGATGGTTGGACGCGGTATTGAACCGTCGTCCTCCTGAATGCGAGTCCATTGTGCTAACCACTGCGCCATCGAGAAGGAACGGGGGATCAGTTACTACACGGGCTCACATTCGGGAGAAGTGGAGTTCAGACCCCTTCTAGACATTCAGATGTAGGCTTTATGCAGTTGGTCCAAATAGGTCAAAGCGAATGCTGGGATGGTTTCATTGAATAAGACACGGCCGATTTTCTTCTCCATCTTTGTTCCTATTAGAGCTTGTGATCCATATCGGGACGTTAAATTATAACCTTCCTGCTTTCGGAGAGACCAGATTGAATCTTTATTACGCTAGCTGATGACGTTCCGCCACATGTAAGCAAAACTTTCACACAAGATTGCGAGCACAGTGGCAGGAAGTTATCGGCCCAAGTGTTCCGAAAACCGTAAACACGTAAGGTCAGTTACTGCGCTGCATCGCTACCTAGAAAAACTAAAAAGTAGCGGGGTCACCAAAGCAACTGGCAGCCAACGGAGGGTACGACAGTAAAATCCACGCTGTGTTTGTCAGAACAGGCAACATAAGTCGAAATAAAGTAAAAGCAGACCTCGTACACTTCATGTTGGCGGGTCTTTTGGCAACATGAATAGAGAGGACGGGTACAAGCTTCCGAGGTCTTGGCTGCCCGCAATAGCAGGGCTACGGAGCGGCGGCAGAGCCGTGGCGGCCCATGCAGACACGCTGAGAGCCGCAGTAGTGGTCGCGAGCACACAAAGCAATGGCACGCCGCAGCCGGCTTCTGGACAGCATGGAAACAGTGTGACGTCACAGCCATCACCTGTTCGCTATTCGTCCGTCTCCTCCAATGGGGTGGATTAATATAAAGACCAATAGAAAACAGCTATTTCAGCTAATGACAGATAATAAAGGAAACACCAATAAAGCATACCTTTCACCCCTCCTCCTCCTCCTTTTACAGCCAATCAAGTAACGACACGGTTTTCTCGTGCAGCTATTTAAGGAACCAAGTGTGTTCATTTAGCAGTCAACGTAAGGCCCTGATGAAGGCTAGCTGCAACGCTGGCCGAAACGTTGGCGCATTTTAAATTATGACGATGCGGTCTGATACCCTGAAGAATTTTATTGAAGTAGTTTTTCCTAGTCTCCACATGAACTGCCTGTTGTACAGTTAGTGTAGTCCGCATTTGTAGGAGCTTTATGAGCTCGTTTTGTTCTCAGTATTGAATTCAATGTAGCGCTAACGTTTCCTGCTGTCTTCCAGTCAACTTACCTCGTTTTAACTTTGTATTATAAACTGCAGTTTACATAAACCCAAATTGGCGGTGCAAAATGAACTTTACTCTCTGTCTGTCTCTCTTTCTCTCCCTCTGTTTCTCTCTCTCTCTCACACACACAGACACACACTCTCTTTCTCACTCTATCTGTCTCTCCCCCTCCCACCTCCCCACCACCCAATTACCATGATCATCACCATCATTATCAGCCATTTGATATCAACACCTGGATGTTGGCTTCCTCTAGAAACTTATATATGTTAAAGTCCTCAGCGATAAGCACCTATGCTACTTTTGTGTGTTTGCAAACGTCATTTACCCACTTGCGGTTAAGTCCTTTCGTGGTCGACGAAGAACTGATCATGAGAATGTTTCTGAGTGAATGAAGCAGAAAATGAAAGAGTTGCGACACAGGCAAGTGCACTGCTTGTGTGTAGAGGGCTGAACACAGAGAGCGGCAGAGTAGTCCGGACTAATGCTCAATGGTGTTTGAAACACAGCGGTATTTTCTTTGATCTTGGATGCCAGCCAACTACTGCTTTCGTTCACATACCATCTCTTCGCGTGGTTACATGTTCTACCAACTTCCATTATAGTTTCATTGTTACATTTGCATCTTCCGCTCCGGTCTATTTCCTGATCCGTGTCTTTATTTACCTGTCTCTCCTACAAAGTCTTAACATGCATCACTACATTGACCTCTGAGAAAACCTGTTTTTGAATTGCTTTCGTTGCGAAAATCGATCTCTCACTTCCAAAAAACAATAACGATAACACACTGATTTTAGACATTCCATTTCAAATACGTCCTAAGCTTACTGCTGACAATAATACTTAGCTTAATTATAGCATTTCAGTCCAGATTCAATCTTTATTTCTTTTCCCATCGTCCAGTTGTCATCTGACACTGGCTTCTAATTTTGAGGGGCGATCAAAAAGCTACCGTTCGAAGGGCACAGAGTCGAGAATCGGTATGTCAATCAAGCAAAATCACCGTGAGACACTGACGCAGTCATCCCAGAAATGCACCAGACTGAAGATACCGTGTCTTGCTGCGTGAACAAGTCTGTAGCTGTCTGCTGCGCATCATCGACTGACAGGAATCGTCGAACCTGCGAGCTCTTTTCTAAGGTCCAGAGCCGTGATAGTCGCACGGGAAGAGATGGGGACGATGGGACGGGTGCTCGAGTTTCTCCCACCTGAGCTGGCGCAACTTCTGCGTTACGACATTTGCGATACGGGGATGTGTGCTATCATGGAGCAGAAGTACCCTATGTCGCAGGTTTCCCGGACGTTTCGCATTAATTGCACGTCGTAATTTCTCCAACTTTTCGCAGTACTGTTCCCCAGTGAGGGAGACATTAGGTTCCACGAAATCTAATAGGCGCCGGTAATCACATAACTGGGTGAGCATCACTTTTGAAGAAGATGGTTGGCTCCTGAACTTCTTCGGACGACAGGACGATTGATGACACCGCTTTCGATTCTGGTCACCAGTGGTGTCACCAGCTTTCACCTTTGGATGAGGCTGGCCTCTCGTATCGGCCGGAGGCGTGTGTCGAATAGCGACCAGGTTTTCGACAGACATGTTGCTCCATGCATATTGCTTATTCTCCGATGGATGTCTACCGATGTTTGTTCTTCCGCAGCCAGGAAAAGGACAAAATCATGTTGGTCTTATTTGGACGCATCTGGCAATAACGTCGCCGTAGTTCACATTTCCGCATTCACCGCACGGACATCAGAAGACACGAATGCTACGCTAACTCGTTGCCTACATGTCGGTGTTTATGTACCCGCATTTGAGTCGCGCTACATTGTACGTACGCTGCACGGACTCTTTCAAACGGAAACTTTTTGATCGCCCCTTATAGAACCAATCAAATGGTTCTTTTACTTGATTGTTAATTTTCATTTTTTTTCTTATGTGGACGTTATACATTATAATCTAATTACCGTAACTGTTTTTTCCGAAATGTTTTCAAATTTACTCTGATACGTTCCTCCACACGCTGTTGAACTTAATATACACTGGAAGCAGACAGTACAACAGTATCAACAAAATGAAAATAGTACATGTAACATCCCGTTAACCTTCCAAATAACTAGACCACATTCAGAGAGTGCCACAGCTGGACGACATTTTGTACCCATGGCTTGAACTTCGAGTAGTCATTGGTCGACTAACAAGAGATGCACTGCGATACAACTATTTTTATTAATACTTTTTCGTCACACAATTCCATATTAAGCAGCTGCTTAAGGGATAAGCAATTTTTCTTCGAATATTTACAAGGAGCACACTACAGGGATTGATTCTAACACTAAAACAAGTACGTGCCAGACCAAGGTGACAGTCGGTGAAAGCTCACACAAGACAACTCGAAACAGAAGACACAATAGCGCGCAGCGCACCTTGTCACCCGTACGTTCCTGAAATACTGGCGCAACAAGAGTTCCTTCCTACATTGCAGATATGCGAGTACATTAATACGCTCTCCTGTAGTATATTACGACTGTGCGTATCAAGCTACATATCTTACGTGCAGGTACATACAGTAAAACATATTCCTTCGATAAAACTTTGTCTGGTATGCTACTGTACTTACCAAAGTTGCGGCTGCTTTCGGAAGTAGACTCCATCGTGTGGCCCGTAAATGACAACGACAGCCGACGCAAACGCTCGCATGTATTTCCTTTTCGTTTTCCAATTCAGAGAGTCTGAAATGTTCCTCCAGCATTACTAAGAATAATTTTGATGTTACAGAATATTTTTACCTGACCTCCTTTATGACCATCCTGACGAAGTGTAATGGAAGCTGCAACCTTACCGTATGTGTTATTCAGTATACTGGCATCGTTAAATTAATGTTTTTTCCTCATAGGCTGCTGGTATCGTTTTTGCTGAGACCTAGTTAAAGGTTTTCTCAAAACATGACTCCCAGAAGAAGAAGAAGAAGAAGTAGTAACCCGTGCTCCCTTCTACAATTTCATTTAGGACTTGCAAATGCTCCATTATGTTAAAACTGCTCCTAAATCCAGTTTGTGTCTTTGCCTTTTTTCTATGCGATTGCTGATAAATTTAATGAATATAGCGTGTATTACGGACAGGAAGCGGTTCTTAGTTACTAGCGCTCCATACCTCAGTCGGTAAAAACGGAACTGTTGTACGATCACTTTGTCCTCCGTATATCTATCATTTCTCTCAAGAGCTTGTAGAGATATCAATTTGAAATTTATACTAGATACTGCCTACAATCCCTTGGCAATGTAAAAGATTTAAGCTTCTCATTTAATGCAGTTAAAATATACGACCATTTACGTCACGTATTTTGATACTTGCAAACCTGCTCATCAAAATATATTACCCGGTTCTGTCCTTAGCAAGCAGAACGTTAAACGCCAAACATATTTCGTTGAATACAACATAGAACAATTACCGAACTGTTCCAGTTTCGAAAAATGGTGCCAGCCCATTATGCACCTAGTCGGATGTGGGAAACCACCTAAAAACCACATCCAGGCTAGTGGGCAACCGGGCCTCGTCGTTAATCCGCCTGGCGGATTCTATCCAGGACCGGCGTGCCTACCGGAATCCTGGCGAGTTAATACACCTGTTATTTTTATCAATTTATTTATAGCTTTGAATAATCATTACTGAAAACCGATCACTTCCTACCACCTCTGTTTCCTTCATACTTTACTTACCTTTGTACACTTCATATGGTATTATTTCCGAAGTGTCATTAGTCTTATAATTTTTATTTCCTCTCTTGAACTGTACAGGATGTAGCGGGTGTTAGTGCAGGCCGGCAGGGGTGGCCGAGCGGTTCTAGGCCCTACAGTCAGGAACCGCACGACCACTACGGACGCAGGTTCGAATCCTGCCTCGGGCATGGATGTGTGTGATGTTCTTAGGTTAGTTAGGTTTAAGTAGTTCTAAGTTCTAGGGGACTAATGACCTCAGAAGTTAAGTCCCATAGTGCTCAGAGCCATTTGAACCATTTGAACCTTAAATGCTTTTATAATTTTTTCTCGGTTCGTTACTGTGCCATCTTCCACTGAAACCAATAAAAATATGGTGTATAACCAACACACATTTTGCTTTATTCGTGCTTTTGTTGTTTTCAGATGTTTCTGTTGCCAAATTTTCGTTGCTTTATTTGCATTTTGAAGTTATAGCTGCTGCGTTAAGACAATGATCGCTTTCTTATTGGAGCTATTTACCTTTCACCTGTGAATTTGGGAAGAGCCCTCGAACAAGACTGTAACGACGTGGTATGTACGGAACTCGATCTGTAGTAACCAGATAACAGCGTCGCAAACCAGTATCTCACCTTTAGGAGAACAGTCTCACGAATGTCTACTCTTTTCTACCAAATGTAAGCATACCCATATGAAGGAAGTCAGATACGGTTGTGTATTCAAGACAGATCAGTGTGTGATCTGCTGTTGTTACGTCCAGACAACGTGCTTGTGAAGCCATTCAGATTTTCACAAGATGATTTTTATTCAACAAAAATAAGTAGGTATGAATCAACACCTACAAGCGTTAAAATTTGCTTACTTACATAGGAAAATTCTCTACATTCTCTGTTAGAATTCAGCGAAAGGCCCCCCTCCATACATTTAGCGATTCTGGATACGTTTTGTTGCAAAATACCCATCGTCAAAATATCCTTCGATATATAACAATTTACAACATCTGATATAGTATACAAAGTGGAAAGCAAGCCACATTCTGTGATGACTGTTAATAGTTGTACTGGGAAGTTAGTAATATTACACTGAATACTGCTCTCTCTCTCCAATGAGTGGTATTGTGGTTATGCCACTGTGCTCAGTGGAAACGGTGTTCAAATTCCCGTGTGACGATCAGTATCTTGGTGTCTTGTGATTTCCCTTAATTAATCAAGGCGAACTCCAGAAAAGTTCTTATGAAAAAGTCGCAGATGATATTCTTCCCAATCCCTGTCACATGTACGCTACTGACCATTAAAATTGCTACACCGAGAAGAAATGCAGATGATAAACGGGTATTCATTGCACAAATATATTATACTAGAACTGACACGTGATTACATTTTCACGCAATTTCGGTGCCTAGATCCTGAGAAATCAGTACCCAGAACAACCACCTCTGGCCGCGATAACGGCCTTGATACGCCTGGGCATTGAGTCTAACAGAGCTTGGATGGCGTCTACAGGTACAGCTGCCCATGCAGCTTCAACACGATACCACAGTTCATCAAGAGTAGTGACTGACGTATTGTGCCGAGCCAGTTGCTCGGCCACCACTGACCAGACGTTTTCAATTGGTGAGAGATCTAGAGAAGATGATGGCCAGGGCAGCAGTCGAACATTTTCTGTATCCAGAAAAACCCGTAGAGGACCTGCAACATGCGGCCGTGCATTATCCTGCTGAAATGTAGGGTTTCGCAAGGATCGAATGCAGGGTAGAACCACGGGTCGTAACACATCTGAAATGTAACGTCCACTGTTCAAAGTGCCGTCAATGCGAACAAGAGGTGACCGAGACGTGTAACCAATGGCACCCAATACCATCACGCCGGGTGATACGCCAGTATGACGATGACGAGCACTGGCTTCCAATGTGCGTTCACCGCGATGTCGCCAAACACGGATGCGACCATCATGATGCTGTAAACATAACCTGGATTCATCGGAAAAACTAAGTTTTGCCATTCGTGCATCCAGGTTCGTTGTTGAGTACACCATCGCAGGCATTCCTGTCAGTGATGCAGCGTCAAGGGTAACCGCAGCCATGGGCTCCGAGCTGATAGTCCATGCTTCTGCAAACGTCGTCGAACTGTTCGTGCAGATGGTTGTTGTCTTTCAAACGCCCCCACCTGTTGACTCAGGGATCGAGACGTGGCTGCACGATCCGCTAAAGCCATGCGGGTAAGATGCCTGTCATCTCGACTGCTAGTAATACGGGGCCGTTGGGATCCAGCACGACGTTCCGTATTACCCTCCTGAACCCACCGATTCCATATTCTGCTAACAGTCATTGGATCTCGACCAACGCGAGCAGCAATGTCCCGATACGATAAATCGCAATCGTGGTACGCTACAATCCGACCTTTATCAAAGTCGGAAGTGTGATGGTACGCATTTCTCCTCCTTACACGAGACATCACAACAACGTTTCACCAGGCAACGCCGGTCAACTAATGTTTGTGTATGAGAAATCGATTGGGAACTTTCCTCACGTCAGAACGTTGTAGGTGTCGCCACCGGCGCCAACCTTGTGTGAATGCTCTGAAAAGCTAATCATTTGCATATCACAGCATCTTCTTCCTGTCGGTTAAATTTCGCGTCTGTAGCACGTCATCTCCGTGGTGTAGGAATTTTAATAGCCAGTAGTGTAATTTTATGCTGTCTTCAAAGAATTCTTAGTCAACGGGACAGTGAACCTCACCTTTTCTTTGTTTTGTGATACAGTACGTCAGTGCTAAACTTTAACAGTGTTAGTGAACGTACGATTAACAAGAGACAGTGCCAGCTGATATCAGCCAGCTCACATAGTCGTGATTAGAACTGGTGCTGACAGTTTGCTGTTCGCGAGCATGTTTCGCTGCCAGGGGAAACTGTTTTGAAAGCAATTTCTAAATTAATGCAAGTACTGATATTCGTTTTATTTGTAATTAGTTATAATTGAGTGTACTCTCAATTATCCGCGGTAATTAGGAACTTGAAAACCGCAAATAATTGTATTCAGCTGATAACTCGCAATTAAAAATCCACGGTAATCTATTAGAGTTGTTCAAAAACAACAATTAATTACAATATCGTAATTAAAATCACTTGACTAATGTTTATATAAAATAAAATCTAGTTTATTCGTCGTATTATACGTGAGAGTACAGTACTTACAAAGAATAGAGTGCAAGCCAATTTCACATTATAGGACAATACTTTGAAACAAAATAGTCTTGAATCGACTTCTCTCTCAGTGCGGAAGCTTGTCGTTTACAGATCGCTCTACGAATTTTACGCAACACCAGTTTGTCGAAAGGGGAGCATCAGCTTGCTGATGCAGATAGTCCAGTAACCCTTCGACCCATTGAACTGCTGGTTCAAATGGCTCTAGGCACTATGGGACTTAACATCTGAGGTCATCAGTCCCCTAGGAATTAGAACTACTTAAACCTAAGGTCATCACACACATCCATGCCCGAGACAGGATCCGAACCTGCGACCGTAGCGGTCGCGCGATTCCAGACTGAAGCGCCTAGAACCGCTCGGCCACACCGGCCGGCTTGAAGTGCTGATACATTACTGATTACTGTTTCTGGAATTGGAGGAATGTTGTCGTCTTGGTCACTCCATGGATTTTCCTTGTGTTCGCTGAACAATAGCGGTGTCACTCCACATTTAATGATCCGGCTGTGTGCGGTCCTGGTCAAAACATTCAGAAATATTTTCTTCGTCAACAGGTGTACATCCTGGAGTACTTTGAAAACAGTAGCTACAATTGCTAATGAGCAGTCGCCTTCGTCATCGGAATCACCGACTCCATGAATTTTAGGATTAACGTATTTTCATGACTTGGCTGTGGTTGATAGTTTTACCTTACGCCACGCCTTCGATACTTCATAAATTGTGTCTAGCACAGACAGTTGTTTCCAAAATGCTTGAAAATTTCTGCCCTCATCAATAACCTTCTGTAGCATATCTCCCTACAAATTTTTTATAGCAGCAATGATACCCTGATCCATTGGGTGAAACAAGGTTGCCGCGCGTGATTAGCCGAGCGGTCTCAGGCGCTGCAGTCATGGACTGTGCGGCTGGTCCCGGCGGAGGTTCGAGTCCTCCCTCGGGAATGGGTGTGTGTGTTTGTACTTAGGATAATTTAGGTTAAGTAGTGTGTAAGCTTAGGGACTGATGACCTTAGCAGTTAAGTCCCATAAGATTTCACACACATTTGAACATTTTTTAAATAAAGCTATTACATTAGGGGGAGAATATCTTACAAATACCAACCCGTCATCCGACCTCAGAACAAGTTCATTCGGATTCAGTGGTCTATTGTTCAGTAAAAATAAGTCCTTGCAGGTAGACCCTTCAACGCTAAATATCCTCGCACCTGTGGCACAAAGTAATTATGGACCCATGTTTTAAATATTGTGGGTCAATCAAGGCCCATTTCCGGTGAAAATAATTGACAGGTAATTGTATGTTTCTTTTCCTCTGAAACAATGCGGTTTTTTTTAGCTTTACCTTCATACCGGATTTAGCTTTATGTGATCCGGTAGCATTAGTACAACACAACACTGTTATCATTTCCCTACTTGATTTATAATCAGGCGCACTATGCCCTGTCTCTAAATCTGACGTCTTTGTTGGTTGACGTTTCCAGAACAGCTCGGTTTCGTCCGTGTTGTGTATTTGCTCCAGCACTACAGTTTATCGTCCAATTAACTCCTGGGAAACATCATAAAATTCTGTAGTAGCCTTATTATCTGCACTTAACGTTTCTCCTAGGAAGGCAGCCTCCGGAAAACCATGACGCTGCTTAAATCTTGTTAGCCAGCCGGAAGCTGCATTACAATCTCCTTCAATCCCCAAGGTTTTGAAGAAAAACTGGGCATGTTTGGCGCATATTGGGCCAGATGCTTGTGTTTCCTCTGCTCTTTCCTGCTAAATCCATTCTAACATGGCTTTAATCTAGTTCTGCATATGTAGACATTTTCATAGCCTTCCGCTCTGGCAAACCTTTAGATGAGTCAGAATTGCTAGTAAATTATTTTGTCTTGGTTTTTGCGAATATCACGGATCGTAGTTTCACCCACATTGTAAATGAGTGTCAGATTCCGTGTATCAATACTGCGTTCTTCGAGTTTGTGTATTATTTGTAGTTTCTGCTGTATTGTCAGCACAACACTTTTCGGTGTTGGGACATTGGTCGGCACTAACAGAAACCAAACGACTACAGTATTCACCGCAACAGTACAGTACAGTTCTTGCAACTGTACTACATTCTGTGCTCTTCTATATCATCACATATCATACATAAAGAGTGACATATGGTTAAGTTCAATAAATTAATTAATTCATGTTCAGTACCAAATAATCTTATATAGACATATTAAGAAATACAGACGTTGGTGCTAACGGACCCCACTTCAGATCTTCCGTAGTAGTCACCACGCCTTTACCAGTCAGCTAAGCCAGCAAGACATCAATTGTCTTTCTGGGTCGTTAACTTCATCCTGCAGTTTGGCATACTTCGTACTTGATCAAATGGTTCAATTGGCTCTAAGCGCTTTGGGACTTAACATCTGAGGTCATCAGTCTCCTAGGCTTGGAACTACGTAAACCTAACTAACCTAAGGACATCATACACATGCATGCCCGAGGCAGGATTCGAGCCTGCGACCGTAGCAGCAGCACGGTTCCGGACTGAAGCGCCTAGAACCGCTCGACCACAGCGGCCGGCGTACTTGATCAGACTCAATATACCTGCAGCGCGTGATGAAATCACAATCAGACTCCACATAGAAAGTGCAGCTGAGTTAGTTCCACTTCTATTCATAATATACCGAAAAACACTCGAACAAATAACAGTGGCCAGTTTTGGAAGATAGCCAGCTCACACCTGTCTAAGATAAGGGTAGCAAAGGTGATCCAGAGTATCCCTGTTGCAGAATCTTAGCACATACTTTGAGCTCATTTTTAACGAGGTATCTTGAACAGATGACATCTTCCTTGTCAGCCAGCGTGGTTTCCTATAACACCGATTACGCGAAATTCACCTCGCACTTCTCTTACAAGACATACTGATAACAATGGACGAAGGCAATCAGACCGATGCTGTATTTCTTGTTTATCTAAAAGCACTTACTTGGTGCCTCAGCAATGCTTATTAATTAAAGTACAGTGATAATGGTTATGAAACGAAATTTGTGGATGAGTTGTATATTTCCTGGTACGGAGGGTGCAGCATCTTATCTTGGGTGGAGTCATCAACAGTCGTAGAGAGAACTTCTGGGGCGCCTTAGTGAAGAGCCTTGGAACTCTTGCTCTTCGTGTATGTTATTGACTTGGCAAACAATATTAACAGTAACCTCAGACATTCGTATTCGATGCAGCTATCTACCTGTAAAGATGTACTGTCTGAAAAAAGCTACACAAATATTTAGTCAGGTCTTGATAAGATTTGAAAGTGGTGTGACTTTCTTTGAATGTTCATAAATATAAAATTGTGCACCTCTCGAAACGAAAAACGTAATATTGTACGACAACGACAATAATGAGTCACACTGGGAATCATTCAATTCATACAAATATTTCAGTGTAACAATTTGCGCGAATATGAAATGAACTAATCAAAAATGGTTCAAATGGCTCTGAGCACTATGGGACTCAACTGCTGAGGTCATAAGTCCCCTAGAACTTAGAACTACTTAAACCTAACTAACCTAAGGACATCACACACATCCATGCCCGAGGCAGGATTCGAACCTGCAACCGTAGCGGTCCAGCGGTTCCAGACTGAAGCGCCTATAACCGCACGGCCACTCCGGCCGGCAAATGAACTAATCACATAGGCTTCGCTGCAGGTAAAGCAAGTTGCAGATGTCAATTCATTGGTAGGAGACGGGAAAATGTAACTAGAATGAGATTTTCATTCTGCAGTGGAATGTGCGCTGATATGAAACTTTCCTGGCAGATTAAAACTGTGTGCCGGACCGAGACTCGAACTCGGGACCTTTGCCTTTCGTGGCAATTGCTCTACCAAGAGAGCACTCGCCCGCGAAAGGCAAAGGTCCCGAGTTCGAGTCTCGGTCCGGCACACAGTTTTAATCTGCCAGGAAAGTTTCAAAATGCAACTAGTCTAGAAAGAAGATTGTGGCATCGCATGCTTTCCCGGCGTAGTAGGTCCTGAAAGTTTCTTCGGGTTTGCTGCTGGATCCTAAAATCAACTCGATTCGATATTTCGGCGATCCAACTGTGCGCCATTTTCAGGAGAATGCTGTTTCTGTTGATGAGTCCCTCTGAGAACTGTTCGCAGTGGGACTCATCAGCAGAAACAGCATTCTCCTGAAGATGGCGCACAGTTGGGTCGCCAAAATATCGAATCGAGTTGATCCGGTACCAAACCCGAAGAGATCTTCTAGAGAGGAGACTTCTTACAAAATACGCGTTCAGTCCATCCTAGAATATTGCTCAAGTGCGTGGTGTCCATACCAAGTAGGACTACCATGGGATATTTAACTTATACAAAGAACAGTACTACGTATGACCCGTAGGAGAGTGTCTTGGTGATGCCGAAATACCTGCTAGATGTTTGTATACAGCGTCAGCGTAAAGTGAGGAGTAAACTAATCTTAGATTACTCTGAAGTGACAACAGTAATGGGATACCTGCTAATATCGTTTTTCCCGGCGTAGTGTAACTGGACGTGGCATGGACTTAACAAGTCATTGGAAATCCCCTGCAGAAATGTTGAACCATGCTGCCTCTATAGGCGTCCATAATTGCGAAGGTGTTGCCAGTGGAGGATTTGGGGTATACGAACTGACCACTTGATTCTGTCCCAGAAATGCTCGGTGGGATTTATGTCGGACGATCTGGGTGGCCAAATCATTCGCTCGATTTGTCCAGAATGTACTTCATCCCAGTCGAGAACAGTTGTGACTCAGTGACATGGCGCATTGCCATCCATAAAAATTCCACAGTTTGGGAGGAACATGAAGTACATGAATGGCTGCAAATGGTCTACGTGTAGTCGAAGAGAGCCAGGACCCAGTCCATTCCATGTAAACACAGCCTACGCCATTACGGAGCCACCACCAGCTTGCACAGTGCCTTGTGGGCAACTTAGTTCCACGGCTTCGTGGCTCTGCGCCACAGATGAATCCTACCATCAGCTCTTACCAACCGAAACTGGGTTGGGATTCATCTGACCAGGCCACGGTTTAGCAGTCGTCTATGGTCCAACCGATATGGTCACGATACCAGGAGAAGCACTGCAGGCGATGTACTTCTGTCCGTCCACCGTCGTCTTCCATAGCCCATAAACGCCAAATTTCACAGCACTGTCCTAATGGTTACGTTCGTCTTACGTTACACATTCATTTCTGTGGTTATTTCACGCTGTGTTGCTTGTATGTTAGCACTGACAATTCTACACAAACGTCGCTGCTCTCGGTCATTGAGTGAAGGCAATGGGCCACTGCGTTGTCCGTGGTGAGAGGTAATGACTGAAATTTTGTATTCTCGACACACTCTTGGTCCAAATGGCTCTGAGCACTATGGGACTTAACATCTGAGGTCATCAGTCCCCTAGAATTTAGAGCTAATTAAACCTAACTAACCTAAGAACATCACACACATCCATGCCCGAGGCAGGATTCGAACCTGCGACCGTAGCGGTCGCGCGGTTCCACACTGAAGCACCTAGAACCGCTCGACCACACCGGCCGGCGACACACTCTTAACACTGTGGATCTTCGAATACTGAATTCTCTAACGATTTCAGGAATGGAATGTCCATTACATCTAGCTCGAGCTACCATTTCACATTCAAAGTCTGTCATTTCCCGTCGTGCCTGCCATAATCACGTCGGAAACTTTTTCACATGAATCACTTAAGTACAAATGACAGCTCCGCCTTTAAATCTTGCGTATGAGATACTACCGCCATCTGTATACGTGCATATCGCTAACCCATGACTCTCGTCACCTCAGTATAAACTGATTACAGCATGCACAGAGACGATTAAGCAGTCACACTTCCTGTGCTCCACATTCGTATGGAACGGGAAGATGCCCTAGTAAGTGATAGAATGTAAATGACTCTCGGCCATGCACTTCACAGTGGTTTGTAGGCTATAGATATAGAATCAGATGTGAATATCTTCTTGCAAACGGTAGATCGTGCGACATTTCGTAAGTGAAGTTATACAGCGACCTCTGACATGTGATCAAATGAGAGGAAACGCTGACGCCAACCAAAAACGCAAATAACTGTAAGCAATTACTTATTTACGTAAAAGCAAGACGTGAACTGTTTTATAAGCTACAAATACCGTACATCCAAACAAAAAAGTATCGGTCTAGATTCCTCTGATGATGCCTTAAAATAAAAGACGAAACGCGTCTTGAAGAAATGAAAGATGGTGCAGCAAGAAAAGGCGGTTTTTATTTACAAAACGAATAATATATTCCTCTGGAATACTGGAGTACTTGAGTGTCGCTCATCAGTGTGGGATCCGTACCAGGTCGGGTTGACGGAGGAGATAGAGAAGATCCAAAGAAGAGCGGCGCGTTTCGTCACGGGGTTATTTGGTAAGCGTGATAGCGTTACGGAGATGTTTAGCAAACTCAAGTGGCAGACTCTGCAAGAAAGGCGCTCTGCATCGTGGTGTAGCTTGCTGTCCAGGTTTCGAGAGGGTGCGTTTCTGGATGAGGTATCGAATATATTGCTTCCCCCTACTTACACCTCCCGAGGAGATCACGAGTGTAAAATTAGAGAGATTCGAGCGCGACGGAGGCTTTCCGGCAGTCGTTCTTCCTGCGAACCATACGCGACTGGAACAGGAAAGGGAGGTAATGACAGTGGCACGTAAAGTGCCCTCCGCCACACACCGTTGGGTGGCTTGCGGAGTATAAATGTAGATGTAGATGTAGATATTTCTGTTTTCAAGTTTGATACCGGATAGTATGGTCAGTGGTTTGCTCCAGAATATTTGGGAAACACTTGGCACTTATGTGAAAAAATAACAAACATCGCATTCCGGATAAAAAGGAAAACAGTATACTGCAAAAACTAATGAATAACCGAGAATTACTCAATGTGCAGCGGAAACGTAGATGTTGACACTGACCAGTAGGGACAGGAAAAAAGTTAGTATGAGATAAAACACTTAACTGTAAAACCTAATTATGGCTAATTAAACCTAATTGGTGGTGGGCAGAATATGTAGCCAGGCTAATGGTGGGGCGTGGAGTTATTTGCCGTATTCCAAAATGCACTAATGGATGTTGGGTAGACGACATTATAAAAACTGCAGGAACAACAAAATGCTTAATGGTTTTTGGAGCTAGCAAGGGATCATAAATAGTTTGTGATAGAAGAGAAATGGTGTGATGGAAAGAGATAGAAAGAAGATCTATTCCTCCGCCCCGACATCCCCCCCCCCCCCCCCCACATCCCCTGCCCATTAATCTGGTTTTATACATGTCGCAGTTTACACGCACACATGCTCTTCACAGAGCAAGGCAATACAACGAGCTGAGAGAGTTAACATGCTAGAAGACAATAGAGAGGTTTAGTGTCACTCGTAATTCAGTACTGGAAACTGAACGAACGCTTAGAACGATGACAAATACAAATAACACACTCGTTATAACAAGAAGGACACACTAAGACAAAGAAAATAACGGTTGTCTTAAATTTCTTGCAACTGAGTGTACTTTTTATTTTTCCTTCGAGTACAGTGAATAATGCTACAACGGTATGTGAGGAGGTTTTAAAATCGTGCACATAACGTCAGCATACAAGCCGCGTTGTCAGTGGAGAGGGTGACCTGTCTGTCTCTTCCACGGGGAGGGGATAGTCTGTGAAGCAGGGCCATATCGACCCGGCAGCGAGAGCCGGCCAATGTCGTGTAGCTGGGGACTTTCCAGTTCGCGGTCCGCGATTACAATAGCGACGGCGAGATGTGCCCTCCCCCGAGCCACGACACGTCACGCAAACCCACAGCGAGGCGGTACACTGACCCAGAGAACGCTTCGTGCCGCATCGCTAGCCACCTGACCCGGTGACGTCTCTCTCTGCTCTCATTTCTCACCGTCTTTTGTATCTTATCTTCGTGTGACACCTGCGGCTAAGTGCGTAGATATCCAAGCATGACGGCTCCATACCAACCTTAGTCCTTGTAGACACATCGGCAGTCGAGAATATTACAAGATGGCGAATGAATAAATAAGTGGCAAACGCCATAAGGCGGCATATCCTTCTAAATTTCGCTCCTCTACATATCTAGAAGATGTCAGCACATGTCGCGTGAAAGGTCGTCGATACACAGCATTCCGCAGCTAATGCTTAGTGATCTGCAGTCAGACCAATATAGCCGGTGTGCCATGAGTGTGTACCAGCCTGGAACAACGCGATGTTTGTGAGCCAAGGAACTGTCCGCAGATCCCGTCCAAGCGAAATTCTTTCCTTATATAGCTATTACAGTATTTGAAGGAACTTTTTGTTCAGGTGGATACAGGAATTTAGCAAAGGACAAGAAAGAAAATCACAAACAATGAGCCTCCTGACCGCTCCTAGTATCTCATGATGGCACAGTTTCCCATCTAGGGGTATTTCGCTACACTCATGACATATCGGTCTTGTGGGTTGCAGGAATTTAAGGAACCAAATAAACTTGTAACAACCGAGAGTCACTCGTTAGATGAGAACGCTGCCAGAAGAATTCTATGCTGCAGGTTTTTAACCCGTTATCGAGCGATGGGATAATTGTTAGGCTTACAAGAGGAGTATGTTGAAAAGAAAATAAATTTTAGTGTGGTACGTGCACCTCTGATGCCGCAATCCCAGTTGCGACTTCTTCTTTCTTTCTTCTTTGTTTTATCCATCTAAGGGGATGGTCTTTCCCTTCCTCTGCTCCTCCCACAAAATTTGTCAGTGAATTCATTTCATCTTTTCTGTCGTTCTTCTGACCGTTCCTTGACCTTGTTTTTACACTTCTCGGTTAACTTGTGCTACATTATTGGTGTTCCAAAGCCTGGACGACGTGTTGTGATTTATCTTATCTTTTAAATCGTCCCTAAAGTCTTCCAACTAGTTGATTTGGATTTCATTTCAGTTACAGTGCGTAAAACTACAGGAAATACCAGGAGAAGTGGTCAGTATATAGGGATATGACGGCAACGATTATTCTAAGCAAAAGTCTAGTAAAAATGGACGCTAAAATGCATACCTTAAGAGCTCTGACTTGTTCAATGGAAGAGATGTGTTTGACAATAGCGAACATGAGCCAGTGCACATAGGTCTTAAGATATGCATTTTAGAGTCCATGTTTGCTAGACTTCTTTACTTCGAATGTCGTTCCTGCAGCATCCCTGAAAACTGACCATTCTTCCTGGGGCAGCCTGTATATTCGCCCGTTCTGTAAACATGACTGTAGAATTTCAAACGTCTCTTACAAACATGATGTTAGTGAACTTCTCTATTAGCATGTGTGAATAAGACGTTCTTCATCAAAAGTCCATTTTATTTATTTTCATTTTACACTTTTATTTCAGTAGGGCCAAACTGAGTAGCAAATCTCCATGGTCATGGTACGTGTACATGGAATTACAACGGAAAAGTAGTAACAGATGAAATAAAACGTCTATGAATCCTAAAAAGACGACAAGCCGTAAGTTTATATAAACACAGTCAACCATCTAACACAAGAATTAGCTTAAATTTTCAAGGAACTCCTCGACGGAATAGGAGTGACCCAAGAGGAAACTCTTCAGTTTGGATTTGAAAGCTCGTGGATTACTGCTAAGATTTTTGAATTCTTGTGGAAGCTTATTGAAAAGGGTTGCAGCAGAATACTGCATACCTTTCTGCACAAGAGTCAAGGAAGTGCAATCCGAATGCAGACTGGATTTCTGTCCAGCATTAACTGAGTGAAAGCTGATACTGTTAACAAGAAACGACATTAAAAATACATATACTGAGAGGCCAATGTCAAAATACCCAGACTAATGAACAGGGGTTGACAAGAGGTTCGTGAATCTACACCACTTGTTGCTCGACCCCGCCGTTTCTAAGCCAAAAATGCTCTTTCGGAATGGGAAGGGTTGTCCCAAAATATAACATCAAAGGTCATTGGTGAATGAAAATAAGCGAAGTAGAGTACTTTTCGTGTGGAACTATCACTTTCATCAGCCATGTCGTAGTGTCGAGTTGTCTCAACATTTCGTAGTGTCTTATTTGTTATCTTTAGGCGAAGACGTTGCCTGAAGATGCTGAATAGGAAACTCGCCGAAACGTTGTGACGACACAACGCCACGGCTCTACTGATGTCAACAAGTTCAAAAACAATAAACAATTTGGTACTGAAATGTGTAGGATGCAAAATTGTACAGTTGGACAAAAGTTATGACATTGAAAGAAATCATTTCAAATTTCGTTTCATTCCTTACCCTCTTAACCAAAGAGCATTATCAGCCGATGTTAGATTTCTACACAAAAAAACGCACATACTGTCTCTCTCTCTCTCTCTCTCTCTCTCTCTCTCTCTCTCTCTCTCACTCACACACACACACACACACACACACACACACACACACACACACATACACACACACAGAGAGAGAGAGAGAGAGAGAGAGAGATGTTGAAATTAATCCTATAGTTGAAATCATATCAGTTATAGGAAAAATAAATCTTCATTTTTGCTACTTTATTTTTATTGATCACGAATTTTCAGTGCATGATATAATTAGTCCGGAAAATCTAATTCGTATGTAATAATAAAGTGCGATTGTGGTTAATACAACTATAATTGTTATGATGAGAGAGGGGGGGGGGGGGGAGAGAGAGAGAGAGAGAGAGATCATATAAATAACAGTGTTGACATTATAGCGAAACTGAGGAAGATATTTTAGGGAACGTCAAGTTACTCTCGATAATGAATATCAAGTTAAGGAGAAAATGTAGTATAGATAATAATTTACAATACGGATAAGTCACCAATGCGAAGTATGACGAAGGTTCCTAATTGTATACATCTGCATAAATACTCGAGACGCGAGAAAGGTCAAAACATGCAGGGTATACTATAGTTAATCTATGGCTTGTCTTTACATTCCGTGAGGCATCGAGATGGCATCCACGAAAGGCAAGATTACCTCTTTAGAATTAAGAAAAAAGAGAATAGTGAAACCAATTATTTAATGTACGCATTTTCTATGCCTTCACTTCTTTTACATGGATGTTTCGAACCTGACTGAGAAATCTGTGGATGTACGCACTTTTCTGAAACGTTAATAATCTGTTAGCCCAACAGTTATGTGCGTAGTAGGCATCGGAGACAACTGAGTATGCGTTGTCCGTGGAAGATCATAGGAGTAAACAGAGCCAATACACGATCTGAGGAATCATATCATCTGGTCATTACAACAAGTATATGCTGTGATACCGGGAATTTTCCGCGCTGTCCGTATCTCGACTATATACCACACCACGAACAAGCGAATCATTGTGTCTACAGTCGCTTATTCTGAATCGTGGAACAACACGCTACCTATTTCGAAGCAAATAGTCTCTTATTTTCCAGAGTGATGTCGTTATGGGTTGTTCGAAGGAGTTTGCAAGACTCAACAAGTACCACGAGGCGACCAGCGGGTCCGCAATAGTGAGATCCTAATACAGCTATGACTCAAAATCGCCAAATGTGGAATGTCGTACAGGTTTGTCTACGTTCACGTGACTTAGTAAATTTAGCCTCAGGCCCGCCTGCATCTGAACGCTCTCCAAACAGGATAAATGTTGCTTCCGACTCTCCACAATTATTCGCGGAGGAACGTGAAATACTAGGTACTCTTACGGAATACTGATGTATAGAGGCAGCTGTAGTACTTTTACCACTACTTCTTGTCACAGCCGACAAATATGTGGAAACATATGATATAAGAAATATTGTTTCGAATAGGTCACTGCTCTAAGACATATCACTATGTTCCACCACTCCTGTTAACGTTGAACATATATGGTATCATTTTACATTCATTTTGTCTCAGAGTTGGTGTTTTCCACGTACGAATTAGAACAAGCTGCAGCAAACAAATTGCAGTAGGCCTAAATAACGGTGCCCTTTTTTCTTCTTTTTTTACACTATTGCATATCTGGGGTACTTATTATGGTGGATTAATGGAAAAGATGGAGGAGATTCAAACTAGAACAGCTCGCTTTGTTATGAATTTGTTATGATAGATGGGGGAGGGAAGAGATATGTGCATCACGGTGGTGAACTATTCAGCATTGGTCGTGATTAACTCTCTGGTTGGGGTAAAATACAGGTAGCTGTTTGTTGGCAGCAGATTTTATGTCTCCCTTCTTCCTTGTCAACTATCCGCAACAACATGGACACGACACTTAATTTTATACCTTCTCACCTCATTTATTACAACTGGTCAGTTGCGCACTTGACACATCTAATATACTAACTGAAATTAAAAAAAAGCATTGAGCTCGAGAGCCTGACAGGAATAACACATTACTTTGTAATTTAATGCTCTTCGTCGTGTGTTTATAGCGTACATGACTTCAAAGGAAATGAAATCGGTTTGCTAAGTCAGACCTTACGTTATTAATAAGCTGTCATTGCCACTAAAGGGTTTGAGGTCACCTCCTGATAGTGGTATCTGGTTTAAATTTTGCTTATTTAGCGGTTTTCATGTGGACTTATTTCTTGAGTTTCTTTGGGCATGTGACCTATAAGTGCTTACCGTTTGGTACACGAAGAGGTTCAGATAGAAACACTAAGTGTGCACAGTTTCCTTAACTCTTTAGAAAGAATGAAATTCAGCTCTTGTTTATGTGTTACGCATGAAAACACTTCCTCTCTTTCACCATAGTACAATTAATATTCATGTAAATCATTAAAAACTAAACAAAATGTAGCATATATGCTTAAAATAGATACCTAACACATACTAGATTAAAATAAGTTACAAGATGTAAAACCATCATATATAAGTTTTGCATAAATAAAAGAAGATCTGTTTATTGTTAAGCAACGGCTATAAATGGTTGCTTGGGAGTGGCAACACAGTACAATCATTTTCAGTGATTCGTAACCTTCCACGCCCCTCCCGTCCTATGTTTCAAAAAAGACAATCGGAAGCGAGTTTATGGCAATCGATTTTTTTTATGTGTAGTTAGACCCGACATACACACACATTATACGCTGTGATTACGAGTACAATACACTTTCACTATGGGCTCTGGCCGGCCGCTGTGACCGAGCAGTTCTAGGAGTTTCAGTGGGGAACCATGCTGCTGCTACGGACGCAGGTTCGAATCCTGCCTCGGGCATGGATGTGTGTGATGTTCTTAGATTAGTTAGGTTTAAGTAGTCTAAGTTCTAGGGGACTGATGAAGTCAGATGCTAAGTCCCATAGTGCTTAGAGCCATTTGAACCATTTTTGAACTATAGTCTCTGGCACTGGGCTTATTCCTATGTGATTTGTACAGAAGCTGCTTTATTGGTCGTCTTAACATCCATCCGTGTAGTCTCGGTCGTTAACGAATGTGCTTGTCTCGGAAGCAGCCAATTCGAATCAAAACCAATGTGATGGATTAAATGCCAGCCCTCTCCACAGTGTCTTATGGAGTGTCGCTGTCTGTTGATGGTGTTCTATACGCCGTTGACCCACTATTTGCGAGGAGTGGGTTATGTGCCGGCACCAGTTTTCACCCTCTCCCTTCTCTCAGCGTCGTACAAGACAAACACTGTACCACTCTGTACTCACTACCATCAGTCACCTGCAATGAATAGATATACTTCAGACACAGCTCTCACGCACCGCGAGGGAATGGGACCGTTGTGCATGGAGACGAAGACCCTTTTCTATTAGGCGACTGCAGCTGCACGTTGGGGCCTCCCAGGCAACTAAGCCATGCGACTCTTTCTTTCTTTGTTCATCTTAATTCAAATACACTCCTGGAAATTGAAATAAGAACACCGTGAATTCATTGTCCCAGGAAGGGGAAACTTTATTGACACATTCCTGGGGTCAGATACATCACATGATCACACTGACAGAACCACAGGCACATAGACACAGACAACAGAGAATGCACAATGTCGGCACTAGTACAGTGTATATCCACCTTTCGCAGCAATGCAGGCTGCTATTCTCCCATGGAGACGATCGTAGAGATGCTGGATGTAGTCCTGTGGAACGGCTTGCCATGCCATTTCCACCTGGCGCCTCAGTTGGACCAGCGTTCGTGCTGGACGTGCAGACCGCGTGAGACGACGCTTCATCCAGTCCCAAACATGCTCAATGGGGGACAGATCCGGAGATCTTGCTGGCCAGAGTAGTTGACTTACACCTTCTAGAGCACGTTGGGTGGCACGGGATACATGCGGACGTCCATTGTCCTGTTGGAACAGCAAGTTCCCTTGCCGGTCTAGGTATGGTAGAACGATGGGTTCGATGACGGTTTGGATGTACCGTGCACTATTCAGTGTCCCCTCGACGATCACCAGTGGTGTACGGCCAGTGTAGGAGATCGCTCCCCACACCATGATGCCGGGTGTTGGCTCTGCGTGCCTCGGTCGTATGCAGTCCTGATTGTGGCGCTCACCTGCACGGCGCCAAAACCGCATACGACCATCATTGGCACCAAGGCAGAAGCGACTCTCATCGCTAAAGACGACACGTCTCCATTCGTCCCTCCATTCACGCCTGTCGCGACGCCACTGGAGGCGGGCTGCACGATGTTGGGGCGTGAGCGGAAGACGGCCTAACGGTGTGCGGGACCGTAGCCCAGCTTCATGGAGACGGTTGCGAATGGTCCTCGCCGATACCCCAGGAGCAACAGTGTCCCTAATTTGCTGGGAAGTGGCGGTGCGGTCCCCTACGGCACTGCGTAGGATCCTACGGTCTTGGCGTGCATCCGTGCGTCGCTGCGGTCCGGTCCCAGGTCGACGGGCACGTGCACCTCCCGCCGACCACTGGCGACAACATCGATGTACTGTGGAGACCTCACGCCCCACGTGTTGAGCAATTCGGCGGTACGTCCACCCGGCCTCCCGCATGCCCACTATACGCCCTCGCTCAAAGTCCGTCAACTGCACATACGGTTCACGTCCACGCTGTCGCGGCATGCTACCAGTGTTAAAGACTGCGATGGAGCTCCGTATGCCACGGCAAACTGGCTGACACTGATGGCGGCGGTGCACAAATGCTGCGCAGCTAGCGCCATTCGACGGCCAACACCGCGGTTCCTGGTGTGTCCACTGTGCCGTGCGTGTGATCATTGCTTGTACAGCCCTCTCGCAGTGTCCGGAGCAAGTATGGTGGGTCTGACACACCGGTGTCAATGTGTTCTTTTTTCCATTTCCAGGAGTGTATGTACCATTAAACCAACTGCCGGCCAGTGTGGCCGAGCGGTTCTAGGCGCTACAGTCTGGAACCGCGCGACCACTACGGTCGCAGGTTCGAATCCTGCCTCGGGCATGGATGTGTGTGATGTCCTTAGGTTAGTTGGGTTTAACTAGTTCTAAGTTCTAGGGGACTGATGACCTCAGAAGTTGAGTCCCATTTGAACCATTAAACCAATTGGACTTGATTTTGATTCGATTTGATTTAATCAGGGAAACAAAGTAACAGTGGGCTTAGCACCAATGTCCTCAGTGCTTGGCTTCCTGTCCTTCGAACTGGAAGATTAAATGTGGTGCTGTTCCGTCCCTCTCACCACATAGTCTACACTTAGAGATTTTTTTCTCTATACCCATCATTTGCAGGTTTCCGTGACCAGTCATTAGACTTTAAAGAATTTCTGTTTCAACATGGTTTCGGCTTCATTAGCTTGTCATATTTCTGTTCGTGGATCTTAGTCCAATATTGTACGTGCTGACTTCTAATTCAGCTATGTAGTTTAGGTTTTATCATCGCTTCAGCGATGTATAGCGATGTTCGAACAAATGGGTCGTGGCCCCTTCTACGGTCGGTAAGTCAGCTTGTTTGTTGTCACTAAATCCTGAGTGACCGGGGACCAATAGCATCTTTTTCGTAGACTTACAACGGTTTCACGGTATTCTACGATTATCTTTGGTCTCATCGAAGAGGCTGATAAAAATCTTAATGTCTGCAGATGCCACGATTGTTGTAGCACCTACGTAGATTCTCCTCCACTCACACACTGATAGAGGAGTATCTCCGAATATGGGGCTTAGTTCAAACATCACATACGCCACGAAAAAATTTGTTATTGATCATACGACATTGTTAACTTTAGTTGTTGATTACGTCTTAATGGTAACGCCAATCGTAATAACTTCCTGTCTCAGTCTCTTCACGGGTTACCGTGGAACTCACCAACTTTGTGACACTTTTTTGAGGTTTTTTAGACGTCAGTCCCTTAATATGTCACGCGGAAGGCTGAGCAATTTCCTCAATGTAAATACACACCTTCTTTCGAATTCCGTCTTTTTAAACACTCAGTCTCTTACAGGAGGGAATGAGGAGTTTCTTTCGTGTGTCGAATTGCTGAGAGTGCAACTTGCCAACATGTGACACTCCTCCATTTACATAGTAAACTCATCCATAATAGGTGTGTCACACTGTTGAAGCGTTATTATTAGAACTTACACATTCCATTTGCTACAAATTTTCAGTTTTAACTTAAAACACTTTAAAAAATAAACTTTTGGGTAGAAAGCTTAAAAAAAATCAACCGGTTCTTGTAAGAATAGGAAAAAAACACATAAATGGAAGGGAACTGAACAAGGAAATTCTCTGCTTCAGGTTGGCGATAAAGGCATCTGGTGTGACCTCTCGTGGTCGATCCATTCGGTGAACAATTTGGTGTGCCTTGTTGTTGTTGTTGTGGTCTTTAGTCCTGAGACTGGCTTGATGCAGCTCTCCACACGACTCTATCCTGTGCAAGCTTCTTCAACTCCCAGTAACTACTGCAGCCTACATCCTTCTGAATCTGCTTAGTGTATTCATCTCTTGGTCTCCCTATACGATTTTTACCCTCCACGCTGCCCTCCAGTACTAAATTGGTGATCCCTTGATGCCTCAGAACATCCCCTACCAACCGATCCCTTCTTCTAGTCAAGTTGTGCCACAAATTTCTCTTCTCCCAAATTCTATTCAATACCTACTCATTAGTTATGTGATCTACCCATCTAGTCTTCAGCATTCTTCTGTAGCACCACATTTCGAAAGCTTCTATTCTCTTCTCGTCCAAAATATTTATCGTCCATGTTTCACTTCCATACATGTCTACACTCCATACAAATACTTTCAGAAACTTCCTGACACTTAAATCTATACTCGATGTTAACAAATTTCTCTTCTTCAGAAACGCTTTCCTTGCCATTGCCAGTCTACATTTTATATCCTCTCTACTTCAACCATCATCAGTTATTTTGCTCCCCAAAGAGCAAAACTCCTTTACTACTGTAAGTGTCTCATTTCCTAATCTGATTCCTTCAGCAACACCCGACTTAATTCGACTACATTCCATTATCGTCGTTCTGCTTTTGTTGATGTTCATCTTACATCCTCCTTTCAAGACACTATCCATTCCGTTCAACTGCTCTTCCTAGTCCTTTGCTGTCTCTGACAGAATTACAATGTCATCGGCGAACCTCAAAGTTTTTGTTTTTTCTCCATGGATTTTAATACCTTCTCCGAATTTTTCTTTTGCTTCCTTTACTGCTCGCTCAATATACAGATTGAATAACATCGGGGAGAGGCTGCAAACCTGTCTCGCTCCCTTCCCAACCACTGCTTCCCTTTCATGTCCCTCGACTCATAACTGTCATCTGGTTTCTGTACAAATTGTAAAGAGCATTTCGCTCCCTGTATTTTACCCCTGCCACCTTCAGAAATTGAAAGAGAGTATTCCAGTCAACGGTGTCAATAGCTTTCTCTAAGTCTACAACTGCTAGAAACGTACGTTTGCCTTTCCCTAATCTAGCTTCTAAAATAAGTCGTAGGGTCAGTATTGCCTCACGTGTCCCAATATTTCTACGGAATCCAAACTGACCCGCCCCGAGGTCGGTTTCTACTAGTTTTTCCATTCGTCTGTAAATAATTCGCGTTATTAAACTGGTAGTTCGGTAATTTTCACATCTGTCAACAACTGCTTTCTTTGGGATTGGAATCATTATATTCTTCTTGAAATCTAAGGGTATTTCGCCTGTCTCATATATATTGCTCACCAGATGGTAGAGTTTTGTCAGGACTGGCTATCCCAAGGCTGTCAGTAGTTCTAATGGAATGTTGTCTACTCCCGGGGCCTTGTTTCGACTCAGATCTTTCAGTGCTTTGTCAAACTCGTCACACAGTATCGTGTCTCCCATTTCATCTTCATCTACATCCTCTTCCATTTCCATAATATTGTTCACAAGTACATCGCCCTTGTATAGACCCGCTATATACTCTTTCCATCTTCCTGCTTTCCCTTCTTTGCTTTGAACTGGGTTTCCATCTGAGGTCTTGATATTCATAAAAGTGGCCCTCTTTGCTCCAAAGGTCTCTTTAATTTTCCTGTAGGCGTTATCTATCTTACCCCTAGTGAGATAAGCCTCTATATCCTTACATTTGTCCTCTAGTCATCCCTGCTTAGCCATTTTGCACCTCCTGTCGATCTCATTTTTGAGACGTTTGTGTTCCTTTTCGCCTGCTTCATTTACTGCATTTTCATATTTTCTCCTTTCAGTAATTAAGTTCAATATTTCTTCTGTTACCCAAGGATTTCTATTAGCCCTCGTCTTTTTACCTACTTTGTCCTCTGCTGCCTTCATTACTTCATCCCTTACGGCTACCCATTTTTCTTCTACTGTATTTCTTTCCCCCATTCCTGTTAATTGTTCCCCTATGCTCTTCCTGAAACTCTGTACAACCTCTGGTTTAGTCAGTTTATCCAGGTCTCATCTCCTTAAATTCCCACCTTTTTGCAGTTTCTTCAGTTTTAATCTACAGTTCATAACCAATAGATTGTGGTCAGAGTCCACATCTGCCCCTGGAAATGTCTTACAATTTAAAACCTGGTTCCTTAATCTCTGTCTTACCATTATATAATCTATCTGAAACCTTCTAGTATTTCCAGGCTTCTTCCATGTATACAACCTTCTTTCGTGATTCTTGAACCAATTGTTAGCTATGATTAAGTTATGCTCTGTGCAAAATTCTACCAGGTGGCTTCCTCTTTCATTTCTTACCCCCAATCCATATTCACTAACTACGTTTCCTTCTCTCCCTTCTCCTACTATCGAATTCCAGTCACCCGTGACTATTAATTTTTCGTCTCCCTTCACTTTCTGAATAATTTCTTTTATCTCATCGTACATTTAATCAATTTCTTCGTCACCTGCAGAGCTAGTTGATATATAAACTTGTACTACTGTAGTAGGCGTGGGCTTCGTGTCTATCTTGGCCACAATAATGCGTTCACTATGCTGTTTGTAGTAGCTTACCCGCACTCCTATTTTTTTATTCATTATTAAACCTACTCCTGCATTACCCCTATTTGATTTTGTATTTATAGCCCTGTGTTCGCCTGACCAAAAGTCTTGTTCGTCCTACCACAGAACTTCACTAATTCCCACTATATCTAAGTTTAACCTATTGTAACGTCCCCTTAGAAAAATTAATGAATGACCGTGCTGATAAACCTCTTACATTATTTGCTTTTCAAACAGCTGAGCAAAACTGAACGTACTCATACATTTCTCTCTTTACTTATTCTGATCATCACTAAACTGACAATATTTTTAGCGCAACGCAACCTGACTTACAATAATCCCTACAAAAGAATGGCACTGACTAACATTAACCTATACGTTTCACAAATCACTTACCTCACAAAAATCTTCGTTACTCGAACTACTGCAATACAGCGAGCGCCACTACTGCCAGCTAAATAAAAGATTCAAACTACTGAAGGCATTAACTACTGATAGGCATAGTTAGCAAATGAAAGATTTTGGTAGAGAACAAACAATGCATTTATCTTAATAGTGTTCAAAAGTCATAATATGTATAGCAGTTCATGACATCCAGTCTTACAAATTTACTGTCTCTGATAGACACACGTCCAGATCATCCGCTCTCAAAACTCCGCCATCTCTCTCCCCACATCCACCACTGCAGGCGGCTCATCTCCAACTGCGCAACGCTAAGCGCTGTTAACAGCCAACTGCCCAACACTACAATAGTAAATTACAACAATGCCAACCAGCCACAGACTGCACACAGCACAGCCAGTGATTTTCATACAGAGCGCTACGTTTCGTTACCAATATAAAAACCTAAACAGCCTACTTACATTATCCATTTCCCTTTTTAAATTTCCTAACCTACCTGCCCGATTGAGGGATCTGACATTCCACGCTCCGATCCGTAGAAAGCCAGTTTTCTTTCTCCTGATAACGCCGTCCTCTTGAGTAGTCCCCACCTGGAGATCGGAATGGGGGACTATTTTACCCAAGAGGTCGCCATCATCCACAAAATATCAGGAGGATTGGGCTACGACTAGAATTTTCCTACTTCGGTCATGGCTGATAATGGTGCTTCTCCTACTTAGTCGGGGGCGGAAAGCCTGAGTCCATGGCAGAATTTCCCACAGTATCTCATTGCTAGACGGAGGCAGTTCTGTTGCGTAGCTTAAGTTCGTGGGTTGTGATTAAGGGGAATGGAAACAGGAGTCTGTTCGTCAGCGTGGTAGTGATCGCAGTGGTCGCTTTGTTGTTGGCTTCGTCCTATCGTTCAGATTCGTCACTACTTGCAGTACCTGGTTCATCTGCAATGATGGGATGAAAAATTTTTCTTGTAAACGGCTACACGACTTGAGTCAACAAACAAATCAAATTGCCAAAGGTCGCATTTTGTAGCTGATATACAAAGTAAACAGCTTTCTCAGTACTCTGGATGTAGTGCAGTCAGAGAAGACCATATCAATCACCTTAAAACACGGACAGTCCACACTTAATTTTGTCGATGTGTAGGAACTTGCAGTGAAGGTAGATACCACATGGAATTTGTTCCAACTCGTCCCGACAGGTCACAAATCTCCCAGAATTTTTCCGAAACTTTAGCTTGACCACCGCAGCCTCTGGAGATCTCTGTGTGTCAAAAACCGTGAGTGTCACGTACGTGGGAGCCTGTCAAAATTTTCTTTCTTTTAATAATGTTTCCCTACTTTACTTACAGATATTTTTGAATATTTCATGTCAGTTACTGCTCCCTCACGGTACTCCACTGCTCGACAGTAACCCAAAACACTCAACGACTCTAAAACTAAATCCAGTCGAGTGAGTCACGTTAAAGAAGCAACACGCGCTCTCGAACAAAATACTCGCATTGTCAACACTACAATGACGAATGAATGTCTGTCTGGCTGGGAAAGAACGTAGCCCGGTTGCTAAGGTACGCTTAGAGATTGCTTGATATAGGCGAGACTCGAAGCTGGGACTTCATTCTCTTCGCAGGAGGGAATTTAGCAAGCCCGAGGAAGGCAGGAGGGGCAGGGAGGGGGATCCAGCGGTGCTGAAACCCAAGCTTTGTGTGCCGCACTGAGGTGGGCTGCAGCTGCAGCTGCGGTCTCTGCGGCCGCTCGGGTGGCGCCCACCCCACAGAGCGCGGGGCAGCAGCCGCGTAGGCCGCAGGTCTCACGTCTCCCAGGCGATCAGCTGGCTGCAATACAGCGTAGATTACGGCAAGCTGAAAAAGACAGACTGGGGAGAGACAGACGTATGATTAACCCCTTCCCCCAAAATACTTCTCTTCTTCACACCTCCTCTTTTTTACCACAAATGAGGTGTAACCGATCTCATTTGTACTAAGATTGCAGTACACGCTAAGTGCCTATTTGTTTCCACCGCGTTGAGTGGAATGCGTAAGTTCTACCAAACATTCACCAACCTGCAGTTTTCTCTAGTTTTTGTCCCCTGCGCAGCAAACAGCACGTAGGTCGTGAATCCGTTATCTTGAGGCTCTAAGGAACACTTGGCAAGAAACTATTGTTTTAGAAATGATTAAATTTCCAATCAGTTTGTTTTTGCGGGATGCCACTCGCTTTTTATTAGCAGAACACGAGAAACTGCACAATTATATGCCACTTTAGACTCACAAATGATTTCTGTTCTTCAACAAGTTAATGAACTGCATATTTCCGTAATTAGTATCACACTGTTCTCAACTATATGTCTAAATAACCATACATTGCTACTAAAGTCTTAACTAACACCGACAGCGCCAGACTAAGTTTCTGTCTTCCGACACTGCCGAACCAGCTCCGATCTTACAGCCGAACCACTTCGCCCGCCATCCATGTTAGGCACGATCCGAAGATCGCCGAAGTGCTTCGTCTGCCTTCTCCTTTCGCCATTGTTTATTATTCTGCTGGTTATTAATACTTGTGAAATAATATAATGAAAGCCCCCTACGCTATTGAGACATGCTTTAAATATAACATGCAAGTAAATACTCTGTCTAGCTTGTCTAACATTAATAACAGAAGACTGTCATTTTGGTGTGCAATTTCCGAATGCACCAGCCAATCGCGGAGAAGGACCAAAAATTAGGCGGTCTTTCTCACGATTCCTATGCTTAACAAACTATCTGCCATTGGTACCTCACACCACTTTTCGTCATCTTGCAACTGCTGGCTTCTCAGCTGCTCTAAAAAGAGCTTCTAGTGCCTGAATATGATGGCTGCAAAGCCAGAAATATTACGAGATCTCCAGGTATAATACAGGTGGAAGGAAATACGAGTGTCCTATAATTTGCCACTTCACTGTCTCTTCATTTGCCTCAAGTGCACGGTACGATTCCACTCGTTGGCTTTGACCAGTGGCGTCCTGTTGGATGTTGTTAACTTACCTGTGATTGTCTCAGTAACTGATGTAAACCAATCTATTTATTCCAAATATGTCGTGGTTTATGAGGTGTGGTTAGTCAGGAACCACAGGGCATAGCTTACATTGTTGCTAGAAAAGGGAGAAGCAATCATATACATAATCTTGGTTCTGACAAATATTTGACTGTTTCTTTCCGTATGTGGCACACTTTCTGTGAGTAAGATTAGGAAGCGATTTAAGAACACGGATCAATTTGTTGCTAGTGAAGCGAGTAGTAATCATATTTATAATATTGGTTCTTACAAATATTTGGCTGTTTTCTTGTTTGTGATGTTGTGGAGGAGTGCCGTATTTGAAATGAATTGTTATGTAGGGAGAGTATTGTTGTTAGCAGTGGCACAGTCTTGTGGTGGATGTTTGTGTTTGTGCCTTCGTGTCTTGGTGTATAGTAATAGTTTTCGTCAGCAGTTTGTTAGCTTTTTAGATTGAATTTTAAGTGTTTATTGTTTGTTTGTAGGAATGGATCCGACTATGAAGTTAAGTTCTAGGGCGCCTTATGCTGTTATGAGCTAAGAAGTGACAAGTGATATTATATTTTCGTAACTTATTGGGCTCCTTGACGAATGTTTGAGGGAGCGCTTATTATGATTATGAGTGCACGTGTGCGTATGTGGGAGGATGGGGATTCTGGTGTCGTTGCCTTCATTTGAGCTATGTACGTTATGTGATCAAAAGTATCCAGACACCCCCAAAAACATACTTTTTCATATTAGGTGCATTGTGCTGCCACCTACTGCCAGGTACTCCATATCAGTGACCTCAGTAGCCATTCGACATCGTGAGAGAGCAGAATGGGGCGCTCTGCGGAACTCACGGACTTCAAACGTGGCCACGTGATTGGGTGTCAATTGTGTCATACCTCTGTACGCGAGATTTACACACTCCCAAACATCCCTAGGTCCACTATTTACGATGTGATAGTGAAGTGGAAACGTGAAGGGACACGTACACCACAAAAGCGTACAGACCGACTTCGCCTGTTGACTGACAGAGACTGCCGACAGTTGAAGAGGATCTTTATGTGTAATAGGCAGACATCTATCCAGACCATCACACAGGAATTCCAAACTGCATCAGGATCCATTGCAAGTACTATGAAAGTTTGGTGGGAGGTGAGAAAACTTGGATTTCATTGTCGAGCGGATGCTCATAAGCCACACATCAAGCTGTGAAATGCCAAACGACGCCTCGCTTGTTGTAAGGAGCGTAAACATTGGACGATTGAACAGTGGAAAAACGTTGTGTGAAGTGACGAATCACGATACACACTGTGGCGATCCGATGGCAGGGTGTGGGTGAGGCGAATGCACTGAACGCCATCTGACAGCGTGTGTAGTGGCAACAGTAAAATACTGAGCCGGTGGTGTTATGGTGTAGTCGTGTTTTTCATGGAGGGGGCTTGCATACCTTGTTGTTTTGCGTGGCACTATCACAGCACAGGGCTACATTGACGTTTTACGCACCTTTTTGCTTCCCGTTGTTCAAGATTAATTTGGGACTGGCGACTGCTTCTTTCAACAAGATCGAGCATCTGTTCATAATGCACAGCCTGTGACGAAGTGGTTACACGACCTTCCTTTGATCTATATTGGTTAAGAAAAATTTGTCTTGTTATGATGTTAGTCTTATTTTTAGGCCCCCCTCCCAAAACTCCCTAACTTCCGTGGTTCTCCCGTTAGTTTCGTGTTTTTATATTTGCTTGCGACCGTAATAGTCGTCTTCTTATCGCCATCTTGAAGGATGAATGCTGCCTGTTATTAAATGTTATCTGTGCTCGTCTTAGTAACTTGTGTGAATTATAATATTTATTCCAAATATGACGTCATGGATAAAAGCAGCCGGGTGGAATCGGACAGCGCGCTCATCCCTTTCGTTTCTACACATGGTTGAAGTCTTAACTACCACCTTGACAACAGGAAGCTGTTCCCTGAAACTTATTTATGGTGTTTGTTCTCCTCTACATGCAGCACTTTTCAATGTGACGTCTTCCCCAGCTACTAATGTCTTGGTGGAGATGTTGAATGTCTGCTTCTCAGGAATATCCGAACTCTAAAGTGCCCTCGTCGTCATCATTGGCGGCTACGTGCGGTGGCGTTGTAGTGGAGCAACACCAACTTGAACGGCTTCCCGCAAACTTCGTCTCGACAGCCTTGTGTAACATCGTCGATAGGTTTTAGTTGTGTGTTCCTGTGCCGGTTTGCTCAGTTCGAGAATAATCTGTAAGCACCAGACTATGGCTATCCCAAAAAGCACTCATCACCACCTTGCCCTATGATGGGTAGCTCCACTCCTTTTTCGGCAAAGATGAATCCACACGTGTCCATTGTTTATTTTGCTGCTTTGTCTGCGGGTCGTAGTGACACACCCTATATTCGTCCGTGGTTACTAGGCGGCTAAAGAAGTCATCTGGATTGTCCGGACGCAGTTGCTAGATTACCTCCACTGCCTCGGTCTGGTGTGTTCTTTAAATGGGTGAAAGCAGTCGTGGACGCCGACGGGCGGCGCCCTTTCTCGTATTCAAACCGAATGGTGCAAACTCGTCACTTTTTCCAACCATCGGCTCGATTATGATAAGACCGTCTTGCAGCTCTACGGCTTTTGTTTCTCTTGCGATTCTCGGTTCTTCACAGAGAAATGGCCTGCCACTCCCTTCTCCGCCGTCCAGAGACGTACGGCCACACTGCAAGCGGCTGTACTTCCTAACGCTGCATCATATGATGAAGCGCTATTGCCGGACATTCCACCTCCCAGCATGAACTGTTTTAGCGTTGTTTCCCTTAAGGGTGGAAAAACAAATACCGCACCAGACACTATTTTACCAGTGGGATGGGTCACTTCCCTTTGACTCCTCTTGCGACGTCCTGTGGCACCGTGACGCTTAGATTTCAGTGTGTACCAGGCCCGCAGAAATGTACCTACAAACAAACAACACATAAATGACGTAACTAATTTTTTTTGAGGTGATAATTAAAACTTTATGACTACACCTCGTAAATCTGAGCCGATTGGTTTAGGGTATTGAAAACTGTATTTCATTTGGTCGTACTGACTTTTATTGGACGGTCGACGGTCCGCAGGTCGGATCTATCCCACGATTGATTTCAATAAGGCCCGCAGATGAATTTTGGGAGAAAGAGAGATGCTCACACTACTTCATCCAGGACACATTTTCTGATACTGATGCCGGTGCTCGGCTCGAGTCAGCTTTGCCGCTCATGACGGATGATGATGACGTTTGATCTGTAGGGCGCTCAACTGCGCGGTCATCATCGCCCCTACAAATTCCCATTCTGTACACAGTCAAGTCTAGCCACTTTCACAAATGATGATGAAATGATGAGGACAACACAAACACTGAGTCCCCGGGCAGAGAAAATCCCCAACCTGGCCGGGAATCGAATCTGGGACCCTGTGATCCAGAGGTAGCAACGCTAGCCACTATACTACGTGCTGCGGACGCTCGTGACACAGATCAGAGGCAGTTTACTTTCTGCGCATGCGCAGTGCAATTTCGCCGCCATTGGATGTGAACAACACACAAAAAAATGGTTCAAATGGCTCTGAGCACTATGGGACTTAACAGCTGAGGTCATCAGTCCCCTAGAACTTAGAACTACTTAAACCTAACTAACCTAAGGACATCACACACATCCATGCCCAAGGCAGGATTCGAACCTGCGACCGTAGCGGTCTCACGGTTCCAGACTGACGCGCCTAGAACCGCACGGCCGCACCGGCCGGCGAACAACACACCAACGACCGGTCTGTAGCGAAAAGTACTCCTGACTGTTTATCGACTGCGATTGCCTGTCTCATTGCAATATTGTTTTTTTCTATTCTTTCTCGTATTAAACGAGCAAATAGTTCTTGTCTGTTGTAGACGTATGAGAACACTGTAGCTATTGAAACGAAAGGTAATTAGCTGCAATCAGTTGTTTCTATTGGCTTCTATTTCTCCATGATGACAATTCAAGGTGGTTGTCATCCCATCTTCAGATATTACGATTATTTACGTCTCATGAACAGTGTTTTTTTTTCTTTTTTTGCCAATGATGTTACTGAATGTTGCAACGCAAGCTTTTGAGACAGCTGTAGTAAGACGTCGTAAGTAAGGAACTAACTTTCACGACGCGTAAATAAATGTAAGCGTCTGAAGATAGGGCGAACATAAAATGAATGTACTGTCAAAAACGTATGTTTTGAGGCATAATTTGCTGGTGTGGTATGTTGGGAAAGGAGTGCCATACATACTGCTGCGGTACCTCACAAGCAATTCATGTTACGGACGCTATAGTTTTGGTTTTAGGCGCTAGGAGCTCTGCTGTTGGGTCAAGTGACATGGCGGCTCGCTATCTTAAATAAGTACGCGAATCAGGGGTGCGGCTCACCAGAGGTTGCCTATGCCTTCTGTAGTGTCTGCGCGGACACTAAGTTTATTTGCACGATAAAATCCCAAATAAAGACATCGCACACAGAAAATCTGTTACAGCGCCAGGTGAAATTATGAAAAGCGAAGTCCGACGCCGACGGTGATACCTGTCGACTGTCTAGGAAGGCGAATCTACATTAGACCAAATACAGTAGCATTGAGCTACAATCTGAATGGAAGCAACATCTTTCACACTGACCAAAGCTCTCCAGTTGGAAGCAACGGAAATGTTTCCATATTCGCCATTACAATTACGCAGATAAATTTATTTTCATTCTTTGAATCCCCATCTCCAAAAATTAGAAGACCTGCAGGAGCTTGTTCGGTAAAAACACCGTCTCTCTACTGAAACAAAATGCACCCCGTTCAGTAGTAATCACTACTAACATGAATGCTTCCTTACTTCCCAGATCACTCAACGAACCAAAATTTTGAAATTTCCCTTTCTCAAAAACTCGCCTTCAACTAAGTTCGTCCAAATGTGGAACTGGAAACATAAACGTCATATTCACGACAACCATGCTAATGCAATGGCCAGATGCGATAGTTGTTGTCGTTGAAACTTCCTGGCAGATTAAAACTGCGTGCGACCGAGACTCGAACTCGGGACCTTTGCCTTTCGCGGGCAAGTGCTCTACCATCTGAGCTACCGAAGCGTGACTCACGCCCGGTCCTCACAGCTTTACTTCTGCCAGTATCTCGTCTCCTACCTTCCAAACTTTAAAGAAGCTCTCCTGCGAACCTTGCAGAACCAGCACTCCTGAAAGAAAGGATACTGCAGCGGAGTGTGCGCTGATATTAAACTTCCTGGCAGATTAAAACTGTGTGCCCGACCGAGACTCGAACTCGGGACCTTTGCCTTTCGTGGGCAAGTGCTCTGCCAGGAAGTTTCATATCAGCGCACACTCCGCTGCAGAGTGAAAATCTCATTCTCGATACACCCCCAGGCTGTGGCTAAGCCATGTCTCCGCAGTATCCTTGCTTTCAGGAGTGCTAGTTCTGCAAGGTTCGCAGGAGAGCTTGTGCAAAGTTTGGAAGGTAGGAGACGAGATACTGGCAGAAGTGAAGCTCTGAGGACCGGGCGTGAGTCGTGCTTCGGTAGCTCAGATGGTAGAGCACTTGCCCGCGAAAGGCAAAGGTCCCGAGCTCGAGTCTCGGTCGGGCACACAGTTTTAAGATAAGTCGTAGGCTCAGTACTGCCTCACGTATTCAAATATTTCTACAGAATCCAAAATGATCTTCTCCGATGTCGGCTTCTACCAGTTTTTCCATTTGTCTGTAAAGAATTTGCGTTAGTATTTTGTAGCCGTGACTTATTAAACTGATAGTTCGGTAATTTTCACATCTGTCAACACCTGCTTTCTTTGGGATTGGAATTATTATATTCTTCTTGAAGTCTGAGGGTATTTCGCCGGTCTCATATACATTGATCACCAGATGGTAGAGTTTTGTCAGGACTGGCTCTCCAAAGGCTGTCAGTAGTTCTAATGGAATATTGTCTACTCCCGGGGACTTGTTTCGACTCAGGTCTTTCAGTGCTCTGTCAAACTCTTCACACAGTACCATATCTCCCATTTCATCTTCATCTACATCCTCTTCCATTTCCATAATATTGTCCTCAAGAACATCGCCCTTGTACAGAGCCTCTATGTACTCTTTCCACCTTTCTGCTTTCCCTTCTTTGCTTAGAACTGGGTTTTCATCTGAGCTCTTGATATTCATACAAGCGGTTCTCTATTATCCTGAGGTCTCTTTAATTTTCCTGTAGGCAGTATCTATCATACCCCCTAGTGAGATAAGCCTCTACATCCTTACATTTGTCCTCTAGCCATCCCTGCTTAACCATTTTGCACTTCCTGTCGATCTCATTTTTGAGACGTCTGTATTCCTTTTTGCCTGCTTCATGCACTGCATTTTTAGATTTTCTCCTTTCATCAATTAAATTCAATATTTCTTCTGTTACCCAAGGATTTCTATTAGCCCTCGTCTTTTTACCTACTTTATCCTCTGCCGCCTTCACTACTTCATCCCTTAGAGCTACCCATTTTTCTTCTACTGTATTTCTTTCCCCCATTCCTGTCAATTGTTCCCTTATGCTCTCCCTGAAACTCTGTACAACCTCTGGTTTAGTTAGTTTTTCCAGGTCCCATCTCCTTAAATTCCCACCTTTTTGCAGTTTCTTCAGTTTTAATCTACAGTTCATAACCAATAGATTGTGGTCAGAATCCACATCTGCCCATTGAAGTGTCTTACAATTTAAAACCTGGTTCCTTAATCTCTGTCTTACCATTATATAATCTATCTGAAACCTTCTAGTATCTCCAGGCTTCTTCCATGTATACAACCTTCTTTCGTGATTCTTGAACCAAGTGTTAGCTATGATTAAGTTATGCTCTGTGCAGAATTCTACCAAGTGGCTTCCTTTTTCATTTCTTACCCCCAATCCATATTCACTTACTACGTTTCCTTCTCTCCCTTCTCCTACTATCGAATTCCAGTCACCCGTGACTATTAAATTTTCGTCTCCCTTCACTATCTGAATAATTTCTTTTATCTCATCGTACATTTAATCAATTTCTTCGTCATCTGCAGAGCTAGTTGGCATATAAACTTGTACTACTGTAGTAGGCGTGGGCTTCGTGTCTAAGCGATTAAAAAGGAAAATAAAGATAGTAAATAACTTGCAGTGATACAATTAATTATTCTTCTTACAGATAATGTCAGTGTTCATGAAAAGTCCAACAAAATTTAATTGATCTGTTAAATAAAACAGAAATCTTACGAGTAATATCAAAGGAAGGCAAAGAGACCTGACTGTGCAGCAAGGAAACGAGTAAAACATCACTCGTATTTAATGCTGGAATAATGTGTTTACTTGGCACTCCATTTTATAGCGTCTACAGCTGCACTCACTATTTCCAAGTGAAAAAATTATGAACGTAAATAAAAAAAATTGCAATCGATAAATGAACCCATAGCAGTCGAATACCAACATCCAAAATAAAATGGGTTAGAACTTATACACCATCCTAATACTATCGCCACATTTGTATTACAGTACAACCAGCCTTTGAGGCTATCGAAGATATTTGAATGTAGGGGTTCTGATATTAATTATCAGTTACTTGTTATTTTACATCTGTTGTGAGAGCGGGTGAGAGATGCCAAACAGTGATGATGCCACGGTATGGGGTTATGGTCCTAAATTTTGCGACGCGTGGTTGCTTACAATTCAAGAGTTGGTGATTTTCCCGAATATGCGGTCTTCGATGTGAGGGAACCCTCTGTGCCTAATTTCAACGGTTCTTCCCGTTTGGATAGAGCATGGTCGCCAGAGAAACGACCCCGACATTTGCAGGAAGGCAACGCTATCCAGCCGAACGTAGCTGTGTAACCTGTCCAAAACTGCGCAAATGATCACTGACGTTTGGCTATGAGAAGCAGAGCCTTCCGCGCCGTCGGCGGTTGTCTCCGAAATCCGGGATGTCAAACAGCCGTCACAGGAAGACCTCTGGCTCATTCGTACCCGATTGATTCTCCAGTCTAGACGCGTTTCCTTAGTTACTACAGACAGTCTCCGGACCACATTCTCCTATGGTTAAGCGCCATTTGGAGATAGTTTAACTGTGTGCAACACGCATGATAGAGGGCAAGCTAATACTACAGATTAGTCAGAAAATCGATTTGTGATTTTGTTGCCCGCTAGTTGCGACAATCCGGCCGTCTGCAATTACTATGGGCTCTCGTAGTTACGATCGCCGTGTGACCACCGACACCACCAGGCCCCTGTGAGGGAATTTGAGACATTCTTAGGTTAGTTAGGTTTAAGTAGTTCTAAGTTCTAGGGGACTGATGACCACAAATGTTAAGACCCATAGTGCTCAAAGCCATATGGCATCAACTTGCTGCATTTCTCTAGCTCGCCCTCAATCATGTGTTTTGTTTTTCCCTTTTGTAAGTGCCCTTTAATAATTTGCGTGCACAGTTTCTCTTGACTGACCAACCATTGTCTCCAGGTCCTGAAGTCACTACGTTGCATTCAGGCACTTTTGTCACCGTCATCCTTGCTATTTTACATCGTGTCAGTTTCAGTACTGGTACACCTACGGTCTCTTCTTTTCATATTAAGCCAGTTAAAAATAGTGTACAATGTACTATTATTTCAATGCAGTTGTGCAATCCCTTTCTGTCCTGTATCTATCATCATGCCGTTCCCCTGTATTGCAGGCAAGGTCGAGTGATGGCTGAAGTACAAAACGAAATCGATGTCATAGACCCGGTCAGGACAGAGAGGAGGTAGTTGGTGCGTTTTTCCAAGCCACACAACTCGGACACGGCACCACCTTCTTACAATCTTAATGCGAAGGCTGTTCGGAAAGTAAGGTCACGAAACGGAAACGGCAGTGAAAATCCGATGAAACTTGGCACAAATGTGTTGGACAGCGTCGCTAGCATGCTTGTCGGTTGCGTCACGTCTCTCCTTTCAGGTATGAGCACGGAGTGGGCAGGTAAAGATGCCTAGAAATACTGTCTCCATCCAAGTGTGGATGCCCACTGCGAGGTTTTGCCTGATTTCATGCAACCCCACATAGAAAGCACTGCAATAGGTATAGGTACACAAAGCTGGCTAAAGCCGGAAATAGGTTCACACGAACTTTTTCAAACGATATAACTGTGTTCAGAAAGGATAGATTAAATACAATTGGTGGTGGAGTATTTATTTCTGTCAGAAGTAGTTTGCCTTGTAGTGAAATTGAAGTAGATAGCCGGTCGGTGTGGCCGTGCGGTTCTAGGCGCTTCAGTCTGGAACCGCGTGACCGCTACGGTCACAGGTTCGAATCCTACCCCGGGCATGGATGTGTGTGATGTCCTTAGGTTAGTTAGGTTTAAGTAGTTCTGAGTAGTTCTAAGTTCTAGGGGACTGATGACCACAGATGTTAAGACCCATAGTGCTCAAAGCCATTTGAACCATTTTTTGAAGTAGATACTTCCTGCGAAATAGTATGGGGAGAGATTATACCTGACAATCGGACGAAACTATTAATTTGATCCTTTTACCGACCCCACCCCGCTCATACAATTATAGTCGGTGGCGACTTTAATCTGCCCCCATTATGCCGGAAAAATTATACATTTTAAGCCGACGGCAGGCATAATACGTCATCAGAAATCGTACTGAATGCTTTCTCAGAAAATTATTTTGAACAATTAATTCATGAGCCCACTCGAAGCGTAAATAGTTGCGAAAGCATACTTCACCTCTCAGCAAGAAATAATCCCGGACAAATAGTGAGTGTCGTGACGAATACAGGGATTAGAAACCACAAGGCAGTTGCTGCTAGGGTCAATAAGTAACACCTGCAACTATAAAAAAACGCAAAGTATATCTATTTAAAAAAGCTGACGAAAACGCTCTTAACACCTTCTTAAGAGGCAGTCTTCACACCTACCGATCTGATCATGTAAGCGTAGAAAAGTTGTGGAATGATTTGAAAGAGACAGTATCGACAGCAATTCGGAGATATATACCACATAAATTAATAAGTGATGTTACTGATTTCCCATTGTACACAAAACGGGTCAGATCGCTGTTGCAGCGAAAAAAGCATGCCAAATTTAAAAGAACGCAAAATCCCCAAGCCTGCCAAAGTTTCACCGAAGTTCCAAATATATCGTGTCCTTCAATTACCACAGCGAAATTCTGTCTCGAAATCTGGCAGAAAACCCAAAGAGATTCTGGTCATACATAAAGCACACCAGTGGCAAGACGCAATCCGTACCTCCACCACGCGATAACAGCGGCGAAGTCACGGATGACAGTGTCACTAAAGCAGAGTTATTAAACACGGTTTTCCAAAACTCCTTCACCAAAGGAGACGGAGTAAATACTCCTGAATTCCAGTCAAGCACAACTGCCAAGATGAGAAACATAGAAGTACATATCCTCGGAGTAACAAAGCAGATTAAATCACTTAATAAAGCAAAGGCCTCCGGTCCAGATTGTATACCGGTCAGGTTCCTCTCAGAGTATGCTGATACAATAGCTCCATATTTAGCAATTATATACAACCGCTAGCTCACAGAAAGATCCGTACCTAAAGACTGGAAAATTGCTCAAGTCACACCAATACCCAAAAATGTAAGTAGGAGTAATCCACTGAATTACAGGCCCGTATCACTAACGTCGATTTCCAGTAGGGTTTTAGAACATGTACTGTATTGTAACATTATGAAGTACCTCAAAGAATACGATTTATTGACAGATAGTCAGCACGGATTCAGAAAATATTGTTCTTGTGAAACACAACTAGCTCTTTATACTCATGACGTAGTCAGTGCATTCGGCAGGGGATGTCAAATTCATTCCATATCTTTAGATTTCCAGAACGCTTTCGACACCGTTCCTCACAAACATCTTCTGACCAAACTGCGTGCCTATGGAATATCGCCTTAGTTGTGAAACTGGATCTGTGATTTCCTGTGAGAAAGGTCACAGTTCGTAGTAATAGACGGAAAGTCATCGAATAAAACAGAAGTAATATCCGGCGTTCCCCAAGGAAGTGTTATAGGCCCTCTGGTGTTCCTGATCTATATTAACGACATAGGAGACAATCTGAGAAGCTCTCTTAGATTGTGTGCGGATGTTGCTGTCATTTACCGTCTTGTAAATTCATCAGATGATCAAACCCACTTGCAAAATGATTTACATAAGATATCTGTATGGTGCGAAAAGTGGCGGTTGACCCTGAATAAACAAAAGTGTGAAGTTATACACATGAGTACTAAAAGAAATCAGCTAAATTTCGATTACGCGATAAGACACACGAATCTGAAGGCTGTAAATTCAACTAAATACTTAGGTATTACAATCATAAATAACCTAAATTTGAACGATCACATAGATTAATGTTATGGGTAGAGCAAACCAAAGACTGCGATTCGTTTTCAGAACACTTAGAATGTGCAACAGGTATACTAAAGAGACTGCATACACCACGCTTGTCCGCCCTATTCTGGAGTACTGCTGTGCGGTGTGGGATCCGCATCAGGTGGGACTGACGGAAGACATCGAAAAAATACAAAGAAGGACAGCTCGTTTTGTATTATAGCGAAACAGGGGAGATAGTGCCACAGACATGAAACGTGAATTGGAGTGGCAATCATTAAAACTGTAAGTAGGCTGTTTAGGTTTTTATGTTGGTAACGCCACGTAGCGCTCTATATGAAAATCACTGACTGTGCTGTGTGAAGGCTGTGGTTGGTTTGCATTGTTGGAATAGTCGCCATTGTAGTTTTGGGCAATTGGATGTTAACAGCGCGTAGCGTTGCGCAGTTGGAGGTGAGCCGCCACAGTGGTGGATGTGGGGAGAGAAATGGCGGAGTTTTGAGAGCGGATGATCTGGACGTGTGTCCATCAGAGACAGTAAATTTGTAAGACTGGATGCCATGAACTGCTATATACACTCCTGGAAATGGAAAAAAGAACACATTGACACCGGTGTGTCAGACCCACCATACTTGCTCCGGACACTGCGAGAGGGCTGTACAAGCAATGATCACACGCACGGCACAGCGGACACACCAGGAACCGCGGTGTTGGCCGTCGAATGGCGCTAGCTGCGCAGCATTTGTGCACCGCCGCCGTCAGTGTCAGCCAGTTTGCCGTGGCATACGGAGCTCCATCGCAGTCTTTAACACTGGTAGCATGCCGCGACAGCGTGGACGTGAACCGTATGTGCAGCTGACGGACTTTGAGCGAGGGCGTATAGTGGGCATGCGGGAGGCTGGGTGGACGTACCGCCGAATTGCTCAACACGTGGGGCGTGAGGTCTCCACAGTACATCGATGTCGTCGCCAGTGGTCGGCGGAAGGTGCACGTGCTCGTCGACCTGGGACCGGACCGCAGCGACGCACGGATGCACGCCAAGACCGTAGGATCCTACGCAGTGCCGTAGGGGACCGCACCGCCACTTCCCAGCAAATTAGGGACACTGTTGCTCCTGGGGTATCGGCGAGGACCATTCGCAACCGTCTCCATGAAGCTGGGCTACGGTCCCGCACACCGTTAGGCCGTCTTCCGCTCACGCCCCAACATCGTGCAGCCCGCCTCCAGTGGTGTCGCGACAGGCGTGAATGGAGGGACGAATGGAGACGTGTCGTCTTCAGCGATGAGAGTCGCTTCTGCCTTGGTGCCAATGATGGTCGTATGCGTGTTTGGCGCCGTGCAGGTGAGCGCCACAATCAGGACTGCATACGACCGAGGCACACAGGGCCAACACCCGGCATCATGGTGTGGGGAGCGATCTCCTACACTGGCCGTACACCACTGGTGATCGTCGAGGGGACACTGAATAGTGCACGGTACATCCAAACCGTCATCGAACCCATCGTTCTACCATTCCTAGACCGGCAAGAGAACTTGCTGTTCCAACAGGACAATGCACGTCCGCATGTATCCCGTGCCACCCAACGTGCTCTAGAAGGTGTAAGTCAACTACCCTGGCCAGCAAGATCTCCGGATCTGTCCCCCATTGAGCATGTTTGGGACTGGATGAAGCGTCGTCTCACGCGGTCTGCACGTCCAGCACGAACGCTGGTCCAACTGAGGCGCCAGGTGGAAATGGCATGGCAAGCCGTTCCACAGGACTACATCCAGCATCTCTACGATCGTCTCCATGGGAGAATAGCAGCCTGCATTGCTGCGAAAGGTGGATATACACTGTACTAGTGCCGACATTGTGCATGCTCTGTTGCCTGTGTCTATGTGCCTGTGGTTCTGTCAGTGTGATCATGTGATGTATCTGACCCCAGGAATGTGTCAATAAAGTTTCCCCTTCCTGGGACAATGAATTCACGGTGTTCTTATTTCAATTTCCAGGAGTGTATATTATGACTTTTGAACACTATTAAGGTAAATACATTGTTTGTTCTCTACCAAAATCTTTCATTTGCTAACTATGCCTATCAGTAGTTAGTGCCTTCAGTAGTTTGAATATTTTATTTAGCTGGCAGTAGTGGCGCTCGCTGGATTGCAGTAGTTCGAGTAACGAAGATTTTTGTGAGGTAAGTGATTTGTGAAACCTATGGGTTAATGTTAGTCAGTGCCATTCTTTTGTAGTGATTATTGAAAGTCAGGTTGCGTTGCGCTAAAAATATTGTGTGTCAGTTTAGTGATGATCAGAATAAGTAAAGAGAGAAATGTATGAGTACGTTCAGTTTTGCTCAGCTGTTTGAAAATCAAATAATGTAAGGGGTTTTCCAGCACAGTCATTCAATAATTTTTCTAAGAGGACGTTTTATAAAACAAAGGTATTTTTCGTTGCCACGGGATCTTCTCATGAAATTTCAGTCACCAGTTTTCCCTTCCGATTGCGAAAACATTCTGTTGGCACCCACCTACATAGGGAGAAATGTTAATCACGATAAAATAAGAGAAATCAGGTCCCGCACAGAAACATTTAAGTGCTTGTTTTTCTCGCGCGCCTTTCGAGAGTGGAACGGTAGGGTGACAGTTTGATGGTGGTTCATTGAACCCTCTGCCACCAACTTAATTGTAAATTGCAGAGTAATCAGGTAGATGTAGGTATAGATCGTACCTGTAGTGCGTTTTCTTCTTCATGACAGTTCTCATTGTACACTGCAGCGATAATGAGGGCGTCCCTGCATCGGTTTCGACGAAAAGTGTTTGATCACTCCCCATACAGGCGGGACTTGGCTCCTACTGATGTACATCTCTGCTCACATGAACCGCTGCTTATGAAGAAAACATTTTGGTGCAGAGAATGAACTTCATACCAGCCTAGGGAAGTGGCGGAAAACACAGGCGGCTGCCTCCTATGCCGAGGATATTGGAAAATTGGTACCACTCTACAACAAATGTGTAAGTCGAAGTGGCGACTATGTAGGGAAGTATCTGAAACGTGTAGCAGACTGTGGGAAATGAAACATTCTTTTATATTTTCTCTGCGGTTTCCAATTCGCGACCGATTGATCTTACTTTCCGAATAGCACTCGTATATGAAAAAATGGTGACCTGGCTCTAGCCGTACGACACCACGAAATGAAGACAACAGAAGAGATTCTAACCAATGACCTGTCTGCATTAGATAATTACTTAAAAATCTGGAGACTCCAGCCCAGTGTGAGTAAAACAGAAGTGTGTTGCTCCCATTTAAATAATCGGTTGGGGAACGTAAAACTGGAAGTAAGTTTCAGTGGCAGAAATCTTCGTCATAATTGGAACCCAAAATATCTTGGTGTCATCCTGAACCGTACACTATGTTTCAAACAACACCTCCTCAACTTAGATCAAAGGTTGAGGACTCGAAACAATATCCTTCGTAAGCTATACGGAACTACCTGGGGATCTTCAGCAACCACCCTGCGATCATCAGCTCTGGGCTTGGTGTACTCAAGTGCTGAGTATTGTGCACATGTTTGAATGAACAGTCATCATACAAGGCTTGTTGACACCCAGCTGAATACGACAATGCGCATAATATCTGGTGCAATCAGATCTACTCACCTTTATTGGCTTCCACTGTTAACCGGTATAATGCCTCCTGATCTACGCAGATGTAATGCCCTTATGAGAGAATTCCACAGGATCTCCAGGAATTCTAACCTACCCGTGCATAGCAACCTGCCACTTTTAAATCGTAAGAGACTGAAATCACGCCATCCAACTCTGTGTGATGCTGCTGACATGGTTGCTAAGGATTTCAAAGCTCTTGAAGAATGGAAAGGTCGGTGGGAATCAGTGACAGATGTGCGCCTGCATAACATCTTCTCAGGTGTTAAACTTCCAGGTGGATTCGACCTACCACGCAATACCTGGACTACTCTCAACAGAATCAGTACCGGCCATGGCCGATACGGGGATGCTCTCTTTAAGTGGGAGAAGCTGCCTGATCCAGCCTGTGACTGTGGGGCTCCATACCAGACTGTTCACCACATTGTCAGTGAATGCAGGATTCGAGACTATCATCGTGCTGAAGAAGACTTCCTGCTAGCAACTCCAGATGCAGTGCGCTGGTTTGAAGAACTGGATATCCAGTTTTAAAGACAAACTTAAGTTTCTTGTGTGTCAATATGTACATACGTATACGTAATTTAATTTTATGATATGTCTGTATTAGCCATACGCTAAATAAATAAATGTGGGAAAATGCGGCGTTCATTCATTAATTTATGTCTGTTGTGGCCACCATGAATGAGACAAATAACTGTACAACTCAGTGCAGCTGCCACGGGTGGCCTTGGTGGTGCAGTAGCCAACTGCAGGCTGCGGTGGGAGCCACCGGCCAGGAAACACAACCGCTGCGCCAGCGCCTCACCGCAAGGTCGCGGCATGCGTTACACCCGCCCTGCCGACAACCAAAGACGCTGCGGTAAGCATCCGATGGCGGACAGACCACCTGCTGCTGCTCGTACAGGCCATTTCATCGCTATTAAGTGGAGACAAAAGTTACAGCTACTGTCAGCTAATTTCCTTACTCAGTAAAGGTTGTGCTTTCACATCCACCCTGACTGATCAAAAGTATCCGGAGACCTACCAGTGGATGTCAATATGTGGTCTATCTATCCTTCGCCTTTACAACTGCCTTAACTCTGCCTGGGACACTTTAAATAAGGACTCTGAACGTCTGTGTAGAAATAGTAGCTCATTCTTCTGAAGAGCTGAAACGAGAGAAGACAGCGATGTTGGGAGCTGGTTTCTGGAGCGAAGCCGATGTTCTAACTCGTCTCAAGGTGTTCCATTGCGTTCAGGTCGTGAGACTGGGCAGGCCAGTCCATTTCCGGTATGTTATTGTCTAGAAACCACTGCCTTTACTGCTTTATGAATGATTGCAGTATCATAGTTTGCGGACTGTCCTTGTGGAGTGTCCTAAAATTTCAACTTTTCTACAAGAAACGCGCGGGATTAGCCGAGCAGTCTCAGGCACTGCAGTCATGGACTGTGCGGATGGTGCCGGCGGAGGCTCGAGTCCTCCTTTGGGCATGGGTGTGTGTGTTTGTCCTTAGGATAATTTCGGTTAAGTAGTGTGTAGGCTTAGGGACTGGTGACCTTAGCAGTTAAGTCCCATAAGATTTCACACACATTTGAACATTTGAACATTTTTACAAGAAACACACGAGCATGTAGTTCATCTTCTGAATTTAAGAACACAATGAATTCAACACAAATGATCTTCGTTGACGGTCAAAAGAAACAAGTCACCAACTTTGTAACTTTTTATTTTATTTTATTAGTTTTGTTTATTAATAGCAACTGTTATGTAGGCATACAGTTCCTATTTTGTGTTAAAGGCTTTCCTGTCTACTGCATTGTTATTTATTTACTGTTCAATTTTTTACTTTTTCATTGCATTACATCCACACTGTCAAAGATGTTACCTTCTGTATGTTTCTGCTTCAGTGTAGACGTGTTACTTCTCTTCCAATGTTGTTTGCAAACATTGTAACTTCTTTGGTGACCATACTCAGTAAATGTCTGAAGATGACCTTGTAAGACGAAAACCGGTTAACACAACAAAAGTAATAATGCAGAACAAAAGCAGACTGGTGCTTTTCGTTTATTATAATGTTGTTGTACCACGAACCGAAGGAAGATTCTGTTAACATAACTTTGTAACTCTTTCCTAACGGGGAAATACTTCACAACTAAACGCAAGTACGTGGAACAACAAAAGGAAGGCTTTCACAGTGAGAGTTCATTCTCTACTAGTTGACTATCAAATGTTTAAGTCCTAGCTCTCCTTGAGCGGAGCACATTGGCACAGATTAACACTTAATTTACGGTCTCTACGCGTTCCCTGTTTCTACAGTCTTGCCAAGTGCGTCTGACAGAATACCAACAGGCCCGTGAGGAAGTTCTGAGGTCCCTTGTTGCTGAGGAAGGCGAGCGGAGGAGATGCTGGATCCGGAACAGACTTCCACCCTGGCTGGCTGCGTCTTGACTACCGTCATAGCCGTGGCCACAATCCTAAAAACCCGCACGGTGGAGGTACACTTCTTCCTGACTGGCTACCCGTCATATAGGCGGATGCAGCAGAAGGTTCGTGGTATGAGCGACATCTCTTGCTAAATTTTCACTCCCTCTGCGCTGCGGTCCGGTGTACGCGAAGGCCCTCTGCAGTTTACGGTGCAAATGAAAGAATCAGGACGCCGTGCAGTCGCAGGGGCTGAGCCGGCAACGAAACCAACGGCGGTGTGTTGCGTGTGGCATCGGCGCTTGGCAGCTTTTGCGACACGCCGTCTCTACTACATTTCACAATGCGGTAAAACTAATTCATATCTTTCCGGATTCAGCATTTCCTTAAACAGAAAGATTGAATTACACCGTAACCACTAACAACATCCCCTTACTTCAATTTTGGCACCACGAGGCGCTCACTAAACCCAAACACTTCCATCTCATTATCTTATGGTATAGCGAAATTCATCACTCCATGTCACTCGTTTCCGGTTATCCAGTATAGTTGTGTCGTTCTTTACATCATCACAAGCGTCGCTTTGCAGTGACAAGAGGAAGGTGTAGTTTACGAGGAGATCCTCGACAGCTGTACCGCATTCTTTTCATATCTCTACGCACAGTCATTGAACTATCTGGACTGCTAGTAGCACTAAACTCATGACTGATTTCATGTGATTTTCGACAAAGACCCTCCGCAATGCTCCACGGTCCCTGTCCGTCACTACAGGAGGTCTGCCGGGTCTTGGTTCAGCTGCAGTTGTTCCTCCACATTTCCGCTTCACAGTCACATCACCAACAGTCCCGGTCGGTAGCTATAGAAGAGTTGAAACGACCTTATGGATTTGATAACTAGGTGATATCCAACGACCAGTCCACATTCGAAGCCGGCTGGTGTGGCAGAGCGGTTAAAGGCGCTACAGTCTGGAACCGCACGACCGCTACGGTCGCAGGTTCGAATCCTGCTTCGGGCATGGATGTGTATGATGTCCTTAGGTTAGTTAGGTTTAAGTAGTTCTAAGTTCTAGGGGACTTATGACCACAGCAGTTGAGTCCCATGGTGCTCAGAGCCACATTCGAAGTCACTAGCGTCTCTTGATCGACCAGTTCTACTGTTACTGCATCCCTACTAAAACCACAGTAATCTCCGCCTTTTATACTGGCGGGTCCGCGTCTCGTGACATCTAGCGGTCAGTTTTGCATTTCATGAGGCGTCGGGATCCTTTCTACCAGAACTGTTCGCACGGAAAAGACCCGTAGTGGACAAGAGTAAAGCATAATGGAAAAATGAGAGTATACAGGCTGACTACAAAGTGTTCCCCTGACTATAAACATTTATTTCTAAGGAACTATGTTAGATACACCCATTCGGTTAGTTACTAGTAGTAGCTTAACTCGCGACTTTTTTTTCGGGTGCTCTTCCACATGTCTATGTGATCTTTTTGCAAGCGTTAGCTTAACTCAGAAAGTCGTTATGGATATACTTCTAAATGCGCTATCACAACAACTGATTTCTTTACTCTGCCTTATTTGTTGCTGGTAGAGCAATTTAGCAGTCCTGGTCTCACAGTGGCGTCTTTGCACGAGAAAGTGCAATGTGTTTTGTGGTTTCATGAAACATGGTCGGCCATTGCAGTTCATCGATAATTCCAATGTGCGTGTGGTCGAGACCCGTCAAATGTGAATGGCATCGAAGGATGATTCCAAAAGGTCAAAGATACTGGCAGTGGTTGTGATAAGGGGATAGGAGCATTTAAACTTAATCCGAGGAAAATGAACGCGTTGTGTTTCAAAGAAGCACGCCTCTGAGCACAAACGACTATAGTTCCTACAATTCAAAGTGCTGTTACATTATAGGATCAGATGTGCTCAGTTCGCTAAAAACATACCGAATCAACTTGATGCAGACAATGACTACACACACATTGTGATACATCAGATAAGCCATAGAGCCCGAAAGTTAATGTGTGATGTAGCTTAGTGCACAACAAAGTTATTGAACTGTTTTTAGGATTCCGTACCTCCACTGGTAAAAACGGAACTGTAATAGGATCAGATTGTTATCCGTCTGTCTGTCCTTCCGTTAAGACCCCTTTTTCTTAGGAACTGTTAGAGGTATCAAGTTAAAATTTGTATCAAATATCAAGGTCAACAACCCCTTTGCGATGTAATAAATTTAACTTTCTAAGTCAACGAAATCAAAAAATACAGCCACTTATGTCACATACTTGGACATTCGCAAACTCACTGATCGAAACCTATAGTTGAAATATCTATACACACGGAACTCTCAGAGCGCGGGTCCCACTCGCACTTGTACTGTTTTTTCCACGGTCTCTACCAGTACGGTAACAGCCTACCTGGACGTGGTGCAACTTTACCCCACACCTCACTTCACATCGCAACCCCCTCAGATTTAGTGGCAAGAGGGCCCAGTGAACAGTCCGTCATAAACTGACCGCAGATAAAGCATGAAACCAGGAAGAATGTATACTGGACTATGAAAAGAAAAGCAAAATACACTCCTGGAAATTGAAATAAGAACACCGTGAATTCATTGTCCCAGGAAGGGGAAACTTTATTGACACATTCCTGGGGTCAGATACATCACATGATCACACTGACAGAACCACAGGCACATAGACACAGGCAACAGAGCATGCACAATGTCGGCACTAGTACAGTGTATATCCACCTTTCGCAGCAATGCAGGCTGCTATTCTCCCATGGAGACGATCGTAGAGATGCTGGATGTAGTCCTGTGGAACGGCTTGCCATGCCATTTCCACCTGGCGCCTCAGTTGGACCAGCGTTCGTGCTGGACGTGCAGACCGCGTGAGACGACGCTTCATCCAGTCCCAAACATGCTCAATGGGGGACAGATCCGGAGATCTTGCTGGCCAGGGTAGTTGACTTACACCTTCTAGAGCACGTTGGGTGGCACGGGATACATGCGGACGTGCATTGTCCTGTTGGACCAGCAAGATCCCTTGCCAGTCTAGGAATGGTAGAACGATGGGTTCGATGACGATTTGGATGTACCGTGCACTATTCAGTGTCCCCTGGATGATCACCAGTGGTGTACGGCCAGTGTAGGAGATCGCTCCCCACACCATGATGCCGGGTGTTGGCCCTGTGTGCCTCGGTCGTATGCAGTACTGATTGTGGCGCTCACCTGCACGGCGCCAAACACGCATACGACCGTCATTGGCACCAAGGCAGAAGCGACTCTCATCGCTGAAGACGACACGTCTCCATTCGTCCCTCCATTCACGCCTGTCGCGACACCACTGGAGGCGGGCTGCACGATGTTGGGGCGTGAGCGGAAGACGGAATAACGGTGTGCGGGACCGTAGCCCAGCTTCATGGAGACGGTTGCGAATGATCCTCGCCGATACCCCAGGAGCAACAGTGTCCCTAATTTGCTGGGAAGTGGCGGTGCGGTCCCCTACGGCACTGCGTAGGATCCTACGGTCTTGGCGTGCATCCGTGCGTCGCTGCGGTCCGGTCCCAGGTCGACGAGCACGTGCACCTTCCGCCGACCACTGGCGACAACATCGATGTACTGTGGAGACCTCACGCCCCACGTGTTGAGCAATTCGGCGGTACGTCCACCCGGCCTCCCGCATGCCCACTATACGCCCTCGCTCAAAGTCCGTCAACTGCACATACGGTTCACGTCCACGCTGTCGCGGCATGCTACCAGTGTTAAAGACTGCGATGGAGCTCCGTATGCCACGGCAAACTGGCTGACACTGACGGCGGCGGTGCACAAATGCTGCGCAGCTAGCGCCATTCGACGGCCAACACCGCGGTTCCTCGTGTGTCCCGCTGTGCCGTGCGTGTGATCATTGCTTGTACAGCCCTCTCGCAGTGTCCGGAGCAAATATGATGGGTCTGACACACCGGTGTCAATGTGTTCTTTTTTCCATTTCCAGGAGTGTAGAAACAATGAAAGATCCAAGAATAAGAAATGCGATATAGGGTGGCCGGGAAGCGAAATGGTGTCGTGGTTAAGTAGTTACGGTGTTGGTCGGACAAAGGGGCCAGCCGTGTTCAAACCACCCTCGTGCCAACTTTTTTTTCCGCTGTTCGCTTAATTTAAATTAGTGTAACGTCCGTTTGCAACAGCGAGGTGTACGATAGAGACCCAGAATGACAGCTGATTGTGCACAAATACGCTATTGGCAGCCGAAAGGAAGTGGCTTTCCAATGGGATCCGCAAACATTTAATGAGAAGGCGACAAGTCAACCGAATCCTCCACCGGAAAACACGTATGGTGTGTCATACGCGTCATTAGTGACAGAATGGGTGTCATATGATAGGAATCTCTTATCGACGCATCTAATTTGTACGACTGGTAAGTGAGTGAGATCTGTCATCTTGCCCATATAGGTGTTCGCATGAATGTGATCACTCCCAAGGAAATTACGGAAACATAATTGTTTGTCACATAAGCTGCAACAAATTAACGCAACAGTTTCACAATCACACAGTTTTTCTGTGTTATATCAAAATATACGAAGTTGTCTTCCGTTTCGCCGGCCGTTGTGGCCGAGCGGTTCTAGGCGCTTCAGTCTGGAACCGCGCGAGCGCTACGGTCGCAGGTTCGAATCATGTCTCGGACATGGATGTTTGTGGTGTCCTTAGATTAGTTAGGTTTTAGTAGTTCTAAGTTATAGGGGACTGATGACCTCAGATGTTAAGCCCCATAGTGCTCAGAGCCATTTGAATTTTGTCTTCCTTTTCGCAAGTCTTGACTCTTGAATTCTTATGTTGTAACGTAGTTCACACTCGTTTATTCGTTGTTTTCATTTCTGTGAGACTTCTATGAGGTATCTCGCCCGCTCTCACTATTAATCATATTTACTTGCAGCGTTAACGTATTCTTATCACATGACCCATATTCTACAACAAATTTATAGTGTGACGGTTGCCAACACTACAGAAAGAGAATAAACGTTTCAGTGACCGGACGGAGAGTTCATAATGTTGTGAGAAAAAAAGATGGCACGACAGAGGTTTGAACAAGGCTTGCCATCTTGGCAGTCCTACACCGTCATCACTTACCCACGATGCCATCGCTCTTTATTGCAATTCTTGTTCTTGTACCGTTGACCGTTTCTATTTTGCTTTTGTTCTCACATTTTCTATTTTCATGCTTGATCTGTGTTCAGTTTTAGACGCGCTATCCATTGGGCCATCTTGCCACTAAATCTAAGTGCGCTGCGGTGGGCAATTTTCCTTGTCAGTTACAGGTGTTTCAACAAGATGGTGGTTCACCAGTTCTTGTATAGAAAACAAATCCGAAAAGATTGGTCCGTAGAGACTATCCAACATCATAGTCACCACGTTCACCAAACAGAACTCATCTTGAAACTTCCTGGCAGATTAAAACTGTGTGCCGGACCGATACTCGAACTCGAAACCTTTGCCTGTCGCGAACAAGTGCTCTACCGACCGAGCTACCCAAGAACGACTCACGACCTGTCCTTACAGCTTTACTTCCGCCAGCATCTCGTCTCCAACCTTCCTAACTTTACAAAAGGTCTCCAGCGAACTTTGCGAGTCTAGCATTTCTGGAAGAAAGGACACTGCAAAGACATGGCTTAGCCACAGCCTTGGGGAAGTTCCTAGAATGAATTTTTTCACCCCGCAGCGGACTGTGCGCTCATATGAAACTTCCTGGCAGATCAAAACTGTGTGCCGGACCGAGACTCGAACTCGGGAACACTTTCCGGAGATAGGCAAAGGTCCTGAGTTCGAGTCTCGGTCAGGCACACAGTTTAATCTGCCAGGAAGTTCCATATCAGCGCACACCCCGCTGATGACTGAAAAATTCATCCTCATAACCCATCTTGACGCTTAAGAAAAAGGTGTTCAGTTCACCAGTTCCTAAGGTACAAACTCTTACGGTACGAGTACGAGATGCTATAGAGGCGGTGATGGAAGTCATGTTGGCTATGGGGAAAAATGAAGTGTCGTATTCATGAATTGAGCTACCGTCTGCAATACTCCGTATAACTGTATCTAGTGTAGTTCCTTACGAGCAATTTTTTGTAATCATTGAAAGATTTTATACTCACGCTGTACTTGTGGAAAGGTTACAGAATAAGCTACGGATTCATCACAAGTCATTTCGCAATCAGAAAAATGCTGAAACCAAACCGAACGTTCTAGAATGCAATTGGTCCTCTCACAGTGTCCAGTATGATATGTCGAAAAGTGCCTTGAAATTTTTCATGCAAGAAGAATCCGCTGAAAGAAACGCACTGCCAAAATTTTAGCTGCTAAGACGCACTGCAAGTATTTCCTTTTTTGAATGCTGAGAACTGCCAAATTCGTGGCTCGTCGGACGGCTGGAGAAATGTACACCCCTACCGTAACTGTAGCAGGTACTGCATTAACAACATTTTTTTTTTTTTTTCATCAGTGTACTGACTGGTTTGATGCGGCCCGCCACGAATTCCTTTCCTGTGCTAGCCTTTTTATCTCAGAGTAGCACTTGCAACCTACGTCCTCAATTATTTGCTTGACGTATTCCAATCTCTGTCCTCCTCTACAGTTTTTGCCCTCTACAGCTCCCCCTAGTACCATGGAAGTCATTCCCTCATGTCTTAGCAGATGTTCTATCATCCTGTCCCTTCTCTTTATCAGTGTTTTCCACATATTCCTTTCCTCTCCGATTCTGCGTAGAACCTCCTCATTCCTTACCTTATTAGTCCACCTAATTTTCAACATTCGTCTATAGCACCACATCTCAAATGCTTCGATTCTCTTCTGTTCCGGTTTTCCCGCAGTCCATGTTTCACTACCATACAATGCTGTACCCCAGACGTACATCCTCAGAAATTTCTTCCTCAAATTAAGGCTGGTATTTGATATCAGTAAACTTCTTTTGGCCAGAAATGCCTTTCTTGCCACAGCGAGTCTGCTTTTGATGTCCTCCTTGCTCCGTCCGTCTTGGTTATTTTACTGCCTAGACAGCATAATTCCTTAACTTCATTGACTTCGTGACCATCAATCCTGATGTTAAGTTTTTCGCTGTTCTCATTTCTACAATTTCTCATTACCTTCGTCTTTCTCCGATTTACTCTCAAACCATACTGTGTACTCATTAGACTGTTCATTCCGTTCAGCAGATCATTTAATTCTTCTTCACTTTCACTCAGGATAGCAATGTCATCAGCGAATCGTATCATTGACATCCTTTCACCTTTTATTTTAATTCCACTCCTGAACCTTTCTTTTATTTCCATCATTGCTTCCTCGATGTACAGATTGAAGACTAGGGGCGAAAGGCTACAGCCTTGTCTTACACCCTTCTTAATACGAGCACTTCGTTCTTGATCGTCCACTCTCATTATTCCCTCTTGGTTGTTGTACATATTGTATATGACCCGTCTCTCCCTATAGCTTACCCCTACTTTTTTCAACCCCCCCCCCCCATGAACCATGGACCTTGCCGTTGGTGGGGAGGATTGCGTGCCTCAGCAATACAGATAGCCGTACCGTAGGTGCAACCACAACGGAGGGGTATCTGTTGAGAGACCAGACAAACGTGTGGTACCTGAAGAGGGGCAGCAGCCTTTTCAGTAGTTGCAAGGGCAACAGTCTGGATGATTGACTGATCTGGCCTTGTAACAATAACCAAAACGGCCTTGCTGTGCTGGTACTGCGAACGGCTGAAAGCAAGGGGAAACTACAGCCGTAATTTTTCCCGAGGGCATGCAGCTTTACTGTATGATTAAATGATGATGGTGTCCTCTTGGGTAAAATATTCCGGAGGTAAAATAGTCCCCCATTCGGATCTCCGGGCGGGGACTACTCAAGAGGATGTCGTTATCAGGAGAAAGAAAACTGGCGTTCTACGGATCGGAGCGTGGAATGTCAGATCCCTTAATCGGGCAGGTAGGTTAGAAAATTTAAAAAGGGAAATGGATAGGTTGAAGTTAGACATAGTGGGAATTAGTGAAGTTCGGTGGCAGGTGACTACAGGGTTATAAACACAAAATCAAATAGGGGTAATGCAGGAGTAGGTTTAATAATGAATAGGAAAATAGGAATGCGGGTAAGCTACTACAAACAGCATAGTGAACGCATTATTGTGGCCAAGATAGATACGAAGCCCACTCCTACTACAGTAGTACAAGTTTATATGCCAACTGGCTCTGCAGATGACGAAGAAATTGAAGAAATGTATGATGAAATAAAAGAAATTATTCAGATTGTGAAGGGAGACGAAAATTTAATAGTCATGGGTGAATGGAATTCGAGTGTAGGAAAAGGGAGAGAAGGAAACATAATAGGTGAATATGGATTGGGGCTAAGAAATGAAAGGGGAAGCCGCCTGGTAGAATTTTGCACAGAGCACAACATAATCATAACTAACACTTGGTTTAAGAATCATGAAGGAAGGTTGTATACATGGAAGAACCCTGGAGATACTAAAAGGTATCAGATAGATTATATAATGGTAAGACAGAGATTTAGGAACCAGGTTTTAAATTGTAAGACATTTCCAGGGGCAGATGTGGACTGACCACAATCTATTGGTTATGACCTGTAGATTAAAACTGAAGAAACTGCAAAAAGGTGGGAATTTAAGGAGATGGGACCTGGATAAACTGAAAGAACCAGAGGTTGTACAGAGTTTCAGGGAGAGCATAAGGGAACAATTGACAGGAATGGGGGAAAGAAATACAGTAGAAGAAGAATGGGTAGCTTTGAGGGATGAAGTAGCGAAGGCAGCAGAGGATCAAGTAGGTAAAAAGACGAGGGCTAGTAGAAATCCTTGGGTAACAGAAGAAATATTGAATTTAATTGATGAAAGGAGAAAATATAAAAATGCAGTGCATGAAGCAGGCAAAAAGGAATACAAACGTCTCAAAAATGAGATCGACAGGAAGTGCAAAATGGTTAAGCAGGGATGGCTAGAGGACAAACGTAAGGATGTAGAAGCTTATCTCACTAGGGGGTATGATAGATACTGCCTACAGGAAAATTAAAGAGACCTCAGGATAATAGAGAACCGCTTGTATGAATATCAAGAGCTCAGATGAAAACCCAGTTCTAAGCAAAGAAGGGAAAGCAGAAAGGTGGAAAGAGTACATAGAGGCTCTGTACAAGGGCGATGTTCTTGAGGACAATATTATGGAAATGGAAGAGGATGTAGATGAAGATGAAATGGGAGATATGGTACTGTGTGAAGAGTTTGACAGAGCACTGAAAGACCTGAGTCGAAACAAGTCCCCGGGAGTAGACAATATTCCATTAGAACTACTGACAGCCTTTGGAGAGCCAGTCCTGACAAAACTCTACCATCTGGTGATCAATGTATATGAGACCGGCGAAATACCCTCAGACTTCAAGAAGAATATAATAATTCCAATCCCAAAGAAAGCAGGTGTTGACAGATGTGAAAATTACCGAACTATCATTTTAATAAGTCACAGCTGCAAAATACTAACACGAATTCTTTAGAGACGAATGGAAAAACTGGTAGGAGCCGACCTCGGGGAAGATCAGTTTGGATTCCGTAGAAACACTGGAACACGTGAGGCAATACTGACCTTACGACTTATCTTAGAAGAAAGATTAAGGAAAGGCGAACCTACGTTTCTAGCATTTGTAGACTTAGAGAAAGCTTTTGACAATGTTGACTGGAATACTCTCTTTCAAATTCTAAAGGTGGCAGGGGTAAAATACAGGGAGAGAAAGGCTATTTACAATTTGTACAGAAACCAGATGGCAGTTATAAGAGTCGAGGGACATGAAAGGGAAGCAGTGGTTTGGAAGGGAGTAAGACAGAGTTGTAGCCTCTCCCCGATGTTATTCAATCTGTATATTGAGCAAGCAGTAAAGGAAACAAAAGAAAAATTCGGAGTAGGTATTAAAATTCATGGAGAAGAAATAAAAACTTTGAGGTTCGTCGATGACATTGTAATTCTGTCAGAGACAGCAAAGGACTTGGAAGAGCAGTTGAATGGAATGGACAGTGTCTTGAAAGGAGGATATAAGATGAACATCAACAAAAGCAAAACAAGGATAATGGAATGTAGTCTAATTAGATTAGGAAATGAGGCACTTAAAATAGTAAAGGAGTTTTGCTATTTGGGGAGCAAAATAACTGATGATGGTCGAAGTAGAGAGGATACAAAATGTAGGCTGGCAATGGCAAGGAAAGCGTTTCTGAAGAAGAGAAATTTGTTAACATCCAGTATTGATTTAAGTGTCAGGAAGTCATTTCTGAAAGTATTCGTATGGAGTGTAGCCATGTATGGAAGTGAAACATGGACGATAAATAGTTTGGACAAGAAGAGAATAGAAGCTTTCGAAATGTGGTTCTACAGAAGAATGCTGAAGATTAGATGGGTAGATCACATAACTAATGAGGCAGTATTGAATAGGATTGGGGAGAAGAGAAGTTTGTGGCACAACTTGACCAGAAGAAGGGATCGGTTGGTAGGACATGTTCTGAGGCATCAAGGGATCACCAATTTAGTATTGGAGGGCAGCGTGGAGGGTAAAAATCGTAGAGGGAGACCAAGAGATGAATACACTAAGCAGATTCAGAAGGATGTAGGTTGCAGTAGGTACTGGGAGATGAAAAAGCTTGCACAGGATAGAGTAGCATGGAGAGCTGCATCAAACCAGTCTCAGGACTGAAGACCACAACAACAACAACAACTTTTTTCAGAATCTCGAACAGCTTGCAACATTTTATATTGTCGAACTCTTTTTCCAGGTCGACAAATCCTCTGAAAGTGTCTTGATTTTTCTTTAGCCTTGCTTCCATTATTAGCCGTAACGTCAGAATTGCCTCTCTCGTCCCTTCAGTTTTCCTAAAGCCAAACTGATCCTCACCTAGCGCATTCTCAATTTTCTTTTCCATTCTTCTGTATATTATTCTTGTAAGCAGCTTCGATGCATGAGCTGTTAAGCTGATAGTGCAATAATTCTCGCACTTGTCAGCTCTTGCCGTTTTCGGAATTGTGTGGATGATGCTTTTCCGAAAGTCAGATGGTATACCGCCAGACTCATATATTCTACACACCAACGTGAATAGTCGTTTTGTTGCCACTTCCCCCAATGATTTTAGAAATTCTGATGGAATGTAATCTATCCCTTCTGCCTTATTTGACCATAAGTCCTCCAAAGCTCTTTTAAATTCCGATTCTAATACTGGATCCCCTATCTCTTCTAAATCGACTCCTGTTTCTTCTTCTATCACATCAGACAAATCTTCACCCTCAAAGAGGCTTTCAATGTATTCTTTCTACCTATCTGCTCTCTCCTCTGCATTTAACAGTGGAATTCCCGTTGCACTCTTAATGTTACCACCGTTGCTTTTAATGTCACCAAAGGTTGTTTTGACTTTCCTGTATGCTGAGTCTGTCCATCCGACAATCATATCTTTTTCGATGTCTTCACATTTTTCTTGCAGCCATTTCTTCTTAGCTTCCCTGCACTTCCTATTTATTTCATTCCTCAGCGACTTGTATTTCTGTATTCCTGATTTTCCCGGAACATGTTTGTACTTCCTCCTTTCATCAATCAACTGAAGTATTTCTTCTGTTACCCATGGTTTCTTCACAGCTACCTTCTTTGTACTTATGTTTTCCTTCCCAACTTCTGTGATAGCCCTTTTTAGAGATGAACAACATAGCACGCACATATTTCTGACTGACAACATATCGGTACCCAGATAACATTGCACAACCAGATCGTAACTTGTGAAGTGAATTTTAGTTTTCGTTGATAGCTTCACTGACACAGCTGTTCGCAATTACTATTATCTCGAATTTGCAGCTCATTTAATATCCATAATAATTAGCACTTGCTTTTGCAGCATTGCAAAGTTTTAACAATACGGGTAATGCTGAGTTAACTTGCTTTGTAATTTCTTCGTTAATGCTTTCTAAGAGCATTTGTCTTTCTGCAGATTTGCATTAATTTTTTAACCAATTAACGTTTTAGACCTTGCAAAGATAATGTCAGGAGAATGTGGTACGCAGTCAAAATCAGCTGCTTCGCCTGAAACCCTACGTATGTGTTATTTATTAGTTAATTTCTTGGACATTCATTCGAACGATGTCTACATTGCGTTAGAAGGCGTGGAAACGTTAGGAGAAAGAGGAAGTTACTCTGGCGATTCTGTGAAGTGTGGTTCGAATGATGATTGATGTGCTAATTTAAGTTCACAGCAAAAGTACACTGCCTTCCTAGTCCAAGCAAAACATGGAGAGTAACAGCTTTCACAGACAAAAAAAGTCTGTAAACATTTAGGTTAAAGGAAAGAGGAAGGAAATACTGTCTACAAAACCAGTTTCGTTTCGTAAAATCTGAACGTGAGTTGTATAAACGGAAGAAAGGATTTCACGCAGTGCGAAATATGTGCCAAAACGAAACTCGTAGAAGTGTGAAAGGAAAACTATTAGAAAGATGTAGTACTGCTCGTGAGAGTCGAAGCAACGTTACCGAGGGAGATCTACGAGACTAGGCACAATGAACTTCAAGTGAAATGAGCATCATAGATTTCCAGGCTTCTTCGAGACTAGGCACAATGAACTTCAAGTGAAATGAGCATCACAGATTTCCAGGCTTCTTCGGCCTGGTTACACAGAGTCAGAAAATTAAAGGGAAAATGAAGTTGTAAAATTACAAAGCTTAATTCAAGTAAACATGTAGAGGAGATGTCATTAACAAGTAGTGTTATAGACAAATTCGTAGCTTCTTGTTACCCTTTAAAAAGGTGTGTATAAAGCCTGTCAATCAGTTTTCGTGCAAGAACAGCGTGCAAACCACACTTTATCATTTCGAGCGAAGAAAAGACAGAGTCGCTTGTGCATCCGATGGATGCTATGACACACTCGTATACAACAGTGCTAGTGATAAGTGTCAGTGGATTACTGTTTCTGTAGCTTTATACCTGTCTTCAGGATCCTCAAGGTGAATTAGGGCCAAAAGCTAGAGAATAATTTTCAACACTACATCCGAAATGTCTTCTTACCAGTTGCGGAAAGTAATTCATCGTTTTTGTTGGACTCCTGGCCAAGACATAATGACACTTCTGTTTTTAGGACGAGGGCGAAACGGCTGTTAATATAATTCGAATTCAGAACGGAACTAATAGTGTGATTCAGTCCCCTCAGTAAAGAAATTTTTCTACAATTTATAGCATGTCTCACAAAAATGCCAAATTATATAATTTACAATACTTCTTTGTCATTTCAGGTTCATCAGCATAAGAGTATTGTTAGACTTCAGTAATTTGTGTGTCATAAATTTACATAATCACGGTTTATGAATTTTATCAAGTAACTCTGGCACGCAACACAAGATGCAGAACACAGGACACGACCTTCTCTTATTCCATCCCAGTGCCGTTTAAACAAAGCTAGTAATTATTGTGAAATGCCTGAATGCATTAATTTTTCCTGTACCAAGTGTGCGTTGCGGGCTTTCAAACATAAATGAAATGGTGATGGTGAGGTGGCCGTCAACTACGCACCCACAGACTCAGAGTTGCAATATTAAACGTTTTGGCGGGTTTCGTAGTCTAGGGGCTGTGATACGTAGTAGCCGCATTACAGGCCAAATACTGCTGACTCTACAGTATACAATATGAATACACACTTGAATCAGATGGTCGAAGGTTTACATCCCTCGGCAATTGCGAATTATGAATTAACATATAAAATTAAATACGAAATATTGCAATTAATTAAAATCTGCAGGTGCTACCTTAACGACTTTAAATTATGAGTACGATAGTAGAAGTACTTTTGAGAATGCGGTATATTTCTGCAAAACACTTACTGGTGTCGATGGTCCAGCAATTAAATAAAATATACGTTGAATAACAGGGAAACAGTAGATTCCTACAGCAAGTAATTAGTTATGAACGACAACATAGCTCGCGATATGTTCACCTCTGAACTTCACTGTAGAATCCTCGGAAGTCTCACAAGTTCACAAGTCTGCATTCCGAAGTATTTCTATGTCTCGCGACCACGCCCAAACCGCTCCACACTCCAAGTCCTTCTTGCGACCGTGCGCCCGCCGCGCCGTCGCATCCAGCACTCCCCGTGTCCTGCGCCGTAGTCTCCACAACTCCCTCGTGTCCTCTCCGGAAACGATGCTCCTCCCCAACCTCCAAACGTCTCTCTTAGTAACGAGCGCTGTGATTGGCTAGAGCGCTCTCTCCATGTCTCCAAGCCAACATACACTCACAAACATACTGAAACACATACAAAAAATGGATTTACATTTCAGTAACTTGAAATTTAATAAATATTCATACAGCGGGACCATAAAAATGCTCTAATACACATTATTAATTACATAAACAAATTAAATAAACATATATCAAAGGAATAGCAACAAAAGCTAGGCCAGTAGGCAATGTATCTGTGCTTTCTAAAACACTGTAAATATTTAACCAGTTTCTTTATGAACAGCATATATCGGATATAAACAAAGGCACAGACGAATAAATATATTTATAAGCATGCTGCTACCGTTTTTTCGTGTCACTGTGGAGTACGTATGGCCTTCACGATCGATAGTAATCGGCCACTTTGACCTCCAATAACTCATGTACTATTCAAGCTACATATGAATGTTTTAGTTGGACCACTTTCTTCGCTTTGTGATAGATGGCACTGTAATAGTCACAAACATATGACTCACAATTTTAGACGAACAGTTGGTAACAGATAGATTTTTTAAATTAAAATATAGAACGTAGGTACGTTTGAACATTTTATTTCGGTTGTTCCAATGTGATACATGTATCTTTGTGAACTTATCATTTCTGAGATCGGATGCTGTTACAACGTGATTACCTGTAAATACCACACTAATGCAATAAATGCTCGTAATGATGTCCATCAACCTAAATGCATTTGGCAATACGTGTAACGACATTCCTCTCAACAGCGAACAGTTCGCCTTCCGTAATGTTCGCACACGCATTGAGAATGAGCTGACTCATGTTGTCAGGAGTTGTCGGTGGATCACGATAGCAAATATCCTTCAACTTTCCCCCCAGAAAGAAATCCGGGGACGTCAGAGCCGGTGAACGTGCGCGCCATGGTATGGTGCTTCGACGATCAATCCACCTGTCATGAAATATTCCATTCAATACCGCTTCAACCGCACGCGAGCTATGTGCCGGACATCCATCATGTTGGAAGTACACCGCCATTCTGTCATGCAGTAAACATCTTGTAGTAACATCGGTGGAGCATTACGTAGGAAATCAGCATACACTACACCATTTAGATTGCCATCGATAAAATGGGGGCCAATTATCCTTCCTCACATAATGCCGCACCATACATTAACCCGCCAAGGTCCCCGATGTTCCACTTGTCGCACCCAGCGTGGATTTTCCGTTGCCCATTAGTGCACATTGTGGCGGTTTACGTTACCGCAGTTGGTGAATGATGCTTCGTCGCTAAATAGAACGCGTGCAAAAAATCTGTCATCGGCCAGTAATTTCTCTTGTGCCCAGCGGCAGAACTGTCACGACGTTCAAAGTCGTCGCCACGCAATTCCTGGTGCATAGAAATATGGTACGGGTGCAATCGATGTTGATGTAGCATTCTCAACAGCGACGTTTTTGAGACTCCCGATTCTCGCGCAGTTTGTCTCTTGTCTGCTACTGATGTGCAGATTAGCCGCGACAGCAGCTAAAACACCTACTTGGGCATCATCATTTGTTGCAGGTCGTGGTTGACGTTTCAGAATTGGCTGAACACTTCCTGGTTCCTTAAATAACGTAACTATCCGGCGAACGGTCCGGACACTTGGATGATGTCGTCCAGGATACCGAGCAGCATAGTTAGGACACGCGCGTTCGGCATTTTGATCACAATGGCCATACATCAACACGAAATCGACCGTTTCCGCAATTGGTAAACGGTCCATTTTAACACGGGTAATGTATCACGAAGCAAACACCGTCTGCACTGGCGGAATGTTGCGTGGTACCACGTACTTATAAGTTGTGACTATTACAACGCCATCTGTCACAAAGTGAAAAAAGTGATCCAACTAAAACATTCATATTTCTTTACGTACTACACGAATATGTAGTAAAAACTGGTGGTTCCTATTTAAAGAAACTTAGTTTATATCCGTTAGACCTATGGCACGCCATCTAGCGAGCGAAACATAGCGCCATCTGGTTTCCTCCTTCAAGCTAGACAAGTTGCGTTCTTTGTAGTTTTTTCGTTTGACGCTTATTTCGTGAGATATTTGGCCCGGTCACCACCCTGTATATCATTAGCAATTTTAAACTTCTCACGTTTCCACAGATGCGGTAGCATCGACCATAATGTTCTACCATACAAACGCCAATCAGTCTCACTAAAATCACACTCCTCCTTCATATACCAATTTTTACGAACTTCATTACATAAACTATCCCCATCCTTACTATTTATTTCAGCCCTCTCTAAGTTTTCTGTTAGTTCTTCCACACATTTCACTGATTACTACCCACAGCATGCACAACGTTACTGTTTTTCCCCTCAAAAATATCGACACTTGCAGCTTTAACAAAACTACACATCAATTATCTGTTAAACACTTTATCTTCCTGAAATAATACATCGATTCCTAAGCCATCATCACCGTAAATATTCGTCTCAGCAAGCTTATCTGCTGATACACCATTTAAATAACAACAAAAATTCACATCAGAAACCTTAGTTTCCTTCTTCGACAAATTAACTTTACGTGAATCGTACACAACTTTATCCTCCGCCGCTACATTACACAAATTGCTGCTAACTTGTACAATTTTGGGACTTCCAGACTTGCCACATTCCGCTGTGATCTGACAAAAATCAGCACACACTACCATTTCTACACATCTTTTATCCACATTAACCCCCAATCCTATTTTACATACATTCTCACATTCACACTCAGACAAAGGTTTTAGATCCACACATTCATCAATAAGTTTCGTTTCGTGTTCATTCGTGACTAGAAACACATAAATACCTTCCTCCGAAGTATCAATACCTGTAGCTTTTACATCATTACATAAGTTATCACTACTCTGTCCCTTTAAACAGAAATCATCTACCTCCGCCGACACATTTTAACTTCAAATGCTGGCGAGACCAATGCTAAGCCTCTCTTAGTAACATTGTCACTTTCCGCTGAAACACCATCACCCGCACTTGCAGCTGGCGAGACGTTCGCTAACATCGGCGCTTTTCGCCGACTCACAAATATTTGCTACTACAACACCTTCTTTACTGCAATTGCTACTTTTTGGTAATACCTCTCCAGAACTCTCCACACAACTTGCTTCCACAAAATTCATCTCCCTTTTAACTTCTTTTCGAACCACTGAATCTTCCCATTCATCACCATTCACACTCTCAGTCATTAGACATCCATAACTTACATCAATCCCCACAAATTTATTCCCATTACTTTTACTTACATCTCTCACAAATCTCTGCTTCCGCCGTTCGCGCCTGATTTTATTGAAAGAGCCACCTATATAGCCTTTGTTTTTAACATACTCCATACTACATATTCTCCAAACCTATCAACATTTCTACCATTACCATTATATCCAGTCCTTTCATCGCCTGTTCAGATCGCCATCCTCAGACCTGAAATGTGGCGAACATCAGTTTTCCGACGGGTTGTTACGCGATTGCACTTCGCGCGAGTTTCCCCCGTCAAATCTGCGTTCTTTACTTGGGTCCCGTTCACGGAAATTATCACCCCAGTTCGTTCTCTGACCATTCTGCTCATTCCAGCTACTATCTCCCTGAGAATTCCTTTGATTTCTCTCATGATTATTATTTTTGTGGTGATTATTTGGATTCCCATTTTGATAACTATCACCCGGTTTGCTCTGAGGTTTGAACTTCAAAGCCCTCTCTAATTTCTCTACAAATTCTAGAAATTCGTCCACGGAATCACATGGACTATGGATAAGATCCCACTGCAAATCTTCGGGTAGTCACCTTTTTAACGTGGTGATTTCCGTTACAACCCCCAACGGATTTTTCACATGCGTTAGTTTGCCAAGTTCGTGCTTGCAAAAATCTCTCATCGTTCCATTACCGTACCAGTAACTCGGTCCGTTCAAAAATTCATTTTGGATCCACGTCTGTTTTGCTTCGCTTCAAAATTTATTCAAAAAATACTTTTAGAACTCTTCGTACGATTCGCACGAACTACATTTAACATTTGCCCAAGACTGAGGGCCTCCCTCCAAATGCTGTTTAACGTATTTTATTTTCGCTTCGTCTGACATGCCGTGAACAAAAGCGTCACTACACCCAGACAAGAAATTTACTGGGCGATGCCTTCCATCACCTATGTAACATTTCACAGGTCTGTTATTTGCCCAACGGATATTTATAACCACCGTGGCCCTTTGGAGGCAAACGAATTTAAATCACTTTTTATCTGTTGCATGAGTTTTTTAAATTCATTTTCACTAGTCGTAGAGGACTCTGTTTTATCTTTAATTGTGCTCACTTCTTTCTCGTCCTCAGCTTCACGACTGGAAATGTCACTAATTGCTAAATTTATATCGCTTTTATGAGCATCTTGGGCTTTTATACTGTCTCTTACCTTGCCACCAAGTTCCGTCTGTATCTTATCCATTTTTCCCCCAAGATCTATTTCCACTGATTCGATTTTAGATTTTACTATTACAACTTCATCTGTAATTTTCGCCATATCCACTCGGATACATTTTAATTTATCATCAATTGCTTTTTCAAGGTTCCCCATAGTTTTTTCAACTTCCTCTTTCATAGTGGAACCTATTTCAGTTCGCATTGTACCTACATCAGTCCGAATTGTATTCGTAACTGTTTGAATTGTACTGATATTATTTGCCATTGTGTGCATATTATTTCCCAATCCCTGGATCATTTGCATTAGCCGATACATCACATCTCCCACACATTCATTCTCCTTGCCTGAATTCGTACCAGTTACACCTTCGCCCTCTGACTTTGGAATAACCGGCTCACTTCAGTTTTCGGAATTACACATACTAGGTGACTGTTTTGTATTCGCGAGATCTATAAGTGAGGCTTGAAATTAACACTGTTTCACTATTTGCACAGGCACTTATCTGGTCTGAGATGGTTCCCTCTGCCACGGTGATGCCGTCGGTTGTAGTGGAAGTCGACATTGAAGACTGGCCTCGAGTACTCGAAGAAGCTGCCGTCGTACTTCTGTTGGTCTGCACCCGCCACACCAGCAGTCACGTGATGTACGAGGTGCATTCAAGTTCTAAGGCCTTCGATTTTTTTTTCCGGACTGGAAAGAGATAGAAACATGCGCATTCTTTTAAAATGAGGCCGCGTTCACTGTCAATACGTCCCAGAGATGGCAGCACCGTATGGCAGATGGAATTTTACCGCCAGCGGCGAGAATGAGAACTGTTTTAAATACTTAAAATGGCGATGTTTTCCTTACTTGAACAGCGTGCAATCATGCGTTTCCTGAATTTGCGTGGTGTGAAACTAATTGAAATTCATCGACATTTGAAGGAGACGTGGTGATGGAGTTATGGATGTGTCGAAAGTGCGTTCGTGGGTGCGACAGTTTAATGAAGACAGAACATCGTGTGACAACAAACCGAAACAACCTCGGGATCGCACAAGCCGGTCTGACGACATGATCGAGAAAGTGGAGAGAATTGATTTGGGGGATCGCCGAATGACTGTTGAACAGATCGCCTCCAGAGTTGGCATTTCTGTGGGTTCTGTGCACACAATTCTACATGGCGACCTGAAAATACGAAAAGTGTCATCCAGGTGGGTGCCACGAATGCTGACGGGCGACCACATGGCTGCCCGTGTGGCATGTTGCCAAGCAATGTTGACGCACAACGACAGCATGAAAGGGACTTTCTTTTCGTCGGTTGTGACAATGGATGAGACGTGGATGCCATTTTTCAATCCAGAAACAAAGCGCCAGTCAGCTCAATGGAAGCACACAGATTCACAACCACCAAAAAAATTTCGGGTAACCGCCAGTGCTGAAAAAATGATGGTGTCCATGTTCTGGGACAGCGAGGACGTAATCCTTACCCATTGCGTTCCAAAGGGCACTACGTTAACAGGTGCATCCTACGAAAATGTTTTGAAGAACGAATTCCTTCCTGCACTGCAACAAAAGCGTCCGGGAAGGGCTGCGCGTGTGCTGTTTCACCAAGACAACGCACCCGCACATCGAGCTAACGTTACGCAACAGTTTCTTCGTGATAACAACTTCGAAGTGATTCCTCATGCTCCCTACTCACCTGACCTGGCTCCTAGTGACTTTTGGCTTTTTCCAACAATGAAAGACACTCTCCGTGGCCGCACATTCACCAGCCGTGTTGCTATTGCCTCAGCAATTTTCCAGTGGTCAAAACAGACTCATAAAGAAGCCGTCGCCGCTGCCATGGAATCATGGCGTCAGCGTTGTGAAAAATGTGTACGTCTGCAGGGCGATTACGTCGAGAAGTAACACCAGTTTCACCGATTTCGGGTGAATAGTTAATTAGAAAAAGAATCGGAGGCCTTAGAACTTGAATGCACCTCGTACTTTCAGCTGCTGCCTGTTACCGCGTGTTCTAACCATCTCCGATACCGCTGCCCGTTAAACGCGCGAACCGCTACTGACCCCTACACACAACTTTTTTTGACTCTGAGCCCCCACACAAATTGCCTTTAACGTTATAGATTAGGACCTATATCGATAGCATGTGTTAATTGTGAAAATTACTGCGTAATTTCACTATCTCCAGGAACCTACTTGCGAAAAGAACCGATCCCACACTGTGTTTTGTGAGAGGTTCACTCTACAGAAATGTCTGCTAGTTTTGCAAAGGTTTTTTATACTTCGCATAGTACAATGAATTACAGACATCAAAAGAACTACCACTTTGCAGGGCACAGATCCCGGACGAGCCCCCAGTTGCGGACTTTCAAATATAAATAAACTGCGAAAGCAAAGAGAGCTTCACTGCAAGTTTAAACGCAGCCAAAACCTCTCAGACAAACAGAAGCTAAACTATGTCAAAGTTAGCGTAAGGAGGGCTATGCGTGAAGCGTTCAGTGAATTCGAAAGTAAAATTCTATGTACCGACATGACAGAAAATCCTAGGAATGCTCGAAACAGCATATCCAGACACTCCGGGATGATGATGGCACTGAAACAGAGGATGACACGCGTAAAGCTGAAATACTAAACACCTTTTTCCAAAGCTGTTTCACAGAGGAAGACCGCACTGCAGTTCCTTCTCTAAATCCTCGCACAAACGAAAAAAGGCTGACATCGAAATAAGTGTCCAAGGAATAGAAAAGCAACTGGAATCACTCAACAGAGGAAAGTCCACTGGACCTGACGGGATACCAATTCGATTCTACACAGAGTACGCGAAAGAACTTGCCTCCCTTCTAACAGCCGTGTACCGCAAGTCTCTAGAGGAGCGGAAGGTTCCAAATGATTGGAAAAGAGCACAGGTAGTCCCAGTCTTCAAGAACGGTCGTCGAGCAGATGCGCAAAACTATAGACCTATATCACTGACATCCATCTGTTGTAGAATTTTGGAACATGTTTTTTGCTCGAGTATCACGTCGTTTTTGGAAACCCAGAATCTACTCTGTAGGAATCAACATGGATTCCGGAAACAGCGATCATGTGAGACCCAACTCGCTTTATTTGTTCGTGAGACCCAGAAAATATTAGATACAGGCTCCCAGGTAGATGCTATTTTCCTTCACTTCCGGAAGGCGTTCGATACAGTTCCGCATTGTCGCCTGATAAACAAAGTAAGAGCTTACGGAATATCAGACCAGCTGTGCGGCTGGATCGAAGAATTTTTAGCAAACAGAACACAGCATGTTGTTATCAATGGAGAGACGTCTACAGACGTTAAAGTAACCTCTGGCGTGCCACAGGGGAGTGTTATGGGACCATTACTTTTCACAATATATATAAATGACCCAGTAGATAGTGTCGGAAGTTCCATGCGGCTTTTCGCGGATGATGCTGTAGTATACAGAGAAGTTGCAGCATTAGAAAATTGTAGCGAAATGCAGGAAGATCTGCAGCGGATAGGCACTTGGTGCAGGGAGTGGCAACTGACCCTTAACATAGACAAATGTAATGTATTGCAAATACATAGAAAGAAGGATCCTTTATTGTATGATTACATGATAGCGGAACAAACACTGGTAGCAGTTACTTCTGTAAAATATCTGGGAGTATGCGTGCGGAACGATTTGAAGTGGAATGATCATATAAAATTCATTGTTGGTAAGGCGGGTACCAGGTTGGGATTCATTGGGAGAGTCCTTAGAAAATGTAGTCCATCAACAAAGGAGGTGGGTTACAAAACACTCGTTCGACCTATACTTGAGTATTGCTCATCAGTGTGGGATCCGTACCAGATCGGGTTGACGGAAGAGATAGAGAAGATCCAAAGAAGAGCGGCGCGTTTCGTCACATGGTTATTTGGTAACCGTGATAGCGTTACGGAGATGTTTAGCAAACTCAAGTGGCAGACTCTGCAAGAGAGGCGCTCTGCATCGCGGTGTAGCTCGCTCGCCAGGTTTCGAGAGGGTGCGTTTCTGGATGAGGTATCGAATATATTGATTTCCCCTACTTATACCTCCCGAGGAGATCACGAATGTAAAATTAGAGAGATTCGAGCGCGCACGGAGGCTTTCAGACAGTCGTTCTTCCCGCGAACCATACGCGACTGGAACAGAAAAGGGAGGTAATGACAGTGGCACGTAAAGTGCCCTCCGCCACACACCGTTGGGTGGCTTGCGGAGTATAAATGTAGATGTAGATGAATGAAATGGTGATGGTGAGGTGGCCGTCAACTACGCACCCACAGACTCGGAGTTGCAATATTAAAAGTTTTGGTTGGTTCCGTTGTGTATGGGCTGGGATACGTAGTAGCCGCATTACAGGCCAAATATTGCTGACTCTACAGTATACGATAATAATACACACTTGATTGGTCGAAGGTTTATATCACTCGGCAATTGCGAATTATGAATGTAACATTGAAATTTATTAATGAAATATTGCAATTAAATTAAATCTGCAGTTGCTACCTTAACGACTTTAAATTATGAGTACGATAGTAGAAATACTTTTGAGATTGCGGTATATTTCTGCAAAACACTTACTGGTGTCGATGGTCTAGCAATTAAATAAAATATACGTTGAGTAACAGGGAAACAATAGATTCCTACAGCAAGTAATTAGTTATGAACGACAACATAGCTCGCGATATGTTCACCTCTGAACTTCACTGTAGAATCCTCGGAAATCTCACAAGTTCACAAGTCTGCACTCCGAAGTATTTCTATGTCTCGAGACCACGCCCAAACCGCTCCACACTCCAAGTCCTTCTTGCGACCGTGCGCCCGTCGCGCCGTCGCATCCAGCACTCCCCGTGTTCTGTGCCGTACTCTCCACAACTCCCTCGTGTCCTCTCCGGAAACGATGCTCTTAGTTATGAACCCTGTGATTCGCTAGAGCGCTCCCTCCATGTTTCCAAGTCAACGTACACTCACAAACATAATGAAACACATACAAAAAACTAGATTTACATTTAAATAACTTGAAATTAAATATATATTCCTACGGCTGCACCATAAACACGCTCTAACACACATTATTAAATACATTAACAAATTAAATAAACATACATCAAAGGAATAGCAACAAAAGCTAGGCCAGTAGCCTAATGTATCTGTGCTTTCTCAAACACAGTTAATATTTAACCAATTTCTTCATGAATAGTATATATCGGATATAAACAAAGACACAGATGAATAAATATATTTGTAAGCATGCTGCTACCGTTCCTTTGTGTCACTGTGGAGTACTTATGGCATGATGCGGTCGATAGTAATTGGCCACTTTGCCCTCCAATAACTCATGTACTATTCGAGCTACGTACCGGTAATTTATACCAATTTAGGTTTACACTAATAGCTTTCTAAAGACACACCGATCGACGAGATGGGATGAAGGGTTTAGATTTTTGAGATTCGTTGCTGGGTGTTACTTGTATAATTTATCGTCAGATACTAGAGTTTAAACTTATAAAGATATTGAAAATCTGATTACACCATCAGAATCATCGTGCAAATAATGGTAATGTACGTGTTTCTTTTTGAGGTACTGTGATTCATTTGGCTACTATTAATTGCTATACGAACTGTGAAATGTCTGCCATTAAGGTTTCACAGAGTCCGCCATCTTTGTCACTCCCGGCGTGTCTCCTTCAGAAACACAGACGTTGTGCGGCATCACACGGTTGGTAAGCTAACGATCTGCACCCCGTGTTTGCTGCTGTGCCGCGACCCGCCGAGAGGCCCCAGCTCGGCCACGCCAACTGCGAACTTAGCATATTTTCAGGGCGCCACTACTCGTCCGTTACCTCATCCCCCCTGTGTAAGAAAAATATTTTTTCTCCTCATCCAATACAAACTTCACATTTTTGTGACGACTGCATGGAGTAAAGAAGGAACTGTTTCATTGTTTGTAAGACATACATTATTCAAAAACTATCGTAAGAATTGTGCTGCAAGAATTTTTATAAAACACTTCATATCAACTTATTAACTGATGGAAGTTGTCCATAATGTGACATAATACACTGCCTTCATTTTCTTTTCTTTGCCAATCACTTGTGTAACAATTACATCTACAACAATTTAACTGTAAATTCAAAAGATTACTTCATATCAACTTATTAACTGATGGAAGTTGTCCATAATGTGACATAATACACTGCCTTCGTTTTCTATTCTTTGCCAATCACTTGTGTAACAATTACATCTACAACAATTTAACTGTAAAATCAAAAGATTACAATTCGATAAATTTTTGGTGTGCACTTTGGATGTCACGCTGTGTTCTCTTGTTACGGCTGTGTCTGCTTATTCGCCAGATAGCACGCTAAGCAGGAAGGGCTGTACAAACCGCTGATATAAGCGGTTCTATGTGCATCAAAATTGAATACTTTTTTCTTTTTAATACTTGCAGCTAAAATTTTTACCGTGCATTTCTTTCAGTGTATTCTTTCCGTGTGAAAAATTTCAAGGCAGGTTTTAACGTCACGGATTGGACCATTCCAGTGTCAAATCGTGTTCCCCAGCAAAACGGCAACACAGTTTCCGACGCTGGCGGCGCTATGGGAACCGCACCGTCGCTCGCAAGACACCCCGGCCAGTGCTAGGAGGCCCTCGCTGCAGGTACAGCGGCGCACTCGGTTGGGGGAAGGGGGGGGGGGCGCTCATTACTTATGGACCAGGGATTCGTCTAGCAGCTTGTTACATCGCCTGACAAGTTAAAACGAGTACATTTCCAAGTCAAATGTGTTAATTAGGATTTGTACCCACAATCGTTGTGAATATGTCATGAAAATCGACTGGAATACACTCTTAGGAAATCTGGAGGCAGCAAGGAAAAAATACAGTGAGAGAAAGTTTAGTTACAGCTTTCAAAGAAACTAGAATGCAATTATGAGCTGAAGGATGTAAAAGGAAGAAGTAGTTGAGAAGGGTATATGGCAGGGCTTCAGACTATCACCAGTGTTATTCAATCTGTACACTGAGCAAGCTATAAAGGAAACTAATGATACATTACATTAATACTTGTTCCATAGATCATGAATACGACATTTCGTTATGATGTGGAACGTGTCAGTGTGTCAGTTTAATATGATGTTGTTTTTATCTCGCCGCGTTCACTGTACAAGATCAAACTGCATTCTTCCTATAGACTCCACACACCATGAGCATGTCGGCTTTTTCTGCATTGGTAAATCCCATCGTCCATTCACGACCTACTGCTTGGACTCTTATACACTGACTAACAAGTCGCAATGCACTCAAGACACACACAAGCACACTGTTAAAAAAAAATCATGACATCATACTTAGAAACTATGAAGTCTGAAGGCACGGACAAGTGTCGGTGTGGAAAGTTTTCAAAATACGGTATCTCGTAAACTACTCGCACTAGAATTCTGTAATGAACACCACTGACATTTTAATTTACCTTCCTTTTAGTTTGTTGAGTCAATAGGTATTGTTCCGTTTAAAAAAGTATATGTTTGCACAAAATATACACTAAGTGTTACATCTGCCACAGACGGCCACTGCCAGGCAGACTACACTGAAGACACCCCTGTGTACCATATAACATACACAAGCACTTGCAGGCGCAACCAAGAGGAAAATAATTCTTCAAAAATAAACAGAACTTGCTAGAGACTAATGCGAACCTTTTTCTGCAGAGGTCGCCTCACAGATACAGGGAAAGTTGAAGTACTGCACCGACCTCCGCCGGCTCTATAAGGCCAGCGCAGCAGCAGTACAGCCAGTTCCTCGCCGAACTAGGACCAACTCCGACGGATCTCGCCGACGCTATTGATGAACAGTCGTCTACTTGTTATTTGTTTTCTTTGTGTGTATATAGTGATTGTTCGAGAAGTGTAGTTCAGTTTCAATAAAAGACATTATACTGAGTGTTCTGTAATACTGAGTATTCTTCACTCAGTATTATTACAATCTGTTTATTGGCTTACAATACGATCCCTCGACTACCAATCCATTCTGTGAAAACCGCACATCAGTAGCACTTACCGCAGTATTTACGATGCAAGTTTTATGTGTGTTTTCTTTTTACAAACTATATATATATATATATATATATATATATATATATATATATATATATATATATATATATATATTCAAACATTGAAACAAAAAAATACCATAGATTATAAAAAGAAAGGGACATGTAACCAAATAAGCTGCCCATACTCGAGGTTCACTCATACAAAAGAATTAAAGCACACTGATTTTCCTTGGACTTCACGAATGGGAACAGCGTTATATGGTGCAAGAAAGGTTGGCGGATGCACCAAACAGTTATTCGTCTACACAACGAGGAGGGAGCAGCATTCTTCACTATAACCAGCAACTACATGATTGTAAGGATCCAAGAAGAGAAAATGTAGCCTCATTTCATAGATAGGCAAGAGATTGCAAAGCTGTGTTAAATTAAACTTTACTCAAATGGGAGACAATTACACAGGCACGTTGTCGTTCTCCCGGCTTAGAAAGCCATATACCATTCACTAAATATGAACTAGTTCTGGCACTCATTGATAAGATAGAAACACGCGAACTCTATCCACATGGATTTCACACAAAGAGCAGACAGTGTTGGCGGCAAAATTCCCGTGAGTATTCGTTAACTCCATTCTGAATTCGTGCAAGGGAATGGAAACATTTGATAACACAATTTCGGAACAAAAGCGAGGTGGCGGCCATGAGGAAGACGGAAAATTCATCTGTTCCAAAAGGTCGCAAAACTCGATTAAAACAAGGGATTATTCTTGCAGAGAAGAAAACAGGCACAAGCCACTGTTAATAATGCTGTTTATGCAAACAAATGCCGCCACTATGGTTTCGAACCGACAGGTACATGTTCAGGCGGCTGTTAACATTTAGGTGCACATTTGTCGATGTTTACATTAATTTTCGGCTCTTTAGTCCCCCTTGTGGTGAACGTTTCTTGAGGTTGTGGTGCCTCACAGCAGAAAACGAACGACGTGTCTGAGTATAACTGCATCTAATTACGACTGAACACAATGTAAATGAATCGTTAAGGTAGAACTGTGTCAGTTTTAGGTTACTTACGTCGATAATTTCACGTTGTTATGTTGCAATGTTAACTGCTTGTGTTCATAAAATTGTGAAGAGTACGTGAAGCACATTTTTGATGTGTATATATATCCACGTATTTAAAGCATCTCTCTCTCTCTCTCTATCTCTCTCTCTCTCTCTCTCTCTCTCTCTCTCTCTCTCTCTCTCTCTCTCTCTCTCTCTCTCACACACTCACACACACACACACACACACACACACACACACACGCTGTGTATATGCTGCTTTACTATAGGTAGATATATATCCACAAAGGAAGTGCCACCTGAAAGACCTCTTCGGCTGCCAGAATTTGTTTTAGTAGTAGGTAACGTCACTCGTACTTTCCAGAAAAGTCTCGTTACTGTAAGATTGGCTGGTATAGGGTGTAGGAACTGGTTTTCGGAACGTGTCGCTGCATGTATGTGTATGGTGAATGATGTACAACATGTATTAGTGATTTTGCATTGGCTGCGACAGCTTATATTAGCGTGACATGCTGAGAGCAGTTTATTCATGTCGCGAATTACAATGTGGAGGCTATACTAAAGCTTCCTCCGTGGCTGTTCTACGACTGCCACGTATGTCTTCAGGAAATAACTTAATTGCGTTGTATACAGGGAGTTTTCTTAACGAAAGTTACTAAACACAATACAGTAGCTCACTGGTTCTGTATTTGTGTCCAAGTGACAGCTAACCACAGTGTCGATTAAGAGAGGCAGGTGCTTTCATTAAAACATAAATGGAACTCTTTAACAGCGTACGTCGCCTTAGTTACGACACCAAAGAAAATAATGTCTGTTCAGCTTTGATTCACTTTATCCTGAGTCTCCGTACTTCCTTTTGACGATTAAAAACTGATGCACACACATTGCACAGGAGCATGATTTATTTAATACACCGTGCATAGCAGCGCATTTCAGAGTGGTGTGATTTATTTCAAGTCCACACGCAGCAAATATGATTTATTTCAGGTGCTGTTGCAGAGGAGATCTTTCGTTGTGCTGGTAATGTGTTATACAAGAGCGGGGAAGACGAAGTCATTGGTGCGTTTTAGAGCGGCAAAACACATAACTATTTTTGTATGGTTACAAAGTCGAATCACTAACTGCATGTGGCTTTAGCATAACGTCACGTAGAAACCACAATCAAGTCCAAATCCGAAGGCAGAGTCGTCAGTGAAACGCAACACTTAGAACTGAGGGCACTCTTACTAGTGATTCCGTCGACAACAGTGTCATTAGTGGCAGAGCAAAAGCTCGTATGAGGGAAGGATGGGGAAGTAAATCGGCCGTACCCTTTCAAAGGAACCATCCCGGAATTTGCATGAAGCGATTTAAGGAAATTACTGAAAACCTAAATCAAGATGTCAGACGCAGGTCTGAACCACCGACCTCCCGAATGCGAGTCTAGTTTGTTAACCACGGCGCCACATTGCTCGGTTTGAATGCTCAGTAATATACAAACGGTACAACCATAAGATATTTCAATAACGTTCCAGAAACGATCAATACGAAATACTGCTTGTGATCAGATTTAAAATGGCGGCCTGCAGTACGCCAGCGACTAACGTCAACCGCTTCACTACACTGCATTCGAAATAGATAGCGGTATTGCTCCCTCTCCAGGAAAAACAACGACCCACAGTTTTAGAAGTTCCCACTGGAACCGGTTACATCACCGTGGATCTACATCTTGTCAATGGTTCTCTTTATGGTGGAGTCGGCGGATCCTCCCGTTGTGGTCGTGTTATTACGTCGTCTTCATTACGACGAGCACCGAAGCTTCGCGATCGTAGGGTGGATTTACAGTTTCTTTGAACCACGCATCATCGATTTGCGCCTCTGCATTAGTAGATCTTCATGCACGGCACATAGGCGGCGTCTGTGCTCCTTTGTCTTTCATATGTGATGTCCGACAAGCGACGAAGGACACGATTCGGCCCAAAGTAACGCTTTAGTATTTTTTCCGATAGTCCTATTTTCTGCACAGCGGTAAAAATCCATACCCCAGTCTCCCGGGCTATTTCTCACTTGTTGGTACTTGTCATTATAGCGCTCTCGGCCTTTCTCCTGGGCGTGTGGTATGCGTATGCAAGCCAGATGCCTTTCTTCTTCGGTCCTGGAGATGAAGTGCTTCACATATTCATCCTGAGTATCGTCCTGTTGAAATGGGAACAATGTTTCTACGGAGCAAATAATGGTGTAAAGCCTATAGAGTCTTGCTTCACTGTGTCATATGCGAATGTCACAAAGGATAGTATTGTATCACAATCTTAATTTTCGACATCAGCGTACACCAAAAGCATATCTGCCAGTGTCCTGTCAAAGCATTCTGTGAGGCTATTCATCTGTGGATGGTGAGCAATTGTAGGTGGTGTCACAATGTGAAATTGTCTCTGATACTAGTCTCGACTCGAAAACGTTTCTACGACCAGAGATCATCGCACAGGGTGTTCTGTGATTCAAAATGACAAGAAATTTTGCAATTTACAGATCTTCGGCAGTCGGTACAGCTTTGCTGACACTATAGCGAGTGAGGAAGTCAGGGCAGACTATTACCCATCGATTCCCATTTGTCGACTTCGGGAACGTCCCCAAGAGGTCTATTCCAATATGGTAGAATGACGCTGCTGCAGATGGGGTTGGTACCAGATGCCTCGGAGGTAATTGTGGCCCATGGTTCCATCGTTGATATTCCTTACACTGCTCATATAGTGCCTAACGGATCAGTAGAGACCTGCCCGGTGATACCTGTGCCTGTTTCGGTCTAGAGTCTTTGCAAATCTCAGGTGACCAGATGCTGGAGTATCGTGGAAATACTTCAGGCTGGGATGATGAGGAATTATTTCCGCTCCAGCGTATTGTCTTTCATCTCATAAAAAGTTTCGTTCACTTATTGGAATCCCCTTTGATCGTTTTCTCATTCTTCAAGGATTCCATGATTTCCAGCAGTGCTGAGAATTCTCTCTGTTCACCAACAATGTCGTCTAATCCAGCTTTGACTGATTTTTTTTTTGTCCAGGCTGCTGTGTTCCACCAAAGGATTCCTTGAAAGGCAGTCAGCGTCCTTGTGTTTGCGTCCGTTTTTATATACTACACTGACAACACACCTCAAAAGTTTCAGAACCCGTTTCTCCAGTTGACCCAATGGATCCTTTAGGACAGTGAGCCAGCAGAAAGAATCCGTCACAAGGCTGGATAGTTTGCCAAATAAAATAGGCCAGAAATTTTTGATGAGCCAAACAACTACAAGACACTCTTCCTCGTTGGCAGATTAGTTCTCCTTCGACTTAGAGAGTACTCTAGCTGTATAAGGTATCGCCTTCGTGTTGCCTTCCTGAATTTGTTCTGGAACTGCTCCTATCCCAGAACCGCTAGTGTCGGCGTGAAGTTGTGTCTCGGCATTCGCATCATACAATACAAGAGCTTGAGAAGATGTTAGCACAGTCATGGGCAACTTTTGGTGCGCCGTGGGCCTGATTCATACTAAATTAAGTTAGCAGATCGCCTCGTTACGTGACGCGACAACAGTGCTATTAGAGCATAAATCCATGTAGCATCCGTGACGTTAATGTGTTTGCAGTAACGCGCCGATATGAATGATAATTTCCCTACTCACAAAGGCAACAAATTACGCCTCAAAACACACTTTTCTGAAAATACACTCATTTTATGTTCACTCCATCTTCAGGAGTTTACAATTATTTATGCATCGTGAACTTCGTTCCTTTACTTACTACATTTTCAATAGCTGTCTTAAAAACTTCCACAGTAAAGTTCTGCAACACTGTTAGTGAAGGAACAGTGTTCACAATGTGTAAATGAATGAAAACATCTAAATATGGGATGCCAAGTTTCTTGCAATGTTGCCACGGAATGATAAAAAGCAACTGGTTACAATTAATTTTTTATAAATCAACTTCAGTTTCAATAGTTGCATTATTCTAACACACCCACACTCTCTCTCCCTCGAATTTCTTCTGCAGGCCGGATTGAAACAAACTGCAGACAGGATCCATTCCGTGGGCCGTCAGTTGTCCACTCTTGTGTTAGCACACCGTTAGGTTGTGAGGAAAGATCTTAGCGTCTCCTTCCAGAAAAATTTGACGTCTCCCTGCAGCAGTTGTTGCAATAAATGTGTCTTGGTTTGAAGCTCTTTATGAATCATGGTAAGTAGAAGTATATTCTGAGAAAACTTGTGAATGTACCGAGAAGTCGGAAAATATGTGACTCCTCTTATTTTCTCTGGATCAGAATGGACTCCATCACCATCCTCTAGATAGCAAAATTTTTATTTCTAAGGCGACAAAGAGGCACTGCTGACCTGCAGCCTAAACACACTTGTTAGTTGGCTTACGCGTTTTTCAAACGTCTTTCAAAAACCCACAATATCTGCTCCTTTCAAGCGGTCCAGAATGTCCTTAGTACGTGGCAATAGATAGACGTATTTCTTAGTGAATTTGTTCAGTTGTTGATAGTCGATACAGAAATGACACGTGTCGCCCTTGCTCTTCACAAGGAGCACCAGGGAGGACCAAGAACCCTTCAGAGTTTAGTGACGTAATCTTGCAGCACATTCTTCACTTCCTCCTGGGTCATCCGTCTTTCCGCCGGTAATAAGACATTAAAAGAGAAGTGTCCATGAAACTTATTCTTACTGTAAAAGTTTAGTACTCTTCAAATTAACTTGCGTTTTTCGTTTGATACATCATGATGCCTCTGCTGTTGGCTCTTTAAATTGAGGATTTGAAATTTTCTATTTGTTGGATGATTTCCAAACGTTAATTTAGAATATGTACGTGATTTTTCAAATAACTTGTTGCAGACATCTTTTTCTTTCACATAGCATATTGAATTATCATATTTTTTGCAACTGTTCGACGTAGCACGTTTAGAACTTTCTAATTCGTTCAAACGGTATTTCTTCCGGCAGCTGCGAGACAGCGAAAAAAATACAAAGAAAATCTATGTAACAAAGATAATGCGAAACATTGAGAAAACTTACGGCAATGTTTTCTAGAGTTAGTTAGGAAGTTTTAACTAACACTATTAATAGCAATAACTTCAAATATATATGCATAAATGACAAATTTCCAAATCAATCAAGTTCATGAAAAATAATGAATTAATATTTTTTATACTCAGTTTTTGTTAAAACGTATTTTCTTTACATAAACACACGTCATCATTGTAATTATGGCATTTCAACTACAAATCACTTCCAGAATGAAGTCGTGCTTGGGTAGCACAGACGGTAGAGCAATTGCCCTCGAAAGGCAAAGGTCCGGAATACGAGTCTCGGTCCGGCACAGAGTTGTAATCAGACAGGAATTTACTATCACTTGAATAAAAATAAAATTTCTAATGGATTGCATAGTGAATTTATAGGATGTATCGTGTTGTTTGATAAATCACGGCAGTGATCACTGACTAGTTCCATTAGAAATGTTCAAATGTGTGTGAACTCTTATGGGACTTAACTGCTAAGGTCATCAGTCCCTAAGCTTACACAATGCTTAACCTAAATTATCCTAAGGACAAACACACACACCCATGCCCGAGGGAGGACTCGAAACTCCGCCGGCACCTGCCGCACAGTCCATGACTGCAGCGCCTAGACCGCTCGGCTAATCCCACGCGACAATTCCATTAGACCTTTCCAGCCAAACACCGGTGGTGAAAATTACTCCAACCGCCGAAACCGCACAATATCGTGCCTACCGACTCTGAACACTGCTGCGGGAAACGAGGAGCACTCACAAGAAAGCAATGGGTTGCTGGCCATCTCTGGATCGCTTCTTGCCACAGAGGGGCATGTTGTTGTTGTGGTCTTCAGTCCTGAGACTGGTTTGATGCAGCTCACCATGTTACTCTATCCTGTGCAAGCTTCTTCATCTCCAAGTAACTACTGCAGCCTATATCCTTCCGAATCTGCTTAGTGTATTCATCTCTTGGTCTCCCTCTACGATTTTTACCCTCCACGTGGCCCTCCAATACTAAATTGGTGATCCCTCGATGTCTCAGAACATGTCCTACCAACCGGTCCCTTCTTCTAGTCAAGTTGCGCCACAAATTCCTCTTCTCCACAATTCTATTCTATACCTCCTCATTCGTTATGTGATCTACCCATCTAATCTTCAGCATTCTTCTGTAGCACCACATTTCGAAAGCTTCTATTCTCTTCTTGTCTAAACTATTTATCGTCCACGTTTCACTTCCATACATGGCTACACTCCATACAAATACTTTCAGAAACGACTTCCTGACATTTAAATCTATACTCGATGTTAACAAATTTTTCTTCTTCAGAAACGCTTTCCTTGCCATTGCCAGTCTACATTTTATATCCTCTCCACTTCGACCATCGTCAGTTATTTTGCTCCCCAAATAGCAAAACTTCTTTACTACTTTAAGTGTCTCATTTCCTAATCTAATTCCCTCACCATCACCCGATTTAATTCGACTACATTCCATTATCCTCGTTTTGCTTTTGTTGATGTTCATCTTATACCCTCCTTCCAAGACACTGTCCATTCCGTTCAACTGCTCTTCCAAGTCCTTTGCTGTCTCTGACAGAATTACAATGTCATCGGCGAACCTCAAAGTTTTTATTTCTTCTCCATGGATTTTAATACCTACTCCGAACTTTTCTTTTGTTTCCTTTATTGCTTGCTCAATATACAGATTGAATAACATCAGGGAGAGGCTACAATCCTGTCTCACTCCCTTCCCAACCACTGCTTCCCTTTCATACCCCTCGACTCTTATAACTGCCATCTGGTTTCTGTACAAGTTGTAATAGCCGTTCGCTCTCTGTATTTTCCCCTGCCACCTTCAGAATTTGAAAGAGAGTATTCCAATCAACACTGTCAAAAGCTTCCTCTAAGTCTACAAATGCTAGAAACGTAGGTTTGCCTTTCCTTAATCTTTCTTCTAAGATAAGTCGTAGGGTCAATATTGCCTCACTTGTTCCAACATTTATACGGAATCCAAACTGATCTTCCCCGTGGTCGGCTTCTATCAGTTTTCCATTCGTCTGTAAAGAATTCGCGTTAGTATTTTGCAGCTGTGACTTATTAAACTGATAGTTCGGTAATTTTCACATCTGTCAACACCTGCTTTCTTTGGGAAGGGCATATTGATAGTTTATACTTAATTATTCTCGCTCATAGTTTTGCCAGGCTGTGGTACTTACAGTTTCCTTATTCGTTACCGACAAGGGAAGCATTTTTTCCTCGAGCATTCGCTCACACGAAGATCACCCGAGCCACTGAGGCAATTAATGAAAACAATAGATTCATTAAGCAGCTCCGTTATAGCAGGTAATTACAATCGCAGGCACGTAATGAGATCATTATCTGCTGGCTCTGCCGTCGCCAGGCGGATCGCTCGAGCGGCGCGGAAGCCAGGGCGCGCTACCGCGGGAGGGAAGCGGAGAGACGGGATGGCCAGCCGGGGAGAGGCGGCCATCGACCGCGCGGGCGGCGTCGCGACGCGGCCGGGCCGGCGGCATTCCGCGTCGCTCGTCCACTTGCCGCAGCTCACAGCGCGCTACAGTGTTTCTACTACGCGGAATCCGGCTGCGTCGGCTCGTCACCGCACGGCGGTCCGGACGCGCCACGGCGGTGCTCAGTTCCGGAATGCCGTGGCTGGTGGATGCCAGAAGAAACGGCGGCTCAGCTGCTGCAGGCGCAAGGTCGTCCCAGGGACACGAGCTCTCGTTACTTGCCAATACGCCACGACCAGCGTTCGCCATGTCGACGATTAATCGTTCACGATGCAAGCGAGTGGAATGGTGCAATAGTTCAAGTCTACAGGGTGGTCCATTGATAGTGACCGGGTCAAATATCTCACGAAATAAGCGTCAAACGAAAAAACTACAAAGAACGAAACTTGTCTGGCTTGGAGGGGGAAACCAGATGCCGCTGTGGTTGGCCCGCTAGATGGCGCTGCCAAAGGCCAAACGGATATCAACTGCATTTTTTTAAAAATATGAACCCCCATTTTTTATTACATATTCGTGTAGTACGTAAAGAAATATGAATGTTTTAGTTGGACCACTTTTTTCACTTTGTGACAGATGGCGTTGTAATAGTCACAACTTATAAGTACGTGGTACCAAGCAACATTCCGCCAGTGCAGACGGTATTTGCTTCGTGATACATCACCCGTGTTAAAATGGACCGTTTACCAATTGCGGAAACGGTCGATTTCGTGTTGATGTATGGCCATTGTGATCAAAATGCCGAACGGGCGTGTCCTAACTACGCTGCTCGGTATCGTGGACGACATCATCCAAGTGTCCGAACCGTTCGCCGGATAGTTACGTTATTTAAGGAACCAGGAGGTGTTCAGCCAATTATGACACGTCAACCACGACCTGCAACAAATGATGATGCCCAAGTAGGTGTTTTAGCTGCTGTCGCGGCTAATCTGCACATCAGTAGCAGACAAGAGACAAATTGCGCGAGAATCGGGAATCTCAAAAACGTCGGTGTTCAGAATCCTACATCAACATCGATTGCACCTGTACCATAATTCTATGCACCAGGAATTGCATGGCGACGACTGTTCTGCCGCTGGGCACAAGAGAAATTACGGGACGATGACAGATTTTTTGCACGCGTTCTATTTAGCGACGAAGCGTCATTCACCAACAGCGGTAACGTAAACCGGCGTAATATGCATTATTGGGCAACGGAAAATCAACTATGGCTGCGACATGTGGAACTTCAGCGACCTTGGCGGGTTAATGTATGGTGCGGCATTATGGGAGGAAGGATAATTGGCCCCCATTTTATCGATGGCAATCTAAATGGTGCAATGTATGCTGATTTCCTACGTAATGTTCTACCGATATTACTACAAGATGTTTCACTGCATGACAGAATGGCGATGTACTTCCAACATGATGGATGTCCGGCACATACGTCGCGTGCGGTTGAAGCGGTATTGAATAGCATATTTCATGACAGGTGGATTGGTCGTCGAAGCACCATACCATGGCCCGCACGTTCACCGGATCTGACGTCCCCAGCTTTCTTTCCGTGGGGAAAGTTGAAAGATATTTGCTATCGTGATCCACCGACAACGCCTGACAACATGCGTCAGCGCATTGTCAATGCATGTGCGAACATTACGGAAGGCGAACTAGTCGCTGTTGAGAGGAATGTCGTTACACGTATTGCCAAATGCATTGAGGTTGATGGACATCATTTTGAGTATTTATTACATTAATGTGGCATTTACAGGTAATCATGCTGTAACAGCATGCGTTCTCGGTTCACAAAGGTACATATATCACATTGGAACAACCGAAATGTACTACTCAAACGTACCTACGTTCTGTATTTTAATTTAAAGAAACCTACCTGTTACCAACTGTTCGTCTAAAATTGCGAGCCGTATGTTTGTGACTATTACAGAGCCATCTATCACAAAGCGAAAAAAGTGGTCCAACTAACACATTCATATTTCTTTACGTACTACACGAATATTTAATAAAAAATGGGGGTTCCTATTTAAAAAGACGCAGTTGATATCCGTTCGATCTATGTCAGCGCCATCTAGCGGGCGAACCATAGCGCCATCTAGCGGGCGAACCATAGCGCCATCTGGTTTCCCCCTTCAAGCTAGACAAGTTTCGTTCTTTGTAGTTTTTCCGTTTGACGTTTATTTCGTGAAGATATTTGGCCCAGTCACAATCAATGGACCACCCAGTATACTCACTTTCGGGCGGAAGGTTATTCAGGCCACGGTCGGCCAAGCTGTACAACCCTAATTGATAGACACAATGCGGAAGCGTTAAAAATACGGCAAGAAGCAGTCTGCCTGTGGCTCTATCGTGTTTTAGCAGTACTCCAGCGCACCTCTATCTCGCTTGTTATTTACATCTGCTCCTTCTACACTCACCCATGAAATACCAGGGGCGTTCAATACGTAATACAACACTTTTTGTTTCTTGGTCAATTTCACTTGAAAAAAAATTAGAATTTATTGTTTGCGTTTCTTTTGGCTGGAAACCAGAACGTCGCAGATATTCACGGGGGCTTGCAGAATGTGTACGGGTGAGGCGTCTGCCATCGTAGCAACAAGATCGCGCAAACTTGTGCCATCTCCCGCGTGCCAGCTGCCCACCCACAACTGTGGCTCCTGCTGCGTTGGAACGTGCGGACACTCTCGTTCGAGATGATTGACGGAACGCGGTCAAACACCTCGCTGCTCAACTGTTGGTAGTGCTGATACGCTCGTACATCAGTTGGGGAATTCAAAGGTTTGTACCTGCTGCGTTTCTCGCCGCCTAACGTAGTACCACAAAGACCAGCAAAAGACCATCTGTGCGGAATCGCTTGCTCGTTACGAAGCTGATCGAAACAGTTTTTGTTAAACATAGTCACAGGCAATGAAACACGGGTTCATCAGTTCGGACCTGAAACAAAACTGCAATCCATGGCCGGCCGCGGTGGCCGTGCGGTTCTAGCGCTGCAGTCCGGAACCGCGGGGCTGCTACGGTCGCAGGTTCGAATCCTGCCTCGGGCATGGATGTGTAGTTAGGTTTAAGTAGTTCTAAGTCCTAGGGGACTGATGACCTAAGATGTTAAGTCTCATAGTGCTCAGAGCCATTTTTTTTGCAATCCATGGAGCGGCGTCACACCACCTGTGCTCCGAAGAAAAAGTTCAAAGCTGCACCTGCAGCCTGTGAAGTCATGTTGACGGTCATCTGGGAGTCTGAAAGGGCTATTCTGTTTGATGTCCTCACTCGTGGCGCAACGATCAGTGCTGAAGTGTACTGCGCATACCCTCACGAAATTGAAGAAAATGCTCCAGTGTGTTCGTCGCAGCAAGACGTTGCCTCCGTCGTTGACCAGTAGAGTGCTACGATGCGGGCATACAGACCCATTCCGTCGGACGGAGATTATGTTGAAAGAGTAGAGTTCTATAGACAAAAGTATGTGAAATAATGTGATGTTTTGGAATAATCGATAAAGCCAGCCTACTTTCAGAAAAAAAATGTGCTGCGTTACTTACTGAACGCCACTCGTATCAACGTTTGTTCTAAACATCTTCTAACTTTTGCCCACCCCTGTCACCCTTGCGACTGGCGTGTGGTATACAGTATAAATACACCCACCCTGGAGTGTCCCAATGTAAACCCTAAACTGCAATAAGCGCAGACATTTTCCTTCGAATTACGCCTTTCCATACTGCTTACATTCCACCCACTGTCATATACACTGTCCTTAAATTGCTTAAAGGAAATCCCGGCATAAGTCTCTGCATGTCTGTCTTTCCAGAGATGGTTCCGGGACTCGGCTGTTCAGTAGAAAACGTGCAAACGAATACCTTTCAGCCGTCTAATTTCCAAACTGTCATTTCATTGGGCTACCAGTTTCGGCACTATATCACGCCATCTTCGGGCCCCCGACCGACGTCTAGGAAAATTACAACCTCTGTTCCGCTCAAAATAGAGGCCAGAATTCAAATATTGGTCTCTGTAGATTCAGTGATCCCTTCAAACATCATCTGCCGAATCCAGTAGCCCAATGAAACAACAGTGTGGTAATTAGACGGCTCAGAGGTGCTTGATTTGACATTCTGTGCCGGCCTCTGTAGCCAAGCCGTTCTAGGCGCTTCAGTCCGGAACCGCGCAACTGCTACGGTCGCAGATTCGAATCCTGCCTCGGGCATAGATGTGTGTGATGTCCTTAGGTTAGTTAGGTTTAAGTAGTTCTAAGTTCTAGGGGACTGATGACCTCAGATGTTAAGTCCCATAGTGCTCAGAGCCATTTGAATCATTTTTTGACATTCTGTGCCGGGATAATTCCTCTGGAAAGCCACCATCGTTCCCGAATCCTAGATTGTGCTCCGATTCTAATCACTTTGACGTCCACAGGACGCTAAATTTCGTAGCTTACTATCAGAAGAGTGTTATTTCGTCTATTCGACCTGTTCTGCCTCTTTCTTCGTCTTCCTACGGTTACGCACAGTCCGAAACGCACCTTTTCTTTGTTGGTGGCAAAGGTTTGATGGGCGAGTAATCATTCGGTCCACATCCGACCAGGAGAGTAAATTTATTCAATTTATTCGCCGCACGCTAGATGAACTGCTCGTACGCTAACTGAAAAAGAAAGCATCCAGGCACCTCTGTGTAATGCGGAATTCATCACTAGCTGTCACGAGAGGCGGACCTATCATTTTAAAATGAGGTGGGGAGTAATGTCTTATCATTAGAGCAGAAGTAGGAGCTGCCGCAGTAGTAACACCGGTTCCCGTCAGATCACCGAATTTAAGCGCTGTCGGGTTGGGTAGCACTTGATTGGGTGACCATTCGATCTGCCGAGCGCTGTTGGCAAGCGGGGTGCACTCAGCCCTTGTGAGGCAAGCTGAGGAGCTACTTGATTGAGAAGTAGCGGCTCCGGTCTCGCAAACTGACGTACGACCGGGAGAGCGGTGTGCTGACCATATGCCCCTCCGTATCCGCTTCCAGTGACGCATGTGGGCTGAGGATGACACGGCGGGCGGTTGGTACCGTTGGACCTTCCAAGGCGTGTTCGGACGGAGTGTAGTTTAGTTTTAGAAGTAAGGGCGTCATAGGTCAGCGAAGATAGATCACTGTTTTCGAAGGTGGTCTACTTATTGCATATCACTTGAGTAACAGACCCATCAGGGACGTTTCAACCCTTCTAAAAGTGCCCAAGTCGACTGTTGGTTATGTTATTCTAAAGTGGAAACGCGAAGGTACAACCACAATAAACAAAGACCAAGTGTACCCCATGTATTGACGGTCAGGGACTGTCGAGTCCTGCCGAGAGTGTGTAACCTCCCCCTTCCTAATCGGCCCACTGAATTTCGATGTAACTGACCGTTATCGCATATGCCTAATGAAATATTACAGTGTGTAAGGCTAGCGTTACCGAGGGAAAATAACGCCGGTTCGTTGGAGGAAAAGTGTACAACAGACTCTTCTGAAGGAAAAATGTTTTCTAAATTTAATCTAAATACTGATGGTAATTTTGAAATGAGTTGAATATAGTGGAAGAACTCATGAACCTCACTGGCGGGAGGGGAGGGGGGGGGGGATGGGTACCACGTAATATTTATTACGAAAATCACTGATAAGGCACAGAAAACACTGATTATGTAAAAAGAAGGCGTATCTAAACGGTCGCCAGCCCACTGGCGGAATGAGTCTGCAGAATCTTAAGGAAGGTAATGTCAAAGAAATTTAAGCAATAATGACTGGCGAGGCAATAGAAAGTTGTCATGCTTTTCCAAAAAACAACAGTTCACGAGAAAATAAATGAATTAGAAAGCACTGAGTTTGCTGTCACTTACTCTGAAATACTAAATTTTGCAACTAAAACTAAATGCAGTTACTGGTTAAATGAATGACTGGCTTAACTTAAACTTATTATATTGGTTGAAAGCAGTCTTGGTTGCAATTTTTTTTTTATTTTTCAACGACGCGTTTCGCCTTATTTAGTCATCTTCAGGTTATCTTTTCTAGATGGACGCGAGAGGCACCAAGATGCTTACTACCTGTGCCCCCATCTTAATCTGTTACTCGCTCCTGTGAACGGGAACACGCTTTGCAGATCTTGGTGCCTCTCGCGTCCATCTAGAAAACATAACCTGAAGATGCCTAAATAAGGCGAAACGCGTCGTTGAAAAACAAAAAAAACTAAAATTGCAACCAAGACTGCTTTTAACCAATACTGTTAAGCACTGGTTTGCTGTATGCCACATATGGATTGGAAGAATTTCTAACTTAAACTTTGTTATGTAAAAAAAAAAGACTTTCAGTAACCTCAGTGTAACGTAATGCAAAATTTAGAAATTGGCAAGCAATTTACTTATGATTACTGAAAAGCTGAATTGAATTTAATTTAAGCAAATGAGCAACTGAATTTACTTTTAAAATAACAACAATAAAATAATACCAATCAAGCAGCAGTCACTCACAGAGATAAACACAGAATAAATGAAACTGCGCACTCTTAATTTGTGCTGTATCTTTAGTTATTGGTTTTTCCAGTCAAACTTTACTTTACTTGACATAGCCTCTGTTATGCAGTACAAGAATGAACATTTACTGAGCCACAAATGTTAGACTGAAACCGATCATTAGCAAACACACAAAAGTGGCAGTAAATAGTTAATCAAGTTTCATATTCTTACGACACTCGGTGATCGCATGGAAATGAAAGGGGCCCTGCTTGGTAATAATGTCTGAGGGCAATGACAATACAGGTGTCCTACAAGTTTTAACTATAGCAGGGTGTTATTCAACTTATCCATACTTCGTGAAAGAAATGTTGCTGGGCAATATCAGCGTAAGTTTGTAAGTTTTCACTTAACAGTCTTACGATGTTGTAGCTTTGCGGACGACGAAGCATGTAGCGGACGACAATGCCTAGCTGCCACTGGTGCTGCTGCTGCTGGATGAGAACCCCGAGTCGTCTCCAGAACCACGGATAATTATGGGACAGGTGACAGGTGGAACTGCAGCTTCCTCAGCCTGTCCACTCCTACCGTGCTCTCAGTACTGGCAGGTTAACGAATCAGCAGCGTCTACACTGGCGCGAGCATAGCTCTACACGGGGTCGATGCGAGCACCCAACAAACACTTCCGAGCTCGTTCGTAACTCAAACTGCTCTGCCTCCTCTCTGCTCGCAGCGCTACACAGATTCTCCATATGTAAAGACAAACAACGGCACAGTTATTACCATTTCGTCATTGCTATCGATACATTTCAATAAAGTTCTCTTGGCTATTACCCAGCAACTGACAATATTATCATTATAATTGCAATCAGTTATGTAGACTGAAAAATAAGTACACTAGCACATCGATTAGACATAGTTTCTGTAATACAGCTTACTGCTTCAGAATCAAAAGTACCGAGCAATTTATCAACGGATATTAAACGGCGAAAATTTTGGATGGTGCAGAAGGTATTTTACCTGCAGTTTCGGTGTCACAAGTGTGAGGCGTAGCGCCGTATACCGATCCTGCAGCCGGCCAGACTGGCCGAGCGGTTCTAGGCGCTACAGTCTGGAACCGCGCGACCGCTACGGCGCAGGTTCGAATCCTGCCTCGGGCATGGATGTGTGTGATGTCCTTAGGTTAGTTCGGTTTAAGTACTTCTAAATTCTAGGGGACTGATGACCTCAGAAGTTAAGTCCCATAGTGCTCAGAGCCATTTGAACCATTTGAACCGATCCTGCCTTGAAGGCGGTTAAGTGGGAGATGTGTCTCAGAGCTGGATACTGACAGATGGTGACGCGAGACTGGACGCGCACGTAGTTTATATATCAGCCGATAGAGGACAGTATTGGACAGGGGACTGTGATTTAGTTTCGATTGTGCCCACTAGAGCGCAGTAAAGTAATAGAATGTTTTTCATAAACTGTTCTAGTATTTTCATAAAGTGTTACGTTTTTTGTGTATGTAAAATGTTATAAATATGTTTTAGCAGCATGAATCATGCGTGAGTGTGGTTTAAGATTAATATGAAGATAATTGTTTAACGAGTTATGTAGTGGGATTTAGTGTGGGAACATAACGAAGAAGTATAGATGTGGACAAAGGGGATTATTGTAGAATAGATTTGTAAAGTAAGTCTATGGTAAAGGTAAAGTTAACTGAGGTATAAATAACAATAGTAAATAACTTTATGCATAAACAAAACTTCAGCATATTAGATAATTACGTTGGTAAAAAGTGCAGTTGTTAGGTTTACTATTTTGCGATTGGTTATTAATGAAAAGCGCAGACTGAGGCGGAAGAATGTTGTTTTCCAACTGGCTGTTGAGTAAACTGACCAATGGTAAAGCAATATTCTTCGCGTGCCTCTCTCTGCTGGTAGAGAAGAATTAGAGTATTCTAGAGAGGAGTCGGAACCTAGCCATGAAACAGTTCGGACGTGTATAGTAGTAGTTCCGATGGAAATGATAAGTTGCCGGATATAGCTGTGTTTCACACATCAAAAGTGTTGTAAAATCACGGCAAAATTATTCCGACGTGTGCGTAGAAATTTTGGAATTTTTAAGTGAACTTTGTGACGAGAAAAGACATACATTCCGCGTGGCGTATTGAGCAGATCGGTGGCTAAAAACTGTGACTGCATTAGGTACCGACAGACTTAATATTTGGCGAGCATTCTCAATCAAAAAACCATCCATATTTTTGTAGCTATTACGTTTTCGGGAAATGCAACACCATAACTTGCTAACGTGAGTGAAAGGGATTGTGAGTGACTGTGTTAAGACTAGCACGGGCTTGGCAGTGATACTTGTTCACCTAAGTTTCAGACTACATTAGTTAAGGACAAAATTTCCAACCTTTCATTTCGTGTGAAAACTTTCTCCCGAAACGTAGATTAGTGACTTTAATTGCAGCCTGGTTCACGTCGAAGTACAGTAGCTTTCGCTCGGCTTTCCTACTGATGATCTTCTGAGACAATGTTCACAGGTAGGTGCAGGTTCGTTATAAGGGACGGAAAGAACCACGCCGCCGCAAGTGGTTGTAAAAAATCGCTTAAAATCAGTGAAAGGAATCACCGAAGAGCTCCAAATTGTTACCACTAGTCCAGCTAGCACGATGACTTTGCATAGGAAGAATGGTGTGTAACCGTCGACCAGCTCCTCGTAAGCCACGCGTTTGTGTAGTCATCGCTAAGCGACCCTTCAGGAGGTGTAAAGGGCTGACAGTGGATGACTGGAAACGAGTGATCTGGAGCGATCAATCATGCTGTGCCTCGTGGCAATCCGATGGGTTTGGCGGATACTTGGAGAAAGCTACCCCGCGTCATGTTTAGTGCCAACAGTAAAGTACGGAGGAGGTGGTGTTATGGTATGGGGGTGTTTTACGTGGTGAGGCTGTAGTACCCTTATGGTGCTTAAGAAAGGGCCAAATTCGAAAGGTTATGAACTCATTTTACAGCATCTGTACTGCGTAAGTACAGGAACTGTTCTGAGACGGTGACTGTATAAGCATGACAATGCGTCTTGTCATAAAGCAGCAACTACTGGGCAATGGGTTGTGGACAATAACATCCCGCAAATGGACTGGGCTGCCCGTAGCCCCAACCGGAACCCAATACCTTGGGGATGGGTTAGGACGTCCTCTTCGTTGCGTACGCCAGCGTCTAACATCAGTACCTTCTGCTGTTTCGGCTCTTGAGGAAGAAGGAAGTGTCACAGCTCCACAGACATTCAGACAACTTATTGAAAGTGTAGCCATCAGATTTCAAGCCCTAATATGTGGACGTACCACATATTAATATCCACTAACACGTGTGCGGCTACTTCTCAACTGATTGAGTGTTGCTTAACGCGAAGTGTGCTAGCATACAGTATGGCGAGGTGAGCCAGATGGCCAGCTGATGCACTGGCCAGACAAATGATCATTTTTGGGTGGTTCTCGACACTCGTTTGCGGAGTGGTTTTCGACAATCGTTTAGGTGAACGCTCGATTGGTCTTCAATTTGAGCTTCAGACAATATGATGTCACTGGACATTTGAAATATGTTAAAACTCAAAATAAAGCTTGAACGATTCACAGGCAGATGGAGTATTCGACTTCTACACTCAGATTAACTGGTAACTCTGGCGACCAGGAGAGTATCCTGCCACAAAAGATAGAAATACATTCAATAAATGCTAGGAAAAGGGGAAGGATATCAGTGTGGCAGACCACCGCAGTCCTTGACGCCAGCATGAGCCGTTGTGCTACGTCTCTCTATACGAAAGACACAGAATTCTTGATCAAAGTGTCAGGCGTTAGTCATTGTGTGGTGTTTATGTATTCCTCAATGCCGTAGAAACTATTAGATATTGCCAGCCATACCCTTTCCAACAAGCAACTATATCCATGCTTTAATATTCCCTATTTCTGCATGCAAATAACTGAAGATTATTTTCCAGGTCAATGGAAGTGTCCAAATGAGCTGTAACATTTCATTCCGCGCTTGTGTGCTTGTGAGCCTGGGTCTACCACACAGTTGTGTTTCTGGAAAAGGAGGTAAGGGGCCGCGTGTTTCACTACTCTCTCTAAACTGTTGCAGTTTGGAGCCGATTTGGCTGGCTTACAGTGAAAGACAATTGCCGTTGACGGACGTTGCAGAATAAGGGTCCTTAATGTTCTGCCACGTAGCAGCACCTGACAAAAATGCGTTAACCATGAGCAGGGAATGGCCGATGACAAGGCCTTTATGCCGCTTGTGCTTCTGTTTGATTGAAAGGCCTGTATGGTAAATAATTTCTTGTACAGGTTGGTAGCTAACCAGAGGATGAGGCCTGCAGCATTCGTGCGATGGACAAACTGGATGCCCACACGAGCAGAGACTTGGTGTCTTCATGATGAAAATCAGCAGCCGAGAGTAGGTGGTCCTTCGTGATCAACCAAGTTATTTAATGCAGTGCATCAACTATAAATTATGTCTCACCAGCAAACAACCGCGGGCTGCTGCCCCACCCTGCCCGCCAAATCATTTATACACACATGAAATAAAGTTTTGCATCACCTCGGTTCCCAGGACTCCCAAAGATAGACGTTGACTGTGAATATTGTATCACAGACACATTCCCTCTGTCTGTTCAGAGATGTCACTAAACCCACACAAAGATGTAAACAACAATGCATGAGCAGCGCCTATTAGACGGAGGGGGTCCGACGGCCGATCGGTTCCAGTCATTCCAATAGGAACGAAGTACACGGCTCGTGTTGTCTGTAGTTCAATCATGACTAGACGATCAATAACGCGGTTCGATCGCGTCCGCGTTGTTACTTTATGCCAGGAAGGGCTCACAGATTTCGGTAAACTGTTGAAAGCAAGATTTGGAGACAAATGCAAAGAGAGTGATACTTTACACAGTCCTGCCCTTCGGAGCTAAACATAAGATGTGACATCTGCTGAAACTGCTAGGACGACTGGTGAGGACGATGAATGCGACTTTTTACACCAGGAAGACGGACTAAGTGCAGGACAGATCAAAAAGGTTTTGCTTCACCCCGGTTCCCAGAACTCCTACAGATAGACGTCGCCTGTGGATATTGTATCACGGACGCAGTCTCTTTGACTGTTCAGAGATGTCACTAAACCCGCCCAAAGCTAATAACAACCATGCATGAGCAGCGCCTGTTAGACGGAGGGGGTCCGACAGCCGATCAGTTCAAGTCATTCCACCAGGAAGGCGGTACATGGCTCGTGTTGTGTATAGTTCAACCATGCCTTGACTGTCAATACGAAGGGCTCTCAACAAGGCAACTGTCCAGGCGTCTCAGAGTGAAACAAAGCGATGTTGTTCGGACATGGAGGAGATACAGAGAGACAGGAACTGTCGATGGCATGGCTCGCTCACTCCGCCCAAGGTCTACTACTGCAGTGGATGACCGCTACCTACGGATTATGGCTCGGAGGAACCCTGACAGCAACGCCACCGTGTTGAATAATGCTTTTCGTGCAGCCACAGGACGTCGTGTTACGACTCAAACTGTGCGCAATAGGCTGCATGATGCGCAACTTGTCCATAGCGAGGTCCATCTTTGCAACCACGACACCATGCAGCGCGGTACAGATGGGCCCAACAACATGCCGAATGGATCGCTCTTCACCGATGAGTGTCGCATATGCCTTTAACCAGACAAGCGTCGGAGACAGTGTTTGGAGGCAATCCGGTCAGGCTGAACTCCTTAGACACACTGTCCAGCGAGTCGGAGTTTCCCTGCTGTTTGGGGTGGCATTGTATGGGGCCGACGTACGTCGCTGGTGGCCATGAAAGGCGCCATAGCTGCTGTACAATACGTGACTGCCATCCTCCGGCCCATACTGCAACCATATCGTCAGCATATTGGCGAGGTATTTGCTTTCGAGGACGACAATTCGCGCCCCCATCGTGAACATCTTGTGAATGACTTCCTTCAGGATAACGACATCGCTCGACTAGACTGGCCATCATTTTTCTCCAAACATGAACCCTATCGAACATACCTGGCGCAGACTGAAAAGTGTTGTTTATGGACGACGTGACCCACCAATCACTCTGAGGGATCTACGCCAAATCGCCGTTGAGAAATGGGACAATCTGGACCAATAGTGCCCTGACGAACTTGTAGATAGCATGCCACGACGAATACAGGCATGCATCAATGCAAGAGGACGTGCTATTGGGTATTAGAGGTATCGGTGTGTACAGCAATCTGGACCACCACCTCTGAAGGTCCCGCTGTATGGTGGTATAACATGCGATGTGAGGTTTTCATCAGCAATAAAAAGGGCGGAAACATCACTTTTCTGTACATGTTCCGGAACTCTCGGAACCGAGGTGATGCAAAACTTTTATGATGTGTGTGTATAGAGAGAGTTACAGCGGTCCTATTACTCTTCCCTGGGGCACTCCTAGCGTTACGCTTGTTTCCACTGAACAGTCGCCACCGAGTACAACATACTTTTACTATAACTGGAGTCACACTACACAGACTATAAGACAGTCCTGGACAGGAGAAGTGTCTGAAATCCGAATTCCACTATTATATCTCAACGGCAGACGAACTCGCAGCCTGACAAAGGTGGATTCACTGTATAAACTACGAATTGGTGCTGTTGCGTGCAACGAAAACACGCCAGAACATCCTGAGTGCTGCGAACCAGGAGCAGTTGCGCTCCCTTATTCGCGCTTTCGGTGCCTCCGCTGTATTCTTGGGAAGACCTTTACTCTATGAAGCTCTGCGACGTTGAGGTGGCTCGTTTGTGGGCTAAGAGTGTACAGGAGTTTTATCGTGTTAATACTCGTTACCTTTCATCGCACCCCAGTTTTGCCTTAACATGGAGCATTTGCCACTATCAGTAATGATCCTGGAGGTTATCACTTCACTGCGTTTCGTGTAGCTGACCCTTGGCGGTCGCACACGCCTCGCCCGCAGCTAATTGGAGCTGGAGGCCCCTAATTGCCTGCTACTGCCGCACACCGCCCTCCATTAGGAGGCGTCACTCAGCCGCAGGTGCTGCCGGGGCGTGGCCGCTGGAGCTTCCAGGGGACGACGCCCTAAAATACGGGTTGTCGTCCGACGTAGAGAGAATCCACATCTACGGGAGGATTTGAAAAAATAGGTTAACGTTATCATGGTAGGCCAACTTATATTGAATGCCACACTACACTTCAAAGTGACACAAGTATATGACACTATTTTTCAACATAGTCACTAAATCTTTATATACAACGGCCCGAACGTTCCACCGATCTATTATTGTTAATATGTGGAGCCATTTTCCGCATTTTATTATTTCGGTTATGTTTCATTATATTGAGGAGCAGTCAAACGAAAACGAGACAGATGGAAAAAATGGAGAAAAGTAAGTAAACTGTTTATTATTTCAAAAGTAATCATCACAACTGTTGATAAATTATCCCATTATGAGATAAGAAGTCAGAGCCTTCATAGCAAAAAGGTTGCACTCGTTTACTCAATTGGAAGCAGGAAGTTGGTCCCAGTATAATTATTCGTGGGGTCGATTGATAGAGTATACAATATAGGGTCAAATTTATTGATCAGTTTACACAATAGTGACCCCAAGTATAGCTAGCATAGCTAGTACAACCTGATGACTGCAGGCTAATAAAAGAATGACTAACAGGACAAAGCTATTAAAAACTGAATTATTGAATTACTGCAGCAAATCTTATATATGAAAAACTTTCCAACCTTGAACTCATGTAATATAGTTTCCGATACTCAGAGACTCAAGGAGCCCACGGGTCCTTCAGCCTAGACTGGAACCCAGTAGATGAACACCCTTTACAGCATCATTTACAGAACCACAGAAATCTACAATGAATACAAAAAAATGTTCCCCTTCTGTTGCAGCGCTCCTCAACCGCTGTCACAAACCTGTCCAGTAATACAGGAGCATAGGACTTGCACATGGCGTGTTTTACTTTTGCAGATGCAACATTACATGAAGTTTATCGGCAAAGACAGGCATATGTTACACACTAGAAACAACGATATTTTATCAGCTTAATAAATAATATACAACGAGGTCAGTAGCGCCAGACTCTTACAAAACTATTGGAGAAGAGTCAATCTGTTACCCTAGCGACTTATAAGGATGCTTTTAGTGTTATTTTTTAAAATACCATTGGCACTCAACATTTCAGAAGAGAAAGACAATGACGACAGCGGTGAACAATTCCAGAAGGCTTCTTCAGGAAACTCTCAGCAGAGCCGCAGTACAGTTGCTAGAGATCGCTTGCTAATCATAGATGTACGTCCAAGTGATGCTGAATGTTATTATCTTTACATATAGGAAAATATTATGTTCTCAACAATCTTCAAATCGTGAGTTACACCCTTGATTTTTATATTTGATATTAGTGAGTTTACTGATGGCACATTTGTTGCCTTTGTCTGCAGTCTCTGTCAGGACTGAAATTAGTCATCAAATTAACTAATTTAGTACGATTGCATTCTCAATTGCTGGTGTATCCATGTATCACCACAATAAAATAAAAACAGTTTTTCGCTGGGGGAGTATGAATGAGAACAGTGGCGTATTTAAGGTTACAAAAATAGTGAAAAGTCTTTATTCATCCTTTTATGACTACAATAGAGCTGATAAATCTTACAAAAAAGAAAAAAAGACAAACATAAATCAGAAAAGGAATGGTGCTTGTTTGCCAAAACATTCATTGGGGTAGAAACTATACAAGTTCTCCCCTGAATAAATCCCTTTTCCTGGCCGACCAGTTTGACCCACAGGCACGTTGGCGTGTGCTGGATTTGTAAAACGTCAGGCGGCCAACTGAGGACGAATAAGTTAACCCTTGTGACACACGATACCTTCGAGATGATACGCAGTTCCACTGTCGTTACAGTTTGAAATTGCCCCTGGCTCTTAGTCCACCCCAAGTTGCATACAACAAGTCACTCACACCAGGGAAAGACCTGAAGTTCTTCACGAGGGGAGGACCAGAAGACGAAGAAAGTAAAGAATCACGATCACTTTCGACCAAGCCTCAGTACAGGAGCTGAATTAGCAGAAAATAAAACCACCTCCACGTTGTAAAAACCAATCGAACTCTCCTCAACCCATTGAAACTCCCCTCTTAACTGATCTGCTGGCCTGGTAGCCAATCCGTATACAGCACCGGGGTTCCCATGCTGGGGAGCAAGCTTCTGCTTTGCAAATTCTGAAGGGAGCCAATCAGCGACTCAAAATCTCTCTTGCCTGAAAAAGAAGATTTTAGACTAGGAAGGCGTCGTTCTTATAGTAAGCATGACCCCGTTTCGGCAAAAACCCTACCTAGACGGGACCAAAGTCCCTCACTTACGAAGAGATCTAATCTTTCCAGGCCAACCATTTCCAATTTCTGAAAGAAAGCTGTTAACCTTCCCAGCCAATCATGCCTGTAAAATATATGTCTTTCTCCGCTCGTACCTGGCGAGTTCCTGCTGTCAGGGGAGTTACAGTTTTACCTCCAATAAACACATGCACCAGCCACTGACCATCTCGTCCCAGCTTCTAACATGAGAATGCTTACAGTTTTATGACCATCCCGCCATTTGCACAAAAGCTCAGATTACAGCAGTCTCTCTTAAATAGCTTCCTCCACCCACTTTTCGCCATCTGGTCATCTTCACGATGGACTGTGGCCTGGTCCAGGTAAAATGTTTTGTGAACCAGAGCCCTCCTGCTCTGACCGAGAGTGAGAAGAGTGAAGTACCATGGCCTGAGTTCCCTCTGCAGTTACAATTCACAGAGCGCTGCTTCTCCGAATCACTTGCACAGCCAGGTCACTGGACACAATATTTATGGCCCACAATCCCTCTCTCCCCCTTTCCTCCGTTGACTCCACTATGGCCCCTCAGCAACAAATTCTCTGTAGGCAACCCCCATGCGCTTATAAGAACATTCTGCTCACAATTTCCTCGTGTAAAAAGGTCGTAAGCCACACGTATCAAATGTCGTAATGGGGAACATGGAGATCATGACCTAAAATATGAATATTAATCTGACCGACAAGTAGTTAAAGTGAGGGAGTGGCTTTCCACCTTTTACAGTCACACCTTAATTCAAATGTCGGCTTCGCCGTCCTTACATTGTCACAATCACCACATTTTCCGATCAAGCATTGATATGTCTGCAATAACAATGGTTCAGCAGGACACTGAACACACAATTGTTCCCGGTCAATACTCTGGGGTCACCAGGCATGCCACGGCGACCTCGTTTGCAGCTTGCCCCACTCCAGTTAACAACCACTTCGCTTGCGAACGACCACCGCGCCGCAGAACCTCCTGTGCTTCCCAGTCTGGAGAGAGGTCATTGCGCCTTTATGCGACTATAGATAAGTGACTGCAGGACACGACCGTACCCAGGCTTGCACCTCTTCGTCCAAAGCAAATCGATAGCCACGAATGTCTTTCTTCAATGCGCCACAAAAATTTAGAGAATGCATGGGGAAAGCTCAAGACCACATGGAGAATACGCAAGCGAAAATTCTGCAGCATTGTCGAAACAACCTGCCAAAAAAATCCCAGCTCACTCGTTGCCAATGTTGCATCGAGCGCGCTGCAGAAGTTTCACTGGGAAGCCCTTGCACCCTCCATACAGTCTCAATCCCTCCACGAACGATTTCCATACTTTTGGAGCCGTCAACTTGCCTGGGTACAATCGTGTCTCTGTAGGCAACTGCATACATTTTTTTATGGAGACATTGACCGTCTTGTCTCACAAGGGGATAAATACACTCCTGGAAATGGAAAAAAGAACACATTGACACCGGTGTGTCAGACCCACCATACTTGCTCCGGACACTGCGAGAGGGCTGTACAAGCAATGATCACACGCACGGCACAGCGGACACACCAGGAACCGCGGTGTTGGCCGTCGAATGGCGCTAGCTGCGCAGCATTTGTGCACCGCCGCCGTCAGTGTCAGCCAGTTTGCCGTGGCATACGGAGCTCCATCGCAGTCTTTAACACTGGTAGCATGCCGCGACAGCGTGGACGTGAACCGTATGTGCAGTTGACGGACTTTGAGCGAGGGCGTATAGTGGGCATGCGGGAGGCCGGGTGGACGTACCGCCGAATTGCTCAACACGTGGGGCGTGAGGTCTCCACAGTACATCGATGTTGTCGCCAGTGGTCGGCGGAAGGTGCACGTGCCTGTCGACCTGGGACCGGACCGCAGCGACGCACGGATGCACGCCAAGACCGTAGGATCCTACGCAGTGCCGTAGGGGACCGCACCGCCACTTCCCAGCAAATTAGGGACACTGATGCTCCTGGGGTATCGGCGAGGACCATTCGCAACCGTCTCCATGAAGCTGGGCTACGGTCCCGCACACCGTTAGGCCGTCTTCCGCTCACGCCCCAACATCGTGCAGCCCGCCTCCAGTGGTGTCGCCACAGGCGTGAATGGAGGGACGAATGGAGACGTGTCGTCTTCAGCGATGAGAGTCGCTTCTGCCTTGGTGCCAATGATGGTCGTATGCGTGTTTGGCGCCGTGCAGGTGAGCGCCACAATCAGGACTGCATACGACCGAGGCACACAGGGCCAACACCCGGCATCATGGTGTGGGGAGCGATCTCCTACACTGGCCGTACACCACTGGTGATCGTCGAGGGGACACTGAATAGTGCACGGTACATCCGAACCGTCATCGAACCCATCGTTCTACCATTCCTAGACCGGCAAGGGAACTTGCTGTTCCAACAGGACAATGCACGTCCGCATGTATCCCGTGCCACCCAACGTGCTCTAGAAGGTGTAAGTCAACTACCCTGGCCAGCAAGATCTCCGGATCTGTCCCCCATTGAGCATGTTTGGGACTGGATGAAGCGTAGTCTCACGCGGTCTGCACGTCCAGCACGAACGCTGGTCCAACTGAGGCGCCAGGTGGAAATGGCATGGCAAGCCGTTCCACAGGACTACATCCAGCATCTCTACCATCGTCTCCATGGGAGAATAGCAGCCTGCATTGCTGCGAAAGGTGGATATACAGTGTACTAGTGCCGACATTGTGCATGCTCTGTTGCCTGTGTCTATGTGCCTGTGGTTCTGTCAGTGTGATTATGTGATGTATCTGACCCCAGGAATGTGTCAATAAAGTTTCCCCTTCCTGGGACAATGAATTCACGGTGTTCTTATTTCAATTTCCAGGAGTGTATATTAACAGTTACGGCGATTACTTTTGAAATAATAAAGAGTTTACTTGCCATACCATCCGTCTCATTTTGATTTGAGTGCCCCTTATCTATAAGAAAAATTCCCCCTTTCGCAACTGAATTTATTATTTGTACCTAACAAGTTTCGCCTTTACATGCTAGACATCTTCGGTGGTTTATAACATAGACAAAATTACATAATTAAACATGTTTTGAGGTGAAATTTGTATTGATTTTTTGGCAGGTTATTTAAGGCTAGGTATTACTATTTACAACTATATTATTGCCATTTCTACTTTAATTCATTTCTTGTCCTATTTATGCATCCATTTCTTTCTCTGTACGTGCTAAATGAACGTAGTACATTTTCTTCCAATAAACATTTCTTTGAAAATAACCGATATGTAGAAACGCGTACTCTTTGCATTTATCACTTACAGAGCAATAGATGGATGCATAAATAGAACAAAAATACCATTTTAAACAGACAACATAATCATACACTTGTAAACGGTACTAGCTAGATTTAAATAATCTCCTAACGAATCACTATAAATCTCATTTCAAAAACTTGTATAATTACACAGTTTTCGCTGCATTACTGACCAATGAGGATGTCTAGCAAGTTTAGGTGAAACATGTCTGCTACAAACAAATAAATTCAGTTACAAAACACCAAATTTTTATTATCTGCGTGATAAAACATAATTCCATTATCAATCGTTCAATTCCTCGACGACAGAAATCCGCTCCATGGTCACAGAACCGCTGTGTGAACGTCGTCGTCGTCGGAAAATCTGTGATTCCTGCGAGTCAGTTCCCCAATTGGCTGGTCTGTGATCGAACGCCGATCGTCATCACCCACCCCGTGTGGCCTCGGTCAAATCCGCTGGACGTGACACTGGATTCGGTCCACATATCGCCAGAATTTCGCAGTGAATCTATGTCCAATTTAGATCATACTGTCCGGAGTACTTCATCTTTGACATACGTTTCCAGTTACTGTGCCGTTTCACCCACACAGTCATGCACCTGTTATCCATACCGTGACAGCAGGACACCCAGAACATGCACCCTCTTGTCTTATTGCACAATGCTCTGAGCGTCGGACGACATACAATCATGTGGAAAAAAAATGAAAAAATAAAATTCCTGGTCATACCTATTATTAAGAAGTGCCAACAGATAGCTGTGCATCATTGTACCTCTACGACTTATTTTAAAGACATATTGAAAAAAAGTAAACCTACGTAAATAGCATTTGTAGATTTGTAGAAAGTTTTTGACAGAAATTTTGAAGGTAGTGGCTACAAAATACAGAGACGGAAAAGTTATTCACAACTTGTTCGGAAACCACAGTTCAGTTATTAGAATCGAAGGACATGAAAGGAAGCAGTGGTTGAGAGGGTAGTGACACTTAGCTGTAGCCCATCCACGAATTTGTTCACTCTGTACATTGAGCAAGCAGTGAAGGAAGGAAAAGAATAATTTGGTGTTGGAGTTAAAGTTCAAGCAGAAGAAATAAAAACTTGGAGTTTTGCCGATGACATTGTAATTCTGTCAGAGACGGCAAAGGACGTGGAAGAGCAACTGAAATGAGTAGGTAGTTTCTTGAAAAGAACTAATAAGATGAACATCAACAAAAATAAATCAAGGACTCGAATGTAGTCGAATTAAATCAGGCAATGTTGAGGGAAATAGTTACGAAACGATTCGTTAAATATAGTACAAGGATGACATAAATTTCTGGATGACATCATTGGTCACTGGCTACCAGCAAGTTGTGATGATTCTAACAGCAGCTATCATTTTGTATAGCTTGAGAGCCGAACTAACGAATCCGTCAGAGTAAACGTTGCGGACAGTCTGGATATAAAATTAACATTATAAACATACGTTGCAAATGTCAGTTGTGGTCGAAACAGAGTTCTGTGTACTTGTAAGTGCACTACGTCTGAGCTAAGTGAATTCGAACGTGGACAAATTGGTGGTGATAATATCATGTGCGTTTCTGTAACCAAGGCAGCTGAAGCGTTTGGTTTTCAAGAGGCATCGTAGCGAATATTTATACTGCATACAGGAAAAGCAGAAAAACATCATCCGCTAAGTCACAATGCGTGCAAAAGTGCGTGTTCAGTTATTGTGACAAACGGCCATTTAAGAGAATTGTGACGGAAAATGAGATGACTGCAGCTCCAAAAGTTTCTGCAAACCTGAATATTTTACTCTCTAATACTGTCAACATCAAAACAACACGAAGAGATCTCCATAACGAGGGAGTAGCAGGGCGTGCCGGAACTGCAAGTCCCACATCAGTGATGCCAAAGCCGGTAACGGGAAAATGTGGTGCCGAAGCCATAAAACCTGGGCTATGGAGCAAAGGAAGAAAGTCATGTGCTCGGATGAGTCTTGTTGCGCACTGCTTCCAACTGCTGGACGAGTTAAAGTTCCAAGAGTAATATATGACAGGTGTCCTGTGATGATTTCAGTAGCCATATTGTGGTATTGCAAGGGCCCAATGGTTACTCTGCAAGGCCACAATACTGGCAAGTATTATGTGACCATTTTGGTTGATCAGGTCCATCCCACGGTAGAAAGTTTGGTCCTCAGTGGTGATGTTGTGTCCCATGACGGCTGGGCCACTTTACACACAGCTCAATCGTTCAGGATTAACTGTACCATCTCCCCCGGTCACCACTGTCGCCAGGTCTTAATGTCATTGAGCCTTTGTGGTCTATTTTGGAGACCCTTGACAACCATCAACACCTGTGTTTATCCATTCCGAGACGACTGGAAGTGTTTTGAAACTCGCCGGACCTCCTACATCTTATTTGGCGTGTTAATGTATTGTGTTGTCAGTGTTCCATACTTTGGTTTACATGTAATTGAATATTACTCTTCCCTACCAAACACTCTCCGCCCCTCCCCATCTGACGTATATCATTCCTTTAATATGGCCACGGCCAGTTACTCTGCCCTTCCGAGACATAACTTTGGCTTCAATCACCTCTGTACAGTCAGTGTATTAAATTGTAGCAGCTTCTCCTAGGAGCTATTCGACATTGCAGATGTGTCTTTGGTTATCACTAACGCACGCAGACTTGCGTGCCACGAGATAAATTAATGCATATTTGAACAAAACCATTCCTTAATCTAACTGTTCCAAACAGTCGGATACAAAATTTGTTTACCATCTACCGTATACGTACTAGTAGTACCACAGGGCGCCATTACGTCAAAACAAAAGAGGCACACGCAATTTGTTACTGCGGACAGCTTGATGCCGACCACCTGTTTTCAGAGACATGATTACCGAATACCCCACCATCACTTTAACGATAGGAAAGGAAAATCACGTTGGGCCCATCGAACAATTTGTACCGTGCAACTAGTGTGAGGCAATGGCTCATAAAGGTACGTACGTTGACGGACTTAGTAATGTTGAACAGAGGAGGATAGGCAACGGCACAGCCTAGCGCTGCGCTTAAACGATAACATCAGGAGAGGAGCTTCCGCAGCTAATGAGCGCGTCGCATGTCACGTGACAGACAGGGACACGCGATCCCAGCGGACCACGCCTCTCGTGACGCCACACGGTGACCCGCCCTTGCCCGCAAATAGACGAAGCCAACAGTACAGAGGATGAGCCGGCCTACCTGTCTACTCGGCTTTGCCCAGCATGCTAGCGGACAGTTGCACTCCACGAGGTTCAGGTTTCTTAATGTCTAGTAATCTGAGGATATTTTCTGAACCGTCGTAACGTCCCACTGTTAGAGACGAAGCACATGCGCGAATCGTACCACAGTATGAGTTGAAATAGGCTGCTTTTAATCAACACAGCCTTCCTGCCGTAACAATACTGTTAGGAAGGGAACGGGGGACAGACGGTGGCTAGGGGGGGGAGGGGAGGGGGGCGGGGGGGGGGGGAGGTGAAGCTGCAGTGAGGGAGGGGCTGAATGGATGTGGGAAGATAACTTGAGACTGAAACCAATATAAAGATCATGATGGCGCAGGCCTGTGTACTCTACTATTAATATGTATCTCACTCATGTCATTTTGATAGTAATTGTTGTTGTTGTGGTCTTCAGTCCTGAGACTCGTTTGACGTAGATCCCCATGCTACTCAATCCTGTGCAAGCTTCTTCATCTCCCAGTAACTACTGCAACCTACATCCTTCTGAATCTGCTTAGTGTATTCATCTCTTGGTCTCCCTTTTACGATTTTTACCCTCCACGCTGCCCTATAATACTAAATTGGAGATCCCTCGATGCCTCAGAACATGTCCTACCAACCGATCCCTTCTTCTAGTCAAGTTGTGCCACAGAATTCTCTTCTCCCCAATCCTATTCAATACTTCCTCATTAGTTATGTGATCTACCCACCTAATTTTCAACATTCTTCTGTAGCACCACATTTCGAAAGCTTCTATTCTCTTCTTGTCTAAACTATTTATCGTCCATGTTTCACTTCCATACATGGCTACACTCCATACAAATACTTTCAGAAACGACTTCCTGACACTTAAATCTATACCCTATGTTAACAAATTTCTCTTTTTCAGAAACGCTTTCCTTGCCATTGCCAGTCTACATTTTATATCCTCTCTACTTCGACCATCATCAGTTATTTTTCTGCCCAAATAGCAAAATTCCTTTACTATTTTAAGTTTCTCATTTCCTAATCTAATTCCCTCAGCATAACCCGACTTAATTCGACTACATTTCATTATCCTCGTTTTGCTATTGTTGATGTTCATCTTATACCCTCCTTTCAAGACACTATCCATTCCATTCAACTGCTCTTCCAAGTCCTTTGCTGTCTCTGAGAGAATTACAATGTCATCGGTGAACCTCAAAGTTTTTATTTCTTCTCCATGGATTTTAATACCTACTCCGAATTTTTCTTTTGTTTCCTTCACTGCTTGCTGAATATACAGATTGAATAACATCGGGGAGAGACTACAACCCTGTCACACTCCCTTCCCAACCACTGCCTCCCTTTCATGTCCCTCGACTCTTATAACTGCCATCTGGTTTCTGTACAAATTGTAAATAGCCGTTCGCTCCGTGTATTTTACCCCTGCCACCTTCAGAATTTGAAAGAGCGTATTCCAGTCAACATTGTCAAAAGCTTTGTCTCAGCCTACAAATGCTAGAAACATAGGTTTGCCTTTCCTTAATCTAGCTTTTAAGGTAAGTCGTAGGGTCAGTATTGCCTCACGTGTTCCAACTATTCTACGGAATCAAAACTGATCTTCCCCAAGGTCGGCTTCTCCTAGTTTTGCCATTCGTCTGTAAAGAATTCGCGTTAGTATTTTGCAGCCGTGACTTATTAAACTGATTGTTCGGTAATTTTCACATTTGTCGACACCTGCTTTCTTTCGGAATGGAATTATTATATTCTTCTTGAAGTCTGAGGGTATTTCGCCTGAATTTTTTTTTTCGTATGTAGCTATGATATAAAAAAGGACCGATGTAAGAGAGGACCTGATGACCTTATCAGATCAGGTTAAATTAATAAATAAATAAATACCTGTCGATGGAGTTGCTGCTCACATCTTACGGTTACTCGGCGCCGAACTGAAGTCTATGTGCTACAGTGCATCCTCATCTGCAATTCCGATATTAGTTTACCTTTAAGCCACATGTTCCCACTTACGCTATACCCAATGATTTTTCAATATTTTCTGGTTGTGATGCAAATTCTGTTGAATTCTATGCTCTTTCTGTAAATCCACGACCCACTGGAGCCATTCAGCCTCTAATCGATCGATCGTCATAATCTAAATTTTCGTATATTAAAACTTGGATCCTAAGCAACATGTCAGACATTCGGCTATAATATAAAATTGCTTAAAATTAACAGTATTTTCGTAACAGTCCTTTTACTTATATTTACTTTACTAGCTCATCATGTGATTCGAGAGTTCGCTTCCAGTTTCCTTTCTAAAATTTATGTGCAACATTCTTAACGTTTATTGAATATCAGAACCGAGTCTTATTTGCACTGACAACAAGATTTGTGGGGGATAGCTTCCAAGAATTTATCACAGATGGGGACGCGCCAGAAAGTAAGTAGATCTCACAGTTTCCAAAAATACATTTAAAAATGCACATAGTTGAGGAAGCAATTCCTGACAGAGATATGTCCGACCTAATAATGAGTTGCGGACCAAGACATAACGATGTTAACGAGTCCACCACAACGTTATACAGTAGCAGTACTATAGTATTAAACCCGAAAAGAAAATATATCATATCTCATGATAACTCACAGTAAAATTAATTGCACAGGCTTATTCTTTTAGTTAAATCCTCTGAAATACTGGACACAATTACATAAGTACCTTGTATCATTACTAAGAAATTTTCCCTTGAGTGCAGTATAAGCTTTCACAGGGTGTTTCAAATACTTTGGTTCAAACGTCTAAGAGTGATAGATCACGTAATGGGGAAAAACTTTTGTTATAGACAGTATGTTCGTTGACGCTTTCTGGTGATATTAGACGTCTTGTTATTGAATTCGCCGGCCCTGGGATTACGAGATTTCGCCGAACTAGCGAGGTCTACCAACTAGTTGTGTCGCACTTGCATAGTGCCTACCCCTGCAAAATGATGCAGCGATTTTCAACAAGAAAATGACTATCTCTAAGTGGATAAAGACCTTTTAAAAGCAAATCAGGAACTTTAATTTTACTCAGCCTACGCCTTATCACGCCGAGCAAATGACTGGACTATAGGCAACACACATTGCATGCACATGCGGCAGAGTAGCCTACTTATATCACACCGCCTGTCAGGGGCATGACCAATGGTAAAAGACACCTAGTACCACTGGGAAGTGTCGGCAAACTGTATGTCTCTAACAAAAGTTGTACCCAATCACGCACGCCGACTAAGTGGATGCTCCGGGTCTTGAGCACCCACATAAATAATCACATGGGTGCGGCGCTGCCACAGGAGTTTTAGGTTGATAAAAAATAAACATTTCTCGCTCACCATTATCAAAAAATAACGAGCAGTTAAATCTTTGAAATAGATGTTAAAATTTCTGACTTCTAAAACTTAGTTGTTTGTTTCTAAAGTGTGGACAAGCAATCATGCAATACACTCTCCCCTCCCTTGCCTGCCTCTGGGCAAGTGAAAGGCAGTCTCCATAGTAACAATACAAGTATATTGTGAATATAATTACTTCTTTTCGGCTTGCTTTGACGTTTTCTTACAAATGATACACTGCAATACGCCCACTCCATTCGCCAACAATCGTTTTAAAATAACTACTTGCCGATATTGAGCACTAACAACGAATAAATCGAAACATAAGGAAACCGATTGTGACCTACTCCCTCAGTACTGCAGTTCATTTTTTCCTTCTTTTGTGTCAATCAGACAAGAGAGGTGTCGTTTACGATTCCAGCGAACCTGTTTTCATGTAATCTGGATTGTTAACATTTTACTTGTTCTTCGAGTCACAATAGCTTGGACGGTCGCGGGACCTTAGACTGTAGATCAGGAAGTTCTCATTTCCAAAAAAAACGATGTCACCACGGCAATAGTACAAAGAAGAGCGTCTAATGACCGGATACGTGGAATGAAAGCTCTTCCGCAGGCAAACATTCTCGTAGTTTTCAAACGTGCCACCATAGCTGGACGCGTGTGGGAAGCTTAAACACAATACTGAGTATTGCTTCTTTAATGTACTTCCGAATTCGAACAGTACGTTTGCTAGCCGCTATAGGTAAATTCGTCATACGTTTGTCGTCATCATGACAGGTGGATATTACTGACACTGATCATAGTGACAACCATGTTCAGTCAAACAATTAGGGACCCGAGCATGTGCCTTCTGCCAGTTCCTGTAGTACATTAGCAACAAACAAATAAAAGATAACCATTTTAAAAAAACATCGAGACCGCCCTGAATACATATACATCATTTCGCCATCGATATGCACCCACAGAAATTTTGGATAGTCGGCGCCTATACCCCATAATATAATCTATCACTCCAGATGTGATGCAAAAACTTTGAAATACACCACGTATGGTTGAAAAGCAGCAAGCCCTTTGGTTCATCAGTTTTCATGTATGTGTCTTTAATAGGGTGACTGGAGGGGAGTTAAGTTGTTTAACAGGGTTAATGAGATAACAATAATCGTATGAGCTGATTTCATTTTGTATTTTAGCACTCTGCAATCTAGCATGATACTGGCTGTATCAATTTGCTTTTATGGATGAGCTTTGGCAGTAAGGAGTGCTGTGAATATGAGACACGTGACTTATAGTGAGGCTCAGTGCACTTTGCCAAGACATGTGGGGGGAAGGGGGGGGGGGGCACGAGTTATTGTGCAGTTTATAGCACGGATCTGCTATAGACACCTGAGATGAAAACATTCATTCTGGAGGACAGAACTATGTCAATGTGTGGTAGGCACGAGCATTACGTTAAGAGAAATACTTCAGCAGATAAACATCTCCCGACGTTCAAAAAAAATAAATTCAAAAAAATTAAAGTCTCTGACCCACTAAAGTTTCAGAGATTGCAGAAGAGTCAGTAACTAGCGTTGTGGACAGTTTCTAACCTTTCTCAGGTCCTGTAATATGAGGCTACCTGATGATTGAGACAGCACTGTTGTGAAAGAAGTGATGTCAGGAGGACGTAACACTCAGTGGAAAATTCTTTAGACAACGAGTGAGGAAATTCAGTTAATTGGCTTGTTCATGATTTGCCTTTTCTAGGTGCGATATTTTGATGAAGCAACAATTACGCCCTTGGCAGGCTGTATTACTTTTGAGAGGTTTTGTTGGGGGGACGAAGGGAGCAAGAAACTTCTTAGAGACTTGAAAAGTAAAGACTTGGTCATGGGTTTTGGAGGTGAACAGAACAGCGCTCTGAAGGCTGCGCTCTGAACTGGAGGAGCTGTCTGGGGTAAAATGTTCGAGTCCTCAGCCGATCAATCGCAGCGCCAAACTTGATGCCAGCATGATGCAGCGTCTTCGCCCTGCTTGAATACACTGAAACTTATGGTGAGAATCTCTTACAGCAATTCTCGTCGAAAATTATCGCATTGTAATTTTAATAATCACATAACTGTTCTGAATGTTTCTTGATTCCAAATGTTCTGTGTGATAAACCATAGAATGCATTTAAATCTTGAGATTATTATCACATGTAATTAGTGGCGGATACAGAAAAACCTCACGGAGGGGGCGCTAGAGATATCTTGAGCTACCTTTACTTTTACCGTTGTTGTTGTTGTGGTCTTCAGTCCTGAGACTGGTTTGATGCAGCTCTCCATGCTACTCCATCCTGTGCAAGCTGCTTCATCTTCCAGTACGTACTGCAGCCTACATCCTTCTGAATCTGCTTGGTGTATTAATCTCTAGGTCTCCCTCTACGATTTTTACCCTCCACGCTGCCCTCCAATGCTAAATTTGTGATCCCTTGAGGCCTCAGAACATCTCCTACCAACCGATCCCTTCTTCTAGTCCAGTTGTGCCACAAACTCCTCTTCTCCCCAATTCTATTCAATACCTCCTGATTAGAACGCTCTACCCATTTAATCTTCAGCATTCTTCTGTAGCACCACATTTTGAAAGCTTCTATTCTCTTCTTGTCCAAACTATTTATCGTCCATGTTTCACTTCCATACATGGCTAAACTTCATACAAATACTTTCAGAAACGACTTCGTGACACTTACATCTACACTCGATGTTAACAAATTTCTCTTCTTGAGAAACGCTTTCCTTGCCATTGCCAGTCTACATTTTATATCCTCTCTACTTCGACCATCACCAGTTATTTTACTCCCTAAATAGCAAAACTCCTTTACTACTTTAAGTGTCTCATTTCCTAATCTAATTCCCTCAGCATCATCCGATTTAATTCGACTACATTCTATTATCCTCGTTTTTTTTGTTGATGTTCATCTTATATCCTCCTTGCAAGACACTGTCCGTTCCGTTCAACTGTTCTTCCAAGTCCTTTGCTGTCTCTGAGAGAATTACAATGTCATCGGCGAACCTCAAAGTTTTTTTTTCTTCTCTATGGATTTTAACACCTACTCTGAATTTTTCTTTTGTTTCCTTTACTGGTTGCTCAATATACAGATTGAATAGCATTGGAGAGAGGCTACAACCCTGTCTCACTCCCTTTCCAACCACTGCTTCCCTTTCGTGCCCCTCGACTCTTATAACTGCCATCTGGTTTCTGTACAAATCTTAAATAGCCTTTCGCTCCCTTTATTTTACCCCTGCCACCTTTAGAATTTGAGAGAGAGTATTCCACTCAACATTGTCAAAAGCTTTCTCTAAGTCTACAAATGCTATAAACTTTGCCGTAATAAAAAATAATCAAGTCACATGCAAAGTTTAAGAAAGTTTTTTTTTAAAATGATTGCACACATGTACAGGACAATGCCATCTTATGATATAAAAAAGTTACAATTGTGGTTCTCTTCCTTAAATGATGAATTCTATGCGTCTATTCTTCCTGACAGATTGGTTAATTATATCGTCAATAGGACATTCAGTGTCACGGTGAGTGTTGAACAGAGCTAAGCCATTCTCGGAAAAATATTTTTACTGATAAATTATTATGAATCACTATTATTAATACTTCACAATCAACTCATCACTCTCACTCTCGACTAATCTTCACACTTGCACTTCCTACAACTAGACCTTTTTACTTATTCATTCTTCAGTTTTATTATTTCTGCTTCTAGAAGTAAACTAGCTTCCTCTTCGGCGAATAGTCCGTATTTATAACACTACGTATCGAAGGTTCTCTGTACAAGAAAACAGTAGGATACGCGCGACTTTTCTCGAGCAAATGCCAGACAGAATAACGTATCGAGATCACTAGAATGGCTGCGACTTTTCTCGTAGTTATGTGTTAGCTATCTATGTACCAGATAGAAACGTATAAAATACGATGACGCGGACGCGCATGCTACGTAGGAAAGTACAACTTACTCGATAACTCGATTCAGTCGAGTCGACTGACGAAAGGAACGAACGAATAGCGTGCGGGCTGACTGGCGGGGGGAGGGTGGGTGGCAATACGGGCGGCCGCGCATTTGTAAATTTGCGAAGCAGAAACGGCAAACACGCAAGAGTCGGTGCATGCTGAGCTGGGTCACTAGAGGGCTGCGTTTCGGCCGTAACGCTACAAAGCTGACGTCACCGAAGCGCGCCCAGGCCAGTATCTTTAATCGGCCGTCCTTGTACCATGTGACGCCATGGGTCCCGCAGTGGGGCAGAGCTGCTAGGGGCTGCCTAGCTTGGCTTCCATGCATGCGTCATTCCGGGTCTCTCTCTCTATGTAAGGTTCCAGACGCTGCCATTACATATACAGAGTGTTTCACAATTCATGTTACAGATTTATCAAGACTGTAGGGTAAGTTTTACATAGGAATCCAGGTCCTTGAAAGTCATCCAACGGCGCTTCAGAGAGTCAAAGCTATAGGCATCGGCACCTGTAAATGTATGGACATACAGTGTGATTCCGTGGTGATGATACAAACTTTCAAGGATGAAAGACAAGGGTAAATTTATCAATTTGAGGTAATGGTACCTGCACCGGAAACGAAAGAGTTGACTAGCACTAAACTGGGACACTGCAAACATCTCACTGTTATCTCGCTGTCATTAAAACCCGCAGGAAAATAAAGACAGGCCAAAAAAAATGGTTCAAATGGCTCTGAGCACTATGGGACTCAACTGCTGAGGTCATTAGTCCCCTAGAACTTAGAACTAGTTAAACCTAACTAACCTAAGGACATCACAAACATCCATGCCCTAGGCAGGATTCGAACCTGCGACCGTAGCGGTCTTGCGGTTCCAGACTGCAGCGCCTTTAACCGCACGGCCACTTCGGCCGGCGACAGGCCAAAATGAAATAATGTTAGTCTGAACGTAGTGTCACTTTCGGCGAGAATGCCAGTACGAGACAGTTTCCACCTGAGATCGTCAAGCTGCTTCGCCATGTCTGAGCTACGACGTACTTTCCGCAGCGCAACGAATATAATGAGGTGACAGGTAGCACAGCCAAGGGGTCCTCACTCCGGCCGTCGCGAACTTTTTCACGGAGCACTTTGAGGAAGAAGCTCTGAACCCATCAACGTTGCGTCCATCTTGACGTTACTTTCTCGATATGGCCTCGTAGTGAAACAGCACTGCAGCAGTTCGTCGGCCACGTGAACGATGTCCATCCCAACATTAAATTAACTGTCGAATTGGAGAGAGATGGCAAGCTTCCGTTCCTGAATCTTTTAGTTGAACGGAAGGCAGGAGGCCGGCCAGGTCATTCAGTGTGCAGAAAATCTATGTGCACTGATAGGTAATTTAACGTGAACGGTTTTCCTCGCCGTGTACCCAAGTAAGCGGTTCTGAACACGTTAGAACACAGGGCAAATAGATTTCTAACGACGACCATCAAATGTATGAATTTCAACATTTGAGTAGTAAGTGGGAACACTGAGCGCAGTTGGAATGTTTTATTGCACACCCTTCTTTTTGATGAATTACTTAATTTTATTTTAATACTAAATAATTACATGAATTTTCTTCACTTAAAACTTCCGGGCTGATAGGCCATGGTCGAAGTGTAAAACTCTCCCCTGACGTTTCGTCTCCGACTGCGGGAGGTTTTAATTGAAGACAATGCTGGCCGTGAAAGCCTACATTGTATGATACATCAATTTTGTTTTAATACGAATTAATTAAATTGATTTTATTTTAAATTTTAGTTAATTTTATTTATGAAAATTGTCCGGTACGTGACAGTTTCAAACATGGTAGCGGCCTCTTGCGCCAACTGACGTCACTCGGCACCGTGGCGGGATGGAATTGCTAGGAGCTGCCCAACTTGCCTTGCACGTATGCTTCACTCCGGCCGTTTCTGGAAGTTCCAGTCGCTGTCATTATATCTTTATAAACAGAGCAGCGTGCCAGCCCCAGAAGTCAGTGATTTCAACTGCTGATGACCATGGCAGAGGTACACTACGTGATCAAAAGTATCCGGACACTTGGCTGAAAATGACTTACAAGATCGTGGTGCCCTCCATCGGTAATACTGGAATTCAATATGGGGTTGGCCTTGATGACAGCTTCCACTCTCGGAGGCATACGTTCAGTCAGGTGCTGGAAGTTTTCGTGGGGAATGGCAGCCTATTCTTCACGGAGTGCTGCACTGAGGAGTGGTATCGATGTCGGTCGGTGAGGCCTGGCACGAAGTCGGCGTTCCAAAACATCCCAAATGAGTTCTATAGGATTCAGGTCAGGACTCTGTGCAGACCACTCCATTACAGAGATGTTATTTCGTGTAACCTCTGCCATAGGTGCTCGATGGTATTGCAGGATGCAATCGCCATCCCCGAATTGCTCTTCAACAATGGGAAGCAAGAAGGTGCTTAAAACATCAATGTAGGCCTGTGCTGTGGTAGTGCCACGCAAAAGAACAAGCCCCCTCCATGAAAAACACCATAAAACCACAGCCTCCGAATTCTACTGTTGGCACTACACACGCTGGCAGATGACGTTCATCGGGCATTCGGCGTACCCACATCCTGCCATCGGATCGACACACTTTGTACCGTGATTCGTCACTCCGCACAACGTTTTTACACAATTCAGTCTCCAAGGTTTACGCTCTTTACAACAAGCGAGGAGTCGTTTGGCATTTACCAGAGTGATGTGTGGCTTATGAAGAGCTGCTCGACCACGAAATCCAAGTTTTCTCACCTTCCGTCTAACTGTCATAGTACTTGCAGGGGATCCTGATGCAGTTTGGAATTCCTGTGTAATGGCCTGGATAGATGTCTGCCTATTACACATTACGACCCCCTTCAACTGCCGGCCGCTTCAGTCAGTCAACAGACGATGGCTGCCTGTATGCTTTTGTGCTGTACGTGACCCTTCACGTTTCCACTTAACTATCGCATCGGAAACAGTGGACCTAGGGATATTTAGTTGGTGGAAATCTCGAGTGCAGAGGTATGACACAAGTGACACCCAATCACCTGACCACGTTCGAAGTCTGTGAGTTCCGCGGAGTCCCCCATTCTGCTCTCTCACGATGGTTAGTGACTACTGAGGTCGCTGATGTGGAGTTCCTCGCAGTATATGGCGGCACAATGCAACTAATATGAAAATATTATCTTTTTGGTGATGTCCGGATAATTTTGATCACACACTGTAGCTGCCGAAAGCTCCAATGTTTCATTCGAAGTGATGTGGCTTGTAAACTGAGAATATTTTACTGAATGGAGCATTCCCCCCAGCCCTTAGTGTTCTAGGGTTAAATGTTTTAGCAGATAACATCTTTATTGTACCTTTGTACCCGAACGGCTTTCCAGTCGCCACTGTCATAAATTTAGCTAAAGCTGTCCTCACACAGGACATGTGTCTCGTCATGAAGCAAACAAACGAGGTTTCCACCGTTGTTGGTGCGTGGTCAGTAACTGTTTAGTACCTCACGCGGAACATACTCCTCATCCGTATCTGCGACCGCAACGCTCTCCAGCGGCAGTGGCTTATGGAAAGGAACTCAAGTAAAATTTCTAGGTTCTCCGTATTAAAACTCACATTTTCTCCAAATGCTACTCGCGTTGTTCCGCAGTTATGTGGTGTCCATTAACATGTTAGGAGGTAAAGAGGAAAGTTTCAAGTCCAGTCAGTAAGAAAATCATCTTTTAAAACTTCCATTACAAATAGTGCGAAACAAATTTACAGTAGTCTTTCACATAAAATAAAAATTATTTAATCACTCTCACTTTGTAGTACAACGCCTAGATCACTATCTATTCAGTACGAGAATTTTTAGAAGACGTGATATAAACTAGACTTGAAACAAAAAAGTGAAACCTCTGCTGCAGGTAGTGCAAGTTGGATGACATGAGAGAATCTTTCCCGAAGGATATTATTATCGCAGTTGCGGTACATCAGGGCGTCCCATGCACAACAGACAGTGAGTTTCCCTAGATATCTGAGTCTCTCACGCCAGAAATAACGGATATCCAATATGAGATCTAATAAACCAATCTTTTCAGAGCCAAAGTTGACTGTCGTTTCTCTTGACATTGAAGGTATGACGTTATGCAAAGAACGACTTTTGCACGAACTTTCCCACAACAAGCCGTGTTATGTTCTCTGTGTTCAGGAACCACACAGCTATATGCTGCACAAACGATCTTTTGTTCCCGTCATGAAATTGGTAGCTGAAAGATCCATGCACAGTATGGAAGTGCTGTTTTTTAAAGCCCGATTTGGAAGTCTATAGAGCGTCTGCGAATCAAATTAAAACAATATTGAAATTATCTCCATGGAATTTAGTAACTGTGTAGTCATATCAATCTGTAAACCTCCTGCAACAGAATTTTCTTTCATTCCACAGCAGAAGTTTGCTAAAGGTAAAACTGCCGTAGTGACAGACGACTCCAACACTCACAAGCTTGTATGGTGTTGTGCACATGACGACAAGTACGGTAAAGTACTTCTGTCATGAGCTGAAACTTTTCAACTTGACCTTATCTACGGCAGTAAGTCTCCTCCTTCGTTTTTGCTGTGAAAGATGGGAATGAAGACATAAAACGAACCGTTTCTTTGCTAGCGAAACTATTGTACTTATATGTACCAAAGCCGTAGGTCCACCAATACCAAACACACAAGACAGACCGATCTTGTGTAAAATTTTGCCATCACTGAGACCCCAAGAAGTCAGTTTTAAACGGGGATACAGCTTTAAGAAGGCTAATTGGGTAAGATTCTCCAGTATGCTGGATGACAAAATTCCGAGAATTGCTCCAACTCCTGAAGAGTACGATAATTTTATTGTCGTTGTCAAAGTTTTCTCAATGGAATCAATCACAAACGGCTGCAAAACCAACTGTATCAAGGACATTAAACCTGAAACAACCACTCTGCTTGAAGAACATTACATGAAATATGAAGAAGATCGTTTCAGAGAAGAAACATCAAATCTCGCTCAAAACTTGTTTTCCTCAGTATCTGTGGCTAACAGAGATGCGTGGATTCACTTACTGGCAGATAGTGACACAAGTAAGAGCAGTCAATAGCCTGGGGGTTATTACGCCTTCTCAGTAATGATAACACCCAAGCCAGCATGCATGCTAATACAAAGGCAGACGAAAATGCTCATCAACTGCTAGTAAACAGAAAATCAACCCAGTCTAGAAAGATAAATAAGAAGCCAATAACAGGCTGGCAATGGCCTTGACGCAGTGGATGCATCGGTTCCCGTGAGATGACCCAAGTTAAGCGCTGTCGGGCGTGGCCGGCACTTGGATGGGTGACCATCCAGCTGCCATGCGCTGTTGCCATTTTTCGGGTGCACTCAGCCTCGTGATGCCAACTGAGGAGCTACTTGACCGAATAGTAGCGGCTCCGGTCAAAGAAAACCATCATAACGACCGGGAGAGCGGTGTGCTGACCACACGCCCCTCCTATCCACATCCTCAACTGAGGATGACACGGCGGTCGGATGGTCCCCATGGGCCACTTGTGGCCTGAAGACGGAGTGCTTTAATAACAGGCTGCATCACCAAGAAGGTAACATCCTGCCTCCCCTCTTTATTGAAGCTGAATTGCAATTAGCACTGATTCTACGGTCGCAGGTTCGAATCCTGCCTCGGGCATAGATGTGTGTGATGTCCTTAGGTTTAAGTAGTTCTAAGCTCTAGGGGACTGATGACCACAGATGTTAAGTCCCATAGTGCTCAGAGCCGAGCCAATTAGCACTGATTAAGTGCAAAGTGGGTAAAGCAGCTGGATTAAACGACATACGAGTAGAGCAGATTATGAACTTTGGTCCTGTTACAAGGCACTGTTTACTGGATTTAACGAACGATTGTGTCCAGGATTGCAGGATCCCCAAAGTCTGGCGGAAGAGTAGAATAATTGCTGTCCCTAAACCAGACAAAGATCGCCTGGATCCCAAAAGCTACACGCCTGTTTCCTTGCTCTGTCATCTCTACAAACTTCTGGAGAGGCTCTTCATTCAAAGACTTATACCGCAGCAAGCTGGTTTCAGAGGAGGAGAAAGCTGTAGCTCACAGATATTAAACTTGACACAGTGCATCGAGAATGGCTTCGAGAAACGGATAGTCATAGGTGTTATATTGACTGACCTCTCTGTGACCTGCAGTGCAGTCAGTCGTCAGCTTCTTCTAGCAAAAGTGTATGACATCACCAAAGACTTCACCCTCTTGTGCAACACCAGAAGTCCTCAGACCCGGTGCATCTTTGTGGAATTTCAGAAACAAAAAAGCAGATGGAGAACACACAAGTTTGGGTTACTGCACGGCAGTGCGCTCGCACCATTGTCTTTCAACGTCTTCACTAACGATCATTCACTGCCTGAAGGAACCCGGGTTTTGTCTACGCTCATGACTGTTGCAATCACTACACAAGTCGACTGTTTTGAAAAGGGTGGAACACACTGTCTGAAGTCCTGATAGAGTTTACCATACACCGTTATGATAAATCACCTCAAACCGAATCCTGCAGTTACTCAGACTTGTCTATTCTGCCTCAGGAACACACAAGCAGCTAAAACTCTTCAAATCATCTAAAGAGAAATTGCTCATGGCCACTGTTCGACCCTGAAATACCTGGGAGTGACAATGGACCGTGTGCTTACATCTCGTATGAGAAACATTGCTTAAACATGAAAAGGAAAGTGTTCAGCACAAAAACATAGTGCGGAAACTGTCAAGTACCACATGTGGAGCTCACCTAGGCACCATGCAAACTATTTCGCTAATTCTGTGGTACTCTAGTGGTGAATATGCGTATTGATCATGGTATAGGTCCAGCCATACCGAAAACATAGATGTGGCACTTAATGAGACATGTCGCATTATCACAATTCGTTTAAGACCTAAACCCCTACATAAACTCCACTGTCTTACTGGCATAGCCTCTCCTGAAATTAGACGCGAGATGGTTACTAGCTGCAAGAAAAGCAAGGAGATGACTAGGGAAGCCCACCCTGTACATGGCCGCCAGCCAGCACATCCGCGGCTGAAATCCGGAAAGAGCTTCTTGGCAACTACACCACAGGAAACAAGAATCTCAAACTGACGAGGGAATTTTGAAAATATGGAGAAATGGATTTTTCCGAAGGAAGAGCTCCTTCCTGGTCATTCAGAGAAAGCTTTCAACAGACAACCGTCTAGCACCACGAGATGGCGCAGGATTAGCCGAGCGGTCTAGGGTGCTGCAGTCGTGAACAGTGCGGCTGGTGCTGGCGGAGGTTCGGGTCCTCCCTCGGACATGGGTGTGTGTGTTTGTCCTTAGGATACTTTAGGTTAAGCGATGTGTTAGCTTATGGACTGATGACCTTAGCAATTAAGTCCCATAAGATTTCACACACATTTGAACATTTTTTAACCACGAGATGCGTTACCAAAGTGGAGAAGTGGGACCTTCCTGTGGTCTCAGTTTTTGCTAGTGTGGTGCTGTATAGATTAACAACCATCAATTGACGCTAACGATAGATTTCTTTACGTAGGTTACATACATTGTTCTTCTAACACGATAGTAAACAAATAGCGCAAACCGTCTTGTAGATAACGCCAAAAATAATTTATTTATTACATTATTACTGTTAAATTTTCTGCACTTCCTGTTACTGTGCATGTGTGTGTGTGTGTGTGTGTGTGTGTGTGTGTGTGTGTGTGTGTGTGTGTGTGTGTGTGTTTGGGTGTGTGGATTGGTGTGTGTGTGGTTGGGTGCGGAGAGAAGGGGGTGGGGCTGGGTGAATAAATAGACACTGCGTTGCGAGGGAATCAAGCAGTGACGTAGGCAGCAATATCGCATTTCATTGGTCTGTGTTCCCTTGCACATTCACAACGTGGAACAAACCAACTCCTCAACGGAGAACGCTCTAACACAGCGTGATTCATGTGCCCCTAACGATGTCATTTTGTGCAACCTGTAATGTTATATCCGACCTTCAGAAATCAAGCGCGAGATTCATATTCTCTAACTCACTGTGCACAAAGTATTATTCCTATAGATAAAATGAGCACGACCTTTTTGTAGGAAATTTAATACAGTTAAATTTTGTACAAGGAGACGTTTTCGCTGGAGGCCACTGTTTTCGAGTTATTCGAGAAAAACATGCAAAAGTGACCTTCAGCGACGCAGGTATAGTCCCACAATAATCCCTCACCAGTCAGGATTTCTCGCATGTTTTTCGTTGCACTTCTTCGTACCTCTGCTTGGCGTAATAATATCAGTCAAAAAGGTCGACTGTGGGAAATAATTTATGGAGTCGCATGTATTTGTAAAGTGGTAGGGGAAGTGACATGAACAACATACTAGAAGTCCTGACCAGTGGGGGCTGAGTGTGGGAGAGAGTGTGCATTTGAAGATCACTTTTTTACTTTTTTCTTTATAACTCGAAAACCACGGGCTGTAGCGAAAACGTACAAAATTTAGTCACATTGAATTTCCTACAAAGAGGGTCTGTCCATTTTTCTGTATGACTAATAGTTTACACAAAGCGAGGGAGAGAATATGAAAATCTCACGCATGGTTTCTGAAGAACAGAAATAACATTGCGGGTTGCATAAAACGACATTGTTAGGAGCAGCTGAATTACGCTGTAGACACGCATAATCGAATACTAGAGATCATTGCCGCCCGTTGTGGCCGAGCGGTTCTAGGCGCTACAGTCTGGAACAGCGCGACCGCTACGGTCGCAGGTTCGAATCCTGCCCCGGGCATGGATGTATGTGGTGTCCTTTGGTTAGTTAGGTTTAAGTAGTTCGAAGTTCTAGGGGACTAATGACCTCAGCACTTAAGTCCCATAGTGTTCAGAGCCATTTGAACCATTTCAACTAGAGATCATTATTCTATTAAATTAACAAAAGAAGTCTCAGAGTATTTTACAAAACGTGAAGGTGAATAAAAATACATACATAAAACAAGATACAAACCAGCAAACCTTCACAACACAATATGCGCCTCTATTAACTACGCTACTTTCTCAGGACATTTAGTCTTACGATGTTCTAAAGAACGTAACCCCCGATTTGTCGTTATCATTTAATTACAATAAATCGTACCAAAAACTACATGTCTCTGAAAATTTTCAGTGCGCCAGAGCTATGAAACGGCAAGCTTTCATTGCATGTGCGGTATAATCCGAAAAACACTGGTTACGAAAATTCTTTAAGTGCCAATATTTTGTTTCCCGTAATTTTCTTCTTCTTGTTCTTCTTCTTCTTACTCTGGATATACAGGTTTAGGTACCTGTGCCTGTGCCGCACTCACTTTTCACTGCCATCTCATTCCGTCGTCCTACGTAGTACATGGCTGCGAGTTTTAAGATATTCTCTAACGTCTCCTAACAACTATACTGCAATGCTCCTGTACGGAACAGACAGCTTATCTCGCCTTGCCGCTGCAACTGCGTGATCAACCACACGCTAAAATAATACAAAAGGAATACTGCGATCCATGCACAGTGCAATGAATGGTCACAGTTGCTGAAACAACTACTGCCATATTTTTATATAGAATCCGAACGATCAGGAGGGTTTTGGTCAACAAGACTTACGCGGTTTGAAAATGAAACACACCAATAAAAACTTCAATTTATTATATTCAGAAAATAGATGACTTTAACACTAACAAACCTTACTCAGGCATCTGCATTTCTTCGACAGTATAATTAGCAACAATTTTAATTATTCCACAATGTCTGTAATCAATACCCACCTCTCTGGCCACAACAAAGATACGAATATTACTCTCAGTGTATGCATACACAAATCTGACAAAACCCCTCCAGCGTGCAAGCAAGCAACAACTACGTGCAGCAAAAAACGCAAATTGCCAAAAATCCTCAATTGATACCAAAGTCTCCTCCGGCGCTACCAGCACGATCATGGCAGGCTGCGACCTCATACGTCGCGCAGCTTCTCTCCACCGCATGCTGCCTCCGACAACCTCTAACTTCTCTCATGGCTCAGAGTTTGTGTATGCACACCACAGCAGAACTAGTAACTTAGTACGAGATATTTCCACAATGTTTTATTTTCTTCAGTTTTTTCATTACATTATAGACATTTAGTTGATTCCTAACATCATCATTTCTTATGCGGTCTTCCCCGCTAACACCTCTCAAGAAGGTTTTTTTTTTCCTTTTGCATCCATATAGCAATAGAGGTGAAGGCACGGCCTCAACTGTTTTATAAAATTTTAAATTCGTTTCCCTCTATATTTTGTTGTGGAACATTTTGTTTGCCATTCCGCATATTGATTAATGTTTATTAATCTTATTATCTATATCATTATTCTTATCATAGGTTATATCACATTCCAAAACAATTAAGGCCAGAGACTTCCTCAAGTGGGGTATTATCTATTACAATTTTTGATTGGGTCGGGTATTTCCCATGATGAACCACGATTTTAGTTTTCTTTATTGATGTACGAAGGTCATGTTATCTTTTTCCTAACTGTTTATACATTGGATCGATATATAGGATATATAGCTTGAATTATTATGTCACATAGATTCTTTCCATTCACATTGTCAAACGCACTCTCTAAATCAATAAAAGCTACATTTGTCTCCGCTTCATTTCTCTAAAATTCTTTTTATGATAAATGTATTATCACTGAATGAATGGTCGTTTCGAAATCCGCTTGTTCTAATAGAAGAGTCTCTGTTACAGTTCTGAAACGATAGTTATTTCTTTCAAATATTTTATAGACTGAGTTTAGAAGACTAATTCCTCTATAATTTTCACAGTTGTGCTTTTGACCTTTTTTTTTAAAAAAATTGATATCACTTCCGATATTTTCCAATAGTTCGGTATTTTACACCAGTATCGATATTCATGAAGTAAGAGTAATGTAAAATCACAAAAGGGACCGGCATACTTTAAACGTTCCATATTAATATAGAGTGGTCCACATGCTTTTCTGTTTTTCTTAATTTTCAAAACTGCTTGCCGTTCTCCTGTTGCGACTGATCCCACAGAAACACCGCTGTTTTCATTCCATACCCATAATCCTTTCTTTTCACTTAACTTCTTTTTCCCCAGGACCCCATATGTCTCTCTCTCTCTCTCTCTCCCTCCCTCTCTCTCTCTCTCTCTCTCTCTCTCTCTCTCTCACTCACTCACTCTCTACACTTTCTTTAATATTTTGCCTTTCTTTCTGTACATCCTAAACATTTAGTGTCTAGAAACTATTTCTAAGTCGGTCTTTGATAAAATTTTCTAATAGAAAACATTTCTGTATCCGACTTTGATAAAATTTTCTAACACTTTATTGTTCCAAAAAAATGGTTCAAATGGCCCTGAGCACTATGGGACTTAACAGCTATGGTCATCAGTCCCCTAGAACTTAGAACTACTTAAACTAACCTAAGGACATCACACAACACCCAGTCATCACGAGGCAGAGAAAATCCCTGACCCCGCCGGGAATCGAACCCGGGAACCCGGGCGTGGGAAGTAAGAATGCTACCGGACGACCACGAGCTGCGGACTTATTGTTCCACTTAGCGTCGTTGTAACTACTGCGCTGTCTAAATAGTGACCACAAAAGCTATCACTTCATCAATGTACGTGGACATTCTGAACCCAATTAAATATCCTGCTGTTTGCGACTACGTTGTCTATTAAATTACTGCACTCCATGCAGTCTTATGTGTCCCTATCTTCCTAAAAATTGTTGAGTGATAAGCTGGTTGAAGGCTGCAAACAGTTTTAAGTTCTTTATAATTTTTTTTTTTTTGTGGATGTGTTGTTCTCCATGCGTGCTCACAGCTTCTGAGACCGGTGTGGTGCCCACTCTAGGTTTTAAATCTCCACAGATGAGAACCTGATAAGTTTTACTTACTTTATTTTAGGCCGCCTGCAGTTCGTCACAGAACGGCTCTGTTTCTGTTTATTTTCCTCGTTCAGGTTCCTATACACCTGCAGTGACTAAATATAGCCGAGCGGTTCTAGGCGCTTCAGTCTGGAACCGCGCGACCGCTACGGTCGCAGGTTCGAATCCTGCCTCGGGCATGGATGTGTATGATGTTCTTAGGTTAGTCAGGTTTAAGTAGTTCTAAGTTCTAGGGGACTGATGACCTCAGATGTTAAGTCCCATAGTGCTCTGAGCCATTTGAACCATTTGACTAAATATACTTCGCCCATTTTACTTTTACATGTAGTTGTGTGCTTCTTATTGTGTACTGCGAAGAGAAGCAAAACGTATTAAATCCCGCAGCCACGTTATGGGCGCTGTGCAGGTTAAGCTTGCTAATGACGTTGCCATCTCACAGCTTCTAAGCTAGCTGAGTAATATTTCGGATTACCATTCCTAGCCAGGCCGCCATTCTCAGGTTACGCGCTCTACAAGCACTCAGGAGATGTATCCCGCCTCATTTACCGATGGGACGTTACGTATATAACATTATCATCCGACACTTGAGTGGTTCGGATCCTCTTCGCTAGAGACTGATATTGAGAAACATCCTGGGGCCTCACCACCTAAAACCATACGGGCCAAAGAAGCAAGAGATGGCCAAGAGCGGCCTTTGGGAAATAAAACAGAAGAAGTCTGACACACGTAAGTGGGTTCCATGTCAGACTTAGCCAAGGCTGAGGGGTAGAAATGAATGGGAAGGAAGGGACTATCGATGTCAGTTGCATCGGGACGTCACAGCGGCGACGATTGAAAACATCTTCCAGACCGGGATTGGAACCCGGCATCTTCTGCTTACTACGCAGTAGCATTAACCATTGCGCCACCCGGACTCGGTGTTTATTGCAGCTGCGCGGACTGTCTCGCTCCGCCTCTCGGGCGACCCACACTCGCCTCTAGCGCCACATACCTGCGGTCCCTGTCCCTATCCATATACTGCATGTTCGCTACTCGGAGATTCCCGCATGAGGTCGGACGTATTTGTGCATCCGCACTGAAGAAGATTGGTTCTTTGCCCATCGAGGCGAATCAGTTTATACGAATGTGGACATGTCAGAGAGATAAGACACCTCTCATTCATATAACTTAGCTAAGTCTTCATGTGGTTGCTGCGCTCATACACTCAAGTAGGTGGCCGTTTGAGGGTTACTGTTTGATCTCTCACGTACTGAGCGATTTGACATGGATGACCCTACCAGTGCACCTCTGTGGATCATTTAGACACACAAACCTCTCTACACGTTGAGGAGGTAGTCCGTGAGGAGGGCCGTCACTTTTTACAGTAAAGCGTAGCAAAACATTTTCAAAAGATCCTCATTGTTCCATTGCTTTGAAACAGCATGTATTCATAAGACGTAAGCTATGATTCAAAAACCACTAAATATGGGCTTCAACTGCGATAGACGTATCCAGTATCACGTCTCCTAAGTTCTGCCTGTGAAGCAGAAGCAACTCAATGGCCACGTTCCTGATGTCTCTGATTCTGCATTTTTCTCTTTTGTAATGCACTGGAGAGTACTAAAATGTAGACTTTCACGGCCGGAAATATCATGTCCATTATAATTATCCGGGCTGTTATGCCGTGGTCGGTTGATGAATTCTGTGTCGATTCCCAACGTTTCGTCTCCGACTGCGGGAGACATCTTCAAGGGGGTCCGTAGCTCAATGGAAGGTCCAACACACCCACTGGCTCGCTACTGACTGCCGCTAAATTCCGTGTCCGCGTGCTCCCACGCTGCGGCGTGACGTCACGTGTTTTGAAAACGTCAGTGCAATTGGCCACTGTCCGTCGCCGTCGATCGCCGTTGCCATCACCCAGTAGTCGGCGGGTGGTACACATCTTCTTTAACACCGGCATCCATATGCCGTTTAATTTCACACCCTCCTCCTTACGGTTGAAATTATTAGGGTGTTTAGCGATTTCGATTGCCTCCCTGTAGAGCCTTTCGTAATATCCGCTTGTGGCCGCTAGTATTTGGTCTCCTCGAAACGAATATTGTTGTTCCCTGGCTGGAAAGCATGCTCCGCAACAGCTGATCGTTCCGTTTCTCCTCTTCTGCAATTTCCTTTATGCTCTTCTAAACGTTTAGAAACAGTTTAGTGGTACCCACATAAACATCACCGCAGCTGCATGGGATCCTATACACTCCAGCTTTTTCCAGTGGTTTGCGAGCGTCCTTGGCAGGCTTAAGGTATTCCTGTATCTTCCTGGTGGGCTTGTAAATTGCGGTAATATTCCGCTTCGTCAAGATCCTCCCTATTCTTTCCGTTACATTTTTAACAAACGGCAGGAAAACCTTAGATTTTGCAGTAGCCTGTACGTCAGTATGATTTCTGCGTGGGTGCCACCCGCCCACTACTGGGTGATGGCAACGGCGATCGACGGCGACGGACAGCGGCCAATTGCACTGACGTTTTCAAAACACGTGACGTCACGCCGCGGCGTGGGAGCGCGCGGACACGGAATTTAGCAGCAGTCAGTAGCGATCCAGTGGCTGTGTTGGACCTTCCATTGAGCTACGGACCCCCTTGAAGATGTCTCCCGCAGACGGGGACGAAGCGTTGGGAATCGACACAGAATTCATCAACCGGCCACGGCATAACAGCCCGGATAATTATAATGGGCTCTGGAGAGTGTAATACCATGTTGCGACGATATTAAACAAGACGAGTTTTCACGGCGCAAGTACTGACGGCTTGGAGGAGGAACTTCGTGTGCGCCATCTGCCTGATGATGGATAAACTTCGAGTTACACTTATCCATTATGGGCACTGTAGAACGCATGGCTGTGTATTAACTAAATATAGGTACAGAAAACTACGACCGGTGACTGTATTTGCATTCAGTCGATAACCTTTTTTCTGTGTGATACCGTATTTTAATAGCCTGTCTATCTTGTTTCCTGAGGCTTTGGCACCAGCCCAGCGTTTGCTCAAACAAGTTTGAAAAACTGCCTAAAGCGACATATGTTTGACAATGCACTTGTACCGTTGCGCTCCATGCAGTTCTTTGAAATCAGTCAATACGTCTTACAGGATATACATCAAGCACCCATTATAGGATTTGTCGATAACGTAATATCATGCAAGTGTTTGAAATCTCAGAAAAATTGACGTAAGCTATAGGGAAAGTTGAGTAACGTACAACATGTACAAGAACTAAGAGCGAACAATTAGAATGGAGGACTAAGAACGAAGTACTGGGATTAAAAAGAGCGTAAGATAATATTACAGTCCGTCTCATCTAAAATTCAAACTGTACATCGGATAGACAATGACGGAAATAAAATAAATGTTCAAGACTGGGATTCAAATTCGGGGTGCAAGGATAACAATGTTACGATGATAATATTGCTGTCAGTGAAAGTAAGGATCAATAACAGGACGCGCTGAATGGCATGAACAGACTAACGAGCACAGGAGGTGAATTGAGAGTAAATGAAAAAAAGACGAACGTAGCGGGGAGTAACAGGAAAGATATTAGCGACCACCTAGCAGACGAACTGAGGGGATTCTGCTACCTTGGAAGCAAAGTAACTCATGTGACATTGAGCCATGGCAGCATTAAGTTAGTAGGCCGCTCTGTCTGGCGCCACTGGCTCAGGTGTAGTGTCGACTGTACCTCTAGATTGTACCCGATCATTAACGTTCTAATTAATCAGCTCTTGATCGTAAATACAGCCGGAACAACTGTAATAACGCACAGGTTGCTGCTAAACATAAGAGGGACCTTGTGGTTAGGTTTAGCTCTTAACCGGTTCAGTTCTTTGACTGTAATTGCATTTTTCAATCATTAGTTATAACCTGAACAACCTCTTGTACTAAGCTGTTCGTTTCTGTGTTTGAGAGACTGGGTCATTGTTGGTGAATTTTAGCTGGATCTTGTGGTTCCGCTCAGTAAGTTCACTTGCAATAAGTGCTCACAAGTAATGTTTTAAGACGTTCTTTCAGAGCGGTCTTAATAACTGACAATCAGTTTAACTTTGAAAATATTAACAGCCAACTGTCACTAGGGCTTTACTCAAAATAGGATTGTCAGGAGGGACGGGCTGGGATCCAGTCGCACCTCGGTTGCCGATTAAAATTAAGAGGTTCGTTGCTTTGAAGTAAGCCATACCAGTGTCATAGTTTTTGCTAACCTGTTTAACCTTTAAGCACAGGTGCCCATCTTAACCCCGAACCTTTCGACATACAGCTTTCAAATTAAAAGTCAAGTCATCTGTTTTCAGTAATTGAACCCCTCCTGTCATCAGTGGCGCTTCTACAGTTTTCATGTGATTCAGAAGGGCATTTAATAAGACAGACTGTGTCCAGCGCGGTAGTAAACACCGTTGTTTCACTTAATACCGGTCGGGCTGCAGGTCCGGACGCTTTGTAATCATTGTCATATTGTTCGCTATTTTGCAATACAGTACTTCAGATTTCCTTTGCAAAGATTCAAGTTAAGGTTTAAGCTCAAAAATTTTTGCAGATTTGTTTATTTTGTTAAAAAAATTTTTATGGTTTAATGCTTCGATTATCTGTAAAACAGTTTATATGTTTTTAAATAAACAGCTTGTGTGAAAAGAAAATTATATTGGTGGGTCCTCCCTTCCACGTTTTCCTTAATTCCAGTAAGTACCACATATCAAATAGCTCGAGTTTTCCGGTGTAATTAATTGACGGTGTGCTTTTTTGTGCACAGCCGAATTGCTGGTTCCATTTTGTGCACGATATTTCGACGACCGACAGGGGTGGCGGTGTCTAGCCTAGGTGTCGAGTAAATGTAGCAATACAGCTTGCAGTATCCGAAGAAGACGACTGGATCTGTCATCTAAATGTTGAGCATAAAATGGAATGAACCATATGGCTGTGCTCCAGCAAACACACCATTAAAGTAAGTCATGATGGATGAAGTAATGAGGATATGAGAAGCAGACTAGTCCAGGCAAATAGGGGACTGCACACTATGAAAATCTACTGGCATCAAAAATAGGCGTTAATTTTAGGAAGAAATTTCTGAGAATGTACACCTGAGCGCATCATTGCATGGACGCGAAGTGTGAACTGTGGGAAAACCGGAAAAGAAGAGAATCGAAAAGGTTAAGCCATCAAAAAATAGCGTCCATGGCATTAGAGGCAGCAGGAGCGACTAAAAACTGTAGAGAAAAACCGAGATTGAAATATATCTAAAAAATAATTGAAGCATTTCTCGGGAGAAGGATCCATAAGTCCTTGTCTTCTTTTTCGGGAAACTATTAAAAATTAATCAGTGGATTATACAGAATATTCTACCAAAGGTTTATTTCATTATCTCAGTTCAAGAGATCTGGGTGACATCATCTTGATGCGTCCGTACGTTCAACACATCTCATTGAGATTAAGGCATCGAGTGCTAATGTGGAGGTCAACTTATCTGGTGTATCGGCAGTAAGAAACCTGTTTAGAGGTTGTGAAATAGTGAACAGTAGTAATGGGTAGGAAACGACGACAGTCTTATGACAGTTATGATAAAAAAAATGTGACGACACGAAACATATATTTTAACTTATACATTTTTTTTCATTGTAGGCATTGTTGTGCTACCTAACTGAAGTTGAAAGAACTAAATGTCTGTGGAGCTGCCCATGAAATAACTGTAGCCACAACATAACGAAACCTGTAAACAACTTACACCTTTTCTTGTGATTTTCATTGTCTATAATAAAGCGGTAAATGGTACAGGCAAAATTTTATATTAAAATATTGGATATATATTATTATCTAAGCATAGGTACTGCAACCCACGTCCACTTGAACCTGCTGGCTGTCGTCAAGCCTTTGTCTCCACAATTTTTACCGTCCTTTCGCCCCCCATACTTCCACCATTACTCTTTGATATTTTGGGATGTACCGTATCAACTGATGCCTTCTTTTATTAAGTTTTGCCCTAAATTTCTTTTGTCCCCGTGTATTTATTAGTTATGGAATCAACCCATCTAACCCTACAGCGCCGCGCTTGGTAGCCGCGTGGTGTAGGGCGCCTTGGCATGGTTCGCGCTGCTCTCCCCGTCGTAGTTTCGAGTCTTCCCTTGGGCATGAGTGACTGTGTTGCTCTTGGAGTTACTTTAAGTTAGATTAAGTAGTGTGTAAGCCCAAGGACCGATGACGTCTGCAGCTTGGTCCCATAGGAACCTACCACCTACCAGACCTATCTAATCATCAGTATTCTTCCATAAACCACATTTCAAAATACTTTATTCTCTTTTGGTCTGCACGTTGCTCGTCTACGTACAAGACTACATTCTACACAAATACTTTCAGAAAACCCAACGATTAAATTTATATTAGACGTCAAAACATTTCATTTCTTTCAGAAAATTTTTTCTTGTTATTGCCAGCCTACATTTTATATCATCTTTACTTCTGCTATGGATAATTACCCTGCTCCCCAAATAACAAAACTTGTCTACCACTTTCAGCTCCCAAACTAATTCCTTCTACACTCCAGTACTATTCTTTTATTTTTGTTGATGTTTATCTTCTAATCTCTGTTCAAAACTGTCTATTTAGTTCAACTGCTGTTCCAACCCCTTTGCCATCTCCGACAGAGTGACAATGTCATCCTAAAATCTCAATGTTTTTATTTCTTCTCCCTGAACTTTCATTCGCTTTCCAGATTTCTCCTTGGTGTCCTTCAAAAAAAAAAAAATGGTTCATATGGCTCTGAGCACTATGGGACTTAACATCGGTGGTCATCAGTCCCCTAGAACTTAGAACTACTTAAACCTAACTAACCTAAAGACATCACACACATCCATGCCCGAGGCAGGATTCGAACCTGCGACCGTAGCAGTCGCGCGGTTCCGGACTGAGCGCCTGAACCGCTAGACCACCGCGGCCGGCTTGGTGTCCTTCATAGATGGCTCAGTGTAGAGGTCGAATAATACTGGGGACATCCCACAATTTTGTCTCAATCCTTTTATCAGCAAGTGCGATCTTTCATGTATTCAAATTATAAATGAAATCTGTAGCCTTGTTCAGAGGCAAAACGTGAACGATAATCTGTTCATAAAAGGAGAGAAATGGAGTTTTTGAAACGTGGAACTATAGAAGAATTCTGATGAGTAGATAGGTAGATCCGATAACCAATGGGAAGATACTGATTCTAATTGCTAAAAAATAAGTTGACTAAATGAAAAGATCGGTTGATATGACACATCCTGAAGCATCAAGAAGTGGTCAGTTTTGTAATGGAGGGAAATACTGGCGGTAAATGTTAAAGCGGGATACCAAGCGATGAATGCAGTAAGCAGACTCAAATCGCTGTAGGTTGCAGTAGCTATTCAGAGATGAAGAGGCTTGCACAGGATAGACTACTGTGGAGAGCTGCATCAAAAAAGTCTTCTGACAGAAGATCACACCTACAATAACAAACGTATTACTTACTGCGGACACGTACTGTGGCTTCCCGAAAATTAGACGTACTGTTTTATTTCTGGTAGGTTATTAGAAAACTGTGAACTAAGGTAAAAGAACCCTAGAGCCATTTCAAACTAAGAATATCTTACCTTTAAATGATAAATTTACAAATTGTAAAAGTGATCTATAGTTTCATTAAAGATCTTTTCATTGGTAGCTTCTGGAAGTATTAAAGACGCTCATGGGTTATGGAAATTCACTAACGGAAGATTTCCCATTAATGTGTGCCAAAATGGCACTACTTAATTAATATGTTAATTGAAAGCTCAGCTATGGAGCAACAGCTGTTGTTGCACATGTTTCCTCACGTTACTTTATGTTTTCGCACCTGTATACAAGTGGTTGTGGGGTAGAACTAGGTAGGTCCCTAAGCAGTGTATATGTCATTAGAGAGAGTGAAAATCTCATTCTGGAGATTTCGATAAATTCCCTTCCCCATTGTTGAGGTGCCAGAGAGCTGATAGAAAGTGCCCACGTTGGCGTGCTTGGTGTTCTTTCGGTAATGGTGGCACCTTCCATTGCCTGGAGACAGAACCAGCTAATATAGTAGCATTAAGGGGAGCTCTCGATATGATCGCTGGTGTCAACAACTGACGTATCTATCTTTGCTTCTTGGACAGTTTGAGAAAGAATTTAGAAACTCAAGTCGGTCAGGCACCCTTTGGAGGGGCTCCATACGGAATGTAGGCACCTAAAAGTGAGGTATTCAGAACCCTTTTACGTTACAAGGTAGTGCTTCATAATTACGGTTAGCATTGATCGTAAGAAGTAGGCCATGGGTATAAAGGTGCTGTACATCAACATTAAGCTACGTAATTTCTTTCCACAAATGTCTCGTGTGTGTTCCACCGACTGAGTGAACGTAACGTATTGTGTACATTCTTAAAGAATGCGCTACGTGTATAAGCGTTCGACTTGCTTTCTTTTGATTTTCTCTTCAGCACATTTCCCACTGATTGCTTAATTCATTATCATGTTTTGTGGTGAAAATCAGACATCGACAGGTATCAGCGTCGTCACACCAATCAGAAACGGTGTAAGTGCAATTTGAGGATACGTGTTACATACACGTCGTTACTGCAGGGAAAATGACAACATTGCGCGATAATTGAAAAGGATCTTTACAAATTTAGTCAAACAGAGAGCAGTATTTACGTAGATTATTACAGTTTCACAGCGACGTAATTCTGGTGGTAAGCCACGTTGCTGAAAATCACAAGTAACTATCTCGCAGCTAGTGCAACTGCCACGCAGTCTTATTATAATCGTCATCGCTTAACCGCAATAGGATTACATGCGACGTGCTGGTGGGGTACTTCGTATCATGGGCCATCTCAGCTGCAGGTGAATATTCCTTCCACTCGTTTCAAACTGACATTTTCTACATCGCAATGAACATCGCGAACACGCTCACTGGAGCGAGGCTTATAACACTCACGGTTGGAAGCATCCCCTCACCCATGAACTGAACACTGACTTGCAGAATATGTGTCCGAATTTACGCCTCTAACCTCTAAGAAGCCGACATGACATGTGGAAATTGCGCTGCCAGAAAGGGCGGTGCATCGGGGAGCGGGAGAGACATATCGCGGTGCTCGGTAGCTGAGCTCGATTTCCCCAGGGGACACGCTGTTGTGAATTATTGATCTAGAAGTGTGCCCTAGAGGAACGCACCGTAAGCACACGGTATTTTTCCACCTTTCCCGTCTCCCTTGGACAGTAAAGATGGTAGGAAGAATTTCGTAGGCGTACAGCAAGCAAAGTAAAGAAAGGAAGGGTGGAAAATGGAAAAATACATAGAGTCTTTGTCTGGGAAACATACTTTAAGGAAATATTGTGGTAAGAGAAGAGGAAGCAAATGGAAACTAAATGGGATATACGATACTGCGCAACAAATTCTACAGAGCTCTGAAGAACCTAAGTCGAAGCAAGCCCCATGAAGCAGACGACATTCCCTTAGAATCATTGCGATCCTTCGGAGAGCCAGCCCTGCAAAAATATTCCACCTGGTTATAACAATACCTCCACTAACAGTTAATTAGTTCAAAAATCATTTCGTCGCACACTCAAAGTATGATCTTTTTATTGCGCATCTAAAAGGTATTTAATGTAGCAGGTATTGCTACATCAATTGATTACAGTCACTGAAGAAAATTAGCAATAATATCACTTATGTTGTATGTGCAATCCAACGACGATCTCACTCTGGCTTTGGCTGGTAATTAAAAATGTTGTCTAGGTAGCGTGACTATCGCTGTTGGTGCGAAAGGCACTCGGGTGTTAATTACGCCGACTTGAAGAACTTACGAAGACAATATTTCAGGATTAATTTGATGATTTATGCTTTTTATTGCAATGTGCTTCATACCTTTTTAAACATTGGTCACTTGAAAATAATTCTTGACACTCACTTTTCACAAAAATTCACATTTATTAAACTTTTTATACTTCCGCATGTTCAAAACATTACTTCATCATACAATTTCGCAGCCGTTACTACTCTTAATAAAACTCACAACATTTTTCATTGTCCACAACTCAGACTCATCTTTTCATTTCCAACACAAAGTCAAGAGTGTTCATATTCAACATCAAAACTTGACTACCCTGTACGCTTCCGCGCCAAAAGTCACAAACCAGAAGCAAAGATAATAATAAGTACAAATATATTCACACTAGATATTGTATCGATTTCAATATCTCAAAACATCAACGTACACACATATAAGAAAGAAACCAAATTTGAATAAAGAGAAAAATATGATACATTACGTAGAAAAATATTCATTAATCTACGGTATCGAAAAATAGGGTTGGCGGGTGGTAATGGTTTCGCAAAGAAAGAACCATTACATGGTGTACAAGATACATCAGACTCGCAAAATACCCTCAGAATTCAGAAGAATGTAATAATTCCAATTTCAAAGTAGGTTCGTGTTTACAAATGTGAATATTGCCAGACCATAAGTTCAGTAAGACATGACTGTAAAATAGTGACACGAATTATTTACAGGAGGACAGAAAATGTTCGTAGAAGCCGTCCACAGGGAAGATCAGTTTGGGTCTGGAAAAATAAAGGAAATAGCGATGAAACGGTGATTCTATGACTTATCTTAAAAGACCGTCTGTAGAAGAGCCAACTACACTGATGTGCTCAACTTAAGAACGAAACTAACTTTCACGCAATGTGTCACTGACGAGTAACATAGATCGATGAAACTTGGACTGTACATAGGGAGAACTGCTACAGTATAATACAGCACATAACTGAAAGAAATAGGCAACGATACTAGCAGAAATGAAACTTTTATTCAAAGACAATAATGGTTCTTAATGGGGTATGTGATCACCACGGACAGCGCTGAGGCGTCCTTCCCCACTGACCGCCAGCCGCGGTGGCCGTGCGGTTCTAGGCGCTGCAGTCCGGAACCGCAGGACTGCTACGGTCGCAGGTTCGCATCCTGCCTCGGGCATGGATGTGTGTGATGTCCTTAGGTTAGTTAGGTGTAAGTAGTTCTGAGTTCTAGGGGATTGATGACCTAAGATGTTAAGTCCCATAGTGCTCAGAGCCATTTGAACCATTTGAACCCCACTGATCACGAGGTTGGCGAGGAGTTCTTATGGCGGGGCGTTCCATTCCTCCTCCAGCGCGGTTGACACCTGCTGGACGTGGTGCAGTACGTCTCCACAGCGCATTCCATACCTGCTCCATAGGTTTTCAGTCGGGGGAACGGACAGGCCGTTCAATTCTCCGAACCTCCTTTCGTTCCAAGAGTTCCTCCATCTGCGCTCTTCAATGTTGTCGCGCATTGTCACCCAAAAAAATCAAGTCGGGGCCGAATGCACCCCCGTAACGACACAAAGATTTTGAGGTGAGTGCCCCCATGGAACATTATGCCTTCCCACACCATTTTCGTCAATTTTCCTGGATGTATCACGCGTTCCCACCTCTCGCCATAAAAGTAGTCCTACGCTCTTCGCACCATTGCAAACGGTGCCTACAGAATACAACGTAATGGTGGCCGAGTAAAGACACCACCCACTTGCAGCCACTGTGGAGCGTGAGATGATGGGCCTTGTAGCCCTGCTAAATGTGGTTGCAATTACACCCGCTGTTTAACGTGGGTCCATTCTTGCCTGTTGCATAATATAGCGGTCATCTGCAGCTGTAGTTGGCCCTGACCGACCACTTCCTCTCCATCGGGCAAGCAGTGCCTGTGGTTCAGAACACTCCCCATGCAAGTACTGTGAGCAATAGCGAACTCCTGGGCTACACTCGTCACACCTCGCCCTTTTCCCACTTTACCAATGTTTCTTCCCCTTGTGAAATCATCCAGATGTGGTCTCTGGGTCATGTTGTAATGAACACCACCACAGAGCAAAGTGGCTGCTCGCTGTTTGACACACACTATTCCCGATCCTTCAAGTGCCTCCTGTTGCGGGGTCAGCCCCATATAACGCTATAACTACACTCTCCTCACGCCATGAGACATCCAACTTCTGTGCACGACTAGGAGACCTCTAGTATCATGCTCCTGAACTTTCATTCATTTCCACTAACATGTTGTGTTACTTTCTCTATCTCATCTTTATGTTTTACAGAGCAGCGTGCATTTATAACATTTGTGTATTTAGAGAAAGCTTTTGATAGTATTGCCTGGAAAGCACGCTTTGAAATTTTCAAAGTAACAAGGATAAACTACAGAGAGTGAACAGCTATCTACAGCTAGTATGGAAATCACAGTGCAGTTACGAGAATTGAAGGAAATGAAAGAGTAAAAATGATTGGGAAGTTAGTGACACAGGGCTTAGTGAAACGGGAGAAAGGAATGTAGCAGAGGGCGAATGGGTAGGTTAGAGTGGTGAAGTAGTGAAAGCAGGAGAGGATCAAATTGGTAAAGCGTCAAAGCCAAGTACAAATCCTTGAATATAACAGGAGATACTCAATTTAACTGATGAAAGGAGAAAATATGAAAATACAGCAAATGAAGTGGGTGAAAGGGAACGCAAACGTCTTAAAAACTACATTGACAGAAAGTGCAAAATAGTTTAGCAGGGATGGTTGCAGGACAAATTCAAGCCTATAGAAAAGTTAAAGACAAGTTTCAGAAAAGAGAAGCTGCTGCGTAAATATCAAGAGCTCAAATAGATAACCAGTACTAAACAAATACGGTAAAGCTGAAAGGTGAAAGAAGTATTTAGAGGGACTTTACAGGAGAAATTAACTTGAAGGCAATAGTATAGAAAGTGAGGAGGAATTAGAAGGAAAAACAGTAGCAGATATAATGTTGCGAGTAGAGATTGACAGAGTACTGAAAGACCTAAGTCGCAACAACGCTCCTGTAGTAGACCACATTCTTTCAGAACTATTGTCTTCCTTGGGAGAGACAGCCATCACCAAACTGTACCACCTGGCTTGCACACATATGAGACAGACGAAATACCTCAGACTTCAAGAGTGTAATCATTCCAGTTCCCAAACAAACTGATCGGTGTGAACATTACCGAACTATCAGTTTCATAAGTCATGGTTGTCAAATAGTGACACGAATTCTTTACAGAAGAGTGGAAAAACTGATTGGAGACGAGCTTGGGAAAAATCAGTTTACATCCCAGAGAAACGTAGGAAAACGCGAGATGATACTGACCCTGCTTCTTATCTTAAAAAATAAGTTAAGCCTACGTTTATACTATCTATAGACTTATAGGAAGCCTTTCACGATGTTGACTGGAATATTGTCTGAAATTCTGAAGGTAACATGGGTAAAACACGGGGGACGAAAGGTTGTATACAACTAGTACAGAAGTCAGAAGTTACTTATGAGAGTCGAAGGAGCTCTCCCCGATGTTGTTCAGTCTGTACATTGAGCAAGTAGTGAGGAAAATCAAGAAGAAATTTGGAGGAGGAATTAAAGTTCATGGAGAAGAAATAGAAACTTTGAGGTTTTTGCCGATGACATTGTAATTCTGCCAGAGACAGAGAGGGACTTAAAAGAGCAGCTGAGAGGAATGGACAGCGTCTTGAAAGGGGGATATAAGATGCTAATAACAAAATCAAAACAAGGGTAATGCAATGTTTCGAATTAAAGTAGGTGACGCTAATACATTAGGTAATGAAGCACAAAAATCAGTTGATTTGGTAACTGGACAGAAAAGTAACTGACAATGACAAAGGTAGAGAACTATAAAATGTTGATGACAATAGAAAGAAGAGCATTTATCAAGAGAACTTTGTTAACATTGAATGTAAATTCGTGTTAGGAACTGTTTTATGAAGGTAAATTAGTATGAACCGCACACAAATTACTACGAGCGTCAGGAACACAAAAGTCTGCTATCGATGCTTTACTGTTTTACTGACTGGGTCTCGAATACGTTACAGATTTTTTTATAACGAGAAGAAATCACTGAGTAAGGTACTTGCCTGCAAACACAAATGTTCACGTAAATGGTAACTAACTTACTTGACATATTCATAGTCTCTTTTCAGCAGATCGATTGCTTACTATTATTGCTTACTGTTAAGTGGAGCTGTGGTTCTGTCACTTATAATAAATAAACACGAGCGGGAACTGGAAAGATAAAACTTAACAGTTTTGTGTCTCTGCGCCAGCCGAAAGACTCTAGCTACTCACTGGTTCAAATGGTTAAATTCTATACATGTTAGTTTGTATCATTATCAGTCCTGAAAACAGACCACAGATTGCCTTCAGCTACCTGTGTGAATTTCCTTATGCATGTTGCTCAGACATTCTGATTTATTCTTGCTCGTTTATAATGTATATTATACATAGCTTGTAAAAACACACAATTGCCTTGCAGTTGTTGCTACATCAAAATATGCATCAGTTACATAAATTGCTTGTTTTCCATACAGTTTTTTCATTAACAGACGTTTCCCTTTCGAACGGAACATTAGCAGAAATAAACAAACTTCTAATGCTCAATTTCAAAATACGGAGTACCTCTCGCTGAAGATTGTTTGGCTGAAACACAGTGCGGATATCGACCTAATCACAGTATTATATGATCTGTGCCAGTATTATATGATCTGTGCCAGTCAAATGCAGAAAAGTAGCATAAAATTATAACATCTTCTGTACTACACCGCATCCATAGATCTTCTCAAGGCCTTCAACTCAGTGATAAGTGATGCTTTGTGGAAGAGCTTAGCTAAAATAGGATGTCCTGTGAAGTACATTAATATTTTTGACTGCTGCAAGATAACATGGATGGCATGGTTCTAGCCAAAAATAGCCCTGGAGGGCATTTCGAAATCGTTGTGGGAGTGAAGCAAGGTTTTGCGACAGTTCCTACTTCGTTTTCAATATTTCTTGGAATTATAATTCATCTTCTCGATATGAAGCTGCCAAAAGTCACAGAAATAGAAGACAGGATTGATGGTGGTTTCTTCAGTCTCTGTAGACTATGGGCCAAGACTTAACAACCGTCATCGAACTTCAATAAGTGGATGATAATGGCATTCTTGCAAACTAAGAAGGATATCTGCAAGCAATCCTTTTCCTGAAGCATATGGAAGCATTGCACTAAGCAGAAGACTCAGATCCTACATCAGCCTGAACCTAACTCTATCGCTATATGCCCAACTGTCACAGTCTGAGGCAAACTCTTACAGAATATAGCACAATGCCCGTACATTGGCAGACTATTTCAGCAGATACAAGTATTGATGCTAAAATCCAACATCGCCTGAAATGTGCCAGTACGGCTTTTGGTCGTCTTGCGGTAAGTGTCTTCGGTAATCACAACATCAGCATTAAGACCAGGCTCTACGTATAACAAGCCGCTATTACACCGTCTCTAGTGTAAGGATAAGAAGCATAGACTGCTTACAAAAGGCACATACAATGTCTGGAAATGTACCACCAGTGCTGTCTTACGATCCTAAGGGTGAACTGGCAAGCAAGATCGGCGCACTAACGTCAGTGTTCTGGGTGAAGCAAACTCTACTAACACTGAAGCTATGATCGTCAAGCATCAACTCGTCAGACAGACCACAGCATTCACACGCCTGAATCCCGGCTACCGAAAGAATTACGCTGATCAGCGAGAACATTATGACCACCTACCTAATAGCCGGTATGTGCGCCTTTGGCACGGCGATTCTTCGTGGCATGGAAGCAATGAGGCCTTGGTAGGTCTCTGGAGGGTGTTGGCACCACATCTGCACACACAAGTCACCTAATTCGCGTAAATTCCGGGGAGGGGAGGGGGCAATGAGCTCTTCTGGTGCCACGTTCAATCACATTCCAGATGTGTTCGATCGGATTCAGATCCGGCGAGCTAGGGGGCAGCACATCAATTGAAACACTCCGGAGAGGTGGCATGTCTTTACAATGCACACAGTGACTTGCCCCCTCTCATATTTATATCATACTCTCAGTAATTCGATTTGGGGAAGTATAGCCGAGTATGGTCATTACAAGGCTAGTATTGAGAACTCAGAAGATATGAATATTTTCCTCTCTAATTGCATGTGGTGTAAAGTTGCTATTCCTTCACACGCGGACTTCCACACAGTGTCTCTCGTCACCCAGGTGGTCCGGTGACAGGCGGGTTCTGCTGATCTTGAAAGTGTTATGCCGACGGGTGTGAAGGAGTTGAGTGGATGCTGTCCAGACGCCGACATTGTCATAGGAGTGGGGGCGACACGCCCACAGGGGCCTGAAGGAGCGGCTGGGGTTGGAGATTCCGTTACTTCGCAGAAACGTAGTGAAAACACTTTCTGACGGGCCACCAGCGAGGCGTGGGAATGACTTGCGTTCCCAGGCAGTCTTGACGGTCAGATTCCCGCATTTTCTGAAAATCATAACTGTGATTGGCTAGCCCAGGGGATAGCTCCGTGACGTATCAAAATCGGCGCAGAAATTGGCGCCAAGAATCTCCATTGGTGGAATAGTAGTGCTTCGGCAATAGAGTGAAATTTTCCGCCGGTTTTCGAGTTGCTGATTGGCACGGTTAACCACGGCCACTGTCGTGGGGGTGGTAATGTTCTGTGTTCGGCTTGTACGGGTGCTCTTGTGAGAGTGGGCTCTCGCCTTTCGGTTGGAGTAGATTACAAGACTGAGCTCTCGCTGCTCCGGACAGCCTACCTTCCGTTGGCTGTCTAATATAATTTCATTAAATTGTAACTGTTTGACGAAGATGCTGAAGTTTCGACTTCAACGTAACTTTCCGAGTGCAGTTGGCAATTGAGCGTTCTGCGTACAAGCGGCCTATGTTGTCCGTCTTGACCAGTTTTGGCTAAAGTTGACTGTATCAGAGTTGCTGTGTTACTTCGCTTTTAAAATCAATCACCGTACCGTCAGTGATTGAGTGGCGAGCCTTCTACGTCTCCCTCAGAGGCGCATTTGTATTACCAGGAAGTCTTTAGTCTGGAACAACCAGAGCAGGATAATTTGTTTCGGGCTATACTCGCGACATTATCATCACCACGACGGGACGTCGAAGCAACCAGCCATCGCCTCCGGTACGCCAGATCGTGTTGTTGCAGTTAAGAAGACAGCCTGGTAATGTATGTCCGCAGCACCGGCAGATTAGGGAATTTTGCTATGAGATAATCAGAGCTCAGCAGAGCGCGCCTGTTCCCGTCTTTTCTAACGCTGTTCTGTCTTGAGTGTTCATTGAGTTCTCACTACTGTAGTAGCAATTAATGTTGGGTTGGCTGGGTGTTTCTCTTAAGATTTGAGTTGCAAGGAATTGGCTCCACATATCACTTAGACATAAATGTCACAAAGGTAGTTTATGGGCAACTTCACCTTCACAGCATTTATTTGAGTATCCAATGTGACATATTGTAAATGTTTCAAGTGTTTTGTTTATTATTTTGAGTTTAGTCATAATAAATGGTTCAAATGGCTCTGAACACTATGCGACTTAACTTCTGAGGTCTTAGAACTAATTAAACCTAACTCACCTAAGGACATCACACACATCGATGCCCGAGGCAGGATTCGAACCTGCGACTGTAGCGGTCGCTCGGTTCCAGACTGTAGCGCCTAGAACCGCTCGGCCGCAGCGCATACACCCCTCCATGACAACCATGCTCTGCAACCAGTGGACGATAGTTAGAGGCCCGGTACCTTGTTTTAGCTCCACTGGACCAATCGATGTCCAAATAAATGTTCCCCAGAGCATAATGGGGCCGCCACCAGTTTGTCTCCGTCCCTCAGTGCAGGTGTCAACGAGTGTTCCCCTAGAAGACGACAGATTCGCGACCTCCCATCGGCATGATGAAGAAGATATCGGGATCCATCAGACCATACAACGCTCTGCCACTGCACCAACGTCAAGTGCCGATGGTCACATGCACATCTCTATCGTAGTTGCCGACGTCATGGTGTTAATGTGACAAATGTGTAGGCGTCAGCTGCGGATGCTCATCTTCAGGAGTTTTCGGTATGCTGTGTGTTCAGACACACTTGTACTCTGCCCAACATTAATGTCTGGTGTTAGTTCCGCCACTGTTCGCCTCCTGTCCTGTTTACTAGTCTACCTAGCCTACGATGTCCGACACATGATTTTAACTTTGTTTCTCCACGTGTCGAAAACATTCACCGCGCACTCCCAGAATACCCGACGAGTGGTCTAGTTTCCGGGCCATCACAATTTGCTCTCGGTCAAACTCAGATAGACCGCACGCCTTCCCCATTCTACACAGACAGCGCTTTCACTAATAATAGATGCACCCTGCGTGTGTCTGACTAGCAGTCACTCCTCAGCAGGTGACCCTGCTGTCGCCTGGACCGGTTTATATAAAAAAAATGGCTCTGAGCACTATGGGCACTGTGGTCATCAGTCCCATAGAACCTAGAACTACTTAAACCTAACTAACCTAAGGACATCACACACATCCATGCCCGAGGCAGGATTCGAACCTGCGACCGTAGCAGTCGCGCGGTTCCGGACTGCGCGACTAGAACCGCTAGACCACCGCGGCCGGCTCGGTTTATATCGATAGTAGGTCGGTGGACATAACGTTTTGGCTGATCAGTGTATGTATTCCCAGCTAAAGGATGGTAACAGAAAACTGGGAATGCCACAAAAAAGATAATACAAAGACATATTAAAGGACAACAGAAACTGGTAACTGCGAGACGACTGCTCTTAATCATCCTGTAAGGCGTCGTAATGTTTGGGAAGGAATCCAGCGCTTCGAGCAACTGAGGTGGAAAATAGAAACGATAAACACGGTGCTAGGAAACAACGTAAGTCTTAAAGACAAGCATCAGAAGGCAGTCCGTCCCCACCACAAGAAATATGAGTCAAAAATACGGAAATATGTGCAACTCCGGGACTGGCCTCTAAATCCTACACAAACTGAGTGTCGAAGAAGACAGTCGCACTCGTCAGCGAGTGATAGCCCATCATTAGCAACAGCGCTCCTCGACTCAGGTGCTCTTGACACCATAGTGATCGTCATGGTACAAATAACTACGTATTCTAAGAAATTGAAAAGCACTATAGTATTACAAATTAAAAAAATAGAGTATATGTGAACAAAGTATGCCGAAAACCTACACATTAACCTGCAAGGAGAACAACTGACGCTGCTCAAGAAATTTAAATGCCTAGGCTCTTACATGCTAAGTGATGGAGGACTGGAGACCGAAATACGGCACAGGATAAATAGTGGTTGGATGAACTGGAGGAAACTGAGTGGAGTACTGTGTGATAAGAAGGTGAGCTGCAGGATGAAAGGAAAGCTTTACAAGTCTATGGTGAGACCTGCGATGCTGTGTAGCGCAGAAACTTGGCCAATTACAAAAGCCCAAAAGAAAAAGATGGAAGTGGCAGAAATGAGAATGTTACGGTGGATGAGTGGGGTGAGACAAAAGGACAGACTAAGGAATGAGTACATCAGAGGAACAGCGAAAGTGGGGCCCATACGGAAGAAGATCCGAGAAAGTAGGCTAAGGTGCTATGGACATGTGCAGAGAAGAGGGGAGTACTACGTGGGGAGAAGAGTTGAAGACCTAGATATCGAAGGATCAAGGAGAAGAGGAAGACCGAAACTGAGATGGAAAGACAAGGTAGCAGGGGACCTACGGGAAAAAGGATGGCTCGGAGAAGAAGCACTGGATGGGCATTTACGGAAGAGAAGGATCCAGCAGAGCAACGTCGACCCAACATGACGTGGGAAAATGCTGAGAAGATTATGATGATGACTTGGTAAACTACAACTGGCGAAGATGTGGCTCTAGTTTAGATAAACAATTAATAGATCGTAAAAAGTGTAAACCCAGCGTAGTATCTCAGTGAGACGCAAGTAATGACAGCCAAACTTCACCAGTTATTCCTTTTAGCAACAGTGTCTGCCACGCAGGAGCTGCAAAGCAGGACATAACAGCAAGGTAACACAGAAATTAATCGAGGCAGTATTGTTTATTATAACGGAAAATGGTATTCTGCAGTGTCTGCTGCAGAGAAATTTTCATCCCTGCATCTATCCCAAAACGCAGAGAAATCGCGGTCACTTGCACGTGTAGTTTGCAAGTCACGATACAGTGAGTGGCGGAGAGTACTTATGGTACCAGAATATTGCCGCTACTTATAAATCATTTTCACGGTAATATAATTTTCAAGTGTAGGTGATTCGTCTCAGGTTAAGGTAACAGTGGACATCTGGTTTATATAATGTGGGTCAGTGGCAACGGTACGTTACGTTGAGTGGACGCATTGATTTATTTCATAATTGGAAATCGATCTTTGAGCGATTTTGTTGGCCTAGCTGATGTATGAGTGAATGGGACCTCATGTCCCTCAACAAGTGGTGATGACGTTAACATTTTGTAGTCAAGGTTTGTCTTTACTGTTCGAATTTGTTCTAAATTAATAGTAAATAATTTTTGTGAACTCACTTTGTCAAAACGCTATGGCTGAACTATTGAATATATTGATATTACATAAAGTCTTGTCGATGCCTGTTACATTAAACCCCATATCCCTTTTGAGACATTTTAAATTTCTGTATGCCCTGTTTTTCATTTAATTATGATGATCTCAATTTCATTTTATTTAGAGGTAATGTGGGACGTATTACTGGAGGACAGAACTGAAATGTTCATTGCTCGTCCCAGTACAAACACGCATGCTCGCCACTAAAATTTATTTCAGGTGAGAGTCACTGGAACAAGTGTTGCAGTGATAATGGTTGCAGTTGGGTCGAGAGCTTACTCCCATTTCTCTTTCAATCTGCATTAAAAAACAATAAAAAGTCGATGACTTGCGCGATGTTCATTATTTGGAAACAAATTTGCATGATCGTACAAAGGTAGATGCCCTCATTTTGACTGGGTGAAATATTTTCATGTGCGTTCTTATTTTTTCCAGTCCATCAGATAGCAGCAACATTGATTTCTTTTGAACTTAAAAATTTTACGTCGGTGGCTTTTCATGTTCAATTGGCTTGTGATAAAGCAAATCTTAATAGTAAGATTTCTAATATTCAGTTGTGCGGTTTACTCTTGTAATACATGCCGAAAGAGTATTGCTCTCTAAGCAGCTTGTCAATATTTATTTTTCTCAGACAAACTTTATAAAGGTATTACATGGTCAATACCTTTAACCCCAAATGATGATGTTTCATTCTCTGACACTCAATATTTCCGCAGTACGATCCTATTATCCCTCTTTCAGGATGTATGCACGCTGTAGAGTGGTTTAATTGACTTTTGGTAACCAGTATTGCGTACGTATCACTCACTCAACTGAACACTTTAGCACAAAATAACCCAAACTTAATTATTCTAAATAGGCACACATCACACTTTGTTACACGAACACCAGATACAAAATTTAGGGGGCTTTTCAGAGATATTTTCTGCGCTGAGCTATCCGGTGGCTCGTTCTAGAGTATTTCCGTTTCGTTCGATTTATTACCACCATTTCTCTTTAAATCCGTATTTAACAAAAGTAAAAACTCTACGACATGCGCGATGTGCCTTGTTTGAAAACCAGTTTGTTCCATTTTTAACACTATAATGAGCGTTGCAAAAGCATTTATTCAGTATGTACTGTTCTACTTTAGTCACAGCAAAGAGGGAACTAATTTTCGAAATCGAAATATCGTCTACCGCAATATGTACATGGGGACTCACAGTGATCCTGCAAGTGATTTACAGATGAAAGCCTGTTGTTCCCGTTCCCTTCTTCTCCCAGCTGGATTGTAACCAACTTACTTACCTCGCGTCTCGCAGATGTTGCCCCACTTGGTTTCTTCTTCGTGGATCGCATTTGTACCATAAACCATGCATAACAATGCGTCAAGTACGTAGCGTTTAAATGCTAAGCATAATGATAAACGTAAAATGTTACGATGCCAACTAATTTTGTTTCATTTTGCCAGTCAAAATGATTTCTGGAGCCAGTCTGTCCTTAATATTCATAATAAAATCCCAGGTCATAATCAGTAGTTCCTGAGCACGGCAAAAGTAAAAAAAAAAAAAAAAATGTTGTCACGTCGAAAACCGATCTTAGACTATCTTGTTTTAACACAGCATCGTACAAGTACGTCATCCAAGGCAATTTTTCAACAAACTTTTCCATCTTTACATGAGATCAAATTTTATACACGGATTCATGCATTATCTCCTCGGAAAACGATAGTACACTAGTAGTGAAGTATCTTAGCAGTTTGGGAGGGCGCATTTGTGACTGGTCTATCCTTTCCGTCAACAAACGCTGATATTAACTAGAATTTGTAATTAGCATTTCCTGATGAATTAAATGATATTGAAATTATTATTAACAATTTCTCAGCGCAGGTAACGTCATCAGCATGATAGGAGCTGCATATTAATATTTAAACTGTAAACACAAATAATAAAAGATTCATTACTTGGCGCCCAGCGTTGGAGGTAAACCCCCACTTCCTCTCTCCTGCTTCAGTACGATACGACTCTTGCTCGACCAGCCGTTCTCACGCTACTTGACTATCTGGCGAGTCATTTGATGAGTCTGCGGTGTGATCCTACCCACTTGCTAGCCTCCCGTAGCAAAATCTTCCTATATTGTGCATTAAAGCATAGCAACAAAAATGTAACAAACATGGGTTGGAATGTGACATAAACTCCACACATTCACTCAATACCTACTGTGAACGACAGTAACTATCACTTTGCTCTTAGTCCTCATGCTTGCATTCAGTGCTGCACGGCTCTGCCTCGAGTTTTTTATTCCGGTAGCGTTAGTTTTACGTTATTTATTTAACCGTAATACATAACAGTGCGGGCAGGTTTAGTGATGAGTTGACCCATATGTGTCGGTTGGAAGAGAGGAACAATGACGGTACGCTGAGCTCTTTCCTCAGCGGCGGAAACCATGTCACAGTATACTTTTGCATCTGTATGAGCGTATTCTTTTGTGGACTAGCAAGACAGCCAATCTACTAGGACGGGAGGCCGAAGGGCACGCGTTTAAGCTCACGCAGGCTGGCGTGAGGTGTGGAACAGTTAAAGGAGTTGAGTCTAGTAAAAAAAGTACGTAGCTTCTGGAATACTTAACTTTAATCCATAATTGGTGAACATCGGTCTGACGGTACATGCATCACAAGATAAATAGCAAATGATAATGGCGCCTTGTTAGGTCGTAGCAAATGACGTAGCTGAAGGCTATGCTAACTATCGTCTCGGCTAATGAGAGCGTAATTTGTCAGTGAAGCATCGCTAGCAAAGTCAGCTGTACAACTGGGGCGAGTGCTAGGAAGTCTCTCTAGACCTGCCGTGTGGCGGCGCTCGGTCTGCAATCACTGATAGTGGCGACACGCGGGTCCGACGTATACTAACGGACCGCGGCCGATTTAAATGTTACCACCTAGCAAGTGTGGTGTCTGGCGGTGACACTACATATTCTGTCTTTGGTATTGAAAATTTTGGTGATTGCATATTAGAGACTTAGTCTCAACTGCAACGTAATTGGGTTAACTAACCGAATAAATCATGATTACATACTTACTTACCCTTACACAAAATTACTCAGAAAATGTCCCTGAACAATCTCAAAAATTTTGTCCATGGAGCTCGGGTTCACAGGATAGATTAGTCTGTATGTAATACGTAATAGCCTAGATATGTTGAAAGAACGATTACATTATCTGATATAAAGATAGTGCTATTATTTTCTGTGAGGAATGGACTGTGAAAACTGTACTCGGGTGACCGCGACAGTAATGTAGGCACAGATCCTAGGGGTGGGGCGAAGAGGGGTTGCATAGAGGTTCGTAACTACCAGCAGACCCCCACCAAAAAAATGAAGTGAAAGCTTTATATTTTTACACATATTAATTTCCAAATTCCCAACTAACTTTTGGAGAATAAAGTAGCTTGAAAAATAGGAAGCTTGAACATGACAAGGAATTCTGTAATTTACAGGCTATATTTAACTCGGAATATCTTCCAGTTGCTTGTGTGGATGCCTATCCACATCGCTGCGGTTGCGGCCCCATGGGTAACATTTCTGCCAGATAAAGGCGTAATGACGTGCTGAACGACTTGCTGTAAACAACAAAACCAACACGATTCGTGAATCCAGGGGCAGAACCGGCAAACCAAAGGGAACTGAGTAAGGAAAGGCAGTTGCGGAAAGACTCTCCACTAACGAAAAAAAGGAAAAAAAAGACATAGGGAGAAACAAATGGAAGGAACAGCATTTCCCTAATTTACACGATCTTATAGCCGTAGTTTACAGACGAGTATTCACAATCCTAGCGCTTAGTAAAATACGGATAATTGTGGGTAAACAGATTTTATATTGCTTAAATTAAGACATTACAGAGATGTGAGAGTTTATTGCTAATATAATTCCTAGATTAATTGTGTGAGATTTGGGGGTGGGGGGTAACTACCAAGCTGTGTACGTCATATATATTGAAAAATGTGCTGATACCACTTGTAATTGCGAGACAGGCAGATATATGTTGCTGACAATCTGGCGTAGGTCCTAGTTCAGTAGTTTGCTGACACTGAACGGAACTGATGAGCGCTTTGGCAGTAAAAACGTCCAAATGCTCAAGGCAGTCAGGTCTGATACCGTTGGATGACAACGAATAACTTTGTCTTGTCTGTTTTCTTCTGCAGTCCATGGATTAGGCAATGTTACCTAACATATCTAACCATGGTTCCGTTGGTCTACCTGGATGTCTTCTTCCCTTAGGCCTATAGCACAACAACCTCCTCGGATCCTCTCCTTCGGCATTCGATCAACACGCCGTCTCCAATCGTTTCTATACATTATAATAATTTCTTCCCAAGAACTTATTGCTAGCTCTTTCCTTAAATGTTTTCATTTACAGTTTTATCTAAAGGGCACAGCCTTTTAGAGGCCTTAAGAATCCTATTTTTGCAGCCTGTATCTTGTTCGTATCAGTTTTTCTCAACGTCCCTGTTTCAGATACATAGAGAAAAGCAGGTACAGAAGGTCATTAGTGTTGAGATGCAGCAAATATAAAAGTTGTGAATTGAAGGAGCATCACTGCCATCATCTACAACGAAACATCAAGCGAAATCAGCGACGACGAATGAAAATGTTTAACAGACCGAGATTCGAACCCGCGGTCTCCTGCTTACTAGGAAGGTGCGGAAACCACCACTGCACCAGTATATATATAAAGAAACCTTTCCGGCGCCATGGGGAGGTGTGGGGGCAAAGTGGGCAGGGGTCGCAACCCGATGCCTGGCCACCATGCCTCGTTCCCACCCTCCAGGAACCAAGAAGAGCATAGGGAACGTGGAGTTGAGGGACAATGAACATTATTTATTTATTTTTCTTTTCGTTATTTATTTATTTATTGTCGTAAATACCACCGAGAATATCAGGAAACCGGCGTCAAGCAAGGAGGAGGGCGCACCAAGACGTCAGACTAACTGAGACTACCAACCTATAGTTTTTCAGAGGAAAACATTCTGATCACCAGTGAACGTATCGGTTCTAAGTGTGCTAGAGGCGGGGATCAGCTCTTCGAGACAGGAACACCCCAGCTGTGTGATGCTTAAGGAAGACACTTTCACTGCGGACAACTGGGCAGTGGCGTTCGTTAAGGAACAGCCAACAGTCAAGGATGCTTTTCTCGCCATCAGCAAACAAGTAGTGTGCTGCGTGTCCACAAATCCACCTCACAGAGTTCGTCTTCGCCTGCGGGAAGTATCCCGCGTCCGGAAAAAGGAGTAGTTGAATAGGTATCTGATGAGGGTCGTACGGGTAATTAGGGACAAAATCTGTTGCACCAAGAACCGGACACCTCTCGCCAACCTGAACAGCAGGCGGTGCTCGTCTGTGCCCATAACATCACACACAAAGGGGTGTCTGCGATGTGAATCCTGTGATAGCGTGACCGGCATACTTGTTTGCAATCGACAGTAAGACACCATACAGACTGGACGTCAGTATCAAGATAAGGAGCGCGCACTGATCGCCAAACGGCACGCCAGTCGACTTGGGGAAGCTTCCCCACAACCGCATTGGGTGACCTGTGCTGCTGAAGGAAGCCATGGATCGCCTTCGTGGATGTCAATTGCGCCGGCAGTATCGCAGGACGGACGTAGTTCAGTTCAAGAAAAAATTGGCAGAATTAAAAGAAGGGCGACGGGACTTCCGAAAGTAGAATAGGTGCTTAGGGAGAGTGTGGTGCAAGGACCTCCAGCAACAGGCTGGTAAGGCACGTAAGACAACGGCGCCACAACGTCATGTGAGAGACAGTGAAAAGGGCTACCGCTCTGTGAGGCACATGATACAGACCTAAACCGCGTCTGCACCGTGGGTGAGGGTTTCGTACCTTATCTTGACCAGCAAGCTGTGGCAAACAAACGAACCTAATGCCGCTGGCATGCGGCGGGCCATAGATGGATGAATGGGAAGTGTCTCTGCCATGTGGATGATACGTGACGCCAATTATACGTTTACCTATTGTGTGCGTTGCAGAAGGTCGAGTGCTCGTAAACGGTGATCTAAGAGACCAGCTCATAGTTGGGAAAGTAGACGTCGGTAGTTGAGGGCAATTGGCCGTCGGAGATCACTTGCGAAATCGAGTCCTAAGCATCGGAGAGTATCAGCTACAAGCAGAGGAGCAGCACTGTCCGCAGGAAGTCCCCTACCTGTAGCCAATGCGCTTAATTTGCGGACGTTCCATCATCGCATCCACGGGAAACGAGCGAAAGGAAAGTCTGGAGACCCCTGTAATGTTGGCAGGGTGGTGTCATTGGTCATGGTACAACGTAACATAAAGTGCATGAGGGCAGACCCGATATCCCGTTGGGAATCAAAACGCTGCCCATCGTCAGTCGTAAGAACATTAATCAAATTCTTCGACGTCGGCGTCGTTCCGTTATGACATGTTACGTAGATGGACACTCTTGTACTAACTCATCGTGTGTGCGCGCCCTGACCATAGCTTCTTCACGGTGGCGGCAATAGAGGCATGAACTGTGCCTTGGCACGATTCGCCGTCGCCTGGCGCTCTGGTGAATACGGCACAATAGTACATTCCCCCCCCCCCCCACCCCCCCCCCCTCTCCATGAACCATGGACCTTACCGTTGGTGGGGAGGCTTGCGTACCTCAACGATACAGATAGCCGTACCGCAGGTGCAACCACAACGGAGGCGTATCTGTTGAGAGGCCAGACAAATGTGTGGTTCCTGAAGAGGGGCAGCAGCCTTTTCTGTAGTTGCAGGGGCAACAGTCTGGATGATTGACTGATCTGGCCTTGTAACACTAACCAAAACGGCCTTGCTGTGCTGCTACTTGGAACGGCTAAAAGCAAGGGGAAACTACAGCCATAATTTTTCCCGAGGGCATGCAGCTTGCGGGGGTATGGTTAAATGATAATGGCGTCCTCTTGGGTAAAATATTCCGGAGGTAAAATAGTCCCCCATTCGGATCTCCGGGCGGGGACTACTCAGGAGGACGTCGTTATCAGGAGAAGGAAAATTGGCGTTCTATGCCGGCCGGAGTGGCCGAGCGGTTCTAGGCGCTTAAGTCTGGAACAACGCGACGCTACGGTCGCAGGTTCGAATCCTGCCTCGGGAATGGATGTGTGTGATGTCCTTAGGTTAGTTAGATTTAAGTAGTTCTAAGTTCTAGGGGACTGATGACCTCAGATGTTAAGTCCCATAGTGATCAGAGCCATTTGAACCATTTGGCAAAATGGCAAAGCAGTGATGGCTAGAGGACAAATGTAAGGATATAGAGGCGCATATCACTAGGGGTAAGATAGATACTGCCTGCAGAAAAATTAAAGGGACCTTTGGAGAAAACAGAATCACTTGCATGAATATCAAGAGCTCAGATGGAAACCAGTTCTAAGCAAACAAGGGAAAGCAGAAAGGTGCAAGGAGTATATAGAGGGTCTATACAAGGGCGATGTTCTTGAGGGCAATATTATAGAAATGGAAGAGAATGTAGATGAAGATGAAATGGGAGATATGATACTGCGTAGAGAGTTTGACAGAGCACTGAAAGACCTAAGTCGACACGAGGCCCCGGGAATAGACAACACTCCACTAGAACTACTGACAGCCTTGGGAGAGCAAGGCCTAACAAAACTCAACCATCTAGTGAGCAAGATGCATGAGACAGGCGAAATACCCTCAGACTTTAAGAAGAATATAATAATTTCAATCCCAAAGAAAGCAGCTTTGACAGATGTGAAAATTACCGAACCATCAGTTTAATTAGCCACGGCTGCAAAATACTAACACGAATTCTTTACAGCCGAAAGGAAAAACTGGTAGAAGCCAACCTCGGGGAAGATCAGTTTGGATTCCGTAGAAATGCTGGAGCACGTGAGGCAATACTGAGCCTACACTTTCCCTTAGAAAATAGATTAAGGAAAGGCAAACCTACGATTCTAGCATTTGTAGACCTAGAGAAAGCTTTTGACAACGTTGAATGGAATACTCTCTTTCAAATTCTGAAGGTGGCAGGGGTAAAATACAGGGAGCGAAAGGGTATTTACAATTTGTACAGAAACCAGATGGCAGTTATAAGAGTCGAGGGGGATGAAAGGGAAGCAGCGGTTGGGAAGGGAGTGAGACAGGGTTGTAGCCTCTCCCCGATGTAATTCAATCTGTAAATTGAGCAAGCAGTAAAGGAAAGAAAAGAAAAATTCGGAGTAGGAATTAAAATCCATGGAGAAGAAGTAAAAACTTTGAGATTCGCCAATGACATTAAAATTCTGTCAGAGACAGCAAAGGACCTGGAAGAACAGCTGAACGGAATGGACAGTATCTTGAAAGGAGGATATACGATGAACATCAACAGTAGCAAAGCGATGATAATGGAATGTAGTCGAATTAAATCGGGTGATGCTTCGGGAATTAGATTAGGAAAATAGAGGCTTAAATTAGTAAATGAGTTTTCCTATTTGGGGAGCAAAATAATTGATGATGGTCGAAGTAGAGAGGAGAGGATATAAAATGTAGACTGGCAATGGTAAGGAAAGCGTTTCTGAAGAAGAGGAATTTGTTAACATCGAGACTGGATTTACGTGTCAACAAGTCGTTTCTGAAAGTATTTGTATGGAGTGTATCCATGCATGGAAGTGAAACGTGGGCGATAAATAGTTTAGACAAGAAGAGAATAGAAGCTTTCGAAATGTGGTGATACAGAAGAATGCTGAAGATTAGATGGGTAGATCACATAACTAATGAGGAGGTATTGAACAGAGTTAGGGAGAAGAGGAATTTGTGACACACCTTGACTAGAAGAAGGGTCGGTTGGTGGGACATGTTCTGAGGCATCAAGGGATCAACAATTTAGTATTGGAGGGCAGCGTGGAGGGTAAAAATTGTAGAGGGAGACCAAGAGATGAATACACTAAGCAGATTCAGAAGGATATAGGTTGCAGTAGGTACTGGGAGATGAAGAATCTTGCAGAAGATAGAGTAGCATGGAGAGCTGCATCAAACCAGTCTTTGGACTGAAGACCATAACAACAACATCAACTGTACATTCCAGGAGAATGGTGAAATACAATTCCTGAGTCCGTGGCCGCCACGACGCAAGCTCCCTTCAGTAACCAATCAAGGCCTTGCGGAGAGCAGGCTTCGCACAGAGGACCCACCATGACAGGGCAGACTGACAGGCATCACGACGTCGACGACAAGCTGCCCACGTGGTCTCGATGAGGTGCTGGTTGTCGGGTGAAGTAAGGTGGATCTTTAGTTTCCATGGTCCACGGCTGCTCCACACGCTTTGGCGGCAGATATTGATGGCGCAGATACATGCGTCATGGTCAGAGAACGCAGTGCGCCAGACTTCAGCAGCCTGCACCCAACTGACAATATTGCGGGAGATGTAAACACGATCGAGTCGTTTGGAAGAATGGCTAGTGAAATGCGTAAATCCCGGACGATAGCCATGAAAATGCACCTAAGAATCCACTAGCCTGAGGTGCTGGAAAATTCACGTTGGCGCCGCGCGCTGAGAGTGACATAGTAGTTGGTCTTTGGGTGCCTGGTTGCCGCTGAAATTGTGTCCCATGATCAAAGCATCCTGCCGACCAAGGAAGAGAGGCGTGATTGTCTGCGAAGAAGGTGGAACGTTCACATGGGCGACCCGAACCAGATGGCGCATAGGCGCTGACGATCCTGACGCCACTAAACCTCTGCCATCAGGGAGATATTCAACCGCATCAGCGAGGATACCGTCAAGTAAGAGGATTGCCATCCCACTGACAGTAGGGGAAGCATGAGAGACATGTGCTGTGAAACCATGAGGAGCACAGAGTGTTGCAACATGCACCACCTGAAGGAGAAATACGTCAACCTTCGCGGCATACAGCATGTCATGGAGTAAAGTCAATTTGTGGTGTACGCGAACAGTGTTGACATTGACTGTGACTATGCGGTAAGTGTGGAAAGCTTCCATCGCCATGAGGACAGGCAATTCAAACAAGGGAGTAGCCAGGAACTTCCTGTTAGGCCACCACGGGAGGGCACATCACAGTGACAGAGAGGAGAACGACTCCACCATCGCTATGTAGACCTCCAGAATGTCCATCCTCAGTAGCGACATCGTCCGCCCAGGAGACAGACGTACAACCAGGCCGGTTCATTGGAACATTACCGGAGGTGTGCCCACAAGTAGCGTCAGACACAGAAAGGAAGGCAACCGCGCTAGATGCAGGCGGGGAAAGTCGGTGTTCGGCCGTGGACGCTGACTGGAGATGGAGGCAGGGAAAGACGTCGCGTCGTCAGGTGTCAGGACGTTAGAGGACAGCTCACCGTCAGTAGCAGGGTCGTCATCCTGTGCAGACGTCCGACGGACGCAGTCATCAGAAGGGGTACGGCGTTGTCTCCTCCGTTCCCTCGGCGGTCGTTGCTTCCCAACATGTCGGATGGCGAGCGGCTATCGTCCGAGGTGTGGCCAGATGGCAGAAAGGCGGAGACAGGTACAACTCCGTGATCAACAACCGTGGGGTCGGAATAGGCAGCTTGTGCCTACTGACGGTCGTCGTTCATTTGTATTGCCTCCGGCAGGGGTGCAGGAGAGACAGGCGAAACGTCCATTGCGTCGTCGAAAGGAGGCGACACCGGCACCGACTGATGCAGACGGGGCGTAGCAGTCAGCGCGGCCGCGAAAGTCAGAGGTAACACACTGGGCGTCGCAGGAGGAGCGACGTCTCCGATCGGCGTCTGAACCAGTCTGCGTCGGAGACCATTCAGAACGGACGTGGCCTTCCTGGCCACAACCTGGACAGGTGCGCGGCTCGCCATCGTACATGACGACAGCCCTGCAACCGGCAATAACCAAGTAGGAAGGCACGTGATCCCGTAGTTCAATTTTTATCTGACGGACACCACTAAGGACACGGTATGTTTCGAACGTCTTCCACGTTTCTGCAAAGTGACTGACGAAGTTGCCGTAAGCTTTAAAGGTGGCCACCACAACGTCCGATAGTACTTCAAACCGGAGTTCAAAAACCTGCAACGTTCAGAGGCGAAAACCAGCGTGATCAGCCACTGCAGTCTCTATATGTCCGTCAGAGTATCGAACTGAGATCGTTATCGTGGCCCCGCACGACGTCAGCGCACAGCCTTATGTACACAGTAGTACTGAGGATCGAAAACCCGCCAGGTTAACCGAGAGCGCTAACGCGCTGCTTCCTGGACTCGGGTAGACGCCGGCCCCGGATCGAATTCATCCGGCAGAATAACGACGAGGATGCGGTTTTTAGGCGGTTTTCCACATCCCGCTAGGTGAATACCGGGCTGGTCCCCACGTTCCGCCTCAGTTACATTTGGGGTACACTAATTCCTTCCCAGGGGTACGGGGTGGTGACAGGAAGGGCATCCGGCCACCCCTTAAAATTAACGTGCCACATCCGATTAACCAGCAGAATCCACATGTCGGGATAAACGGTTGGAAAGAGAGAGAGAGTACTGAGGATCGAAAAATGTATTCCGAGAACTAGTGGCGGGAGTCGCTTTTCATCCCGTATAAAACGTTCAGCTTCATAGCCTTCGGTCGTTCGCGATCTAATGGAAAAGTTAATTTAATTGTGGCTTGGTGGTATGAAAACTCCAAGACGGTCAGTGAAGTCGGACTCTGAGGCAAGCCGCTATGCGGAAGTAAACAAACGCGCGCTTGCTCACAAGCAGCGCAACAGGCGAGACGCAGACAGGCGTGCGCGCCTCGCCATAGACCGACTTGCCATCCGTGACACAGCGTTATCGCCGCTGATCGGACTGCCTCAGTACGCACGCCTCACGGCCGAGTCACACTCCCATCGAGCGCCACCTGCCCTCAGTCTCTGTGGAGTGTGGGTCGGCCTTGAGGCGTGCGTACTGAGGCAGTCCGTGCAGTGGCGATAACAACACTGTAGTGCTGTAGAGGTCGCCGGTACGGTAGCTCAGCGTATCCGTTCAGAGGCTTAGCTACTCTCTGTAATAATAATAATAATAAAAAAAAAATTGAATAAATGGATCAACGATGAACATGAACGGGTGTCATGAGATGACCGCCCCAAACAAATGTAATGAACAATAACGAACAAAATGAGATTAAAAAATGAAAGTGGTTAGCACATCTGCTAAACGAACGGGAGACCTGGGTTCAAGTCCCACCTGTGGCACAAATTTTATTCGTAACTACGATAAAGCTGAGTCTCATATATCCCTGGGAAAATGTCATTTAAGCAGATCTAATTAACAGATATTGTGGTTGCATGCGCAAGTTATATTTAAAAAAGATGCTAGAAAAGGTGTTAAAATCGTAGAGGAAAAAGTGTTTTGAATACAGGACATAAATATACGCAAGAATATTAAGTAAAAGAATCTGAGCCGTCACAGATGTTTTATTACTAGACAAACGAAACGGTTTTAGAAAGGGACGATCCTGCACAGATGCTACTTTCACATTTAAGCAGATAATAGAAAAAGGGGAATATAACCCTAGAGCTCAAACAGCACTTGACGGAGTAAATAGGGAACATATATGGGACATCATGACTCAAAGAAGATACCCGAATTATCTACTGAAAGTACTAAAACGTATTTATAATCATACAGCAACCAGCGTACATTTCGGAAACGGAAGGTATAGCAAAAAGATACATAAAAAATACGTATAAGACACGGCTGTAGCCTGTCTCCCATTTTGTTTACGATTTACGTAGACGATCTGATCAGAGAATGGATGTGCTCAGTTAATGAAGGCATTTATATTGGAGAAAATTTTACGCTTAAGACGATGATATTTGCTGATGATCAAATTGTTATAAGAAAAACTGAAGACGACCTGCAAAGAACAATATACTGTATATGTTACAGAAGTTGTCTAAGAATTACAACTTTAAAATTTCGGTAAATAAAACAAAAGCAATGATCTTCAAAGACAAATTGTATTAGGACAAGTGGGGGGTTTTAATTAATTAGAAACACACGTCTGTCATAAATATGTAAACGATTTTAAAAACAAATAACCCCTGTTTCAGCAAACACGCGGTGCAACAAATGAAACTAAAATTAGAAAAGAAACACGAATAAGTTTGTGGTCTATGAGCTGTAACTTTCAGATTTCATGACAAAGATCTTCAAGAGTTTGTCACGAAGAGGGAAAAAATATTGCTGGAAATGAAAGCAACTGGCTGAAAATGCGTCATATGAAGTAAATAAAGTCCATGGAACATCTGATTGTTGTAAATAAACGCTGGTGTCAAGGCCGAATTTCAAGACCTTGATTTAAGAAAAGAAAATGCTCCTGTAAACAAGGCTGTACGCCTGTCAATGAGCTTCGCCCGGCGTCAGTTTCAAACAGCTGCCTCTGATGGAAAATGCGTCACAAAAGCAAAGAGAAAAATACTCCCTTTCCAGCATCATTAATTTCTAGATAGTAATTCATCAAACAGTGGCGAACAATTTGATGAAGCCATGACAACATCCAAGTAATGAGAAAGTCTGAATTTTCATTTCGTGTTTTTGAATTTACTTCTTCTTAGCGTCTCTTGACAATATTTAACAGCTCTGTTTTTTGGGTAGGTTGCCAACTTTTATTCAAGCTCATTCCCTTTCCTAATTCATTTTTTTTGAAATAATGACTCTGAAAATTTGAATTTTGAGTTAGTTAAAATCTTTCAGTAATAGATTTACACATTGTGATAGAAAGTTTACATTTACAAGTTATTGCCGTAATCTTATTTACACAAGAAGCCTATAACATTATGAGCTGCAAATTTTAAATCTGTCCTCGTGATAAAGTTGAAATTTTTGACACACACCACTTGGCAGCGAACAAGGCCGTATACTTTTCTAAAGTTATATTTTTCTAAATTGCATTTTCTTGGTCATTGCGCAAGGCAATGTACTATTCACTGATGTCAACAAACAATTAATTACTGTACAAGCAACTCATATTTCCAGACCTCGGGAGCAAACACGACCCAGCTGCTGATGGAAATGAGAAACTCCTATTTGAGGGAGCTGCGCGTCAGCCGAAGCTATACGGTAATAATATGCACTAGCACACACTGTTGTTCGCTGTCTGCTTAAGTTCCGAGTTGGTGTCAAACTCGTAAATATTTGCAATACAGGAAAAGCGATGTTGCAATCATGTATACGAGGAGCAGCATAAAGTTTTGATTTACCGCCTCGTAAAAATCAGGCGATGGCCGTGAAAGTCGGTGATGGCGTTTGCCCTACTTTACGTATTCGCCCTTCAGAGCGACACATTTCTCTCAAGTAGGAATTAACTGAAGGAGAACTTGGTAGCAGAAGTCTGTGTTACGGCTCCTCTGGAAATAGTCCATTTCTAAAACCACATAGTCGTCATTCAAGAAACGTCTGCCACCCAGTGATTTCTACATCCATGGAAACAGGAAGTAGACTCTGGGTGGCATGTCAGGAGAATTCGGGGGTGAGGCAAAATTTGAGAACACTAAGAAGCACCACGTGTTACTGGTGCTGTATTCTAGTAGAGCAGAGACTCCTTCTTGGACAGATTTCCACGACGTTTGGCACATTCCCCTACCCTTGTCATAGAGAGATGCTCTCCCAGGTCGTTCTTCGTCATTCAGAATGTCTGACCCCTCTATGAAGCGTGTGCCTCATCTAACTCTCATATGACGGTGCGCTGTTACCCTACACTTACAGTAACTCAGCATGGATTATTTCAGCGTCTTTCCCCTTAGAATGCAGGAAACAAATTACTGAACGATTACCCAGTTTGCCAGTGGGCTGTGTTGTTTTGGATCCGCTAGCGCCACCCTACTGTACTGTGGCGCGGAGATTTCAACACTTGGACTGCAGACAAACAAGCAAACATTCATTATGTAGCTTTATTTTTTCGAGGTGATAATCAGCTCTTAATATCCACCCCTCATGTAATAACCGATAACTTCACGAAAGACATTAATAATAGAGTTTCAAGTACAGTGAACCTAGCGAGTCTATCATTATGGTGTTCTGAAATGTGTAACCATAATTACATGTAGACTTGGCTTAAAGTAAAATATTTATTGAAATTAAAAGGAATTATAGTACATTTGTGTTTCTTTCCTATCAGGCTGAGGTGGATATATCTTATTAACTATTTATTACCAACTGATAAGAATACCCCATGTTTAAACAGTAAACCAGAAAATTTACCACTATATATTTTGGACCCCAACGTGGGACTAAATACTTTTCAGTTGAACTTTCTTTTACATCAAAAGGACTGTGCCTGGCTGTTTCATCAGTTCAAGTTTAAGTGGTCTGCTGTTCTGCAGGGTGTGAGTCCAGGTATTTTTATTAGCGACTCAGAAAAAAATGTACTGAACAACATGACAGCAGTATTTACTTCATCTGCAACTAATAGTTATTGCTTTCATGGGTAGTATGTTTTTATGTTGGTTAGTACTCCCCCCCCTCCCCCCCAATCAGGTACATGTGGCAAGGGCAAGCGATAAACGCTTATTTTCCCTTAGGCAGAAGATCAGATGTGGACGGGTTCACAAGTAGACGCAAAACAGTTAGTCTATAATCCAGGTATAGCCCACTTAGTTGTGCACTTACAACCGTGCAGAAGACATCAGGCAGTAAATAATGTGATTTGTATGCAGGAAGACTGTTTCACGCAGAGGAAAATCGACCAACACACTGATGTGTGTACATATTAAGGTACCACATACAAAAATATCTCCACTTACAACCTTACACCCCGAATATCATCATCGTGAAAAACAGTGGTATTTACAGTGCCGTTAGAAATAAGTAAATTCGCCTCATTTTGACGGTATAAACTCGATTAAGTTTTTAAAATAATCTTTGGCGAGCGCTCGATCGCAGATAGTCATTCTATGGCTAACCTTATTCTCCAAAGCTAAGGAGGATTCATGCTCTTTCATATACTGCAAGTACAATATGGATGACCTGTCACTCGTATCCGATCGCATTGGATTCTGTTCTAACTTTAACACTAGCTTTCCTTAAAACCGACATTGTTGAAAAGAAAGTTCTTCACCACACTCACGACTTGAACAGCTTGTGTTGTTGTGACTGGAAAACTCTCTCACGTACAGCCACGTGCCTAATGAAGATCATGTAAGCCTAAACTGCACGTGCAGTTCAGAAGATCACGCACTTCGTCGTACAACACGGCCTGCGGACGCTGCTCGGTCTCTTAGCAACGAGAACCGCCGTAAGTACAACAAACGCCGGATAAGTTTTCGATCAGACTGAAAACTTTTTCCTCATCCTAAACACAGTGCGTTTGTCTCACATACATAATTTCTCGACTATCTTCCATCATGCAGAAACCAAATGTACCGTCAGTCGGCAATTATCAATTTGTGATCTTCGAGACAGCCTAAGAAAGGAAAATATAGATGAAGAGTTCGATTAGTCAGTAACCACTCACCCGATAGAACAAGGCAGTTTCGAAAATCATTTTAAGTTATGAAGAAAATAGACCTAAATTGCAAACTGCTTTGAGACCACATAAGAGAATGACACAGAAACTAATCATTTTTTCACGTAACTCTGTGAATGTGTGTCATTCTTTTAATTTTATTATTATTACTTTTATTATTATTAGTACAATTTTTTAATTTATTATTGTTGTTTTAAGTGTAAGAGAAGGTAATATTAAGTTTGCATCTCACGTCTAATTTCAGATGTGTACAGTTTAATTAACAAAAATTGGACAGATCCCTTTCATCTATAAAAAATTGTAACAAATCATTCATATCATAAATACAAATATCGCTTTTTCATTTTCTTGTAATGCGAGTGAAATTCTTAATTCAGCCGGAACTTAAATCCTATAAGAATTGCTTCATTTCTCCAACTTACACCTAAAAGCAGTTCAAAGAACATATAACACAGCATAAACTAAACGTAATTTATGTTGTATAAAGAAATATATGTTCCTGCTGATACAAAACGTTCACTTCTATAGTCGCCCTTTTTATCGTCATATTACTCGTATGTTGTTAATTCCTTGAAGGACATACTAATAATTGTTAAGCAATGCATACCCATTTTAAAACTTTGCAATTCTTGTATTTCAGTTCAACAAATATTTAGCCAAGAGATAAGCACCATTTGAGGCTTTAGACCATGTACACAGCATCACTTTGCAGAGAAGGGCTGTCAACAAAAATGGGTTCAAAGGGCTCTGAGCATTATGGGACTTAACTGCTGAGGTCATCAGTCCCCTAGAACTTAGAACTACTTAAACCTACCTAATCTAAGGACATCACACACATCCATGCCCGAGGCAGGATTCGAACCTGCGACCGTAGCGGTCACGCGGTTCCAGACTGTAGCGCCTAGAACCGCTCGGCCACATCGGCCGGCGGCTGTCAACAGATTCGCCCTATTGGTGTACATGACAGTGACACCACTCAAAGGTTCATCCACTACCTGAGACATACAACATTGAGGATCAGCTACGTAGTGGTCATCCGTCGTCGACAAAGCCAGATGACAACAGCCACCTGTACTCTGTGGCTTACTGGAGCCATGAGGAGAGTGCTTCTGATACATGACAGTCAACTGCCGGAGCGACACACTTCATTTTTTATTGCCATAATGTTCCATAATCCACTCGGTTCGAGTTTAATGGAAGCTAGTTGATGTAAACTCACATTTATAGAAAGCAGTATTCAGTGATCGGAGAAATTAGGACCATTTGATATCTTATTTTTCTCTGTCTATGTACTGTAGCTGCAGCTTTCGCGAAGGGAGAGTCCCAGACCAGAGGAACGACTAAGTGTCTTTATTCCCTTAGCTGAGTGACATCCCATTGTGCACTTCAGAACGGCCGCCCTTTGTGGTTTAAAGGCAGGTACCCTAAGTCTGCTGCAGCTGAGTATAGAAGCAACCCTTTCACGTGCTAACGAGTCAGTTAATCCACCCACTGAGCTGGTCACCGACCTGTCCCACTGTGTGTGGGATCACTGCAACTGCACGTACTTGCACCCAGTCGCGCGGCAGCTTCCATCATGCCAAAACACATGTGAAAAGAGCGGAGTGTCACGTGGTACGTAGGCTCTGGGGCCAGCAGGAAGCAGTGTGCAGGTAGAGCTGGCACAGCTGGACCATGGACCCAACCGCTTTAAATCGCCCACACAAAAGCGAACACGTAAGGGCAGACCCATTTTGCAGGGGCGCTTCGTCAACAGGCCCACTCAAATGGTTCAAATGGCTCTCAGCACTATGGAACTTCTGAGGTCATCAGTCCACTAGAACTTAGGACTACTTAAACCTAACTAACCTAAGGACATCACACACATCAATGCCAGAGGCTGGATTCGAACCGGCGACCGTAGCGGTCTCGCGGTTCCAGATTGTAGCGCCTAGAACCGCTCAGCCACTCCGGCCGGCACAGGCCCACTCGGCAGGGAAGTTTGGCCTACTGGTCAGACTGTGAACGGACGGCTAAGTCACGAGGCACAGCAATGTCCAGGTTTTGTCTACCACCTGTGGAGACTCCCTGAGCAGTCGCTATGACTTTTCGCAGCAGGTGCTGTCCAAAGCCTACCCAGTAGATAACGTGTCGGAAGAACACTTCAGTTTGGATTAATCGGCGAGCTTAGCGGGTTGGCACAGTGAGGAGTGGCTGTTTCACAAAAGAATCCTGTTTTCAAGTTGGGAAATGCTTCCCAGAAGCAAGTGATGTGAGGCAGTGAACAGCCTGGAGAACCATGAGAAACTGTGAGACCCATGTCTTCACGTGGGACAGTCTGGCTGGTTTGTTGTAAATTTAGAACTAGGCTTCTTATTGGTTAGCAATAATAATTAAGCAGAGGGCGGTGTCAAGTGCTGGCTTCCACAAAGTCCAAAATCTGGAGTCACTGGGTTGACCAATGAGAGATTTCGGTAGCAGAGAAGCGATGTCAGGAAGACTTGTTCAGAACGGAGTCCTTCTCCAGGTTAACAATGAAAACGCAGAAATTTTCGATTTATTAACGATCTTGCCATTGGACAGAGTTTTGTAAACTCGTCTTACTGGCGCACTGAAAGGCGCACAGACACAGAAGAGAGAGTTGGCATGGAGAACAAACATACGGCCACGAAACATATATCTTCTCGTCCGTGGGAACGAAGCGAACAAGACGTCTTCTCTGAGAGCCGAGCAAAGACTTTGTCTCCAGCAGAGACCATGTCCTTAACAACATGCACCCGCCTGCCGGCAAGACGTAACAGCAGATCATGACTTCTGCTCCACTATATGCAAAGTCTGATTAATAATGATTTAACCTCTATACTTGCGATTTCTGGTCCTCAATCAGATCGAGTTAAAAGCATGTCTGTTTTCTAACTACCATTTTTAATCAATTAATTTGATTTGGAACCCTGTTTATTTGGTAACTCGATGACATCCCTGGCCGTTATTAAATGTATTACGAGATGGTCAACCTGAGCCTTATGCCCTCATTAGGGCCGTTTTTATTAAATAAATTTATCTTTGCGCCAGACTCAAGTAACTCATATGGGCCTATGTAAGTTTAGTCATGTCACAAGCGACCGACATCTAGTACTTCATAAAAGCGTGCTAGGGTTCTGGTGACACCTTGGAAGTTTGTGTGGATGCAGACAGAACGTAAAACATCCCATCCTGTCTGTGGAGCAGTTGTTCGAAACTTCTAATTTCAATTTTAGCATCAATGGCAAGTACATTTTAGTGTACAGTAAATACTTTTACTGCTTTTTATGTTCTCGACGGAATAGAAACGTTTTCCTACGATAATAATGTATCCTAGTTCAATGAATATTTTTTATCTATTGTTTCTTCGTCTAGGTTGGGTTGAGCTGCAGGTAGCTTAAAACAATTACTGCTGGTTTTGTACATTTCTTGGCTGTTGAAAGTGCCCGGTCGTGTCGCAAACACATCACGAAAAGCACGTAGTGACCGTACTGTGACGATACTCGAAACAGAATGAATCAGGCTTTGAGCACAGCGCCTATTTAAAGACGCGCGTGGTACAATTTTTTCACAATTACCAATTAAACAGCTATTACATGTTACATAACATAATAAATGACAGGAAAACTGCAGAATAATAACACTAGCCAAAAATGAAAAGTAAATGGGATGAAATAAATGTTTGTTAACAATATCGACCACACTGATAACGAAAACAATGAAAAACTCGCATTAGCTCTAGCTTTCAAGATAAAGGAGGATGATTTAGTGCAAAAATGGTTCAAATGGCTCTGAGCACTATGGGACTTAACATCTGTGGTCATCAGTCCCCTAGAACTTAGAACTACTTAAACCTAACTAACCTAAGGACATCACACACATCCATGCCCGAGGCAGGATTCGAACCTGCGACTGTAGCAGTCCCGCGGTTCCGGACTGAACGCCTAGAACCGCTAGACCACCGCGGCCGGCGATGATTTAGTCATAATTATATTTTATTAGCAGTTTTGTCAGTCACTCCCCACATAGGCTTCGAAATCTCGTTGACGATAGACAGAGTGATGAAGTTTCAGGCAACAATAGCTGTGTGTATTTTGTCACTATTTTTAACGCCGGGTCGTAACAACAAGGGAAACGGGAAGAGGAATCAAGGAGAGGAACACGTTTCATTTCAGCATAGTTTCAGTTTAATACAAGCTGTGTTCTTTGGTGTGCTGAAAGAACGTGTTACTGAAGTGTAGTGCGTGCGTGTAGTCATTGTAATACCTGTGATTCAAAACGCGTCGCAAATGCGTAAACAGTGCTGACAGCTTTTGCCACGTTTGCAGACAGGCTACACTGAAATCTCAAAGGAGACCAATAACGGCATATATCAGGAAGTCGTACACACTGTACTTTGGCTGTGGAACTGAGGACAGAGAATAATCCCTAGGCTCCTCATGTATGTTGCGCATCTTGTGTCTCGAGTCTTTATTCATAGCTCAATTGTGAAAGATCTTCCATGAGCTTTGCTATACCCATGATCTGGCATGAACATCAAACCTTGTGAATGATTGTTACTTGTGCATGAAAACTCTATTGACACATGGTATTTCCAGGAAGAAAAAGTCTTCCTTGACATATCTTAACATACCGTCGGCCGTGCCACTAGTGCCTCATGGAGGACAGCCCGATTGTGATAATGATGAGGGCGGTAATGTAACTGGTGCTGTACCATCATTTTCAAAACCCATTTTTTCTAAAGATCCCAATGTTGTGTGTAACCATGTGTGTACAGGGATTCGCAAAATAACACCGTGTGAACGTAGTGACCTAATGAGAGATCTGGAATTGCCAAAAGGCAAAAGTGAACTGTCGACATCAAATCTACAAAAGTGGAATTGCCTTGATAAGACGATAAATGTGACAGCATTTCGCAACTGCCATATGCCATTCCTTCCATTTTTCGAAAGTGAAAATAAATTGGTATTTTGTAGTGATGTACATGGACTAACGGTAGCTGTGAGCGTTAGCTATACAGGCGATCAGTCGAGGTTCTTCACTGACCCTTCGAAAGTAAGTCTCAAGCGTGTGTTAGTGCATAGTGGCAACGTGTTACCATCGATTCCGGTTGGGTATGCACCTTACAAGAATGAAACACAATATAACATGAATCAACAGTTATTGCGATTCAATTATGACAAGTTGAAATGGCAGATTTCCGGGGATCTGAAAGTTATGGGCATATTACTTGGACTACAACACAGCTACATAGAATTCTATTGTTTCCTGTGCCTCTGGGGTAGCAGAGCCAAGGCACTTTATTACAAAAAGAAAGATTGGCCTAAGCGTCAATGACCTGAAACAGGAGCTCACAATGTTATGCATGAAGTACTTGTCAAATTCAAGAACACAATTCACCCTGTTCTTCACATAAAATTGTCCCTAGCGGAAAACTTCGTTAAGACCATGGCCAAAACTGGGGAAGCATTACTCTACATTCGTGAGGAATTTCCACGTCTTAATGAGGTGAAAATAACAGAGGAGATTTTCGTGCGTCCCCAGATACACAAACGGTACGACAGTGGGCATTTCAACACCAACCGGACTGATGATGAAAAGTTAGCTTGGGCTGCCTTTGTGCAGGTGCCAACAATCGTTCTAGGAAATATTAGGCCATAAAACTATAAGGATCTTTGTGGTAAATCTTCGACACTGCTCAGTAGACTGAGGCGCAACATGTCCTTAAAGTAACATTTCCTAGATTCCCACTTGGACCTCTTTCCTGAAAATTGTGGTGCTGTAACCGACGGACACGGAGAAGGCCTCTACCAGCAAATTTCGGACGTGGAAATGAGATGCGAAGGAAGGTGGAGTGCATCAGTATTAGTCGCTTACTGCTGGACACTATTCAGGGAATCACCAGGAGAAAAATACAAATGACAGGCAAAGCGGTTTGTGCCTTCGGTGACCTTACTCGGGGGGATAACACCAAGGTAAATAAGTGCAGAATCTTATATAGTGAATAACGTAAAGCTATCATAACTTCAAAACGAGAGCTAAGCTTGCATTTTCATTAAAATTTTCGTTATCAGCACACTCGAAAGCATAAAGATTAGTTGTTTTCATGCTAGCTACAGAAAAAAGCAAAATTCTGTTGGATAGTCCAATATACAACAGCACTTTTTAAAATTTTGATTAGCGATTTGTTCTATGTCCTCAAGTTGATATAAACAATGGTTCCATTTTGTGCAGTGGAAGTATTGAAGAATTAGAAAGCCCATCAACATTTTTCCAAGAACTCAGATTTTCTGACTGAAATATTTCATAACTAACATGTTATTTTAGCAAAAGTACACATTTTTGGCGTCAGGAAATTTAGGGCTACTAGACAATAACATTGAAATTTTGAGCAGATTAAATCTTAAGATTAGAACATTCTAGAGCACGATAATTTTGAAGTGGGATAACTTTGTAAATAATAAGATCTTGGAACAAGTAAAATCTTTATTTGAAAGAGCAGAATTAGAAGTTTCAGATACGATATACGAGTATCAGTCACAAAAAAAAAATTATAAGCAAGATCGAATTCTGGAGTGCACATGGTTTTAGTTATTTCTGAAATGACATTATTCTCTAAATAAAATATTTCTGCATGAACTAATTACAAAGTTTTTATCTGAAGGCTGTCAACTACATACTGGATAACAAAATTTAGATGAATCCATCTGGAATAAGATCTTGAACGCTCGCGTGTGATAACCAACCCATAATGTGTGTGATAAAATATACACGCTGCTACAAGGACATTTGTTCACGGCTTTTACTATTCCATTCATTCGCATCACACATTCTCTCACTAGATGCCAATATAACTCCAAGAAACTATAAATTTAACGAGTCGAAAACTCACCTTAATCAGTTGAAAACTCACGTGATGTTCTTCGGTGTTGTATGCTCGCTCAGTGCTATGCGGTTCAGTATAATTAACAAGACTGAAGTTCCTGAAATGCGATTGAATAGTATGCCAAGCGGAAGTTTGTAGACCACACGAGTGAAACTGCTATGCTCACTAAACATCCTGAAACTTCTAGGAACTTATTTTACACCGGATCTTGTCAGTTTTCGAACTACTCAGCTTCTGAGCATAAGCGAAAATCTTTCGTAACCAGCGGGACATACTTGTCCCACATGGAAATTTACTCCCCCGATTTCATAGGGATATAAAAGTATCACATCTGTGTGATGCTGTGATCTAGCGTTGAATGTATCAAGTGTTTGTACCCAACTTGTGGCGAATCTGTTGCGGTTCTAGATGGTTCTCTCACCTACAGAGCAGAGCCGTGACGTTGTCGTACGAATAGTTTATCTTTGATCTTCCCTTAGGTGGTGTCGCCTGTAGACCAGAGATTTGGCAATCCGCCCGACACGTTTGTATTGTTGGTAGCTGTCATTGAAGGCGACATCCTGGGCATATAACAAGGAGGGTACGAATGAAGTTATCTTTGCTTGCCTTATTCAGATATTCAACATTTAATTTTTATTATTTTATTCCTGTAGGACTTTTTTTTTCAGGACAAATTTCAGTCATCAGTTTACCTACTTACCTTCCAAGCTCATGTTGCAAAAAGCGTTTACATCTATGTGATCAGTTGCGTTTCACCGATACACTTTTTTTCATACCTTTTTAATATGCCAATCCCTCGAAACAGAACATTTTTGTAGTACACAATTTCGAATGTAAAAACCACCAAAAGCGACAGTACAGATTAAGAATGCTGTATTCCAAAATATGTTTACTTGCTTCTTTGCTTTCTTTGTCTTTCCAAAATACGACACGATCTATTTTATAAGCATTATAACTGAATACAGCAACAAGCTGGAAGTATGGTATAAAATGTCTGCTTACGTTTAATTGTCGCCGGTTCGAATTTATTTTCAAAATCCATCGTCAGATAGCTCTTACAAGCTTTCATCCTGGGGCCTCGCTTTATAGTCGTTCAGTGCATGATGCTTAAGATAATCAAAAGATTTTTACTTGAAATTAAGTAAACACATGGAAAAGACGCCGTTTACGCGAAAAATTTATGGTTTGGAGAATCATAATGAACATGGTCATAAAGGTGATTAAAACATTTATTTGTCGAAAACTTATGTTACGTATGTCCCATAACGACACCTCCGCTGAATATCTCTATTGTACCTTTCTAAATTTCGCTTAAACACATATTCGTTCTGAGGCCCAACAAAAGATATTGACGACACTTTAAAACATATCAGGCTTAGTGCAAAATGTGTTCAATCTACGCCATATGCGAGTATAATCAACAACTTCAGTCAGAACCGGGGAGTAATTTTTCGTAGAACTGCAACACAAACATAGAACCGAAAGCAAGGTAAAGAAGTGCACAAAGTTACTCATGCCCACTCAATAATTTCGCTTTGTGTCTCCATACAGAATCTGGAATCAGGCAGATAATTGATTGAATTATTTATGCATATAATCAGTACTGGAAACTAATGGAAATGATGATAATACACACTGGTTCCAAAAGTCAAAGGGTACTCTAACATTCTGCGTGGTGTCTGTCTGTTCTAATTCGTGTCTCCCTACCACTTTCGCGCAACGACGCTCTGAGCGTGTTTGTTAGGGAATTGACTAGTTTGAACCTGGGACCTGTTGCTGGTAAGGAGACGCCAGACCACACATGACATGTAGAGTTCAGAAGAGTTCAGTGAGACTAGCGATGATATAACCAAATACTTAATGATTTCAGCGTCAGCTCCACTGCACTCCCTGTAAAAGAATCTTAATACTAACTAAATTTAGTGGAAGGGATTCAAGGCTTTCCTATTTTTAGTTAGGTGGTAAAATAACGTCGAAAAAGCAGTCAAGTTTACTATTGTAAATTTTATTCTACTCACAAAACATTGTTTATAAATTTCACTATTGATAAAAGGAAATGTTTTAATACAGGATGATAAAAACCAACTGCGTTCAACAAAAATGTGAACGAATATTCCCTGAATGGGTTTCCAAGTTCTACAATGGAACGAAGGATGACCTATGCCATATCTCATCTATGATCTAGGTTTAAATTAAGTTTCACAAAAGAGAAAACTATCAAAATGGTCTACAGTGACCCTCAATTATCTTTAATTACTTATCTAACATGTCGTAAATTACAGTGGCTTATGTGGCTTCTCAATAATTATATAACAGAAAAACCATCGCGTTTCAGATTTTAACTTACGTAGCAAATGTGAATACCTTGAGCTTCAATTGACGATCGACACTAGTATTACGTAAAAAGGGGATGTAACAGATGAGACTTCTGCAGTTCTGAGTGAAGGCTTATGCGCTCAAAAATGCGGCATCGCGTGCGTTCATTACCTTGTCGGTGTTCGTCAGGGGGCGGCGGCCGGCGCAGCTCCATGCATCTCGCCGTCTCGGAAGCAACTCTTTTCTAACTTCTCCTTACTACAATTTACCGAAGTTGGTTTTAAAAAAAACAATGTGGCTGTGTTTTCATCTGACCAATCAGGGTCTCAATGTTAACCTTAAGCTCCAACTACAAAAATTCTGTTTATCCAATGAGAAACGTTATACTTTTCGTGGTGGGACAATGTTTTTAACTTTTGCAACGTAACAGAGACGCGAAAAAGTCTGACGCTAAAACTTGCGGCTGGTGTGGCCCTTTTAGTGTTATCGTAAGGTCTATACTGTTCTTCTGGAGGGCTCTAGCTTTTAACATGGGCTGGGGGGTGGTCCTGGTGGTTGTCTGGCGATGTAGGTGTCCGTCCCTTATCGTAGGACCTTCTAGCTTAACACGGTTCTGCTCTCGGCTTCTGTTCTCGTTTCTCCCCTCGGAACTGCGTCTGTCTCACGGTGGGGAGGTATGACATGCATTTAGGCATTCTTGTGTTAGTCTGTGGTATTCCATTTGCTCACTCGTTACTCGTATTACTTTGGTTAATTTAATGTCACGATTTATTCGGAGCTATGTGACATACTACTGGACTTGCTTATCATGTCAGGGTTTTCGTGGAAGATGTTGGATTTGCCTGACAGCTTACAGTATTATTATGCAGATACTGAAATGGCTCTAGTGCAAAGTGAATAGTCTATAAATAATCAGTGCATTCTCTTGGATGGACCCTCATATGGGTTGCAAAAGGCTTTTGCAACGTAATTGTCTATGTACAACGACGATTGCAGTAGCTCGAATTGGAATGGCAGCTGTACACTTCCATACAGTATATTTCAGGATATATTGCAACACGGAGTGTATTTCGTAATAATTAGCCAGTCTTTGTCCTTCTCCATTCGCTTATTGAAAGACGGAAAATAATCGCTTGTATGCTTCGAAGCTGGTAACCTTTGTCGTTGAGCGTCCGTAAGCTCCTTCCTCTTGTATGCCTCGGTGTGCATCCTTAATTCTGGTACATTATTTTGATGATTACGCGCCTACTACTTCATGTGTTAACTCCATTTCATACAATCTCGTAGCACTAACGCAACATATCGTATTTAAGCACTGTGCTAGGCTCGAACATTCAATCACTAATCTTTGAATCGGACACATTCGAGTTTTCTACCTTTTTCTTTAGTATTATCTTGCATTCATCAATTTGCTATGGTCCTTTTATTTTTCAGGACAATGCGCAAGTCGTTTCAGTGGAAACAGCACACATTTTCTAAGTAAATCACTGTGGTGCACAAACTGTTCTTAATATACTTCATGTCAGTTTGAGCTTCACACACGTACTTTGCATCCGGTATCTTTCTTTACAGTGCATCCACTAAGCAAAAACATCATTCATTTCCTATTGAGCAAATATCAAATTTAAGCAAAGAAAATGTGTGTGTGAGGTACAACTTGTCAATAACAGAAAAGCGCTTGTATAAGAGTGAACTTGTGATTTAAGGTTTTTGTTTAACCATCCTTTTGGCAGGAGGTCTTTGGGAAGACGGCCGTTTACTATTGTGACAAAATAAAACACCTAAAGCCGTCCTTATGATTTTATTTCGTTTTGTTGCTACCAGTTTCAACGCCAACCATCAACTGCCAAGCATGAGTTGGCAGTCGATGGTTGGAGTGCTGACACATTATCTGCGTTTCCATTTATGCTGGCAACTGATATGATATATTTAGGGATCATATCAACCCGTACCGCATTAACATCAGCCTAAAGATGGGGCACTGAAGCGTTGAAAGTGGTTGCAACAAAATAAAATCAAATCATAAGGACGGCTGTAGGTGTTTTATTTGTCACAATGTTATTTAAGGAGTGTAGGGCAAATTATTTCTCAAAATGCTTTTTTACTTCAACATCTGGCAGCGGAAATTACAGCGAAATATTATATGAGCCATCAGTTGCAATCTATAAGTTGCATATATATGCGCGCGCGCACGCACACACACACACACACACACACACACACACACACACAGTGTAGCGTTGCGAGTCAAACCGCAATAGCATTCTATTGCAGTAAGCTACCTTGCAGTACGGGCTCGTAGCTTTGGAGTCGGTGGCGGTGACAGCCGCTTGTATCTCGGCGTGATTCACCCGCACCTGTCGGTAGCGCAACCGTGGGAAGCGCTACTTGTGTCAGTTCCAGCGACAGAATATTCAATCCCTTAAGAATCTAAATAAACTATACAGAATCTTACTCAATTTCGAAAAAACTTAATATTTAGCCTTTTGTTATAAAAAAACTGGTTGCAAAATCTCAGCTTTCTGGCTGGGATACTTTCAAAGTTAGAGAAAATTATCAAAAATACCAAAAAGCGTCACTAGCAAGATTAAAGTCAGTTCGGATGCATAGCAGTGTGTCCTTTGCTATCAGTTGGAATCACTACTGAAGTTTACAAAATGTTAGGTCAGTATGTTTTAATTTTTATACTTAAATAAAGTTGACTATTTTTCGTTTTCGTAATAGAGAATTCAGTAAGAATTAATATTCATTTAATAACTATTTGTTTTGTTGCGTAAATAAATGAGAGTAAATGAGAGTGTGTGTGCAGGACATATGTAAAGATTCAATATAATCTCCTGTTAAACATCATGTAACTTGGTCATGGGAAAGTGTGCAACAAGCTGTTGCAACGAAAGCTGTAATTCCCCTTACTTGCTAATGACGTATGTCCAAGTGTGCTTGCTTTTGTAAGACGGCAGCGAGGATAGTTATTTGTAATGTTTTTATGAAGTTATTTCAAGATTAGTTTTCGTTTGGTTTGGTTTGGTGGAGCATTTTATTAATGTTTGCAGCATAAAATGACGTAAATGCATCTGTGAATGTTGATTGGAGTACAACAGTTTAGGCGCGAATATGATCTTGAAAGATTGATCTGGTTGTCTCTTCATTTCATCAACCAATCAGAGTGAAGTCTTTTCCGCGCTCTATCAAGTAGTATACGTGCTGTGAGAAACGGCAATGAGGCAGTCGTAGTCTGGCTGTCGGACGCGCAGGTCATGTCGAATGTGTCCGAAAAAATTATATGAAAAATGGAGAAGGTACTGTTATTTCGCGTTCGGTTTATATAGGTGTAAAAGCAGATGCATTTACGGACAGATTGTGAAAATTTGAGCTTTGTGAAGGAATTTATTGAAGAGATAAACGCGTGTGAACTTTCGTCCTTTATAAAGAATTCCACGTGGCAAATTTCGTAATCGCTTACGGAATAGTTGGCGAGCAACTTCTTTTAAAGAAATCCACTGAAAAGGACTGAATGTAAAAATCATGTTGTAGATGAGTATAAACTGTGAAAATTGTGTAACAACTCGGTTTGAACTTCGGTACATTTGTGGCTGTCTTTCGTGTGTACTAGAAGGTATGAGGTGTGAGATGAGGACAGTGATATTAGTTGTTAGTTTTAAATGCGGGCTGTTGGCACCTGTGTGATTTGGCATCTAAAGAAAATAAAGAACTATTTGCCGAATTTCGACATTTTTCTAAGAGATGAAATAATCGCCCTCCACCCAAAAATTGTTATTAGATATTTACATGACATTTAGCTACAGAGTTAATGCGGATTGTTCTAACGTGAGTATTGACGAATTTTTTCTTCAACGCTGCTTTTAACATCGTCAGAAAAGTATCTACGTTGCAGAGAAGGGGTTGTTGACCAGACGCCGTACTGAGATAGGTGGAACTTTTGTGGTTGACAATACGACGAAAGAAGCAGTAAGCAGTTATGCGAAGTTTGACCCAACAACGCCGCAACACACACACACACACACACACAGGACGACTCAAAATTACGTTAACAGTACAAAAAGGCACTACTTCACAGAATAATGTAGGTAGGGAGATAAAACTTGACACATATGCCTGAAACGACACAGGGTTTTATTGAAACCAAAAACGCACGCAAAAACCCCAACACGCTACGGTCGCAGCTTCGAATCCTGCCTCGGGCGTGGATGTGTGTGATGTCCTTAGGTTAGTTAGGTTTAAGTAGTTCTAAGTTATAGGGGACTGATGACCTCAGATGCTGAGTCCGATAGTGCTCAGAGCCATTTGAACCAAAAACCCCAACAGATGGCGCTGGACAGCAACACGTCAAAGACGCTGTACAAGAAACGTGTATAAAATGTCAGCGTGATGGGTCCGATGTACGCCGATACGTTACAGATTCGCATTGTCCTCTGCCTGGCTGGTACTACTTCCATGTGGGCTGAGGCTCCGCACTATGTTTCGTAGACGCGTGAAAGACCCCCTGCGCAAATCGTTTGGTGATGCTCACCTGCCGAGCCACCACTTCCTCATACTTGACTTCCCACGTCCGCACACCTCAATCGGTGTGATTATTGGTTGTGTGGTTGCCTGAAGTCACAAGTCTACCGCGATCGTCCGACTTCGTTAGGGACAACACCCGACGACAGTTTCTCACCATGCCTACTGACACGCTATCCAGTGCTGTTCACGACGTTGTCCCTCCACTACGGGTATTGTTGATGAATGACAGCCGACACGTGGAGCATTTGTTATAAAGAACATCGTCTTTGCTAAATATCAACTGTTGTGCTAATTATTGCTTCTGCACAACATCTGTTACTCTTTCTGTACTATTTGTTTTGGTTTTAGTAAAACCCTATGTCATTTCAAGCATATGTGTCAATTTTTACCTCTCTGCCTGCTTGATTCCGTGAGGTATTGACTTTTCAGTCTTTAATAGCCTGTTGGGTCACTCCGCATACAATATTTGATGATCATTACAATTCATTAGTTCATAAGTTAGTTGATGCAGCAAGAAAGAGATGGAGGCAGGCAACACATTTGCTCAATATTAGAGTTTAGATTCAATTAAGTTTGTACTGACATAGTAAACAGGTTATTTCAAATACAGATGTATGCAAGTTATAATTATAGCTTTTCTTATGAAATATTAAAACTTAAATATATTTTTTAACTGTGGATTATGCAAAATACAATTTAGTTCTTATTTATTTACCCAGACATGTTTATATATTCGTGTGTCATCCTCTGTGGGTCAAATTTATTTCCGTAAAATATAACACAAAGCTCATGCCCGTTAATCTGTTTTCGGCCTAAAAACTCTAGCATGAGATATTTTTGGTTTGTTTCGACTACTGACGTCAAAATTGCAATGCTAGTGAAAATGGATTTTTAAGGTCGTTGTTACTGTGCCATTTTTATCGTTCAGACAGCATGTCGTCTGCAAAGCAGACTTGAACAAATTTCCTAATTTTTTTGGACTAATTTTACGTGGTGAGTTATTGCGTATATCACTGTCCATAATTTTTCTCCTGTTGTGTATGTCTGGTCGATATCTCTTTTCATTGCTACAATGTACACCGTTTTGACACCTTATATATATATTTTCATTGCTACAATGTACACCGTTATGACACCTTTTATATATATACACTCCTGGAAATTGAAATAAGAACACCGTGAATTCATTGTCCCAGGAAGGGGAAACTTTATTGACACATTCCTGGGGTCAGATACATCACATGATCACACTGACAGAACCACAGGCACATAGACACAGGCAACAGAGCATGCACAATGTCGGCACTAGTACAGTGTATATCCACCTTTCGCAGCAATGCAGGCTGCTATTCTCCCATGGAGACGATCGTAGAGATGCTGGATGTAGTCCTGTGGAACGGCTTGCCATGCCATTTCCACCTGGCGCCTCAGTTGGATCAGCGTTCGTGCTGGACGTGCAGACCGCGTGAGACGACGCTTCATCCAGTCCCAAACATGCTCAATGGGGGACAGATCCGGAGATCTTGCTGGCCAGGGTAGTTGACTTACACCTTCTAGAGCACGTCGGGTGGCACGGGATACATGCGGACGTGCATTGTCCTGTTGGAACAGCAAGTTCCCTTGCCGGTCTAGGAATGGTAGAACGATGGGTTCGATGACGGTTTGGATGTACCGTGCACTATTCAGTGTCCCCTCGACGATCACCAGTGGTGTACGGCCAGTGTAGGAGATCGCTCCCCACACCATGATGCTGGGTGTTGGCCCTGTGTGCCTCGGTCGTATGCAGTCCTGATTGTGGCGCTCACCTGCACGGCGCCAAACACGCATACGACCATCATTGGCACCAAGGCAGAAGCGACTCTCATCGCTGAAGACGACACGTCTCCATTCGTCCCTCCATTCACGCCTGTCGCGACACCACTGGAGGCGGGCTGCACGATGTTGGGGCGTGAGCGGAAGACGGCCTAACGGTGTGCGGGACCGTAGCCCAGCATCATGGAGACGGTTGCGAATGGTCCTCGCCGATACCCCAGGAGCAACAGTGTCCCTAATTTGCTGGGAAGTGGCGGTGCGGTCCCCTACGGCACTGTGTAGGATCCTACGGTCTTGGCGTGCATCCGTGCGTCGCTGCGGTCCGGTCCCAGGTCGACGGGCACGTGCACCTTCCGCCGACCACTGGCGACAACATCGATGTACTGTGGAGACCTCACGCCCCACGTGTTGAGCAATTCGGCGATACGTCCACCCGGCCTCCCGCATGCCCACTATACGCCCTCGCTCAAAGTCCGTCAACTGCACATACGGTTCACGTCCACGCTGTCGCGGCATGCTACCAGTGTTAAAGACTGCGATGGAGCTCCGTATGCCACGGCAAACTGGCTGACACTGACGGCGGCGGTGCACAAATGCTGCGCAGCTAGCGCCATTCGACGGCCAACACCGCGGTTCCTGGTGTGTCCGCTGTGCCGTGCGTGTGATCATTGCTTGTACAGCCCTCTCGCAGTGTCCAGAGCAAGTATGGTGGGTCTGACACACCGGTGTCAATGTGTTCTTTTTTCCATTTCCAGGAGTATATATATATATATATATATATATATATATATATATATAAAAATAAGTTGTCAAAACGGTGTACATTGTAGGAATGGAAAGAGATATCGACAAGACATACACAACAGGAGAAAAATTAAGGATATATATATGTATATTGAAACACGTATGTTGTGTGGCGGCAATGGCGAGGCATTGTAGAGTCTCTGGCCAGAGAGCTATTTGTCGTTCCTAGTCTGCGCTTGACCGCGCGAGAGTGCAGTTCTGTGGCAGTCGAGTTACGAGACAGTTCAGTTGCGGGTTAGCAGTTGTGTGTGAGCAGTCGGCGGGCGTCGACATGGCATTCTGGTCCAGATTCAGGACGAGGTATATTATTTTTAAATAAGGTAATGAAGCAGCATTGCGCTCAGCTAATGATGTAAATTAACTGTAACTAATTTGTCCAAGTATCGCCCCAATAATAATTTTGTTTTCAAAGCAGTTTTTTAACAAAGAATCCTTTAATGAAAGAAATATTTCCCTTAATGAGATTTTCACTCTGCAGCGGAGTGTGCGCTGATATGAAACTTCCTGGCAGATTAAAACTGTGTGCCCGACCGAGACTCGAACTCGGGACCTTTGCCTTTCGCGGGCAAGTGCTCTACCAACTGAGCTACCGAAGCACGACTCACGCCCCGTACTCACAGCTTTACTTCTGCCAGTACCTCGACTCCTACCTTCCAAACTTTACAGAAGCTCTCCTTCTGTAAAGTTTGGAAGGTAGGAGTCGAGGCACTGGCAGAAGTAAAGCTGTGAGTACCGGGGGTGAGTCGTGCTTAGGTAGCTGAGTTGGTAGAGCACTTGCTCGCGAAAGGCAAAGGTCCCGCGTTCGAGTCTCGGTCGGGCACACAGTTTTAATCTGCCAGGAAGTTTCAATATTTCCCTTGCTATTCCTTAAAGAAAAGTTTCCCTTAAATTCAAAATTTTTGCAATGAATTTCCTCCAAGCTATGGCGAAAAATAAGAGCAGATGCAGTTTTACTAAGGTAAGAATTACAGTTTAATTAGTGAGATGTTTAATAAACTCAAGTGGCAGACTCTGCAAGAGAGGCGCTCTGCATCGCGGTGTAGCTTGCTCGCCAGGTTTCGAGAGGGTGCGTTTCTGGAGGAGGTATCGAATATATTGCTTCCCCCTACTTATACCTCCCGAGGAGATCACGAATGTAAAATTATAGAGATTAGAGCGCGCACGGAGGCTTTCAGACAGTCGTTCTTCCCGCGAACCATACGCGACTGGAACAGGAAAGGGAGGTAATGACAGTGGCACGTAAAGTGCCCTCCGCCACACACCGTTGGGTGGCTTGCGGAGTATCAAGGTAGATGTAGATGTAGAACAGGGCCTAAGATCGACATTTCGGTCTATTTGTGTTTTCATTGTCACTGAGATTTTATTATCACTGAATTGACTTTCATTTTTTGTGAGGAACTTATACTTGGGTCAGATAGCTAGTTTTCATTTCATTGTCATTGTCATACTTTATTTTGCTGTGAGGTTACACTAGATTGTATTCTCGTTAACATTTAAATTTTTGTCTTTCAAATTTCTCTGGGGAGCTTACACTTGCCTCCATTTCTATTAAATATTGTCTTTCGAAAATTTTGTAGGGAGGTTACAATATATATATATATATATATATATACGAGGGCGGTTCAGAAAGTAACCTCCGATTGGTCACAGTGCGGGTTGTGGGGGGAGTAGCGATGCCATCTGTGCGTTCACGCACTCAACAGGTCAGTCGGCATCGAGCCGTGATCGAGTGAACGTCGTACCTGCGCTAGTTTAGTTTTTGTGGCAGTTTGAAATGTGTGCTGCAATAGAAAACCCCGCCAAATGTGAAGTGCGTGCTGTCATAAGGTTTTTTACAGCCAAAGGATATTCTGCAGCAGCTATTCATCGTGAGCTTTGTGCCGTGTACGGACCAAGAGTTATGAGTGAAGGAGTTGTCCGTGAATGGGTACGTTTATTTAAAAGTGGACGAGAAAACGTTCATGATGAAGAGAGGAGTGGTAGACCATCATTGGTGACTGACGAACTCGTTCAGACAGTTGATGCAGAAGTTCGTGAAAATCGACGTTTCTCAATGTCGGAGTTGTCTGCTGGTTTTCCACAGATTTCTAAGACTCTCTTGTACGAGATAGTGACAGCAAGATTGGGTTACCGTAAGTTCTGTGCACGATGGGTGCCCAAAATTCTTACCGACCACCACAAAACTCAACGAATGGCCTCTGCATTAGACTTTCTGTCACGTTATGAGGACGAAGGAGAACCATTGTTAAACAGAATCGTGACCGGTGACGAAACCTGGATTAAGTACGTGAACCCTGAGACAAAAGAACAATCAAAGATGTGGGCACATTCAAATTCGCCTACCAGACCAAGAAAAGCCTCGCAAGATTTTTCTGCCAGAAAACTGATGGCAACGGTGTTTTGGGATGCCAAAGGGGTGTTGTTGGTTGAATTCATGGAACGTGGTACGACCATTAATCAAGACGTGTACTGTGTAACAATAAAAAAGTTACGACGGGCTATACAGAACAAACGCCGTGGTATGCTGACTTCCGGTATCGTTTTTTTGCACGATAACGCCCGTCCTCACTCTGCTCGCAGAACAACGGCCCTTCTTGAGTCCTTCAAGTGGGACGTTATCAACCATCCACCTTACAGCCCAGACCTGGCGCCAAGTGATTATCACCTCTTCATGCATTTGAAGAAATGGCTCGGGTCACAGTGGTTTGATGACGACAAAGAGCTCAAAGATGCGGTCACAGGCTGGCTCCAGGCACAAGCGGGTGATTTTTATGCAGAAGGAATTTCAAAGCTTGTGAAGAGATACGATAAGTGCCTCAATCGCTATGGAGACTATGTAGAAAAATAGTGCAAAGATGTAGTTGTAAGATGTATATATTAAAATATTTTTATTTAACTTGGTGTATTTTTTTAAATCAACCGGAGGTTACTTTCTGAACGGCCCTCGTATATATATATATATATATATATATATATATATATATATATATATATATATGTGTGTGTGTGTGTGTGTGTGTGTGTGTGTGTGTGTCTACAGCCACTGAGAGACGCAGTTTTATTGTCGTTGCTCACTTGTTCATCGTTTTAGTTCTGCGCATTTGTGTGCGTGCGTGAGAGAGGGAAAGAGAGAGAGAGAGAAAGCTGGAAAGAGGTAGTGGGGGATGGGGGTGGGGGAGGGGATTGAGAAGCAGATTCTTTTTGCCATTTGAGGATGTTTGTTTACTGCAACATATGTGCGACAGTGTCTTTGTCTAATTCATTGAGTGTTGTGAACAATGTTTTGTTGCACCGTGCTGTACTTTCCTTCAAGAGTTTATCTCCTTGTATCATTGCTTATTGTATGTGGGAGTTCTCCTTTATTATGAGTTTCTGATAGACTACTGTTTTTCCTGAAACTCTTAGATCAGTCCCAATGTTGTTTTGGCTGCAACAGCATAGCGCCCCTCAATGAGTATGGAGGGGTGAGTTTTTGGTTAAATCTTGTTTTGTGAAAATCTCATGTGAAGGAAAGAAAAGAAGAGAGCGAATTGAGTGTGAAAACAGTGTACACAACAGCAATAGAAAGAGATATCCTCCAGAGATGCACGACAGGACGAAAAACTTAATTACAGTGTCGTAGATAACCACTAGCCAAAGGAAGTATTTCAAAAAAGTAGGAAATGTCTTCAGGACTACTTTAGACATGACATGCTGTCAAAACGGTAACAAAGAGCACAAAAAGCCGACCTGTAAAAACCTATTTCCACTATAATGTTATTTTCATGTGTGCAGTCTAAACAAACCAATATACACTGGTAAAGGCATCCGTATTCAAATACAGGGATATGTAAATAGGCAAAATATGGCGCTGCGGACCGCAAAGCCTGTATAAGAAAATAAGTGTCTGGCGCAGTTGTTGGGTCGGTTACTGCTGCTACAAGACAGGTTATCGAGGTTTAAGTGAGATTGAATATGGTATTATAGTCGGCGCACGAGGGATGGGACACAGCATCTCTGAGGTAGCGATGAAGTGGGGATTTCCTCGTACGACCAATTCACGAGTGTACTGTGAATATCAGGAACCTGGTAAAACATCAAATCTCCGACATCGCTGCGACGGAAAAAGATCCTGCAAGAACGGGACCAACGACGACTGAATGGGTCGTTACGTTGAAGTGCGACCCTTTGCGGAATTGCTGCATATTTCAATTCTGGGCAATCAACAAGTGTCAGCGTGTGAATCATTCAACGAAACATAATTGATATGGGCTTTCGGAGCCAAAGGCCCACTTGTGTACCGCCGGCCGGGGTGACCGAGCGGTTCTAGGCGCTACAGTCTGGAACCGCGCGACCGCTACGGTCGCAGGTTCGAATCCTGCCTCGGGCATGGATGTGTGTCATGTCCTTAGTTAGGATTAAGTAGTTCTACGTTCTAGGGGACTGATGACCTCATAGTCCCATAGTGCTCAGAGCCATTTTTGAGCTTGTGTACCCTTGATGACTGCATGACACAAATCTTTACAACTCGCCTGTGCCCGTCAACACCGACATTGGACTGTTGATGACTGGAAACATGTTGCGTGGACGGACGAGTTTCGTTTCAAATTGTATTCATGAATCCAAGGACCTTGCATGTCAGCAGGGACTGTTCAAGCTGATGGAGGTTCTGTAATGGTATGGGTGGGGGGGGGGGGGGGGCGAGCGGTGCAGTGGGAGTGATACGGAACCCTTGATACGTCTTAATACGACTCTGACGGGTGACACGTACGTAACCACCCTTCCTGGTCACCTTCATCCATTCATGTCCATTGTGCATTTCGACGGACTTGGGCAATTCCAGCAGGACAATGCGACACCCCACACGTCCAGAATTGCTTCAGAGTGGCTCCAGCAACGCTCTTCTGAGTTTAAACACTTCCGCTGGCTACCAAAACTTCCTAGCCATGAACATTATTGAGCATATCCAGGATGCCCTGCAACGTGCTGTTCAGAGAATCGTACTCTCACTGATTTACCGACAGCCCTGCAGGATTCATGGTGTCAGTTCCCTCCAGAACTACTTCCGACATTAGTCGAGTCCATGCCACGTCGTGTTGAGGGAATGCTGCGTGCTCGCGTGGACCCTACACGATATTAGGCTGGTATACCAGTTTCTTTCTCTCTTCATTGTAGGTAAACTACCACTAACTATGTATTATATTTTACAGAAATAAATTTGACCCACCGAAGATGACAAATTGGTTTCGGAACATGCCTGGATAAATAAAAGACGGAGCTTTTAAAATACCCAGTTTTAAATCGCAAACACGGAAGAATGCCAACAAGAGCTTTCAAGCCGACCAAGATGATTAAAAATATTTCGTTATTACGCTGCTCTGAGTGTCTGTTTAGCGTGCTGATTTTGGTATCTGTGTCTTTCCTTCTATAGTAGTTCTTGGGATGTTAAGCAGTGCCGGTGTTTTTCTGTTGCTGCAAGGATATTCTTGTTTAGATTTCTGACTGTTGGAGGGTCCTTCTTGCGTTGAATTTGTGTAGTCACTCTTATAAACCCTCTGATACGTGAAATTCCGCGTTGTGACGTCACAAACATCGTCCTGCTGTGTGTCCTCGTTCGTGCCGCGGCGGCTGGAGCTCTACTTAGAGTGGAGCTGCGGCCGAAGTCCAGCGGGAGCAGACCAGACGGTCCCGGGCTGTCACAACAGAGGAGGGCCCATTGTGCACGCCGCCGTGTGGGGTCCCGGCCACCCACCTCAGCGAGGCGAGCCGACGCCTTCCGAGGGCTTCGCTCCCCCCACTTAAGCGCGTGACCCCGACCTTCACACGCCACTCAACTCCTAGCGACAGCAAAAGAGCCGACGGTACCTTCTTCCCTCGTGCAGGGCAACACTGTGCCGACCCTGCGAGAAACCTAATTGTCTACTGGAGCAAAACGCTGCAGGAGGACACGCGTGGATCCGGAAACCGCAATTGATGACTACACAATGGCTGGCCTTGTACGGGATGAACATAGACCTTGCTAATAGAACAGCATGCCACTTGACGTGTCAGACAAAAAATTCTCCAGTTTAAAGTGCTGGAGGTGAAGGAGTGTATGTTGTTGTTGTGGACTTCAGTCCTGAGACTGGTTTGATGCAGCTCTCCATGCTACTCTATCCTTTGCAACGTTCTTCATCTCCCAGTACCTACTGCAGCCTACGTCGTTCTGAATCTGCTTAGTGTATTCATCTCATGGTCCCCCTCAACGATTTTTACCCTCCACGCTGCCCTCCAATACTAAATTGGTGATCCCTTGATGTCTCAGAACATGTCCTACCAACCGATCCCTTCTTCTAGTCAAGTTGTGCCACAAGCTCCTCTTCTCCCCAATTCTATTCAATACCTCCTCATTAGTCATGTGATCTACCCATCTAATCTCCAGCATTCTTCTGTAGCACCACATTTCTAAAGCTTACATTCTCTTCTTGTCTAAACTATTTATCGTCCATACATGGCTACACTCCATACAAATACTTTCAGAAACGACTTCCTGACATTTAAATCTATACTCGATGTTAACAAATTTTTCTTCTTCAGAAACGCTTTCCTTGCCATTGCCAGCCTACATTTTATATCCTCTCTACTTCGACCATCATCAGTTATTTTGCTCCCCAAGTAGCAAAACTCCTTTACTACTTTAAGTATCTCAATTCCTAATCTAATTCCCTCAGCATCACCCGATTTAATTCGCCTACATTCCATTATCCTCGTTTTGCTTTTGTTGATGTTCACCTTATACCTTTGTTTCAAGGCACTGCCTATTCCGTTCAACTGCTCTTCCAGGTCCTCTGTCTCTGACAGAATTACAATGTCATCTGTGAACGTCAAAGTTTTTATTTCTTCTCCATGGATTTTAATACCTACTCCGAATTTTTCTTTTGTTTCCTTTATTGCTTGCTCAATATACAGATTGAATAACATCGGGGATAGGCTACAACCCTGTCTCACTCCCTTCCCAACCACTGCTTCCCTTTCATACCCCTCGACTCTTATAACTGCCATCTGCTTTCTGTACAAACTGTAAATAGTCTTTCGCTCCCTGTATTTTACCCCTGCCACCTTCAGAATTTGAAAGAGAGTATTCCAATCAACGTTGTCAAAAGCTTCCTCTAAGTCTAGAAATGCTAGAAACGTAGGTTCGCCTTTCCTTAATCTTTCTTCTAAGATAAGTCGTAGGCTCAGTATTGCCTCACGTTTTCCAACATTTCTATGGAATCCAAACTGATCTTCCCCGAGGTCGGCTCCTACCAGTTTCTCCATTCGTCTGTAAAGAATTCGCGTTAGTATTTTGTAGCCGTGACTTATTAAACTGATAGTTCGGTAGTTTTCACATCTGTCGATACCTGCTTTCTTTGGGATTGGAATTATTATATTCTTCTTGAAGTATGAGGGAATTTCGCCTGTCTCATACATCTTTCTCGCCAGATGGTAGAGTTTTGCCAGGGCTGGCTCTCCCAAGGCTGTCAGTAGTTCTAATGGAATGTTGTCTACTCCCGGGGCCTTGTTTCGACTCAGGTCTTTCAGTGCTCTGTCAAACTCTTCATGCAGTATCATATCTCCCATTTCATCATCATCTACATCCTCTTCTATTTCCATAATATTGTCCTCAAGTACATCGCCCTTGTATAGACCCTCTATATACTCTTTCTGCTTTCCCTTCTTTGCTTAGGACTGGGTTTCCATCAAAGCTCTTGATATTCATGCAAGTGATTGTCCTTTCTCCAAAGGTCTAATTAATTTTCCTGTAGGCAGTATCTATCTTACCCCGAGTGAGATAAGCCTCTACATCCTTACATTTGACCTCTAGCCATCCATGCTTAGCCATTTTGCAGTTCCTGTCAATATCATTTTTGAGACGTATGTATTCCTTTTTGCCTGCTTCATTTACTGCATGTTTATATATTCTGCTTTCATCAATTAAATTCAATATTTCTTCTGTTACCCAAGGGTTTCTACTAGCCCTCGTCTTTTTATCTATTTGATCTTCTGCTGCCTTCACTAGTTCATCCCTCAAAGCTACCCATTCTTCTTCTACTGTATTGCTTTCCCCCATTCCTGTCAATTGTTCCCTTATGCTCTTCCTGAAACTCTGTACAACCTCTGGTTCACTTTATCCGGGTCCCAGCTCCTTAAATTCCCACCTTTGTAGTGTTTATAGTGAGAGCGTAGGAGAAATTAATGAAAGAAGATATTTGACTATTACTTTAAATCGAATTTTATGATTCTTCGCTTTAGAAATTTCTTTCCCTGTGGGTGTGGGCTTACAGTATCTGCGTCACTTCACCCATAGGCGTTCAGTTTACTGAGAAGTCGTCTCTCTATTACTCCTGTCACAAATATTGATTGTTCAAAAAATATGTGATTATGGGGGGCATTCAGCGAGTAATGCAACACTTTTTTCAGCCAGTATCAGTTTAATAAATGTGGAATTTGCTGTGGGACATCGTGGAATATTCCCGTTTCAGCCCCTACAGTTTCATGAAGTTCCGATAGCTGGTGGCGCTGTATGTAGCCTTCAGAAGGTGTCTGTAAGGGAGTTGCCTTCCAAGCAGATAGCTCTCATTGAGTTTCTTTCGGCGGACACCAAAGCATTGTGAATAGTCATGGGCACTTGCAGGGTATCTGTGGAGACACAGCGGTGAACAAAAACGCGGTGAGTCTTTGGGTGATGCGTCAGTCACCATCGCAACACCGTTGCGCAAACCTATTCGATCTCCCGCGTGCCAGCCGGCTACACACATCTGTCACTGTCCCCAGGAAACTGAAGAAACGACTTCAGAGTGTTCGTCGCAACAGAAATGCGAACGACTTTCTCCTTCAACATGACAACGCAAGGCCTTACACAAGTCTGCGAACCCGAGGTGGGCTCATAAAGCTGTATTGGACTGTTCTTCCTCACCCACCCTACGGCCCGGATCTCACGCCTTCTTACTTCCATCTGTTTGGCCTAATGAAACACGCACTCCCTGGGATGCAGTATGTGGATGACGGGGAGGTTGCTGATACAGCAAGACGTTGGCTCCTACGCTGACCAGTGTAGAGTGGTACCATGAGGGCATACAGGCCCTACCAGTGATATGGCGTAAGGCCATCGCATTGAACGGAGATTAAGTTGAAAAACTGTTTTGTAGCCAAAAGAGTGGGAAATAACATGGTGCATTGGAATCCTGAATAAAACCAATAAGCTTTCAGCAAAAAATGTATTGTATGATTTATTGAATGCCCCTCATATGTAAATTTATTTCACAGTCGTCGATTTTATGGTTTATCTAGGCTGGTCTATAGGGTTCTCATAGCTCTTAAGGTATGCATTTCAGATCCCACGTTCATTAGATTTTTTTCCTTGATTCCGTTCATGCTACCACCTCTGAAAGATTGTCAACATATTTCTGGTTCACAGTGTACAGTGTTCCGAAATCGTTGTTGGCTGAGATGGTTGTGCTCAGTGTAATGCTCCAGCCCTTGTTCTGATCTACATCTACATGGTTACTCTGCAATTCACACTTAAGTGCCTGGCAGAGGGTTCATTGAACCATTTTCGTACTATTTCTCTACCATTCCACTCTCGAATGGCGCGTGGAAAAAGGAACGCCTAAATCTTTCCGTTCGGGCTCTGATTCCTCTTATTTTATTATGATGATTATTTCTCCCTACGTAGGTCGGTCTCAACAAAATATTTACGCATTCGGAAAAGAAAGTTGGTGATTGAAATTTCGTAAATAAATCTCGCCGCAAAGAAAACCGCCTTTGTTTCAGTGACTGCCACGCCAACTCGCGTATCATATCAGTGACACTCTCACCCCCTATTACGTGATAACACGAAACTAGCTGCCCTACTTTGCACTTTTTCGATGTCCTCCCTCAGTCCTACCTGGTAAGGATCCCACACCACGCAGCAATATTCCAGCAGAGGGCGGACAAGTGTAATGTAGGCTGTCTCTTTAGTGGGTTTGTCGCATCTTCTAAGTGTTCTGCCAACAAAGCGCATCCTTTGCTTCGCCTTTTCCACAATATTACCTATGTGGTCTATCCCATTTAAGTTGCTCGTATTTGTAATTCCTAGGTATTTAGTCAAATTGACAGCCCTTAGATATGTGAGATTTATCGTATACCCTAAATTTATCGGATTTCCTTTAGTACCCATGTGGATGATCTCGCACTTTTCTTTGTTGAGTGCCAATTGCCACTTTTCGCACCATACAGAAATTCTCTCTAGATCATTTTGTAATTGGAATTGATCGTCTGATGATTTTACTAGACGGTAAATCACAGCATCATCTGCAAACAGTCTGAGGGGGCTTCTCAGATTATCACATAGATCATTTATGTAAATCAGGAACAGCAGAGGGCCTATGACACTATCTTGCGGAACGCCAGATATCACTTCTGTTCTACTCGATGATTTACCGTCTATCACTACGAATCACGAATCCAGTCACACAACTGAGACGATACTCCATATGCACGCAATTTGATTAATAGTCGATTGTGAGGAACGGTATCAAAAGCCTTCTGGAAATCTAAGAATAGGGATTGATCTGAGATCCCTTGTCGACAGCACTCATTACTTCATGGGAATAAAGAGTTAGTTGTCTTTGCAGAAGAACGATATTTTCTGAATCCGTGTTGGTTATGCATTAATAAGTCATTTTCTTCCAGGTGTTTCATAATGTTCGAGTACAGTACATGCTCCAAACTCCTACTGCATATCGAGATCAGTGATATGGGTCTGTAATTCAATGGGTTACTCCTATTTCCTTTCTTGGATGTTGGTGTGACCTGTGGGACTTTCCAGTCTTTAGGTACATACCTTTCGTCAAGTGAGCGGTTGTATATGATTGCTAAGAAAGGCACTATTGTGTCTGCATACTCTGAGAGGAACTTGATTGGTATGCCATCTTGACCGGAAGACTTGCCTTTCTTAAGTGATTTGAGTTATTTCGCAACAACAAGCAGGCAAAAAGGAATACAAATGTCTCAAAAATGAGATCGACAGGAAGTGCAAAATGGCTAATCAGGCATGGCTAGAGGACAAATGTAAGGATGTAGAGGCTTATCTCACTAGGGGTAAGATAGATACAGCCTACAGGAAAATTAAAGAGACCTTTGGAGAAAAGAGAACCACTTGTATGAATATCAAAAGCTCAGATGGAAACCCAGTTCTAACCAAAGAAGAGAAAGCAGAAAGGTGGAAGGAGTATATAGAGGGTCTATACAAGGGCGATGTACTTGAAGACAATATTATGGAAATGGAAGAGGATGTAGATGAAGATGAAATGGGAGATATAATACTGCGTGAAGAGTTTGACAGAGCACTGAAAGACCTGAGTCGAAACAAGGCCCTGGGAGTAGACAACATTCCATTAGAACTACTGACAGCCTTGGGAGAGCCAGTCCTGACGAAACTCTACCATCTGGTGAGCAAGATATATGAAACAAGTGAAATACCCTCAGACTTCAAGAAGAATATAATAATTCCAATCCCAAAGAAAGCAGGTGTTGACAAATGTGAAAATTACCGAACTATCAGTTTAATAAGTCACGGCTGCAAAATACTAACGCGGATTCTTTACAGACGAATGGAAAAACTAATAGAAGCCGACCTCGGGGAAGATCAGTTTAGATTCCTTAGAAATGTTGGAACGCGTGAAGCAATACTGACGCTACGACTTATCTTAGAAGAAAGATTAAGGAAAGGCAAACCTACGTTTCTGGCATTTGTAGACTTGGAGAAAGCTTTTGACAATGTTGACTGGAATACGCTCTTTAAAATTCTGAAGGTGGCAGGGGTAAAATACAGGGTGCGAAAGGCTATTTACAATTTGTACAGAAAGCAGATGGCAGTTATAAGACATGAAAGGGAAGCAGTGGTTGGGAAGGGAGTAAGACAGAGCTGTAGTCTCTCCCCGATGTTATTCAATCTGTATATTGAGCAAACAGTGAAGGAAACAAAAGAAAAGTTCGGAGTAGGTATTAAAATCCATGGAGAAGAAATAAAAACTTTGAGATTCGCCGATGACATCGTAATTCTGTCAGAGAAAGCAAAGGACTTGGAAGAGCAGTTGAATGGAATGGACAGTGTCTTGAAAGGAGGGTATAAGATGAACATCAACAAAAGCAAAACGAGGATAATGGAAGGTAGTCGAATTAAGTCGGGTGGTGCTGAGAGAATTAGATTAGGAAATGAGACACTTAAAGTGGTAAAGGAGTCTTGCTATTTGAGGAGCAAAATAACTGATGATTGTCGAAGTAGAGAGGATATAAAATGTAGACTGGCAATGGCAAGGAAAGCGTTTCTGAAGAAGAGAAATCTGTTAACATCGAGTATAGATTTAAGTGTCAGGAAGTCATTTCTGAAAGTATTTGTATGGAGTGTAGCCATGTATGGAAGTGAAACATGGACGATAAATAGTTTGGACAAGAAGAGAATAGAAGCTTTCGAAATGTGGTGCTACAGAAGAATGCTGAAGATTAGATGGGTAGATCACTTAACTAATGAAGAAGTATTGAATAGGATTGGGGAGAAGAGAAGTTTGTGGCACAACTTGACTAGATGAAGGGATCGGTTGGTAGCACATGTGTTGAGGCATCAAGGGATCACCAGTTTAGTATTGGAGGGTAGCGTGGAGGGTAAAAATCGTAGAGGGAGACCAAGAGATGAATACACTAAGCAGATTCAGAAGGATGTAGGTTGCAGTAGGTACTGGGAGATGAAGAAGCTTGCACAGGGTAGAGTAGCATGGAGAGCTGCATCAATCCAGTCTCAGGACTGAAGACAACAACAACAACAAGATACCGGTATCTACTTTTGAGTCACTCATGCTAACAGCTGTTCTGGTTTCGAATTCTGGAATATTTACTTCGGCTTCTTTCGTGAAGTAATTACGGAAAACTGTATTTAGTAACTCCGGTTTAGTGGCACCATCATCGGTAACATTTCCATCGCTATCGCGCAGTGACGGTATTGACTATTTTTTGCCATTGGCGTACTTTACGTACGACCAGAATCTCTTTGGATTTTCTGTCATATTTTGAGACAATGTTTCATTGCGGAACTATTAAAAGCATCTCGCATTGACTTCCACACTAAAATTCGAGCACCCGTGAAACTTAGCCAGTCCTGGGGATTTTGCGTTCTTCTGAACTTGGCATGCTTTTTTTATTGCTTCTGCAACAGTGTTCTGACGTGTTTTGTGTACCATGGTGAATCAGTCCCGTCTCTTATTAACTTGTGCGGCATGAGTCCGTCTATTGCTATCGATACCGTATCTTTGAATCTGAGCCATATCTGGTCTACACTTACATAATTAGCTTGGAAGGAATGGAGACTCTCTCTTAGGAAGGCATCAAACGAATTTTTATCTGCTGTTTTAAATATTTGGCGTTTATTTTTAGTGGTTTTGGTTGATATTGTTTCGAGACTCGCTGCAATGACCTTGTGTTCACCAATCCCTGTATCCGTCATGACGCTCTCTATTAGATCAGGAATATTTGTGGCTAAGAGGTCAAGTGTGTTTTCGCAACCATTCACAATTCTTGTGGGCTCATGAGCTAATTGTTCAAAATAATTCTCAGAGAAAGCATTTAGTACAATTTCGGAAGATGTTTTCTGTCTACCACCGGTTTTGAACATGTATTTTCGCCAACAAATCGAGGGTAGATTGAAGTCTCCACCAATTATAACTGTATGAGTGGGGTACTTATTTGTAATGAGATTCAAGTTTTCTTTGAACCGTTCAGATATTATACTATCTGAGTCGGGGGGGGGGGAGGGGGGGGGAAGGGGTCGGTAGAAGGAGCCAATTATTATTTTGGTGCGGCTGTTGAGTGTAACCTCTACCCATAGTAATTCGCAGGAACTATTTCATCTTCACTACAAGATAGACTACTACCAACAGACACAAACACACTACCACCTACTTTATTTAATCTATCCTCTCTGTACACGGTTTGCGCCTCTGTAAAAGTTTCGGCATAATTTATCTCCGGCTTTAGCCAGTTTTCTGTTCCTATAACGATGTCAGCTTCAGTGCTTTGTATCAGCGCTTGAAGCTCCGGTACTTTTCCAACACAGCTACGACAATTTACAACTACAATATAGACTGTTGCTTGGTCGTTTCTTGTCGTTTCTTTGCCCTGTACGCTTTGAGACTGATCTTTCCCGAGACTGTCTAACCTAAAAAACCGTCCAGTCCACGCCACACAGCCCCTGCTACCTGTGTAGCCGCCTCCTGTGTGTAGTGGACACCTGACCCATTTAGCGGAACCCGAAACCACACACTGTACAGTGTTCCGAAACTGTTGTTGGCTGCGGTCTGTGTGATGCTCCAGCCCTGCTTCTGATGATGTCAGCTGTAACACGCCCGGGGTACAAATGGCAGGAGGTCCCTTAAACTGGTTTCTCACTGTCCACACAACGTACCTGATATTCCCGCGGCGGTCGTATTGTTCTGCTCCATACTGCTACTTGCTTGCCTGAAATTATGTATGTAAATATGCAAGCGGGTTTAGGTGATCCTCTCAACGTTAAGCACAACACTGTCCTACGTCTGGTATTCTGAGACGATAAGAAAATCGCAGGTTGCACTGCTAACATTCTAAGTCATAAGATTTATGCCAATTAACATATTGATGATTATCTGCCCACAATATCACTTGGACGACCGTACGCGTAACCGACACGACGCGGGCGATTGTTGATGATGCGGAAGCCGAATAATCGAACGGAAGTTCTTACGCACGTCACGCATACAGAGATATTTGGTACCAGCCCTCCTTGACACTAGTAGTAATATATCACTGTTCATAAAATTAAATTTTCAGTTCTCAGTTCTCACTTGTACGAGAGTGCGCGTAGCCGTCGCGGCGCAGCTGATTGTTGACAATACGAGAACGCGACGACCGAACGCACGTTCTCACCCTCCCTACAAGACACTGGCACTTGAATCCTCTCTTTTGTGATAAACTACATTGCTGATTGACATTATTCATTCTGGGAGGCCGAACACGGCGCGGATGATTGATGTTGTACTGTACGAAACACAACGAACGAATACACAAAATACGTTATTGGCGGCACTGCTCATATTTAATTACTTCATAACGCGCTTTCCTCTGAATCTACTTTCACATTTGATCACTTCACTGTAACAGCAGTTGTAGCAACACTTGAACTTGAATAATAATACATTTACCATGCACAGCTACCCACTACACAACATAGCAGCTCTGTGTCCCGCGCTCGATTCTGCAAAAACGCGGCCGCGCGCAAAGATACTCCGGAGCCAAGCCATCGATATGACATTACGCTTACACAGTTAACTGATGCAGATGCAATTTAGATATACTTAATACGGCAACAGTGGATGCTAGAAGCTCATAATGGAGTGAGATGACGAGGGTCGTGAGTGTCAGAATATTAGTATGCTGAATTTGGTGTAGTGTAGACCTAGGAGACCAGAACCAACATTGGTCTGATGGTAATGAAATTATGAATGTGGTCAGAGAGTTGAAGATGTCGTCGGGGGAAACGAGGTCACACAAGTGTTGGTGTGGGTTTGAACAAAATGTGGACTTCCATTTGTTGTGTATGTACTAGAACTGGTACTAGAAGAAATGAAGGTAAGGATGTGAGAAAGCTGGGGGGGAAAGTTGATACGAAGGGATGTGACCTGATACAGGCGATGGGCTGTTGTAATGCTTGTATGAAAAGGTTTATCAAGTGTCAAGCGAGGACTGTGAGTTCTAATTTCTGATGTAAGAAGAGGGGTGCTTTTATTTAGTAATGATACGTATTTTTTGCTCATCATGTAGATGATACCCCTGGAGGAGTGACCAACATTCAGGGATATAATAGTAACGATCATATGAAGCAAAAACGTTTAGTAAACATGGGCTCTAAAACGCATACCTTCAGAGCTATAAGCATTTATTTGATAGAAGAGATGTTTTTCACAGTAGCGAAGATGAAGAAGTGTTCATACCTCTTAAGGTATGCGTTAGAGTCCATATCTAGTAGATTTTCTTGCTTCCTATCAGTCCTAAAGTACTGGCCATTCCTCCTGGGACTCTTGTATATTCCTCTGTGACAGGCTCTCATCAATCATTATATCGTTATAGAGCAATGGAAACAAATGGATAAAACACAAACTTTTTTTAGTGAACTGAAATAACGATAAAAAGAATAATATGATGTGAGTTCTTTCTGCTGTGTGGAGATTATAGTCGACGCTTTCGTAAAACTCGGTGCGAGGGATGGGTGAAGAAGTAAGATTGGAGGGGATAATATGGGAAAGATGTTGGATGTGTGTATGACAATTAAAATACCTGATTTAAATGTTGTGAAATGGGTAGAATTGCAGCTAGGCCGAATAAAGAATTGCCTGGAGCCTTGTTTTGACTTTAAAGAAAAAGATAGATTATGGCGACATTGGCGTAGACACTGGGGGTGATTTCATGGTCTGACAGAAAATAGCATCCGTTACACTCTCCCCTTAAGGTAATACAGTAACAAGCGGCCAGTGAAGATGTCAGTGACACTGCAAAGTCACCTTTAGCTGATTTGGCTCCAGAGGTTCGACATGCGAATCGATTTCCAGAGATAAAGAGCTTTTACCAAGGTAGAATCGTTGATCGCCGTAGACAAAGTCCATCACCAAGCGCCGTGATTTGCTACAAAATGTAACTTCGCTGACAAACGCCGTTTTTTTAAAAAACTACACTCCCCACGGAGAGAAATATTTCACAATCCTGCAACGGAATACTGGTCAGTGAGGTTTTGGCCAGCAGACGAAAAGCACATCGTAGGTGTAAGAGATAGGCCTCCAATCTACAGCGCAGACTGAGAACCTTGTACGGAGGAACCAGTGGAGACTACAATGTAACGCCGCAAAGACACCAAAGGGATTCCAGTTTTTAATGATTGTCCGAAACATCCGTTTACAGGAACTGACATGAAGTCGGAAATGAAGCTAAATTGAATGACTGGAACACACAAACACAGTTCGTTGAACACTCTTTGGGACAGTCTGATTCTCACAGAGAATCGTCTTAAATGGCACCAGCGCAATTAGTCCCACGAAAGTCGTCACAAGGGCAACATTTCCTGAATCCGTGCTTATTGTGTGTTGCTAGACGGTTTTCTTCGAAGTAATTCATAATGTTCTACATAGTACACACTGAAAAAGCGTACTTGTACTCTACGTCAGTGATATAGGTCTGTAATTCAGCAGATTACTTCTGTTTCCTCTTCTGAGTATTCGTATGACCTGTGCAACTTTCCAGTCTTTAGGTATCTGCCGGCCGCGGTGGTCTCGCGGTTCTAGGCGCGCAGTCCGGAACCGCGCGACTGCTACGGTCGCAGGTTCGAATCCTGCCTCGGGCATGGATGTGTGTGATGTCCTTAGGTTAGTTAGGTTTAAGTAGTTCTAAGTTCTAGGGGACTAATGACCACAGCTGTTAAGTCCCATAGTGCTCAGAGCCATTTGAACCATTTCTTTTTTAGGTATCTTTAGGTACAGATCTTCCATCGAACGAGCAGTTGTACAAGATTGCTATTGTGCGATAAGGTAACGATTATGTCTTGACGCTTGTGTATTTTACATACGACTAGTACTTTTTTTTTCCTGCCGAATCACGGGACAGAGTTTCTTTTTGTAAACCGTAAGAAGCACTGAAGTCCAAGCTGAATTTCAAAAAAATGGTTCAAATGGCTCTAAGCACTATGGGACTTAACATCTGTGGTCATCAGTCCCCTAGAACTTAGAACTACTTAAACCTAACTATCCTAAGGACATCACACACATCCATGCCCGAGGCAGGATTCGAACCTGCGACCGCAGCAGTCCCGCGGTTCCGGACAGAGCGCCTAGAACCGCGAGACCACAGCTGAATTTCGATCTGCAGTAAAACATCACCTGTCTTGGAGATTTTGCATTCTTTTTAATTTAGCATCCTTTTTCTGCTGGTTCTGCAACAGTGTTTTGACCTGTTTTGTATACCACGGGCGATCAGTTCCGTCTCTTATTAATCTATTTGGCACAAATCTCGCAAATGCTGTCGATACCATTGCTTCGAATTTAAGCCACATCTGGTCTTCGCTTACATAGTTAGTTTGTAAGGAATGGAACTGATTTTTTAAACAGATATATTTTAAGGTTATTTTTGATGGATTTGGCTGTTTCTGTATCCAGTATCGCTACGACACCTTGTGGTCACTAATCACTGAATCCATCACTATGTTCTTCCTGAAAAGCGGCACGCCATTTGGTTTTACCGTTGCTCGGTCGCTCACGTGACTGTGCCTCTGGACAGTGCTGCCCTCTCTGAAGGTATTTGTCCGTTCCTCGTTTGCTAAAAGGCGAATATGTATATTTTCTTTGTGTATGATTGTTCTCAGTAATAAGTGCTTCTCTATATATGTTATCATTCATTGCAATCCGAATGGATCCGAACCATTATATAGTCCTTTAAATTCCTGGTCCTCCGGTAAAATTGACGATTCAAATTTTCGCCTGCGGACGCTAACAACCGTTATTGTGGTGCACAATGAGTTCTGAAAGTAGGAGATTACACAGGTGCAGATACGAGGTTAATTTATTTGATTGATTCACGTACATAGAATAGTTGCTCACACTGATTTTCATTTTTCAATTAATACTCCAAATAACTTGATGTGGGCAACTTTTAATTCTGAATGTGAAAGTAAGCCATGAGAGTTATGGGCACTAAGGTCAGGCCAACGGTGGGGCTCGGACTGGCTTGGTGGAAGCGACTCCCTAGTGATCCTGTGGCAATTCTGGCACAGTGAGTGAGTGGACCAATGACCATACTGGGGCCTGGCGCTGTGCATTGTATCTTGAGGCATGGAATCAGCCCTCGCAGCGGGGGGAGGGCGGGGGCGATTGGGGGGGGGGGGGGCACGAAACTGCAGTGTGTCTGAAGAGAAGTAATGGTGCCTGTAGTGTGTCGAATTCGCCCATGATAAAATCTGCCGACTGTGTGTAATCTTCCGCAAACCGCCCACACAGAGTCCGAGTGTGAGAACTGCTGGAAGAGTGAGGTGCTAGCCTCTTACCCAGCCTCCTGCTTCATCAGGGACCGCACTGATTGGCCAACTACTCTGTGAGATCGGATGGATGTAAGAGATTTGTTTAACAGACGGTTGGCTCTGGTAAATTTGACTAGGAAAGCAATAGGAAGGCAGGTTTTTACAAGGGAAAAGAACTTGCGATTCCAAAGCATCAGAGACGAGACATCTTAGTAAGGAACAGATCGTACATGTCTTCATCATGTGAAGTGCTGGATCCAATTCCAATAGCAGATTTGTCAGCAGAGTGGTACTGGGTCACAGCCTGCCACCTCGACATCACTTATATCACATGGGGACAAATACTATGGTGAGCATAAACACAGCATCGGCTTGTCGGGGAAATTTGGATATTCCATTCTGACCACTGGTTAGGATACATATTTGCAAGCTACCAGCAAACGGTAAGGTCCATAGCTCTCAATTAGCAGTTGATCAGCCATTGTAAGCGATGAATAGAGCAGATAAGCTTCGGAATCATTTTCTTGGCACGAACAAGCAGCTAATTCCATCCCCCTCCTGTAACTGTGCCACATAGTAACTTCTGGAGAACTTTACTCGTACTTATAAAGTAACCTTATCGATCAAACGCAGTTTATGTTCATTAATCTTTCGTATGTCTGCTTTTTATTATAGTAAATTAATCAGTTGACCTTGCAACTGACTCTTATTCCACTAATATGCAATTCCCTCATCGTCTTTAATTAATTCAATAGAAAAACTGTGATTCCCCACTTTAAATCTCAATACTAGAGTTGTTTTTTTTAAATCCGTTGTGTACATTTGACAAGCATTGGAGCTTAAGAGTATGTCTGGATTAGGACCAGGTCTGATTCAACTTCCTGTCACACTCATGCAAGTGAGATTGCACACATGTTTGCACAGGGATGTTTCTTGCTAATAGATTAACTATTCTTTAGCAACCATTTACGCTTCGAGTGGGCTCTTGAATTAATTGCTCAGAACAGTTTCCGTGTCTGGTCATCCTGATTTAGGTTTCCTGTGATTTTCCTAAATCGCTTCAGGCAAATGCTGGGACGGTTTATAAAGGCACATTTGCATGCCGAGCGTGAGTTTCCTCGGAAACGCGAGATATTAATTAAATAAATAATCAGTGACAAATAAATAAAGCCTATGGCACGCAACTGCAGCGCTGTGTCGCTGATAAAACAAAAGCACAATTACGTTACTCGTATGTTTGATTAAGAGGGGAGAGCTCTGGTTGAAGTGGTGCGAGAAGCACGTATTTTAGTTTATTGTCTGGCACACCGCCATATTTCATGTTATAGAAAATTACTGCGAGTTGCAACCATACTAGGCACTCGATTCTGAAAAGAATTTATATTTATAAAAGTAAGTAGGATTGTGAACTGTTGGCTTATTCATTGAATATATCTGATTTAACTAACTGTGTAATTTTTTTGTTTAGTAGACAATCACCTCAGTACGACGTTTTGGCATGGCTGGCAAATTATTGTAATATTGAGATTTAGTTTATGAGTCCGCACCTACCGCAGCAGTCTTTGGAAACGATTTAATTACGAAGTCCGATTATTTCAGTTTTATTTCACGGTCAACTACGAGTAACATTGCCTTTACGAAAAAGCCATTGTCAAGCGTCTGATACCGAATAATTAAAACCTGACGACTCTAGGAGAGACAATCATACAGATAAAATAATTAATATTTTATTTTATTTTATTTATTTTATTAATTTTATATTGGCGACTGCGTGTCGGACTTGTTATTTTGTCATTTGTTACATTGTTCTCTTTGTTTCATGTGAAAAATCAACTTTCTGGACCTGGACTTGACTATATGAGAAATAACAAAAATCAGAAGATATTTGCCAATTATAAAATTTTGCGGGAAAACGCAAAGAAGCTTCCAGCAAAATAAGGTAAGACGCAGCATCTTTGCATTGGCAGGCTTGACCAGACGTATAATTCAGTGTATTAGCTTTTCAGTAGATTCTGTAGTGTTTCTTTTCCGCATAACAGTTTCAGTGATAAATTCCATTCTCAGTATTTTTCCTTAAACAATAACGTATACAACAATACCAATACACGAGTGTACAATATGGCCGACTTCTGTACGATATCATGTAACGTGGCCAGCAGCCATTACCAATAATCTCAAATTCAGTTTATATTTTTAAATTAACAGACAGCCATTGTTGCTACGACCGATTCATGCTCAACTGCATTTTATTTTAAAATCAGTGTCAAATATTTTCTTGAAACATATATCACGTGTGGCATGGTAATAACTAGAAAACAATACGCAAAAATGGAACAGCAAAGACGTACTATTCAGACGCAATCCGACTCGGACGAGAGACAAATGTTAGAAAATGACTTTACGACAGCAACCGGTAGTGACGATTCATCAAACATTGACGCGAGTGTTGACGAAAATTTTGACAAAAGGCCTTCCACCACAAAAATTTCAAAGTCTCAATCAGAGCCCATGTTAATGCATGACGTCACGTCTAATGACGCGGCGGGGGCAGAGACCTTGCAAACGGTAAACATTGCCGACATGTTACAAATGCTAATGAAGCAAAACGCCGAAAACATGGCAACCTTACAGACGCAAAATGAACAGTTAAAGACACAAAATGACGGAATCAAATCTGATCTCATAGCACTCAAGACAGGTAATGACACTTTATGTAAGCGTGTGGAACTTATAGACGCCACACTGACCAAACAGATGACTGAACTCAGTGCTAAATTTTCCCAGCTTAATACGAGACAAGAAAAGACTACAACTGACGTAGCACTTTTACAGACACAAGTAAAAAACCTTAATGTCACATGTGAAGTTCTTACTGAACAAATTCAGACATATCCTTCAGTACATGACAACCTTGAAAAACGAATTACTGACGTACAGAATAAATTTGACAATGTTGAACAACACCTGACTGACATCTTACAATCTGATGCCACAGCTCATTTTCAAAATATTAATAAAGAATTTCATGATTGGGTAGTCAACAAAGACAAACATTTTGATAGATGCTTGCGCGAAAATTTACCAACAATTGTGCACGACTCCGTAGCGCAATACATTACTAATAACAAACAGCTGATCAGTGACGCAGTACAATCCGTCACTGCACCCATGAGACAATTCACCGATCGACCACAGTCTGAATGTAACGAAAATATCAGTCAAAATGCACAGTCCAGGAACCAATATACATTCGAGTATGACACACACATACCGCACACGACAAACACACAAGAACAAAACACACCACGACTACAACACATACCACGATGTGGAAACACAAACACAAGCTATTATCATGGTAAACCACAACAACATTATCGTAATTACTCGCCAGCTGGACATAGCAGTAATTACAGTGGGACAAATCCATATCATAATGCAAAGGAAGACGAAAGCTTAATGAAACACAGGCAATTTCAGATTTTTATCCCAGAAAAACGAACCATTCATCCGGTGATTTTTCTCAAATCTTTTAGTAACGCATTTCCACGCACTTGGAGTGACCGGAAAAAGATTTCATATATTGTCGGTTACATCCAAGGCGATGCAGCTGTCTGGGCATACAGTCAAGCTGACGTATGTACCACGTACAGTGAGTTTGAGCGTGCTTTTCTGAACAAATTCTGGTCGCAATCCGTTCAGGAGCGACTCAGAAGACAAATTTTAGAACCTGAAGCCTTTAACAGTAAAAATGGTAACTTACGCAGATATTTTGAAAAATACTTGAACATGGGACACTTTTTAGACGAACCAGTCGCAACGCGAGATATACTCCGTGCGTTGAAGGCCAAATTGCCTTTCAACATTAAAGAAAAACTCCTACATATCCCGGATGACGATTCAGATTATTTTTTAACAGCTTTAGATTCGGTTGACATGTTACTTGAAGATCAGCGCTTCGCGCGGCAAAACAGCAGCCACAATGTTTACACTAGTGGTATGCAAAACATGCAGGCTTGCCAACACAATTCTGGCGCGCCCACAGTTGGATACGCAGTACAACAAAAACAGCAAACTCACATGCCGTCTCAGTACGGAAATCAAAATCAACACGCGTATTCCAATACAAACAATAGTTACAACAGTAATAACATTTCATGCGGCAATCCATACAAAAGGCACCGCGGTAATAACTACAACGGTAACAACGGATACAAAGGTAATAACAAAAACACAAACAGAAATAGAAATAATAATAACTACGAGCCAAGACAGCATCAAGGTTGGACTCGTAACGATCAGTACTTTCATTCAAACTCTGCTTTACCACAGCAGCCACCAGGTCAAAATTGGAGCATACCTTACGACCGACAGGTAAGTTATAATGCGCAACAGCAACAACAACCGCAAAAGTTTGGAGATCATAATAGGCAATATCCGAATGTGAATATAATAGAAATGACACCTGATGCACAACCTCAATCTGTGTCAGTACCTAGTACAAATGCTAATCCAACAAACTAGAAACAGTCACTACTTTGCCCCAGGTCGTGGCTGAAGAATCCTTGGGGGGCGGCTTCAATGTTAATCAGTTATTGGACATCACACTTGAACAACGGAATAATGATATGCCGAGTAATTCTAAACAAAAACTACCTGTTTTATTTATAAGATACAACCACAATAACAATATATCAGATGAACTTTTACAAGACAGTACACAATGTCGTTTAAACACAAATGAAATCGTTTTAGCATCCACTACTGGTGTAGTAGGTGGGATTCCAACTACTATTATCCTAGATACAGGTGCAGCTGTGAGCGTTTTATCTTTTAATTTTTATAAAAAGATGTGTGAATTGGAACCTGTGCCTGAGTTTCCTGCCCAAAACTGTAAAATAACTACTGCACTAGGTAATAAGTCATGTAGGGTTACGAAGCAAGTTTTTGTAAACGTTAAAATAGGTAATGGAACCGTACAATGGCCATTCCTGGTTGTACAAAACCTTGTGACAAATTGCATATTAGGAATAGATATTATGAGCGAGAAGGACTGCATTATAGACTTCTCCAAAGGTAAATGTATTTTAAATGATAAAAGCAGGGTAATTATTATTGATTTGGACAGGAGAACTCTAAAGCATGACAAACACTGTACAGGGTACAAGGTTCAGTTAGTACTTGACAAAGACATTCAAGACATGCAAACACACTCATCTGACACAGAGCTAATGGACTTGAAAACATTGCTTGATCATAAGATAAGTGAAGCTACAGCTCTCAGTGTACATGAACGTATAAAACTACAGGAAGTGTTATCCAAATATTTACAAGTTTTTACCAAACGATTAGGTGTTATCAACACGTATGTGTACAAGATTGAAGTTAAGCCTCACAAGATCTTCTACCATAAGACATATAACGTACCGTTATCTCAACGACCTGCTGTGTGGCAAGAATTAAAACAAATGTTAGACTGGAAGGTCATTGAACCATCCATCTCACCTTACTGTAGTCCTCTACTTGTTGTCAAAAAATCAAATGGAAGCATTAGGTTAGTGTTAGACGCACGAGCTATTAATGAAATAATTTTACCGGTTCACACAAAACCTGAAAATTTAGAAGAGCAATTACAGAAATTTCTAGATGCAAAATATTTTTCCACAATAGATCTCGCTAATTCGTTTTGGCAGGTGGGTATCACTCCTGATTCTCGGAAATATGCTGCATTTATGTTCGGGGGGCGAACCTATCAGTTTTGTGTTCTACCCTTCGGACTGAATGTCAGCTCTGGGGTATTCATTACAGCCCTGGATACCGTGCTTGGCGACGATTTAGTTGAGACAGTCACACACTATGTAGATGATATACTGATAGCTACACAATCCTGGAATGAACACGTTGACACACTTCAAAGAATTTTAGAAAAATTTGCACAAGCTGGAGTCACAGCCAATCTTAGAAAATCAAAGTTTGGTTGCAGTGAGATAAAGTATTTAGGACATATCATTAATTCACAGGGCATACGTCCGGATCCCAGTAAATTAGATGCTATCAGAAACTTTCCTAGCCCTCGAACTAAAAAGTAGTTAAAATCATTCCTTGGGCTATGTTCATTTTTCAGACGTTTTTTGCCACAACCACTTTTGAACAGTAAACATCTGCTAAATCTACTCAGAAAGAATCAAGTTTGGATCTGGTCGGAACAGTGCCAGAATGACTTTAATACAATTAAACATGCTTTAGTGAATGCTAACATATTGAGCCATCCAGATTTCAATTTAGATTTTTGTATGATTTGTGACGCTTCACGTACTGGCTTGGGCTGTTGCTTATTTCAAGTTGTAAAGAATAAAGAGGAGGAACAGATAAGAATTATTGGGTTTGCGAGTCGCACTCTAACTGAATGTGAGCGTACATACTCCACTACTGAGTTAGAAACACTTTCCATAGTATGGGCATTCAAGAAATTCAATTATTATTTATTTGGAAAACATACAGTAATTTACACCGATCACCAGGCCCTGACATTTTTGTTAACTTGTAAACTTGTACATCCTAGACTATCACGATGGGCAGTTACACTTCAGAACTACTCTTTTGAAATTAAGTACATAAGAGGTAAGGACAACACCATTGCAGACACTTTGTCTAGACTTCCACAAGGTATGAATGATACCAACAGTGACTTAGAAAATATAAATGACTACAGGATTCTCTTAATGCAAGACAAGCAGTATCACCAATATTATATTGATATGTGCAGAAACATGGCTGAATTGCAAAAATCTGATCCTCACTGGTATAAAATAATAACATTACTGGTAGAAAAACACAATCATCCTTTGACTAAGTATTACAAGTTACACAATGATGTGCTATTTTACCGCCGACATCCAAATGCTACTAACTGGTGTGTATGCATTCCCAAAGAGTCTGAACGTAATTTAATTTGGCACACACACTTAGTATGGGGTCATTATGGGACAAAAAAGTGTTTAGCGAAGCTCAGTACATACTGTTATTTTAGCAATATGAGAAGAAAAATTTACAGGGAACTGAAAACATGTGTCATATGTCAAAAATCAAAACCTCAGAATTTATCCACAAAAACAGATTTACATTCTATTTTACCTAGTAAACCCCTGGAAATTCTGTGTAATGACATCAGTGGACCGCATCCAGCAAGCTCTGGAGGCGTCAAATATATCTTAGCTTTTTACGATATATTTTCTAAACATGTTAAACTTTATGCTTTAAAATCCGCCACTGCAAGTGCTATAATACGAAGATTCTCAAGTGATTACCTGACGCACGTGGGAAAACCTAAAGCAATTCTATCAGATAATGCAGCATACTATTCTGGGTACAAATGGAGAAATTTCTTGAAGGACAATAACATTAAAAGTATATTTATTTCGAGGTTTAGTCCACAATGTAACGCGACCGAAAGACTTTTCCGAGAATTAAACCGTTTCATGAGGACCTATATTTCATCAAAACATACTAATTGGGTGTCCTACCTAAGTCTTTTCGAAGACGTACACAATAACTTAAATATTTACGATACAAATTACACACCTAACGAGATCATGTTCAATTGCAAACAGAACGATCAGTGGATAGAACCATTACCTAAGTTGTCAGACAAGGAAATCACACCTGAACAGAAAATAAAAGAAGTATTGACTACATTGACACATCACGCACAAATACGAAACAAACATCACAGAAACATAATAAAAAGAAAACAAAAATTCGAGGTAGGAATGCTTGTACTACTTCGTACTCATCATAAATCTGTTGCACTCAAACGATGCAACGCTAAGTGGCGTCTGCTATATGAAGGACCTTATATAATTGTTAACATACCGCACCATGGTGCGTATCTGTTACAACATCGTAGAACTAACAAAATTATTGGGCTATACGCACACCGAGATCTTAGAGCATTTCATGCTGAATAATGTCAAAGACATACCCATCAAAATATTGCTAAGCAACTCGAAAAACTCTGTTGCTACAACACAGATAATAAGTAGTATAGAATTTTTTATTTCAGCGTTCCAGAGTCGCAGTTGAAGACAGAAGAACTTTTCTTTCAACGCCGCGGCTCCACCGAGGAGACTGAATATTAAAGTAAAATTTATGATTGCGTAGCAGTGAATGATATATTAATTTTTCACGGAACATTTGTTATTGTAGGTACCACTGACTTGGTATGACACCTGACGAACTGACAGACGTCTTCTGTGAAGCGATCTTTTACTTTGAGAAATAGATTAGACGCACATCTCTCAACACGAAAAGCATCTATCAGTAGTCAAGGCCACACAGACACTCTACACACACGCACAAAACGCGAGGAATCGAACATTTTCTCTCTCTTACTATTTTGAATATTTATTGAGTAGTGAAAACGCCTGGTCTTGCCTACTGATGTAATGAATGTTGTGTCTAACCTATCTTAATTTCAGATGACATCAAAAAAAAAAAAAAAAAAAACATCGATAATATCCCGGCAAAACCGCTAAAGAGGATGTAAATATCTGCAATTCATGTAATCAAATGTGACACAATGTAATAACCTATAGCGATGTAATGATGATGTAAACATGTTTATGTGCAACTGTATTATGTTTATGCTAAGAAAATATGTGACATGTGTATGTATAATTACTTATTTTCTTTTTAACTGATGTATCATGTAAAAATTTGAACAAAACGAGTGCCAAAAAGACATTGCATAGTGAACCTCTGTTCACGGACATTAACGAACATTACTAACTCTGCAACTACGCAGAAACCTATGTGAAGGAAACGGTTAATGCCATTCATTATGCATCGTACCTATGTAAACGCGATGAACGATTTCCTTGATTAATAACTACGAACATTTAGGTGAGCTATATTCAGCAAAAAACTGAAAATGTGAAGCGAATAATTCGTGCATCGTCTAGTGATATTACTACAGTACCCAACTTCAAGATGTTAACTGGATTAAATGGACACAAAGTGCCTGTCCAGAAAACAACACGACGGGTGGAAGAATTTTGGTTGGAACTTCAGGGAATGAAATGTTCTCGAAATGTGACGGACACGCTTACCTGGACTGTCCAAGGATCGACGCCAGCTATGTGCCGTCTGAGGTTCTGCAACCAAGCTTCCACGGAATGTAAAAAAACGAACTGCACGTGGACCAATTACTCGACGGGTCACGTCTGATCTGTAATAAGCAATGCTTTTACTCACTACGAACTGCATCACAACGACTATAATGGAAATAGGAAATGGACACGCTTATGTATTAATCACGTTGTTATACAACGATGTTACTGTGATCAAAAAACTTTACCACGACGATACTAACCTTTAAAAAATTATTGTGCAGCAGATGAATATGAACTGCAAAACGACACGATGTGTATAGGTCAACGCACCTGAAAAATACGGACATTTTTCTTTGAAGTATTTCAAAACAATACTATGTAACTAAGAACATTCAACAATCTAAGTTGTATTGTGTTATAACGAATATTGTAAATTTAAAACTAAGTTACCTGTCATAGAATGTAGTCTTCATATGTAATCTTGGTTGAAAATTTTCTTTGTGCAACGACTGAGAAACGCGCGCACACGAACAATATGAACTGCAATACTGTGCCGCGTGATCTAACTGTACGACATAACGGCAGTCACACAGACGCTTCTGCGCATGCGCGCACTCTATCTGCCAACATAAGAACTTTTACGGCGCACCCGCGTCATTCAAAGTTGTATATAATGTGTATAATGTGTATAATGTAGGTCATGTAAATAGTTGTAGATAACTTAGATTTTCTTGTGCCTTTAGGTGAATTGCTCGCCTGCAGGTGTGTCCTTTCGCCTCGCAATTCAGGGGGCAATATAAAGGCACATTTGCATGCCGAGCGTGAGTTTCCTCGGAAACGCGAGATATTAATTAAATAAATAATCAGTGACAAATAAATAAAGCCTATGGCACGCAACTGCAGCGCTGTGTCGCTGATAAAACAAAAGCACAATTACGTTACTCGTATGTTTGATTAAGAGGGGAGAGCTCTGGTTGAAGTGGTGCGAGAAGCACGTATTTTAGTTTATTGTCTGGCACACCGCCATATTTCATGTTATAGAAAATTACTGCGAGTTGCAACCATACTAGGCACTCGATTCTGAAAAGAATTTATATTTATAAAAGTAAGTAGGATTGTGAACTGTAGGCTTATTCATTGAATATATCTGATTTAACTAACTGTGTAATTTTTTTGTTTAGTAGACAATCACCTCAGTACGACGTTTTGGCATGGCTGGCAAATTATTGTAATATTGAGATTTAGTTTATGAGTCCGCACCTACCGCAGCAGTCTTTGGAAACGATTTAATTACGAAGTCCGATTATTTCAGTTTTATTTCACGGTCAACTACGAGTAACATTGCCTTTACGAAAAAGCCATTGTCAAGCGTCTGATACCGAATAATTAAAACCTGACGACTCATAGGAGAGACAATCATACAGATAAAATAATTAATATTTTATTTTATTTAATTTATTTTATTAATTTTATAGGTTCCTTTGAAAAGGCACGGCCGGTTTGCTTCCTCATGATTCCCTAATCCGGGCTTATGCTCTGTTTCTAATGACCTCGTTGTCGACGGGAGGTTAAACACTAATCTCCCCCCCCCTCCCCCCTCCTCCATCCAGACTGTTTGTTGCTCCTGCAACTCTTGAGTAGTGTGCTGCCCCTCTTCAGGAACTGTCTTTGTTTGTTCCCTCCACAGATACCGATGTGTTGTGGCTGCACTTGTGGTACATGTGTCAGTATCATTAAGGCAATCAAGCTACTGCGTGCACCTCAGCAAAGTCCTTGGTCCATTGGAGGTGACAGGTTGGTTGATCTTATGAGCTTCATAAATTCCATATTACCAAGACCAGCAGTTGGTGCTCTTGTTTGGTGTAATGGGGCATGACAGGAACGTCAACACCGCCAAAAGCTCTGTTTAACGACCAGTTAATTTATATTACGCAAAAATAATTTATCACAGTTCACAGAAACAATAAAATTGTAAAATATAGTAATGTGATGAGTGCAAAAAATACTATTAGAAAATTTGTGAAGAGCTATAAAATTGAGTAATTTGAATATTTGACTATTATAGTGAAGTACAGCAGGCGATTTTGAATGGCTTTTTCTTTTAATTTGACGGTTGATTCAGTAACTGCAGGATGATAACAGATTAGAGTCCTACAGCGATGTTTTTATTAACAGAGAGTGTCGATCCTATGCTCTTTCTAGCTTCATTTCCTTTCATTTAATATGGTGGTGGACTCTTACATTTTTGGATGACTTCTTTGTGTGTGGGAAGGCACAGCACACTAGATTTTCGAAAGGTAGGGCAGTGAATAAAGCGAAATAGAGCAGTCTTTTGCCATCAGCTCAGGCTGGAGCATCAGGTGTTTGTTTCAATGGAAATCGGTGCACTGGAGCCAACAGAGGGGCTACCAGGTATTTGCGCGTTTTACAACCCGGGACTGGCCAGCAGCTGAATGTGTCCCGCAGAGAACTCTAACAGCAGGAGAGAAGCGCTTTTTCATGCTTTGCAGAGAGGCTTCTTTAGATAAGCATCTTACGGTTTTCGAAAGAAACATGGTTTGCCGACAATAATGTGGGCAGCTTTATAATTTCAGAGAACTATTCCTGGGTGTGAAAACGTGCCTTTGGACAATTTATTAGTGTCATCAAGGAGACGGAGTGGTTGTATTTTGAAGTTTTCGCTTATGATGGATGATAACTTTAGTCATGACACTGGATGGCTTACCATCGCAATTGTACTCTGTGGAGGTATTGAATTGGTGGCCTTGAAAGGTTTAATAAGCGTGACATCATGACCTACCATTTTAGTAAAGATATTGGTACCTCTTATTACTACTCCACAATGCCTTTTTTTGTGAGCGCTCGTAGACGTCATAAGGTGGATCAAGATGAAGCTGATTATGTGTGGTGTGAAAGAAGTGGTGTTTGTGGAGCCGTAAAGCTAGTTAGTAGTTTGACTGAATATTATCATAAATAAAGAACCCTGATTCTCAAAAAAATACATATTGATCTTGCAAAAAACCAAGAAGCGATTCTTGGTGTTGTAGCTCTCAGGGGCACCCTGAGATGCTCTCTGTGTTATCCACTTCTCTGCATCTCTATAGTCGAGGCAGTATTTTAGATGCAGAATGGTACTGTGTAATGTGATTAGCTTTTTGTAGCAACACTCTGTCTTGGCAGAATGTTGTATGCTTGAAAGCACCCCACTGCTGGGCGACTGTGTATGTATTTTGCTTTACTGGTAGGCATCTGCAGTTTGGTAGGAAGAAACAGCCGGGTAGAAGATGCTGAAAAAAACATTAAAAATGTCAGCGACTTGATGGAAAGGAGAGCGGATGGGAGTCTACAGGCAGATGCACTGGTGGGCACATCTTTACAGGTCATTCAAAGGTTTGGAGCTGTGCGCAGCATGAGAATATTGGCAATGTATGTTGGAGGTGGGCAGTGGAGTCCAGAGTTGTTACGATGACATCCATTCACGTGATAGTGACGTACTGCATGGCTGTTGGTGAACAACTATGGTGAGCATAATTCGCAGCACCGGTGTAGTACGGCATTTTCTTGCTGCGCACTTGCAGAAATCAGTACAAAGTCAACTCTCTCAAGTCCAGCATTGCTGTGGTGAATGTATGAGCTTTTCAGTTACCATCTGGTCAACAGTATCTGTTTTTCGTTTGGTCTTAACAAAATTAGCCACACAGGGACATTTTCTTTTTGGTTCAAGTGACGCCCCAATTCAACTCCAAGATGCTACTCCAGGCGGGTGTAAAAATGAATGTGCGCAATGGAAAACAATAAACACTAAAATGATGAATTGGCCCTGTCTGACTACCCTCTGAAGCAGATCTTAGGATCTCTTAACGCTCTTTTTTTACATATAAATTACAATCTAAACATAAATGAATGATGAAGGCAACTAATACTACTAAATGATAAACGTTGTTATTCAATATATATTTATTATAGATTAAAATCAACCATTTAAGTACAATTTTCTATATTTCCTAACAAAAATTATTAATCAATTGCCAGACTCTGCCCCTTATTATGACTGCACAGTCTAATATCACTAACGCGAAATGACTGACATCATCTGCGTACCAAACACTAGAAGGCACTACCTTCAAAGATGATCTATGGTGGTGTGGAACCTCAGTGGAAATAAACGAACGTGATCACAGCTCTTTAGCTTTATAGGTCTAATAAGCCGAATAAATTTGCGGTACACCGCATGTGCTGCGTCCGGAGCGTCGAGATGATGGCCCTCGCACTCGTCTGCGATGATGGAAGAACTCCAGCCACAAATAAACTCTTTCAAACACTAGGTTGGCAGAAGGCCATCCTCTGACTAATATTTTCTAATATTGTCTTCCCCTCTCTGTGTTCTACAGACGAGAAACGAGAACTCCCTGCCACAAGGACTGAGTTCAGATAACGTCTCAACGTAAGTATAGACAGGAGAAGTGTTCTCAATTACTGAACGCTGCTTACTCGACGACGACTTCCAACCCGGAGGTGAAGTCCAGAATAGTATAGGTTCGCTACAGTACAGTGCCTAACTGTTCTAACTATAAACTCTCCTGAGAGCAAAGACAGCAAGTCCGTCTGTACCAACAAAGCTGATACCGAGCGCCCATCACACATGGGCACTCACAACGGAAAACCTCGTCTCTCCACCGCTGGCTCCTCACAAAAGCTCGGCTCCCCACGCTCGTAATTCAGAAAACCAATCGTATTCCCGAAACCACAGATTATTCTCCCTCTCTACTGATTCTTCCGAACGCCGACCAACCATATTTTAGTCTTTTGTCGTCCAGCCCGGAAAGTTTGCGAGGAAAAACCTATACTCGTACAACGGTATGCTTCTGAGTAAAAATCCGTGGAAATAACCCAGACTGCGTGGTTTTCGAGGAGCCGCTTCTTCGTTACTCTCACCTGCGTCCAAAATTTGCAGAGTTCCCGGTTATCCTTCCGGTCCTGCTACAACAGCGGCCGGTCGTCACCCTCTTGTGCTCCAGAGCTCAGGTGCCACGACGTCCGCCTAGCTACTTCCTGTTTTTAAGCAGGATCAACACCTGTGCAGGCCTTCCACCCAGAGCTTGAGTTCTGCCAGCCGTTTCATCTCAACTGGCGTCCCAACCTCTACGAGTACAGACAATCATTCATTACGCCGTTCTGTTGATAAAGACACTCCGTCACCTTGCATGCAATAAGCGTTAACAATTATTTACAGGGCGTACGTGATAATGTCAGTCTCCTTTAAATATTCATACATACGATGTAAAACCTATCAAATTATACCTAATTGTGGATAAGCATTTCATATTCCATTAATGATCTCTTAATAATTACTTTTTTTAATATGTCACTGTGCTAATCGAGAGATTGTTTCTGTTGAACACCTACGTTAATACACAAAGTCATGTGCAAACCTCCAACATGGGATCTAAAGCTAGGGCCTTAAATTCGTGTCATTCGTTAAAGTTGTGCACACTAATTCGTAACTTCGATCTTAAAGGCATATCTGGCTCTTAATTAGTTTTCTTGGTGAAGGTAACATTATATATACAGGAAATTTCGCAATGGCCACTTTGTGGAATTTACTGATCCTTTTCATTCCAACATCTTTGAAAGGAAATGGGAAGAAATGCGCTAGTGTAACAGGTGTTTGATGCTTTGAATCTCATCATCGAAAATGGATGGCAAGTTTTGATGCATCCTAAAATGGAGCTCATGTCGGTTTTCAAGAAATGCTTCATCTGTATTGGTAAGATTCTTTACGAAAGTGATTTCAGTGAATTATTTATGGACTCGTTCCAAGTATAGGCTTTCGTTAAAGCCTAAGCTCTTTTCATTCTGTATCCATAGGTTAAGCATCGGTCAAAAATGGCAGGTTTCTCAGATTGTTGGGATCTTGTGTGAATGCGACTTTTCTCATACCCGAACCCATCAACTACTGTATGTTACTGTGATTGTGTCCAGTTACCTCCACATTTGGAGAGTGTTAGCTCTGTTTTTTGTGTGTCTGTGTATATACATGTGTCGTGGGATGCTCCCAGGACCCAGCCCCCCCCCCCCCCCTCACCCCTCTGCTGGACCAAACTTCGAACATAGAACACGTTTTCGTACGTGGTGCGTGATTGGTCCTCCTGCAAGCCGTATAAATGTGAAAGATATCGATTTAATTAATCTGCATAAACTTTTTATATCAACATGGTGTTAGCTGTACAGTAATTAAAGGGGAGGGTGTGCATGAGTGGGTGACATGGAGCAGAACAGCAGGTTAAGTGCAGAACAATAGGTTAATTTGCATAATTTTTATGTAAGATGCAGTACAATAACTTAAGAGGGTAGGTGAAAAAGAAGAATGCGCCAAAAATGACGTTCAAAACCATGTGAAATTCGAAAAGTTTACCAGCAAATGGTGGGAGGACATAACTAATTACTTAATTTGGTATCAAAGGGGGAGATTAGTTTAAGGAAATGGGAGTGACATGAAAACCACTTAACAGAACAACAGGTTAAGTGCCATCAAAGGGCCAAACATTAGCTTAAGACACCCAGAGTACAGTGCCGAACACTAGGTTATGCAACATATTTGCTCCATGTTGCTATATGTTTCCAAACAGCAGAGAATGGTGAGCAAGAGAAATCCAACCCCCACAAACTGATTTTTTTTTTATTAATAAACAATATAGCCCTTGAATTTCCTGTTATGAGACCCTTCCTCTCCACCACCAGACCGCCATCTCAGATTACACCATGGAAGGGACGACATCGCCCTCTGGTGGCAGTACTGTGTACTAGGTCAGTTTGACTCTGGACTCCATGGCGACTACACTTGATGGAGATACTGCCTCTAATTGTCTAAATAAAGAGTGCATGCAAAATAAAGACTTATGTCCAGCACAGGTCAAGTCCTCTTCCCACCATTTCCTAGGAAGAGATGGCAGTCAGATGACTTAGGTTAGTGGAAGTAGCGCAAGTGCCCTTTCTTCCCCACCATTTTCTCAGGTTAGTAGAGATAGTCGAATTGACCTATCTTCCCTCCGAAATTCAAACTTCCCACTAGTTCCTAGGAAGAGGTGGCAGTCAGATGACTTAGGTCTGTCGAGGTAGTCCAAATGACCTATCTTTCCGCCATTTTCTTAGGTTTTTAGAGGCTGCATTGTCCTGATGGAATTTGAACTTTCTGCCAGTGGCAGGGGGGTGTGGCATTTTCCCACCACAGAGGTTGATTAATTGATCAATTTACAGTCAAACCGGTAGGAGTGAGAGGGGGGGCCTATTCCAATAATGCAGTCCTGAAAGTGTAACAGTAACAGTGAGAGGGAAGTCAATCAAATTGATGAGAGGGGGCCCTATTCCAATAACTCAGTCCTGAAAGTGTAAGGTAGCAGTGAGGAGGGAGGGGATTGGGGGAGGGGGAGGTGGCAAGGGGAACAATAGGTTAAGTGCCTGTCAATGAAAAGGAAATGGAGGTTACATGGAGAAGCACTTAACAGAGCAACAGGTTAAGTACCTGTCAATCAAAGGGGAACTATAGGTTAAGTATCTGTCAATCAATGGAGACCAATAGGTTAAGTACATGTCAATCAATGGAGAACAATAGGTTTGCCCCCTGAGGGCATAGCTGCTCCTGATGTAGGTAACTCGCACTAAGAAAATGTGCCAGAACGAAGGTAGGCCCCCTACTAACATTAATTGCTTCACACTGAAACTCATAGGTCATGAGAACGTAGGATGAACAATTAGCCTCAATACATTACCGAGCATTGCTGATCACTGACAATACTATACCACTGTTCTTCATACTTTGAGGATGCAGTGCAAATAGTTAGCTCAAATATATTATGCTTTGTTAAGCTGTGTGCATGACAATGCAATCACAATCCGAAAAGCGTTGTCAGTAGACAAATATTGCTCTTAAATCCTGGAAACAGCTAAACCAGCGGTAGCTGCAGTAGTAAAATACTCAATCTGCGGTGGTACTAAGCAATAAGCTTACAAAAGGTATCACGAAGTATATCAGTTATTCTAATGTTGGAGGATATAAGATCTCCTCAGATTCTTGGAAACGAAAAAGCAACATTTGTCTGGAAGTTTATATTAACAAACAGCATAAGTCTGAAATTAACCAATACAGAAGGGACCCAGTAGCTAGGAAAGGCTCAACAGTTAATGCTGCACAATGATTAGTTGAAATAAATACGTAAATTACGTATACCCAACAAGAGGTGCTACCCAAAGACATTACTTTAAAAAACAAGTACAAGCAGCATCGGAGTAATACGTTCAAAATGTGATGTTCAAGAAAGTTTATGTGGATAAAAGAAAAAATTATAATATTATGTACAGTATTTGTCCAACATGTATAACCGTATCAAATATGTTCAAATGTGTGTGAATTCCTAAAGGACCAAACTGCTGAGGTCATCGGTCCCTAGACTTACACACTACTTAAAGTATGAACCACGAACCTTGCTGCTGGTGTTGAGGCTTATATGCCTTAGCGATACAGATAGCAATAAGTTAGGTGTAGCCACAGTGGAGGGTTTCTGTTGAGAGGCCAGACAAACGTACGGTTCCTGAAGAGGCACAACAGCCTCTTCACCAGTTGCAGAGCCAACAGTCTGGATGATTGACTGATCTGACCTTGTAACATCAACCAAAACGGCCTTGCTGGGCTGATACTGCGAATAGCTGAAAACAAGGGGAAACTACAGCTGTAACTTTTCCCGAGGGCATCATTAGATGATGATGGCGTCCTCTTGGGTAAAATATTCCGGAGGTAAAATAGTTTCTCGTCAGGATTAGTGTGCGGGTACTACTCAGGAGGATGTCGTTATCAGGAGAGACAAAACTGGCATTCTATGGATCGCATAGAGAAATGACAGATCTCTTAATCGGATAGGTAGCTTAGAAAATTTAAAAAGGGAAATGGATAGGTTAAAGTTAGATATAATGGTAATTAGCGAAGTCCGGTGGCAGGAGGATCAGTACTTCCGGTGAAGTGAACACAGGATTATAAATACAAAATGAAATAGGGGTAATACAGGATTGAGTTTAATAGTGAATAAGAAACTAGGAACAGTGGTAAGCCACTATGAACGGCATAGTGTACGCATTATTGTAGGCAAGAGAGACACGAAGACGACACCCACCATGGAAGTACACGTTTATATGCCGACTAGTTCCTCAAGAGATGAAGACATTGAAGAAATGTATGAGGGAGACAAAAATATAATAGTTATGCGGGGACTGGAATTTGATAGTAGGAACAGTAGGTGAATACGGACTGGAGGAAAGCCCACCTGATAGAATTTTGCACAGAGGATAATTTAATCACCGTTAATATCTGGTACGTATGAGACAAACGAAACACCCTCAGACTTCAAGAAGAGTATAATAACTCCAATTCCAAAGGAAGCAGTTACCGACAAGTGTGAATATTACCGAACTAACAGTTTAATAAGCCACGGTTACAGAGAACTAACATGAATTCTCTACAGAAGAGTGGAGAAAGTAGTAGAAGCCGACCTCGGAGTAGACCAGTTTGGATTCCGGAGAAATGTAGAAACACACGAGGCAGTACCCGACTTCTCTGAGAAGATAGGTTAAGGAAAGGGAAACCTATGTTTATATCACCTGTATACTTAGAGAAAGCTTTTGACAATGATGGCTGATATACTGTCTTTGAAATTTTTAAGGGCAGCAGGGCTGAAATACAGGGGGCGAAAGGCTATTTACAACTTTTACAGGAACCAGTCGGCAGTTATGAGAGTTAATGGGCGTTAAAGGGATGCAGTGGTTGAGAACGGAGTGAAACAGAGCTGTAGGCTGTCCCGTACGTTTTGAAGTTTGCTGATGACACTGTAATTCTGTCAGAGACATAGAAGGACTTGGAAGAGCAGCTGAACGGAATGGACAGTGTCTTGAAAGGACGACATGAGATGAACATCGATAAAAGCAAATTAAGGATAATGCAATGTTCGAATCCTGCTTCGGGCATGGATGTGTGTGATGTCCTTAGGTTAGTTAGGTTTAAGTAGTTCTAAGTTCTAGGGGACTGATGACCTAAGATGTTAAGTCCCATAGTGCTCAGAGCCATTTGAACCATTTGATAATGCAATGTAGTCGAATTAAGTAAAGTGATGCTGAGGGAATTACATTAGAAAAAGAGATACATAAAGCAGTAGATATGTTTTGCTATTTGGGCATCAAAATAACTGATGATGGCCGAAGTAGAGTTGATATAAAATGTAGATTGGAAATGGCAAGAAAGGCGTTTCTGAAGAAGAGGATGTTGTTAAGATCGAGTATAGATTTAAGTGTCAGGAGGTCATTTCTGAAAGTATTTGTATGAAGTGTAGCCATGTACGGAAATGAAACATGGACAAGAAGAGAATAGAAGCTTTTTGAAATGTGGTGTTCCAGATTGGGTGGGTAGATGGTGTAACTAATAAGGAGGTACTGAATAGAATTGGGGAGCAAAGATATTCGTCGCACAACTCGAATAGAAGAAGGAATAGGTTCGTAAAACACATTCTGATACATCAAAGAACAGCCAATTTTGTAATTTTTGGAAATTTGTGGTAAGCTTACATACTACATAATCTAACTTAAACTAACTTACACTAAGGACAACACATACTTCCATGCCCAAGGGAGGACCCGAACCTCCGACGGGAGAAGCCGCGCGGACCGTGACAAGGCGCCTTAGAACGATCGACTACCCTGCGCGGCCTCACCAATTTAGTACTGGACGGAAGTGTAGAAGGAGTCCGAGAGACAAATACAGAAAGATGTACGTTGCAGTAGTTACTCGGAAATGAAGAGGCTTGCATATGATAAAGTAGCATACAGAGCTGCATCAAAATCAGTCTACGCACTGAAGACCACAACAACAACAACAACAACATGTAATATACATAAAAAATGATGAAAGAAGCATGTGAAATTAATCCACTGTGTACTAGTTGCAGTGTAACATAGTACTGTTTCCTCTCTAATCTACTCTACTGTCTTTTCGTGGCAGAACTGAATACATTTTAAATCATCGTAATCCAGTCATTCTTATTGAATAATACTGATTCCTGAAGAGTGTATGTATAATAACCATTATCTTTGTAGACAAACATCAAACAGATTTTTAATCAAGTGACAATATTCGTGTGTTTTTATAAAAACTACAGACAAGCTTCACTACATTTCAAAGTTAATCACGTAAGTATTACCAGTAAGCTTAGAAGTGAAGAAAGGAAATAGAAAGGGGACAGATAGATTCGTGACACACACTTTACCTAAGTAGATACATGTTTGTGCTGAAATACATCTGAATTTTGAATATACAGACGTGAACACGCTTTACGGCGCGCTATTTCATTTTAATCATTCACTGCACTCCCAAGTTCTTGGCTTGGTATAGAACCTAACTGATCTTTTGCTCGTCACACCCATCTGTCATCTTGTGGCATGACGCACTGTATGTGGCTCTGAGCACTATGGGACTTAACTTCTAAGGTCATCAGTCCCCTAGAACTTAGAACTACTTAAATCTAACTAACTTAACGACATCACACACATCCATGCCCGAGGCAGGATGCGAACCTGCGACCATAGCAGCAGCGCGGTTCCGGAATGAGGAGCGTAGAACCGCTTGGTCACAGAGGCCGGCTAAAAATGTAATTTCTTTACTTCATCCTTCACTGTAGAAGACATCAGATGATATCTAATGCGAGGGGCGTTTGAAAAGTCCGTACAAAAATAAAAACTACTTACGTGTTTAGGGTAAACCTTTTTTATTTTTCGACATAGTCTCTTTTTAGACTTATCCACTTTGTCCAACGCTGTTCTAATTTGTTGATCCCTTCCGAATAATAGGAATTGTTGAAGTCTGCAAAATAGCTATTAGTTGCTGTAATCGCCTCCTCGTCTGATTAAAATCTTTGTCCCGCCAGCCATTTCTTCAAATTGGGGAACAAACAGTAGTCTGAGGGAGTCACGCCTGGAGAATAGGGGGCATGTGAAACGAGTTGGAATCCTATTTTCATTAATTCTGTGACCATAACTGCTCAAGTGTTTGCTGGTGCATTGTCGTGGTGGAAAAGGACTTCTTTGCGGATCAATCGCCGGTATTTTTCTTGAAGCATGGTTTTCAAAAGGTTCAAAAACGATGAATAATATGCACCTGTAATAGTTTTAGCCTTTTCCAGATAGTCGATGAGGATTATCCCTTACAAATCCCAAAAGACAGTCGCCATAACCTTTCCGGCCGAAGATATGGTCTTCGCCTTTTTTGGTGCAGATAGTCCCTTCGTAACCCATTCTTTGGATTGTTGTTTGGTCTCAAGAGTATAGTAATGTATCCATGTTTCATCCACAGTGAAGAAACGACGGTTACAGTCCTGCGGATTCTTCCTGAACAGTTGCAAACCATCCTTGCAACACTTCACACGAATCCGTTTTTGGTCAAGCGTGAGCAATCATGGAACCCATCTTGCGGATAGCTTTCTCATGTCCAAATGATTATGCAAAATATTATGTACCCGTTCATTCGAGATGGCCACAGCACTAGCAATCTCACGCACCTTAACGCTTCTATCATCATCGTAACATGGATTTTATCAATGATTTCTAGAGTCGTAACCTCCACAGGGCGTCCAGAACGTTCAGTATCACTTGTGCCCATATGGCCACTCCGAAAATTTTGAAACCACTTATAAACTATTCTAATCGAAGGTGCAGAGTCACCTTAATGTTTATCACGCTTCTCTTTAGTCTCCTGAGGCGTTTTGCCTTTCATAAAGTAATGTTTAATCACCACACGAAATTCATTTTCGTCCATTGTTTGACAATCACTCGACTCCCTGATTCACACGAATGACAAACACAAAGAAATAGACCAATATCGCTGAAACCTGCTGTGGGTTCTTTCCAAAGATGCTACTAACTAAACATGACCCCGATACGCGCCGGTGGTGCCATCTTTCGGATTGCACGGACTTCTCAAACGCCCCTCGTAAGTACATAGTTACCCACTGTATAGGCTGAACTGGTCTATCAAGTGCCAACTTCACTTCAGATGCTTTATTAGTCGTTAACTCCAATGTCATGTTCCGTCTCTACTCTTGCAATGTTCTTTGGTGATCAGGTAAATAAATAATCTGTTCACAAATGTGCTTTTTTGAGCCAATATATTACTATTATCTTCAAAGCTTGCTACTTTTTGTACCTAGTTGTGATGGCTTTTATCATACCATGCTCCAAACAGTCTTACTAATTCTCTGACAGTACGTTCATCTGGGTTTTATGGCAGCCAATAGATTGAAATTAAGTTGTGTGAACTTGCTGTTCCTGGGTAAACTCATTCCAATTGTTTGTTTGCAATTGTGGAAATTGTGGTGCACTGTCAGTGAGGAGCACTTAAGATGAACAGTGTTCACAATATATCCTTCATTTCATTTCCTAATGATAATTTTGCTTTTTGCTTTATGTAGTGCAAAGAATCGAACTGATTTGGAGAACTGCTGTGAATAGTTCCCTTTAGATTTTGGAAGTGCGCCAAACAAATCCAATGTGACAGCTTTACCTAATGAGTGAAGAAAAGTGTTGTGCCTGAATCCTTTGTGTTGAACTGTGTTTGCCGGTACGCCACTTAACGTGATAAAAATAATATTGAATAACTTCGCAAATATAACAAAACTGACGTCGTAACGAAATAAATATTATCGCAGGAAAAAAAACTCTGTAATCAGTTAATATGATCTGCGAATGCAACTGCAATCTCTGTTCTTTTGCAAAAGGATCGCGCTCTTCCCTTTTGTTTCTTGGTAGTGTCAGAATCCATTTTGTGACGAGGCACTAAAACGTTTAGGTTTCATATAATATTTAACCTAAATATAATCAAATATTACTTAAAAGTGTCGCAAATGTTTTTCTGTAACAGCTCCTACATGAAGTGATATATTTCAATATTTCATGCAAATTTTATAGAGGAACGTTGGTGCAGAGATCAGCGCCATTTTCCTAAATGATAACGGCTCAGAGTCGTAATAAATATCTTAATATCTGCTAATTTTGACAAATAAAGATAAATGTAAATGCAGGAGAATTCTCTTGATTAACGGTTCTTCCTTTCAAACAGTAAATTATTATTATTATGTGCGTATGGACCCTGTCGGATCACGCATTACGCCTTTCTAATAGCCCATATAACTTTCATTCTTTCGCTACGTGTTTTCTTTCTTTCTTCTGACCACTTGGTCCACGATCTTTTAGGGACTTCATTCTATGGCTTTACAACCCATCTATTTACCTTCCGACAGTAAAGTTTCCTATATAGTACGTCCGATGTTCCTATCTGTGACTTTTCCAAGTCATATTTGACTTCTATCCTTGAAATGCTCTTCAGTTTTGCAGTGTATGTCAAAATCCTGTGAGTTAGCCTTGAAGATGGGAGTCTATTAATGTATCAATAGAATTTCAGCCTTCGTTTCTTGACATCTGCGGCAAGGTTGGACAGTTCTTCTGTTGTGAATCTTCAGGTTTTGGCGGCACAAAGACTGTTCCATTAAGTTTTGGGTGTGCAACCGCAAGAAATCTCCTTCTTCTTCTAATATTTCGGCTGTAAAACGTTCAGCCATCTTCAGAGTGAACCCCGTAAGACTGCCGCTCCAGTGTTTTTTTTTTTTTTTTTACTTTATTGTTATTTTAAAACCTGTACAACAGGCAGGCTGTCAGCAGCACACTACGCTGCTCTTCAGCCATAGAATATACAAGGAGCAAAAACAGTGAGAAGACACGTAAGTCACAGAACGGCGGGCAATAAAACAGGAGACACATAGAGACAAACACGGAGCCGTTCACACTCGTCGATAATACACACTGCTAGCTGATGAGACGACTTACAAACACTGAAGATGACGATGGCAGTGGTGAACGATGGAGTGGATGGTGAACACTGAACACTAAACACGACGGCACAGACACAAAACACTGATGGCGGTGATCTCCGGCGTGCGGATGTCCACGTAACGTGTGCGAATCTGGGGACCTGCCAAGAGGTGAACAGGGGTGAGGTGGGGGAGAGGGGAGAAAAAGGATACCAAAGGCTGAGGAGACAGGGGCAGGAGGAGAGGGACAGGGGAGGGGAGGCCCGGGGGAGGAGGGTGGGAAAAGGAGGAGGGAGGGAAAAGGGAGAGGAGGGAGGGAGGGTGCCCAGAGGAGTAAGTACAGGAGGAGGGCGGGAGGATCAAAGTTGGTAGGAGGGGTAGATGGAGGGGAGGAGGGCATCATCAGGGAGGGGGAGCTGGCGGAAGCCACCTTGGGAGAGGGTAAGGAGGGTGGAGAGATGGAGACCGGGTGGGACGTGCAAATACAGGCGCGGCAGCGGGCGGAGGTGGGAGAGGATCGGGGAGACGAGCGGGTGAGGAGGATCGAGTTTGCGGGAGGTGTACAGGATCCGTACCCTTTCAAGGAAAAGGAGGAGGTGGGGGAAGGGGATGAGATCGTAGAGGATCCGCGTGGGGGAGGGGAGACGGATGTGATAGGCGAGGCGGAGAGCATGGCGTTCAAGGATTTGGAGGGATTTATAAAAGGTAGGGGGAGTGGAGATCCATGCTGGATGGGCATAACAAAGGATAGGGCGGATGAGGGATTTATAGGTGTGGAGGATGGTGGAGGGGTCCAGACCCCACGTACGGCTGGAAAGGAGCTTGAGGAGACGGAGGCGGGAACGTGCCTTGGCTTGGATTGTCTGGAGATGGGGAGTCCAGGAGAGGCGACGGTCGAGGGTGACGCCAAGGTACTTAAGGGTGGGAGTGAGGGCGATGGGACGGGCATAGACGGTGAGATAGAAATCAAGGAGGCGGAAGGAAGGGGTGGTTTTGCCTACAATGATCGCCTGGGTTTTGGAAGGATTGACCTTGAGCAACCACTGGTTGCACCAAGCGGTGAACCGGTCAAGATGGGATTGGAGAAGGCGTTGGGAGTGCTGTAGGGTGGGGGCAAGGGCAAGGAAGGCGGTGTCATCGGCAAACTGGAGAAGGTCGACGGGGGGTGACGGCGGCGGCATGTCCGCCGTGTACAACAGGTACAGAAGGGGGGAGAGGACGGAGCCTTGGGGCACACTGGCGGAGGGGAAAAAGGTGTAGGAATCGGTGTTATGGATGCTGACATAGGAAGGACGGCGGGAGAGAAAGGAGCCGATCAGACGGACGTAGTTAATGGGAAGGGCGAAGGTTTGGAGCTTGAAGAGGAGACCGGAATGCCATACGTGGTCATATGCACGTTCGAGGTCCAGGGAGAGGAAGATTGCGGAGCGACGGGAATTAAGCTGTTCAGAAAGGAGATGAGTGAGGTGAAGGAGAAGGTCGTCGGAAGAGAAGGACGGCCGAAAGCCACACTGGGTAACGGGAAGGAGGCGGTGCTGGCGGAGATGCTGGTGGATGCGGCGGGTGAGGATAGATTCCAGGACCTTGCTGAAGACCGAGGTAAGGCTGATGGGACGGTAGGAGGAGACGGGGGACGGCGGTTTGCCGGGTTTAAGGAACATGAGGATACGGGAGGTTTTCCACAGGTCGGGGTAGTAACCGGTGGACAGGACTACATTGTATAGCCCGGCCAGAGTGGAGAGGAAAGAGACAGGAGCTTCACGAAGGTGACGGTAGGTGACACGATCGTGACCAGGAGCGGTGTTGCGTTTGGTGCGGAGTGTAACAATGAGATCCTGTGTAGTGATAGGGGCATTGAGTTCCGTGTGTGTAATGTTGCCCAAGTACTGGAAACCAGGGGCGAGGGGAGGGACGGAGGTGTCAGTCCGATCGCGGATATCCGGGAAGAGGGAGTAATCGAACTGGGGATCATCGGGGATGGAAAAGATATCGGAGAGGTAGGAGACAAAGTGATTGGCCTTACTAAGGGTGTCAGGGAAAGGGTGATCATCATGGAGAAGAGGATAATAGGGGGAGGGTTTAGTTCTGGTACAGAACACCATAGGTACACACGACTTTTACAACCTAACAAGTCGGCCGTGGCAGAGCACTGTATTGATAATTGTCACAGTATGTTGTATGACAACGTCGAAATTTTGGCAACTATATCGTCATTTTGGGACTCGATAGTAAAGGAGGCAATTGAAATTCGCTTGACGACGAACTTAATTAATAGAGACAGTGGTTTCAATCTTGATAAATCCTGGAATCCGGCACTTGCTGTAATAAACTCGCAAAGACGTCGTCACAGTGCAGCTCGCAATGATATATCGATATGCCAACAAAGATCAACTGCGGAGTCATAGATACAACTCGCGCATTATGCACGTCTCTGCCGCCGACCAACGTCTCTGGCGCATTTGCATCTGTGGCCGCATGCGCAGTCGCGCGGTACAACAGTATAAAGGGACGAAGCGAGCACTGGAGCGGCAATCTTGCGGCTCACTCTGAAGATGGCTGAACGTTTTACAGCCGAAATATTAGAAGAAGAAGGAGATTTCTTGCGGCCGCACACCCGAAACTTAATGGAACAGTTCTTCTGTTGCTTTGCGCGATTTGAGTGTATACCCCTCTCCTTGTCCCAGCATTTTCCTCATGATCTTTCTTTCCCCCTTCAAGATGTTCTCCAGATCGCCTTTTCTACCAAGGTTTCGTTCGCGTACAACACTTCAGGTTTAATCACTGTTATAATGTTTGATCTTTGTATGAATAGATATACATTTCTTGTTGTAGATTTCACGCGTTGTCTCATATGCTCGTTTGAGCTTTTGTAACCGAACTTTGTGTGTTTCCTTTTCCAACCCCGTAGGTTCCATGGTCTCACCGAGATATTTGAAGTTTGGAACTCGTTTGATTTGTCCGAACTTGGCCTTCCCGAATGAAGAACCAGTAAAAGAAACCAGTTTTCCAATATTGAATCATATTTGAGTAAAAGAACTGCACTAAATTTTTTAGATCCCCCTTATCGGGAATTGTGAGAATTTCCTTAGCGTACATTACTTAACACAAGTCCATATTTCGAAAACGCATTGCCGCAACATATCTAGAGCCTCTGGTGTTATTTTTATTTTTTAGTGGACTTGTAGTCCGGGGTGATAAGTTACATTACAGCATCACCGGTCTATTGCGGTCTAACTGTGTCGGTGAGGCAGTAAATTTCCACAGGGCAGTGACTGCGTCACTGCAATTCACTTTGGAGGTGTGGCGGTCAGGCAGAAAAATTTTGCCTAACATGGGCGGGTGAAGGTGTGGCAGTGGGACTTATAGTTCCGTACCGGGGATGATTGTTAATGACGTCTTTTAATATAAAAACATCGTGTCGGCTAAACTAACTGCGAGAAATACCACAACTGAGTCACTGACGTAAAAAATTTTCTAGTTGTGAAGCAGGCAGAATTACATTAACTCCAACTTTTCGTAACATATAAATACCTATACATAAACGAACCACCATATGTGGGTATTTCCATGTGCTGCCAGAAATCACAACGTTTCAGAACTTATCGTACTCATCACAATATGTTGTCAAAAATCATTTATTTTTGTGATTTCTGTATGCACTTCTTAGGTCCAAAATGTGCATGACTGGTTGGATGTACTTGACTAAATTGTAGACCTTAGGGATAGATAGTTTCTAGTATTCTGCATTTAGGTTAGAGCTTTGCAGCAAAACATCGTTAAAAACAAGGTAATAACTTACGATCTTTTTCTCATTTTCATCCTGCTATTTTGAGTTTATCATGAGAAGTACTTCACCAGCTTCGTGTTCCATCTTAATAGTCTATAGAAAAATTTCGCCTTCTACTCTTCTTGCAGAATTTATCATGATTATATGACACCCAGAGTCTCAGTGCAAACACCTTTAAAATTATATAGAAGTTGTAATAAAGCGTCAAGTACCACATTTGTTTCACCAGGTTTGTACCGAATTTAAAAGACAAATTCTTGTACAGCGATGTCCCACCTAGGAAGCTGATTATACCTCAAAGTGCACTGAAGGATATAATGCTCGACGACCTGTTCTTACACCGGTGTTCTGTCTCAGCAGAAAATACTGGTATTTAGCCTCCAACAATCGCGAGTGCTTCTTGCTGTGTCCTGTTCTGATCTCTTTCCCGTACTGACAACACTGGACTTCTAAACACTATCACACAACATTGCTGCTGATCAGTTTCAATCTATATTTGATATAAATATGCTTCAACGCCAAATTCACTCACATGAATCCCAAAATAAAATGATTTATGTACACCTGGCGTTATCGATAGTGGAGCTTCAAAGAGATGTTTCATGACCTATGCAAATGCAACCTACTGACAGATAACCAATCTAGAGATGAAGTTCTGTTTAATTAATTTCAACAAAGCAGGTGATGACAAGCAACGACTATTAATAAAGTGACAGTAGTATCCACAGAAGCATAGACATATTTGAAGCCAATTTTTGCAGGATGGTACTGGAAAACTTCGAATTGCTTCTAACTTCTTAGGGTCTGACTCAGTTCCTGCTGACGAGATGACAGGTCCTAAGAATTGCATCTTCTTCCTCGTGATTTCCAACTTTTAAATGTTATTATTAGGTCGCTTTCTTCTCTGTTTGTCTGTCGAGCACAAATTTTTCAATTGCTTTTAAACAAATTTCCTGATGAGCTAGAGACTCAGAAATGGATGACAGTGCAGTAGCGTTGGGGTGAGAACCACCTATCTGCAGTAGCAGAAGGAATGGAAGTATAGACAGGGTGACAAAGAAGAATAATACAGAGTATTGCATGTCCAATTGGAGTTTCTGCACGATGGCTGTGCTTAGTAGATGGCGTCACAGCCTCTACAGGCTAAAAGGACGTATATTACCTGCTCCACAAAGAGTCTGCGACAACCCATTCGATTTATGGGTACACCTCTGTAATCCATTAAGTAATATCTTCCAGACTGGGCACATATATCACTTTCCACCTGGAAAAAACATTACTGTGACAGTAAGATCCCCTGTATTCCAATTAAAACACTTTTGTGGTGGATATTCGTATGAGCAAAAGTCTTTCTCCTCCTTCCATTTCACTTCACTGATCCCCCACTATACCTAAACTGAGTCCTTGCGTTTCTCCTTTCACATTTTCTAGCTTCCCTACCACGTTCAAATTTGTGATATTCACACTAAGACTCGTAGAATGTTTGGTTATCACAATTTGTAATACCTACGAAACTGGGCACACGAACCCAAGTAGATTCATTTCCTAACGTTTCAGCTATTTACACTGGACTCTGCCGCTGGCCATATTCTCGTGGCCTACCAGGGTCTCCAGATCTTTCTTGACTTCGTCGATCTATCTAAGTTTTGGTCTACCAAGGGGTCTCTAATCCTGCGGTTTCCTTTGTAAAACTACCGTCCCATCTTTGGTCACTTTCCAGTACACATTGCAGCCATTCAGTTCTTCCACTCTTTATTACAGCCCTCACACGTGGTTCATTACGTAACATATGTGTTTCTGTGTGTTCCCTTCTTTTAAAAATTCCGTTTTCTGACACAGTTCCAAGGATTTTTCTTAACATCTTATTTTCGTAGGTCATATTTTTCTCTCCATTTCCTTGCTCAGTGTCAGTATTTCAGCTGAATACATTAACACTTGTCGCATGGTTGTCCTGTACATGTGGACATTTGTTGTTCTTGTCAGTACTTTGCTAGTGAATAGTTTGTCAATTGAGAATAGATCTGTCTGCGGAATTTATCCGGTTCATTATCTCTTCCTCCAAGTTGTTGTTCGCTTTCATAGTACTTCGTAGATACCTGAAGGTCCTACGTGTAGTCTTGTTAAATCAAAATCATCTATTGTCAGCGATCCCACCCTTTCACCTTCACTTTTTCTTGTGACAGTTATACACTCTACTTTACCTTGATTATCAAACCCATTTTTTTGCATTTTCCATTAGCGCTTCAGCTATTCTTATTAGTTCGTTGTTCTCCTCCGTTATAATGAGAATATCAGCGGCAAACGCAAACAGTTCGCTTGGCCACTACGCTGACGCCTATTCTAATCAATGACACTCGTTTTAGGGCCTTTTGAAGTATGGAGTTAAATATGCTGTGGCTATTCAGTCTCCGTGTTTGACACCTGTCCCCAGTGCAAAACATTCACACTTCTTCCTTTAACCCTCACTTTACCTTTAGTTTTTTCAGTACACATTCTGGTTACCCTGATCGCTTTCGAAGGTATCCCCGATTCTTCCATTATTCTCCATACGCTTTCTCTGTTAATACTACCATGGCTTTCTTGAAATCTATAAATAGCCAGTATACCTTCTTATCAGGTTCTCACGTGTTTTCAGTTACTTGTCCGAAAACGAACATTTGGGCTGGACTGGTGCTGTTCAAGGTTTTCCTTTACATGCAGTAACAATCTTACTTCTGAGTGCGAAGATCTTATATGCACTACATAGTAATGATATACCACTGTAATTCTCACACTTGGTTTTCTTTCCTTTCTTGTATATTGATTATATTACAACTTGTTGTAACTCCCTGGGCATCTTTCCATTCCTCCAGAAGTGCGGAATTCCTATACAGTCCTTCTCTGCATCTTTCTGTGCCTTGTTGTAGTATTTCTGTAACCATGCCAAAGGTTTGATTGGCCTTGTAGTTCTCCATTTTTCTTAGAATTTCACCCGTTTCCCTCGTTGTAAGCTCCTCCACTTTTGGTTAGGATCTTTCAAACGTATTAGTTTTCTCGTAGATCTCTTCTCCTACAGGGATCGTCAACTGTTCTTCGAAACAGTTCATCCATAATTTCATGCCTTATTCTTCGCCAGCCATCAATTCACCTCAATTGTTTCCCATCACTGCAGTTTATGGTTTGTATCCCTTGTTGAAATGTACGTTTTTGGAGTTCTCTTCCAATGCGCTTGTTTTTGTCTTCTTCAGCCTTCACTAATTACCTGTTAATGAATTAAATTGATTTTTCTCCTGCTATTAGTTTTCTTGTTTCTCAAACTACAACTGCGTAATGTTCTCTTGACGGTAGGGTCTCGCGATCTAGCATCCTCTGTTTGTACTCCTCTTTTTTATCACCTCTTTGCATTCCTCATTGAACCATATTATGTTTCTCCTTTCGCTTTCTTCCTTCTTAAGGTGTTCCTTCGCTATGTCAATCATGATGGATTTGAATCAGTAATAGCTTGCCAAAGTTAGCAAATGTTCGCGACGCCAACTGTCATCATAATTTGTATGGCAAATGCTGATGATAACGAGAATCACATCATCTTCGCTGATGGGATTGCCCAAATAAGTATTTTGAACCTGGTTGTATCTGAGGACAGTTACGCATTGACCCTTCCCTATTATTATAGCTGTGCGTCGAAGAAACTTCTCTTAGATACTTCGCTGTTTCTGTCGGGATGAATACTTGTAGAAGAACACACTGTCGAAGTTCACAAATTTTTTTTTTTTTTTTTTTTTTTTTTTTTTGTCGTCAGTCTTCTGACTTGTTTGATGCGACCCGCCACGAGTTCCTCTCCTGTGCCAACCTCTTCATCTCAGAGTAGCACTTGCAACCTACGTCCTCAGTTATTTGCTGGGAGTTTTCCGATATCTGTCTTGCTCTACAGTTTTTGTCTTCTACAGCTCTCTCTAGTTCCATGGAAATCATTCCATTCTCCTTTTCAGTGTTTTTGACATATTCCTTTCCTCTCCAATTCTGCGCAGAACCTCCTCATTCCTTACCTTATCAGTCCACTTAATTTGCAACATTCGTCTGTAGCATCACATCTCAAATAATTCGATTCTCTTCCGTTCCGGTTTTCCCACAGTAAGTGTTTCACTACCATACACATACGATTGAATTGAATTGATCAGTCACGTGGTTTCCCTACTCAGGTCCTAGCACCTGCACTCATGTCACACACAAATATCGAAATTTTCTGACTCATTCGAAACTTACAAACTGCCTGTTAGCTCCTGTCTCGGGTTCTTGAGCCGACGTTGGTTTCGCCAGCAAGAGTGACTGTCGTGTCAAAACTTCACCGTCCATTGCTGGTAGCAGGCTAAATTCATGCAAACGCCTGAAATGAAATGGATGCAAGTCTTTGTTCGGGTCAAATTCATTAAACTGTATTTGGCTGAGTATGTTATCAGTGATAATGTTTGTATAACACCCCACAGCATCTTGCATTATCGTTTCTACTCCTTGTTGGGTTAAGTTTGTATGAAATGGAATGTGGTAAATTTTTACATATTTCATTGTTTCTTCCAAATCCTGTAGTTTCCAAACTGGAGTATTGTTTTTACACACGGAAACTATTTTAATCATGTAATTTTCTGCGTGAACTATCTTTTAATTTGCTGCTGTACTTTCCCTTAGGGCTTCTCCCACAATGTCCTTTTCCGAATTTACTTGGACTTGCATTTTAGTTACATCTGCTTCCGTGTGTTGACAATTTGCGTTGACCTCGCCCTTGGCTTCAGATTGTTGCACATCTAGTGATTCGCTACTTTCCTCCTTTGACTCGCTGAACTGAACCTGCATCTCACTACCAATATCTATTACCTTTTGTTCCAACATTTTATTCAAATATTTTCTCGATTTTTGACTGTCTCCTTTCGAAACTGCTCTCAGTTTTCTTATCACCATCATCTGGACTTTTGTTCACCTTTTGATTCTTCTCATGTAGCTTTTTGTCATTACCATCTACTTTTGTTATTATTATCTTGCTTTCTTTTTGTTCACATTTTAGCCGGCCGGAGTGGCCGTGCGGTTCTGGGCGCTGCAGTCTGGAACCGAGCGACCGCTACGGTTGCAGGTTCGAATCCTGCCTCGGGCATGGATGTGTGTGATGTCCTTAGGTTAGTTAGGTTTAATTAGTTCTAAGTTCTAGGCGACTGATGACCTCAGAAGTTAAGTCGCATAGTGCTCAGAGCCATTTGAACCATTTTGTTCACATTTTGATTGTCTGGTCTCAATTTAATCTAAAAGTTTTGTTATCACACTCCCCTTTGCTGCATCGTCAACACGATCGTTATCTGTTTCTGCATCTAGCGATTCAGTGGCAGTGTTCAAATGTTACCTTTCATTTTCTGTTGCCTCAGAAATATGATTTCTGCTAACTAGCTTTTATTTATTAATAATACTCATGTTAATTCTATCCTAGCCGACAACCTGTTCCCTTCATAAATGACGTCAAATGGTTCAAATGGCTGTGAGCACTATGGGACAAAACATCGGAGGTCATCAGTCCTCTAGAACTTAGAACTACTTAAACCTAAGTAATCTAAGGACATCACACACATCCATGCCCAAGGCAGGATTCGAACCTGCGACCGTAGCAGTCACGCGGTCCGGACTGAAGTTCCTAGAATCGCTACGCCACAGCTGCCGGCAACCCTAAATTACGTCCCAATAGCTAATTTGGCTACCTGTTTGTAATTAAACATACTCACTGTACATGAGGTGGTGATAGTAGTTCGCTACCTATTGTTATTGGCCGGCCGCTGTGGACGAACGGTTCTAGGCTCTTCGGTCTGGAACTGCGCGACCGCTACGGTTGCAGGTTCGAATCCTGCCTCGGGCATGGATGTGTGTGATGTCCTTAGGTTAGTTAGGTTTAGGGGACTTATGACCTCAGAAGTTAAGCCCCATAGTGCTCAGAACCACTTTTCTATTGTTATTTTCCTGTTTTCCTGTCCACCGTTGCTTCAGATTGAGGTCCCACTGAAAATTCCATGTTCAGTCACCATATGTTGACACTGACGATCGGGTTACACTATGTGATCAAAAGTACCTGGGCACACACAGAAACATACGTTTTTCATATTAGCTGCATTGTGCTGCCACATACCGCCAAGTAGTCCACGTCAGCAGCCTCAGTAATCATCAGACATCGTGAGAGAGCAGAATGGGGCGCTCCGCGGAACTCACGGACTTCGAACTTGGTCATGTGATTGGGTGTCATTTGTGTCATTCGTCTGTACGCGAGATTGTCACACACCTAAACATCCCTAGGTTCATAGTTTCCGATGTGATAATGAAGTGGAAACGTGAAGGGACACGTACAGCACAAAAGTGTACAGGCCGACCTCGTCTGTTGACTGACAGAGACCGCTGACAGTTGGACAGTTTAGTAATGTGTAATAGGCAGGCTTCTATCCAGACCATCACACAGGAATTCCAAACTGCATCAGGATCCACTGTAAGAACTACGACAGTTAGGTGGGAGGTGAAAAAACTTGGGTTTCATGATAGAGAGGTTGCTCATAAGCCACACATCACGCCAGTAAATGATAAACGACGACTCACTTGGTGTGAGGAGGGTAAACATTAGACGATCGAACAGTGGAAAAACGTTGTGTGGAGTGACGAATCACGGTACACAATGTAGCGATCCAATGGCAGGTTGTGGGTATGACGAATGCCCGGCGAACGTCATCTGCCAGGGTGTGTTGTGCCAACAGTAAAATTCGGAGGCGGTGGTGTTATGGAGTGGTCGTGTTTTTTATAGACAGGGCTTGCACCCTTTGTTGTGTTGAGTGGTACTATCATAGCACAGGTCTATATTGACGTTTTAAGCAACTGGTTGCTTCCCGCCGTAGAGGAGCATTTCGGGTGTGGCGATTGCATGTTTCAACACGATCGAGCACCTTTTCATAACGCACGGCATGTGGCAGAGTGGTTACATGACAACAACATCCCTGTAATGGACTGACCGGCACAGAGTGCTGACGTGAATGCTATAGAACACCTCTGGTATGTTTTGGAACGCCGACTTCGTGCCAGGCCTCACCGACCGACATCGATATCTCTCCTCAGTGCAGCACTCCATGAAGAATGGGCTGACATTCCCAAGAAACCTTCCAGCACCTGACTGAACGTTTGCCAGCGAGAGTGGAAGCTGTCATCAAGGGTAAGGGTCGTCCAGCACCATATCTAATTCAAGCATTACCGACGGAGGGCACCACGAACTTGTCTTTTTCAGCCAGGTGTCCTGATACTTTTGATCAAATAGTGTATGTATCCAAAGATTGTTGCAGATGCAACATCCTTGTCACTGGTTTGCGTATTAGGATATATAGCGATATTTTGGATAAACGAAAGTGTTTATCACTCCTCTTCACCTCAAACTATTCAGTTGTATACTTTCATTTGCTCATGGTTTTCGGAAGTGTACAATGACGGAATCAACTAACAACAGTTTATGAGATATTACAGACTGTAGCAGTTATTATTGACATTGTTATTCATTTCAAAACAGTTCATATACCCTTTGTGTTAGTAACATCTTGCAAACCACAGTACAACATTAATCACTTCACACTTTAAGACTGCAAAAAGGTGTTACGAGTAATACATTAGCGAGTCCAGCCTACGAACAACACCAATAGATTCCAACTACCAACCCGTTACCAATGTTCTTAATAACATTAGAGAGCAGCGCGAATAGCTAACCTGAATGTATTACTTAAACACAAACGCCTCACACGAGCACATCTAGCGAGCCAGCCCAATCGATGCCAACTCATCCATACCACTGTGCTATGCCGAGTGCTCGTTGGTAATTGCAACTGATAAAGCGTTCTTGCCAGACAAAGATTGTTCTTAAATGCTGGGAATGGCTAAAACAGAGGTAGCTGCAGTAATGTAGCACTCAACCTGCGGTAATGCTAAGCAACAACCTTACAAAAATGTCACAAAGTATAACAAATACTCCACCGTGGCAGAAATGGGATCCTCACATACCTTTTATCATACACCTTTTTATCATACCACTTGATCCATCAAAAGACGCGTTATTGATCTAGGATGGATCTAGTTACGAGCGAACTAAACTACAATAGCTGTGGGTTCTTTGATTGTTCTGGAAGGCATATGAAATTTTACTTCACTTCATTACGTGAATGAATAAATGATTTGCTTAACTTGATAGAATCCTTTGCTACAGGAGTGCTTGATAATTTACAACTATCATTGACTATTAAAGCATGACTTGAAGCACTAAATAAGAAACTCTTCTCTGGAAGTAAATTGTTCAACATGTAAAAAAAATACATTTCCGTATGAGACTTGAATAAACTTAATCCCACTCGATTACATTGATTGCTTCACCTGAGGTCACGAATAAGTGTGAGCGGATCCACACTCGGGCCTGTACTGACCTCCGTGCGAGGATGCTGCGAGGCTGTGCGAGGCTGAGAGAGAGGGCACGCCGCCTTTAACCTGCGGATTGCAGGGAGATATCGCTAATATCAGTGGTATCAAAGAGCATTGCCGTCTATGGTGTGGCATCACGATCTTTGGGCGATACGACAGATCGTCTAACAGAGTATATAATTCCAGGTCTACAAAATGCAACGCACAGAATACCCCATATACCTATATCGCCATCTAGTTCCTTCAATAAAGTGAATAATGTTAGATACCATCCAAGATGGTACAGAGATTAAAAATCACATCCATACAAACAATATGGCTGTCAGATAAGAAAGTTTCATCTGTTTCTCAGAGTGAATATTCACTAAAGCACACCTCCTATATCAAATACGCACATATATAACCTTCTAAATCCAGCAAAATAGTTGACAATGATTTGGTAGGGTATCAGCCCAAAGTATGCTATTACAAGTATTATTGTCCCACAAACTAAATGCGTTTGGTACCGTTATCTTCCAAAGAAAAGGTAGGCAGTCTTTATAGTACATGCGGGCCGCATTATCAAAACCTGAATATTTTATGCCTTACACAATATTTTAAGAGTGATGCGCAATGAAACAGTTAAAATTAAATAGCCCCTTTGTTTAGCAAAAGAGACATTTTTAGAATTTATTTTAAAATAAAACATGATCAGTAATTTTGTGAAAGAAGTACATCGAATATTTTAAAAATTCCGATTTATTTAAGAAAACAAATGAATGCAAAATACAGTCTTGGAGAGAAAGTTCGTTCGCATTCTAAAGTAGATGACTTCGTGATCGCATAATTCTGGAGATATAATTCCGAAATGCCTCTACCAGAACACAGAACAACTAAGGAAAGGTTATCATAAATCCGAGTGAAAACAGAAGAAAACAGGTACTGTTTGAAAGTTGTTCACGAAAAGGAGTGAACGCAGTTCACTTTGTCAAAACATGATGTGATGAATTTTAACATGATTCGGTAAAAATATATGAGGCATAGATCTGATCAAAACGTTTGTCTGTAAATTTTGATATCAAAGATTCATATCAGTCTTTGGAACAAAACACTTGAAAAACTACGAAATCACGAGAAATGGTGTAGTGACGCGCATCTCTGTGAACGGAAGCAAAGTAGTGCTTCCGTGAGTAGCTGACAGAAAGGTTAAAGGCTGCCATTCCTCACCTTGCCCATCATGGTACCTCTTGTTCCGATATCTACCGAGCTACTCAACAGTGTAACACTGACGTCAAAAGAGGCCTGTGAAAAATAACTTTCGTTCTTTTTCGCCTAGAAATAGCAAACGTTCCGCAGCGACTTGATTATGTGTTCGCATAATGGCACGAATTTCGTTTTATGAGCGTCCTTTAACATAAAACATCTCTCACTTTTACGTTATAATACTTCCTGACACTTCACATATAAACATAGGCTTATATACATATTTTTGAAATACAAAAGAGATCGTAATAGTTTCAAGTTACATTTTAAGAGAGCAGATAATTGGAGAAGTGCAGTCACTGAGGTGATAGGACTCTCATCTTGGACTGCAGATAACCAGTATCAACTTGTGTGATGGTTACACTCGTTCTAAAACTTGACATAAATGTCCGGCTGTAACTCTCGATCGCTTCGCGGATTTATCTCTCTTCATTTGAGAAAACGTTTTCCCACAAACGCAATTGCTGCCGAAAGTAGTGAAACCCCTCTTGTTGAATCCCCTGTAGTTTCATATTTCATTCGTTTTAGAGATGAGTCATATTTGCTTAATATGCCAAGTTATACATCCACCCTCCATCAGAAAGTTCTACTAAGGACAGATCTTCCATCAGTAAAAATCATTCTTTTTTTCGAAGGTAAGTTGATAGATCTTTAAAGTACCTTCCCGCATACAAGTCAGCCCACGTTGGAATGTTTACTTAAGTATCCGTATTCACTACACATTTTGACCAAAATCTCCAAGACTTGTTACGAGATTAACAACTTTTAGAACCAAACTTATAGCGTGCACCCATTTTAAAATTTTGCTCCAACGTTATTATTGGTGTATAATACACGGAAAGGAAAGTAAGAAGTTGAAACGAGACTTGCAAATCTCTTCTTTCGTTTAAGCAACTAGTCCACTTTCAACAAAATTGCTGGCTCTGTCAGTAGCTATACATTAAAATTTGGTCCATTCCAGTTCTAATGCTTTGGAAGTTTACTTTTGAAATAAGTCTTTTGGCTACGTTGTACTTGTAGGAGCGTTATATGTTATTACAAATAAAATTGACGAATAAACGTCTTTCCTCTCGTCCTTACCTCAGTTTTCTATACATTTCTCTAGAGATAGATTTCAACTAGTCACTTGAGTCATTTACTTTTCTCATCGCTGATCTAACGGACGAACAAGTACTTTCGATTGTTGATAACATTTCTAGTCACATTTCTTCAATAATGTCGCTGGCACATATTTTCACACACTCCAGGTCGGTATACGACTCGCCATCCTTGTCTATTTTCTCGGCAACAATGTGATGGTGTCTTTTTTTTAACACAGTTATTTTGGTCTTATGAGCTTCTCCTAAAAGAGACGATTGCTTGGGCAAACGCGGACTTTCTCGATATCTCCTCAAATTAAATTCCTTCAAACAGAAGCATTTCCTCCAAAAAGTAAGCGTCGTACAAAAAATATCACGATGAAGAAGCTTGCACAGGATAGAGTAGCATGGAGAGCCGCATCAAACCAGTCTCAGGACTGAAGACCACAACAACAACAACCATTGTTAGTTAAAGACCTTGCAATCGCCTTCAATTTTCCTCTTGTCAGAAGTCTATAACTGGGACATGTTTAAACTTCACATATCTGTACAGTTGTAATCACTGCTCATTCTAATGTATCAAATACACTGAAGCGCCAAAGAAACTGGTATAGGGATGCATATTCAAACACAGACATGTGTAAACAATCAGAATATGGTGCTGCGGTCGACAACGCCTATATAAGACAACAAGTGTATGGTGCAGTTGTTAGATTTGTTACTGCCGCTACAATGGCAGATTATCAAGATTTATGTTATAGGCGATGCACGACCGATGGGACACAGAATTTCCGAGGTAGCAATGAGTAACTTCAATGACTCACGACAAAAAGCTTTACGCCTCGCCTGGTTCAAATGGTTCAAATGGCTCTGAGCACTATGGGACTCAACTACTGAGGTCATTAGTCCCCTAGAACTTAGAACTAGTTAAACCTAACTAACCTAAGGACATCACAAACATCCATGCCCGAGGCAGGATTCGAACCTGCGACCGTAGCGGTCTTGCGGTTCCAGACTGCAGCGCCGTTAACCGCACGCGCCTCGCCTGGGCCCGTCAACACCGACATGGGACTGTTGATGACTGGAACCATGTTGACTCGTCGAACGAGTCTCGTTTCAAATTGTATTGAGCGGATGGAGACAACCTTACGAATCCATGGATCCTGCATGTCAACAGGAGTCTGTTCAAGCTAGTGGAGGGTCTGTAATGGTGTGGGATGTGTGCAGTTGGAGTGATTTGGGACTCCCGATACGTATAGATACGACTCTGACAGGTGACAGGTACGTAAGCATCCTGTCTGATCACCTGCGTCCATTCATGTCCATTGTGCGTTCCAACGGACTTGGGCAATTCCAGCTGGACAATGGGACACCCCACACGTCTACAATTTCTACAGAGTGGCTCCAGGAACACTCTTCTGTGTTTAAATACTTCCGCTGGCCACTAAATTCCCAAGACATGAACATTATTGAGCATATTGGGATAACTTGCAACGTGCTGTTCAGAAGAGATCTCTAGCCCCTCATACTCTTACGGATTTATGGACAGCTCTGCGGGATTCATGGTGTCAGTTCCCTCCAGCACTACTTCAGACATTGGTCGAGTCCATGCCACGTCATGTTGTGACACTTCTGCATGCTCGTAAGGCCCTACACGATATTAGACAGGTGTACCAGGTTCTTTGCTTCTTCAGTGTATTATACAATAGTGAGCAGCAGCGGCCCATTATGATGGGGAAATGTGCTTTAGCACACTGTAGATATCACATTAAAATTATGGCATTTTTCTTCGAACGCTAGCTGGAAATCGCACTAAAACTGTCATTTACCTTTAAATTCGAGACGGAAATAGCACGAAAATCTTCGAAAACATGCAGGCAAGCAAATAAAATGGACGAAAACATGTTTGATTGCGCTGTCTCCTCGGTGACTCGAAACCAGTTTAAGGTGCTGAAATGAAGGTCAGCCACGCTCCAGTCAACTCAGAGAAGGGACACAGCTATCAGTTTTCGCCTGTCATGCCCTGATGTGACGTCATCCCTTCCGACACTATGAGTGCTACATTGCTCACAGCACCAGGTCAATATTTTTTTTTTTAGTGTGTACAACGTATTGTGCAAGCATAGAGTACGAGATATCTTTGAGAAACGATGAAGTAATTGTGTCACGTCGGACTAGTGGTCTTGACACTTCACTAGCGAGAGGTGGAAGAAAGAACGTATTCTAGGTTTTACAAGTACCTTCTGCAGTTTTGTTTACTAATTCCTCGAAGTGTTCCGGGAGTAATTAGTAATGCCAACCAAATTGCGTATTTTGTCTGGCAATAACGATTCCACAACAGATTAGATATGGAAGAACTCGTATCAGAAATCAAGGAAAACCTTTGTCTTTAAGGAGTAAAGACGTGGCCATCATTTTCGCTTCACAAGTCTCGAGCATCACCATACATCTACATCTACATCTACATCTATACTCCGCGAGCCACCTTACGGTGTGTGGAGGAGGGTACTTATTGTACCACTATCTGATGCCCCCTTCCCTGTTCCATTCACGAATTGTGCGTGGGAAGAACGACTGCTTGTAAGTCTCCGTATTTGCTCTAATTTCTCGGATCTTTTCGTTGTGATCATTACGCGAGATATATGTGGGCGGTAGTAATATGTTGCCCATCTCTTCCCGGAATGTGCTCTCTCGTCATTTCGATAATAAACCTCTCCGTATTGCGTAACGCCTTTCTTGAAGTGTCCGCCACTGGAGCTTGTTCAGCATCTCCGTAACGCTCTCGCGCTGACTAAATGTCCCCATGACGAATCGCGCTGCTTTTCGCTGGATCATGTCTATCTCTTCTATTAATTCAACCTGGTAAGGGTCCCATACTGATGAGCAATACTCAAGAATCGGACGAACAAGCGTTTTGTAAGCTACTTCTTTCGTCGATGAGTCACATTTTCTTAGAATTCTTCCTATGAATCTCAACCTGGCGCCTGCTTTTCCCACTATTTGTTTTATGTGATCATTCCACTTCAGATCGCTCCGGATAGTAACTCCTAAGTATTTTACGGTCGTTACCGCTTCCAATGATTTACCACCTATGGCATAATCGTACTGGAATGGATTTCTGCCCCTATGTATGCGCATTATATTACATTTATCTACGTTTAGGGAAAGCTGCCAGCTGTCGCACCATGCATTAATTCTCTGCAGGTCCTCCTGGAGTACGTACGAGTCTTCTGATGTTGCTACTTTCTTGTAGACAACCGTGTCATCTGCAAATAGCCTCACGGAGCTACCGATGTTGTCAACTAAGTCATTTATGTATATTGTAAACAATAAAGGTCCTATCACGCTTCCCTGCGGTACTCCCGAAATTACCTCTACATCTGCAGATTTTGAACCGTTAAGAATGACATGTTGTGTTCTTTCTTCTAGGAAATCCTGAATCCAATCACAAACCTGGTCCGATATTCCGTACGCTCGTATTTTTTTCACTAAACGTAAGTGCGGAACCGTATCAAATGCCTTCCTGAAGTCCAGGAATACGGCATCAATCTGCTCGCCAGTGTCTACGGCACTGTGAATTTCTTGGGCAAATAGGGCGAGCTGAGTTTCACATGATCTCTGTTTGCGGAATCCATGTTGGTTATGATGAAGGAGATTTGTATTATCTAAGAACGCCATAATACGAGAACACAAAACATGTTCCATTATTCTACAACAGATTGACGTAAGCGAAATAGGCCTATAATTATTCGCATCTGATTTATGACCCTTCTTGAAAATGGGAACGACCTGCGCTTTCTTCCAGTCGCTAGGTACTTTACGTTCTTCCAGCGATCTACGATAAATTGCTGATAGAAAGGGGGCTTCACTGTAGAATCTTAAGGGTATCTCGTCTGGTCCGGATGCTTTTCCGCTACTAAGTGATAGCAGTTGTTTTTCAATTCCGATATCGTTTATTTCAATATTTTCCATTTTGGCGTCCGTGCGACGGCTGAAGTCAGGGACCGTGTTACGATTTTCCGCAGTGAAACAGTTTCGGAACACTGAATTCAGTATTTCTGCCTTTCTTCGGTCGTCCTCTGTTTCGGTGCCATCGTGGTCAACGAGTGACTGAATAGGGGATTTAGATCCGCTTACCGATTTTACATATGACCAAAACTTTTTAGGGTTCTTGTGTAGATTGTTTGCCAATGTTTTATGTTCGAATTCGTTGAATGCTTCTCTCATTGCTCTCTTTACGCTCTTTTTCGCTTCGTTCAGCTTTTCCTTATCAGCTATGATTCGACTACTCTTAAACCTATGATGAAGCTTTCTTTGTTTCCGTAGTACCTTTCGTACATGATTTTTATACCACGGTGGATCTTTCCCCTCGCTTTGGACCTTAGTCGGTACGAACTTATCTAAGGCGTACTGGAACAGTATACGGAACTGAAGTTTGAGCGATTCAACTTATGATGGCTGTTTGAAACCTGACAACAACTGTTGTGGTCACAAGTACCTCACTGTCAACAACAAGACATCGAAATCGACGGATGCTTCAACCGATGATCCGTATGAAATGTTGCAGGAACTTCTGCGCGGTGGAAGTCTTATCAAGCAAGCAGCTCGGCGGTTGCAGAAGGGACTGTCTCCGAAGCACAGATGCTTCTACGACTCCGACGAGGAAGTCTGCAGTTCGCTTCGAATGTGCCATCTGGAGGTCTGATTGTGAGCCGAAACTGCGGAAATCATTTCTGGCATGACGGGTGTACAAATTGTGAAGGGCAGGCGTATGTTGTTAGTCAAAACGTAGGTGTTGCGTGTATGAGATGTAGCGTTACAGTGAAACCATCGACATCCTGAAGGTGTGCAAGCATTGAGTGAATTATTTCTTCGTTTATCCTGAATGAAAACATGGAGTATGCTTGATTTTTCTGTGTCTTCCAACTATTATTAATCTATGCGTGTTGTACGTTTATGAAATGTGGAAAAATATCTTCTATTTCCTTCGATGTATACTAGTTTCAGTACACTACATCTGCGTAGTTGATGCGTATTTTTGTTTCAAAACGAGTGAGAGGAATAATCTATAAATATGTTTGTATCTATAACGTATTTAAGATTGAATGCGTGATGTTCGACAAGGTTGACATTCCCATCTTGTTCAGTACTGACTTAAGTTGTAGATAATTTTTCATCTGTTGCGTTGACACTGATCTCATTAAATCAATGCAATGTTGTTGTTTCGAAAGGTTAATGCTGCAATTTGAAGTTTTCCATCGTTTGTGGGGTCAGTGTCTTGTGTGTTTCTGTCATACTCATATTTGTGAATTCTAAGTCATATGTGTGTTGGTTCAAATGGCTCTGAGCACTATGGGACTTAACATCTGTGGTCATCAGTCCCCTAGAACTTAGAAATACTTAAACCTAACTAACCTAAGGACATCACACACATCCATGCCCGAGGCAGGATTCGAACCTGCGACCGTAGCGGTCACGCGGTTCCAGACTGAAGCGCCTTTAACCGCACGGCCACTCCGGCCGGCCCATATGTGTGTTGGATGCAGTGTTTAAAATGCACACGTTTGTAGTACGAGAAGAAATTCTCGTAATTGTTAAAGCGTCGCTTTAACGAGTTTTTTTTTTCTTTCTGATAACCATTATTGTCATTTGGACAATATAAAATCTTAAACTAGCGTAACACTTGCTTTCCTTGGAGTCAGTGTAAGAGTTTATGATTGAATTTGTCGTATTTTTAACTTTTATCATATTAATTACCGTGACTGAAAACTGAAAGTGCAACATTTTAGTTATTAACAAAGTACATTTTCACCTGTGTCGCAAAAATTTGCATTGGTTTCAGCATCCAAAGCCATTGCGCAAGAGGAAATGTGCTTTAAGTAAATGATAGGAACATTATACACAGTTTTGACAGTAGACTGGTACTCTTACTTACTACAGAATACATGGAGAAGGAAATCCAAGTGTTTTGACTTATGTTGGTCCTGTTATAGCTTTACACACTGAACACAAATACATATCACTCATGGTGATATATTAAACTATTTCCTGCCTTCTTGTCAGTGTCCACTACCACTCTACGAAAATAAATGTATACAACCTCTCCAAACCTCATCTAAGCCTGAGTCTGGAGATAACCGAGTATTAGTTTACATAAATAAAGAAGTATTTAATAAGCATCTAGCAACTGGTCGCAGACGCTCAAATGGTTCAAATGGCTCTGAGCACTATAGGACTTAACATCTGAGGTCATCAGTCCCCTACAACTACTTAAACCTAACTAAGGACATCAAACACATCCGAGCCCGAGGCAGGATTCGAACCTGCGACCGTAGCAGTCGCGCGGTTCCGGACTGTAGCACCTAGAACCGCTCGGCCACCGCAGCCGGCCCAGAGGTCGCAGATGTCTTCATTTATATTCAGTTAATACCTTCACTGTTCTACGTTATCAATAATGGATTGATTAAAATGTTCAGTACTTGCCATAATATCATTATAGTGCTCAACAGCTTTCAGTGCACCTCCATGATCAAAAAACAAGCACTTTTGCCCCATCAACTGAAGTTATAAGACAAGTTGTTGGCCCTATGCACCGTGAGTAGGAGCTCCCGAACCTTTAGGCTCAAAAAACTGCAGACAATAAAAGATTCTAAACCAATTAATCTCAGATCAGGGAACAGCTGTCTGAAATGAATACTTCAGGCATTACAACGTCTTAAATGTGTCTAGTGAGAGATATGGGTATATCTGTGTTACCGCCGGCTGGAGTGGCCGAGCGGTTCTAGGCGCTTCAGTCCGAAACAGCACGACCGGTACGGTCGCAGGTTCGAATCCTGCCTCGGGCATGGATGTGTGTGATGTCCTTAGTTTAGTTAGGTTTAAGTAGTTCAAAGCTCTAGGGGACTGACGACCTCAGATGTTAAATCCCATAGTGCTCAGAGCCACTTTTTTGTGTGTTACCGCGACATAATCTCCACGCCAAACCAGCAATAATAATGATGAGTAACTTACAAAGTTAATACCTGTATGAGTGTGGATTTCTTAGAAACTATTTATTAGGTAAAGGACTTCAAACAAATCTGGGAAAATTAAGAAATATTCACTTCAGCTAAATTATCCCCCCCTCTCTCTCCCTCCCTCCCTCTCTCTCTCTCGCTCTCTCTCTATCTGTGTGTGTGTGTGTATGTGTGTCGTGTGTGTGTGTGTGTGTGTGTGTGTGTGTGTGTGTGTGTGTGTGTGTGTTTCTGTGTGGATGTGTGCGCGCGCACGTGCATGCGTGGAAGTCTGTGAGGCAGGAGCACGTTTTGGAAACAATGGCAAGAAATCCGGGAGCATATTAGTAAACAGGAAACCAGTAGAATTCTGGCCCCGCCAGTAACACAAGGAAGTAGTGGTTTCGCCAACGAAAAAGACACGCCAAGTGTTGTGTGTAACGCATGTGAGACTGGCAAACGACAGATAAAAGAAAGTCCGCGTTTCAGATTTCGGAACCTATCTGAGGCGAATCTCGCTCACGATTTCAATTGGAAGTGGCAACGTGCCGAGGAAACGTGAAGCTTTTTTTGGTTTCGGGGACGGGGCGGCCGCGAAGTACGCACGGCGGCCATTATAATTAAAGTCATGACTTTCAAAACACTCGAGTCGTCGCACGTCAGCGCTTAATAATTTTCTCTCGGCTGTCGGTGTAAGGTGCGATAAGGAAGGCGCACATACCTGGAGGTCGTTAATTCGCGAACAGGCAGATAGCATCGCCTGCAACAGGTTGCGCGGCGAGTAATGGGATTGTTGCCCAGGCCGTGGCTGCAGCGGAGAAGCTGGTGCGAGGGGAGGCGACGTAACAGGTAGCAGTGTGTGTTGTGGGCCCCGCTGCCTTTTCGTGGAATGTTCCTCTTTGGAGTGAAACGAGAGATATTCCACATGACACGCAAAACTTGACGGCGACGACGAGGGTGTAGCCGTGGTGGTCTGCTCTTGAGCAGAGTGGCCCAAATAATGAGAGCCAAGGAACCCTTGATACATTACTTTCATTTGGTGCAGCCACAAGGCAGCTCAGACATTTAACCGATAATTGTTAATATGTAGACTCGAGATCAAGTATATTACTTAGATCTACAGTGAAAACGTGCTGGCTGAGGGGCTGTGGACGGTCTATGGGACTAGCTACTACCCTTCCGCCTCCATAGGCCAGAGACAGCTTCAGAGATAAATCTGCAACTACATCGTAAGCTCAAGACGAAGCAAATATATGGACGGTGTCTCCGAACCTTCTGGGTGAAACTGAAATACACTGAAGAGCCAAAGAAAGTGGTACACCTACCTAATATCGTGTAGCGCCCCCGCGAGCACGAGGAAGTCCTGCAACACATCGTGGCACGGACTCGACTAATGTCTGAATTGGTGCTGGAGAGAACTGACACCATGAATCGTGCAGGGCTGTCATTAATCAGTAAGAGTACTAGCGGGTGCAGATCTCTTCCGGACAGACGGTGCAAGGCATCCTAAGTATACTCAATAATGTTCATATCTGAGGAGTTTGGTGGCCAGCAGAAGTGTTTAAACACAGAAGAGTGTTCCTGGAGCCACTCTATACCAATTCTGGACGTTTGAGGTGTCGCATTGTCCCGCTGCAATTGCCCTAGTGCGTCGGAATGCACAATGGACATAAACGGGTGCAGTTGATCAGACAGGATGCTTACGTTCATGTCACCTGTCATCAGAGTCGTATCTAGAAGTATCAGGGGTTCCATATCACACCAACTGCACACGCTCCACACAGTTATAGAGCCTCCACCAGCTAGAACAGTTCCTTGACACGCAGGGTACATGCATTCATGAGGTCGACTCCAAACCCCTACACCTCCATCCGCTCGATACAATTTAAAACGAGAATCGTCCGACCAGGCAACATGTTTCCAGTCATAAACAATCCAATGTTGGTGTTGATGGGCACAGCCGTGGTGTAATGCTTTGTGTTGTGCAGCCATGAAGAGAACACTAGTGGGCCCTCGGCTCTGAAAGTCTACATCGATGACGTTTCGTTGAAGAGTTCCTACGATGACACTTGCTGATCGTGGTGGTACGCTCCTATGGGGCCAAACTCTTGAGGTCATCGGTCCGTAGTCTTACACACTACTTAATCTAAGTTAAACTTACTTACACTAAGAACAACACACACACACACACACACACACACACACACACACACACACACACACATCCATGCCTAAGGGAGAACTCGAACCTCCGACGTGGAGTGCCGCGCGAACCGTGACCAGGCGCCCTAGACCGCGCGGCTACCCCGGGCGGCCCACTTGCTGATGTCCCAGCACTGAAATCTGCAGCAATTTGCGGAAGGGTTGCACTTCTTTCACGCTGAACGATTCGCTTCAGTCGTCGTTTGTCCCGTCCCTGCAGAATCATTTTCGGCCGCAGCGATATCGGAGTTCTCATGTTTTATCGGATTCCTGATATTCACGGTACACTCGTGAAACGGTCGTACGGGAAAATCCCCACTTCATCGCCACTCTGGAGATGCTGTGTCCCATCGCTCATGCACAGACTGTAACACCACGTTGAAACTCACTTAAATCTTGATAACCTGCCATTGTAGCAGCAGTAACTGACCTAACATTTTCGCTAGACACTTTTTGTCTTATATAGGCGTTGCCCACGGCAGCACCGCATTCTGCCTGTTCACGTATCTCTGTGTTTGAATACGCATGCCTATACAAGTTACTTTGCTGCTTCAGTGTAGATGATCGTGGATCCACTACGGATTATATAGAGACAGGGAGCGCATATTTATTGTTTTACAGACCTACGCAGCGTACTCAGCATATCAACAACGTAGCTTATAGTAATTATTCAATGTAACGACTGCCAGTCCCAATTCACGCATGGCAACGGCGCATGAAGTTCCGACGCACTCTCTCAAAGATCCCTGGTGTTTCTTGCACCAGTAGTAAGGCATTTTGGACTCTAGCAAGCAGGTCTTCATCCGTTTCTTCGGTGGTTTCATCCATCAACGACTAGATTTAACTCCAGAGGAAAAAGTCCAGAGCTGTGAGACCCGGTGAACGCGCTGGCCATGGGACGGACCGCCCCCCTTACAATACAACGATAACGGTACGTTTTTTTCTCGTGCTCGCGGACATTAACATCGAAGTGGGATGGTGCACCGACGTACTGGAACCACATCCTTTCTCAGAAACAAGAGGTACAGTCTCCAAGACCTGTATCCGTCGTTCTGAACACTTACTACGAGCTACGTTGTTGTTATGTTGCGTCACTTTGTAAAATTACTGTGAACTACGTTGCTGTTATTCGGTGCAAGCTGTGTATGTCCGTAATAAAAAAAATGCGCATTCCTAGCATTGGTTTCCTGCTTCAATATAATCGGTTGTGGACCCACTATCACCTGTTTCAGTTTGATCCAAAAAGTTTGAGACACACTGCAGAAAGGGGGAGGTAAGGCAGGTGGATCATTGTTTTCTGACTGGTTCACGGACAACCAATTCCTCTCCTGTGACAATCTCTTCGTCTCAGAGTAGCACTCGCATCCTGAGTTCTCAATTATTTGTTCCCCAACAGTTTTTCCCTCTATAGCTGCCTCTAGTACCACGGGCGGCATACCTTGAAGTCTTAACATACGTCCTGCCATCCTCTCCCTTCTCCTTGTCAATATTTTTCACACTCCGATTCTGCACAGAACCTGTTCGTTTCTTATCTTATCAGTCCACCTTATTTTGAATGTTCTGCAATAGCACCCCATCTCAAACGCTATGATTATCTTTTCTCCGGTTTTCACTAACTCTGTGATCCATTTACTTACAATCCTGTGCTACAAATGGTCATTCTCAGAAATTTCTTCCTCAAATTAGCGGTTAAGTTTGACACTAGCAGATTTCTTTTCGAGAGGAACCCCTTCTTGGCCAGTGCAAGTCTGCCTCTTACATTGTCATTGCCTCGTCTGTCACGCGTAATTTTCCAAGATAGCAGAAATACTTCACTTCTTTTAGACCATCGGTTCTTATATTGAATTTATCGCTAACTAAATTTCTGGAGCTCCTCATTACTTTCATCTTTCTTCGTTCTACTCTCAATCAGCAGTGCGTGCTCATTTGACTGTTCATTGTATTCAACGGGTCCTGCAGTTCTGCCTCACTTACGCTGACTGCAGAGTGATCAGAGAATCTTATCATTTTCTAGGTCGTAGGAAAGTGTCTTCATATTTTCTGAAGTCTAGACTCCTTTATCAAGCGCGACGTCAGAAATGCCTCTGAAGCCTATTTACCTTTCCGGAAGCCAAACTGATCGTCATCTTCGTACATTATTTTTGTTAGCAGCCTGTGTGCATGAGCTGTTAAGATGATTGTGCCATAACTATTGTACTTACCTGCCCTTGCTATCTTCGGGTTTGTGTGGATGATATTGTTCCGAATGTCTAGTGGTATGTCCCCACTGTCATATACTCTACCCATTAACATGAGTAGTCGCTTCATTGCCACTTCCCCCGCTTCCAAAGTAATCTTAATTATGTTTTCCGTCTTATTTAAATCTTCCAAAGAACTGTTTCACTCTGACTCTAATACTGGCTACCCCAACTCTTCCAAATCGACTTCATTTCTTCTGTCATGTCATCAGGCAGTTGCTCTATATGGTAGAAGTCTTCAGCGTGCTATTTCCATAGATCCGATCTTTCCCATGCGTTTAACACTCCTCCTGCACTTTAAGTAACGTCCTTGATTTTAATTTTGCCGAAGATTGTTTTGATTTTCTGTACCCTGAACCAGTCCTTCTGAAGACCATTTGTTTCACAATTATTTCTCATTTTCCTGCAACCTTTTCATCTTGGCTTCCCTGCACTTCCTACTTCTTTCATTGCTGTGTTATTTATATTTCTGAATTCCTGTGTTTCCAGGAACATTTTTGTACTTCATTCTTTCATCGACCAATTGAAGTATCTCATCTATTATTCAAAATGCCTACCTACTACCTATGCTTGTCCTTCCAATTCCTGTGAGAATTCTTTTTTGAGATGTCCACTCCTCTTCAAATGAACCACCTAATGCTGTATTCCTTATCTCAGTAGCCACATTTTTTACCGAAATTTAAATGCTTCGCAACTGAACCGTATCATCTTCATCTTTGCCTAGGTGTGATGTGTCGTCTTCCGGAGCCTTGGCTTTGCTCTGCCGCGATTGGTCCGTTTGCTTTTAAATTTCGGAGGGCGCTGCGTTCTGTGGGGAGACCTGTTCACGACGAGAGTATCGAGTGCTGCTGCCGGTTGTGTGGCAGCGCAATGTTGCGGGAAAGGTGGTATAAGTTCCTGTGAACGCACGTGATTGATATGAGCTACTGTGTACTCGGGACGGCAGCAGTCTTTCTGGACGGGCTGTGTAATAAGGAAGCTCGGCGTGGCAACTGTTGACGCGGCGTGTCCGCGTTGCTATGGCGGAACTGGGGCGATTGACATAACTCGAGTTGGTACTGGTTGCAACCTGTCGCCGAATGCTTGTCTGCCTTCTGGACTAACGGTGAGAATTTCTTGACTTGATGTGTCACACTCGATTTCTGCCCGTGTCATCGGGTGTGCTTTGCTCTAAGGTCGTGTGCCATGGTGTTTCGCAATTTTAGTAGGCTCAGGCGTGCCCGAAATCCCGATTCAATGATCTGCTGTTATACTGTCAAGTGTAATTATCACTAGAAAAGAGTGTCAACTCTCTGTGCCTTAATAACTGAACCTAAAATATTATCTGTGGGTGAAATTTTATTCTGACCCAAGTGCAATAACGATCTTGTATTTTACAATTTGTTGATTGGTATTATTATTTAGCACTGGCCGTCACATTTACTAAGTCGAAGATTTACGAAGGCCAGTGGGCGTCATTAACAGTTCTTGCGTAGATAGGCGTTATAGTTTGAACCATGTGTTTCAATGTTTAGTAATTTTTATTTTGTGTGTTATAGAGAGTTGCTGTCATGCCCTATGTGGACGATTCGCCACGATGGTGAAGTTTCTAGTTGATCTGCTGGTCAGTGCCATATTGCTAAAACAGGCAGTCCTAGCACAGCTGACTCTAGATTTTTCTTAGTGGTGAGGGGCATGGGCTGGTTTTAAGTGCTAACTCACTAACTTCAACCATTCTCAGATATTTATTACTACTGATATTCAGGCCCTTCAGGCCGAGTGGCGACGTCACTACCCCTTTTTGGTTATTAATTTTATCTTCTTAGCTTGTCTCTTTTAAAAAAAGTTTGGTATATGAATTTGTCTTTTGGTCTTTACTGCTCCTTTGGACGAAGTAAATTAACTTTTGGTTTTGCATTCTTGTAGTATTATCTAAACAGCATTTGTGGTTATATTTGATTGGCCCTTCTGGCCGAATGATTAAAGTCATTCCTTCCAGTAGCTTATTGTATTGGTCAATTATCAAAAGCGTTGGGTCCTCCAAACCGTGATTATCTCCTTATGTTGAATCTTAAGGTTGTCATTCTGACATTACAGTTGTGAATGTTCAGCGGCTCTTCAGGGCTGGAGTTTAAAATTTTGTATTGTGTTTGTGTTTATATATATATATATATATATATATATATATATATATATATATATATATATATATAATGTGTGTGTGTACCAGTCAACAAGGTTTTTTTTATTTTTAATAAAATTAAATTGTGTTTGAAACCGTAACCTCATTTGGCTCCACGCTTTCACTCCCTGCAGCCTTTGAGCTCTGCTTGCCTTGCGTTTTGATTAAGTTTTCTCATACCACGACGTATCAGCAACATTAAATAGTACTTTATCATCCCATGTCCTTCCATACTGATTCTTCAGTGCGATTCTCTTAAACGTCAGCTTACTCTTCATCATTATTAAATTCTGATCCGACTCTATCTCTGCTCCTGGGTGCAAGATGATTTGACTTTATTAAACCTTCTGAAGTGCTTCAGTCTAAGGAGCCAGTCCGTAGAAGATGGTGTAAGAGGTGTACAGTACGAATGGCCTGCTTTTCCATCCGAAATTTGCAAGCTTAAGACAGTCCGCCCCTGAATTACCTTACTGAGTCGTCGCATAGTATTTTCTCCTGCTTGTTTTGCAGCAAAGCAGTAGTAGCACTATCGAACTCACTGGAAAGTGCACTTCTACAGCCTGTAAATATAATTGACGATACGGGTGGCTATATATTTGAATCACGTCTGTGTATGTCATTATGATGTCTTTATTTACGAAAACTGATAATAATGAAACACGGTATCATTTATTAATTCAAAAACTTGCACTTCTCGACAGCATGGTCTTGCGACAGAACTCGTTCGGAAGGCAACCTGTAGGGGACTGGCACATACAAGGCGCAGTCGTGGTCTCATACTTACATTCGTGAAACGTCGTGGCTATTCGTACAACTTCGTTAGCTTAAGCATTACTCATTTGTGTGTTGAAACGACTGTTTTATTGCGTAGTAATATCGATGTAATAAAGTGGTTATGACCGGCAGGCTTTTCCTAATACCAATGGTAGGAAAAGTGGCTTTTACTAGTAAATATTTATTAAATAAAATCACTTTGCTTCGCTCCAGAATATCTGTGGTTTCCCTATGTAGCGTGCGACGATATACTTGTCTTTCTCACGTCTACCCACTGTGCCTCACCCTACCGTCCACTGGCAGCGATTACTTCAGTTAGTGTGAGAACTGAAATCGTATGCCCTGCTAATGCCTCCTGCTGTACTGCTTGACCTTATTGAATGCTACTGGTATCTCCAGACGCGATGTAAAATGTAAATTTCGAAAATAGAGGGAATAAAATATGATTCGAAAATAAGTGGTCCCTTACAGATCCCCTTCGGTAATGTCTTTCCAAAATTGTGGTTCTTTGTAAAGTAAATTAAAATTCTGGAAACACGAGGATCACAGTCTTACAGTTCTTAGGCGCACCGTGTACATTTTACATTTTATTTTTCTTACACCGTTGTTTTATGGGTTCCTTTTTTCCATCAAATTATTTATAGTACTTCGTTAAACTCGAATTCTAACTGTTCAAGAGATATCGTTAAGTATGCAGATAACAAACAAATTTCCTTAGGTTTCTGATTGTGTTAATATTGCCTTTGAATTTTATTTCCCATACTCTCGAAAAATTAGAGATTTTGGCTCTTTTATGTTGAGAACTGCTGTAAAAATTAATTTAGGGAACATACCACTTTAATGCAACACTATAACAATAACTATAAATACCTGAACATTAAGTATATCTATAAATTTGCTAAGATCAGTAGGTAAATGTTACTTTAGTTCACAATTTTTTATGAAAACAATAGAAACATTTCGCTCATATCTTCCAGCAGCTAGTTGGCCATCCCAGAGAAATCCATCACGGCATTTTTTCACAATATGCGCTATCCTATACAGAACAGGCTGACAGACCCCATTACGTCCCAATAGACAAATACTCGTACATAGTAAGCAATACACAAAGGAAATTTATTTCTCTTTGCCCTACAGTGGTGCACAGTCGTTTACAGTAACATTTTTTATGAACAGTTATAACTCAAGGACAACCTTGGATAGCCCATACCACACACTAATTATGCTTGCACTAGTGTTACTCACCAGTTGATATTGCTGGTCCTAGGCGATATGTTCCACTGTGTTCTCCTGACGACAGCCAACATTTTCTCATATGCCAACTGTGCCCCTCGTTGTTGAGTGTTCATTGGTTTGGGCCATAGCGCACATCATCTGGTTAATGTGCTCCAAATTTTCCCATGTTTCCACCCACCATTAGGCTTAGTACAAGTACAGACTACATAAACACATTACTTTAAAAACAATTTAGCGTCAGTTGTTTACATTTCCCATATGATGACTACTTTCATAATTATTTTTCGTACAATCCACAAGTGAAAAATTAAAAAAGAACTTTTCAAGTGCTCACTTTATTGACTAATGAGCACTTTACCTTTAAATGCACTTCTTTAATTAATTTGTCTATAATAAATAACAACTCATCATAAGAAATATTAATATTTTCATTATCTCATTCAAATATTTTTCAGTTTCTGAATCCATTAACTAATGATTCCATTTGTCTATGCATTAGATACTATTCTTTAATTGATAATTGAACCATAAATCATAATCCACACATGGAAACAATAAGTTCGTTTATCCACATTCCTTGATGGACAATACCATTAACCTGGTTTGTTTGCTAATAGACACCCTGAGACGCATCCTTGACTGTGTCACATCGGCGTTAACTCATTCTTGCACTGCGCCTTGTCAGCTGCCAGCAATTCCCCCTGAGACCACTAACGCTGCCCAAGTTGTCTGGACTCTTTTAATGTTTCGCCATTACCAATAAACACTTAACCCTTGCGTTGTTGCAGAATTCATTCAATTCCTGCTGCTCATTCTATGCAAACGAAGAAGTAAACACACGTTATCTCAAAACTCTTAAAACTATCCTTTCACTCAATAATCCTACACTCTTACTGCACTGCTCTGCACAGTGAATTTTACCCCATACCTGGGCCTTTTAAGCCTTTTCAGTATTTTTGTTTACTAAAGATATAGTCTCATCAGTGCTTCGTACTCAAATTTTTCAGAGCCAGCAGGCTTCCCCCTATCTACCACGGTATCTCTTTGTAGCAAGTACACTGTATATATCTTTTATTACCTCGGCCTCAGGATGTGCCACTTCTACTATGTTTGGATGTGGTACCCTGCTCACCACACAGGGGACTTCAAAAATTCGTAAAATATCTGTTTCTCAGACCCTATCTTGGACGGTTTCCTATGAGTCCTTATTAATATAACATCTCACTACGTATCCCCTGACACCACTTTCCTGTCATGTCTCACCTTTCAAGACTCTCGTTTTGCTACTAATCTCTCCAAAACTGATTTACGTTTTCCTTCCAAACTCATATCAGTCCTTTTTGAAAATTTTAACAATCATTCGATCATACAGGAATTTCAGCTCTGTTACCCATCAGCAATTCATACTGTGATATCTCAATTACTGATCATGGAAGTTCGTTGATTATTTCTTCAAATTAGTAATTCATATGATGATATCTCAGTTGTTGATCATATAAGTTCATTGATTATTTCTTCAAATTCTTTAAGTATAGTCTCCGAGTGGATGGTGGTCATGGCAGAAAGCTTTACAGGAATCTCTCGCCTCTTTTATCACTCTTGCTACTGGGTCTGAAGACAGGTGAAATTTAGGTATAGAAATGGCCTTTATACCTAAGTTTTTACAATGTATTCCTCCATGGTTAGGATAAAAACTGGGACCTGGCATCACCAAACCACATGCACATAATCATGTCCCAGCTTACACATTTTCTTAGTGGGTGTAATCAAAATATATCCAATTCTACCAACACATATTTAAAACCTCCTCTGATGTTCAGGATTGGTTTGAACACATCAGCTGCTGCTAATTCATCCACTCCTTTCAGTAGAATAGGTTGCACGTCTTTTCGTTTTTTGACACTTCTCACATCTTTCTAATGCCCCCTGACCCTCTTCACCGTATTACTAAAATTTGTTTCTTTCAACTTTTCTGTACACTTTCTGGGTCCAAAATGACAATAGCTCACGTAAGCATACCATATGAATTCAGCAATGGTGTGTTCAGGTAAGCATACTGAATTAGTCCTATGCTTCAACACAACTTTTTCCACTAAGTAAAAATCCCTTATTTTGGGTTCCTGGTTTCCTTAGAATTTTCTCTTTACTGTAGCTAATATCGGATCTCTTTCTTGTTTCTATTGTATGTCTCTCATGAACTCTCTAACTTTATCTTTGTACTCTACAGTCTTCATATAGAACAAGTGGATTTCTCTAGGATTGATCCACTCTGGGCCACCTTGGTTCATTCCCAATTTCAATCATGATAATGCATCTGCCTCTACGTCGTCTTTGCCATCTCAATAATGTATGTCGAATTGGTATTCCTAAAGAGTGATGCCCACCTAGTAAGCCTACCACTTGCCAACGTGTAGCTCCTGATAAAAGATAGCGCCTTATGATTATCATGCATATTTGCTTCTCTAACCATCAAATAGAGATGGAGCTTTTTTGAAGCCCACACAGTTACCAATGCCTCCTTCTCAGTTACTGCGTAGTTATGTTCACGTTTCGTTAACATTCCGCTTACGAAGCTAGTTGTTTGCTGTTCTATATCTTTTCTGTCTCGACCATTCGGAATAAATGCACTCCTGTTCCGTAGTCTGAAGGGTGGGACAGTATTCCTTCTGTAGGTCATCCTTGATACTATCAAACTCTTCTCACACTATTCTGCGCATATCCATGGGGCCTTCTTTTTAGTTTTACTAAGTATAGTTACTGCAGTTAAGACTTTTTCATTCACGAGTTTGTAATAGACATTACAGGGTTCCAGAAATAACTTCATTTGTCTCTTATTACTTGTCTGTGGGAATTCTTTCATAGCCTCCAACTTTACAGGATTTGGACTAATACCTTTTGCTGATATAAGGTGCCCTAAAAATTGTCTCGCCTTTTCTTAACTCATATTTGGCTAAATTAACCGTACCATTACCAATTTGAAAAGCTCTTAGCATCTTTTATAGTATCTAATTATGCTCCTGCCAATTTCTGGCTCTAGTTACGATTTTATCTACGTACAGAGTAATTTTAGACAATAATTCTTCTCCAAGTATGGAATCTAACAATCGTATGAATGGTGCAACCGATTTCGTATTCCAGACGGTAGTACCTTCAACTGATAGCATCTGCCTCTAAATAAGAAAGCTGTGTACTGCCTACATCCTTCAGCAAACTGTATCATCCTCTGACCAGCTGTAAAATCAAGACTAGATAATTCACTGGCCCCTCCAAATTTCTGTAACAATTCCTCAGGAGATTCTAGCTTCTAATTCTGAGGCTCTATTATTTCATTTAATAACCTGGTTCGCAATGTTATACGTACTGGATGGACCTTCTTTGCAACATACATTAATGGGTTGCAGTATTATCTAGTTGACCTCTCGATAATCTACAAATAAAGCATCCTTTGTAGCTCTTTATCTATAGCTTCCGTTTTTGCTAATAGTCTTAAACATAGTCTTCATTTAAATGCTTGCTTGATTTACTCATAAGGTTCCCCCTTATTAGGAAACACACCTTTATATTTTAACAGTAAATTTTCCAACTTTCCTTTTCCATCTTGATAAATACATAAATTATTTTTGCCTTATGTCTTATCTTATTTGCTATTTCTGCTCCAACCTTATTTTGATTATGATTCCTCCTTTGTATTGTACTTTCCTCTTTACCTACCTCCCATTGAAAGCACTCATACACTGTTTTCATACAGTATGTATCCTGTGCCTTCTCCTTTGTATCAACACTGTTACCAAATTTAATAATACTTTGAGTACTGTTTACTGTCATGCTACCTTTCCCTAACTCCGTAACAGCCACTTGGGCTGCCAATAAATCTTTCCCTATCATCGGTGTGATGCAAAAGTCTGGATCCACAACGGCACTAATCTTCAACATTACTCCTTGTACTCTTACTTCCGGTAATACTTCATTCTTTATCATTTTACTCTTGCCAGTTACTGCACCAATAACTTTAACTTCTTGCAGTGGTAATATTTGTACCTTTCTTTATTTACTATTTGGTCATAAGTCCCTCTGCTACAGCTATAAATGCAACAGCTACTCTAGGTTGTCATTCCTCTTTACTTGTAACTCTTTCTTCCTCAAAGAGAGCTTCCCCAATATCCCTAGAATTTCCTTTTATCACTTGTTTCCCAGTGGTTCATCCATCATACGAGTTCATGTTTCGACCCCAGATGAACCTCTTTCTATAGTTTCCCATCAGTTGCCAACTCTTTGAACTCTATCTACCCAATCACCATTAATTTCCTCATGTCGTCTTTTATGATAAAAGTTCTTAGCTCCACGATTCCATCCTGATCTAGCATGACTATTAAAACCATTATTGCGCCTCTCGTTCTCTCTTGCCTCATTATGATTTCCATTACGATACCGAAAGTTTCTACGTTCTCTTGACCGCCAATTCACATCGCTCCGACAGTTATTGGTTGTCTCTTCACCTAACAGAACATCTAACTTGTCTAATGCTTGTAAAATATATCCATTTATCTTTCTAGAATTTTTTATTAATTTTTCCTCACCTGCAGTTTGACCAATAATATTGCAATGAGGTCTTCTTCACTAAGTGGGTTTTAGAGATCTAAATCCTTTATACAAAAAATATGGAAGTAATCGTTGTAATTGTCACGTTTCCTTTGAAAAATACTATTTCTTCCATTACATTGTGTATTGTTAGACCAGTACCTGTCTATTAACTTATTAATAACCTCCTTGTATGACTGACAAATTCCCCTGCTCTCATACCCCATGATAGAGCATCCCCTTCCATTCTGCTGGTGACACATCCTATCTTTCTCCTATCGTCCCATTTCTCTGATAATAAACCTTGCAACTGTTCTACAAACGCCTTGGGATATAGTCCCCTTTTTGCTGAGAAATTATGGAACATGCAAATCTATAAACAGAGGTCCTCGTTGCCGCTTTTTCCCACTATTATGATTTCCTTAATTTTGAACCCAGCTTTTCCTCTACCCTTTCAGCATAGACATCTGTGCGTCTTGCAGTAAAATCATTTATCCCCTGCTGAATACCAGCTACGCTGTCAAATATCTGTTTAGTGATAGTTTTTAAATTCTGTAGTGAGTCTATTGTTAGACAATGTTGACCCAGTTTTATCGTTTTATTTATTTATTTTTTGGTTAAATTGGATTGGAAATTGACACATCATGTTTTTCAGTTTCGTTACTGAAATTTTCATCTTAAGTGTTAATATTCTTTGGAGTTCGTTAATACATCTACTACGATTTACTACCATTCTCTCTGACAAATCGCTGCTGCCCTCTGTTTCTTTATTCCATTACCTACTCTCTCATCTAGTCCATTAAATTTTTTTTCAGCCTTCCTGGTATACTCCTGTAATTTATCATTTTTTTTGTTAGTTTCTTGAATGACTTTCGTTATCTATCCGGTAATATTGAAAGGGTACAGTACCGCCCGACATTGAAAATAGGTACAACACACTTCATTATTCTTGTCAGAACAGCATATTTTTTGTAAAAATAACTCAATTTCAATAAATACAGCGAAGCCGGATACCAGTGTGGGAAAGGATGACAATTTATTTATTTAATTGATCACATGTGCACTCCCACAAAATAAATCCCTACATCCAGTTTGGTGAGATCTGTGAAATGAATGAATGTATGGTCGTCTGCTAACTGCAGATAGTGAATGTGAATATATGATCATCTTCGAGACGATCCTTTGGCCACCTTTGGTGGAATCAAAGAGATGAAATTTACCTGAGCTTTGAGCGCCTGAAATGTGGCTGACCAATACAGTAGCAAGGTGCTCCCCCACTTCGGCAGAGGTGCGAGAGGACCTGAAGAACGGCCATGTTTCAGCACTCTGCCACTGGATCTAGTGTTGGTAAGACCTGTCTTAGGCGTGCTCCATAAGGACAAAAGAGTGGAGGCATGGTATTCATGTGAAATACTTAAGAGTAGTGTAGAATAATAATTTCTCTATTTCAGGAACTTATGTGGGGAGAATTGTCAGGCAGGTAATATTAAGGGGATCGTAGTAATCTTTGGAAGTGACCAACGGTCACAATGAAACCACGTGTAGCAACAAGTTGAAATACTTCCAGGTGCGTAAGTTAAGCTGAATTACTAGCGTGTGTACTATAAGTTGGAAATATTTAAGAAATGGCGTGTGCAGTACTTGAAATTAGAGACGAGTACTTCCACGTGGTGAGTACTGTGTGAGTCTCAATCTGTGTATGTGACAAAGGATAAAGAGAATTACTCATCCATGGTATCAGTTGAGGACTCGCGTGTGTGATGAATATGTTCTTAATATTACTTTGCGTGTTATGTTTCCGTGTGACGCTTGATTCAAACTATAATACTCTGAGAGAGAAGCAAGGTGAGTCAGCCGTCTATCCAGCAACGCCACTTGGCTTGCATTGCACAAGAAGACGTGCATATATCCTACAGAGTTCGTAGTAGGAAAGAAAATTTACAAAGTGGGGCAGTGTCGTGTGAAACTGGGATGAATACTAATTGAAGTGGGAAAGCTGAAAGTGATAATGTTGTGACTATTCCTTGTGTTGTATTCCATGTTGCAGTGTGGTGTACGTCATGTAATTTAAGTATGTGTCGTTTGCATGGGAGAGTAGCAAGGTAGTTTCATAGGTAGTGGGTTATGCATGTTCGTTTTGTACCGCTCGGTCTGGAGGAAAGTTTCGTGATGATGGTTGTGAGAGTCGAAGTGTGAGATATAGCAAAAGATCCACCATCCTATCCAGAAAGTGCGCTGTAGCGTTAAATAATTACGAGACCATAAGATAGAGAATCACCAATGTAAAGCCATGCCCACTGGGCGAAATTTCTCATGTGTTATTGTTGTAGGTTATAGAATTTGTGTGTTTAGGTTATAGAATTTATCGGAATAAATAAGATAGTGAAAAGAAAAAGATTGATGGCCTTTTCCTTCGAATTGTATGTTGTCATGATATCCAGAATTGATAATGTGTGCGCCATTCGTATTCAGTGCGATGGCCACGTGTTGATCAAAGCCGTTAAATAAGAAAGAAAATGTGGGATTGCCAGTGCGTAGTGAACAGTCAGAGTTCTGTAAATTACTAATAATCAGATGTGCGTTTCCGTTGCGTAATATTCAAACAGGAGAATAACTTGTAACTTAATTGTGAGTACTAGAGTTCATGTTACTCGATAAATAAGAATGAGTCCACTCGCTTGGCAGACCACTCATCTTGCAGGCCTGGCTGCTTGATGCCACAGTATGAGCAAGGCATGTGGGTGCCTCTCAATATTCCTACCAGTTTCTTCTGTTTTGTTGTTAGTCGCATCTAGTTTGTCTTATGTTTTATTTTTAGTCATAGACAACTTATTCACCAGAGCTGAAAACAATACCTGCATATTAAACTCTGTTCCTTTCTTGTTAATTTAATCTCCTCTGGTCATATATTCAGTAACAACTGCCTGAGTGTTTGACTCAGCTATGTTTTCTGTTATTTCTAAACTCCCCAACAGCATTTCTGCTCCTTTTTCCCTACTATTTCACTCATTCCAACTGCTGGTCTCTCCTTAGGCTTAGTAAGTGGAAACGTATCACCGTTCTCTGTTAGATCTACGTTTTCTTGGGACATATTTTACTCTAGACTTCCACTTAGCTTACTCATTCTAATTCTTAGACTTATTCTACCTGTCTTTAGCAGCATTACATTATCATAAATACATTTGTACGCACTCTAAATAACATTTAACTTACTTTAGTTAAGTTCCAGTAATCTATGGGTGAAGTACTAATCCAACAAAAAATCCTCCGCTGTCTCCCGCGTGCGTCAAACTCCGAATCTCTGCACCTGCGCCTCCAGAACACCCCTTCTCTGCCGCTGAGCCGAGCTGAACTGCTTCTTGCGCGGTCCGGCGTGCTGCGATGCTTCCTCTGGATTAGATTAGATTTACTTTCATTCCAATTGATCCGTAGCGAGGAGGTCCTCCAGGATGTGGAACATATCAGAAAAACAACAATACATGACAAATATTTACAACTAAAACAAGTAAGCTAATTTACCATTCCACAGGTCCCAAGTGGAATGATCGTCATTTTTTAATGAACACTACATGAGAGTCATTTTAGAAATACTAATGCACTGAATTTAAAATAAAAAGTTTTTATTTATTTATAACGTAATAAACATATAATACAACTACTATAATACTTATTTACAATGACCACATTACTGCACTGAAATGGCGCAGACGTTGGATTGTACACACACACACACACACACACACACACACACACACACACACAAACACACACACACAATATATATCAGTTGGTTTTACTGAGAGATTCATCAATGGAGTAGAAGGACTTGGCCACCAATAAATCCTTTAGGCTTCTCTTAAACTGAATTTAATTGGTTGTTAAGCTTTTTATAGCTGCTGGCAAGTTATAGAAAATGTGTGTTCCCGAATAATGCACACCTTTTTGTACAAGACTAAGTGACTTTAAATCCTTGTGAAGATTATTCTTATTTCTAGTATTGATTCCATGAATTGAGCTGTTGGTTTGAAAAAGTGATACATTTTTAATGGCAAATTTCATTAAGGAACCAATATATTGGGAAGCATTAGTTAGTATCACTAGTTCCCTAAACATGCTTCTGCAGGATATTCTTGACTTCACACCACATATAACTCTTACTGCACGTTTTTGTGCCCGGAAAACTTTAGCTTGGCTTGATGAATTACCCCAAAAAATAATCCCATATGGCATTATGGAATGAAAGTAAGCATGGTATGCCAGCTTTTTCATTTTTGTATCCCCTATGCCTGACACAATTCGCATTGCAAATAGATTTGTTAAGACGCTTCAGCAGTTCTGTGCTGTGCTCCTCCCAGTTGAATTTATTATCAAGCTGTGATCCCAAGAATTTAACACTGTCCACTTCTTCTGGTTACATGGCTATCCTTGCTGTTATCGTGTTTGTTCTCCACCACAATGCCTTCTCGGCGATTATTCGTTACGTTTCATTCGTGAAACGTTGGTATACCTTGGACGCGATTTGTATTTGCCACTGCAGACTTATTGTGATTCGCAACGCATCCTTCGTACTCCGCAGTTTTAATGTTGCTACCTGCAAATCAGGAATTTAAGTCACTTTCTATATTTATTGTTCACTTCCTGCTTCCTCTCCCGTCGCACTCGTTGTTGAACAGCACTTCCCATTCATAACAAAAATTTGCCACCCATGACTTATCAGAAGCCGGGCACACGACTGATTCAGATGCTGCAACTTTTAAATGTTAGTAGAAATACTACAAACCGCTACATACGTAAACTTATTGGTAAACTACAACAGTTGCAATGGACTAGTAATAAAATATTATACAGAATGAGTCACTGACTATTGCCACCAAGAATAACTCAGAAAGTATGATAGGAGCTGCAAAGTTTGTGCGACAAAAGGTGCGTGGGACAATGGGGGCCATAATATGACGTTGATTTTTTGTTGCTAGGTGGGGTCACTTCAGAGATACGAAGGTCAACTTTCTTTCTTTTAAATGGGATGCTATAGTTTGGTACCTATTTTATGATAGCGGCTCTCGAGACGAATCCAATGATATGTGACAGCAAGGTCTTTGAAGGTTAACGAAGGTCACAAAGGTGGCATGAACGTTCGTTTACAGAAGGTGTTCGAAGTGATGACCATTGGTTTCAATACAGCACAGCAATCTTCTTATCATAGATTTAGTGGTATTCCTTATCACATCGGCACTTATCGAAGCACATACTCCGACAATTCTCTCTCGCATATCTTCAGGTGTAGTTGGAACGTCTTTATAAACAATGTCTTTTACGAATCCCCAAAAGAAAAAATCCAAAGGCGTTAAGTCTGGCGAACAAGCCGGCAACGACACATCTCCTCCGCGTCCAATCCAATGATTTGGGAATTGTCTCTGCAACTCATTTCTAGCCATCAGCGAAAAATGTGCCGGACACCCATGGTGTTGATACCACATTCTGTTCCTTGTTCCTAAAGTTATTTCTGCCAATAACAGGCCTAATGTTTCTTGTAGGAATGTGGCGTACTTCCTGCCATTAAGATTTCCTTCGATGAAATAGAAAACTATAATTCAGTCCTCCAGAATCCCACACCATACATTCACCGACAACATTTTTTCGTTTGCAACTTGCCGCAGCCAACATGGATTTTCAGTTTCCCAATAATGCATGTTATGCAAATTAATATTTCCATGGTTCGTGAATGTAGCCTCGTCAGTAAATAAAATCAAATGAATAGATCTGTCATCCCTCTGAATCTGAAGTTGAGCCCATCGGCAGAATTCAATGCTACGTATACAATTCTTGGTGGAGACTGATATGGTAAGGATGATATTTATGTCGATGCAGAACACAAACGACACTACTCTGGCTCATGCCAGATTCCTTTGTGATTTGACGCTAATTAACACAAGGATCTCGAACCACAGTAGCAAGGGTAGCAATTTCCGTTTCCTCATTATTAACTTTCCTTTGCCGGATATGTTTCCGATGCGTTCAAGATCCTGTTGTTCTCAATTTATCATACACATATTTAAATCTACGACGTGTAGGGTGAGAACGTTGAGGATATCTTTCAGCATATAAGTCTGTAGCTCTCACTGAATTTCGTTGGCATTGTCCGAAAATGAGAAGCATATCGACTTCTTCTTCGAAGGAATACATCACTCACATTCTGTTGATTCGACGATACTAGTCTTACCGTTCCTGTTAGTGTTGAATTGTGAAACCGTCGAACGGTGTTTACATGTCAATGGCACGTTAGATGGATACGCTGTATTCTGCGAATGTTTACTATTTGCACGATATACGAGAGAGAATTGTCAGAGCATGTGCTTCGATAAGTACCGAAGTCATAAGGAATACCACTCAATGCATGACAAGAAGATTGCAGCACTGCATTGATACCAATGGTCACCACTTCGAACACCTCCTGTAAATGGACATTCATGCCACCTTTTCCTTGACCTTCAAAGACCTTACTGTCACACATCATTGAATTCATCTCGATAGCTGCCATCAGAAAATAAGTATCAAACTATAACATTATATTTAAAAAAAAAAGTTGACCTTCATATCTCTGACGCGACTCCACCTAGCAACAAAAAACCAACGTCAGATTAAGCCCCCCATTGTCCTATGCAACATCTGTCCCACAAACTTTTCAGCTACAATCATATTTTCGGAGTTATTCCAAGTGGCAATAGTTAGTGACTCACGCTATTCAGAACAGCCCTGATCGCAAAAAAACATGCATTTATTATAAGTTGTCTGGTTTTGAACCAATGTGGATCATCTTCGGACCATATGCAAGTGATGGTATATCGACACAATGGCAACGAGCAGTCACTATGGACACTATCGACTGATGACGACATCAGTGGGTAGTATCCACAGTCCATGCTCTGTACCATTGTCTCCACACGTCATCACTGGAGTGTGATCCAAAGATGATCCACATCAGGGCGAAACCAGTTACCACTTACGAATAAAAGTGTGCGTGTGTATGCTATCAAGACTGTTCTATATAACATTTTATTACCCTAAATATATCATATGTTTTAAAATTGTGCATGATACTTAATATTGTTCCTCATTTTATCTGTGCAGGTGGTATAGAGGACATTCTGTTCCGCGGTTTCATGTCTTGAGCAGCAGCAGAAGCTGGTCCACCCATGACAATGAAGCCTGCTCCACAGCCATCCATGATGAACTCTCAGCTGGTCACGAAGTAGCAGCAGCCAGCCTGTCAACGTCTGTGACAAAGTACCAGCAGCTGACCTCAGTACAGCAACAGCTGGCCTTGCTGACATCTGCCAGTGCAGACCTAGCTGTCGACGTCACTGGCTGGCCTGTTGCACGGCATCATGACTCCAGCCTATTTTCTGTGATCTGGACACCTTGGGTCCATCTCACGAGTGCCTTGTTAGACCACCATGACACTGTGTGGGTCTAGCACCAGCAGCAGCAGCACTATTGCCTGAGCTACTAAAGATCAGCAAGTAAGTCCCATGGGCGCACTGGACTACTCAGTGATCGCTGACACATTTGGGGACAGGATCTGACATGCTTGAATCGATAATTCGAACGCAGCCTACCGAAATTGGAAATCTGTGGCGAGTTCCTATGGGACCAAACTGCTGAGGTCATCAGTCCCTAAGCTTACACACTACTTAATCTAACTCTAAGTAACTTACGCTAAGGACAACACACACACCCATGCCCGAGGAAGGACTCGAACCTCAGACGGGGGGAGCATCGCGAACCGTGGCAAGGTGCCCTCAGACCACACGGCTACCCCACGCGGTGCAGCCTACCGAGATACTACCACTTTCCACAACGCTTGTGAATCAATTCTGAAAAGGGAGCAACCCACATATGTCAATGAGACACGGTATACCATCATTAAGTGCAATGCAGTTCTGTAGCAGTTCTGCACTGTGAGCTGACATGCCCTGAAAGAGGACAATTGCTGAGGACAGGATTATCGTCCAAATTTTGGGGCTGCTGAGTGATATCGCAGGGTGAGTCGATCGCCGAATGGTTCAGAGCTTTTACTGAGAGCATCACTCCGCGTCGTTTTTCTGAGATGTAGGAAAGATGGTCAGGTGAGACACTCAGCCATGTATTCAACCTTGATTTATTACTCACACATTTTCGATTCACTTACTGAGGGGTCCAGTTTCACCGCACCTCTGAAAGATATATTGTTAAAACATGCACGTACTAATGTCCAGAATCTTGAGGATAATTATTGCTTTGCATGGTCACTTCTGGCTAGCGATAGAAATCACAATTCAGCTGACCTGATAATATACAAAATAGCTAGTGTCTGTGGCTTTACAATTTGCAAGGCATAGAATTCCCCATGAAACTCCAGAACACTCGAAAATTTGAGAGACAGAACCCCGATTATTCAATTCAATTTACATTCTAGGAGTTGACGAGCAAGAAGATGAAGAAGTCAGGAGTACACTGTGCAGAAAAAAAAGTCAGTCATAAAGCAGTTGGGCCTATCTACTTTTTCAAATTAGCCAGTAAATGTCCCAAACACATAGTCCTGTTGTTTATCTCCGAGGCTGATGAGCACACTACATTTAGAGCAAAATGTGTTTCACCTCTTTTCCGATCAAATGTCCAAATATAATGGTGCAAGCTGTTTTTGTTGAAGATATCTCAATACGTTTAACAGTAATGAGTATCTTGAATGGCACCTCATTGACTACTCAAACCTGGAACTGGTATGTGTGGAAGTACCTACTATGGATAAAAAATACTTAAGAACTCCCAGCACAAGGACCGATGTCCCTTTGTTTTTTACACCGATTTAGGGTGCCGCCTACCGTATACAGCGCATTGCGGATGCAACGCCTCTGCCTCCCATCCTCATATCCCACATTCAAAGAGCAGCACATAACCCTTGCAGGTCTGCATATCAAGTCGAAACAAATTCTAATCTTACGCTGGGGATAATCTTGCGAGATGGCTGCCTGCTGTGCTCAAAAAGATTGTGTGAGAAGTTTATGGAGACAACGTCCCTATCACCATCTTGGAGGAGAATGATACAGTGTCATATGTCTGAGCTGCTACTGGACAGAGGCACAAAAATTCACTGTTGAGACCATTGTTGTCCAATAGGAAAATTCCGCAGTGCATGAAACTTGAAGTACCAACTGCTATGAGACATACATATCTTTTTCCACAATTTAAATGGATATGTTGCCCATTTTCTAGATCAGCGTTTGAGTGATTTTAGTTTGAAGGATGATAAGGTCAGTGCCATTTCCGACATTGTTGAGAAGTACATCTCATTTCAAAGAGAAACACGTCAAGAATAACGTTCCGCTTCCTGGATTAGCTCCACTTTATGGACGCGTCTCCTCAGAAACTTGCTGAGACGAGATATCAGGATAATATGCATATTACCAGAGCGACAGATCCTGATGAGGCGAAGTTTCAGCTTGTGGCAAAGAAGGTATCTTTCCATATGAATACATGGATCCAACTTAGAGAATGACACCACATTGCCCTACATAAAGACATTCTCTAGTAAACTAACAGGCACTCCCAAAATGGATGCGGAGAAGGAACATATGATGAATTCTTGGCGGGAATTTGGCGAATATACAAAATTATACATGAACAGACGTACACCTGCTCGTGGTCCTCTTCAAGACGTTTCGGACTGTATGGCTGAGCACATACTCTCTGAATCTTGCCTTCTATTTTACTGCACCCGGGCTTTCATGAAACACAGTGTTAAGGAAGTTGCACGCCGGCATTGAACTATAGCCCTGTGTCAAAATGCTGCTCTTCTTTGACTGCAGGATTCACAGGGGACTAAGCCAGTGCGTGTATAGGTATGCAAGGCAAATAACCCACAAATGAGTGCGGAGGAGTTCAGGTCTTCTGAGGCTTTAAGTTACATCCTTTACCTGGATGTAAACTACCTCTATGGACAAGCCATATAACAAATTCTGTCATTTGTAGAGTTCCAAGGGAAGTCCAAAATGGAAATCACCAGTTTGAAAGAAAAGATCCATGATGCGGCTAAGGATGCTGGTGAGAAATACGTCTGGAAGCAGAGCTGGAGTATTCTACCGATCAGCACAACAACCACAGCGACCTGCCACTGTGTCTGGAGTGTCTACCCCGCAAAACGATTCCATTGCGAACTTGTTGACAACGCTAGGGAACAAACAACGTTGTGTTATCCATTACAGAAATGTCAAAGGTTGCAGATGAATCTTGTTAGCATCCTCTGCTGCATCTCCTTCAGGCAGCATACCTTGACATGAGAGTTCCTGCGTCATGTATTTCTGAAAAAGACTTTCCAAACTAATAAATAATTCAATTTTTTGGAAGTACCATTGAGAGCATTAGAGAATATCGTAAAGCTCACTTAGTTTACCAGTGGGGTGCGCACTGGCACAAGTGATTACGTCGCCATACCAAATTTGAAACGGATCACCATCTTCAATGAAGGACTAGTCGCTACCGAGATGGATAAGGTTTCAATGGAGTTTACGAAACCTGTCTGTAACGGTATGTGTGTCCTGGACTTCTCCAAACTTCACATGTATCTCTTTCACTATGACGTTGCCAAGGAAAACGTTGCTGACCCAAAGTTACTTTATACAGATACAGATAGCTTCATCTTCTGGATGTAATTAGACTGTGAACTGGATATAATTAGACTGTGCCATCACAAAGACTTTGAAATATCTGTATAAGAAGCTGATAATACCTTTGGAGTAACACCTCAAAACAAAAAGGTTATCGGCCTGATGAAAGATGATCCAAATGGCTCGCAAATTGTAGTGGGGCTCGGACCTAATATGTGCACATAAAGTGTGGATGCAGGGGCCACCTAGAGGCGGGCTAAGGGCGTGCAATGTTCGGCCTCGAAGGCTCTCATAGACGAACATTACAAGACGTGTCTCCTCAAGTGCGTTGATGCAGCTCCAAGCGCTGTGGGCCAGCTAATCTTTGGATGAAGAAGCCATGTCTCGTGGACCACTATGTGTGTGTATATATTGTCTGCACACTATGTGTGTCTGTAAAAATATCGTATGCATACCGAGTGTCTCTCCTAAAAGTCGTCAGGCGCATTTCTTCTGGTGTTTCGGCAGATATTTGCAGTTTTGTTTCTGCACTGGGATGCGATGAACAGTGTCAACAGACAGCGTTGTTTTGTAATTATTTTTAAATAAAAATTTTACGAGGCCATTCTGTAGAGCACTATTTGTTTGGGCTGAATTGAACCACACAAGGCAAAAACAAAACTGCCATTACCTGCTGAAACGCAAAAGAGATGCGCAAGTCGACTTTTATCAGTCGACCTTTAGAAGAATACTAAAGAACAGAAATAATTGATTGAATACTGACTACAGCACTTGTTGAAAGTACCTACTATTCATCTCTTTGGAATTTTGGGCTCTGGTCAGCAAATTGCTGAAGGCAGATCGAAGGTGGACTGCTGGAATTGCTGCAGTCTCATCCGAAATGCTCTGCTGCAGTTCTTGAAGACTACGAGAAATATCTGAGACTTGAGGGGTCCCACACAAAGTAATCGCGCACTGGCAAATCAGGTGACCCGAGTGGCCAGCTAGGGCCACGACCAGAATCACCCCTGCTAATAACACTGTCAGGAGTGGGACTTGTGTAAATGTGCTCCAGGGTTCAGCCGGCTGTATGGGCCGTTGCTCCATCCTCCATCACCCTATGCCAGCGTCAGCAGAAAGCATTGGTTTGTAGTTATTTTTAAATCGGAATTTTACGTGGCTATTCTAAGGAGCACTACTTGTTCAGGTTGAATCGAGCTGCACAATAAAAAAACACAACTGCAACTGTAGGTCTTTTCCTCCTCTGTTAATGCTACCCCACAAATGCTATTCACTCGTCTTGTCCAGGCCACTTTTATTTTCCCACTCTGTATCTAAGTTCTAGCTCTCTGTATACCTGATAATCAAAGGTGATTAGAAGAAATGCTTCGTAATTGAAACCAACATGTGTTTGTATGTGTGTAAATACAACAACAAACAACTGAAAATTATTGTATATGAGAAAAAATACTTTGTAAAAAAAACACTATATATAGCTTTGTAATGAAAAAAGATTTGAACGACTAGAACAACAAAATGATTGTAACTAAATAACTTCACTGTATTTATGTCATAGAAACAAATAGCCTTGTAAATGAAAATGAAACATAATGTCAGCAAACAATAACAAATGATTGTAAAACAGTAATGTATTACAAAAAAGTTGCTCATAATAAACCATTAGTTAATTTATTATATCATTGTCATTATTTACAAACGCTCTTATTAAGAGAGAAAAAAAACTGTTGTTGATCATTTGATATTGCTCATAACAGACCTATCGTCTCCCCTATGGCGCTCAGACCTTGAATGATGAGGTGTATGCACAGCTGAGCTGGCTACAAAAAAAAAGATAAGGTGGAGGAGGAAGGGAGCTCAAATCATATTGGCTGTTTGGGTTTTATTGTACTCTCATTGACTGAGAGAGGGTTCCCACCATTTTTATGTCACACGACAACTACATAGTTACATCATGACCTTGAATATAGCCATCCCAATTGCCTGTGTGATACTCCTGTGGTCCTTGATTAATTCCTGGTGATTCCCTGGGGTGAGGGAGGCGGGCCACCATGGAGCCCCGGTGTGTAACCTGAGACCGGATGTGTAACATGACACTGAGTGTAAGATCGTTATCTCTCTCAGAACTCTCCTCACTATACTTGTTTTGGCTTTGAATGGTATTGGGAAACTGAATATGGTTTCTGAAAGTAAACTCCACTGAGACAACGGCTTCAAATGTTAACTGCAGTTACTGTACTGGCGGGGCAGAGACATGTATGTCACAGGAGTTGTACGTCGGAAGAGGCGTTTGGTGGAAGTCGCATTGAATGGACTGGTATTATCACACCAATTATGAGGCTGGTAGTATAATGGAGGAGGAGATGAAGAAGTTAATGTAAGGAAGTAGGATACTGGAGGTCTTCCTCACCTCAGAGTCATAACCTGTGAAGATAGCAGTGTTGGAAGAATGACACGAGGACTCGTAGGAAGTCGTCCATAGCTAATACAGCCGTGAGTGGAGGCAATGTTGAGATTTGTTTTGAGTGCTACCTTAATGTCATGGGCTGTTGTTACTGTGTCCATATCTTTTTAAGATGTTCCAGTACCGTAAATTTCGAGTAAGATGTGTATCTGTTGTGTCATGAACTGTTGGGAACAGAAAATCGTTGAAACGAAGGTTATTAGGAAGCATGGAGGTACTAGAAGGATAAGAATTTTGGTCATCTTTGCTCAGGTTGTCAAGCAGGGCATAATTGCTGTTGGATTAAAGCATTTTGGTAGTTGTTGAAGTTTTCAGAGATTGTAGTGTTACCTTCGGTTTATACTGTAGTGTTACCTAGTGTGTGTACCCATAGCCATTTCGAATGTTTCTGGTTGGTGTCTGGTACGCCTTTAATTTACCGGTGGCATGTGAAAGTGTTCAGGTCGTGAGGCCGTAGAAAGGAACAACATAATCCACGGGGATTACGGAGTAGTAGACCTCGTCGACAGTTCGTAAAATAGGAGAAACTGTCTTCGATCCCATCAGAGTGGATACAACCTCCGACGGCGTGCGCTGTATGGAGGAATGTCGGAGCGCTGAGAGCTTTTTTGGTCTTCGTGGGGGCAGACTTGGATTATTTACGGATGGGCCTCTGGGTGAACTTTTGGGTGGGATATGTGTAGCGGTTACTGAATAGGAAAAGTAGTTGTAGCTAAAATTTTTGTTGTAGAACAACCAGCAAGGTTAGAAGATGATACGACATCATCATGCGCAGAACTGTTTTTAGAATGAGTGAGTGTACTGTGGGATGGTGGTTGTGCCAACTTAGATTTTACCGCTAAACTAATTCGAGTGGTGGGGTACTGCATAGAATTGGTGGCGAACATTAAATCCCGTCAGTTTACGCCAGTACCTACTTATACACTCCACAAGACTGTGCATTACATGGCGAAGGATACTTTCACCAATAAAAGTCAATTTTCATTGCTTGTTCCACTCGCAAACGGAGAAAAGTTCTTGCCTGCATACAGTTATACGAGCCCCTCTCTCAGCTTATTGTGTCCTTTAGCTTTCACACAAGCTGAACGTTGACTGGAATACAGTCGTTCTACAGTCTGTCGCAAATGCTGGCTCTCCAAACTTCTTCAGTAGCGTTTCACGAATAGATCATCGCTGTTGCGGATTTATATCTGAGTTCGCTGAGCATTTCCGAAATACTCTTGCACTAATTTAACCGACCGGTAACAAACCTCGCACAACCCCTCTGGACTGCTCTACAATGAGGTGAGAAAAATCATGGGATAGTGATGTGAACATATACAGATGGCGGTAGTATAGCGTACACAAGATATGAAAGGACAGTGCACTGGCAGAATTGTCATTTGTACTCGGGTGATTCAGGTGAAAAGGTGACCTACGTGGTTATGGCCCACACGCCTGAAATTAACAGCTTTTGAACTCGGAAAGATAGTTGGAGGTAGACGCTTGGAAATTCCATTTCTGAAATCGTTAGGGAATTGAATATTCCGAGATCCACAGTGTGAAGAGTGTGCCGACAATACGAAATTTCAGGCGTTATTACCTCTCACCATGGACAACGCAGGGCCCGAGAGCCTTGAGCAGCGGCGTTGGCGTAGAGTTGTTAGTGCTAACAGACAGGCTTCACTGCGTGAAATATCCGTAGAAATCAGTGTGGGACAATCGACGAACTTAGCCGTCAGGACGCTGCGGCTAAAATTGGCTTTTAATGGGCTATGGCAGCTGATAGAATTTTGGAACACGTATTGTGTTCGAGTATAATGACTTTTCTGGAGACTAGAAATCTACTCTGTAGGAATCAGCATGGGTTTCGAAAAAGACGGTCATGTGAAACCCAGCTCGCGCTATTCGTCCACGAGACTCAGAGGGCCATAGACACGGGTTCACAGGTAGATGCCGTGTTTCTTGACTTCCGCAAGGCGTTCGATACAGTTCCCCACAGTCGTTTAATGAACAAAGTAAGAGCATATGGACTATCAGACCAATTGTGTGATTGGATTGAGGAGTTCCTAGATAACAGGACGCAGCATGTCATTCTCAATGGAGAGAAGTCTTCCGAAGTAAGAGTGATTTCAGGTGTGCCGCAGGGGAGTGTCATAGGACCGTTGCTATTCACAATATACATAAATGACTTTGTGGATGACTCCGGAAGTTCACTGAGGATGATGCTGTGGTATATCGAGAGGTTCTAACAATGGAAAATTGTACTGAAATGCAGGAGGATCTGCAGCGAATTGACGCATGGTGCCGGGAATGGCAATTGAATCTCAATGTAGACAAGTGTAATGTGCTGCGAATACACAGAAAGATAGATCCTTTATCATTTAGCTACAAAATAGCAGGTCAGCAACTGGAAGCAGTTAATACCATAAATTATCTGGGAGTACGCATAAGGAGTGTTTTAAATTGGAATGATCATATAATGTTGATCGTCGGTAAAGCAGATGCCAGACTGAGATTCATTGGAAGAATCCTAAGGAAATGCAATCCGAAAACAAAGGAAGTAGGTTACAGTACGCTTGTTCGCCCACTGCTTGAATACTGCTCAGCAGTGTGGGATCCGTACCAGATAGGGTTGATAGAAGATATAGAGAAGATCCAACGGAGAGCAGCGCGCTTCGTTACAGGATCATTTAGTAATTGCGAAAGCGTTACGGAGATGATAGATAAACTCCAGTGGAAGACTCTGCAGGAGAGACGCTCAGTAGCTCGGTACGGGCTTTTGTCAAAGTTTCGAGAACATACCTTCACCGAAGAGTCAAGCAGTATATTGCTCCCTCCTACGTATATCTCGCGAAGAGACCATGAGGATAAAATCAGAGAGATTAGAGCCCACACAGAGGCATACCGACAATCCTTCTTTCCACGAACAATACGAGACTGGAATAGAAGGGAGAACCGATAGAGGTACTCAAGGTACCCTCCGCCACACACCGTCAGGTGGCTTGCGGAGTATGGATGTAGATGTAGATGTCAGACGCGAGTGCGTGTGCAAATAGCAAGACATTGCCTACAGGGCATCTCCTGGGCTCGTGACCATATCGGTTGTACCTTAGACGACTGGAAAACCATGGCCTTGTCAGATGAGTCCTGATTTCAGTTGGTGAGAGCTGATGGTAGGGTCCGAATGGGGCACAAACTCCACGAAGGCATGGATCCGTCAACAAGGCATTCGGCACTCTTGTCGTGGCCCTGTGGACTGTGTTTACATAGAACTGACTGAGTTCTCTAGTGCAACTGATGGGATCATTAACTGGAAATGTTTATGATGGGCTATTTGGAGACCATTTGCAGCCATTCATGGACTTCATGTTTCCAAACTAAGACGGAATTTTTATGGATGAAATGTGGCTTGTCACAAATTTGAACGTTTTGAGCGATGACTTTGCCACGAGACCGTTCGTGAACAAAGTTCTGCACCGGCAACCCTTTCAGAATTCTGGGCGGGGCAGCATGGCTCAATATTTCTGCAGCGGGTTTCCATGCCATGTCGAGTTGCTACGCTAAGTCGGGCAAGAGTACGTCCGACACGACATTTGGAAGTACCCCACGACTCCTGTCACTTAAGTGTATTGTCCTTTCAGTCCTCACACTAGCTGAACGTCGACGACAGTAGAATCATTCAACAGACTGCATCAAGTGCTGGTTCTCCGTATTTCGTCAGCAGCGTTTCGCAATTTCCATCTAAGATCACTGAGCGTTTCCGAAGGTCTCTCGCACAAATTTAAACTACCAGTAAGAGACCTCGTGACACCCATCTCGATTGCTCTATGTCTTTCGTTAAATCCATACGGTGGGATTCGCAGACTCTGGAGCAGTCATCAAGGTGGCTATCACAAGCGATATCTGTACAGTCTCCTGTACAAGTGCGCCACACTTTACTAGAACTGCCAGAACAGACCTTAGTCGGCCAACATTTCACCGCGGCTCTCCTGTTCGCCAGACTGCGTTCTACACGATCCTCGGCGGACTGCTGCTGACACGCTTCCTCGTAAACAGAACCGCCGGGCCGGGTCCGTGTGACGTCCGCCGCCCGCTGGTGTACCGACCGGTCGTCGTGCCCGCGACGCGCAACAAGAGCAAGGCGAGCGGCGCGCTCCTGTAATTGGCCACCCGGCGGCGACATTCCGGCAGCGTCGCCGGACCTGACAGCCGAGCACCACACCACCTTCCTTTTTCTTCTCGCGTACACCCGCGATTTTATAACCCAGCGACAAGCTCCTCGTCTCGACTTGCAGCCCTCGATGATAATCGAATACTACTGTTCCGCGGACGAAGAACCCGACTTGTTCCCCTACCGCACTCTGTCCGTTAAACTGCACGGCAAGAGAACAGACAAATGTGGTATACTCGGTGCTGCCTTCACGTACGCTGGGCGTTCAGCAAGTAATGCTACACATTTGGTTCAAATGGCTCTGAGCACTATGCGACTTAACTTCTGAGGTCATCAGTCTCCTAGAACTTAGAACTAATTAAACCTAACTAACCTAAGGACATCACACACATCCATGCCCGAGGCAGGATTCGAACCTGTGACCGTAGCGGTCGCTCGGTTCCAGACTGTAGTGCCTAGAACCGCACGGCCACTCCGGCCGGCTGCAACACATTTCTTTATGGGCCAGTATGGGTTGGAAAAATGCAGAATTTGTTGTCGAACGTGGTGGAATATTTCAGCTTGAGTCCTTATATTCCCATGAAGTTCCGATAGGTGGCGGCACTATGCATACCCTTCAAAATGGCGTCTGTAACGGATGTACATTCCGACCACATAGCTGTCACTGATTTTCTTTTGGTGGAAAACCAGAGCATCGCAGTGTTCAGGCGCTTGCAGAACGTCCAGGGATACCTGCTAGTGAGGAAAAGCACGGCGAATCGTTGGGTGACGCGTCTGTCACGATTGCAACAAGGTCGCGCAAACGTGTCTGATCTTCCGTGTGACTCCTGCAGTGTTGGAACGTGCAGACACTCTCATTCGAGGTGATCTATGGCTCACAATCTACATCTTCATCTACATGGATACTCTGCAAATCACATTTAAGTGCCTGGTAGAGGTTTCATCGAACCACCTTCACAATTCTCTATTATACCAATCTCGTATAGAGCGTGGGAAGAATGAACACCTATATCTTTCAGTACGAGCTCTGATTTCCCTTATTTTATCTTGCTGACCGTTCCCCCCTATGTAAGATGGTGTCAACAAAATATTTTCGCATTCGGAGGAGAAAGTTGGTGATTGGTATTTCGTGAGAAGATTCCGTCGCAACGAAAAACACGTTTCTTTTAATGATGTCCATCTCAAATCCTATATCATTTCTGTGACTCTCTCTCCCATATTTCGCGATAATACAAAACGTGTTGCTTTTCTTTGAACTTTCCGATGTACTCAGTCAGTCCTATCTGGTAAGGATCCCACACCGCGCAACAGTATTCTAAAAAAAGACGTTTTCTAAGTGTCCTGCCAATAAAACGCAGTTTTTGGTTAGCCTTCCCCACAACATTTTCTATGTGTGCCTTCCAAATTAAATTGTTCGTAATTGCAATACGTAGGTATTTAGATGAATTTACGGCTTATAGATTAGACTGATTTAACGCGTAACCGAACTTTAACGAGTTCCTTTTAGAACTCATGTGGATGACCTCACACTTTTCGTTATTTAAGAACTGCAACTTTTCGCACCATTCCGATATTTCTCATAAATCGTTTTGCAGTTTTTTTCTTTTTTGTATCTTCTGATGACTTTATTAGTCGATAAACGACAGCGTCTTCTGCAAAGAAGAGAAGACGGCTGCTCAGATTGTCTCCCAGATCGTTTATATAGATCAGGAATACCAAAGGGCGTATAACACTACCTTGGGGAACGCCAGGAATCACCTCTGTTTTACTCGATGACTTTCAGTCAGTTACAACGAACTGTGACCTCTCTGACAGGAAATCACAGATCCAGTCACATAACTGAGACGATATTCCATAAGTACGCACTTTCACTAGGAGTCGCTTGTGTGGTACAGTGTCAAAAGCCTTCCGGAAATCCAGAAATACGGAATCGATCTGAAATCCCTTGTCAATAACACTCAACACTTCATGCGAATAAAGAGCTAGTTGTGTTTCACAGGAACGATGTTTTCTAAACCCATGTTGACTGTGTGTCAATAGACCATTTCCTTCGAGGTAATTCATAATGTTCGAACACAATATATGTTCTAAAATCTTGCTGCATATCGACGTTAACGATATGGGCCTGTAATTTGGTGGATTAATCCTACTACCTTTCTTGAATATTGATGTGACCTGTGCAACTTTCCAGTCTTTGGGTACGGATCTTCCGTCGAGCGAACGGTTGTATATGATTGTTAAGTATGGAGCTAATGCATCAGAATACTCCGAAAGGAACCTAATTGGTATACAGTCTGGACCAGAAGACTTGCTTTTATTAAGTGATTTAAGTTGCTTCACTACTCCGAGGATATTTACTTCTACGTTACTCGCTGCACGACTGGACGTCTCTGTTGGTAGTGCTGAAGTACTCGTCCACCAGTGGGGGTACTCAAAGGAGTGTGCCCTCTCGGATCCTCGTCCCCTAACAAAAGACCGTCAAGAGCAATGAAGGAACATCTCGCGATTTACGTGCCTCAAGTGACAATTTTTTGTCGAACATCGTCACAGGCGATGGAACGTGGGTCCATCACTTCGAACCGGAAACAAATTGGAAACCCGTGTAGTGGCGACACACCACAGCTCCTCCGAAGAAAAAGTTCCAAATCGCTCCCTCAGCCGGTAAAGCCATGGCGACGGTCTTCTCGGACTCTGAAAGGATTTTCCTTCTTGAGGCCGACCCTTACGGTGCGACGGTCAACTCTGAAGTGTATCGCGCTGCCTTCAGGAAATTTAAGAAACGGCTTCGGTGGTTCTTGGCCTCAAAAACGCAAGCGAACTTCTCCTTCTCCACGACAACGTAAGGCTTCACACATGCCTGCGCACCCGAGACCAGATCACAAGATTTCACATGATTGTTCCTCCTCACACCCCCTAAAGCACGGATCTCACGCCTTCCCACTTCCATCCGCTTGACCCAATGAAGGACGCATTTCGCAGTAAGTGGGTGATGGGGAGGTTACTGATGCGTCAAGACGTTGACTCCGACGTCGACCAATACAGTGGTGTTATGCGTGTATACAGGCCCTCAGAGTATGATGGCATAAGGCTGTCACACTGAACGGACATTATGTTGCAGATGAGGTTTCTGTAGCAAAAAGAGACGGGAATCGTAAGTTGTATTGGAATCCTGGATAAAACCAACCTCCTTTCAAAAAAACAAAATTGTTATATTACTTATTGAGCACCTCTCACGTCATAGTGCCCTTGGCAAGTACAGGTTCAAAATGGTTCAAATGGCTCTGAGCACTATGCGACTTAACTTCTAAGGTCATCAGTCGCCTAGAACTTAGAACTAATTAAACCTACCTAACCTAAGGACATCACACACATCCATGCCCGAGGCAGGATTCGAAACTGCGACCGTAGCGGTTGCCCGGTTCCAGACTAGAACCGCACGGCCACTCCGGCCGGCTGGCGAGTACAGGAATTGACTATTCTCGTTGGCCGGTGGCATACGACTGAAATGCAAATATGGACTCTATGGGTTCAGGAATGGCGTGCTCATCACCATGCAGGATGTGAATGGCCCAATACCGTAAAGCCATGGAACGTACCTTAGCTCTGGAAATCGATTTCTTTGTTGCAAGACAAAGAACGACACAGGGTGTACATCAGGCGTGGAGTACCACGAACTGTCAGTATTTTGGCGACCATTGTTGCGTCTTCCCTTGACGTGGCAGCACAGAGAGGCGCGCCGAAAGTGGTCGGCCCATAAACAACAGTGGACACAGGAGTGCCAGCGCGTCGTCTTTCCACACGGGTTCCGCTTCTGCTTATAGCATCACGATTGACGTAGCCTAGTGTGGACGCCCCTAAGAAATCAGATGTTGCGACATTGCGTTCTTCATCGTCACAGGGGCCACCGTGATGGTATCGGGTGGCATTGAGCACGTAATACGAGGGCTATCCACAAAGTACATTACGTTTTGGAATTAAAAATAAATAAAGTATTGGAATTTTTTATTATTATATACAGATGAAAGCCACACTTAAATACTACTTTTCTACATAGTTGCCATTTAAATTAAGGCACTTATCGTAGCGATGGACGAGCTTGGAAATTCCTTCGTCGTAAAATTCGGCCGCCTGCGCCTTCAGCCACGTAATGACTGTCTTTTGGGACAGAAAAGGTGTGATTTTTGTGGGTTTCCTGGAACGAGGCACTGCAATAAACTCTCAAAGGTATTGCCAAACTCTGCACAACCTCAGAAGAACAATACAAAACAAGAGCAGGGGAAAGTTGGGCTCAAAGATCTTGCTGATTCACGACAACGCCCGGGCCCACACGGCAAATGCCACACGTGAAGTTCTCGAATCTTTTAAGTGGGAGTTGTTTCCTCATCCGCCGTACAGTCCCGACCTGGCACCGAGCGACTTCCACTTATTCCCAGCAATGAAGAAGTGATTGGCTATGCGGCGTTTTGATGACGACGCACAGCTTCAAGAAGAGGTAACCACGTCGTTGAAGGCGCAGGCGGCCGAATTTTACGACGAAGGAATTTCCGAGCTCGTCCATCGCTACGATAAGTGCTTTAATTTAAATGGAAACTATGTAGAAAAGTAGTAATTAAGTGTGGCTTTCATCTGTATATAATAAAAGAAATTTCCAATACTTAATTTATTTTTAATTCCAAAACGTAATGTACTTTGTGGATAGCCCTCGTATTATCACCTCTTGCTCGCATATCCGGTAATTTCGACAAGATCTATTACATTACTGACGCGTTAAGGCTAATCGCGGTACCATATCTTGGAGGTCTGTGACGTTGTCTTTCAACACGATACATATACAGAGGGCTTTGGACTGTTTCCCTGGACAGCACGTTCTGCAGACCTCTCACACATTTTAAATATCCAGCCATGGGTTGCCGAGAGATTGTCACGCCACCACTTACTAACAACTAAAACCAACGAACTATGGTTGAGATGTGAAGCACATTAGAATGACGTACCCGTATACGTCATCAAAGCTCAGTTCGATTCGATACCCAGCCAGGTTTGAGCTATTGTTGCAATGGAGTTGGCAGCTCTGTGCACCAAATGTTGCACACTCTGTACCCCCAAATCATTTACAAATTTAATGATACATTCTTCCTACTAAGCCGTATACGCACAATAACGAAAATTTCGTTACTTCGTTTTCTTCCTGATGTTGCAATTTTAATGACGAACAGTATAGATATCGAATCGGCGAATAGAATCAGCTCAGGCATCTGGTAGCAGTCCCCATTCAACCTATTATTTGTACAACTGTACCACTACAGCACAGTCAGTACTCAATGGAAGTTATTCCCTGAGCCATTTTTCTTGTCGCTGTTTTCCATATATTTCTTTCCTCCCAGATTTTGCACAGGACATCCTCATTCATAACCTTATCAGTCCAATTAATTTTCGACATTCTTCTGTAGCACCATATCTCAGATGCATCGGTTTTCCCATAGTACATGCTTCACTGCCATACAATGCTGTGCTCCAAACGTACATACTTATAAATTTCTTTCTTAAATGAAGGCTTATGTTTGATACTTGGCTAGGGACACCCTCCTTGCCAGCCATAGTCCGCGAGATTAAGTTCAAGATGAAGGAATATTAATATTAAAATCCGCTGATGACATTCTGTCCTCAGTAAAAGTGAAGAAGTATTACTGGACCTGTTGAATTTAATGAATAGCCCAATAAGTACAGAATATGGATTGAAAGTAAAACGAATAGCAACCTAAATGGGCAGGTTCTGGATTTCCACTCATAATTTTATCCCATTCCTCCTCACCCAAATTTCGACGCCTTAGGCCGCTGCCTTGTTCTTCTCTGCCAGCGATAGTCAACCTCTTTTGCCTACTGTCCAATTTTGTATCTCTGCTAATAGTAAATTTTTCTACCGGCCAACTGTGATTTACAACGAAGCGAAGTAATTTTACGTTATAAAATTTATGAAGCAGAGTTTCAGCAAGTTAGGTGTATAATAATAATTACTTAACAAACACTTCACGTCAAAATTTTATGAAAGCCTAATGAAAATATCTTTAGCACCCAACAGGCCACCGCCGACCCCATGGGAATGGTCAATATTCAGGGTCATGACACGATCATTCGAAACAAAAAAGTCTAATAAACGTGGGCTCTAAAACGCTTGCCTTAAGAATTGTGACCCCTTCATCTTCGATGCTGTGAAACAATTCTCTTGTACTGCAAGCACTTTGCTTTCCATACTTTGAGAGGAGGTATTACGGACAAAAACAAGAAACATTTCGTCCAGTAAATATGGACTTTGAAATGCATACCTTAATAGCTGTGACTACTTGAGCTGTGACCACTTGCCCACATTCGTTACTATGAAACATTTCTTCTGCAGAACAAGTGTTCATAAGTTGAAGATATGCATTTTAAAGCCCATATTTCGTAAGCTTTTTTCCTTGTTTTGGTCTCAACTGTGTTCTCCCAAGTCCGCAGCTCGTGGTCGTGCGGTAGCGTTCTCGCTTCCTACGCCTGGGTTCCCGGGTTCGATTCCCGGTGGGGTCAGGGATTTTCTCTGCCTTGCAATGGCTGGGTGTTGTGTGATGTCCTTAGGTTGGTTAGGTTTAAGTAGTTCTAAGTTCTAGGAGACTGATGACCATAGGTTTTAAGTCCCATAGTGCTCAGAGCCATTTGAACCATCTTCTCCCAAAATATGGAAAGGAATGAGCTTGCAGTAGAAGGGATCAGTTTCACAGTATACACGATGAAGAAGCACTCATACACTATGTGATCAAAATTATCCGGACACCTGGCTGGCAATGACTTACAAGTTCGTGGCGCTCTCCATCGGTAATGCTGGAATTCAGTATGGTGTTGGGCCACCCTTAGCTCTGATGACAACTTCCACTCTCGCAGACATACGTTCAATCAGGTGCTGGAAGGTTTCTTGGGGAATGGCAGCCCATTCTTCATGGAGTGCTGCACTGACAAGAGGTATCGATGTCGGTCGGTGAGGCCTGGCACGAAGCGGCGTTCCAAAACATCCCAAAGATGTTCTATAGGATTCAGGTAAGGATTCTGTGCAGGTCAGTCAATTACAGGGATTTTATTGTCGTGTAACCACTCCGCCACAGGCCGTGCATTATGAAGCAGGTACTCAACCGTGTTGAAAGATGCAATCGCCATCCCCGAATTTCTCTTCAACAGTGAGAAGCAAGAAGGTGCTTAAAGCATCAGTGTAGGTCTGTACTGTGACAGCGCCACGCAAAAGAACAAGGGGTTGTAACCTCCCCCTCTCTTATCGACCTTAATGACAGTGAAAAATTAAACCACGTGTACCTAATGGAAATCTGGGAAAACCAATCGTCACCGAAGTTAATCTGTCGGTAAAGAGGGAGGAAAGGGTTACATCTAAATGAAAGGAAAAATGCAAATGAAAAAAAATGCAAATGAAAAAAATTAATTTTGAAAAAAGGGTAAAATTAATAAAGAAAGTAAATGTGCGGTCGTTACGTAAACAGTTAATTGGCGTTAATTATATATTTGAGATTTGGGGAAAATTACGGTCGCCAGTCCTATGGACAACTACTATAATAACCGAAAATGAAAGATTAATGCACATATATTTAGCACTAAAAGCGTGGCAACTGAAGGTTGACACGTGCTCTGTGAAAACTGAATGTTTGTCAGAAGTAATAAATTTCGCCACACTCTGAATTAATTTAGCAAAATAAATAATAAAACCGGAAAATTGAAAGTTAATTTAGTGACTGAAATTAATAGTGAACTTTGTTTCTGAAGCACTACGAAATTCACTAAAATAAGATTAGTCTTGGGCTACCTCAACAATCATTTCAAAAGCTACTTGAATCTACGCAATTTAGAAATAAGAGATTTAACTTGAGTTAAATGATTCTGAACAATTAACAATAGTAAAATTTAGTACGTACCAAGATGAGCTGCAGTCACAGGTAAGCTAAAATATAGTAACAAAACTCGCACTCATAATTTGTGCTTGTGTAATCTAAATATTGTAGCCAGCTATGAATACATTAACTGAACTTTGAAATTAAAGCAGTGAAATGGAATGATATTACTTTAATGCTGGCGTTTGAATTTCAACGACACTCGGGTTCATTCCGGAAATGGAAGGGACCCTGCTTGGTAATACAATTGGGACAATGAGCAACAAAGGTTCGTGCTAGGTTGCTGTAATTTAGTGAGAAAAATTTAACAGTTTGAAAAGCTGATGTCTGCCATACAGTTCTAAAACTTTACGTGCTACCAGTCTTCCTTGCTGGTTGATTGAAGGTTTGAAGTCGTCGATCGAGGAGGTGGCGACAGTCACTCATTGTCGGCCGTCACTGTTGCAGAAGCTGGATGTTGGCGCGCCTTCTTCTCGACACGGTCTCCAGCCGAAACGGGCTCTTGATGTGTGCCAGCTAACGCTCCCGTCCGCGACACCATGTCAGAAACTAACATAGCAAGTCGAGCGCAATTACATGCTGCCAAACCCCGAAAGCGTGGCAACTCGCGGGAGCGTCACACATCACACCTGCTCCACTGCCCTCCTCCAGCCAGACTCTGCTCTGCCCGCGCTCCACGTGGCCGAGTTCACACTACCAAAGATCCTAAACACTTTGGTTCTCCACACGACCTATCGATGTATTAGTTCGATAGCATAGTTTTCCCTAGGCAAAACCCAGCGAAAAAATACAAATAGTATTTACAAAACAAACCAATTATACATCGACATAAATGCATGTATATACAAATAGTAAAACAATTACAATATACAAAGACACAGAAACGTTATATCTTCAGGTAACAAAATAAGGAAAAAAATTATAGTACAATAGATGGAAATAGGAGGATATGCATTTCCGGCGTTACAGGGTGCAAGCCCCCTCCGTGGAAAACACGACCTCACCATAACACCACTGCCTCCGAATTTTACTGTTGTCACTACACACGCTGGCGGATGACTTTCACCGGGTATTCGCCGCACCCACACCCTGCCATCGGATCGCCACACTATGTACTACACAACGTTTTTCCATTGTTCGATCGTCTAAGCGAGGCGTATGTTTGGCATTTACCGGCGTGATGTGTGGCTTATGAGCAGCCGCTCGACCATGAAATCCACCTCCCGCCTGTCATAGTACTTGCAAGGGATCCTGATGCAGTTTGGAATCCCTGTGTGATGGTCTGGACAAATGTCTGCCTATTACACATTACGACCCTACGGTCTCTATCACTCAACATACGAGGTCCGCCTGTACGCTTTTGTGCTTTACGTGTCCCTTCACGTTTCCACTTCACTGTCGCATAGGGAACAGTGGACATAGGGATGTTTAGGTGTGTGGAAATCTCGCGTACAGACGTAGGACACAAGTGACACCCGATCACCTGACTACGTTCGAAGTCTGTGAGTTCCGCGGAGCGCCCCATTCTGCTCTCTCACGATGTCTAATGATTACTGAGGTTGCTGATATGGAGTACCTGGCAGTAGGTGGTAGCACAATGCACCTAATATGAAAAACGTATGTTTAGGGGGTATCCGGATACTTTTGATCACATAGTGTAGCTCTTAAGGTATGCATTTTGGAGCCCATGTTTACTAAACTCTTTTGATTCGAGTGATCGTTCCTGACGTATCCCTTATCCGCTGTTTCAGCCTCTGGCCACACAATTTGTATCATTACCGGTTTAGTCTTATTACCAACTCATCATCTGGTTATCTCGTAAAATATCTTCATCTCCATTACTGTAGGTTGTCTAGTACGGCAATCGTATGTAGAATAGTTGAATTAAAAACAGTCATGGTTGCAATTTATTCCTTCATTAGCAATGCGTTTCGCCCTCGTGGGAAACCTTGAGAGTATCATACATAAGTTTAATGAAGATAAGTAGCAATCAAAAGTCTTCAACTGTTCTAATGCAACCTACCAGTGTTCACGTGTCATTAGTTATAGGAATACTGCGTGCAGTGGAGATGTTCCTGCACACTGTATTTTCTAATGTCTAATGAACAAAGAATGACTCATTTTAATGCGAAGTTTTTAAGTGTTTTTCACAGCAGCACGTGTCTCGAAAAACCACAGTGTGAGGCACGTTTACCTTATTTAAATGAAAGTTGCATACAAAAACAAGAAATGGTGTTCCTACTGGAGGCAGCTCAAGAAAAATGGCCTACAGAAGAACCTATTTTCAAAAGACAGAAAATAGCCGCATATTCATAACAATACCCGCAACATTATTTAGTGAGTGGGAAAGTAATATGACAATCATCTGGTATGTTCTGATGACTCATTGAAAAATGCGTACTGATTCCCACACATTCTAACAAACACTAGTTGAACAAAGAGTTAGCACTGCTCACATGAAACACAGTTACAAGGTACGTACCATAAATAATTCTGGAAATAACGCAACATATAGTCACAGAACTACAACGTGAGCAAGCAACCGTGACATCAGTAATGCTGCACGACGTAGCTGCAGTATCACAGGGTGAATGTCTGGCGTTAGAGGCAGAAAAAGTTGATAGCTCCAAGCGGAAATCAAGGGTACGTGTGTCCAGCAGGCCACGCTGCCCTATGGAACTCACGTTACCGTGCCAAGCAATTTCACTGTGTGGCTGAACTGAGCATTCAAAGTACTCTGTAGAGACATGCCTTGTTGTTCCCAACCAAAGACAAAGCTACTCTAGCAGGCTGCAATACTGAGTACAGGGTCTTTGACACACCCACGTGCTTAACAACTCGTCTGTGAAAAGAAGACATGAAAGTAATTTACAGCGGACGGCTTTCAATATACACTTTTCGTTTCGCGACTTGTACGTTATGATAAGGTACATAGGCCAACGCAGGTTGGTCGACTGTCAATCACTAATTGTTCTGTTTGTAAAACTTGGCCCATCTTAACATTTGATGTTGATTACTTGTGAAGTTATGGTTAGTGTAGTCAACAAATTTTTTGGTACCAGTGACACGATGCTGTGCGACAGTGCAATCAGAGACCATAGAAGACACAATGAGTCCGTATCAACGAACTTTTTTTTTTTTACTAGCAGCAGACGTCCACTCTATACTATGTTTGCTGTTATTTATCGCCGGCTTCGAGGAACATGGCGTTTTCATCCTGAGAATTTCTCGTTGAAAGGCTTCAGGCGAAGAAAACCGAATTTTTTTTAGGATGACGTGATGCAGGGGTTTAATAACGCATCTTTGACTTGTTCGCTTACTTTGACATGCGCAATGCCAACAGATCTGAACTGAAGCTCAAATAGTTTCAGCCGCGCGGGATTAGCCGAGCGGTCTTGGGCGCTGCAGTCATGGACTGTGCGGCTGGTCCCGGCGGAGGTTCGAGTCCTCCCTCGGGCATAGGTGTGTGTGTTTGTCCTTAGGATAATTTAGGTTAAGTAGTGTGTAAACTTAAGGACTGATGACCTTAGCAGTTAAGTCCCATAAGATTTCATACAAAGAGCTGGATAAAGCCGGAAATAAGTTCAGCCGAATATTTTTCAAACGATCTAACAGTGTTCAGAAACGATAGATTAAATGCAGTTGGTGGTGGAATATTTATTGCTGTCAGAGGTAGTTTGCCTTGTAGCGAAATTGAAGTAGATGGTTTGTGTGAAATAGTATGGGTAGAGGTTATAACTGACAATCGGACTAAACTGTTAATTGGATCGTTTTACCGACCCCCCGACTCAGAAGATATAGTTGCTGAACAGTTCATAGAAAACTTGAGTCTCATTTCAAACAAGTGCGCCGCTCATACAATAATGGTTGGTGGTGACTTTACTCTACCCTCGTACCCTCAATATGCTGGAGACATTATACGTTTAAAGCCGGCGGCAGGCATAAAACATCATCCGAAATTGTACTGAACAATTAGTTCATGAGCCCACTCGAAGCGTAAATGGTTGCGAAAGCATATTTGACAAATAATTCTGGACAAACAGTGAGTATTGTGATGAATACAGGGATTAGCGACCACAAGGCAGTTGCTGCTAGCCTGAATACCGTAACACCTACAACCATCAAAAAGAAGCGTAAAGAATATCTATTTAAAAAAGGTCAGATCGTTGTTGCAGAAGCAACGAGAAAAGCATGCCAAATTTAAAAGAATGCAAAATCCCCAAGATTGGCAAAGTTTTACAGAAGTTCTAAATATGGCGCGTGCTTCAATGCGAGATGCTTTTAATAACTTCCACAACGAAATTCTGTCACGAAATCTGGCAGAAAACCCAAAGAGATTCTGGTCATACATAAAGCACACCAGTGGCAAGACGCAATCAATACCTTCACTGCGCGATAACAACGGTAAAGTCACTGATGACAGTGCCACTAAAGCAGAGTTACTAAACGCGGTTTTCCGAAACTCCTTCACCAAATAAGACGAAGTAAATACTCCTGAATTCCAATCAAGAACAACTGCCAAGATGAGAAACATAGAAGTAGATATCCTCGGAGTAACGAAGCAGCTTAAATCACTTAATAAAGGCAGGGCCTTCGGTCCAGATTGTATACCAGTCCGATTCCTCTCAGAGTATGCTGATAAAATAGCTCCATATTTAGCAATTATATACAACCACTCGCTCACACAAAGATCCGTACCTAAAGACTGGGAAATTGCTCAAGTCACACCAACACCCAGAAAGGGAAGTAGGAGTAATCCACTAAATTACAGGCCTATACCACTAACGTCGATTTGCAATAGGGTTTTGGAACATATACTGCATTCGAACATTATGAAGCACCTCAAAAAAAAAAAAAAAACGATTTATTGACACATAGTCAGTACGGTTTCAGAAAATATCGTTCTTGTGAAACAGAACTAACTCCTTATACTCATGAGGTAATAAGTGCTATCGACAGGGGATATCAAATTGATTACATATTTTTAGATTTCCAGAAGGCTTTCGACACTGTTCCTCACAAGCGTCTTCTAACCAAACTGCGTGCCTAGGGAGTATCGCCTCAGTTGTGCGACTGGATTCGTGATTTCCTGTCAGAAAGGTCACAGTTCATAGTAATAGACGGAAAGTCATCGAGTAATATCCTGCGTTTTCCAAGGAAGTGTTGCAGGCCCTCTATTGTTCCTGATCTATATTAACGACATAGGAGACAATCTGAGTAGCCGTCTTAGACTGTTTGCAGATGATGCTGCCATTTACCATCTTGTAAAGCCATCAGATGATCAAAACGACTTGCAAAATGATTTAGATAAGATATCTGTATTGTGTGAAAAGTGGCAATTGACCCTCAATAAGGAAAAGTGTGAAGTTATTCACATGAGTACTATAGAAATCAGCTACGATTACGCGATAAGTCACACAAATCTGAAGGCTGCAAATTCAACTAAATACTTAGGGATTACCATTACAAATAACCTAAAATGGAACGATCACATATATAATATTGTGGGTAGAGCAAACCAAAGACTGCGATCATTGGCAGAACAGTTAGAAGGTACAACAGGTCAACTAAAGAGACTGCTTACACCACGCTTGTCCGCCCTATTCTGGGGTATTGCTGTGCGGTGTGGAATCCGCATCAGGTGGGACTGACGGATGACATTGAAAAATTACAAAGAAGGGCAGCTCGTTATGCATTATCGCGAAATAGGGAAGACAGTGTCAAAGACATGATACGTGAAATGGAGTGGTAATCATTAAAACAAAGGCGTTATTCGTTGCAATGTGATCTTCTCATGAAATTTCAATCACCAGTTTTCTCCTCCGATTGCGAATACGTTCTGTTGGCACCCTCCTACATAAGGAGAAATAATTGTTGTTATTGTTGTGGTCTTCAGTCCTGAGACTGGTTTGATGCAGCTCTCCATGTTACTCTATCCTGTGCAAGATTTTTCATCTCCCAGCACCTACTGCAACCTACATCCTTCTGAATCTGCTTAGTGTATTCATCTCTAGGTCTCCCTCTACGATTTTTACCCTCCACGGTGCCCTCCAGTACTACGTTGGTGATCCCTTGATGCCTCAGAACATGTCCTACCAACCGATCCCTTCTTCTAGTCAAGTTGTGCCACAAACTCCTCTTCTCCCCAATTCTGTTCAATACCTCCTCATTAGTTATGTGATCTACCCAACTAATCATCTGTATTTTCAGTAGTACCACATTTCGAAAGCTTCTATTCTCTTCTTGGGGTCTAAACTATTTATAGTCCATGTTTCACTTCCATACATGGCCACATTCCATACAAATTTCTCTTCTTCAGAAACGCTTTCCTTGCCATTGCCAGTCTATATTTTATATCCTCTCTACTTCGACCATCATCAGTTATTTTGCTCCCCAAATAGCAAAACTCCTTCACTGCTTTAAGTATCTCATTGCCTAATCTAATTCCCTCAGCATCACCCGACTTAATTCGAGTACATTCCATTATCCTCGTTTTGCTTTTGTTGATGTTCATCTTTTCAAGACACTGTCCATTCCGATCAATTGCTCTTCCAAGTCCTTTGCTGTCTCTGTCAAAATTACAATGTCATCGGCGAACCTCAAAGTTTTTATTTCTTCTCCATGGATTTTAATACCTACTCCGAACTTTTCTTTTTTTCCTTTACAGCTTGCTCAATATACAGATTGAATAGCATCGGGGATAGGCTACAACCCTGTCTCACTCCCTTCCCAACCACTGCTTCCCTTTCATGTCTCTCGACTCCTATAACTGCCATCTGCTTTCTGTACAAATTATAAATAGCCTTTTGCTCCAAGTATTTTACCGCTGCCTCCTTCAGAATTTGAAAGAGAGTATTCCAGTCAACATTGTCAAAAGCTTTCTCTAAGTCTACAAATGCTAGAAACGTAAGTTTGCCTTTCCTTAATCTAGCTTCTAAAATAAGTCGTACGGTCAGTATTGCCTCACGTGTTCCAAGATTTCTACGGAATCCAAACTGATCTTCCCCAAGGTCGGCTTCTACCAGTTTTTCCATTCGTCTGTAAAGAATTCGCGTTAGTATTTTGCATCCGTGACTTATTAAACTGATAGTTCGGTAATTTTCAGATCTGTCAGCACCTAATTTCTTTGGGATTGGAATTATTATATTTTTCTTGAAGTCTGAGGGTATTTCGCCTGTCTCATAGATCTTGCTCACCAGATGGTAGAGTTTTGTCAGGGCTGGCTCTCCCAAGGCCGTCAGTAGTTCTAATGGAATGTTGTCTACTCCCGGGGCCTTGTTTCGACTCAGGTCTTTCAGTGCTTTGTCAAACTCTTCATGCAGTATCATATCTCCCATTTTATCTTCATCTACACTCTCTTCCATTTCCATGATATTGTCCTCAAGTACGTCGCCCTTGTATAGACCCTCTATACACTCCTTCCACCTTTCTGCTTTCCCTTCTTTGCTTAGAACTGGGTTTCCATCTAAGCTATTGATATTCATGCAAATGGTTCTCTTTTCTCCAAAGGTCTCTTTAATTTTCCTGTAGGCAGTATCTATCTTACCCCTCGTGAGATAAGCCTCTACATTCTTACATTTGTCCTCCAGCCATCCCTGCTTAGCCATTTTGCACTTCCTGTCGATCTCATTTTTGAGACGTTTGTATTCCTTTTTGCCTGCTTCATGTACTGCATTTTTATATTTTCTCCCTTCATCAATTAAATTCAATATTTCTTCTGTTACCCAAGGATTTCTACTAGCCCTCGGCTTTTTACCTGCTTGATCCTCTGCTGCCTTCACTACTTCATCTCTCAAAGCTAGCCATTCTTCTTCTACTGTATTTCTTTCCCCCATTCCTGTCAATTGTTCCCTTATGCTCTCCCTGAAACTCTGTACAACCTCTGGTTCTTTCAGTTTATCCAGGTCCCATCTCCTTAAATTCCCACTTTTTTGCAGTCTTCAATTTTAATCTACAGTTCTTAAGCAATAGATTGTGGTTAGAGTCCACATCTGGCCCTGGAAATGGCTTACAATTTAAAATCTGGTTCCTAAATCTCTGTCTTACCATTATATAATCTATCTGAAACCTTCTAGTGTCTCCAGGATTCTTCTATGTATACAACCTTCTTTCATGATTCTTCAACCAAGTGTTAGCTATGATTATGTTATGCTCTGTGCAAAATTCTACCAGGCGGCTTCCTCTTTCATTTCTTAGCCCCAATCCATATTCACCTACTACGTTTCCTTCTCTTCCTTTTCCTACTATCGAATTCCAGTCACCCATGACTATTAAATTTTCGTCTCCCTTCACTATCTGAATAATTTCGTTTCTCTCATTATACATTTCATCAATTTCTTCATGATCTGCAGAGTTAGTTGGCATATAAACTTGTACTACTGTAGTAGCCGTGGACTTCGTGTCTATCTTGGCCACAATAATGCGTTCACTATGCTGTTTGTAGTAGCTTACCCGCACTAATATTTTTTTATTCATTATTAAACCTACTCCTGCATTACCCCTATCTGATTTTGTATTTATAACCCTGTATTCACCTGACCAAAAGTCTTGTTCCTCCTGCCACCGAACTTCACTAATTCCCACTATATCTAACTTTAACCTATCCATTTCCCTTTTTAAATTTTCTAACCTACCTGCCCGATTATGGGATCTGACATTCCACGCTCCCATCCGTAGAACGCCAGTTTTCTTTCTTCTGATAACGACGTCCTCTTGAGTAGTCCCCGTCCAGATATCCGAATGGGGGACTGTTTTACCTCCGGAATATTTTACTCAAGAGGACGCCATCATCATTTAATCATACATGCCCTCGGGAAAAATTACGGCTGTAGTTTCCCCTTGCTTTCTATCGTTCGCAGTACCACAACAGCAATGCCGTTTTGGTTAGTGTTACAGGGCCAGATCAGTCAATCATCCAGACTGTTGTCCCTGCAACTACAGAAAAGGCTGCTGCCCCTTCAGGAACCACACGTTTGTCTGGCCTCTCAACAGATACCCCTCCGTTGTGGTTGCACCTACGGTACGGTTATCTGTATCTTTGAGGCATCCAAGCCTCCCCACCAACGGCAAGGTCCATGGTTCATTGGGGGGGGGGGGGGGGGGGGATGATCATCACGATAAAATAAGAGAAATCAGGGTTCGTACAGAAAAATGTAAGTGCTCGTTCTTCCCGCGTGCCGTTCGAGAGTGAAACGGTAGAGAGACAGCTTGAAGGTGGGTCATTGAACCCGCTGCCAGGCATTTTATTCTGAATAGCAGAGTAATCACGTAGATGTAGATCAGCGGCAGCAATCTCCACAAGGCACGGCCAGTAGACAATCGGATGCCACACCTAAATGGAATTTGTGCAGGGCTTTTTCGTCAAAATACTGGCAAAATATCTTCGCAACACACAAGTGTCATTCACATATGACGCCTATTTTGGCAATTTTGATTATTTTAACAGTCAGAATCTCCCCATTGACGCTATGGCAACCTATATAAGATTGCCGTAGATCTTTCCAGCAAAGATCTTCCGTGCTTATGTGGGCTGTAACGATTGGAAATGATGTGGCAGCAAGAGCAGAAGCAACTTATCAAGTTTTCCATGAGACACTTACGAAATGATGCACACAGTAGCCTTTACTTTGCACAATAGAGCTACTACTATGGAAGATTGTGGTTTCAAGCAGTATTATTTTTCGTCATTTCATCCACAACTGTGTAGAAGAAAACTGTAAATGTCAAAATTTATATTCCGTATTTTCTCTGTAGAAACCTGACGAAAAGGACACTGATGATTTTAGAGGGATGTAAAAATCATGTGAAAGGGAAACCCCGTCGGATCCACGGGAAACGGTAAAGTCTGCGGAACAGCTTGTCAGAGGCCACTGTCGCTGTTATTCAGCGTAGAGGACACGGGGTCGCAGGCAACGTCCACTTGCTAAACCACCGCAGAACATCATATCCGCCATTTCACTTGCCCAGTAGTAGTCTTCCATTGCTAACAATTGGTGGAAGAGAGAAAATGTTAATGTTCTGCGCCATTTGTACGTAGAAACAGCGTAATAACGGTGAACACGTAAGTGAGTACGGGTTTGAAGGAAGGTGATACACAACTGTACGTACCAAGGGTTGACAGTGCCATACAACAAGGCACACAAATACGACGAAAGCTAACGTAGCCTACAACATGACTCGAACAACACAACTGACTACAGACCACATAAAGTACTGTGATTCAGACATCATAATACTCTGCCAACACATCTGACGGGGCGCCAATGCAGCGGCTGTGCTAATATCCGCAACCAGGCATCGCGCAGCCCTTCCTATAGACACGTGTTTATCTCGAAAAGTATGCGATTCTGGACTCATGCATTTCTCTTCGTTTAGAATGACATGATTTTTGTTTCCTACGAACTCTTTAATCCTATCACAAAATTGGTTTGATTTTCGCTATGTACATATGACCTCCATCAGTCGGAAATACGAAACCGCATGGAAGCCTTCTGTGAGACAAGGAACACGACATGAACATTGGCATCGGTATCTACTGTTTTCTGGATCTCGCGCACGAACAGGGCGATTTGGGTTTAACACTATCGTCGCTTTCGGGATCCATGGTGGTTCCTCCAGATATTTTGTCTCCAGAAATGTCATAATATGTGAGTATAAATCAGGTTCCAAAAGAATACAACAGACACGTCAGAGATATAGGCCTATAGGTCTGTGTGTCTATTAGAAGACCCTACTTGAAACCGGGAATGACTTGCGCTTTTCTCCAGTCAGTGGACACATTTCATTCCTCCAGCGAGCCACAGTGCACTGGAAAATACATCATATATTCTCCAATCAAAATTAACTTACTTTTACGCCTGCTATTTCCGAGCAGTCGTTACGGTTTTACATGGACCCGACCGCGTTTCTCGTTCACATGATTTACCTCTTAAATGTCCGCCCCTGGTAGCTGAGTGGTCAGCGCGACGGATTGTCATATCTCACGGCCCGGGTTCGATTCCCGGCTGGGTCAGGGATTTTCTCCGCTGAGGGACTGGGTGTTGTGTTATCCTTATCATCATTTCATCCCCATCGACACGCAAGTCGCCAAAGTGGAGTCAACGCGAAAGACTTGCACCAGGCGAACGGTCTACCCGACGGGAGGTCCTAGCCACACGGCGATCACCTCTTAAATCAGCGGTGTCCTTTTCGTCAGGTTTCTACACAGAAAATTCTGAACACAAATTTTGATATTCATGGTTTTCTTCTATACAGTTGTGTATCAAATATTAAGAAATAAACAGCAACGCAGCAACAAACGTTAGTACCTCGGTCATCGCTTCACCGATAAAATGTGAATGGCGATGCGTTTCCAACACGAACATTTCCTCTCTAAATCCTTGCAAATGCCTAATGCACATGGAACATCCGTAAAGTTCTGAGAATGAATAAGAAAGACTTTACAGACACAAAATTATATTAAATGAGCGTTGGAATAAATTTAAAATATTGTTCAAATTATCAGACTTGAGACACATTTTACATGCTTAACATCTTCGCTACTATGTCCGTCTCAAACTCTTTCTACCGTAGCAGGGTTTTGTTTTGCGTCAGAAAAAGCTTTTCCTAGCCCAACAGTCCGGTCAGCTCAGCGTGCCTACATCTACATCTACATATATACTCCGCTAGCCACCAAGCGGTGTGTGGCGGTGGGCATCTACATATATACTACTCCGCTAGCCACCAAGCGGTGTGTGGCGGTGGGCATCTACATATATACTACTCCGCTAGCCACCAAGCGGTGTGTGGCAGAAGGCACAATTCGCGCCAAAGTCATATCCCCCCCCCCCCCCCCTCTGTTCCACACGCGGATCGCGCGAGGGAAAAATGACTGCCCGAACGACTCTGTAGGAGCTCTTATTTCCCTTATCTTTGAATGATGATCATTACGCGATTTGAAAGTTGGTGGTAATAATATATGCTCTACATCCTCGGTGAAGATTGGATTTCGGAACTTAGTGAGCAACCCCTTCTGTTTAGCGCGTCGTGTCCCACTTCAAACTTTCTATGAGATTTGTAACGCTCTCGCGATGGCTAAATGTACCAGTCACGAATCTTGCCGCTCTTCTTTTACCTTTTCAATCTCTTGAATCAGACCCAACTGGTAAGGATCTCATACAGACGAACAATACTCTAAGACTGGACGAACTAACGTATTGTAAGCTGTTTCCTTTGTTGAAGGACTGCATCGCTTCGGGATTCTACCATTAAACCGCAAGCTAGAGTTCGCCTTACGCGTTACTTGTGTAATCTGATCATACCTTTGGAGATCATTTCGAATAGTCACACTCAGATACTTGACTGATGTTACCGCTTCCAAAGACTGATCATTTATTTTGTACTCATACATTAATGGGGATTTTCGCATTGTTTTACGCAGCAGGTTACACTTACTAAAATTGACAGATAACTGCCAGTCGTTACACCACGCATTTGTTTTCTGCAAATCCTCATTAATGGTGTATGTACTGCTACCCAAAACATATTCCATGAATCGAGTGCAACAGAGTCAAAAAGGACCTGCTCATATAGTAGAAAACTGATGATGATGAGCTCTTGGAATCACACAATTCATATGAAATATCTGCATCGACATCTATACTTGTGGTGTGTGGTGGAGGTTGTTTTCATAGCACTGTCGCTTCCTCCCTTTCCTGTTCCAGTTGCGAATGATCCTCGATTTTTGGTAAGACTCCGCTGAGCTCGAATCTCTCTAATTTTAGCTTCATGGTCTTTTCGCGAGATGTATGTAGAAGGAAGCAATATATTGGGTGACTCTTCAAGGAACGTACGCTCTGGGAATTTTAAGAGGTGAACCGGGCAATATGAAGAACGCCCTTCTTGTAGCGTCTGCCGCTGAAATTGGCTGAACATAGTTGTGACACTTTCATGCTTAACAAATGAGCCTGTGACGAAACGAGCTACTGCTCTTCGGACCTTTTACGCTTGCTCTGTCAATCCTATAGTGCGGATCTCAGTCCCACGAGCAAATTCAAGTATTGGTCAAAAGAAGATTTCGTAAACTACCTCTTTTGTGAGTGGACTGCTCTTCCTGAGGATTATTTCGATGAATCTTAGTTTGCCATATTTGCGGTTAGTTTCATTGGTCGTTCCACTTTAAATCTCTCCCTTCGTATATTCCTAAGTACCTGAAGGATGGGACTGCATCTAGTGATTGTTCTGCAATCGTCTAGTCGCAGAATCTGTCTTTGTACCCATTTATGCGCAGCACGTGACATTTGCTTATGTTGATGGTCAACTGCCAGTCCATGCACCAAGTGTCGATCACCTGCAGATCTTCTTGCATTTCGCTACAGTTTTCTAGCGTTGCGAAATCTCTCTACACAGCAGCACCACCCGCGCATCCGCAAAAAGCCTCGTGGAACTTCTGAGTTTATCAACTAGATTCTATACATATTTAGGATCTATTGGATAACGTCTAAGTTCCGTGAGGCTTATATACAGTGAACCGCCATGCGTTTTCAAATACAGACATACGTAGACAGGCAGAATACGGCGCTGTGCTCGGCAACGCCTATATAAGACAACATGTATCTGGCACAGTTGTTAGATCGGTTACTGCTGCTACAATAGTAGGTTATCGAGACTTAAGAGAGTTTGAACGTGGTGTTATAGTCGGCGCACGAGCGATGGGACACAGTATCTCCGAGGTACCGATGAAGTGGGGATATTCCCGTACGACCATTTCACGAGTTACCGTGAATATCAGCAATCCGGTAAAACATCAAATCTCCGACATCGCTGCGGCCGGAAAATGATCGTGCAAGAACGGGACCAACGACGACTGAAGAGAATCGTTCAACGTGACAGAAGTGCAACCCTTCCGTAAATTGCTGTAGATTTCAATGCTGGGCCGTCAACAAGTGTCAGCGTTCTAACAATTCGATGAAACATCATCGATATGGGATTTCGGAGCCAAAGTTCCGCTCGTGTACCCTTGATGACTACACGACGCAAAGCTTTATGCCTCGCCTGGGCCCGACAACACCGACACTAGTCTGTTGATAATGGCAAACATGTTGCCTGGTCGGACGAGTCTCGTTTCAAATTGTATCGAGCGGATGGACGTGACCGCGTATGGAGACAACCTCATGAATCCATGGACGCTACACGTCAGCAGGGAACTGTTCAAGCTGGTAAAGGCTCTGTAATGGTGTGGGGCGTGTGCAGTTCGAGTGGTATGGGACTCCTGACAGGTGACAAGTACGTAAGAATCCCGTCTGATCACCTGCATCCATTTATGTCCATCGTACATTCCGACAATTCCAACTGAACAATGCTACCCCTACACGTCCAAAATTGTTACAGAGTGGCTCTTGGAACGCTCTCCTGAGTTTAAACACTTCCGCTGACCACCAAACTCCCCTCACATGAACATTATTGAGATATCTGGGATGCCTTGCAACGTACTGTTCAGAAGAGATCTCCACGTGCCAATTCCCTCCAGCAGTACTTCAGACATTAGTCGAGTCCATGCCACGTCGTGTTGCGGCATTTCTGAGTGCTCTCAAGGGCCCTATACGATATTAGGCGGGTGTACCAGTTTCTTTGGCTCTTCAGCTACCCCGCACACCTCCAGGTCTATAAAACATGTAAATCTGTTCCCTTTTCAGTAAATCTCTCTACCAAAATTCGCAAGGGTTCTGTTGCATCTGTTGTGCTTGTATTCCGTCTAAAACCAAATTGTTCTTCAGTCAGATTCTCTTCCATTACCTTTTCCTGTCTTTTATTAATGATTTTTAACATAGCTTTCATTTCTTGTGAAGTGAGGCTAATTGTCCTGTGTTCACTGCATCTATTGGTTCCTCGTTTCCTTAGTACTGGTATCATTACTGCTGTCAGAAAGTCCTCTTTCCGCTCACCATTGACATATTTTTTTACATAATCTCAATATTTCTTCTATAACTTCTTAGTTCGAACATTTTAGTATTTCTTCTGGTATTGCAACGGTATCTACATGTTACCCATTCTTCATTCCAGTTGTTGCACTCTTTACTTCTTCCATTATGACTGTTGGTCCTCTGTCTCATCATTTACACTGTACGTGGATTCAGGTCCTAGAGTTGTTGGTTTGTGATCTGTGCCACACAGTTCTTTCAGATAGTTTTCCCGTCTCTGTAGGATTTTCATCTTTGCTGAGAATTTCCAGTGTAGCACTTCCTGATCTGTTTTGTTCCCATGTTATAGTCTTTACTCTGTTGTATAATAAATCATATCTTCTCTTTCTCTCCTTTTCTTCAATTGAGTCATATTCCTCTTTAAACCATATTTCCTACCCTGCTCTTTTTCTCTATGCAGTTCGTTATTCAGCCATCGGTACATTCTTCTTGCATCTTCATGGATTTTGTTTATTAATTTTCCTACTCTGATGATGCCCGGACGATATGCGCCCGAAATATCAGTGGAAGAAATTTTATTTGCGCGGCTGCATGCCCGAAATTTAATGGACTATTCATTACGCCCCGAGAATTAGAAAATGCACATAAAAGTGCACAAATACGCTGTGCAATATTGATAAAAGGTGAAATTTTGAACGGTGGAAATAATTTAGATAAGGGCCACCGTTCTAAAATTGCTGCGCGTTTCAGTGAGGAAATAAACAGAACAGCCTGCAGTCTCGTACATATTACTGCTGTGTTGATTTGTGTGAAGTTTTGCGTTTCATTTACATCTTTAATCACAAACTGAATAAAAAGTCATGTCTGTATCTTCACATTTCAGCATACATAGCCTGGAGATAAGTTTTACCAGAAAGAGGACTAGCATGCACTACACCACCCATGTTATTGCAAAGAGGTAGGAGGAAAAATATCGTTGATAGTAATAGCAGATGTAACATTTTCAGTGCACTAATTCAAGAGCAAACAAGACCTAGACTCTATCATTCTAAACGAAAGAGTCCTGTCCATGTGCATGTGTGAAATGAATAAGTAAATTCAATGTAGAGAAGTAGATGTGTATCTCCGTTTTAAGAACCACAAAGACTGTGTCAAACGGGGCGAGTTTCGTTGCTGCCACTTGAACAGCGGTCACTTCGTGTGACAGGTACTCGCTGCTAGTGATTCGACTGGCAGCCACCAAAAGCTAGTGGCGACTGGAGTTGAGCACTGTAACCTCCCCCTCCTTTTTTCTTCCATTTATTGACCATATCAAACAATGTCCAGTGCTAATAGTTAATGAGCAAAGTCCTTTATGAAGATTTGAGAGGAACGAAGATTACGATAAACTTTCAAGTTTACTTCGCTTGTCATGTTGAGATGGCTCCAATTCTTCTTGTCTAGGGGTCTGATTTTTGAAGCTGAAAATCTAACATAAGGTCCTCACGGTTGATTTTAACTAAATAAATTTGAAGATCTTTGTTGCAGAATGTTTTTTATGTGTAAATATATTTTCCACTGACCTTCTCACATTTTAGTATAACATACGTTATTTTGATTTTTCACATTAACAAAACAGAAATTGCAGTGTTCGCACCTATTGTAAAGAAACACGTCCGATCACATCAGAGGCAAGCTTAAGACTCGCACACTCTGTGGAAATAACAATATTCCGAAGAATTTACAATTTTTCTTAACAAATGAATTCCTAGTACTTTTCGTTACATTATTAATTTCGATTATTATTTCATAAATGAATCCAGAAATAAACGTAGTAAACTGTACAGGACTGCGTGATTCATAAATTCTAACGTTTCTAAAAAAAATTTTAACTGTACATTCGGAACTAGTACTTATCGATTATAACGTCGAAAGTAATTATAATTTAATTCCTTTTCGTAAAGTTTAGCTTGAAGTATAACATACTGTGTATAAAATTATATGAAAGTTTTCAGAAAAGCAACTGAGATTATATTGACCTGTCCAAAATTCGAAAAATAATACTGGCGTCGACAACTACAGTTGAGAAAAAGTAATGCTAGAGAAGGATGTCCCGTTACAGCACGTTCAATTCTAGTAGCCGCGTGTGACGGTCTTATAACCCAAAACCGCTACACAGCCTGTGCCGCCCCCTGGTAATTCTATAAATATTGAATGAAATACAGTATAAAGTGTTGTGCTAAGAAAGGGCCTGTGGCAGTGACAGTAGTATCACAGAACGTCGAAAGTAAAGTCAGAGATTATTATAAATCTTTTCTTTTATGTATTAACTTTTGTTCATTTTGATTCGGCTGCTGCCCTGGAAAGAGAGAGCATCTCTGTACTAGCGTATCTGATGAAACGATGGAATTATCGCCTTGTTGAAGTTGTGTGTAACATGTAAGTGTGCTCGAATAATACATCAACTTTAATTTAAAGTTGTCATAGTTTTCCTTATCTTCACTTCCCTCCTGTGATACGGAACTGAATATTAAGAATTTTCCTAGCTTTGGAAAGTTCTGCCGTTAAAGAACTGTTGGTTAACGGCCATCGGCCGCCAATATACCAGATCAATTTAATTTCAAATATTAAGGCCATCACCAAGAAGCACTATTTATGTTATTTAAGAGAAAAAGCTATATCGTTTTTTGACAAACAGAGTATTAACTGAAATAGTTTCTTTAATGAGAATACGCAATGCTACGACCTGGCTAGCCTTGCAACGAAATAAATTTGTAAAATTATCTCTGAACGAACTTATACGATAAACTAACTCATTAATGACCCATTTGAAAGCTTATAATAATATTTTCTGTCAAAGGTCGCCATATGTTCCGTATTATTTTCTTTAGTTACGTAGGTGTGCCGGCCGGTGTGGCCGAGCGGTTCTAGGCGCTACAGTCTGGAACTGCGTGACCACTAAGGTCGCAGGTTCGAATCCTGCCTCGGGCATGGATGAGTGTGAGTCCGTAGGTTAGTTAGGTTTAAGTAGTTCTAAGTTCTAGGGGACTGATGACCTCAGATGTTAAGTCCCATAGTGCTCAGAGCCAGTTACGTAGGTGTGTTGTACTGGTGATTATTTCCGTGGAGCGTTTATGCCGAGCAAAGCATGGTGCTTAGTAGACGCTGCGATTAGTAGCAATGGGCACGAGACTTATTTTCAAATAGTGTCCCACACAATAACAACTTTAAAGCATTTTATCTGCCTATGTAGCGAATGATCGTTATTCTTGGCTGTTGCTAATGGCCCATTGCTACGATTTCTTTCACGCGTAACTTGACGCAACTAATATTATCACGCGGAGCAGTGGCTGCGGTCGGAAAATCGAATAACCTTGCAGAATCGGCTATTTGTCGCCGTCAATAAGGAGATGCGGGAAGCGGCCAGTACAGTTTGGGGCTCGACTGAAAGAATTATCACTACCCATTTGAATGTAAATATTCGATTATTTATGTTAATGTTATGCATTTAGTTAAGTAGTACACTATTGTTAATTCCAATGCATATTCTGTTTCATGTATGTTAATTATCCATTAAGAATTCCTGAGTAATCAGTTGGGTGAATCAAAAAGACTGAAGTGCCAGGAGGAAATACTGATGAATGAAGCGAAAAAGGTAAGGGTAATAGAGAGTCTTCCTTTTATGAAACATCCTAGCAGATTAAAACTGTGTGCCGGACCGAGACTCGAACTCGGGACCTTTGCCTTTTACGGGCAAGTGCTCTACCAACTGAGCTACACAAGCACGACTCACGCCCCGTCCTCATAGCTTTATTTCTGCCAGTACCTCGTCTCCTACCTTCCAAACTTTACAGAAGCTCTCCTGCGAACCTTACAGAACATTAATGTGGCCATCCATCAAAACCCAGAATAAACACATTTTGCAGCGCGAAACTTGCAGGAAGACAGTAAATAAGGGTGTGGGAAGTACCGACGGGGATGCAGAATCACGCCAACTCCAAACGGTGGCCAACTGTGCTAGGTTTCTCGGTTGAGGATCCATGGCGTGGACACAATGATAAAATTGGCCCCACAGATTCTCGATTGGGTTTAAAATCTGAGGAGTTTGGTGGCCAGGGGTGTACGGTAACTCATCCTGGTGCTCCTGGAACTACGGATGAACACTGCGAGCTGTGCGACGTGCTAAATGCCATCGTGCTAGTAGATTCCATCGTGCCGAGGAAAACAGACAGCTTGTAGGGGTTAACATGGTCCCCAACAACACGTGTGTTGCGGCCACATGTAGTAAGCATTGCTTCACACAGTGGAGAATGGCAAAACAGAGGCACGCCGGCGACCGAGACGTTGCGAAGTAAGCAAGCACAGATAGCCTTGCTGACAGCAGATGTCTACCAACAGACTGACGCAAGGACGCACAGAGACCGATCGCCGAGTGAAGCCTGGAGAGTGCTAAGTAAGGGGAAGTGAGGCCAGCACGCTAAGTTAAGCTGCAATATACTGTGGGAATAATAACAAAAAGCTACCACCGAGGGTAAAAAACGTCCTCCTGCAGGATATAAATAGAGGAGCGCAGGCAGCAACGGACAGAAGCCATTAGGAAGCAGTTCAGATCTGAGGACAGACGTGGTCCGTGTCCGAATGTTCGATCTTCGTAGGTGACGATTCCGGAAATCTGTTCCAGCTCGCAGGAGTCATCCGTTCGCCACCAGATGTCAACTTCAGCTCTGGAGGTCGGCCCGAGTTCGGTCGGCAAAATGGCTGACTAACTACAGCGAGAACTTCCAGCAGGACTGGCTCCAGCGCGGTCTTGGTCACAGGCGCCGCCGGGGACTGACGCCCGGACTTCACGGCAACCCGGCCCCACGGCGCGTGGACCGCCCATGACGGGACCTCGTGGACATCGCGTCTGACAGCTTCCCAGCCGCCGGTGCAGCAGGCGTCGGCAGCTGACCTCACGGCGACACGGCTCCGTGGGCGTGCCCGTACTGTGGCGCCGAGCGGCGACGAGTTCATCTCAGCCACAGGGCATCCTGGCTTCAGCGGAGCACTGTTGGCCTGAGGCTCCTGAGTGAGATCAGCGGCGCGCATTGTTGGAGAATCTACACAGCAGCAGCCAGGAGGAGGGATCCGCAGGGCTGGGCAGCGACGACGAGGGAGAAATTGTAAAGAAAGTTCAATAAATAATTGTAAAACTCCACGCCGTCTCAGTCTTTGGCGCAGCCACTGTGTCTAGTGCTAACAAGTGGTGCAGAAGTCGTACCACGTGCATACTTGTATTGGTCCATTGCGTCTGCCCGATCACCCAGAGAATGCCATGAAATCATTCCTCAGACCATAGCGTTGTTTGCTTTCAGACGTTTCATACCTTACACTCCAAAGACCATCTGCCTGATGGATTACAAAACGTTACTCATATTAAAAGGCCATCTGTCACCACTCAGTGGACATCTAGATGGGGGTACTGGAGTGCAAATTCCAACTGATGAACAGCAGTCAGCGTGCATGCGTGAACCTAGCGCTAGCGGCGGAGGCACTTACGCAGCAACGTTCGCCTGAACGTCATTGAGCAGACACTTTTGGTAGCACCATAGTTTTTCTGGGCGGTCAGTTGGTCACCTGCTGCACGTCTACTCGCCCGTACACACCGCCGCAACCGTCGATCACTCCTTTTATGTATGACCCATGGGTCACCACAGTTGCCTCGGCAATAGTTCCGGATAGCACCATTTTAGGCATTCACGGTAAACTTTAGCGATGGCGGCACACCAACAGTTTACAAAGTTAGCCGTTTCGCAAATGCTGCCACCCTTGCCCCAAAAGTCAATGATCATTCCCTCTTAGACGTCAGATAGACCAGTTCGTTTCCGTATAACGACAGCGACTGCACTGCTTTCCGTGTGCCCCTGACACACTTTATGTACCCTCCACTGCCACTTCAGCCACCTGTATTTGTGTGTGTTTGTTGCAGGTTGACATCGATCATAGGCGATCCTCACATTGACGTGACTGGAAATTGGAAATTTGTGGTAAGGACTATGGGACCAAACTGCTGAGGTAATCGGTCACTAGGCTTACGTACTACTTAATCTACCTTAAACTGACTTACGCTAAGGGCAACACATACACCCGTGCCTGAGGGAGGACTCGAAGCTCCGATGGGGGAAGTCGCGTGAACCGTGACAAGACGCCTGAGACCGCACGGCTACCCCGCGCGGTTGACGTGACTGGACCGTATATCTGCGAGAGCAGAGCTGCGTGGTAGACAAGTCAACGCAAGTTCAGTGTTCCAATGTTTCACTATTGTGTAGAGAAGTTTTCATAGAAAAAGAAGTTTATTATCGAATGCAAGCTATTGTAGTGAAGCGTTTTTGAAAATTAGCACTGCTTTCATTTGATGTGACTAGTTTCGAAGTGGTTGACAGGGACCATTGGGTCTCTCTCATCCTGAACAAAATGCTGAATCAGTTTCTCGAGCGGATGTGTTGGTGCTGGGAAACTGCCGCATGACATTATAAACATTGTCGGTTGCTGTAAACATTAGCACGGGATTCAGACAAATAGTACTGAAGTATCAGGGAGTTCGTGCTGCACACAAGCAACGAACGAAGAAAACTTGCAAGTGGGATCGTGTATGAGCATCTAATGCGAAGCTAGAAGGTCGTCGGAATTGTCGTGGTGAATAGTATTTGCATTTCCAAATGACAACAAGAAAAGTGAGTCACCAGGACCAAAAGAGGCTCAATCAGCTGGAGCAGCTGGCAAGTTAAAGTTGAGCCCATTCCTCGGTTTCCGGTGAATCCATCGGTTATCCATGTTGGTACACTCAACGCGCAGCGCTATTGCGACACTTTGCACAACTTTTAAACAGCTGTTTAAAGCAAACGGCCTGGTACATGGTCACAAGGTGTAATTTTGTTTCTCTATAATGCAACAGAGGAAATTTCTATGTCTTTATTACGGAATGTGTTGCAATACTCTTTCTACAGTCAGGATGTTGCCTTGTAATTTCCACGTGGTTAGTCGCTTCAGGTACGAAATCGGCTGTGTGATATGCGCTCTTCACGAACGGTATAGGAAAAAATATATAATTTTGACACCATTCGTAATAAGTAACCTGAAACCAGTTGTATGAATATTGTTGTGATCTCTCTGCTTTTACTATACTAAAGCAAGTTAAACGAAAAAAAGGTAAAATTAAGCGTAACTCCACATATTACAAATATGCCAATGCTCATGCTTTCCCACCCCACGGGGTAATTATCCACAGTATTTGGGGAATTGTGCACTTGAGAAGGGAAGCTTGTATCAATAACAAGTTGTTAGGGTTATAACTACAAATATTGTGTTCATTGGTATCTTAATATGTACCCAGTTCTGGGTGCTAGTTGCCAGTATTCCCGCCATCACATCACATAGTTCACTACCTGATGTTTTTTGCACGGTCATAACTGCTCAGCCAAGTTGACTACGCCTGTCGATATAGATTGCCCGTTTTCCGACCACAGATCCACACCTGAATACCTGACCTGATGCTCTGGCGACAATAAACATTAATACCGCACTTGTGTCAAGCGTACTTGCAGGTAGTAACCAACCTAAAAACAAACTACTTGTAATAGCTGTAATTATTAGTCCGCAAATGAATAAATGTTGATATAATGTGGCTCAATATGCCGTCCTTAGTCATCAATAGAAATATCTGTATACGTGAGTGAAAATAATGGCCACTCACACCGTCTGCCAATTTCTGCTACGAAATTAGAATACTGAAATGTATTTAAACAGAAACAAGGAATATATTATCACTTTCACATTTCAACAATTTCTGCAATTTTTTCGTGGATAAGCAGTCATCATAAACACAGTCATGGTGTGAATTCTCAACTACATGCAGCATGATTACAATCCAGATACCCAACAATCAAGTGCCGCAATTCATAACGTTCACCTACTTCTCCACAGATGCAACATAGCTCATTGGATTGCTTACTTCGTACATGCAGTGATTTCAGTGCGCCAGTAGCTATCGTAATTATCGCCATTGTCATCATCATATACGCTGGAAATATTTGATACTTCTCATGACTGCACAGTTTTCTTTTATTCTGCTTTTATGTGTCTTATTTTCAGGCTGCTCCGTCAAGCACTTGCCTACAGCTTTACCATTCTTGTTCTTCATTTCATCTTCTTTCAGTATCTTTCCCACGGAGGGTGGATCTATTATTTTGCAGCAGTCCATTACCCCAGTCTGCCATTACATACTAAGGCGAACGTATTCTGTATGTTAAACTATTACATGTAAAAATAAAATCTATGCAATGATAGTCTGTATTATTGGTTTTAGAACATTGAGGTGAAAGCAAATTAGTTATAAGCTAACAACTGTAAGCATATTTACTCATTTTTGTCTGCTGAAATTAACAAGAAACTCGTCTGATTTATTAGCCTTACATTCATGCATTCCACAAATCAAGCGGTGACTTTCTTCTTTTTTGTTTCCTACAGTAATCAGAAGAGGGCAGCAATAGTTGGAAGGTGTCATGTTTACCGCAAGCTTCGGATATTCACTGTGTACGATTATGCTGTACACAATTGCCCACCGATCCCCTTGCCACTTTTTTATTTATTTATTTACTTATCTTTTGCTTTGGTTTATCGAACCACACGGCCAATACCCTGGTCTATCAAACCATACTGCCAATACCATGATGTTGTTGTTGTGGTCTTCAGTCATGAGACTGGTTTGATGCAGCTCTTCATGCTACTCTATCCTGTGCAAGCTGCTTCATCTCCCAGTACGTACTGCAGCCTACATCCTTCTGAATTTGCTTAGTGCATTCGTCTCCCTCTACGATTTTTACCCTCCACGCTACCCCCCCAATACTAAATTCGTGATCCCTTGATGTCTCACAACATGTCCTACCAACCGATCCTTTCTTCTAGTCAAGTTGTGTCACAAACTCCTCTCCAATTCTGTTCAATACCTTCTCATTAGTTACGTGATCTACCCATCTAATCTTCAGCATTCTTCTGAAGTACCACATTTCTAAAGCTTCTATTCTCTTCTTATCCAAATTATTTATCGTCCGTTTCACTTCCATAGATGGCTACACTCCATACAAATACTTTCAGAAATGACTTCCTGACACTTAAATCTATACTCGATGTTAACAAATTTCTCTTCTTCAGTAACGCTTTCTTTGCCATTGGCAGTCTACATTTTATAGCTTCTCTACTTCGACCATCATCAGTTATTTTGCTCCCCAAATAGCAAAACTCCTTTACTACTTTAAGCGTCTCATTTCGTAATCTAATTCCCTCATCATCACCCGACTTAATTCGACTACATTCCATCATCCTCGTTTTGCTTTTGTTGATGTTCATCTTATATCCTCCTTTCAAGACACTGTCCATCCCGTTCAACTGCTTTTCCAAGTCCTTTGGTGTCTCTGGCAAAATTACAATGTCATCGGCGAACCTTAAAGTTTTTATTTCTTCTCCATGTCTTTTAATATCACTCCGAATATTTCTTTTGTTTGCTTTACTGCTTGCTCAATATACAGATTTAATAACATCGGTGAGGGGCTACAACCCTGTCTTACTCCCTTCCCAACCACTGCTTCCCTTTCATGCCCCTCGACTCTTAAAACTGCCATCTGGTTTCTGTTCAAATTGTAAATAGCCTTCCGCTCCTTGTATTTTACCCCGGCCACCTTCAGAAATTGAAAGACATGTAATATATGTGGAAAAAAATGAGAATATAAAGTGCTTGAACAATGATGTAAAATTATTTTACTGTGTCCTCACAGGGACAATACCAGTATTTACAGGAATTTGATTTATTAAATAGAGACAAAATAGAAAATTAAAAGAACTCAGCAGAAACTGGGAAGCGTACACTTGAAAATTAGAGTGCTCATGCAGCCACAGATAGAATACCAAATGTCATATACACACGTTAAAATCACGTAGGAAACAAAAAAGGGTTTCTGTATATTTGAGAATCTTCATGTCACAAAACAGTAGTACCCTGTTGTGAGGGGCCGCTTCGGTTTCACAAGGTTTTGAAGTAAGTGGTGTTGCTGTGCTGTGCTGTGCTTCGAAGGAACTGTAGGAAAACAAGGGGTTGTCACTCGTTCTTCTTTCCTCTTACCACTTCGGTACCGTTGATTGAACAATGGAACTGATTGTCTGTAAGCTTTCTCGAAGGCTCAGACTGTTCTTTTCCACTGATGTAGTGCTGCTTGGTCAACAAAGTGTCTATAATGATTATTATTATTATTATCGTTTGCATCAATTACAGTAATACAGATTCAGCAAAACAAAGAAATATATATAAAAGTGAACATGTGAAATTATATATAGTACACAAGTTTTAAAACGGCTCAGACTACACTCGGATGTTGATGGACTCGATCCAGCGGAGTGCCTCGTGGGATGCTTGATGGAGCTTCTCAATGCCACCAGGGATGCGTCTGATTGGACAGTCATTCACAATGTGGCACATTGTTTGGGTGTCACCACAGTCACACACACTGTCACTTGAAAAGCCCCACTGGTGCATGTTGTATTTGCACCTACCCTCTTCAGTCCGATATCTGTTTAACTGCACTCACACCTCCCTTGGTTGGTGGAAGCCTGGAACTGGAACTGTTGGATTGTCTACAAGTTCGTGGTTTCGGGTTCTTGTAGCTTGCCACTCACGTTTCCACTCTGCGTCGTGCTGGAATCCTGTAGGTAGCATTTGCACTCCCATTTCATATGCTGGTCTTCTAGATCTGAGGCGTTTCCTGGGCAGTGGTAGCAAATCGTCATGAAGAGGTACGAATTGTTTTCGGAAACTAGCTGACAGAGGTTGTAAAGAGCAGCCTTTCGACGGAGGTCTGGTGGACAGATGTTTGAAAGCACTAGTAGCCAGCAAGTAGGTGTAGACCGGACTGTACCACTAATTACTCTCATAACTGGACGTCTACTTTCGCTACGTGAGTGCTTCGGAGCCAAACTGGTGCACAGAATTCTGCTGCAGAGTATACCAGTGCGAGGGATGCTCCTTGGAGGACTGATGTGGTTGCTCCCCATGACAGCTTTCTCACAAGGTCCACTCGCGTTTGTATATTCTTAAGCCAGGTTGGAAAGGTGTTTTTTGTTTGTTAAAGTTCTGTCCAGAGTGACTCCCAGGTATTTTGGGCTTTCATTGTATCTGACTATGCCAAGAGGGCCGAACTGTGGACTGATCTTTGCTGATGAAAGGCGATTAGAGAGGTGGAACAGTCTTACCTCGGTTTTAGAAACATTTGGTCTCAATCGCCGTGTCTCAGAATACTCATAAAGTTTAGTAAGGCTGTTCGTTAGGTGTTCTTCACATTCAGAAAGGTCTTCACTCTGATGTGAAATTGCCAGGTCACCTGCATATTGAAATTTTCTGCAGGTCAAATTCGGCAGGTCAGCTGTGTAGAGGTTGAATAACACTGGAGCAAGAACAGAGCCCTGAGGTAATCCGTTATTGAGTACATGCCATCTGCTTTTCTTTTCACCTTGATGTACTTTAAACCGCCAATTGCTTAACATGTTGCTTAAGAGGTTGCCTATGATGACTCAAACACGGGTATACGTCCCGTGTGAATGATGTCTGAAGACGGGATGAAGTCCGACGAGGCCGTGTCGAGCGGAAGCCAGGCCATACGGCGCCGGCATACCTCGACCTGAGGCCGGCGCTCCAGCCTGCGAGGCAATTACTCACGCACTCGCCCCCACGTGCACGCACACATGCACTCGCACGCGCAGCGAGCGGCTTCCGCGTACCGCACTTGCTGGAACGCTCCCCTCTCGACCTCCGCGCGCACCTGGCCGGCGGAGGTTCCTGAACCCATCAACTTTTCCCAATAAAGCCGCCGGCTACCGCTCTCAGCCGCCGACCGACAATTCTGCAGCTAATTTTCCACTTTCCTCCTTCCCAGTTAAGGTTTATGGCGAAAGACCAATTTCCGAAGTGTGGAGAGTTCGTTTAAGCGGGGTAGGACGTCAAACGGGACGACTTGGAGCAGGAAAGACACCACAAGACGTTTTAATTTCCACTGTCTATACTTTTAAAAATAAATTCATGAAACTTTGTCAGACTGACCAGAAAGGATTCAGGATTTGCACTTATAGTGGTGGAAGTTCAAAAATATAAGAAAATAATTTATTTTTTTGACATTTATATTTCTTTTTTTTTTGTTTTCCTTCGGACATGCGTGTATCTCCCAAGGAACACTGCATCGCACTTCTGCGGAACGCAGGCACTGCAACATGGTGCTTGTTACATGACTGCTGTCGTACTCGCGTTGTCGAAAACGAACGGTGCGTAAGGTACCCCTGTACAATAACACATAATGTAGTTGTTGCAAGATCCAGACTACCTTTTAATGCTACCTGACTGCTATCTGCTGCAAACAAGTTGGTGCTTTCAAGGTGACGGAGAGCCACTCGTGTTCTAAGATGGCGGTAACTTCCAACATCTACTAGTGATGGCATACAACTGAGGTCAGGAGATCACTTCTCCGTGCTTTTGTTACTTCGGGCATTACCTCACAATATGATTCCGCGGGAGGCGAAGAGGTGCTTAATGCCAACATAGCTTAGGGAGTAGGAGTTAATGGTTCGCGTCGCCTTGAAACGGCGCAGCTTCTCGCCTGTTTGAGGTTTAGGTTACAGGGCCTGTTTGGGCGCCAGTTCTTCAAATACGTAGCGACAATCGGTATCCTTACGCCCTGCGTTGTCTCTGGTCACGTCTGAAAGTAACGGCTACTACTTTAAGAAAACTCGCAGTCTTCAGCGAATTTAACGTAAACTGAATGGTGACCGGGAAAAAAATGTTTAGCTCATTTCACTCGATAGTCTACAACGCAGACATGGCGTTGGTGGTCTTTATTGCCTATTTAAACTCAGTTTTGCTACGCAAATTGACTGATTTACTTCGGGAGATTTTAAATTACGCAATTTTATGTCCCTGCTTGGTAACAATAGACTCGTCGTCTATTCAGCACTACGTACCTGCAGTAGGGGTGACTTCGCCACGTGCTATGTCTGCCCACGAAAAGGCTAGGGGTTAGAAAAACCTATACGGGGTTGCTAGACGGAAGATTTCAAAACGAATTCGGCTGACGTGCCCCAGAAACTGCTCCACCTTCACATAGTGATGTTAAGCGGGGCAGGACGTCAAACGGGCCGTCTTGGAGCAGGAGAGACACTACAGGACATTTTAATTTCCAATGTCTATACTTTTACGAATAAATTCATAAAACTTTGTCAGCATGACCATGAAGGATTCAGGATTCACAATCATAGCAGCGAAGTTCAAAAACATAACAATATAATTTTTTTCACATGTGAAAGTTTATCATTTTTTCACTTCTATTGGCTGCATTTGTTGCTTTAGGTACACGTTTCTTCATAAGTAAGAGAGATTCTTCGATGAATTTTGCACAGGATACAAACCATACTTACAGGTGTATGAAACTCTAGAAATTATTTAATTTATGAAAAAGTGAATGTGCTGTTATATTTTAAACTTCACTTTTAGAAAAAACTCAAATTTTATAGTTAATTATCTCAATTTTTACCACAGTTTTTAATAGATTTGGAAAATTCTAGAGTTTCATACACCTGTAAGTATGGTTTGTATACTGTGCAAAATTCATCGAAGAATCTCCATTACTTATGAAGAAACGCGTACCTATAGCAACAAATGCAGCCAATGGTAAGTGGAAAAATGATAAACTTTCACATGTGAAAAAATTATTTTGTTATGTTTTTGAACTTCACTGCTATGATTGTGAATCCTGAATCCTTCATGGTCATGCTGACAAAGTTTTATGAATTTATTCGTAAAAGTATAGACAGTGGAAATTAAAATGTCCTGTGGTGTCTCTCCTGCTCCAAGACGGCCCGTTTGACGTCCTGCCCCGCTTAACATCACTATGTGAAGGTGGAGCAGTTTCTGAGGCACGTCAGCCGAATTCGTTTTGAAATCTTCCGTCTAGCAACCCCGTATAGGTTTTTCTAACCCCTAGCCTTTTCGTGGGCAGACATAGCACGTGGCGAAGTCACCCCTACTGCAGGTACGTAGTGCTGAAGGGACGACGAGTCTATTGTTACCAAGCAGGGACATAAAATTGCGTAATTTAAAATCTCCCGATGTAAATCAGTCAATTTGCGTAGCAAAACTAAGTTTAACTAGCCAACAAAGACCACCAACGCCATGTCTGCGTTGCAGACTATCGAGTGAAATGAGCTAAACATTTTTTCCCGGTCACCATTCAGTTTACATTAATTTCGCTGAAGACTGCGAGTTTTCTTAAAGTAGTAGCCGTTACTTTCAGACGTGACCAGAGACAACGCAGGGCGTAAGGATACCGGTTTTCGCTACGTATTTGAAGAACTGGCGCCCAAACAGGCCCTGTAACCTAAACCTCAAACAGGCGAGAAGCTGCGCCGTTTCAAGGTGACACGAACCATTAACTCCTACTCCCTAAGCTATGTTGGCATTAAGCACCTCTTCGCCTCCCACGGAATCATATTGTGAGGTAATGCCCGAAGTAACAAAAGCCCGGAGAAGTGATCTCCTGACCTCAGTTGTATGCCATCGCTAGTAGATGTTGGAAGTTACCGCCATCTTAGAACACGAGTGGCTCTCCGTCACCTTGAAAGCACCAACTTGTTTGCAGCAGATAGCAGTCAGGTAGCATTAAAAGGTAGTCTGGATCTTGCAACAACTACATTATGTGTTACTGTACAGGGGTACCTTACATACCGTTCGTTTTCGACACCGCGAGTACGACAGCAGTCATGTAACAAGCACCATATTGCAGTGCCTGCGTTCCTCAGAAGTGCGATGCAGTGTTCCTTGGGAGATACACGCATGTCCGAAGGAAAACAAAAATCTGTGCCGGACCAGGACTCGTGACAGGATTTCCCGCTTATCGCGAGCGGTCGCCTCATCTCTTATTTTTTTTATTTTCCCCTGAGTGACGTCGGTGCCAATTGTTACTTTATATACAAAAAATTTATATATATATTTTATATATTTCTATTTTTAATTTATCACCATGAATTTTTCTTTTGTTAGTGCATGATTCTTTCTCTCAGGGATATTGTCTTTTCTTATCACTTTTACTTAACGTGCATAAGTAAATATGAAACGGGTTCTTTAAGGGCCACTGTTATTCATGTACCAACTTTAGATTTTGAACGTGATGACTAAAATATAGTTGCCGTTAACTGAATTGAATGTAATTTTGTTAATTTCTATTTATTGATTGCAAAGCAAGGCTCGAGAGAATTTCGATTGTTGCCGTGGAGCGGCCAAGATAAAACTTACTGAACTCATGGAATCTGTATAATTTAAAAAATGAACTTTAAAGTAAATTATCTGTTGCAATTTAAAAAGGTTCTTACAACGAAATCTCTCGCAGTTACAGTTAGTGTTAACACTCAAAAATAAATTAATACTTCGGCGCGTAATGGCCGACCAGAGGCTGCATCGGAAGATGAGCTTCTCGCAGCTCAAATTACTGAAAAATTGCTTATTAAAAATAATTAGCCACTGCGAGCATTTGAGGTGACAACTATTACAAGGAAATTCATTTTTTGATAACAATAATAAGTTTATTATTGAATAATGCAGAATAACTTACATAAAATATGTGTAGCCGCTCAATGGCTGCCTCCCGTATAGCGAAACAAAACAGTGTGTGTACCACAAAATACGTCCTTCCTCCTCGGCCGTACAATCGCGTCTCCTTTGATCCTCTTTTATTTTCATAGACATTAAATAAAGATTATGGCTGCATATCAGTTGTTTCAAGAAGATTAACTATATCTTTTATACTAATTATATTCATAAAATATTTAATTACGGTTTACAACCGATAAAAATGTCAATATTTATGTGACGTACCGTCACACCTGGTCTCATTTTGTTTATTATTGTTCGCTGCATTTGTTCAGGGCAGACGACCCATGACACCTGTTCAAGTTTTCTATTACAGAGGGCAGCTAACCCTCTGACCGAACACGCTGAGCTACCGTGCCGGCTACCATTAGGCTAGCCGAGCACGCTCCACAGTCAGACCCAAATTCCTTATGGCGTCAGCCTTGTGTCTACAGCCTACACTCGTACATTCATTATGCATATTCCCGTACAGGGGAGACATCATAAAGCACGCAAGTCCGCAGGAACAATGGATCCTACTTCTGAACAACATGGGCACCGCAATATCCTATTTATCCGCCAACACCCAGCAAGCTCCTGTCAATTAAAATAAGCAATAATTTGGTGAAACAAACAAATGACCATTACCAAATTGATTGACTGGTGAACTCTATTGAAGCAAAAACTGCCTCAATGTAACATTTACTTACATGTACAAAACTAATTAAGTTTTCAAACGAATCTCATAGAAATTTCCTAATATCCTACCATCAATAAGCTGCAAGTTACTTGGCTGAATAAATAACAATTAACCTTCAGCACAATTAAAACGTCAGTCTATGAACTGTCAAGGCAATACAAAATAACACTTTTCCAAATAAGCATGGAATAAAACCGTGCAAAAGTTGTACCTCTAGTTCAAATATTCTTTCACCAATGTTAATACAACCTAATTTGGTGCACTATTAAATTCAGTTAAATTGTAATAATAACTATTACTTCTGACTGTTACTGAACAAACCAGCTAAATACGTGAGGTGGTGTCATTACTAAGCGATTTATATCATATTTTAGCGAAGAACGAACTGACTGCATTGAACTTTTTTGATGCCGTCTTTCTTTTGCATATCAATGGCACTCGATTTTTTGTAGTAAGAAAGATACAGGAAATCGAGGCAACAGTGACGTAGATGCATGAGATCAGGAAATTAGAATTTTTATATATTACTTTTATTATTTAATTAGGTATGCCTCACAATAATTTTGATGTGAACAGTCTTAGAGTTCATCGAAGCTGTTGAGACGACGATGTTGGTGTCCGCAACAATGTTCCATTTACGCTATTACTATGGGCACACTTTGATTAATAATGACCGATTGTGGGGCATATCGCGGTGTTAAGTACAGGCTGATGCATCTGCCCTCATATGTCGCTCTCGTTGTGCCTTGTGACTTGGCCTCTTATGGACCAAAATTTTCCAGACTGTCTCGTGTGTGTCACTGGAGAGCCCAGGGCGCGCTCTGTCTCTCACGTCACACAGCAGTGTAGAGAGACGTTGTTTGAATGTCACTTTCCTCTTCGAAAAACATATAAACTTACATTTCCTATCGTTTCCCTATTGGAAATTACCCAGCATACATTATTGCAAAGGTAATTTAAAGTGGTTTTATGGCTTTTGCATAAAGTACGGAAACAAATTTCGTTTTTAGTCGGATGTGAAATTTCCAACTTTACAAAAAATCAGATAATATTTACGGAACACAACGGAAAAGCTCGGAATCTTTTTACCCAACATTCGTTGTCCATTTTAATGTATGACAAACCGTGTTTTAGCGGTGTTTTGTTTTGCGGGATAATGAATGTTGGGTAAAAAAATTCCGAGCTTTTCTGCTCTAATGTTTTAATCATATGTTCAACTGCAGATGTGGTTTCAGTGCCAGGAAACAGGTTGTGATCCAGTAATAGAGGACTAAATGCAGCTGAAGCGGTCATTAATACCCAAGAAGATCAGAAGCACAATGGTTTGGATCACTACGATGTCGGAGGGTGTGTAGAATAGTGAGATCTTAAAGGATTAACAACGCAGAAAGATGGCGTGTACGTAGGACCAGCAGTACCTTCTTTGGCGTGTCACGACTGTCAGTGTTATTCCGAGCCCAGTTGGTGCAAAGCTGTCAAACAAAGTGAAAACGTGCAAGCAAGTACCTGTATGCCTCAACAATCTCAAAGGTTGCAATATCAGCATGTGATTGAGTTCGAATGAGGCAGAACGATTGGTCTTCATGAAACGGGTTTATCGTACGGTGACAATGTGGCTCGTACAAGACACAGTACTACGACAGTAATATGGGTGCGGAACCAGTGGGTGGCTGATAGTCATACACACTGACGAACGGGTACTAGACAACATTAGGTGATCACAGCGCGGGTTTATCGCCAACTTGTCCACGTGGCTGTAACCGACTTTGTCAACAGTTAACTTTTTACTCCTGGGATTCACAGTCATGTATAACTTTATAAAAGACATCATATTTACACCAGTGACTGTAACACGATTGCAGTTTCGGCTTTAGACCATTATCAAGTGAAGATGTTATGGCTATTAGGCCATGTCAACCTAAAATGAGCTGACATGGCCTAATAGCCATAACATCTTCACTTGATAATGGCCTAAGGCAGAAACTGCAATCGTGAAATAAAGAAAGTGTTACAGACACTGGCGTAAATATGATGTCTTTTATATTTGTCAACAGTGTTGGCTCGACGTTGGAGCACTGCAACGGGTATACACATCTCTACGTTGTCCGTTCGATACGTCTGCTGATGGCTTCAGTGTCTGAATGCGGGCCACTGAACGGCTTCCACTGACAAAAACCACCATCCGCTCAGACTGCAATGGACACGCCAATATCGTGACTGCCCTGCTGAGTGAGAGAATGTAGTGCTTTTGGAAGAGTCCTTCAAATTGTCCCACAGTGATGGCAGTGTAAGTGTTACTTGTCGCCGTGGTGAACGCAATAGGTAAGTCTGCAGTGGTCAGTGGCATAATGGACAAGCAAAGAGTGAGATGATTTTGGGGCGTCATTAGTTACAACATGCAATTATGTCTCCTATACATTGAAGACAATCTGAACAGCAACCTCTACATCAGGGAAGTCTTAGAGCACGAGGCACTGTCCCTCTTGCAGGCAACCCCGCATGCCACATTTCAAAAGGGCAAACTCTGGCCACATGCGTTGAGGAATGTACAAACCATCTTCGAAGAATGACGTATATGATTGGCTCCTTGGTGAGCACGTTCGCCTGACGAGTCGTCCATCAAACATGTCTGAGATATGGTTGTTCGACATTTTGTTCATTCTGGTCCTCGTGCAACCAGTATCGGTGCTTTATGGATGCACCTACAAAACAAGTGGCTGTGTGCTCTCCAGCGGCATATACAAGCCCTCTTCGATTCCATGCCACAACGTCTAGAGGCACGTGGCAGTTTCACCATGTTGAACTCTGACAGCCAGAATGCACGTGCAGTTATCGAAATGTAATCATTTGTGTACTGTCATGTCCCTAATGTGCGGAACAAATTTCACTGCAGTCATGTGCCTCCTTCTTGATGTTGCAGTCTTCACACACAGTCGTGTATAATCTTTTTTAACTACGAAACTGATATGCAACAATATATGAGTGGTAGGAAGTGAGAATAAGAATATTGTTTTCTCATTGTGTGTGCGAGGTTCATAGAAGACCCTATGTAGACTTATCTCAACAAAGTTACAATGAGAAAATTTTTGTGACAGCTGTTTACACAGTATGGCATAATGAGATTCATCGCAAGGCGAACCACAGCTTCCCATATTTCTTCTTAGAAACAGCAGCAATAACAAGCTTCCAGATAAAATGAGAAACAGTATTAAGTGACTGTGACGATATATTCGTAGCATTTTTTGCTTCACTTTGCATGCATTAATAGTCGCAACATAAGTAACTTAGACTCCTGTCTTCCTTTTCATGAAGAGCAATCAAGAAGGAACCTCTGAATGACAATATAGAAAACTTCTCCTCCCCTTGCCGGCCAAGTACTGACGGCGAAAACTTCTTCCACCGCCAAAATTCGGGCCCAGTATGTCAGAGTCCAATACCGCAGAACAGATGTGCTTTAGTGTCCTAGTTACGGAGGCGGGGACTGTTTAGCTGGCCACACACGAGCAGATTTCCAGGACGGACCACAATCGCGGCCCAGTTTTGCGCATATCTCTGGCGGATCTGGTCCGTCCATCTGAGGCCAGTCGCTTCCCACTAACGTTCAGTCCCCGCCCGTCGTATCTAGTCTCTCCTATCCACATAGAGGCCAAGTCCGTTAGTGTGTGCAGGCAGATCGGCGGATTTCGTGATTTATCTGCGGACCCAGGACTGTCACGCGCTCTTGACAGGCCATTCCCGCCTTGCGCGTCGTGGTGAAAGGTGGTTTTAGTTCCGCCTCTTACCGTTAGCGCTGCGTGTCTTGCTAGTTTTCCGTTTAGTGTCGCGTGAGTTCTCATGCTTGTAGCATTGCTGTTTGTGGTCTAGTGTCTGATGTTAATGCAGGCATTCCTGACGCGACGTTGTCTCATACCGTGATGGCCAACATGCTTCCCACGTGAATTCTACGTACAGGTACTGTCAGCTTCAGTTATGATAAATCCACGAGGCATGTGAAGGCCAGCTCTTACGAGATACGTAACTGTATGGTCAGAAGATCAAAGTTACTACAGATCAAGTGCATACTGCGTACTTTGATTCGTGTTTTTTGTTACATTTCTTGGCCTGCTTACGGTTGATGGATCCAGTACCATGTTCTTTTGGCGAATGTAGAAGTGGTCTGTATAAATGTTCGCGTTTTTAATCTTCTGCCCGAGATAGATGACAAATTCTTAGGTCCGTCCTGATCGCTTATGAGGATATACAACATATTCGAAGGGAATGCTGGTCTGCTCAGCACCGCTTAGCGATTAAACATTTTTCCCTCTCACTTGCAGATACATGGTTCAAATGGTTCAAATGGCTCTGAGCCCTATGGGACTTAACTACTGAGGTCATCAGTCCCCTAGAACTTAGAACTACTTAAACCTAACTAACCTAAGGACACCACACACATCCATGCCCGAGGCAGGATTCGAACCTGCGACCGTAGCGGTCACGCGGTTCCAAACTGACGCGCTTAGAACCGCACGGCCACACCGGCCGGCATACATGGTTCTTGGATACATATTACTGATATGGACCAGGAAGGAACATGCATTGTTTTCAAGGAAAGAAGGCACCTCCGTTTCCAATTGGCAACGTCTTGTGGTTGTATCAAAACCCGCTTACGAACAGCATAAGAAATTGACTTTTGTGCATCTTCTCCCACAGGATACTTCACCTGAGCCAACCCTTGTTATTGGAGATCAAAGCAGGTCTTTGTCAGGTGATTCTCGCGATGTTCCCCGGCGGCCCACACGTAAGGACACTAACGTCGTCATTCCTGCGGTGCCAGCTGCGGTTATTCGAAACAAGCGTCGCAGAACACAAGACGACGATGCATTTGAGAACCGTTTCCCTTTGGATTGCCCTTAGGTTCAAAAAAATGGTTCAAATGGCTCTGAGCACTATGGGACTTAACATCTTAGGTCATCAGTCCCCTAGAACTTAGAACTACTTAAACCTAACTAACCTAAGGACATCACACACATCCATGCCCGAGGCAGGATTCGAACCTGCGACCGTAGCAGTCCCGCTGTTCCGGACTGCAGCGCCTAGAACCGCAAGACCACCGCGGTCGGCTTGCCCTTAGGATAGCCGTCCATTGAAGAGCACTTCTCTCCGACCTGAGTTTGTGAAGGAGGAATCCGTGGATCCCTCTGCATCTGATTAGGCGCTTACTGATACGTCATCTGGCGATTCTCCTGCCATCTAGGCGTGACCCCACTTGTCTCGCTCGGCTCCATCGGAAACCTCTCCGACTGTCTCAGTTTCCCAAACTAACTCTGCGCCTTCTGTCGCGGTCTCCACGTCACAACCTCTTGGTGAGCATAGCCCGATTGATTCCCAAGGGCAGGAGGACCTCGTCGTTTTAAACAAACCTCCACGCTCGACCCCGTTTTATCAAGTTCATCAACCTTTATAGCAGCCTTATGCGCTTTGTCCTTGTTTTCTAAAATTTGCTTTTCCGTACATATTTTCAATTTTTCTATCCCTTCTAAAGTTTCTGCAAAATTACTGCACGACTAGCTACTTGCTCCCGTAATTTGATCCACAACTTCCTGACCTGGAAGAGCTTCTTACTTATCTGAAATCTCTGTCTTGTTTTTTGCACGTTTCTCCCGTAAGACTCTCATATCCCCGTGCAGTGATTTATTCCGATCTTCCACTAGAGATGGGTCGTTCGCGAACTAACGGGTCCAAAGGAACGGTTTATCAAGATGAACCGAACGAGCGATGAACGAATTCTAAGAAACGGTCTTACATATTTCACTTCGGACGCGGCTGTCTACTTATAGTTCGCGGGAACGGGAGACGATCGGTCTCGTTCCCACAACGGCACATCGACCGGCCTCGTTCCAGCCTCGGTCCCGTTCCCGTCTGTCGTTCCCGTCTGTCTCGGTCTCGCTCGGCCGGACTCGTCCTTCTTCACGTGCCACTCGTCGCAGTTCCACTGCCGACTGTTCATAGTTAGCTCAGTATAGAGTTGTTCGTTTCGTTCGCTGAGCACGCCGATTCTAGATCTGTTTCATACCTTTTTTGAACTCTGACTTCTGGTTCTTTTCGTATTCTATTCAGCGCCCATAACCGGTAATTAAAATGTATTTTAGAATTACGTAAATTAAAATTATGTGATACATACATCTTTTCAGGTAAGAAAACAGCATATCAGCTTACTTCACTATTAGCCGGCCGGAGTGGCCGTGCGGTTCTCCGCGCCACAGTCTGGAACCGAGCGACCGCTGCGCTCGCAGGTTCGAATCCTGCCTCGGGCATGGATGTGTGTGATGTCCTTAGCTTACTTAGGTTTAAGTAGTTCTAAGTTCTAGGCGACTGATGACCTCAGAAGTTAAGTCACATAGCGCTCAGAGCCATTTGAAACATTTGAACTTCACTATTTCGATAAACAGCAGAAGAAATACTTGTAAAAAGTCAAGATTCCGCCGGGCGGAGTGGCCGAGCGGTTCTAGGCACTACAGTATGTAGCCGCGCGACCGCTACGGTCGCAGGTTCGAATCCTGCCTCGGGCATGAATGTGTGTGATGTCCTTAGGTTACTTAGGTTTAAGTAGTTTTAAGTTCTAGGCGACTGATGACCTCAGAAGTTAAGTCCCATAGTGCTCAGAGCCATTTGAACCATTTGAAAGGCAAGATTTTTTTAATTACACATGCAACTTAAGTCGGCACGGCACACACGAGTGGCCATTTTCCGTCTTTCTTTGATCCAAGGTAAAAGAGGATGTTCATTGTTATGGAAGGCAGACCGACTTACAACCGAATGAAGTCCGCGTTCCATAATTGAACGTCTGGTGTCACATTTTCTTAGGAGAATATGACAACTTCTACAACATTACTTCATTGGTACAGGGTGGCACTCGAAAAATCTGTCCCGAGTGCTAGACTGCTCATTGTCGCCTACCAATCGTCGTCTATTGTTTCGAAGTTGTTATTTGCATTAGCTTATTTGTTATTTCTTCACTGCCTAATTATTATAAGTTTATCTATTCTGCTTGTAGCGGTCAACAAATCGCGCGTTATTGGCGAGCAGTGTGTACTCGGGGCCGGTTTTTCGTGCGCCACCTTATATTATTTCATTGCGATCAGCTACATAAAGCTACAGTTGGTTAAACGAGAAGTTTTGCAGAATCACGAAAATTACAAGTGTGTCAGAATTCTGTCATGAATAAAAACTCTGTACTCCAGGGCAGAGGCAAGTGCCTTCCATCTACAGTCACCTGTGCTACTGATTTTCAGTTTTTCATAAGAACAGTATACCAAGCGCAAATGAACGGTGAACGAGTAAAAATGAACGGTTCGCAAAAAAGAGCGATCACCAATGAACTAGTTTGCCAAGGATGGACGAGTCTTTCCATCTCTATCTTCCACAGCTTCCACTAGTTTAACCCGATTTTCTTCTACCACAACGAGATTGTTCGCAACAGAAATTCATTCAGTTACTTGAATTACATTGACGCTGACTCGCGTAATACTGAAAACAAACCATCCGCGAACGCTTGTACAACAGCTGTCAAACTCGAATAGTACAAGGGCTGTAATTCTTGGTCAGTCAGAACAAACCACATTTATGGTGGGTTAGTGCGCACGTTATAAAACGGTGGTTTGCAAATTTTCTCACCTCCATAAGTCATTTATCTGTCAAGCGAGAAATGAGAACCGACGAAACTCAGCAAATGTACTGAATTAGTGGGAGCATGTTTGACTAAGATCTTAAAATTGATAAAAATGGTAGCGAGGGTATGTAGGAAATACTACATTTGTATGTTGTTACTGTTGCAGTGATTATCGTATTTTAGACGTGAATAACATTTTAGTTAAAGAGAAAACGAAACACGTCTTTTGTAATTGAGAGCCTGATCTTATTTAGCAATCAGTTTCAAAATTCTTCCCGTCGGCTGCAGCTCACCTTGTTGCAGGATTCCAAGATAATGTGGCGTTGCTATCAACGAATCTGCTTAGAAATTAATATCTTCAGATTCGTTATATGTCAGTGGCAGATACTGATAAGACTCCTGCATTGTCGCAGCTGGCGTCGTGACTTAGATGTTGTGGGATTGCAGTTCCATAGTGTGCACAAACTGAAAGAAGTGGCACTGACGTACACATCTTAACAAAAGTTTCGGATATCACAGAGTTTACCATACTGACTTCCTGCAGTGCACCCACCGAGGTTTGTACAATACCCGATGACCTCGCTGCCTGGTCCCCTCCGCCGAATGAACCAACCAACCAAACAACAATACCTTATTAATAAAATGAACATAGTTCCTTCTGACAACAAGAACCACTGAGCCGTGCTGCAGCTCGCGTTGGTGCTTTTTGTAGGTTCCAGTCCTCTGTTGGAGGCCAGACCGTATCGTTTAGTTGACATGGTTGTGGTTGTTTGTCTTCTTCTCATGTTGACTGGCGCCACTTGGTTTAGCAAGCGTTGCCTGTCCGCTAGTGGCAGCAGCAGCGGTTATCGATATGTAGTAACTGTGGCCCTATATTTGGGGCGAAGTCGTTGTTCTTCCCGGTCGTGCCAGTGTGTAGTTCGGTTGGGGACTCAGGAGGAGCAAGGTCCATGCAGTGAGCGAACACGCTGGGACCGCTAGCGGCGCGTATGGACTGCCGCATCGAGGGTGTACGAGCTCGTCGTAAACCAGATCCTGCAAGTTGAGTGCTTTTGGATTCAAGTAGCGAAACCTCCACCATTGTGAGATCTTGCGATTGTCCAATGACTTGGGTTCGTATTGCTGCTCGTAGTGTTGCCGAGGCGAAGAGCAGCGAGTGGAGTGCTTGGGGAAGGCGGGTCTGATTAGCTTTCCTGGACTTCTAATTACTATTTATTGCGTTCAGTTTGATACTATTTGTTAAGTTCAACCAGCGGTATTTTTCCTGCCTCATGGCCGCTAACGCACCAGTTACCTGCCCTGGGGGTTAGTGTACGTAACGGCAGTGTACGTTTCCTCGCCTTGCCGCTGCTGTCCAGTGAGGCGTGCAGTTTGGACAGATTTCTTGATTGTAGGTTAGTTCTAATCAGCTGGTAGTGACTCCTTTCTCGTTCCGGGCGCTCTAAGTACAGTGTTCTGTGGGCGGAGTCCAGACCGCCGGTTCCGGCTTTGGCGTATTTTTACATCTTTGCATTTGGTTCATTGGACGTCAGGTAGCCTCAGCAAGATTATCATTAGTCATTCGTTAGACTGCCACTAGCCTGAGTTACCATCTTGTGAAGTGAATTCAAGTTTTGGCTGCCTATCTCATCGCTCGCGAAAGTGTTTTTTTGCGGGACCTACTCAGAGGTCGATTCCTGTTGCACTGTCTATGACTGGCCCTTGTATTTTGTTATTGTATTAGCTGTTTTATTGTATCTTTCTAAATTTTTTTACATAATTGGCATTCTTGGCGTTACAGCAGGTTTAAAAGGTGGTGCTACCAAGTTTATCCTCATTTTGTCTCACCCGTTTGGTGATCAGTTGCCTGTCTTTTTAAATTAACTTTTATTGATTGGCGACTCCATGGAGTGCTGTGTGCACAACGACCATATATGTTAAATTAAAAGGAAGGTCAGCGTTGGCCGTAATATTGATGTTTTATTGATAGCAGAATCGATTTTCGATCACATAGTGATCATCTTCAGTGCTGTACAATTTAAACTCAGACACTGGTATCAAGTTATCAATAACCAAAACTGAGAAGCGATCACAATAAGTGATGACCGCTTCTCAGTTTTTGTTTTTGATAACTTGATACCAGTGTCTGAGTTTAATTTGTATAGCACTGAAGATGATCACTATGTGATCGAAAATCGATTCTGCTATCAATAAAACATCAATATTACGGCCAACGCTGACCTTCCTTTAAATTAACTTTTGCTATTGCATTGCTGTTTTACAGTATCTTTGTTAAATTTTTTTATAATTGCCACTCATGGCGTTAAAGGCCTTCAGCCGTGACTGTGGTTACTTGCCTTAAAATTCTAATTGGGATAACATTGCCTTTTTTAAAAATATTGTTTGCTTTGTCTGTATTTTATGTTCATTTGGTAAATTGTAACGCACTGAAAGCGCTATTAATTACACAGTTGTTTATTCCTTCATTAATAACGTGTGGTATGTTATTTATTGCTGAGTCTGGAATTACCGTTTTAAAATAAATGTGTGTAGTTGCAAAAGGGAACCAATAGTAACTGATTACGGCCCCATCCACAATCGTAACCGAATCCTGCCTTCCTTGACTTCGAGGTTACAACGATTTTCGTTACTTACAAAAAATCATTGCAAATCAAAGCAGGCTCTCTTCCAAATGTACATCTTGAAAAGAAAGGCAGTGAAAATCTTTATCTCGTGATGATGATTACCGGTCTTTAGTAGTGAGTATGTCCTCCCCGCACACAGGTGAGTTTTACCGTTCTGTGAGGTGAGCTGTGCATGAGACCATCAAGTTCGGCGTATGAGGTCCCACTCCTCAGCGGTAGCTTCAGTGAGGTCCTGAAGATTGTCAGTTGGATTTGGACGCTGTGCAATGGCCACCTTCAACAGGTCCCATCCATGTTCAACTGCACTCATGTCTCGAGACTGTGCTGGCCAATGCATTCGGTTGATGTCGCATCTTTGAAGATACCGAGACACTGCTAGAGTACGATGCGGTCTTGTATTGTCATCGACTAGGATGAAGCTGTCATCGACTTCACATCTGTAAGGCCTTACAATCGTTTGTACGACCTGTTGAAGGCAGCGGGAACCAGTCAAACTATCATTTATGGGAATTAGAGGTGTCCGTCGTCCCACCATTATTGCCCCCCAGAACATTACACTTCGACCTACAAACGGATGCACTTTCTGAACATATAGGTGGTCGTGGTGTCGTCTAGCTCTTCTCCTAACTCTAAAACGTCTGGTGTCCGGTCGCAAACAAATTCTGTTCCTGTCAGAAAACATGACATTACTCCACTGTGCAATGTTCCAATGCTGATGTGCAAGAGCACAGGTTCTCCGATTGCGTCGCTTCCGTTGGTTCAGTGCAAAATTTCTCATTGGCAAGAAGTTCAAATGGTTCAAATGGCCCTGAGCACTATGGGACTTAACATCTGAGGTCATCAGTCGCCTAGAACTCAGAACTACTTAAACCTAACTAACATAAGGACATCACACACATCCATGCCCGAGGCAGGATTCGAACCTGCGACTGTAGCGGTCGTGTGGTTCCAGACTGAAGCGCCTAGAACCGCTCGGCTACAACGGCCGGCGGCAAGGAGTTAATACATTATTAACAATGGCTTCAGTTTTGGTTCGTTTACAAGTCAACTTGATCAAAATTTCTCATTGGCAAGGAGTTAATACATTATTAACAATGGCTTCAGCTTTGGTTCGTTTACAAGTGAACTTGATATCATAGAGTTTTTTAAACATTTGTTGAGCAGGCCATGGAATTGTAGCTATGGTTATGACCCACGGTATGGTATACAAAAGTTCACTCAGCAGCAGCCAGCGTCCCTCTTTTTTCCTGGAACTTCACAAACTACACTTTTACTATTATATCCGCTCTATTTTGATGTAAATTAAAGCTCGTAACTGTAACATGTCTGGTTCTCACTACATAGAACTGACTTAAATGAAATGTCTTCTAGCAATTTCAGTGAAGTACTAGGTCAACTATTGTAAGTAGGCTGTTTAGGTTTTTATATTGGTAACGCCACGTAGCGTAGTATGAAAATCACTGGCTGTGCTGTGTGCAGTCTGTGGCTGGTTTGCATTGTTGTTGGCTATTGTAGTGTTGGGCAGTTGGCTGTTATCAGCGCGTAGCGTTGCGCAGTTGGAGGTGAGCCGCCAGCAGTGGTGGATGTGGTGAGTGTGAAGGCAGAGTTTTGAGAGCGGATGATCTGGACATTGTTGTTGTTGTTGTGGTCTTCAGTCCTGAGACTGGTTTGATGCAGCTCTCCATGCTACTCTATCCTGTGCAACCTTCATCTCCCAGTACCTACTGCAACCTACATCTTTCTGAATCTGCTTAGTGTATTGATCTCTTGGTCTCCCTCTACGATTTTTACCCTCCACGCTGCCCTCCAATGCTAAATTTGTGATCCCTTGATGCCTCAAAACATGTCCTACCAACCGATCCCTTCTTCTAGTCAAGTTGTGCCACAAACTTCTCTTCTCCCCAGTCCTATTCAATACCTCCTCATTAGTTACGTGATCTACCCACCTTATCTTCAGCATTCTTCTGTAGCACCACATTTCGAAAGCTTCTATTCTCTTCTTGTCCAAACTGGTTATCGTCCGTGTTTCACTTCCATACATGGCTACACTCCATACAAATACTTTCAGAAACGACTTTCTGGCCCTTAAATCTATACTCGATGTTAACAAATTTCTCTTCTTCAGAAACGATTTCCTTGTCATTGCCAGTCTACATTTTATATCCTCTCTACTTCGACCATCATCAGTTATTTTACTCCCTAAATAGCAAAACTCCTTTACTACTTTAAGTGTCTCATTTCCTAATCTAATCCCCTCAGCATCACCCGATTTAATTTGACTACATTCCATTATCCTCGTTTTGCTTTTGTTGATGTTCATCTTATATCCTCCTTTCAAGACACTGTCCATTCCGTTCGACTGCTCTTCCAAGTCCTTTGCTGTCTCTGATGGAATTACAATGTCATCGGCGAACCTCAAAGTTTTTACTTCTTCTCCATGAATTTTAATACCTACTCCGAATTTTTCTTTTGTTTCCTTTACTGCTTGCTCAATATACAGATTGAATAACATCGGGGAGAGGCTACAACCCTGTCTCACTCCTTTCCCAACCACTGCTTCCCTTTCATGCCCCTCGACTCTTATAACTGCCATCTGGTTTCTGTACAAATTGTAAATGGCCTTTCGCTCCCTGTATTTTACCCCTGCCACCTTCAGAATTTGAAAGAGAGTATCTCAGTCAACATTGTCAAAAGCTTTCTCTAAGTCTACAAATGCTAGAAACGTAGGTTTGCCTTTTCTTAATCTTTCTTCTAAGATAAGTCGTAAGGTTAGTATTGCCTCACGTGTTCCAACATTTCTACGGAATGCAAACTGATCTTCCCCGAGGTCCGCTTCTACCAGTTTATCCATTCGACTGTAAAGAATTCGCATTAGTATTTTGCAGCTGTGACTCATTGAACTGATAGTTCGTTAATTTTCACATCTGTCAACACCGGCTTTCTTTGGGATTGGAATTATTATATTCTTCTTGAAGTCTGTGGGTATTTCGCCTGTCTCATACATCCTGCTCACCAGATGGTAGAATTTGTCATGACTGGCTCTCCCAAGGCCAACAGTAGTTCTAATGGAATGTTGTCTACTCCCGGGGCCTTGTTTCGAGTCAGGTCTTTCAGTGCTCTGTCAAACTCTTCACGCAGTATCTTATCTCCCATTTCATCTTCATCTACTTCCTCTTCCATTTCCATAATATTGTCCTCAAGTATATCGCCCTTGTATAAACCCTCTATATACTCCTTCCACCTTTCTGCCTTCCCTTCTTTGCTTAGAACTGGGTTGCCAACTGAGCTCTTGATATTCATACAAGTGGTTCTCTTCTCTCCAAAGGTCTCTTTAATTTTCCTGTAGGCAGTATCTATCTTACCCCTAGTGAGACAAGCCTCTACATCCTTACATTTGTCCTCTAGCCATCCCTGATTAGCCATTTTGCACTTCCTGTCGATCTCATTTTTGAGACGTTTGTATTCCTTTTTGCCTGCTTCATTTACTGCATTTTTATATTTTCTATTTTCATCAATTAAATTCAATATTTCTTCTGTTACACAAGGATTTCTATTAGTCATCGTCTTTTTACCTACTTGATCCTCTGCTGCCTTCACTACTTCATCCCTCAGAGCTACCCATTCTTCTTCTACTGTATTTCTTTCCCCCATTCCTGTCAATTGTTCCCTTATGCTCCCCCTGAAACTCTCTACAACCTCTGGTTCTTTCAGTTTATCCAGGTCCCATCTCCTCGAATTCCCGCCTTTTTGCAGTTTCTTCAGTTTCAATCCGCAGTTCATAACCAATAGATTGTGGTCAGAATCCACATCTGCCCCTGGAAATGTCTTACAATTTAAAACCTGGTTCCTAAATCTCTGTCTTACCATTATGTAATCTATCTGATACCTTTTAGTATCTCCGGGATTCTTCCAGGTATACAACCTTCTTTCATGATTCTTGAACCAAGTGTTAGCTATGATTAAGTTATGCTCTGTGCAAAATTCTACAAGGCGGCTTCCTCTTTCATTTCTTCCCCCCAATCCATATCCACCTACCATGTTTCCTTCTCTCCCTTTTCCTACTGACGAATTCCAGTCACACATGACTATTAAATTTTCTTCTCCCTTCACAATCTGAATAATCTCTTTTATTTCATCATACATTTCTTCAATTTCTTCGTCATCTGCAGAATCAGTTGGCATATAAACTTGTACTACTGTAGTCGGTGTGGGCTTCGTATCTATCTTGGCCACAATAATGCGTTCACTATGCTGTTTGTAGTAGCTTACCCGCATTCCTATTTTTTTATTCATTATTAAACCTACTCCTGCATTACCCCTATTTGATTTTGTATTTATAACCCTGTATTCACCTGACCAAAAGTCTTGTTCTTCCTGCCACCGAACTTCACTAATTCCCACTATATCTAACTTTAACCTATCCATTTCCCTTTTTAAATTTTCTAACCTACCTGCCCGATTAGGGGATCTGACATTCCACGCTCCGATCCGTAGAATGCCAGTTTTCTTTCTCCTGATAACGACGTCCTCTTGAGTAGTCCTCGCCCGGAGATCCGAATGGGGGACTATTTTACCTCCGGAATATTTTACCCAAGAGGACGCCATCATCATTTAATCATACAGTAAAGCTGCATGTCCTCGGGAAAAATTACGGCTGTAGTTTCCCCTTGCTTTCAGCCGTTCGCAGTACCAGCACAGCAAGGCCGTTTTGGTTAATGTTACAAGGCCAGATCAGTCAATCATCCAGACTGTTGCCCCTGCAACTACTGAAAAGGCTGCTGCCCCTCTTCAGGAACCACATGTTTGTCTGGCTTCTCAACAGATACCCCTCCGTTGTGGTTGCACCTACGGTACGGCCCTCTGTATCGCTGAGGCACGCAAGCCTCCCCACCAACGGCAAGGTCCATGGTTCATGGGGGGAGGTCTGGACATAGACAGTAAATTTGTAAGACTGTATATCATGAACTGATATATATATTACGACTTTTGAACACTATTAAGGTAAATACATTGTTTGTTCTCTATCAAAATCTTTCATGTGCTAACTATGCCTATCAGTAGTTAGTGCCTTCAGTAGTTTGAATCTTTTATTTAGCTGGCAGTAGTGGCGCTCCCTGTTTCGCAGTAGTTCGAGTAACGAAGATTTTTGTGAGGTAAGTGATTTGTGAAAGGTATAGTTTAATGTTAGTCAGGGCCATTCTTTTGTGGGGATTATTGAAAGTCAGATTCCGTTGCGCTAAAAATATTGTGTGTCAGTTTAAACACAGTCATGTATAATTTTTCTAAGGGGACGTTTCACTATCAATGCTAGTATTATATCTTTCATTGTTATACTTAATGTAAGATCTCTGTGATCCTGAATGTCAACGATCTGGCTAAGCAAACTTCGCGTGGGAGATAAGCGCCGATTCAGCAGATCTCACAAAAAGAAATTTCAGAAAAAGTTCGATTTTTTGTTTAGGACGACGGTGCCAGGAAAATATGGGACCCATTCGCGTCTCAAGAAAAATTCTGCGGACGCGCGACACACAAGGAAAAAAAAAATACAGGGGCCGGCCCCTTTTTTGCGAGACGAACTGCAGGCTTATAGCTGTGTTTATGTAGTATTTGAATATATTGACTTTTATTGCTAAACATAACGAATAAAACAAAATACTAAAGGAAAAAATATTGATACAGGTGCCTCAGAACTGTACCTTTTTCACCTGTAATTGTCTCATCCAGCTGTAGCTTCGCTAAGTAAGTTCCTTTTTCTGTATTATTCAGTATCGTTTCCTTCGTTCTTCTGCTTGTCCAGAATATGAGCAATATTCGATGCAAGAATCATCTCCAGGTTCCTGTCCATACATTGCCACGCTGCAAATGAACATTTTCACAAAATATATTTTCTCTTTTAATGAGATATTCCTAGACGTTATCAGACTAATATTTTTAGCGAAAGGATCTTGGATCTGAGAAACAGTAGTAAGGACGTCTTCCATCTCCCGTCAGACTTCTGACGAAAGATGTAAAAGAGATATCCGCAGTGGAAATACTCAGGCCAGAGAGCTACTCAGTAAAACGTGTAGTCTGTCGACACGTGGCAAAAATCGAATTCACACCTAACAATTTTGTCATCAGTTTTATATCCTGCCTACTGCAGGCTCAGTTCCTATTTAATAGCTAAGGTTACAACAAAAGAGGGCAACAAAGTATGTATATATATGCTTAAAGATTTAAAACCACTTCCATTGCAACTCGCATGATGTCATTTCCTCCTTCAGTGACGAGGAAAATGTGTGCCGTTACTCTGTCTGATCTGTTCGGCATACGATGCTCTGTTTTCTTGACACGAGAAGTTTGCAACGAAATGCGAGTACATGGCACTTTGATACACGAGAACGTTAAACGACTGCGGAGGCGTATATCGTCATGTGACGTAGTTGCGGATCAGTGAATCAATTAGCGTTACAAATGGCGGCGCTGTCCAGTGTTTGCGAGCCTTTTAAACAATTGACACGCGTGTCCGCCGCCCCATTGTGCGCCCTCTCTCTTCCGGCAAGCCGCTGGCGGCTTTACTGCTGACACCTCCAGTAAATATCGCCCACACCCGCCGTAGCCTTACAGTTACAAGAGCACTGCTACTGCATCACCGACTGCAGTCCACTGGACTAACTGGTGCTAACACACTCACGTAACTCGTAAGTTGAATATTTCAAGTGGATACGACACGCAGTTGTTTCTCTGTAGTCACCTTAAACAGTGTGATCTGTGCTTTACCACACATAATTTCGTGCTGTTGTTGAATATTTGTGTGGTTCTGTGGTTAAATACATGTTTAGATTACTAATCCGAAAGTTCGTGGCTCAATCCACAGTCAGTCTTAGGTTCCTTTCTGTTGCTTATAGCTTATTTGACCTCTGAAAATGATAGGTGCACGTGGAAAAAGGCACGCTGTACTATGGTTAGAAGGTTACCTAAAATATTAGACTTCCTAATTAATTTTGTATCTAGGTCAACACAAGCCAGACTCAGCCGTTTCTCTCTCTCTCTCTCTCTCTTTCTTTCTCTCTCTCTCTCTCTCTTGCAGATCGTTGTCATTGATAGCATGTATTAAAAGAGTCTGCTACAGCTAAGTCTATGAATCTACACTTTCCGCAATAAATGTACACGTTAGGTAGAGGTCGTTGCCCACGACTTTTTTCTACTGTTTGTATTACTGTAATTTTTTTGGTACGTAATCTTTTTATTGCAATTAAAGTTTCAACTATTTTTAGTCTTCAAATATAGTTTGTAGTAACAGTTGCAATTATTCCTCAAACGGAGAAAGTCAAAGCTGTGGTCACCTCGTAGATTTGTTTGCACTCCGCAGTGTGACACGAAGCAAGCTGAGTATCCGGTCTCACCTGCCATGTTTTTCTACCTCCCAAGACGTTCTAATTTTTTTGCCCTAACGATGATAATGGCAGTACGATATGTACCTAGTATCCAGTGAGTGCATAGTAATTTCAAATTCGTATATAAGCTTAGTCCCATTGAATTTCATTACTCAGTACATACTACTTGCTAATATACACTCCTGGAAATGGAAAAAAGAACACATTGACACCGGTGTGTCAGACCCACCATACTTGCTCCGGACACTGCGAGAGGGCTGTACAAGCAATGATCACACGCACGGCACAGCGGACACACCAGGAACCGCGGTGTTGGCCGTCGAATGGCGCTAGCTGCGCAGCATTTGTGCACCGCCGCCGTCAGTGTCAGCCAGTTTGCCGTGGCATACGGAGCTCCATCGCAGTCTTTAACACTGGTAGCATGCCGCGACAGCGTGGACGTGAACCGTATGTGCAGTTGACGGACTTTGAGCGAGGGCGTATAGTGGGCATGCGGGAGGCCGGGTGGACGTACCGCCGAATTGCTCAACACGTGGGGCGTGAGGTCTCCACAGTACATCGATGTTGTCGCCAGTGGTCGGCGGAAGGTGCACGTGCCCGTCGACCTGGGACCGGACCGCAGCGACGCACGGATGCACGCCAAGACCGTAGGATCCTACGCAGTGCCGTAGGGGACCGCACCGCCACTTCCCAGCAAATTAGGGACACTGTTGCTCCTGGGGTATCGGCGAGGACCATTCGCAACCGTCTCCATGAAGCTGGGCTACGGTCCCGCACACCGTTAGGCCGTCTTCCGCTCACGCCCCAACATCGTGCAGCCCGCCTCCAGTGGTGTCGCGACAGGCGTGAATGGAGGGACGAATGGAGACGTGTCGTCTTCAGCGATGAGAGTCGCTTCTGCCTTGGTGCCAATGATGGTCGTATGCGTGTTTGGCGCCGTGCAGGTGAGCGCCACAATCAGGACTGCATACGACCGAGGCACACAGGGCCAACACCCGGCATCATGGTGTGGGGAGCGATCTCCTACACTGGCCGTACACCACTGGTGATCGTCGAGGGGACACTGAATAGTGCACGGTACATCGAAACCGTCATCGAACCCATCGTTCTACCATTCCTAGACCGGCAAGGGAACTTGCTGTTCCAACAGGACAATGCACGTCCGCATGTATCCCGTGCCACCCAACGTGCTCTAGAAGGTGTAAGTCAACTACCCTGGCCAGCAAGATCTCCGGATCTGTCCCCCATTGAGCATGTTTGGGACTGGATGAAGCGTCGTCTCACGCGGTCTGCACGTCCAGCACGAACGCTGGTCCAACTGAGGCGCCAGGTGGAAATGGCATGGCAAGCCGTTCCACAGGACTACATCCAGCATCTCTACGATCGTCTCCATGGGAGAATAGCAGCCTGCATTGCTGCGAAAGGTGGATATACACTTACTAGTGCCGACATTGTGCATGCTCTGTTGCCTGTGTCTATGTGCCTGTGGTTCTGTCAGTGTGATCATGTGATGTATCTGACCCCAGGAATGTGTCAATAAAGTTTCCCCTTCCTGGGACAATGAACTCACGGTGTTCTTATTTCAATTTCCAGGAGTGTAGTTGCAGTGATCTCATTACTTAACTCTGAAACGTCGTTAATTATGAAATATTGTTAATTGAAAAGGTTTTAACAGTAAGTCCTTACATATTTAGTGACCGGTAGGAAGCATATTTCGGCGTATTATCGCCTATCATTTGTAACTACACATCTCCAACTTTTCCGTGAGGTATCTACAATTGTCTGAAACTTATTTTCTATCGAATTAATTAACATTAAAGCTGTAGACCTTTTGCTAACGTCTGCTACTAATTATGTCAAAAGTATTGCTAGTTCCGAACTTCGACATTATAATTTTTCATGTTCCATGCGACGTGCAGCATTTGTTAATTAAATCATTAATTATGAAGTTCAGTATTTTGAGGGTCATAAAATATTTTATTTAAAATGGCTGTCCTCTATAATGAGTAGTGCAAAACATATTCTTCATAAGCGAAATTATTATAAATATAGACCTAGCACATTTGAGGTCAGGCAGTCTGCGGCTGAGAGGAAAGGCAGCAACACCTATGTCTGTCGTCGTGAGCATTGTGCCTTATTATGATAATTAACATTCTAAAATAATCGCATCTATTACGCACAGTTAGTTTTCTTCACTCTTGGGCCTAATTCGTGACTTCTGCGACAGTAATTACTAATTAACTCCGAGTCAGAACTTATTAGAAGCATACAGTGATTATTGACTCCTACGAATAATGTCTGGTTGGCAGGACAGTGTTCACGCACTTACTGATTATTTTCGTGCACTACCTTAATTGTTTTGAGTACCCTAAATGTGTATGAGAACAGTGATGTAGCAAATTTCTGCCCCATGCGAATCGTTTTAAACCACTGGACTGTGTTGTGACATTACTGCTCTGGGACAATTTAACCATCTATGAACAGGTAATCATCTGCTTTTCCTTACTTCGAGCTGTAGTATATGGCCAAAACAGTGAGAACTCTACACCAAGAGTACAATTAAAGTATTTTAAATCTACGTCAAGTGTCGATCACAATATTTCTATAGAACAGTAACACGTAATTTTCTTTTCAAGTACATGGTAATATTTCTTTTTACAATCAGTTGTTGTGGTGCACCACTTTAATTACATAGATATTAAGATGTGAATATACATTTCCCTTATCTGCATTGTTGATTTTACTGTAATATTTTTTCTGCTTGAGCTATGTCATGTTTAGGTATAAGTTACTGCTGTTTGCCAGGCGTAGTGTTACTGAATTTGACTTTGTGTTACTCTGCTAAGCCAATTTTACTACTCATTTATTTTTCATGTTGCTGCACATTGGCTCATATTAGTTGTAATTTTGCATTTTATCTGTTAATTTGGATTTATTGTAGCTTGCTTTGTAATTTTCCAATTTTTTGGTCATTGCTGTTTGTGTTACTTATTTTGTGCTGCTGCATTGCCTCGTTCCTTAGTTTAGCATCTGAGCTCAGTAGATTTAAGTTAGCTTAAGAGGGGGTAGCCTATAAGAGAATGAGTTGCGATGAATTTGAAGAAATGCGTTGAAAAGTTATACAAAAAAAAAGGTACAGAAAACAGGTTTAGGTAGGATTTTCTTGGAAATAAATGTTGAGGTAAGAAATGTGTGAACATATAAATACAGAAAGCATGCTTAGATAGAATTTTTTTGGTGGAAACAAAGGATGAAATAAGAGGAAAAATATATGAAGTTTTGGGTTGGACTGCAGTACCACATGTTACACTGAAAACGAACCTTGTCCTTTCCTATTGGTGTTATCCCACTATGTGTTTGTGTACCCTTGTGTATTTGTTTTCTTCCTGTCTCTGTGTAATTTCATAGAATTTTTTTCTTCTTTTAATATTAAGCTACATTCACTATGATGAGGAATACTGTTATCCTCGAATATAATTGGCATTAATAATATGTTATTTACTTTGTAAAGATGTTAGATATTATTAATTCTGTTCTGTTTAATGCTCGTGTGTGAAGTTGATGTTTCGAAAGTTACTCTGATCTTTTATGTATGTACTCATGTCATAATTCCTGTAACACTGATGTATATGTTATTTCGATTCTTTTGTAAAGCCCATATTACTACAAATGTTATCTGTACTATTATGTTCTTTAATGATGTATTTGTACCTTTGTAATTGTATTCTTATGTTATTAAATTGTAATTGTCACCAGTTCATGATATTAGTAACTTGTTAGTTACATTTCACTGCACACGTTTCTGTTGGTCATAGTATATGGACAATATGTGAGAAGTAGGGACTGTTCGTGTTTGCACGTGTGTTAATAATTCTGCAAGGGACTGGATAACAGCATTGCTGGTTCTAAGGACAATTCCAAAAACGTTGTGAGTGCACAAGTGGTGGTTTATGGACTTGCTATATTGTCCGCAAGACTCTTCAATGGTGATTGTGCACCTGCACAGTCACAACAGATGGCTGCTGGCTATCTCTACAAGGACTACAGTGGGTCTACATCTTTGATGATCCATCAATATCCTTATTTCTACAAGGACTGCAGTGGGTCTGCACCTCTGATGGCCCACCAACCCCGTAATCTCTACCAGGACTACAGTGGGTCTGCTCTGTGATGACCTACCTACAATATTCTTCAAAACGTCGAATGAACTCTGCTGTGGGTTTGCTCTGTTGTGGCCCATTACCTGTCAGCATGTCAAGAGTCAGCACTGTCTTTCCGTTGGAAGGACAACACTACTTCTTCAAGACTGCATGGAAATCGACTACTTCTGTGTGCATTGTCTTTTACTGCTCAGACTTTGAGAAAAACACTGAAATTTTACAGTGATGAACAATCTGGACTGTCTTTATGGACTGTGAAAAAAATTTTAGCTTTTGACCAGCATTGTATAAATAAGTGTGTGCATTTGATATCTTTGTTATTGTAATTATGAAAAATTTTTTCAAATCATTATTGGCCACTGCCCAAAAATATTTTGTAAAATTTTTTGTGGGGAGCATGGGGGCTATGTAAGTAGGCTGTTTAGGTTTTTTTATTGGTAACGCCACCTCTGTATGAAAATCACTGGCTGTGCTGTGTGCAGTCTGTGGCTGCTTTGCATTGTTGTAATACTCGCCATTGTAGTGTTGGGCAGCGGCAGCTGGATGTGAACAGCGCGTAGCGTTGCGCAGTTGGAGGTGGGCCGCCAGCAGTGGTGGATGTGGGGAGAGAGATGGCGGAGTTTTGAAATTTGTCATGAACTGCTATATTTGTATATGATGATATCAAGGTAAATACATTGTTTGTTCTCTATTAATATCTTTCATTTTGCTAACTATCCCTATCAGTAGTTAGTGCCTTCAGTAGTTTGAATCTTTTATTTAGCTGGCAGTAGTGGCGCTCGCTGTATTGCAGTAGCTTGAGCAGCTAAGATTTTTGTGAGGTAAGTGATTTGTGAAAGGTATAGTTTAATGTTAGTCAGGGCCATTCTTTTGTAGGGAATTTTGAAAGTCAGATTGCGTTGCGCTAACAAAATATTGTGTGTCAGTTTAAGCACAGTCGTGTAAAATTGTTGAAAGGGGACGTTTCACACCTTTCAACAGTTTTAGTTGTCTGTTTGAAATGAAAAGGTAAAAAATTTATAAGTTTTAGTTTACGACAGCAGGTTCCTACTTGATTCTTTTATACCGTATAGCCAAAAAGTTTTTACTCAGACCAGGAGTTGTCACATTGGAACAGGTTCATTTTTCTCTTACACGGAGCTCTGCAATATGCTAGGCTTTTTGGCATGTGATCTATATATTCGTCACAAAATAAATAACTCTATTTTCAAGTCAAGGTCCACTATAAACAAGACAAATAACGGTTGTTTTTTCATCTAGTACGTAAGGGCTACTACTATCGATAGTGTTACGGCGTAGTAAATCTTACTCCTTATTCATCACTGGTCCTCTGGAACTTTCAGAGCTGATGATGTCATTTTCTGGCTTCTAATTGGGGGAACACGGATAGAAAAGGGTATTTTGTTGTAAGTGGAGTTTCAGACAGTCTTCCTAGCAAAATACTGATCTACATTACTTGACAGTTGCTAAGGAACAACTGACACTTACCAACGAACGACTGAAAATTGCTACGGAATGACCGACCAATGATTTTGAAAGGAAAAGTAGAGAGCGTAAAGCGTTAACTGCAGCGAGGCATGCGCACGAACGCTCTGTATGCAATGGACAGTTCATGCAGTACGGGTATGATACAGGCTGTTGTGCTACCCATTTGTGCGACATTCCGTGTGCTAAGGCCATATGTCTGCAAAACATCAGTTGAGTGCTTACGATCGTGGACAAGCACTTGGACGGCTCGAAGGGTTTCAAAATGATACTATTGTGGTCACACTACTGGTTGCATCCAAAAGTATCATCTCGAGATTGAAAAGGGCCACTGAAAGCGGAAATGCTGTGAGAAAGCGTGGCGGTGGTAGTAGCCGGTCGATCACACCACTAGATGATCGAAACGTAGCCCTAATGGGGGAAAGGAACACACATCTGACTTCTAAGCAGACCGCTGTACACCTTGCTACTGCTACATGTGTCTCCGCCAGAACCATTCCACGAAGATTACATCAGTCTGGTTTGTGTGCCAAGGAGCCTGTGCGAGGAAGCCTGTCTCACTTCAACCACGTCATCGTCGAGAAAGGGTTCGTTGGTGTATGGAGCATGTTGGTTGTGTTCAGCAACAGTGGTCCAGAGTGATGTTCTTCGACGAATGCCGCTTCACTCTGACTAGTGATTCTGGCCACCAGTTAGTGTGGAGAGGCAGAGGTTAGTGTAGAAAGACAGACGAACGCGTTACAAGTCACAGAATGAACATGAATATCATTCGGTTGGCCAGGGCATTATGATGTGGGCAGGCACTATGCACAATGGCTTAACACCGCTGCATATCTTCGCGGGAGGTACCGTTACAACACACTGGTACTGCAGAGAGGCTATTGTGGATGTCACTCTGTTTAGGGGTGCGATAGGTCCCGACATAATGTTTATGGATGACAATGCCTTCCCATTCAGGACCGCTGAAGTGTCGGTCACATTGGAAAGTGAAGATATTGAACGTATGGAATGGTCTGCATACTCCCTGGACCTAAACCATATAGAGCGTGCTTGGGATGCTTTTGGCAGTCCTGTTTCTCAACGAATACCCCGTCCCCTCGCAAAACCGTGGACGAAATGAAAACCGCCTTGAGAGAGGGATGGGACAATATCCTCCAAGGACTCCTCAACAGTTTTGTGGCAAGCATGAATAACAGGTGCAAAACGTGTATTAGCGCCCGGGGAGGGCACATTCCTTACTGAGAGATCGCCATCGACCTTCATGTTGGGAGACTGACCTGTGTTAAACATGAACCATATTTATGTCTGTTATGCTGCTTTCCCTGTGGCGAAATCCGTACCCACTTTCCGTTACAAATATACCGCTCCACATCTCTTATGTAAGCACTGTGTTTCCTGCTGTTCATCACTGTGTGTGATTATCCCTGTCGAAGAATGTCTCCGTTCCTCTGCAATCGTCAGGCAGTGCTGTTGCAAAACAAGACGAGATTTAAAATTCAATTTGAAAACGTTTGTACGACAGGAGCTAAGATGGAACTAACTGGTACTCCAAATTTTAGGTAAAAGAATTAGAGACAAATCAGTACCGGAAGTATCATACAAAGAACGCCGCATTGTTTATTGGGTAGTGCAACGCCTGCTGCGCAAAGATCGTAGTCACCTGATTGCTACGATAGTGGAAACTGTAGAAACGGTGCGGAAAATAATTACGTAAACTGGAAGAGAAAAAACAGGAGACCAGAGATAACGCTTATGAAGGAAGGAAGATGGCAAGAATACCACAATAAACACTTGTGAGATGATTATTGCTCATCTAATTGCAGGCAGGGACACGATGCAGTGTCCAATGACAGGAGAAATCGTGACAGAGCCGGCACGAAAAGTAACACACAGAGCCGGTGCAGTTCCATCCGAACGTTTATGAAGAACGGAGTAAAGACAGTCACGAAAATTCACCAGCCACGAACGTCACGGGAAACTCCAAATAGTTCTGGACGAGTACTGCGCTGGAACAAATAACGTGGCGCCAATATAGATAGCCGCGCGGGTTAGCCACGCTGTCTGGGCCGACTTGCCACGGCTCCCCCCTCCCCCCCCACCCCCCCCCCCCACCCTCGCGCCAGAGGTGCAAGTCCTCCCTTGGCATGGGTGTGTGTGTTGTCCTTAGCGTAAGCTAGTTTAACATATATTAAGTAGTGTTTAAGTCTAGGGACCGACGACCTCAGCAGTTTGGTCCCATAGAAACTTACCACCACCAATGCAGATAACCATCAAGGAGCATATGTGCGAAACGGGAAGATACTGAAAGCAGAACAGCAACAAGTAATAGATGAAGAATAGATGAAGGAGAAAACAATGATGATTGAAGGGTGGTGACTCCGATTATCAGCGCAGAGGTATGTGGAAAAAGGGTTAAAGTGGTGAGGATCTCTCGATTGCAGATTTGTCATTTCCAAAAATCTATATGAGCTGTTGAAGATGGACGTGAACATACCTAGTCTTCCTGTTAGTGATTTCAAGGGAAAGGAAGCCATTGAAGAATATGCAAACCGTATATATAAACACCTATTTCTTACATTGTTCCTAAGCGTGACCATTTATTACACTTGTCAAATTATGAATAGTTTATACACACAAATATTTTTAAATACAAATGTCATCAGAAAATTATTTAACGTAATAAACAATTTACACAGTATTCTACATATATTACTCACATACAATGCAAATAACTTCAATATATATATATATATATATATATATATATATATATATATATATATATATATATATATATTGCTTTAAAATTTTCTCATGTTGGTTCTACATTTTCTGTATATGTAAAGTGTACTACACTGAAATTGAGCCCATACAGCGAGATACTTGCAGGCCGCACTGTGGGTAGTGTAGCCGTCATAATTGTTCACCACACCTAAGCCCACAGCCACCAGATAAGATTTATTTGTATTTTATTTTTGTACAGAGTGAACCATTAATTTAAACTGTCCATTAATAATAATTCTTGAACTTTAAAGAAACCGGTTCACCCTGTTATTTCATCCTAATCATACACCTTTATAGAGCTCCTTCCTGGTGTTTGATTAATCCGAGTATCCTGTTTTACAGATTTATGAAGTGCCAAGTTAATTTAAAGAGGCACCATTTAAGTTGTTTTTGTGTAAATAATGAAAACGTTTTCTTATTTATTGCAAAGTGTTATAGTAAAAGTTTGCTTACGTAAATTTCAGTCAGAGTGGAGCAAAGTTACTAAAATCTGTTAAATGAATATACAGAGTTAGTTCAAAGAGTAATAGCTTCTGAAAGTAAATTTTAGTAAGAAAGAGGTTTTCTTCAAGTGAAATGTTCAGTACAAAAAGTGGGTGCTTTAGTATTTTAGTATGTAAGTTTGTTGATTGTGGAAAGCGCTTTTCTAAAGGGCCCCTAGCCAAATATTTTTACCTTCCTTGAAGTTATATACTGGACATTTTCCCTTTTAAAACGTAATGTATAATGGTATAGTCCAACATTGTTTAAATGTAGTAATATTTATTTGAAGAACCAAATTAAACAGTAGCATGGAAGTAGGTAAAATTCATACTTCTGCATTTCCAATACTTCACTGTTTCATTGCCTGTATAGGCTGGCGAGCGTTAGTAGATATTTTAAACCACTAAATGAACTTGTAACTGAGTTGTCCTAGCTTCATTATAATACTATTCATACTGTGTTTTTTTTCTAACCGCTGGGTAAGGTCTTAGGTAAAGAATTTTCTAGTCTGATTTATTTATCCATTAGACGCAACTCTAGGGGTAACTCTATTGATTTGTTTTTCCTATAAGCAGGACTACCCTCCCATAGTGTACTGTATTTGGAAATTAAACTAAATTTTAGTAAGAGGGTTATAAGAGTACGTGGCAACATTGAGACAGGGGTTTTCTGTTATTTAGGTAAAAGCCAACTAAATTACAACAGTAGTGATAGGGACATAAAGTGAATGCCAATTAGTATCGTTTAGAATGGACGTAGTGGTAGTACCTAAGTTGCAAACAGTGTTGATGGTGAGTTCTGACTGGTTATCAGAACATAAGTTGGAAATATATTGCAAAAAAAGTCTTGAGAATACGATATGAACGCAGAAAAACGGGAGTACAGTTTTGTGGGAACGTAGCCTGCGGCAACGAAAGAGAATTCACATGTATCTATTATGCAGCAGTTGAAGATGGAATTAAAGAGCAGAGCTAACCACCAACGAATGGGGAGAAGTTTATACGTCACAAGAAGAAAGAGCAACAGTTCCATCAGAACGGTAAATAAAATTTAAAGGTGTAGCACTAGAAGAATTACCAGAAGGTGCAGCAGTGGAACTCACCAACTAATTCTTAAATTAGGAACACATTTCATCGTAAAAACAAGACCAATCCAAAATGCGCTTTAAAAAATAAAAATAAACTCACATACGCCGTAATTCACACCTCCATATCCGGTTCCTAAAACAAAAAATGCCACAGTGGAAAAAGAACTGCTGAAGATGTTGGTAGCAGGAATAGTAGAATGTGGTCGAAGCCAACAGAACAGTCCTATGTTCATTGTAGATGAGAAGGGTGGAGACACTAAGTTTTACTAGATGCGTTATTGATGGTTACAATGTGTGTGGTCATACAGTGTCTCTATCTTCAAAATTGTGTTATAAATGTGCAGACCCTGTACAAACAAAGACATTGTAACCGTGCCTCGTCGAGCTAAAATGGCGACCTAATATTTGTCATCCCGTGCGGAAATCACATATTGTGTTAGCTTAAGGATTGTGACTATGTGACATATGGAAGTTTGGATCGATGCTAGAGGCGGGCTACAATAGCCGAAGTGATTAAGGCGACCGCTCGAGATAATCGGGGAAATTCGTGTTTGAGCCCCAGTTCACCACAAATTTTCATGTGTCACAAACAGCTGATGTCAGTGCATAGTCACAGAATACGAATCTATTTCATAGTGTTTACCACAGCTGTAATTCTCAGTGACAGTGTCTGTTCCTTCAGATATGAATGCATGTTTGAAGATACAGACACTCATAAACACAGACATTGTAACCAACAGTGATGTATCCACGCCTCGATGGGCTAAAATGGCGATATAATAACATATGTTTTTGGATGGGATCCACCTTCATATGTTATTGTTAAAGCAAACACAGACAGGAGAGCTTCAACCTCAAGATGATTATGGCGATATAATATTTACATTACATTATTGTACTGTCTGTATTTGACAGTTTCTGTAAAATTCTTTGCAATGTTCCTTCAGACATAGACGCATGCCTGAAGGACAGACATTTCTGACGATTTATAGCTGCATTAAATCATGAAATGTATTCGCACAACACAGCAAGACAGTTTACTGGAAAACAAATTAAAATCTGTGCCAGAGCAGGACTCGAACCCGGATTCCCCACTTTAACTGAGCGGTCGCCTTCATCGCTTCGGCTACCCGAGCACTCTTCAAGGACAGACCCAAAATGCCGTATGTCCCAATGTCTGCTGCCGTTAGCGCCCGAACAATTACGTGGTTACCGTACAGGGAAACTGTTACTTACTTTGATCGTCAGGTTGCCTTGGCTTCGGCATGAAACACATTAGTACAGTGCCCGTATCTGACAGTTTCCGTAAAGTTCGATACAGTGCATGCATGTTTGAAGGCACACTGCAAAGAACTTTCCACACACTGTCAAATACATGCAATGACGCTGATTTCCTCGGCGTTGAGCGTCCATAAGCTCCTCCTACATGCAGTGCATGCTAGTCCTAGGAAACACTGCTTCAAACTTTACAGACACTTTCAAATACAGACACTGAACTAATGTATTTCATGTCAAAGCCAAGGTAACGTGGCGAGGAAACTAAATAAGTCTCTCCCTGTGCAGGAACCACGTAATTGTGCGAGCAGTATTGGCACCAGACACTGGGACATACAGAAGTTATGGTCTGTCCGCGAAGCATGCTCAGACAGTTGAAGCCGTTAAGGCTACCGCTCGTGTAAAGCGGGAAATTTGGGTTCGAATCCCAGTCTGGCGCCAAGTTTCGTTTATTTCCAGTGAAACTGTATAGGCTGTGGTGGTACCGCATTCGCAAATACGTTCCATGATTTTTGTCTCCCTGTGTGGGAATCATGAACAGTATAAGCATAAGCTTTGTGATTACGAGACTTATGGAAGTTTAGACGAGTCCTGGAGGCACGTTCGGATAGCGGGATATGTTAAGGCCACTGATCGCTATATGCGGGAAATTCAGATTGGAATCCTGGTCCGGCAAAAATTTTCAAGTGCTTCAAATAGCTGAAGTAAGTGCATAGTCACTGAATGCAAACCTATTTCACAATTGTACCAAATGCACGAATGGTGAATTAGGTTTTCGCAGCCGCATGGGGTAGCCGCGTGGTGTAGGGCGCCTTGTCACGGTCCTTGCGGCTCCCCCCGTCGGAGGTTCGAATCCTCCCTAGGGCATGGGCGTGTGTGTTGTACATAGCGTAAGTTAGTTTAAGTTAGGTTAAGTAGTGTGTAGGCTTAGGGACCGATGACCTCAGCGGTTTGATCCCGTAACACCTTACCACACATTTCCAAAAACATTTCCGTGACCTGACTTCAGGGTATCATCATGTATTTTTATACGTGTAAGGCAGATGATATACCGTCTCCCATATGATGGCTAGTGCCACTAATGCTTCGCTTTCGGCTGAATGTGGCTACATCAGCTTTTATTCAGACATCGGACAGAGTCCTCAGTGTATGTAGATGACACTCTGATCGCAAGCAGTACGTGGAAAGAGAACTGGCAACGTTATAGGAAATCTTTCAGAAATTTGAAACCGCAGGATCTAAATTGAACTTAAGATAATCAGAGTGCCACAGGCGGGAAATAAAATTGTTGAAGCGCGTAATTATCCCATAAGGCACAGAGGCAGGCAAGGAGAAATTGGTGGCAGTACGTAGCTTCCTAAAGCCTCGTTGAAGAAAGCAAATTAGAAGTTTTTATGGCTTCTGCGGTTTCTATCGCCGTTTTATGGCTAATACAGTGCTAAACGAAGAATCCATACTTAACCTATTTAAGAAAAATAGTGTGTCACCATGGTTGGATGTTTGTTATGAAGTATTTCGGGGATTACAACAGCTTTAATCAACATGCCGACATTGTCCCACCCACATCTTGACAAAACGTTTTATTTAGCCTATAATGGATCCGATTACGGCGTGGAAGTGTATCTGTATCAAATCGACGAAGAAGAGGAGATTGATAACACCAAGACGATCGTTTTCTGGAGCAGAATACTGACGAACAAAAGTGTCCAGTAACAGAAAAAGAAGCAGTGGCAATACTATTTGGATTTACGTAATTCCACTATTACGTAGTTTGCCGAAAATATATAGTGGCAGCGGACCAACAGGCTTTGTTGTTCCTGTCAAAAAGTAAACTACGAAATCGGAGGTTAGCAAAATGGACCTGAGCTCTGCAAGTTCGTTTTTGAAGTGCTGCACGTTCCAGGAGAACAGAATTTCGTTCCCGACACACTCTTGCACTTACCGGTGAGCCTGAAAATGCGAAAAGTAGAACTACCGCCCCCAGAAGACAGGACACTACTCATGAGAGCCATGGCTCATCGCCGAACAGTCCTCAGAATACTGAAAAATGTGCGCCACGAACAAAATGCTGAAGAATATCACTGGCCAAAGAAGAGAAGAGAAAATCCGAATGTATTACCTCGTGCATGAATAGGATTAGTACCAATCGTCCAATGCAGACAAAGTGGAGCGCACATTTTGTGTACCAAAACAGAGTGCAAATTGTACTTAGCAGAACATGCCATAGGCGATCTCATGTGGTATCTGTATCTTAGCTGTGCACACTTCGCAAAGAAGAAGCTTCTGTAAAAACTGAGACAGGATTTTACATTTTTTCAGGATGGCGAAGAATATACAGTTATTGACAAAGTCTGAAATTTTCCAGAGAACCAAACTGCTACCATTAAACATAAATCTTTTATGCACCCTGTGTTACTGAAATGACTTAAAGGGAGTGTAGTGTTGATCTACTAAGCCCTTTACTTAGGTGGACAGGAGGAGCAACACAACGTCTTTTAGCTACCAAGCCTTTCTGAAAGTATGTTAAGTTTTACCCCTGAAAAAGGACACTGTTAGTGAGATGATAGTATGGAAAGTGGCTAATCTGAAACGTTTGTATGCCAAAGCGAATTATGAGTGGCAATGGAAGCTAGTTTGAGTTTCAGAAAAAGGTCGAGATCCAGAAACAATGTTTATTTCACGCTGCAGACCAGGCCCATACCCTGTGGGCTATGTTATGAAGGAACGAAATCGCTCGTATCTGGTGTACTGCCGTAATAGACCATTAATGGAGTAAGCTAACAGGCAATTTTGGGGACGTAAGCAATAATATGCCACATGATTCTACAGGATACTTCCTGGTAGGGATATTGTTTCACAGGGAATCCAGAAATCTTATTAGAGAACTCCTAAACGGCTTGCATGACGAGGAAGAGACATGGGAGGAGAAGAATAGTAGTGTGGAACAAACGCCAGTGAAGGTCAATGTCAGGAAGGTGCAACATGACAAGCTGGTGAACCCAGCCGTGTGTAAGATGGATACCTCATTCTAGTGAGAACATACATTCAGTCCATGAAGATGAATCATGAAATTAAGAAATTTCATCGTGTCTATAAAGTTCAATATAATGTTGCTGCAATTGCTCCTCCCGCCCCCAGGAAATACACGAACTGTAAGAATTTATGGAAGAGAGCATGTTAAAAACATCCTAAAATGATATAATAAGGATTCTGGAGGACGACGGTTCAATCCCGTCTCCAGCCATCCTGATTTAGTTTTTCCGTGATTTTCCTAAATCGTTTCAGGCAAATGCTGGGATGGTTCCTTTGAAAGGGCACGGCCGATTTCCTTCCCCATCCTTCCCTAACCCGAGCTAGCGCTCCGTCTCTAATGACCTCGTTGTCGACGGGACGTTAAACAACACTAACCTAACCTAACCTAAAAGAACAGTAGTGTGCCCACATGGCGGAGGTTTGGTGGGCCAGTGTGCAGAAGGGCTGTGCCGTCGATCTGCACTTGCCGTACCATAGTGGGGCCCCTGCACCGACGTGCAGTGGGTGCACACTAGCGCAAGGGACTTCAGCCATTAACAGGCGTCAAAATCAGCTATTACACATACACACATTCGTCACCGCGTGCGCTTGTGGTTTAAAGAATTATGTGGCAAAGAAAAATGGCATTTACGCCAGTGTCAGCGCAGTGTTTTGTTTCAGTAGACTAATCACAACTTGTATTATTTATCTTAGAATGTTAAATACGATTAGTTAGAAGAAAATAAACTTTTGTCTATTACTTCACATCACGCTAGTTAACAAACTTGAACACTGAACATTCCACGTGTACTATATATTTTCTCACTTTTTTATTCTTGACCTATACATTTTCACTTTTTCTTGTGTGCCATTAGATGTGGCAATAGAAAGTAAACTTTTTCTCCTCTTTGAGTAGAACTAGAATAGTAACTGTTTCGTGTGCTTTGCTTTCTCTTTTATAGTATTGATATACCCTTAGTAAACTGATTTTATTTTCGTTTGAGAAAGACTACTGTATTTTATGTATATTCTAATTGTGGTTCATTGTGTAGGTCAACTATTGATAATTAAGTACCTTACGTTTCGATACATTGCTTGCGTATCATATACCTATGTACCAAATTATGACAAAATTGTAAACAGACTGTAACGTCAGACGCCGAACTGAGAGAATATTAAGTAAGCTTGGTATTTTATTGAATTATAGCTGAAGCAACTTAACAGCAATACACGGCAGCCCTCTGATCAGTGTCACGGTGCAGCCACAGACCTATCTTTGGAGGCAGTTCGGGCTCTGAGCCTTTGCAGTATGCGAATGTGTTTTGTGTATTGCTTGCTGCCAAGTAGTAAAGTGTTCTATTATGCAGCTGTGGTCTGAGTAATTTTACCTGAAATATCCTCACTTGTATTCTCTCTGCACTGCTGACCCTGACCTTCAGCAGATCCACCTAGACCTCGTGGGGCCCCTCTCCATCTCAGGCAGTTTTCGTTAAACCCCTTCAGCAATCGACAGGGTAACTCACTGGTTTGAGGCTATCCCAACACTTGAAATCATTGCGGAAACACCAGCAAAAGCATTTGTTCATTTGTGGACTTTCCGTTTTGACTGCCCCACCTCAGTTACGACTGATCAAGGCAAACAATTTGAATGAACTCTTCTTATTAAATGCTGTCATATTTTTCGTGTTCAGCGCTTCTGAAACATAGCTTACCACTCTCAAAGTAATGACAGGAAAACAACTGAGAGATAAGGGCTTACAATGATACCTACAGAAAGTACGGCAAACGGTGGGAAAATGTAAAATCTGGGAAGGTAAATACAGATTTCACTATAATTATACTGTTATCTTGTTCATAACATTGACCAAGAACCAGAAGTGCACTGTAGAAACTAAAAGGAGAAAACGATGAACACATGACAATGTCGTCAAAATTTCTAAATCATATGTCCGGGGAAAATATTTAGCCCCTAGTGACGTGAAAACCTGCAGGTGTCCCTGCATCATACCACTACTGATAGTAATACCCCTACCATATTCCCACTAGAATTTTTTCAAAAATTCCAAAAAAAGTTTTTTGAAATTCCATAAAGGAACTAGAGATCTCCAACGAATCTTGACCCATCAACAGATTCTGCATAAAAATCAAATAACTGAAACCTAACGAACTCTCTCTTCTAAGTCGTCATAACAGTGTAAAGACGACCCAGGTGAGCACACTCCAGATAAAATGACTGAGGACAGAAGTGCGTAATGCAACACTTGGTTGTAGGCAACAGTACACAAAATACGTGTGCGTGCAGCAAATGTTCAGAACGAACTGACTCCAAAGACAGTCCTGCGGCACCTCTGTGTCACTGTCCAGAGAGTTTACACTGTGCTAGTTTAGTCGCTGCAGAGCCTCCCCCTGGTGGTAGAGCAGAGTACTGGGAGGGGCACGTTCAACTCCTCTCCACGCAGACGCACATGACCACCAGTCCAAGGTATGAATGGACGGTTTCTTGGCGCCTCGTGCGGATGGAGCTGGATGTGGCTGCTACTGGTCAATAGAGTTATGTTGCGCGAGCTGAGGGGAAGTCGGTGGGTTTGTTCATAACGGTTTTGGCGTTCAGCGTTATAGCTGGGAGAGCCGTGACACGTGGACGCGACTAAATCGTGGCTACAAGTCTATTGCGTTCCGCTTGCAAGTGCTGTGTCTGTGGTTGTTTCTTAGCGGCTGTGACCATAACCGTTCCATCCGCCGACAACCGAGAAGAGATGGTGTCTAGGCTGACGTCCTGTAGAAGTTTTTAATGACGAGAGTTTATTCCCAGAGGTGTCACTCCGTTGCTCCACCGATCGTCGTGTTGTCCTTCTGCTGTGAGAAGGTCGTAGACGAGTCTAACTGGGGTCTCTTTAGGTTGAAATTGTTATATATCTGCTCGTATAATAACAACGTCGTCATTTCCTGTCAGGAGGCAGGGACACCGCGGCGAGGCCTCAAAGCACGACCCCCGGTACCCATTCTGGCCCCCGTCCTGGTATTAGAAATCGAAAAAAATTAAGAAGAAAAAAGTAGTAAACGTCAAAAAAAGAAGTAAATAAAATCAAAAGGCGGTTAATGCAACCTTTCTTGAGAAGCTGAGCATCTGGGTTCGAGTTCCGTTCTGGCGCAAATATTCAACTCTCTTCGTTGCATTGCTACAATGCCCTGTGTTGCTGGAAGTCATTATTTACTCATATTCTGAAACAAACTTACAGTTTTTTTGTTATGCTCTATCTTACAGGTTGTACATGAGCGGGAACACAATGTAATCCCTAATCGATTTTAAAATCGATGTTTAAGCTTGTGGTAGTGTTTCAAAATCATAAAATGTGGAAAATGTTATCCAAGGTAAGACACTAGATAGAGCGCTGGTACAGCACACTGAAAACTGCCCACATGTGTCATGGCGGGGAGAAGACACAAGCTTTGGGCTGCTTCCAGGCTTGCGTTCGGTGTATAAAAGAAACGTCCGCGAGTCTCTTGCGGAAACCCTTTATGTGGAACCACTAACTCCGCAAGCAGACTTCATGGAGCCATCCCTGCTACCAACATAGAAGGAACTTCCTCTGCTCGTCTTGTAACGCCGGAAATGCATATCCTCCTATTTCCATCTATTGTACTATTACTTTTTTCCTTGTTTTGTTACCTCAAGATATGACATTTCTGTCTCTTTATATATTGTAATTGTTTTACAGTTTGTATATATATATTTATGCACTTATGTCGATGTATAATTGGTTTGTTTCGTAAATATTTGTATTTTTACGCTGGGTCTTGCCTAGGGAAAACTGCTATCGAACGATTACATCGATGGGTCGTGTGAAGAATCAAAGTGTGTAGGATCTTTGGTAGTGTTAACTCTGTCGCGTGGAGCGCGGGCAGGGGGAGTCTGGCTGGAGTAGCGAGTGGAGCAGGTGTGTTGTGTGACGCTCCCGCGAGTTGCCGCGCTTTCGGGGTTTGGCAGCATGTAATTGCGCTCGACTCGCGATGATAGTTTCTGACATGGTGTCGCGGACGGGAAGCATTAGCTGGCGCACACCAAGAGCCCGTTTCGCCTGGTGACCGTGTCGAGAAGAAGGCGCGCCAACATCCAGCTTCTGCAACAGCGACGGCCGACAATGAGTGACTGTCGCCACCTCCTCGATCGACGGCTTCAAACCTTCAATCAACCAACAAGGAAGACTAAAAGCACGTAAAGTTTCAGAACTGTATGGCAGACCTCAGCTTTTCAAATTGTTCCATTTGCCTCGCAAAATTACAGCAACTTAGCATGAACCTTTGTTGCTCATTGTCCCAATTGCATTGCCAAGCAGGGTCCCTTCCTTTTCCGAAATGAACCCGAGTGTCGTTGAAATTCAAACGCCAGCATTAAAATAATATAATTAGATTTCACTGCTTTAATTTCAAAGCTCAGTTAAAGTATTCATAGGTGGCTACAATATTTAGATTACACGAGCACAAATTAAGAGTGCGAGTTTTGTTAGCATATTTTAGCTTACCTGTGACTGCAGCTCAGCTTGGTACGTACTAAATTTTACTATTGTTAATTGTTCAGAATCGTTTAATTCAAGTTCAAAGTTAAATTTCTTGTTTCTAAATTGCGTAGAGTCAAGTTGCTTTTGAAATGATTGTTGAGGTAGTCCAAGACTAACCGTATTTTACTGAATTTCGATGTGCTTAAGAAAGAAAGCTTCTTATTAATTTCAGTCACTAAATTAACTTTCAGTATTCTGGTTTTATTAATTCTTTTGCTAAATTAAGTCAGAGTGCAGCGAAAGTTATTACTTCTGACAAACTTTCAGTTTTCACACTACACGTGTCAACCTTCACTTGCCACGCTTCTAGTGCTAATTATATGTGTAATTACCTTTCTTTTTCAGTTACTATAGTAATTGTCCTTAGGACTGGCGACCGTAATTTCCCCCTAATCTCAAATATCTAATTACCGCTAGTTAATTGTTAACGTAACGGCCGCACATTTACTTTCTTCTTGAACCTTACCCCTTTCCAAAATTAATTTCGACCAGTTTCATTTGCATTTTTCCTTTCATTTAGATGTAACCCTTTCCTCCCTCTTTACCGACAGATTAACTTCGGTGACAATTGCTTTTTTCCCAAATTTCCATTAGGTACACGCGGTTTAATTTTTCACTGTCATTAAGGTCGATAAGTGAGGGGGAGGTTACAGTCTGTAAGGTGAAGTGGCACTTCTGCCGTCTCAAGGCACCTTCCACAAACACACGGCTCACATAAAAACTTCGTCCATCAAACACTAAAGGACTGAGACTATGCAATGATGAGAGATGACAGCGTCCACTCGGCATTGCAACCGCCGTAGTGAGGCCCACACAGAGTGAGTAGACGGTGAGGTAACACATTTGATATCTTACTGAAGAGGAAATCGACATCTGCTATCGTTAATAGACTCAAGTCTGTGAGGATCCTACAGGATACCTCCAATAGGATATCGAATAGCACCAACCATAAGGACGACATTATTCAAATCGATCAGGATGATGACGCAGTTTTAATATGAAAAGACATGGAACAATTGCAGCCTCAAGAGATCTCAGTTAGACTCGGCGACGACCTTCTCACAGTGGAAGGACAACACGACGAACGGTGGAGCAACGGAAGGCGACCTCTGGGAATAAACTCTCGCCATTAAAAATTTCTACAGGTTGCCAACCCAGCCACCATCTCTTCTCGGTTCTCGGCGGATGGAGCCGTCGCGGTCACAGCCGCTAAGAAACAGCCACAGACACAGCACTTGCAAATGGAACACAATAAACATGTGGTCAAGATATCGTCGCCTCCACCTGTCACGGCGCTCCAAGCTCCAATGCTGAAGCCTTATCAGGTTATAGATGACCACAACAACTTCCCCCCACCTCGCGCAACATCACTCTACTGGCCAGTAACAGCCACGTCTAGCTCCATCCACACGATGCGCCAGGAAACGGTCCAACCATACCTTGCTTGCTTAAGCAGCCAGCCATGGCGATGTGCGCCTGCATGAAGAGGAGATCAACGTCAGTGTGTGGATACCATCCCCCTCTCCCAGTACCCTGCTCTACCAGGGGGAGGCTGTGCAGCGACTAAAATGACGTAGGGAAAACTCCCTGGACAGTGGCACAGTGTTGCAGCAGGACTGTCTTTGCAGTCAGTTCGTCCTGAACATTTGTTGCTTTCATACGTATTTTGTGTATTGCTTCCCAGCAATGAAACGTTGTATTACGCACAATGGCCCCAGTCATTTTACCTGGAGTCCGCCAGATGAAGCGCATCGCGCCGTTGGTTCGTGGTGAATTTTCGATTAATTACCACGTACGGCCATCACACTATCAGTTTAATAAGTCACAGCTGCAAAATACTAACACGAATTCTTTACAGACGAATGGAAAAACTAGTAGAAGCCAACCTCGGGGAAGATCAGTTTGGATTCCGTAGAAACACTGGAACACGTGAGGCAATACTGACCTTACGACTTATCTTAGAAGAAAGATTAAGGAAAGGCAAACTTACGTTTCTAGCATTTGTAGACTTAGAGAAAGCTTTTGACAACGTTGACTGGAACACTCTCTTTCAAATTCTAAAGGTGGCACGGGTAAAATACAGGGAGCGAAAGGCTATTTACAATTTGTACAGAAACCAGATGGCAGTTATAAGAGTCGAGGGGCATGAAAGGGAAGCAGTGGTTGGGAAGGGAGTAAGACAGGGTTGTAGCCTCTCCCCGATGTAATTCAATCTGTAAATTGAGCAAGCAGTAAAGGAAATAAAAGAAAAATTCGGAGTAGGTATTAAAATTCATGGAGAAGAAATAAAAACTTTGAGGTTCGCCGATGACATTGTAATTCTGTCAGAGACAGCAAAGGACTTGGAAGAGCAGTTGAATGGAATGGACAGTGTCTTGAAAGGAGGATATAAGATGAACATCAACAAAAGCAAAACAAGGATAATGGAATGTAGTCGAATTAAGGCGGGTGATGCTGAGGGAATTAGATTAGGAAATGAGACACTTAAAGTGGTAAAGGAGTTTTGCTATTTGGGGAGCAAAATAACTGATGATGGTCAAAGTAGAGAGGATATAAAATGTAGACTGGCAATGGAAAGAAGAATGCTGAAGATTAGATGGGTAGATCACAAAACTAATGAGGAAGTATTGAATAGGACTGGGGAGAAGAGAAGTTTGTGGCACAACTTGACCAGAAGAAGGGATCGGTTGGTAGAACATGTTCTGAGGCATCAAGGGATCACCAATTTAGTATTGGAGGGCAGCGTGGAGGGTAAAAATCGTAGAGGGAGACCAAGAGATCAATACACTAAGCAGATTCAGAAGGATGTAGGTTGCAGTAGGTACTGGGAGATGAAAAAGCTTGCACAGGATAGAGTAGCATGGAGAGCTGCATCAAACCAGTCTCAGGACTGAAGACCACAACAACAACAACGGCCATCACATAACTGTTGTTCGGAGGTAATCGTTTCGTGTTATATGCCATATCTGCCTACATTTCTCATACGGGTATTTTCCTTCCATGACATTCCTCGGGCGGCATCGCTGCGGGATGCGGCACACTTCGCACGACGTCAGTGCTCGAGTCATTGGGAGTTCTGCCCTAACGTAGCTCATCTCCGAATAGAATGTACTGTAGTGAGACATCATTGGGAATATATGACCCACAGTAACTGGTGACACCATTGAGGAGCAGTAGTGTTTTGGTCAGCGGTCCACAAAGACTGTGACTTTGCCCGCGGCACGTCTTGTATGTACACAACACCCATATCTTTGATACACGTTCAGTACTCGGAGGCCACGTCTCACCTGGTGGTAGTTGCGTATTGGACGTCGCTTGTAGTTTCATCGCCATCATGTCCGTTAAAGGTAGAATGTGAGCAGCATGTGTGAATCGTGGTCCAAGTTCACATTGACGTAAGCGATCTTCTGTTCCGTGTCTGACGTTTGAAAACGTTGCAAATGTACCAAAGTCAATGTCATCTTCAAGATGCACCGGTCTGCCGCTGTTCGCTGTACAAGTGCGTGAAACATGATACCTAAGCATTTAATGGTTGGCACCAACATGAGCAGACCATCCTCCCTCTGTCGGAACCCTCGATCAACATTCATGCAGAGCGACTTACGGAATCTGAAGAGGCTTCCTGTCGCCATCCTGCGTCGCCGTATCCAAGCCTGCACCGTGCGTACTTCATTGCCCGCCCGCACTGATAACGACATCAGCGTAACCGCAGCATCGTCACTCCCATTATAACTCTCCCCTGCTTCCCGGGATTTGCGAAATTACAAGTTAACAATGACCGTGAATTATGAATTTTGACCCGTGTCGGGATAAGACATCCGAATCCGAAGTAAATAATGATTATTCCGCGGGAAACAGGAGGCGTTATAACTTGATCGCTATTGAATGAGTAATTTCGTACTATAACGATCGGTAAATGAAATAATGGAAATAATTTGTAAATAAATTTTGCCAGCGGAAGTTTTGCCGAAGGAAATGATTAAGTGGTAAAAGCAATTAAAAAATCGGTCGCCAGCTCAACTGATGAGCGACAGTACTGTTAAGTACGTGAATAATTGTGTCAAAAATAAAGTTTACCTGTTTGTAGCGCAGCAGGTGGAACGGGAACTTTTACGTAAGTCCTGTGTCAGGTTCAGTAGTCATATAAAATAATTTCATAACAATCTAACTACACTTAAACATTAATGGTTAACATTTAATAAGTATTTTGATAATTATTTTGTTCATAATTTGTCAGCTAAGTGCAATGCTGACAACACAGATAATTATCTATCGAGATTTTGAATAATGGACTGTCATTCTGTCTTTAAAATTACGTGCTTTTCACAGTTTAATCTACTGATAATGAAATATATTGTCAATAATTGATTAACTATGTTTTGAATGATAATAATTCATTAATTGGGCGATTGTCAGGTGAAATAAGCTTTATAGTTTCATGAAATATCCTTGAACTACCTTCAGCTGAATATGAATTGAAATAAATCTTAACAATCAAATTTATTACTTCAGTCTATTATTAAGTTACTATGGTTGGCGTAAGCTTATTAAATGCAACAATTAACTACGATAACCAATAGTTCAAAACAGTCTGAAATTTACTCTTCACCGTCTATACAAATAATTTGATAAGTAACATATTTTCCCTTAATAATGGCGTGACACTCTGGGTTCAATAAGGTAAAGATCGGAAGGAACCTACTTGGTGTTATTGTCGGGTGGAATGTAACTGCAACACTTCGCTTATAAAGTGCTTGTTATTAATTGTTCAACTTCAGAGAAAAGCACAGTCACTGGCAGGCCTTCTACAATTTTATCCTCCGAAAATTACGTAGATCTTACTTCCCTCGTTGTCGGTGGATCGACTGAAGTCCACGGCGGCGACACAATGTGGCAGCGGGCTTTTACTGTTGCGACTTGGGCCCACAGTGCGCTTCACATTTAAGCCCTCGTTTCTTCAGCACTATGCCCATTAATCCATAATAACTTGCCCGGCCATGCTTCCAGATATTCCGACCATTACTTTCCCATCGTACTTAGATCCACACACTAACCGTTAGATGTAACACAGCTAGGACTAGCAGCACTCGACTGTACGCCTTACTCCGAGCACGGCGTCACTGCTACTACGAGGGCCGTTCAGAAAGTAACCTCCGGTTGATTTACAAAAATACACCAAGTTAAATAAAAATATTTTAATATATACATCTTACAACTACATCTTTGCACTATTTTTCTACATAGTCTCCATAGCGATTGAGGCACTTATCGTATCTCTTCACAAGCTTTGAAATTCCTTCCGCATAAAAATCACCCACTTGTGCCTGGAGCCAGCCTGTGACCGCATCTTTGAGCTCTTCGTCGTCATCAAACCACTGTGACCCGAGCCATTTCTTCAAATGCATGAAGAGGTGATAATCACTTGGCGCCAGGTCTGGGCTGTAAGGTGGATGGTTGATAACGTCCCACTTGAAGGACTCAAGAAGGGCCGTTGTTCTGCGAGCAGAGTGAGGACGGGCGTTATCGTGCAAAAAAACGATACCGGAAGTCAGCATACCACGGCGTTTGTTCTGTATAGCCCATCGTGACTTTTTTATTGTTTCACAGTACACGTCTTGATTAATGGTCGTACCACGTTCCATGAATTCAACCAACAACACCCCTTTGGCATCCCAAAACACCGTTGCCATCAGTTTTCTGGCAGAAAAATCTTGCGAGGCTTTTCTTGGTTTGGTAGGCGAATTTGAATGTGCCCACATCTTTGATTGTTCTTTTGTCTCAGGGTTCACGTACTTAATCCAGGTTTCGTCACCGGTCACGATTCTGTTTAACAATGGTTCTCCTTCGTCTTCATAACGTGACAGAAAGTCTAATGCAGAGGCCATTCTTTGAGTTTTGTGGTGGTCGGTAAGAATTTTGGGCACCCTTCGTGCACAGAACTTACGGTAACCCAATCTTGCTGTCACTATCTCGTACAAGAGAGTCTTAGAAATCTGTGGAAAACCAGTAGACAACTCCGACATTGAGAAACGTCGATTTTCACGAACTTATGCATCAACTGTCTGAACGAGTTCGTCAGTCACCAATGATGGTCTACCACTCCTCTCTTCATCATGAACGTTTTCTCGTCCACTTTTAAATAAACGTACCCATTCACGGGCAACTGTTTCACTCATAACTCTTGGTCCGTACACGGCACAAAGCTCACGATGAATAGCTGCTGCAGAATATCCTTTGGCTGTAAAAAACCTTATGACAGCACGCACTTCACATTTGGCGGGGTTTTCTATTGCAGCACACGTTTCAAACTGCCACAAAAACTAAACTAGCGCAGGTACGACGTTCACTCGATCACGGCTTGATGCCGACTGACCTGTTGAGTGCGTGAACGCACAGATGGCGTCGCTACTCCCCCCACAACCCGCACTGTGACCAATCGGAGGTTACTTTCTGAACCGCCCTCGTACTACCCGCTGGCGCGCTCCCGCGCCCAGAGGAGCGACAAAACAATCTCTCTGACTTCAGCGTTAACTAAATATGCCCTGACTTGCCAGTGTTAAACATTACATAATTTAAATGTAGTATTTACAATACATATTTACATTAGACAATACATCGTATACAAACAGTTTCATGTGTTAAGTAAGAGAAAAAATTCATAGCAAGGATTGCGTTGTAGCGTCACACCATCAGCTGCCAGCAGAAACCATAGAGCCACGGCTCCAAAGCGGCGGGGCAAGCCACTCGAAACGCGGCACAACACAGTAGTTTGCACCCCTCCCATTCACCACCGCCTTCGTATGTACGTCGTATGAGTCGCATGATCACCGTAACAAACGCATGCCGGATTCCAGTCTTCCAATTACTCTGCCAAGGACATGTGATCCACCCTACCAAATGCATGTTCAAAATTGACCGAGATCAACACACCCGTAATTGGCAGGCCACCGTCTAGGCAGTGATATCCCGGTTATCGCCCAGCGCCATATAAATGCTATTCCTACCGCTGAGGTAAGTTTGACCTGTTAGCAGGCGATCTGAACCCAATGTCTTCATAAGGGCTCGAAGAACGTGCTTGAAGATCTTACAGTTCAAGAGGGTTAAAGACCTGTAGTCCTCTGGTGTTCGTTCACCGTTTGGCTTTGGAATACCGTTCGTAAATTGACAGGTATCTCGAACGCCGGTGACAGAAGTTCATTACACATCGCAATACATGTCTGGCCGATAAGATAAGCAGAGGTATGATAAAATTCCATCGATAAACCGACCCACCCCGGCGATTTACTAGGTGCTCCCTGAGCAGTGGCGTCGGTATTTCCGTCCTGCGTGATCGCTGTGAGAGAAGGTTCCACCTCCTGCGGCTGGCGTCTGTCCTACAATACGGAGAGTACTTCGTGCACTCTCAAGGTTCACCATTTCGCTGCCGTAAAATTAACGGAAATGGTCAATGAACATTAGCGCAATGCTGTATCACGCAGCGTCGGCCTTCCTGAGTGTCTACCTCCATCGCAGTATTGAGGGGCTTATCTGTCGACGGTGCTCATAGGTTTTCCACATCCCCTCTACGATACTTCGGCATTCGTTGTCAAGCAATGGCGCTATATCCAGTTTCCACTGCCACCCTCTCTGCCGTATCTTCTGCCACTTAAGGGACACCGTACAGGCGAACGCCACTTGGTCCGTGAACGCCGTGGGCAACAATTCGTCGTCCGGTGTCGCCAGTTGAAGGCCGCACATGACGTAGTCCCGTGACATAAGAGTAGCCCGGCTTGTCATCATGTTGGAGTTCCCAGGTGTCGGAAGATGGCATGTCAGTGATCATAGTATGTAATTCCACGCACAGAATATGGGTCAGTACTTGGTCCTTCCTTGCGACGACACAATTGAAGTCGCTTCCCACCATACAATCGTCATACCATCTGGGGAATAATGACGCTACTGCTACGGTGTAAAAGTCTACCCCTCCCATCTTTTCGTGGAACTAGCCGAGGCATGTACATTGATGAAGTGAACACAGTCGATAGTGACAACTGTTCCTCTTGCCGAAGGGAATGGATGTCACCTCCTCCACTTGTATGCATGGCCAGGTGGCAATCGCCGTGCCAGTCACCTTCATCATACAATGAGTGATGCGCGTCGTAACCATAAAATTCTGGCGGCGACGTGAAACGCACTTCTTACAGGAACGCAGTGTCCACGTCCGCAGTGTTTAGCATGTCCTTCAGCATTTTTATCTTCAGCGGTGTCTGTATACCACTTCTATTGGTCGTCTCAATCCGGTATGCATGTTGTACATCCATCAATAGCCTAGGACGCCCTCACAAGGCGGTCTCGATGAGGAATCGGACGGCATTCCTTTGTCGAACCCCCGATCGACGCGCCCCACAAGCAAGTACCTCATAATACATCAGTCCCTTCTGGCGTGTTGCCTAGAGTGACTGTGGACTTTTCTGCCATAAGTTCACCACCTTGCTGTTGTTCCATCTCCGTTGCCCAATCAGCCAACATGCTTCCAACAGCTACCCAGAGAAGTTAGTGCACCACCGCTGTTTTGTGTGAGGTGTTTCTCATCACCACGCCCGCACTCTGGCAGCCAGATCGGACAGCCAGCTCGTCGTCTCTCTTCAGCTCGTGCATCGTTGACTCCTCATCCGTAGTGTCACCCGGATGCAGGTCTCGGTCAGCGTCGTCATCCGTCGTCCCCTCGTGACTGATACTGTCGTCAGGAGAAGGAAATCTTCGCCTCTTCCTCCTTCTTGGCGCGCGTTGCTTTCGTTCTCTCGTCTCCACATCCGCAGACTGCTCGCGGCTTCCAGCTTCTATTGCCAGCGCTGCTGCCACATCCACAGAGGGCGCGCCGACTGTCCGGGGATGAGCTGCGACAGTACCTCGCAAAGTTAGTCCAGCGGCTGTCGCCGGTGACCCCATTCATTTTCGTGGTCTCCATTGGTTGCTGCTGCTGTCGCCCATCTGTAGTTTCCCACTCGTCGTTGCGCGGTGCCTCCACGTAAGTCGCAGCTAGCGCCGTCGTACGTCGCGCTGCGGCAACCGTCCTGCGGCAGTTGTACCAGTCGTCGCTGGATGCAGGCGGAGCGTATGTGTCCGTCTTGCCTGCACCCAGAACTCGTGCGTCGTTGTCCATCATAGATTATGACGGCGCGGCATCCTCTTATATACAAATACGACGGAACGTGCTTTCCTCAGTTCAAGCCGCAGTTGCCTCACCCCATTAATAACGGGTACGTGTCAAAGTTCGTCCATTTTTTCAGCTTCCTGTACCGGCGTCGTCCCAAAGGAGCGAAGGGCGTCCATCACTATATCCGCTGGGAGCTCAGACGGAGGCTCGAAGATGCGTATGGTACGCTCCTCATTGCCACATGACCGACTGTGACGGTGCCTACGTTCCTGTCATCATTGCAGAATCGATAACCATCCTTTGATCGTTGTAGAAGTCGTTCGCACGCCGGCTCGTCCGTAATTTCTACATAGATTGGTTCAAATAGCTCTGAGCACTATGGGACTCAACTGCTGTGGTCATCAGTCCCCTAGAACTTAGAACTACTTAAACCTAACTAACCTAAGGACATCATACACATCCATGCCCGAGGCAGGATTCGAACCTGCGACCGTAGCAGTCGCACGGTTCCGGACTGCGCGCCTAGAACCGCGAGACCACCGCGGCCGGCTCTACATAGACAACGTTGGATACAACGGATATATAATCCCCCAGATTTCTCCCATATCTATTTTCACCTCTTCTTTCAGAAATCGTTCTATAGCGTGAGTCTTCGGTCGTGAATAATCGTCATTGTAAGCGAATTTTAACGTCGATCTTCTATATGAATGTGCCGTCGCATCCGTTATTCGCTACACCTCAAATACACAGCGAACGAGGTGGCGCAGTGGTTAGCACACTGTACTCGCATTATGGAGGACGACGGTTAAAACCCGCGTCAAGCAATCCTGATATAGGTTTTCCGTGATTTCCCTAAATCGCTTCATGCAATTGCCGAGATGGTTCCTTTGAAAGGTCACGACCGATTTCCTTCCCCATCCTTCCCTAATCCGATGGGACCGATGACTTCACTGTTTGGTCCCCTCCCCCAAACCCATCAGCCAATCAACCTCAAAAATGCTCTGCTAAACCAGCGTCACAGCCCACACACACTGGTGGGCAGCCGATATTTACACGTTGTGCGCCGTATCAGTGCCGAGGGCAGACGCCTAGGCCAACCGGACATGCTCTCCATCAGACTCAAATTCCCAACTTCCCACTCGCCGCACTGCAAAAACCCCCGTCCATTAACCACCCACTCGCAGATTTCTGATTCCCGTAAGAGTTAGAATGTTGGCTGTACATCCTTGTTTAAACATTTCATCAAACAGCTGTAGCGCCCATGAAATTATAGATATGAGTGGTGTCCGTTAACTTGTCCACCTGTTACAAAATGGTTCAAATGGCTCTGAGCACTTTGGGACATAACATCTGAGGTGATTAGTCCCCTAGAACTTAGAACTACTTAAACCTAACTAACCTAAGGACATCACACACATCCATGCCCGAGGCAGGATTCGAACCTGCGACCGTAGCGGTCGCGCGGTTCCAGACTGAAACGCCTAGAACCGCTCGGCCACAATGGCCGGCCCACCTGTTGCAGCTGATAGTTATATAATGGAAACACAAGGAAAATTCAGTCAACTGCCTTCAGTTGAAGGTTTGTGTCAGTACAATGTTCATCAACGAAGAGAAGTCGAAACGCTACTCATTTATGGAGAATGTAAATTAGCAGAACAGTAGCTGCGATGATGTTTTCTTATGTACAGAAAAGTGGTTCAAATGGCTCTGAGCACTACATCTACATCTACATCCATACTCTGCAGGCCACCTGGAGGTGTGTGGCGGAGGGTACTTTGAGTACCTCTATCGGTTCTCCCTTCTATTCCAGTCACGTATTGTTCGTGGAAAGAAAGATTGTCGGTATGCCTCTGTGTGGGCTCTAATCTCTCTGATTTTATCCTCATGCTCTCTTCGCGAGATATACGTAGGAGGGAGCAATATACTGCTTGACTCCTCGGTGAAGGTATGTTCTCGAAACTTCAACAAAAGTCCGTACCGAGCTACTGAGCGTCTCTCCTGCAGAGTCTTCCACTGGAGTTTATCTGTCATCTCCGTTACGCTTTCGCGATTACTAACTGATCCTGTAACGAAGCCCGCTGCTCTCCGTTGGATCTTCTCTATCTCTTCTATCAACCCTATCTGGTACTGATCCCACACTGGTGAGCAGTATTCAAGCAGTGTACTGTAACCTACTTTCTTTGTTTTCGGATTGCATTTTCTTAGGATTCTTCCAATGAATCTCAGTCTGGCATTTGCTTTACCGACGATCAACTTTATGAGATCATTCCATTTTAAATCGCTCCTAATGCGTACCCCCAGATAATTTATGGAATTAACTGCTTCCAGTTGCTGACCTACTATACTGCAGCTGAATGATAAGAGATCTTTCTTTCTATGTATTCGCAGCACATTACACTTGTCTACATTGAGATTCAATTGCCATTCCCTGTACCATGCGTCAATTTGCTGCAGATCTTCCTGCATTTCAGTACAATTTTCCATTGTTACAACCTCTCGATATACCACAGCATCATCCGCATAAAGCCTCAGTGAACTTCCGATATTATCCACAAGTCATTTATGTATATTGTGAATAGCAACGGTCCTACGACACTCCCCTGCGGCACACTTGACATCACTCTTACTTCGGAAGACTTCCCTCCATTGAGAATGGCATGCTGCGTTCTGTTATCTAGGAACTATTCAATCCAATCACACAATTGGTCTGACTGTCCATATGCTCTTACTTTGTTCATTAAACGACAGTGGGGAACTGTATCAAACGCCTTGCGAGAGTCAAGAAACACGGCATCTACCTGTGAACCCGTGTCTATGGTCCTCTGAGTCTCGTGGACGAATAGCGCGAGCTGGGTTTCACACGATGTCTTTTTCGAAACCCATGCTGATTCCTACAGAGTAAATTTCTAGTCTCCAGAAAAGTCATTATACTCGAACATAATACGTGTTCCTAAATTCTACAACCGATCGACGTTAGAGATATAGGTCTATAGTTCTGCACATCTGTTCGACGTCCCTTCTTGAAAACGGGGATGACCTGTGCCCTTTTCCAATCCTTTGGAACGCTACGCTCTTCTACAGTCCTATGGTACACCGCTGCAAGACGGTGGGGGGGGGGGGGGGGGGGGGGGCAAGTTCCTTCGCGTACTCTGTGTAAAATAGAACTGGTATCCCATCGGGTCCAGCGGCCTTTCCTCTTTTGAGCGATTTTAATTGTTTCTCTATCCCTCTGTCGTCTATTTCGATATCTACCATTTTGTCATCTGTGCGACAGTCTAGAGAAGGAACTTCAGTGCAGTCTTCCTCTGTGAAACAGCTTTGGAAAAAGACATTTAGTATTTCGGCCTTTAGTCTGTCATCTTCTGTTTGAGTACCATTTTGGTCACAGAGTGTCTGGACATTGTGTTTTGATCCACCTACCACATTGACATAAGACAAAAATTTCTTAGGATTTTCTGCCAAGTCAGTACACAGAACTTTACTTTCGAATTCATTGAACGCCTCTCGCATAGCCCTCCTCACACTACATTTCGCTTCACGGAATTTTTGTTTGTCTGCAAGGCTTTGGCTATATTTATGTTTGCTGTGAAGTTCCCTTTGCTTCCGCAGCAGTTTTCTAACTCGGTTTTTGTACCACGGTGGATCTCTTCCATCTCTTACGATTTTGCTTGGCACATACTCCTCTAATGCATATTGCACGATGGTTTTGAACTTTGTCCACTGATCCTCAACACTATCTATACTTGAGACAAAACTTTTGTGTTGTGCCGTCAAGTACTCTGAAATCTGCTTTTTGTCACTTTTGCTAAACAGAAAAATCTTCCTACCTCTTTTAATACACTCCTGGAAATTGAAATAAGAACACCGTGAATTCATTGTCCCAGGAAGGGGAAACTTTATTGACACATTCCTGGGTCAGATCCATCACATGATCACACTGACAGAACCACAGGCACATAGACACAGGCAACAGAGCATGCACAATGTCGGCACTAGTACAGTGTATATCCACCTTTCGCAGCAATGCAGGCTGCTATTCTCCCATGGAGACGATCGTAGAGATGCTGGATGTAGTCCTGTGGAACGGCTTGCCATGCCATTTCCACCTGGCGCCTCAGTTGGACCAGCGTTCGTGCTGGACGTGCAGACCGCGTGAGACGACGCTTCATCCAGTCCCAAACATGCTCAATGGGGGACAGATCCGGAGATCTTGCTGGCCAGGGTAGTTGACTTACACCTTCTAGAGCACGTTGGGTGGCACGGGATACATGCGGACGTGCATTGTCCTGTTGGAACAGCAAGTTCCCCTGCCGGTCTAGGATTGGTAGAACGATGGGTTCGATGACGGTTTGGATGTACCGTGCACTATTCAGTGTCCCCTCGACGATCACCAGTGGTGTACGGCCAGTGTAGGAGATCGCTCCCCACACCATGATGCCGGGTGTTGGCCCTGTGTGCCTCGGTCGTATGCAGTCCTGATTGTGGCGCTCACCTGCACGGCGCCAAACACGCATACGACCATCACTGGCACCAAGGCAGAAGCGACTCTCATCGCTGAAGACGACACGTCTCCATTCGTCCCTCCATTCACGCCTGTCGCGACACCACTGGAGGCGGGCTGCACGATGTTGGGGCGTGAGCGGAAGACGGCCTAACGGTGTGCGGGACCGTAGCCCAGCTTCATGGAGACGGTTGTGAATGGTCCTCGTCGATACCCCAGGAGCAACAGTGTCCCTAATTTGCTGGGAAGTGGCGGTGCGGTCCCCTACGGCACTGCGTAGGATCCTACGGTCTTGGCGTGCATCCGTGCGTCGCTGCGGTCCGGTCCCAGGTCGACGGGCACGTGCACCTTCCGCCGAGCACTGGCGACAACATCGATGTACTGTGGAGACCTCATGCCCCACGTGTTGAGCAATTCGGCGGTACGTCCACCCGGCCTCCCGCATGCCCACTATACGCCCTCGCTCAAAGTCCGTCAACTGCACATACGGTTCACGTCCACGCTGTCGCGGCATGCTACCAGTGTTAAAGACTGCGATGGAGCTCCGTATGCCACGGCAAACTGGCTGACACTGACGGCGGCGGTGCACAAATGCTGCGGTTCCTGGTGTGTCCGCTGTGTCGTGCGTGTGATCATTGCTTGTACAGCCCTCTCGCAGTGTCCGGAGCAAGTATGGTGGGTCTGACACACCGGTGTCAAAGTGTTCTTTTTTCCATTTCCAGGAGTGTAGCCGGTCGGTGCCGCCTTGCGGTTCTAAGCGCTTCAGTTTGGAACCGCGTGACCGCTACGGTCGCAGGTTCGAATCCTGCTTCGGGCATGGATGTGTGTGATGTCCTTAGGTTAGTTAGGTTTAAGTAGTTCTAAGTTCTAGGGGACTGATGACCACAGAAGTTAAGTCCCATAGTGCTCAGAGCCATTTGAATTTGAACCAGGAGTGTATTTCTATTTAGGCTGAAATCATCGATGCAGTAACCGCTTTATGATAGCTGATTCCCTGTTCTGCGTTAACTGTTTCAAATAGTTCGGGTCTCTTTGCCACCGGAAGGTCTAATACATTATCGCCACGAGTCTGTTCTCTGTTTAACTGCTCAAGGTAGTTTTCAGGGGACTTATCATCTGATATCATCAGTCCCCTAGAACTTAGAACTACCTAAACCTAACTAACCTAAGGACATCACACACACCCATGCCCGAGACAATCCTAGGAAAAACATCCTTATGCCCAAACAAAAACCCCATGTTATCAGAACAAATATTGTTTATAGTCAGGCATTTTGTGAAAGATTAATGTGTGATGATATCTGCAATGCCTTGTTGACAGACCAGTCTCCAGCAGAGCTTCGTGCGAAGACTAACAAACAAAATGCCCGAGTCCGTACAAATGAAACAAGAGAAAATTTCCCCAGTACAAAGACAAAAGCAGGGGCTGAAGACGCTGATCGCTGACGGCTATGAAAAAACTGAACTACATGTGGTTGATGCAAAAAGGGCGGTCAGTGCTGATTATTGTCGGGAAGGGATTGTTCCTGCCTGTGCTCAAGCAGTTTCGTACTGTCTTTTCTCAAATCCAGACACTGCTGTTCTTATGCAAGATGGAGTAACAGTTCACAAAACTAGAGAAACAACGGCGCTACTGAAGAGAACATTCCCTGTGGTTTGGAAATTCTGACGTGGAAACAATCCAGACCTAAAACTTATAGAGCTCCTGCAGTCCATACTAGAGGATGCGGTCTTCAAAGAACCTCGTCCACGCAACAGAGAACGGCTTATTGTACGTTTTCAGGAGGAATGGAAACTAAGTCACCCGTGAAGAAACTGTAGTGCTTGCGTATGGTTTTGGCAGACGAGCCGAAGAATGGCTTCACATCAGAGACTCCACACAAAATACTGAAAAAGGGCATATGTCACTGTCCAAATCAATTATTCAATTGAGGAATGTGTTCTTGCAAAAAAAGCTGTGTAATAAAAATATTCTAAAGAAACTTGAGGGAGAAACTTTCCTCCCATTCTGTGCTACAGTACTGTACTGTAAATACCAGCAATGCAAAAAGAAAATATTACTGCAATTACTGTTCTGCTAACGCACATTCTGTATATTTCCCTTACTACGTCATGTGCCCGCAACGCCAAACGACTGCATTCAATCTCGCAACGGGCAATGCTCATCGTTTCGGCTCATCAGTAGACATAATTTCCAAAGATTGTACATTATGAAACCAGAACGCTAATAGTCGTACATTTCCTGGCAACGTCATAGACATTTACAGTTTGCGTTATACATTGACATGTATGTTTCGAAAAGCCGTGGAAATCAATACTAATATAATACATGCGAAAGTAACTCTGTCTGTTACGCTTTCACGACTAAAACGCTGAAGCGATTCTCATAAAATTTCGCATGGAGAAAGCGTGAACGCTAAGGAAGAACGTAAACTAAGTGTACAGTACAACATATTTATTCACTTGAAAATATAAAGCGAAATAGGGAACAATAATTACTTTCTGAAAAAGCAAGTTACTTTTTGACTTTATCATATTTGTGAAAATGCTTTTATTGTGTGATATATTCTACATATTACGATTCAGCGTAGTGAATACAATATTTATTGAATCCTCAACGGGTTTAATCCACACTTCCACACTAATATCAGTCACAAACCCGCCACATTTTAGCCGCTGAGCGCCACGCTTCTCTTTATAACTTCCTTGTTGCTTTCAAATTTGCATGAACAGCTCGTGGTCATGCGATGCGGTTACAGTTGTTGTATCACGGTGTACGGTTCCCGTATTCAGTTCCCGCCCGCACTGGTGCCTTTTTTTTCGCATGTGGATGTGTGCGTTGTCTTCATCATCATTTTTTCATCATCGGCACGCAAATCATCGAAGTAGCGTCAAGTATAAATGCTTGTCCGAAGCCCCCGATCACCTCAACCGGTGTCTCCTGACCAATAAAGATATACCCACATTTCATTTCATTTTACCGATATGCGAGCGCAGCCGTGGATAACATCTAGAATACATCCCTTATACAATCTTCAAAGTGTTTATTCCATGCCAAGCCATACTTTCATACTAATATTATAAATGCGAAAATAACTCTGTTGCGTTTCCATGACTACACCGTTGAACCAATATCCATGAAATTTGGCATGACATAGCTTTAACCCTGATGAAGAAGATAGGTTAGTTTACAAAGTGTGCGGTACAAGATATTTATTGTTTCGAAGAGTATTACGACAATTAAGAAAAAAAATTACTCTTTGACAAAGTTTGAAATTTATCATACACTATTGGCCATTAAAATTGCTACACCAAGAAGAAATGCAGATGATAAACTGGCATTCATTGGACAAATGTATTACATTAAAACTGACATGTGATTACATTTTCACGCCATTTGGGTGCATAGATCCTGAGAAATCAGTACCCAGAACAACCACCTCTGGCTGTAATAACGGCCTTGATACTCCTGGGTCAAACAGAGCTTGGATGGCGTGTACAGGTACAGCTGCCCATGCAGCTTCAACACGATACCACAGCTCACCAAGAGTAGTGACTGGCGTATTGTGACGAGCCAGTTGTTCGGCCACCATTGACCAGACGTTTTCAGTTGGTGAGAGATCTGGAGAATGTGCTGGTCAGGGCAACTGTCGAACATTTTCTGTATCCAGAAAGGCCCGTACAGGACCTGCAACATGCGGTCGTGCATTATGCTGCTGAAATGTAGGGTTTCGCAGGGATCGAATGAAGGGTAAAGTCACGGGACGTAACACATCTGAAATGTAACGTCCACTGTTCAAAGTGCCGTCAATGCGAACAGGAGGTGACCGAGACGTGTAACCAATGGCACCCCATACCATCACGCCGGGTGATACGCCAGTATGGCGATGACGAATACACGCTTCCAATGTGCGTTGACCACGATGTCCTCAAACACGGATGCGACCATCATGATGCTGTAAACAGAACCTGGATTCATCCGAAAAAATTACGTTTTGCCATTCGTGCACCCAGGTTCGTCGTTGAGTACACCAACGCAGGCGCTCCTGTCTGTGATGCAGCGTCAAGGGTAACCGCAGCCATGGTCTCCGAGCTGATAGTCCATGCTGCTGCAAACGTCGTCGAACTGTTCGTGCAGATGGTTGTTGTCTTGCAAACGTCCCCATCTATTGACTCAGGGATCGAGACGGTGCTGCACGATCCGTTACAGCCATGCGGATAAGATGCCTGTCATGTCGACTGCTAGTAATACGACCCGTTGGGATCCAGCACGGCGTTCCGTATTACCCTCCTGAACCCACCGATTCCATATTCTGCTAACAGTCACTGGATCTCGACCAACGCGAGTAGCAATGTCGCGATACGATAAACCGCAATCACGATAGGCTACAATCCGACCTTTATCAAAGTCGGAAACGTGATGGTACACATTTCTCCTCCTTACACGAGACATCACAACAACGTTTCACCAGGCAACGCCGGTCAACTGCTGTTTGTGTATGAGAAATCGGTTGGAAACTTTCCTCATATCAGCACGTTGTAGGTGTCGCTACCGGCGCCAACCTTGTTTGAATGCTCTCAAAAGCTAATCATTTGCATATCACAGCATCTTCTTCCTGTCGGTTAAATTTCGCGTCTGTAGCACGTCGTCTTCGTATTGTAGCAATTTTAATGGCCATTAGTGTATTTGTGAAAATGCTTTTATTGGTTGAGATGTTTTCCGTAACATGACTGAACGTAATCAATACAATGCTTATTCAATTCTCAACCTGTTTAATTCATTCCCCCATACTGAATTCCGAAAGTAATTCACTCTCTTACCTTTTCACAATTCTACTGCTGAAGCAATTCCGTTGATATTAGGTATGGAGATAATTTCAGCCCCGAAGAAGTCTACAGGATACTTTAGAAAGTTCTATATTCTTGAGTATTAGTAACACTCTTAAATACGTTATACGTGAGTGTGGTGCAGACGACGCAGGCGGGATTGTCGGCGACTCTTAGTGTCTGTCGATTATTCTGTGAACGTGTAAACCCAATGTTATTGTGCACGAAATTCGTGTTCCTACACCACATGGCATAGATGCAGAGTTTTGGTAGAGATACAACAATCAAATCGGACGGTAAGCCCGAGAACCATGTTTATTACTATAAGCCTCGCAAACGTAAGTCTGATTTAGCGCGTAGTTCAAAGAGAGCTCAAGCTGCGAAAATTACTCGAATCCGGCAAACCTCAGAGTAATCTCATGTCCGCCGGAAGTTGGATGCTGAAAGGCAGGAGGCCTTAAGAGCTACAGACACATCAGAACAGTCACAAGCCCGACGCATTTTAGACGCTGAGCGCCACGCGTCTCTCACAGCTTCCAAGACGCCTGAAGAGTCACGACGTCGGCTTCATTTAAAGGCTGTACGACAAAAAGAGCGCCGTACCTTTACGTGTGGAACGTGGAAGGCTATTGGTGTGGCTGCATTTGATTATGACCTATTAACTGACTACGTTAATCATAAATTTCTCGTCATAGGGGAATGCATCGAAAATGTAGGCAACATAATATATTAAAATGGAAGGGAGTAACGGTTGGTATGTGTTGCTCAGGTGGCAAGATCTGACATCAAGTACTAGGTGAGCAGAGAAATACCCGAAAACTCTACTTCTGCACCCATGTAATGAATCGAGAGATTTTTTTCTATATAATTAGAAAATACGAGGGTAAATCAATTATTACCTGCAATTTAGTTACATTTTTCTTTATTTCGGTAGTACTGTCGTTTTACGTTGATGACGCGTGCTTTGTTTATTTGTTGTTATATCTTTGCAATATTCAAGCTGCTAGGTTAGTTTCGTTATCGCTGCCGTGCTGTTAATCATGGCTGCTCCGCTGTCTATTAGCACCAAAGAAGAGTAACGTTCAGTGATCTTTTTTTTGTGGTCGGAAGGCGTATCAGGGGTCGAAATTCATCGAAGACTTTCGGTACAGTACGGGAACAGTGTTTTGCCACAACGGAGTGTTTACGAATGGATTGAAAAATTCCGAAATGGTCGCTGAGCCGTGGTAAAAATTATTGTTTTGAAGAGCGCTCCGCAGCGCGTAGTGTGAAGCTTTCGCCCTCCGTTTCTGGCGGTGGCGCCGCTGTGGCAATCGCAGCTATGGTGTCTCCCTCTGGTGGGAAAGGTTGCCTGTTAACGTGCATTTAAGGGGCGCTCAGAGCTCGCCAGTCAGTCAGTCTCTCGTCCCCAGCTTGCTAGTCTGTCTCTCGTCTGCATTTGTTAGGCAGTTAGTGTCTGTCTGTCGTTCGCATCAACTTTTAAAGCCGGTAAAATGAGTCTTTCCACTCCGCCAGTAAGAGAACTCAGCGAGTGGTCGCCCGGTCGGGATTTAGTTCCTGCATTTGAGTCTGCGCGTTAGGCCGCCAGTCTGCTCGAGTTTGCTCAGGCAATGGTCTTTGGCGGTTGGATCGATCGGTTGGTCGGTCGCGCACTGAGACACAAGATGACTTGTCCGTCTTGAGCGTCGGCGCATGTGAGGTCACCACGTGAGTCCAGTGGGCCGCGGCGTATAGCGAAGGGTAGTGACTTCGCGTTCGACACGAGAGCAACAGGAGTCAACCCACGACATCAGTCTGGCCGCTGGGAGCTGCGACGTCGTGAGACGGGAGATCGGCGCGCCTTCCTGCGTCCGTTGAAGCGGCTGGCAGCGGACAGTTCGGGAGAGCTGGTTCAAATGGTTCAAATGGCTCTGAGCGCTATGGGACTTAACTTCTGAGAACTTAGAACTACTTAAACTTAACTAACTTGAGGACATCACTCACATCCATGCCCGAGGCAGGATTCGAAACTGCGACCGTGTTGGTCGCGCGATTCCAGACTGTAGATCCTAGAACCGCTCGGCCACCTCGGCCGGCTCGGGAGAGCGATTTGGGGGCGCTGCACCAGGTCTTCTAGAGATATCAAAGTTTATTTGAAGTTAAGTGATTGGTGATATGTTGTTTGATTTACTCATGTTGAATTCTACTTGTTTTCTTGGTGAGGTCACTAGCCGTTTTGCTTTGAGATCATCCCACCATTCTTCCCCATTTGGCCACCCGCGGGAAGGTGGTTGCTTATAAATTGGGTGGTCCGTTTTTCCCTTGAGGAGTAGGGGCGGGTTAGAGCAACCTGCGGTTCGGGTTGTTCGGTAATCTTTCTATCAATCTACCGTACGTTAGTAGCTGCCTCTGTCATGTTTGTCGGATTTGGTGTGTTAACGAATTTATTGCTTGGAGTGTAACGGCCTAATACCTGAAATATGTTTTGATCTTTGGAAACTTTGATATTATTGCATATGATCTTGAGAGGCTGTATCTGTGTACTGTAGAGCATCTTAACTATTGTTTGGCCAACCTTGTAGAATTTTATATAAGATTGCATTTCATGGGATTTTATTTAAATGATCATTTTAGTATACAGGTTGTTACAAAAAGGTACGGCCAAACTTTCAGGAAACGTTCCCCACACACAAAGAAAGAAAATATGTTATGTGGACAAGTGTCCGGAAACGCTTACTTTCCGTGTTAGAGCTCATTTTATTACTTCGCTTCAAATCACATTAATCATGGAATGGAAACACACAGCAACGTAACGTACCAGCGTGACTTCAAACACTTTGTTACAGGAAATGTTCAAAATGTCCTCCGTTAGCGAGGATACATGCATCCACCCTCCGTCGCATGGAATCCCTGATGCGCTGATGCAGGCCTGGAGAGTGGCGTGTTGTATCACAGCCGTTCACAATACGAGCACGAAGAGTCTCTACATATGGTACCGGGGTTGCGTAGACAAGAGCTATCAAATGCCCCCATAAATGAAAGTCAAGAGGGTTGGGGTCAGGAGAGCGTGGAAGCCATGGAATTGGTCCGCCTCTACCAATCCATCGGTCACCGAATCTGTTGTTGAGAAGCGTACGAACACTTCGACTGAAAGGTGCAGGAGCTCCATCGTGCATGAACCACATGTTGTGTCGTACTTGTAAAGGCACATGTTCTAGCAGCACAGTTGTTGAGAAGCGTACGAACACTTCGACTGAAAGGTGCAGGAGCTCCATCGTGCATGAACCACATGTTGTGTCGTACTTGTAAAGGCACATGTTCTAGCAGCACAGGTAGAGTATCCCGTATTTTTCTCGGATGAAGCAATGAAAGAAGCGGTGCATTCCTGGCTCGCAGCTCAACCTAGAACCTTCTTTTATGAGGGCATCAGGAAGCTTGTACAGCGATTGACCAAGGAGACTATGTCGAAAAATTATGTTCTTGTAAGTTTCCTATTTGATTACGATAAATTTTATAACTACTTTGCGGATAATAATTGACTTACCCTCGTATAATGAATGCTTTCAGATTTGACATCAGCAAAATAATAGAAACACATTCATTATGTACCAACAGACCGGCACTGCATACATTTCTTATACATGCGTCTCTACACCACAGCTCGTAAAATTAGTAGCCTACTTACTCGCCATGACTCATCATAACGGAACTACTGATATACGAGCGAAGCAGCGGGTAACAGCTAGTATGTACTATAAAATATAGAAAATCTGTACCCCAGTCGGCTACAATTTTTTTTTGTCACCTACCAAGTTTGCTAAAACAACGAATCGATTGATGGGACACATCCTGAGGCATCAAAGAATCGAAGTTTGGTAATGGAGGGAGGTATGACGCCTAAAAAGTGTAGACTGTAGAGAAAGGTGAAGGATTGAATACAGAAAAGCCGGCATTAGGCGACACACCTATCGTATATAAGTCTATACCAGCGCCCCAAACATCCAAATCTGGAACTGCCAGTTTCTTCGTCAGTCCTACTACACGATACACTTAGCGTGCAGGGCTGCACCAACACCGCAAGGGCACATTTCGGAAGTACAAACCTGTTTGTGCCGCGTAAGTCGTTGAGGGTGAACGATGATATTTTGGTAAAGCTGCTATTTACTCATACTGAAACTTCTGAGCCGTCTATTTTCGTATTTATTAACTGGTTATTGTTTTCTTGTGTAACTATAATGAAATTATGATTGTACAGAATTATAGGCTAAGGTGTTCGTTTTACGTCAGACTGATACAAGTATATCGTTATCTATTTTTACGCTTCACACCATTAGAGGACGCAATTATCTATGCATAATTTGCCGTGACAGTGGTCGCCGTAGGCCCTAGGAGAAGGGCAGAACGACGACGTGGTCTCAGGAGAAGGAATTGAGTTTGTCCCTGGCTTTGAGGAAGGGGTGAAGGCAGAGACATGTACTGCCTATTAAAGAAGGCATTGAGGCCGGAAGATCCAGAGGCATTTAGGAACTTTATAAATGATAGAGCGCAGCAGTAAGTAGTCCTTTTTCTTTTTTTTTTGCGGGTTTTATTACGCAATTCCAGATTTCGGCTAGTGCCTAGCCATTATTAATGCATGTAAGTAGGCTGTTTAGGTTTTTATGTTGGTAACGCCACGTAGCGCTCTGCATGAAAATCACTGACTGTGCTGTGTGCAGCCTGTGGCTGGTTTGCATTGTTGGAATATTTGCTATTGTAGTGTTGGGCAGTTGGGTGTGAACAGCGCGTAGCGTTGCGCAGTTGGAGGTGAGCCGCCAGCAGTGGTGGATGTGGGGAGAGAGATGGCAGAATTTTGAGAGCGGACGATCTGGACTTGTGTCCATCAGAAAGAGTAGATTTGTAATACTGTATATCATGAACTGACATATATATAATGACTTTTGAACACTATTAAGGTAAATACATTGTTTGTTCTCTATCAAAATCTTTCATTTGTTAACTATGACTATTAGTAGTTAGTGCCTTCAGTAGTTGGAATCTTTTACTTAGCTGGCAGTATTGGCGCTCGCTGTATTGCAGTAGTTCGAGTAACGAAGATTTTTGTGAGGTAAGTGATTCATGAAAGGTATAGGTTATTGTTAGTCAGGGTCATTCTTTTGTAGGGATTATTGAAAGTCAGATTGCGTTGCGCTAAAAATATTGTGTGTCCGTTTTGTGTTGATCAGAATAAGTAATGAGAGAAATGTCTGAGTACGTTCAGTTTTGCTCAGCTGTTTGAAAATCAAATAACGTAAGAGGTTTATCAGCACAGTAATCCATAATTTTTTCCAAGGGGACGTTTCATATGCACTACTTTTTAATCTCGATGCATGTTAGCTCCCTGTTGTTCGGGCGCCAGTCACAGTTCTTTGAATACTACTGTAACAGTCGCTGAGTGCACCCACTTTCGTAATGGAAGGTAACCTGGCTTCAGAAGTTTTTCAGAATGGATGTACCTTACAGATCATACATGAGGGATTCGCACAAGTGGCACAGTAATGAGAAAAGCTATTTCTTAATAGTGCTACCGCAAAGGTGCAAATCGGCTTTTGCAGTCCTCACTGGTCACGGCCGCATATCTGCTCCGACTCCTGCGGCTGTTCTCTCAACACTATCCTTCCTGGCACGCTGAAATAATACAAAAGATTCAATCAAAACAAACACGTGCAATACTTTCAGCAATTAAGGTGATATCTACACAGATCGAAAGTGAAATTATATGCAAATTCACTTGAAACATTTAAACTGAGAATTCAACGTTTGTAGACTTACCTTATTATTGCGGAGCGTATCTAGAGGATGATATAGACACCATTCCTTGCTGTATACATGAATAAGCACGCTTATACTTTCTTTACTCCATTTCATTTCTACAATGAGAAGCTATCATTAGATATTCAGCTTTTCTCCACAGCAATACAAAAAGAGAATTTTGATTTGTTGTATTACCGTATTTACTAAAAAAATTGTAGCTGAAAAATGAGTAGAATGCCTTGTGCAATAGTCAAGAGAATCCTCAAGAGTTCGCGTATTTATCGTCTGCTAGCCACAGGTGTAAAGCTCGCTCTAAATGCTATCTTAGGCCCATGCTGGCATACACCTCTCCTGCTGCGCATGCACGGATCCACGGTGGAGTAGAACAGTACCTATTTCTCCCTGGCGGATTAATCCTCTGCTGAAATCGTGGCTTCACCCTTTGTGCCGCTAGGTGGCAGGCCGTCCATACCTGAGTTTTACACCTTAGTTTTGTCGTGTTATACCAGCTTAAGCTGATTCAAGTGGATGTAGGTGGCTGTAGTTATGCAGACATGAATAGACTTGCAGAGGGTACCCTATCATGGAGAGCTGCAGCAAACAAGTCTTCGAAATGCAGATCACAACAGCGGTAACAATAACGCTGTGTCGTGACCAAAAACCACGCGATAAGCCATCGCAGTCTTGTTGTTGAGCTGCCGGAAGTTGATCCCACAGAGTTGCAGTGGGCTGGGTGCGGGAGCTTCGCCAGCTTCTCTCAAAAAATAACGTAACGCATTTTGCAAACGTCTTTTTGGCAACGCCTCAATGACGTCACAGCTCTATAGAGGGCTACTGTTTTCGCCTGCAGCCGTTGGCGCTTGGCAGCTGAAAGCTCGCAACAGCACCACGAGCTGTCAGGGGGCTTCTTGTGTCGTCTCGACTACAGGCGACGTGCTCTGAGAGTCACACGCGCGAATCGGCTGAGCCAGGCCCGCCCAATTTGAGAGGCAGTGCAAACTAGGCGCACCAGAAGCAGAATTGCAAGAGGAACCAAAAAAGCAGTCAAGTTTACCCTAATAAACCATTATGAGACACAGCTGTTGTCAGCTCCTACTCCACCATCAACCAGGAGGAGATGGTAACCAGTCATATTCCATTACGTTGATGATGTCACTCCAGAACGGTGCTGCATTTGGATTGCAGCACTAAAATTCGCCATACACATCAAGAACAACGATGCTGCTCTAGAATTTGAAGGAAAACATTCTCCTGATCGACTGATTGATAAAAACGATCACTGCAAAGCTTCATGGATATTGCTACACCCTAGACCCAGACTGGTGAACAGTTATTTTTTTGTTCACGATAACTCAGGCACAGAAGGATTTCGTCAGTGAGATTTTCACAGTTCTAATGAAGTTTTGGTGCTGTAGCAACATGAATGTTATTTATAGACACTTTAGTACCCAGACGGGAAAAAAATTACAAACGCTGATAGAACTGTAACTGGACAATGTCCTGATAGCATGTAGAGCGTTGTTTACGAAAGTGACGGGTCCGGGATCGAGTGCTGGTACGACACTCAGTGTTGATCTGCTTGGAAGTACGCTCGTCGCCAATGTGAAGGGCTAGGTCTGGAAAGTTTTCTTTTAGTGTTCAGTCTCATGCAGATCACATGCAGGCAAAAGGGTCCAGATTGCTTCTAGAAAGTGACCCGTTAGGGAAGCGGGTGGTATCCAAACTGCTTCGTCACTGCTGGAATTGCTGGCTCGTTCAGAGACACGACAGCACCAGGACAGCACGGGACAGGGAGTTAATCTAGAGGCAAAGTGCAGGTCGCGGCACGTCAGGGACGCTATCACTGCGTGAGGACTGAGGCGGCTCGGTGCCCACAGTTGGGCTGTTACAGCAGCGAGATTGAGTCCCATGGTGAAATCGAAAATGTTTGTTAATCTCGTGTATCGATCACTGAGCTGACTAGCGGTTACATCCTGCATTCACAACGAGTGGACTGTTGTGCCCGGGACACGTACAAGTTTGGAAAGACGTCTTACGTCGGTTCCAGCAAGACCTAAAAAGATAGAATCACAATAAGAAAATAGAAAAATAGTAGCTACATTTGTAAAGCTACTGGGGTAACTTGCACGTTTCCTTAATGCAATTCTTATCGTCCAAGTTTTAATTTGGAAATATTACGATGACAGAAATTATTTCCGCACAGTACTTATCTATTTAAATAACAGACTGCTCTCGATTTCACATTTAGGGCACTTCTTTGGCAAGTAGTAGGTATTAGCGTAATGTACCTCGGTAAGCCACCACTATGACTAGATGTAGATGATAGGTGAAAATCACCTCGGAACCAGTTAAAGTTTTACACTGCTCAGGAAGGAATATAGTAATTCTCAGTGTTGTGGTGCCTTCATGACAAAGATCGTTCAAAACATCCTAATCAGCGAAACGGCCTTGGGCTTAAGCCAGCGTCACGTGAACGGTGTACTATTTTGTGACAGTTGCGCTCCGTCACGTACAAAAGCGTCGGTCCGCGAGGAACAGCATTGCCTAAGTCACTGGGGAGGTAAAGATACGCAAAAAACGGTTCCTCTCACATTTTGAGAGAAATAGTCTGATTCTTATGATGCGAAAATTAGCTGTCTTAAAACTCAAAACAATTAAATGAAAAAATGAATGGTTCGAACGGCTCTGAGCACTATGGGACTTAACTTCTGAGGTCATCAGTCCCCTAGAACTTAGAACTACTCAAACCTAACCAACCTAAGGACATCACACACATCCACGCCCGAGGCAGGATTCGGACCTGCGACCGTAGCGGTCGCGCGGTTCCAGACTGTAGCGCCTAGAACCGCTCGGCCAACCCGGCCGGCGAAGAAATGACAATAAAACATACAGAACATCTTTATAATATAAAGAGCCTCCCAGAGTAACGTATATATTGTTTGAAACCAAATATCTATTTCATCATAGCAGACACAAATAATTTTTTCAGGCTATTAATTCGGAAGTCGGGAAACTCTTGGCAACGCTTGCATTTGGTTGCAGTATTGGAAAAAAATGGCGTTATCGTTTGAAGAACGCAAGTGTGTACTAAAGTGTTGCTGGAAAACAGAGAATGTGACAGAGATTCGATGACGTAGGAGAGTTCAAGGTTAACAATTACAAGACTCCGAGATACGTTTTTAGTCGATGCTACGGTACGTGATGTGGAGATGGCCTGTAGAGGAGGAAAGAGACGTTCAAAAGGCAACGAAAGAGTTGATGCAGTGTTTCAGGTGTGCACAAAATCTCCGAAAAAGTCTGTGAGTCAATGCTCTCGTGAGAGCTGAATCAGCAAACCACTGATTCAGAGAATTTTGGGAAATCGGAGATGGAAGCTTTGCATTCCTATACTTATCCTTGCCCTGAACGAGGATGATCCTGATAGGCGATTTGAATTTTGTGATCGGTACATCAATGCGTAAAGAAGCGAACGTTGTCAATTTGAATGTACGACGGAGAAATTCCCTCGCATCGAACTGACGGTGAGGTGTGGCCGTCACGTTGAAAGTAGTAGTCCTCATCGTCAAAAATATCTAAATTATCTGGAGTTATAATGAGCAACATTGCTAGGCAAGAATCACCTGTGGCGATCTTTCCAAAGGAGTACGGGCCCATTAACTCTCAAGTCGATAGACTACATCCGACGGTTAATCCTGGAGGATTGAGATCCGTACGTAACCGAAGAGATGCCCTCTAGCAGCTGTGAGGCACCACTCAACTGAATGACGGTAGATGTCTCTGGCAATTTTACTTTTAACGTTGTCAACAAATGTGTGCGAATGCTACCGAGGGTGTAGTGTCCTAGAGGGACCATTTGGATTTCTATTCACGCACACAGGAGGACGCGAATCAGGAGGGCCCAAAAAGCCTAAACAACCTTTGATGCTTCTGATCACGATCAAACTGCGTAGAATAGTCTTAAACCATCGCTAAAGGTTCCACTCTGTACACCAGAGGAAAAACTGAGGTCGTAATACACTCCCAAGGGGTCAGATCACGTTCAGTGGAGTTGCAGATCTAAAATGTTATTGGAGAAATGTTGAATCGTCTGAGGGGGGTCAGCAATGAAGCGAGAACCTCATCCTGTTGCTAAAAGCATTGTGAACTGTCGCTTTCAACCGTGATATGTGTGGGGATCGACGCTCTAAGGGAAAACTGTGTGATCTGCCTTACGGCATGTCTTGTCATGGGGGAAGCCTCGTCAGAAAAGTCCACCGCATGAGTGTTTAGGGAAGTGATTCCAGTGGTGATTTCCCCTCGCCTTCCACCGATTATGATAAAATGGTAATGAGGACAACACAATCCCCAGTCCCTGAGCGGAAAAATGTCCCACCCAGCCGGGAATCGATCCCGCGCTCCTTGGTGTAACAGATCGCCGCGCTGACCACTTTTTTTTTTCCTTCGCCTTTCGCTGGCAGGTGCTCTACCAACTTTTTTTTTAATAAAATATTTATGGGAAACGTAAATAAGATGACATTTATAAAATAAAATATTTCTGGGAAACGTAAATAAGTCGATTTTTTTTGTACATAATGGTGTAACAATAACAAACATAAACTGCTTCTAGCATTTTTTTATATAAGACGATGACTTTTATAAACTAAAATATTTCTGGGAAACGTAAATAAGTGGACTTGCCTTACATAATAGTGAAAAAATATCCTGCTTCTGTCAGTTCAAAACAATAACGGACCACGTTTCTCTTCTTGGGCGCGTACCTCGCGAATCCGGTTAGACCTCGCGTTGGTGTCGGGTACGTCTTCACGTGTGGTGGTGGATCCTCTCCACTGACCTGGTCCTTTCTTGTTCTGATACTTATAGGCAATAATTACATTCTCCTACCCGGGACATCCCGGGGGATCAAGCAAGGCACTCCCTAAAAATTCGCGTAATATGTTCGATATCTCGGATGTCACATAAGCCGTGAGTGATGTTCTTGTAGTAAGGCCCAGAAGTCGAGGACATTCTTACTGCCGTCTCGGAAAAGATAATACACAGTCAAACCTCGAATCCAAGTCACTGCGTTTGTCTTTGTTCGGGGATAATAAGTCATATCTGGGAGAAGTAATATCCGTGTTTCTATTGCTTGCGGCCCCACCCGAAGGAGGAATGCGATCATTTTTTTGACCAAACACCATAGTCCGCCGAAGGCCCACATATCATGCGATGTTCCTCTGTGTCTATAACATTGCACTGCGGACACAGTGGCTCGTCCGCCATATGAATTGTATGCAACCTGGAACGAGTCACGTATTTCCCATTTACCACCTGATACCACAGTGCGCGCGTTCACGCATCAAGGTGTGGGTGGTGAACTGTACGCCATACCACAGACCACGTAACTGTTGGTTGGCGGCGCTCTACGGCATTAGTCGGCTGTCGTCGAGTCAAGATGTAATGCACTCCTGGAAATGGAAAAAAGAACACATTGACACCGGTGTGTCAGACCCACCATACTTGCTCCGGACACTGCGAGAGGGCTGTACAAGCAATGATCACACGCACGGCACAGCGGACACACCACGAACCGCGGTGTTGGCCGTCGAATGGCGCTAGCTGCGCAGCATTTGTGCACCGCCGCCGTCAGTGTCAGCCAGTTTGCCGTGGCATACGGAGCTCCATCGCAGTCTTTAACACTGGTAGCATGCCGCGACAGCGTGGACGTGAACCGTATGTGCAGTTGACGGACTTTGAGCGAGGGCGTATAGTGGGCATGCGGGAGGCCGGGTGGACGTACCGCCGAATTGCTCAACACGTGGGGCGTGAGGTCTCCACAGTACATCGATGTTGTCGCCAGTGGTCGGCGGAAGGTGCACGTCCCTGTCGACCTGGGACCGGACCGCAGCGACGCACGGATGCACGCCAAGACCGTAGAATCCTACGCAGTGCCGTAGGGGACCGCACCGCCACTTCCCAGCAAATTAGGGACACTGTTGCTCCTGGGGTATCGGCGAGGACCATTCGCAACCGTCTCCATGAAGCTGGGCTACGGTCCCGCACACCGTTAGGCCGTCTTCCGCTCACGCCCCAACATCGTGCAGCCCGCCTCCAGTGTTGTCGCGACAGGCGTGAATGGAGGGACGAATGGAGACGTGTCGTCTTCAGCGATGAGAGTCGCTTCTGCCTTGGTGCCAATGATGGTCGTATGCGTGTTTGGCGCCGTGCAGGTGAGCGCCACAATCAGGACTGCATACGACCGAGGCACACAGGGCCAACACCCGGCATCATGGTGTGGGGAGCGATCTCCTACACTGGCCGTACACCACTGGTGATCGTCGAGGGGACACTGAATAGTGCACGGTACATCCAAACCGTCATCGAACCCATCGTTCTACCATTCCTAGACCGGCAAGGGAACTTGCTGTTCCAACAGGACAATGCACGTCCGCATGTATCCCGTGCCACCCAACGTGCTCTAGAAGGTGTAAGTCAACTACCCTGGCCAGCAAGATCTCCGGATCTGTCCCCCATTGAGCATGTTTGGGACTGGATGAAGCGTCGTCTCACGCGGTCTGCGCGTCCAGCACGAACGCTGGTCCAACTGAGGCGCCAGGTGGAAATGGCATGGCAAGCCGTTCCACAGGACTACATCCAGCATCTCTACGATCGTCTCCATGGGAGAATAGCAGCCTGCATTGCTGCGAAAGGTGGATATACACTGTACTAGTGCCGACATTGTGCATGCTCTGTTGCCTGTGTCTATGTGCCTGTGGTTCTGTCAGTGTGATCATGTGATGTATCTGACCCCAGGAATGTGTCAATAAAGTTTCCCCTTCCTGGGACAATGAATTCACGGTGTTCTTATTTCAATTTCCAGGAGTGTATATATCACGTGCCGTTGCCGTCCTGGTAGTCGGTAGTTCCATATGTACATAACTGTGTTCCACAAAAAAGGTTCGCATATGGGCAAGCGATGGTGAGATGTGAGACACCGCTACCGGAGCCAAACGAGAAGGTGGAGCGAGTTCGTCTATCAAAATATCCTAATGCCGCCAGGATTCGGCGGGCCAACACGCCAACACCACCGGCGTAGGAAGAACTGGTGCCAGTTGGGGAATGCGAGAAGCTAGATAACTGTTTGCAAAGGTAACCCGTTTTATCATATCCAGTGCCCTTAACCTGTGACTTCGGACACTCACACGAATTGTTTGCAGAAGATGTCTGTAGCTCAGTGCCGCCGTGTGTCGGAATTTCTGTATTGAAGATAATTCCTAGGCATTTCATCTTGCTGATCGGCTGTAATGGTGCTACACTTCCTGTCGGGAGTCCTCTCCCGATGTTCATCGCTCCCGACTTTGCCATGTTCAGGCGAATTCCCGTAGCCATACAATACAAATTAATCCAATGCAGGGCCGCTCTTGCCTCGTCGCCTAATCGTGCTAAAAACACTAGGTCATCCGCGTATGTTCTGCATACAAACGTGTTGTGCCTTATGGTCATTCCTTGGAGTCGATTCCGGAGCCTGCAGAGCAGCGGCTCGACAGCGATGGCATACAATATCGTCGACAGCGGGCACCCTTGTCTGACCGATCGTGAGATGTTGATGGGCCCCACGAAGCGTCCATTGATGAGCACTCTGGATGCGGATCCGTAGAGTAGTCTCATAACGACGGTGACAAAACTTTCCGGAAACTTCATTTGCGTCATCACTTCCGTGAGATAAGCATGGCTCAGCCTGTCAAAGGCGCGATCGAAATCTATCGATACCAATGCACCTCGGAGACGACATGTTGATGCCAGTGCGATAACATCGCGGTAGTCGCTGAGTGCCGTTTGTACACTCCTGGAAATTGAAATAAGAACACCGTGAATTCATTGTCCCAGGAAGGGGAAACTTTATTGACACATTCCTGGGGTCAGATACATCACATGATCACACTGACAAAACCACAGGCACATAGACACAGGCAACAGAGCATGCACAATGTCGGCACTAGTACAGTGTATATCCACCTTTCGCAGCAATGCAGGTTGCTATTCTCCCATGGAGACGATCGTAGAGATGCTGGATGTAGTCCTGTGGAACGGCTTGCCATGCCATTTCCACCTGGCGCCTCAGTTGGACCAGCGTTCGTGCTGGACGTGCAGACCACGTGAGACGACGCTTCATCCAGTCCCAAACATGCTCAATGGGGGACAGATCCGGAGATCTTGCTGGCCAGGGTAGTTGACTTACACCTTCTAGACCACGTTGGGTGGCACGTGATACATGCGGACGTGCATTGTCCTGTTGGAACAGCAAGTTCCCTTGCCGGTCTCGGAATGGTAGAACGATGGGTTCGATGACGGTTTGGATGTACTGTGCACTATTCAGTGTCCCCTCGACGATCACCAGTGGTGTACGGCCAGTGTAGGAGATCGCTCCCCACACCATGATGCCGGGTGTTGGCCCTGTGTGCCTCGGTCGTATGCAGTCCTGATTGTGGCGCTCACCGCACGGCGCCAAACACGCATACGACCATCATTGGCACCAAGGCAGAAGCGACTCTCATCGCTGAAGACGACACGTCTCCATTCGTCCCTCCATTCACGCCTGTCGCTACACCACTGCAGGCGGGCTGCACGATGTTGGGGCGTGAGCGGAAGACGGCCTAACGGTGTGCGGGACCATAGCCCAGCTTCATGGAGACGGTTGCGAATGGTCCTCGCCGATACCCCAGGAGCAACAGTGTCCCTAATTTGCTGGGAAGTGGCGGTGCGGTCCCCTACGGCACTGCGTAGGATCCTACGGTCTTGGCGTGCATCCGTGCGTCGCTGCGGTCCGGTCCCAGGTCGACGGGCACGTGCACCTTCCGCCGACCACTGGCGACAACATCGATGTACTGTGGAGACCTCACGCCCCACGTGTTGAGCAATTCGGCGGTACGTCCACCCGGCCTCCCGCATGCCCGCTATACGCCCTCGCTCAAAGTCCGTCAACTGCACATACGGTTCACGTCCACGCTGTCGCGGCATGCTACCAGTGTTAAAGACTGCGATGGAGCTCCGTATGCCACGGCAAACTGGCTGACACTGACGGCGGCGGTGCACAAATGCTGCGCAGCTAGCGCCATTCGACGGCCAACACCACGGTTCCTGGTGTGTCCGCTGTGCCGTGCGTGTGATCATTGCTTGTACAGCCCTCTCGCAGTGTCCGGAGCAAGTATGGTGGGTCTGACACACCGGTGTCAATGTGTTCTTTTTTCCATTTCCAGGAGTGTATATTGCTATCTCCTCCTAGTTGGGTTTGGTCGAGTGATATTACTTGGCGTATTACGCGTTTAAAGCGTGCTACAAGTATCCTGGTGTAGATCTTGTAGTCGCAATTAAGAAGGATCAGTGGCCGGTAAGCCTGAATCCCTGTGCCGCCAGATGGTTTGTGAATGGGGATGATCATTCCTTCCACGAAGGAGGGTGGAAGAGGCACGTTGGGAGACATCAATTCACAGTACATGGCAGTCCATCGTGGAGTCATGAGATCTTTAAATGTACGATAGAACTCCAACGGAAACCCGTCGGGCCCCGGCGATTTGTGCGACGCTCCCTTATCAAGCGCTTCCATTACGTCGTCAACTGTGACTTCCCGTGTTAACTCCCGGTTGGCCGTCTCGTCGAGACACGCGGAGAGCGTTCGTCGGACCTCATGAAAGGCTGCCTGATCGTGTTCCTCTTCTTCATAGAGATGACCGTAGTGTTCCACAAAAGCGTTGGCAATGTCTTTTTGCGTTGTCATACGGCGACCATCTGGCAGTACGACCGTCTGTATTAAGGTTCTGCGGCTACGTTGTTTCTCTCTGATAATGTGATACATCGACGGTGATTCACCACGGACTCGTTCAAAGGCCCTTGCACGGATTGCGACACACTATAGACGGCGGCGCGTTATGGAAATTATTTGGGCCTGTGCTCGTTTTATACCGGCACTACGCTTCTGTGAAGGTGCTTGTACAGAAAGTTCGCGGAGCATCGTGAAATAAAATTCCGTCGTGTGTCGCCACCACATCATCTGCCCTCTTCTGTATGCAATTAAGGCCCGGCGCAATGCAGGCTTAACGCATCCCAGCCACCACTGCAACGTCGTCGTATATGTCGGGAGCCGTCGTTCACATGTGTGCCAAGTGTCTTCGATTAAGCGTCTGCACTCAGGTTCCCTGAGGTGTGCTGTATTCAGTTTCCAAATACTGCGACTCCTCCACACTTGTTGACGACTCAGGGAGACCGTGCATATATATGCTATGTGATCTGAAAAGGCGACAGGCCACAATTCCGCATCGAGGATCGCAGGTTCGAGACGACGTGTTACGTAAGTGAGATCGAGACGACTTGCAGAGTGACTCGTGACGTAGGTGTATCCGCGTTTGTCGCCATGTATCTTCTCCCATGTATCAATGAGCTTCATGTCCTGTATGAGTTGCCGCAGCTCCGGGCGTGAAGTATATCGTGGGTGTTGATCTCTTGGTGCGAGCACGCAGTTGAAGCCGCCTCCAAATAAGACATGTTCATGCCGAACTAAAAATAGTGTTGCAGTCTCCTCTGCGTAAAATCGGGATCGATCGCGCTGTCTGTCGGACCCCGACGGTGCGTAAATGTTAACGACCCGTACTCCCAGCACTGTGAGCGCCAGTCCTCGCGCTGACCACATCCTCGGCCACTATGCCGCCAAGTAGAAGTATCGCTGTTCCGCTGCCGCCGTCGGTAGTAGGTGTAATGTATGTATCGTACTCATAGAGGTCGGGGAAGCTCTCAAAATATACTTCCTGCAGAAGAACGACGTCGACGTCCGACGCATGCAACATGTCCCGTAATAATTGCAATTTGACAGGCGTTCTGATCGTATTAATATTAATAGAGGCTGTTCGATATGCCTGCCGCTGTTCCTCAGTGCGTAAAGCGCACATGAACGCTTATGTTAATTTGTGTGCCGCTGCTCGGTGACGTGCTGTCTGTGCGGCAGCCTGCATCTTCTGCGTGGTTAACATCCGGTGGACGCAGCACTCGCCATTGCGGGTGCGTCGTCGGTCTGTGGGTCAGTATCGGATTCGTCGGCCCAGTTCCTGTACTGGAGGTCCAGCTCTCGTCGTGTTTCTCCGGCCTGGCTGACCGAAGGCGGTGGCGTGGCTGCGGTGGGTGGAGGGACTCCTTCCGTCGGCTTTCCGTCCGGTGTGTCTGTATTCAACCCCTGTCTAGCGTGATTCGCGTCGTACTGGTGTGTGGGAGGTAGAACCTCCCGTTGCGCATCCGGATGCACTGTATCGACGTTACACCCAAGTCCGTCTGACGTGGACTGCAGTAAGCAGGTATCCGACAGCGCTAGCCGTCGTTTCTTGTGGCCCTTCGGCGACCGTTGTTTGCGCGTGTGCGCCTCCGTGTCCGAGTGCGGAAGTGACTCCCGGTGCTCAGGGACGGAAGCAGCTGTCGGCACAACCGTAGGATCAATTTCCATACCTCCTACCGATCCTTTCCTGTCGGTTAAGGGCGTCGTCGGCGCCGGAGTGGCAGAAGTGTACGTCGTTTCGTCACAGGAGGCGGTCTCTGCTGCAGTCGGTTGCCGTAAACTGTCAAGATGTCGGAGCTGGTCTTTCTTCTGGATGGGATCTGTTCGAAACGCCTCTGCATACGTTAGTGTCAGCAGCGTCAACTTGGACGGAGGCACGGGTTAGCCATTTGGAACTTGCACTATCCTCCGCTGCATACATTCAGAACGGACGTGGCCCTCTTTCCTGCAGCCTGAGCATGTTTTGGGTTGTCCATAGAAGATGACTACAGCTCTACATCCGCCGATGAACAAGTACGAGGGCACATGTTGTGTCAGTTCTATTCTGATTTGACGCACCCCATTGAGAACGGGGTAAGTCGTGAAGTTGGACCATTTTTCCTCAACGTGGCTAAGCACTCTTCCATATGGGCGTAAGGCGTCAATGACCAAGTCAGACAGAACCTCGAAGGGAAGTTCGAAAATACGTATGTTTCGTAAGCCCAGTCCTGCGTGATCAATAGTTACTTCTCCAATATGTCCATCAGAGTGACGAAATTTGAGTCCTTGTTTAGTATCTGGGATGATTCTGTCACATACTGCATCGTTAATCAGTCTGACGTAAACGACACTGCTCATTATGGAGAGGTGTATTACAATAAGTTCGTTGTAGTCAAGTTTAACTTCGTCTCGTAGGAACCTTTCAATTTCGTAGGCTTTCGGTCTCGTATATTCATTCGAAAAACTAATGTTGAGAGTCGACTTTCGGTATGCATGTGCCATTCTATATCGAGCCGTCTAAACGCGCGAGTACGCCGAAGAGGTAAACAACTGCGCGAGCGCGAACTTCCCCGGCAGGGAAGTAAACAGACGTCCGTGCCGTAGCACCGCCGAAGGCGGACTGACCACTCAGCTATCGGGGCGGACGCTCTAAGGGAACAGGTGGTTTAATTGATTCAGTTTCTGCCACCTCCTGGGGGCTTCTCGTTATTCGGAATGACGGTGTGTCTGAAATGTTTTCCTTGGCCACATAAGAAAACAGCGTGTTTTCAACATTGGGTATCGCAGTTCTGTTCTCCATCACAGAGGCGCGGGTATGATCGCATTCCCACCGTGTGACACGTCCACTATGGCGCTGGGCAGAACTGAGGTGAAATTCGGTGTCATTGTGACGTAATTTACACATCTTACAGCACATAAACGTCTGCGCTGTGGCCCTTTTTTCTCGCAGTTATCGACACCTTGCCGTACGAAGCGCCACCGAGCCCGAGGCTGACGTCGCAGGGCGCCACGCTTTTGCACCGTTACAAAGGAAGGTTGTCAGCCACCTTTGAGGTAAATTTCAAACTTATACGTCGCTATGGGAAACAATTACACGTTTTCTAAAAAGGGGTACGTTTGTTTGTGCACTGTAGTAGCAGGGATTTCCGTAAAGACGTGTTTAAACAGCTCGGAATAGCAATTATACCATGTGAGTACATCTGCCAATATGTTATGAACATCTTCAACATCAACAGTTATCTGCGGTTCTAAGCGCTACAGTCTGGAACCGCACGACCGCTACGGTCTCAGGTTCGAATCTTGCCTCGGGCATGGGCGTGTGTGATGTCCTCAGTGCCCATAGTGCTCAGAGCCATTTGAACCATTTTGAACAGTTATCTCTCAAACAAAAACATTCATAATCACAGAACAAGAGCCAGTCTACACTTAAATTTACAAAGAGAAATTGAAAAACATAAAACAGAATTTTCCACTAGCGAGTGAAATTGTATAATGAGTTGCTCAAGGAAATTAAAGAGACAACTAAAACCCAAATATTTAAAAAGTCAGCTGAACCATACCTTGTCAGTAGTAATATACAGGGTGTTACAAAAAGGTACGGCCAAACTTTCAGGAAACATTCCTCACACACAAAGAAAGAAAATATGTTATGTGGACATGTGTCCGGAAACACTTACTTTCCATGTTAGAGCTCATTTTATTACTTCTCTTCAAATCACATTAATCATGGAATGGAAACACACAGCAACAGAACGTACCAGCGTGACTTCAAACACTTTGTTACAGGAAATGTTCAAAATGTCCTCCGTTAGCGAGGATACATGCATCCACCCTCCGTCGCATGGAATACCTGATGCGCTGATGCAGCCCTGGAGAATGCCGTATTGTATCACAGCCGTTCACAATACGAGCACGAAGAGTCTCTACATTTGGTACCGCGGTTGTGTAGACAAGAGCTATCAAATGCCCCCATAAATGAAAGTCAAGAGGGTTGAGGTCAGGAATGCGTGGAAGCCATGGAATTGGTCCGGCTCTACCAATCCATCGGTCACCGAATCTGTTGTCGAGAAGCGTACGAACACTTCGACTGAAATGTGCAGGAGCTCCATCGTGCATGAACAACATGTTGTGTCGTACTTGTAAAGGCACATGTTCTAGCAGCACAGGTAGAGTATCCCGTATGAAATCATGATAACGTGCTCCATTGAGCGTAGGTGGGAGAACATGGGGCCCAATCAAGACATCGCCAACAATGCCTGCCCAAACGTTCACAGACGTCAACACAAGCACCGAAGTCAACATTACCTTCCTTCAATTGGGCCAACTGGCGGTGAATCGAGGAAGTACAGTACATACTGACGATACGAAAATGAGCTCTAACTTGGAAATTAAGCGTTTCCGGACACATGTCCACATAATATCTTTTCTTTATTTGTGTGTGAGGAATGTTTCCTGAAAGTTTGGCCGTACCTTTTTGTAACACCCTGTATATACTTGTAATCTGGGATTAATTAGATAATACAGAATAGGAGCTGGTAAGAAATTGACCTATTCAGTAAAAAACAGAGTGTTTCTAAAGACAACTGTCATAGTTTAATGAACCTTACTGTTAAAGCCATTGCCAAGAATCTGTGATGGATAATTACAAACTTTTGCACTTTCTTGAACTCAACAGAGCTTCATTGTGTTGAGGTGTTGACTCAGAATTGTCAGGCGAACCAAAGACACAACAGGAAGGATTCAATAGAATGGCGAGAGTATGGTCAGAGACCTCATGACATCCCCAATTGAGTGTGTGTGTGTACAATGCACATGGCAGTGCAGTGTAGCGTGTATTTGTGTTTAGTGTGGGCAGTGTCCAATAAAGTTATGCAAATGAATAGCGTAAAGGTATTTTTTAGTTTTGTTCTAAACTTGTTTGTAAATGTGTAAAAAATACTATACAGACACATCAAGTTTACAACCCAACATGTTGATCTAGTCCTACATTCGATAATATTACTATGGCCATGAAATAGCTAGCATTTTTAATTATTTGCTTTATGAGTTAAGATGGCATATCTAATATCATTTTGCAAATTATGTGTGGTTCGGTAAACAAGTAAGTGACTAATTATTTCCCTCAGTAGATCTACGGTCATGCCCACTCTGGAGTGCCTGGCTCACTACTTGTCTTTGTTTAGGAAAGCGTTCTCATACTTCTTGGTCGCCGGATAGGACATAGGACGTTATGGCCGTATCATTTGACCTGATTTGAAGCCATTGGAGTAAACTCAAAACCTGTGCACAAGTTTAGACAACCGAAGAGGGTTTAAAACATCGCATTGTTGCAGTATGTGGAATGATATCGAAGGGACCTGTCCAGTCTGTCCAGAAGCCCTTGCACCAGTGACTGCAAAAATGTACTGCAGTAGATGGTGCGGATTCCCAATATTTTATGACATAAATGGAATTTCAGTAAGTATTTAAGACCACATTCGTTCCCCATTTCCTTTTTGTTGCTGTTGCCGATGTAATTTTGCATTTAAATTTTGCGTTACATTCAGGCCGCGAAGTTGTTATTTAACAATTCTAATATCTCAGTTTCCTACTTTACAAATCTTATCAATTTTTGACTCGCACATTTCTTCCAAAGCTCTGGCAGAAACAAGAACAGAAGAGATACCATTGTTAACTGGTAAATGTAAATGTCGTGTGACTAGGGCCTCCCGTCGGGCAGACCGTTTGCCGGGTGCAAGTCTTTCGATTTGACGCCACTTCGGCGACTTGCGCGTCGATCGTTAACTGGTGCATCCTTGCCTTACAGTTGGTGTGCCAGTCCTGTCACATGTAGCCAAGTGCGATTGTATCAGTTTTAATGTGAATTTTTCTTCACTCTTTCGGTTTTGTAAGATTACTCAGTTAGCTGTGTCAGGCTCGAGAGTCCCATCACAATGACGTGACAGTTCCGTGCAATGACATGAACATCCGTACAAGGCCCCTTTTACACGATCGGCTTTCTTGTCTCAACTGACTACGCAAGACAAGTGAGTCTACTGCAGGGACCCTGGCGTTTTATTCCTGCACTGACAAGTGAGTTTCATCCGTCTCGAGTAATGGTTAATAGTAGTACAAAATGGGCATCACCCCATATTGCGTGTTCCCTACATCAGAGCCAAGCATACAATCAGCGGCAAACCTATTGTTCTCTTTTGATTGACAGGTCCCTAACATATTGTTCTGCTAAACGGATTTAGACCCCCTGGAGATGATTTATGACCCCCTGGGACTAATCTGCCCTTCTGAGAAACCTCCCCCACCCCTCCCACTCTCCCTCTTTCTCCCCACATCTCTGCAAACCTCCAACCCTCCCACCTCCCCCTCGCTGATACAAGTATACTTTAAGGCCTGTGTTACTCGAATATCCCCAACCTACTCTATCAATTTCATTGACTAATTAATTAAACTGATCAATTAATTAATGCCACCCCCTGAGGTAAACTCCCCAGCGCTCCCCCTCCCCTGTCCTACCTGGGAAAAGACTCAGTTGATTAGGCACTTGGCAGGTAATCGATTGCAGTGTATGAAATATTGTTTAAATAATTTCCAGTAAACAAGGCAATGTGTGACTATCGTTTATTGAAGCAATTTATGGGATATGAGGAATACAATGTATTTATTTATATAAAGAATTTGGTGGGAAATCAATTGCAGTGTGTGGAAAATTGTTTAAACAATTTTCTGGTAGACAAGATTATGGGGTAGAAGGTATGGTTTGGGATATAGTTAGTTCATTTATTTAACCATCATGTTGGTAAATTTGACTACAGTGTGAGGAATACTGTTTATTTAAAAAATTTGCGGGATGCAAGGTTGTGTGTGGAATATAGTTTATTTAAAGAATTTGTCACGCAATCGATTGCAATGTGTGTAATATTTAAACAAAAATTGTTCAAATGGCTCTAAACACTATGGGACTTAACATCTGAGGTCATCAGTCCCCTGGACGTAGAACTACTTAAACCTAACTAACCTAAGGACGTCACACACATCCATGCCCGAGGCAGCATTCGAACCTGCGACCGTAGCAGCAGCGCGGTTCCGAACTGAAGCTCCTAGAATATTTAAACAATTCTGCATTCCAATTGCATAAGGAAACACGTAACTACACCATCGCAGATCGCTTAAACATATCTCGAAAACTTCCTCACATCTCACCACCAGCGCAGGCTCCCTGAAGTTGTTGCGTGGGTAGGACTTGGAAGCATCAGTGGGCTCGACACACTGTTATTGGCTGTCAGCTGCCCCATAACTCCGTGAACTACAATCCTAACCACCAGAACAAAAGCAAACACCCACTCAACATCCTCCACCATCTCAAGTGGCCACATCCTGTTTCTGCATGAGTGGATTTCTGCATACGTGAACCAAGCAATGAGGTACCAGCGCACGCGAGACTCCTTCTGAAGCAGACGCCTGACTGGAAATCGATCCAGAAATACTGCTGAAGTCAATAAACAATTAATTTCCGGTGATTAGGAAAAATAAGGCAGACGCGGTAGGTGCATCACACACACAAATTAACGATGTCACTAAACTAGTAACAGGCTGACTCGAAAACACTTTAAAAAAGATCAGAATTAAAAGTTGTATTCAAAGAGAGCAAGAGAGTGACCTGTAGTTTGCTTTGCAGATGACATAGAAACTGGCATCAGATATTTAAATAATTACACTTTTTCATTGCACCGTGGACTCTAAAGTACCGTATCCTTCCTGGCGCACATTTTGTGGTACACTTGCTGTTGAACTCGAACTGCTTCAGGAGTTATTACGTCTGATGTTAGGCAATGTGCAGAATATTGTCACATACACACATATATCTTGATGATGTCACAAAACTCTGCAAATTTTGCTTCAGAAGATGTGCCACAGGAAAGATTAATTAAGTCGTTAATATAGGTGTTTAAACAATTTTCTTCTCACATACAAACACACACACACACACACACACACACACACACACAGTTTAAAACTACTCGAAATAAAAAGATTTACATCACACCATAGTTTGTGTGCATAAACAATAGCGTTATGTTTTTCACGAGAAATTTTGTTAAATAAATCAAACCAATTATTATTTGACGTCATGACTGGAAGTGGTGATTATAAAATGATAGTTCGAATTTCAGACTTCGACATGAATTTCCGACCACTACAGATCTGATAACAGTACTTTTTTTAAAGTACTATAGAATTCCTAAGTTGACTATTTTGCTCAGTTACGTAAGGAAAAAAAGGGAGGGGGAGAAAGGAGCTACTGCGTTATGGGATAGTAACAACAACAAATGCCGCTACAGGGCAGAGAAAACAGTGATGTATTGAGAATCATTAAACATGATGCGCTGAAACCACGATCCAGTCCATAACAGTAGCAGTCTTGGATAGACATAGGAGATCACTGAAACACTGACACATCCCCCACGCTTATGTTCCGATGTCCACACGTATTGTGCCCGTCTCCTCGTATACTGCAGCACCAACACTCAGAGGCCGGAGACAACTGCAGCAGTCATGGATGAGCGTGTACGTGATGTGCACCTCCCCGGGCCATAGCAGGAATCCACAGATGACTGGAACGGTAGGAATTCAGATGTTATCGAAATATCCAGTGAAAACTCCTGTCATTTTTAATCTTCTCACCCAACACACATGTCCGCTTCAATCACCAGTCACACAGCACCCTGCTTCCTCAGGCAACTCGTAATATTCTTTGTACCTAACCACCAGTGACAGGATGAGCTAATCCGTTACGTCCAGCAGCCGCTTCCTTGTGACCACCCCTGCCAGAAGGGATGGCGAGCTGCGAAACAAACACCTGCGCCTTGGATGTACACAGTAGTTCTAATCGATTTCACCCCAAAGTAGACCCCTCAGTTTAAAAAATCCACATTACTCAATCCGAGACAGCGATATTATTGATCATACATCTCGAATTTCTCACGAAAAATGTGCATTTCTTCCTTTTATGCAAGTTTTTTCGAAGAAAGAAGAAATCGGCCTACTTGTTGTGAAAATCCTGTAACAGTATAGGATAGGCTACATTTCCTCTCAACAGGTAGAAAAAAATATGTTCTAATCAGTTTAATATCTGTTACATCTTGCATCACGGGACTAGAATATTAAACTCATTTTTGCCTCATTTCAGAGTTCTAAGATCTACCTGTCTCACAAGACGTCTCCTCACTTTAGAATTCCCCTAGAAAAGCCGTGCCACATACGAACTCTCATAAGGTAACAGCACAGAAAAGTTTAAGTATCAGGTTTATACTACGCATCACTTTGTAAATTCGGAAATACATCTGATTTTATTACGATGATCGTCTCACCCTGTGTAGGTGTGAGGTTGAAATTTCGTTAAAAGATATCGCCACAACGAAGAAAACCGTTGATTACCGCTCCAACTCAAGCGGTATACCCCTGATACCCTAGCCATCAAATCCATTTGCTAGGTGATACGTCATTGATATTGATTTGATAGGCTGATTAATTAAATTGATCATGAGAGTCACTTTCACGAAGAACAATTCTTTCTTTTTTTTTCCTTGGCAGTCGGATTACACTCACCAGGTAGCTCAAATGGGAATCCCTGAAGGGAAGACAATGTTCTTTTCGACGAACGCTATTGAGAATTGACATTTGAAGTTGGCCACAGAAGGATTTTTACTGCTTGCAACATGCATTTCGCATAAGGACTACGACATTAAAAACATTGTCACAATGACTAAGTGGTCTCGGTTCTATAGGTACACGGGAGAGTAGCTGACGCTGTTACAGTTTCTGGTTGACACGCTGTCTGCAATTTGAAATAAAGTCTATCCATTCAACTACATTCTTGATCCTGTGGAGACGTCATTTAAGAATTACAGCCACTGGTGGATCATATGTATGCCACTCTCATATCTCGAAATGAGTCATCTTTTTCAAACCTGTATGCTGAGGATCCCATACAACATAAATTAAGAGTGGTTTTTTAGACAGTCCCTCTTCCGCAGTTTCTGCCTTCAGCCTTATGCATGTGATTGTTCCAATTTAAGTCGGAACTGAATGGAAGTTGGAGAGTGCTATATTTGAGAACTACTGCATCCTGTGGAGAAACAGGGCTAGCTGAGTTAATGCAACAGGATTGTGGTTTGACCACTCGGTGGAAATGGGTATATTTTGTCGTAGCTCTGCCAACCGTGTTTATTGTTTAATTCCAGCGGAAACGAAACTTTGTCATGCAACACAAGGTAGTAGAAAAGACAGTATGACCGGTTATGGTGGTTTTTCTTATTGGGAAAATTAGGAAGAGTCCATACCACGCAGGAGCTGGAAGAAGGACGAGATTTTACTACTGTACGGTAGTGCATCTCCGAACTACATACATCTACTGCAGTCTGATGGAGATCTGCAATCACATCTGTCACCCAAACATTCTCTCCCTCCTCGTTAGTTTGTATAATCCATCAGGGGAAAACTACAAACTATAAAATCTCTGCTAATGTCACCCGGTAGAGAAAATGAGATACCATCACTTGCATGTCTTCTGATATATCGAAAAGAAATACTGTCTGCATGCTGGCATCGGAAATATTTGGCGATCCTATTAAGTATACGGGTATTGGTCCTCTGGAGCAGGTGGCCTGTGATCGAAGTAGCTTGTCCAGACAGTGTGAAGTTTTGTCACCTGTATTGTAGGAGGACCATATTCCACAGAGTAGCACTCATAAGAGAAGGTCCCTGCTTTCTTCTTTCATAGGCAGTTTGATACATTGTTTTCTTCTGCTGTAACATATCCAAGAAGTGTATGATCACAGCTTTTTACACCGCAATCATTTTGTTTTTCCACCACGATTTCGAGATGCTAAACCAACATTAATACATCCCAGTCTATTGGCTGGACATCGCATGGTGTAAAAATTGCTGCTACCATAACAACAGGATGTTAGAAATAAAAGACAGAGGTGGTGTTTCTTATTAACCAAAATGTGGAAGACATCGAGACATGTGGAAAATGGCCAAGTTTGCAGCATTGCGGGTTGTTTCCAAAAGGCTGCCTGAAGGTGATTCATGAACTGTACATTTAAACTCATCTTCCACAGTGGCATCCTGGCAGAGGTCTACGTCTTCCTTTTCCAGTGATTCCTCATATTGCAGTCATGTACGTGATCAGTGTTTCTGGCAGGCCATCCCTGGAAGGTGCTACTCCCACCAAGACTCTCTCCATCTCAAGCAATCAGTATCAGTCAATCATTATGTGGTAATCCAAATGGCACCAGTTGAGGGATGTGATGGAAAAGACACCACTGATATGGGACGATGTATTGTAATAAGCACTGCAGTTAATAGAGTTATCAATTTCAGCAATCTTACCAGTTTTTCTATAGTTTCAATGCTGACCGATGACATGACAGCATGCTTCCCCATTTCTGTATCTTCGCTAAACCACCCTTCCACTACTTTGCATCTACCATATAGTAAATTGTGAATGCAGATATTTCAGACTTGCAGAACGTCGTTGCCCGAACATTCCTGACAGACTAGATGACGTCAGGAGGGATTCTGTTGGAGAGTGGGTAGGCTTGAGCAGCCAAGTGTTGACCACCTTCTGAACAGAGTGCCAAGATAGATCAAATCATATTACAGTGCACTGGGTGAAGCAACGTGTTATTGAACGTTACCTAGAAGCAGATTTTGATTTCTCAGAAGTGCAGAAATACGCGCTTCCCATCAAACTATCTTTATCTGGCTAATTGATACTTTTTACGGTTATGTAAATCAGTCGGCAAAAATGGAACCCTTATATAATCACTTTGTCGTCCGTCTGTCTGTCTGTCTGTCTGTATGTCCAACTGTTCAAAAGTTTTTTTCTTAGAAAAGAGAAAATGTATGAAATTCAACTTTATGTCGCATATTAAGGTCAAGAGACCCTTTATGCTATGAAAAGGTGAAGCTTCAAAGGCAATGCTTTCAAAAGATATGGCCATTCATGTGACATATTTTGATATTCGCTAACTCACTCATCAAAACCTATAAGGTACTTCCTGTCGACATAGAATCTTGAAATTTGTCAAAAAGCCATGTTTCACACTACAGCCAAAGGAAAAACCCGGAAATTGTGAATCTGCAATTTTATCACAAGCAATTTTTTTTTTGTATTTGTTATGAGACTGATTGTCTTATACGACTCTGTCCATCAGTTAAGACACCTTTTCCTCAGTCGTATCAAGTTGGAATTTATGTCACCTGGCAGTGTAACAAACGTAAGCTTCTAAGTTAATGCAATCAAAAAATGAGGCCATTTATGTCAAATTATTTGATACTCGCAAACTCACTCATCAAAATCTACAGGGTACTTTCTGTTGATCTAGAGTTATTAAATTTGCAAGGAAGCAAGGTGTGACGGTAAAACCAAAGAGAAAAGTAAGAAAATTGTGACTCTGTTATTATAGCACACGAAAAAATTCTCATTTTTTTCAGACTGTCTGTTCGTCTGTCTGCTAAGGCCCCTTTTCATGAGGAACGGGTATACCTACCGAAATGAAATGTAATTCACATGCTAAGTTCTATGGCCCTTTTGCGGTATAACAAACGTTAGCTTCTAAGTTAATACAGCAACAAGATACGGCCATGTATATTTTGATACAAACTCATTAATTAAAACCTGTGGAGTACTTATCGTAGGTCTAAAATCATGAAAATCGGCAAGAAGAAAGGTTTCGCAGTACAAGTAAAGAGAAAAATCCAAAATTGTTGATTTGCAATTGTATCACACGAAGAAAAAACTTTGATATCATTTGTTATCCGACAATATGTCTCTCCTTCCATCTGTTAAGAAGTTTTTTTTCAGTTACGGTTGGACGTGTCAAGTTCAAATTTATGTCGCATACTGAGGCATACAGTACTTTGTTGGCGCGAAAATATTAAGCTTCTAAACCAATGCAGTCAAAAGATACGGCCATATTGTCGCTTATTTCGACTGTCGCAAACTAATTCATTAAAACCTGTCAGATACCTCCCACTGATGTAAAACCTTGAAAATCGGCAAGGGGAAAGTTTCGCAGTACAAGTACAGAAAAAAACGTTAAACTATAATTCCTGTTGTTGTTGTGGTCTTCAGTACTGAGACTAGTTTGATGCAGCTCTCCATGCTACTCTATCCTGTGCAAGCTTCTTCATCTCCCAGTACTTACTGCAAACTACATCCTCCTGAATTTGCTTAGTGTATTCATCTCTTGGTCTCCCTCCACGATTTTTACCCTCCACGCTGCCCTCCAATGCTAAATTTGTGATCCCTTGATGCCTCAGAACATGTCCTACGAACCGGTCCCTTCTTCTTATCAAGTTGTGCCACAAACTCCTCTTCTCCCCAATTCTATTCAATACCTCTTCATTAGTTATGTGATCTACCCATCTAATCTTCAGCATTCTTCTGTAGCACCACATTTCGAAAGCTTCTATTCTCTTCTTGTCCAAACTATTTATCGTCCATGTCTCACTTTCATACATGGCTACACTCCATACAAATACTTTCAGAAACTACTTCCTGACACTTAAATCCATACTCGATGTTAACAAATTTCTTTTCTTCAGAAACGCTTTCCTTGCCATTGCCAATCTACATTTTATATCCTCTCTACTTCGACCATCATCAGTTATTTTGCTCCCCAAGTAGCAAAACTGCTTTACTACTTTAAGCGTCTCATTTCCTAATCTAATTCCCTCAGCATCACCCGACTTAATTCGACTACATTCCATTATCCTCGTTTTCTTTTGTTGATGTTCATCTCATATCCTTCTTTCAAGATACTGTCCATTCCGTTCAACTGCTCTTCCAAGTCCTTTGCTGTCTCTGACAGAATTACAATGTCATCGGCGAACCTCAAAGTTTTTATTTCTTCTCCATGGATTTTAATACCTACTCCGAATTTTTCTTTTGTTTCCTTTACTGCTTGCTCAATATACAGATTGAATAACATCGGGGAGAGGCTACAACCCTGTCTCACTCCCTTCCCAACCGCTGCTTCCCTCTCATGCCCATCGACTCTTATAACTGCCATCTGGTTTCTGTACAAATTGTAAATAGCCTTTCGCTCCCTGTATTTTACCCGTGCCACCTTGAGAATTTGAAAGAGAGTATTCCAGTCAACATCACACGACAAAATATTTCTTTCGTCATTTGGTATCCGACTTCAAATCTGAAATTAAAACATTCCCGAAAGTCTCGGAATCCCTGGGACAGATATCTTGCCAGTATCAGTGTCGACAACAGGCAAAAGTCGTCGAGGTCCTCAGTTCCTAGAATGGACGAACTCTCTACAGTGAGGTGACAAAAGTCATGGGATACCGCTCTTTCACCCGGCGTAGAATGAAGTCAACAAGTCGTTGCAAGTTCGTGCAGGAACACTTAGCCATGCTGCCTCTAGAGCTATCCATAACTGCGAAAGCGGTGCCGGTGCGGGAGTTTGCGCACGAACTGACCTCTTGATTGTTTCCATCGGTGTTCGATCGGATTCATATCGAGCGATTGAGTGGCCAATTAATCAGTTCGAATTTTCCAGAATGTTCTTCAAACAAATCGCGAAAATTTGTGGCTCGGTGACATGGTGCATTGCCCTCCATAAAAATTTCATCATTGTTTGGAAACATGAAGTCCATGAATGGCTGCATATGGTCTCCAAGTAGCCGAGCATAACAATTTCCAGTTAATGATCGGTTCAGTTCTACCAGAGGACCCCGTCCATTCCGTGTCAATACAGCCCACACCATTATGGAGCTACCACCAGCTTGCACAGTGCCTGTTGACACCTCGGTTCAAAGCTTCGTGGGTTCTGCCCAACACTCCTACCCTATCATCAGCTCTTACCAACTGTAATCGTGACTTATCTGACCAAGCCATAGTTTTCCAGTCGTCTAGGGTCCAACCGATATGGTTACGAGCCCAGAAGAGGCACCGCAGGTGATGTCGTGCTCTTAGCAAAGGCACTCGCGTCGGTCGTCTGCTGCCATACCTCATTAACGCTAAATTTCGCCGCGCTGTCCTAACGGATAATTTCATACATTGAATTCTGCTGTTATTTCCGCAGTGTTGCTTGCCTGATAGCACTGGCATCTCTACGCAACGGCCGCTGCTGTAGGTCGTTAAGTGAAAGCCGTCGGCCACTGTGTTGTTGCCGGCCGGAGTGGCCGAGCGGTTCTAGGCGCTACATTCTGGAACCGCGCGACCGCTACGGTCGCAGGTTCGAATCCTGCCTCGGGTATGGATGTGTGTGATGTCCTTAGGTTAGTTAGGTTTAAGTAGTTCTAAGTTCTAGGGGACTGATGGCCTCAGAAGTTAAGTCCCATAGTGCTCATAGCAAAATTCAAATGGCTGTGAGCACTGTGGGACTTAACAAATGGCTCTGAGCACTATGGGACTTAACATCTATGGTCATCAGTCCCCTAGAACTTAGAACTACTTAAACCTAACTAACCTAAGGACATCACACACATCCATGCCCGAGGCATGATTCGAACCTGCGACCGTAGCAGTCGCGCGGGGACTTAACATCTGAGGTCATCAGTCCCCTAGAACTTAGAACTACTTAAACCTAACCAACCTAAGGACATCACACACATCCATGCCCGAGGCAGGATTCGAACCTGTGACCGTAGCGGTCGCGCGGTTCCAGACTGAAGCACCTAGAACCGCTCGGCCACACCGGCCGGCTCCCCTAGACTTAGAACTACTGAAACCTAAGTAACCCAACGACAACACACACATCCATGCCCGAGGCAGGATTCGAACCTTGGACGGTAGTAGCAGCGCGGTTCCGGACTGAAGCGCCTAGAACCGCTCGGTCACAACGGTCTGCCTGTGCTATTGAAATTTCTCCTGTCGCAATTTATCTCTGCACTGCTTCAGTGTTTCCGCTATAGTCAGTTTCGATTAGTCAAAATAAGCTCTTTGAGAAATTATTTTTTGCCTCGACTGACGCATATAGTATCTTTGTGTCGATTTAGACTACCAACCATTGAGAATCTTTTCGCTATGGTGTTCTGTGCTAGTCTGCGGTGATCTGCTCTGGAGTTGATGCGGTTGAGTTCTTTCTGTTTGATTTGGGAGGCATTCTTGTTTTATCTGGTGTTGTGCGAGTCTGTTCGGAGCTCTACAATGACAAAGCAATTGGGTGAGATCTTTCCACCTGCTTGCTGTGGCGAATATTAGGTGAATATGTACATTATTTTAGAACTGCAGTCTAAGTATCGGCACAGTTAACTTGCGATCACTCCGCGCTCCCAAGTGCGTTAATATTGATTCACAAGGTGAAACACAAGCTCGTAAGTTGCCAAGTTTTCGCTATACAAACATATATAGAACTTCTACTCTAAATTATGTAGTCCAGACCAAGTGGTTTCATTCATTGTCTTTACTCAAGGCAGTTGCATTCTGTCCTGGTGCCATATTGTGCACGTTTGCTGCAAACGACTTCGTCACATAAACGCTCTGAGATGGTGCTGTTGAGAAAACTGCTGAGTACAATGTGTCATTGTCTGATTTATTAGTGAGATATAAGATGGAATACAGGATAGCGAGGGGCTTTCCAAATGCAATAATGAAATACTTTCTTCTGAAGTCGTGTTCTGATCTTGATGGTTCAAGAAAGTAGTTATTTAATTATTCTTTCAAGTTTCCATTCACTTAGTACAGACACGAAGGAACACACTCATTTGCACTGCTTAAGGCTATAAGCGAAAAGCAGACCCCGTTCATAATTTTTGGACCGTTATTTGAGAATTACTTATTCCTTCATGTTTTTGCAGTTAGCTATGCAAAATTCATTCCCGTTGCACCTACAGTAAGAAAGCGTGTCGGTCTGTGACTATGCCACCAAACGGTGTGTGGCGGAGGGCACAATTCGCACCAATGTCATATCCCCCCCCCCCCCCCCTCTGCTCCATTCGCGGAACGCACGAGGGAAAAACGACAGTCTAAACGCCTCAGTACGAGCTCTAATTTCCCTTACCTTTGAATGGAGATCATTGCGCGATTTGAAAGTTGCTCGTAATAATATATGCTTTACATCCTAGCCGAAGATCGGATTTCTGAATTTAGTGAGCAGCCCCTTCCGTTTAGCACGTCGTCTATCTGCACGTGTGTTCCACTTCAAAATTTCTATGAGATTTGTAACGCTCTCGCGATGGCTAAATGTATCAGTCACGAATTTTGCCGCTCTTCTTTGGACCTTCTCAATCTCTTGAATCAGATCCAACTGGTAAGGATCGCATACAGAAGAGCAATACTCTAAGACTGGACGAACTAACGTATTGTAAGCAATTTCCTTTACTGAAGGACTGCATCGCTTCGGGATTCTACCAATAAACCGCAAACTAGAGTTCGCCTTGCCTGTTATTTGTGTAATCTGATCATTCCACTTGAGATCATTTCGAATAGTCACACACAGATACTTGTGGGATGTTGCCGCTTCCAAAGACTGGGCATTTATTTTGTGCTCGTACATTAATGAAGATTTTCGCATCGTTATACGCAGTAGACTACACTTACTAATATTGAGAGATAACTGATAATCATTACACCACTCATTTATTTTCTGCAAATCCTCATTGATTTGTTCACAACTTTCGTGTGATACTATGTTCCTTGTAACCTCCCTCTCACTTATCGACCTTAATGACAGTGAAAAATTAAAGCGCGTGTACCTAATGGAAATTTGGGAAAAGCAATCGTCACCGAAGTTAATCTGTCGGTAAAGAGGGAGGAAAGGGTTACATCTAAATGAAAGGAAAAATGCAAATGAAATTGGTAGAAATAATAAAGAAAGTAAATGTTCGGTCGTTACGTTAACAATTAATTGGCGTTAATTAGATATTTGAGATTTGGGGAAAATTGCGGTCGCCAGTCCTATGGACAACTACTATAATAACTGAAAAAGAAAGGTTATTGCACATATAATTTGCACTAAAAGCGTGGCCACTGAAGGTTGACACGTGTTGTGTGAAAACTGAAAGTTTGTCAGAAGTAATAAATTTCTCTACACTCTGACTTAATTTAGCAAAAGAATTAATAAAACCGGAAAATTGAAAGTTAATTTAGTGGCTGAAATTAATAGTGAGATTTGTTTCTGAAGCACTACGAAATTCAGTAAAATAAGGTTAGTCTTGGGCTACCTTAACAATCATTTCAAAAGCTACTTGAATCTACGCAATTTAGAAATAAGAGATTTAACTTTGAACTTGAATTAAATGATTCTGAACAATTAACAATAGTAAAATTTAGTACGTACTAAGCTGAGCTGCAGTCACAGGTGAGCTAAAATATGGTAACAAAACTCGCACTCTTAATTTGTGCTTGTGTAATCTAAATATTGTAGCCAGCTATGAATACTTTAACTGAACTTTGAAATTAAAGCAGTGAAATCGAATGATATTACTTTAATGCTGGCGTTTGAATTTCAACGACACTCGGGTTCATTCCGGAAAAGGAAGGGACCCTGCTTGGTAATGCAATTGGGACAATGAGCAACAAAGGTTCACGCTACGTTGCTGTAATTTAGTGAGAAAAAATTAACAGATTGAAAAGCTGAGGTCTGCCATACAGTTCTAAAACTTTACGTGCTACCAGTCTTCCTTGTTGGTTGATTGAAGGTTTGAAGTCGTCGATCGAGGAGGTGGCGACAGTCACTCGTTGTCGGCCGTCGCTGTTGCAGAAGCTGGATGTTGGCACGCCTCCTTCTCGACACGGTTACCAGGCGAAACGGGCTCTTGATGTTCCAGCTAATGCTTCCCGTCCGCGACACCGTGTCAGAAACTATTATAGCAAGTCAAGCGCAATTACATGCTGCCAAACCCCGAAAGCGCGGCAACTCGCGGGAGCGTCAGACAACGCACCTGCTCCACTGCCCTCCTCCAGCCAGGCTCCGCTCTGCCCGCGCTCCACGCAGCCGAGTTCACACTACCAAAGATCCTAAGCACTTTGGTTCTCCACACGACCTATCGATGTATTCGTTCGATAGCATAGATTTCCCTAGGCCAGACCCAGCGTATAAATACAAATAATATTCACAAAACAAACCAATTATACATCGACATAAATGCATATATATACAAATAGTAAAACAATTACAATATACAAAGACACAGAAATGTTATATCTTCAGGTAAAAAAATAAGGAAAAAAATTTGCAGTGCAATAGATGGAAATAGGAGGATATGCATTTCCGGCGTTACATCCTGTAGACTACAGCATCATCGGCAAATAGTCTAATCCCGTTGTCAGTACCATCAATCAGATCGTTTATGTAAATCGTAAAAAGCAGAGGACCTATTACGCTGCCCTGGGGCACACCTGAAGTTACTCCTGTTTCTGTTGAAGGCACCCCATTCAGGGCGACATACTGTTCTCTGTCTGTTAGAAAACTTTCTGTCCAACCGCATATGTCATCGGATAGACCGTAAACGCGCACTTTTTGGAGCAAGCGACAGGGCGGAACTGAGTCGAACGCCTTTCGAAAGTCGAGAAATATGGTATCAGCCTGGGAGCCGGTATCTAGAACCTGTTGTATACCATGCGCAAAGAGAGCCAGCTGGGTCTCGCTGTATCCTAAAACCGTTCTTGTTTCTGCAGATGAGCTTCTCAGAGTCTATAAAGATCATTATGTCTGAACACAAAACATGTTCCATGATTCTACAACAAATCGATGTCAGTGAAATTGGCCGTTAATTATATGCATCCGATTATCTACCCTTTTTATAGATTGCTATGACCTGGGCCTTCTTCCAGTCCCGTGGAAATTTCCGCTGTTCCAATGATCTCTGATAGGTGATGGATAATAATGGTGTTATATTTGTAGCATAGTCAACATAAAATCTTACGGGGACACCGTCTGGGCCAAATGCCTTCCTGGCGTCTAAGGATCTTAACTGTTTTACAATCCCAGGTACACTAAACACTATGTCAGCCATCCTTGAGTTTGTTCGATAATTGAAAGGGGGAATTGTGTTGCAGTCCTCTACTGTAAACGAGTTTTTGAAAGCTAGGTTTAGAATTTCGGCCTTCTGTTTATCATCATCCGTTTCATTACCCATACTGTCAGCAAGAGAAGGTAGGCTATTTCATTCGTAAACAAAACGAGATCAAAATGTAATGAGTAGGCACATAAATAAAAGCCATCGAAAAAAGCAAAGCAATGTCGTTAAGTTTTTAACACACAAAATGAAATCAGTAAATCCGTATATCCTAGCCAAGTAAATTCAGTGTCAGTTTGCGATCTAACACCCCAAAGATGTTGGGGCTCACATGCGATTCCTGTTCGTTGAAATGTCTTGTCTCAAACTCGTCTAGGGGTTGAATCGCACGTGTCGCTTTACACGTACTAAATTAGACACTTGTGACCATTTGGTTAAATTGTCTGGTTGATGGCAAGTCTACGAAATACAAAGTTAACATATAATAACAGTAATAATAATATCGGGAACTAAATTAACCACTCATAAATGATGTAGGCCACACAGTTGCGATTTGGTAAGAATAATGTTTCTTCGCAAAGCAAACTAGTAGCGAAAGTGGTCGTATTTAGAGTTACTGTTACACTCGAGCGCATATCCATTTGACACAGTTCGATCATTCACAATCTCATCGCGAAATACAAGTTATCTCCGCGAAAAGTTCACACCAGGCAGGCGCGCGGCTGCTCACTGCTCCACTGATACACCACGCAACGCGAAATTTTCTGAGTCGTTTCACTTCCTAGCTACCTAAAGACCGACCGTCCGCTTTCGCGTCTCCACCAGCACTGTCCCTCTGCCCCTTCCCAGCCGCATTTTCCCGCGCGCCGAAAATCCTCGATCAACTGACTCCTTTCCTGAAGCCGTCCATCTGATTGGCTACAGCTTATTCTACATTATTTTACACTTTAACATATTTAAATAATCAAAGCTTGACCACTTTCACGTTCTAAATAAAGTAACAATAATGTCCATTACATAATAAACGTTAAATTCTTTTACATAAAACAAATAGAGCTCCCTTCTTAACTCTGAATGTCAAGGCCATTAGCCTTGCACCAGTGTGCTTTCTGATAAATAAATACAGAACAAAAATAAGTATTATGCACTGAACTTTACAACAAATATTCTATTACCTAATGATTCCGTAAGGCGTGATGCTGTCTTCGTTCAATGTGTTTTGTGTGGAGGAAATGATGATCTGATGCTTAAATGAAAATACTGATAGTTTAGATTTACTATATCTTTTAAACAAATGAAGTACAGAGTTGATATTTACAACATTTGTCAGTTTAATGATGCGCTTCATATGAAATGTCGATCGTTAAGATCGACCACAGCTTTCGGACTTTAGCATTCACGTCTTTGTCACAAAACTTGTTAATTTCTCTTTAACAGTATATCATAAACTATTTAGATATGATCAATGTTCAAGTTTTATGGGGATCACCATGAAAATTTATGAAAGATGGTAGACTGAAATAACTGTGGCTTAATTCCCTGATTTACTACAGAATTAAATAATTTTCATAAATGTTTCCCTTTATGGCCGATCTTAGGTCCGCCATATTTCACACTGCTATGCTTCCCTGGGTTTCCCTATTACGTAGGTTCTCGTCTGTCTCGCTCGCACACTACAGTGCTTAGGAATCAATAGACAATAAACGCCTGCGAATTTCCCCATCTCGTGGTGAATCTGCGCCCTCTGTGGCACACGGTCCTCGACGGCAGGGTTCGTTTCACAAATCCTGAAGGCTGGCATTTTCGGCCATATAGTTAAATGAGAGCGAAATGCTCGTTAACTCATGAGTTTGTGTTCGTAAAAGGTAAGACTGCAACGCTTGTTTCTGTAAGTGGCGTAGGCTTCCGAAAATAAATCTGTCACTGAGCTGGAAACAACCAACAGCGGCAATTTCTCTAGCGTATTACGAAACTAACAGCCTCATCTACTGGTTCTTTGGTGATTACACATCCGGACTCCATCTCATGCCATGTTCACCATAGTACAACAGCTGCGGAAAATGGGACATTCACAAGCGGTAGAACAAACTGTGGTGCTCAAAGTAGGTGGCGCACTGTCGTACATGAAGAGGAAGTGCTTCATTAAGTTGAGGGGAACCCATCGATGAGTACTCGGGCCATTACACGTGACTTGCATGTGCTTCACTCGTCTGTCTGGCGCGTTCTGCATGAACAGTGACGCCTCCCCATCACCATAAATGGGGTATACATTGTAAGACATATGCGTTGCCGGCGATGGGCGAGGCATGGGAAAGTCTCTGACCAGAGAGCAGTATGTAGTTAGTTGTTGCTTGTCGCTAGTCGGCAGTAGTCTTGAGTAGTCTGAGTAGTCGGCTGTAGTCGGCAGTTGTGTGCGCGTGTCGGCGCGTGTCGGGAGTCTGCTCTGGTCGAGACTCTGGAGGATGGGTATTATTGTAGAAGGTAAAGAAGCAGCCTTGCGCATGTCTAGTAATGTATATTAACTGTCATCAATTTCTTAAAAAAATGTCACAATAATAATTTTTATAATATAAAGTAATTTTTTTCAAAAAAAAGTATTCATTTCAATTTAAAGATTTTATCCAATGAATAATTAATTCCTTTCACGAGTCACAAAGCATAGGCCAGCATTGCACGGAGCTGTGCCGAAAATTTTTTATGTAAGAGCAGATATATTCGCAGTTTTTATTGAGGTAAGAATTTTTGCTTTTTTTTTTTTTATTCAGAATGCAGGGCCGAGACGCAGCGCTGCTGTCGTCATAAAATTTACCAGGTTACTGAATTTTCCTTTTTTTATTTTTGGTGTTTAGGAATTTTTCTGTTTCGAACTTAACATTAAATGAGAAAAGAATTTTGTGGGTACAGTAAATGGGAATGCATTTCTGCACGGAGATAATAAATGGGACCCAATTTTGTTCAGAGGTTACAATATTTAAAATTCATTTGATTATTATTTCCGTGGGCGCTTACACTTGGTTCATGGTTCATTTCATTATTTTTGCGGGGAGTTTATTCTTGGTTCATATTTTAATTTAAATATTTTTGTGGGGAGGTTACACTTGCCGACATCCGGCCAGGATCGTATTTCTTTGTGAATCTTCTGATAAGTAGTCATATATCTGCTCTTATTTATTTAAATGTAGTTTGCATCTGGCGCAACGCACTTACTAATTTCTCACTCTTGCTTTCACAGATCATCGGCAATTTGTTGCTCTTTGTTGTAATTGTGTTTGTTGCATTTTTGCATTGTCCTTGTTTCATTTGTGCTTAATTTTGATTTGTGAAAAATGCCGCGAAAAGGTGTTAACAGTACATCGCGATGTGTAATGAATGAAATAGCCGACTCGAATAGTTTGACCGGTAATACTTGCGACACTCGGTGTAATAGCGATAGTCCTCCATTGACAGACAATCAGTGCGTACCGATCACTAACATTGATTTTAATCCTAATGATGAGCGAACAAATGCAATTATGTCCAGAGTAAATGTAACAATTGATGACGCGGCACGTTCTGTTACAATGAACGCTGCCCAGCTTGACACACCCGGTTTGGAAAATTTAAGTAATGAACAGATAAATGTTTCTAACGAAAATGATCAATGTACTCAAAGTACGTCAAATTTATTTGATTCCGATTTAGTGACCAACAGTGCACATTCGATTGGCAAACCTTTTCAAGAATTACAGAATGACCAAATGGTTACAGAAAACGTGACAATTGCAGGTATGCCATCAAACAGCACAGAGAATACAGCGGCTAATTTGGACGTGGATCAAGTTATAGCATTATTGCTACAATTTGGTGAAAATCTCAAACAACAAATTAATGAAAGTTTCAAACAGCGGAATGAAATGCGAGATAACCATTACAAACAACTTAATGAACTAATTAATGAAAGTTTCAAACAGTCGAACGAAAAACACGATAACCTTAATGAACAGAATAAACAACTTAGTGAACAGATTACAGTTGTTACCGTGGAACGTCATGATACTAAAGAACAATTACGTGACGAAATTAAGGCTTGTGCTAGTAACAGTAGTGAAGAAATTAGATCTGTTGCACAAGAATTAGGTAATAGATATGCAGGCACAACAGAATCACTTAGAGATGAAATTAATGTAGTCACTGAACAATGTTCAAAAAACGCAACACAGATACGCGACGAGTTTAATTTAAAGTCACCAGAACTTTCACACACTCTGGATACGGAAGTCGATAAGAAATGTGAACAACAGAACAACCAAATTGACGAACGTATTAAAGTGACAGAAATGACAAATGTTTCAGTCACTAACACGTCACAGCATACGGCACATTCCGAACATTTGTCACACTCACACAGCCAGTGTAACTTAGGTAATTTACAGAGACTACGTGACTTAGAATACGAAGTGACACAGACAAACAGATTCTCACACACACCTGAACGTGTTCACAAATTCAGAGACGATAACGTTGATTATAAGCAATTTTTATCCGTAAAAAAATCTAAGGTATTTAAAAATGACAGAGCACAGGTACACGCTTTGAACTGTATACGACAATTTATTTTTGTACTTTCACCAGCTTGGCCCGTAATGCAGAAACTAGAATTGGCATGGATACAGCAATATGCTTTTGAATTTTCACCGGCATTGCCTGTAACGCAGAAACTAAAATTTATTTGCAGCGCGTAATTAACTTCAGGGGATTCATTACGCTTTAATGAATATGTGCCGTAGCGTGCACAGGGCCCTGAGCTGTAGTAGTGCTGTTTCATCTTTAGCTTTCTGCACTGCTGACTTCTCTTGTACTATCCTTTATATCTATCAGAATAGCTCTTCAACTATCGATCTATCTTGAATTATGAATGAGTAAAGAAAACCTGATATGACAAGTTTTATCTGAAAGTGACATTTACCATTAGACGCTCCAGAAATGACAACCACGAGAACTTTAATAACAAACAAAAATTTAATCATCAGTATGTGTAAAATTATCAGCAACAGCGACCACATTTTGGGTAACAATAGAGGTTTTTCTCCGCAACAGCAACAAAACCAGCCGGTTAGCATACCTAACCAACAATGTAATGTACAAGGTCAACCAAGCTTTAATGTTTCGCCACCTGCACGTATAGTGTCAGCTCCAACAAATAGTAACGCACAGCAACAAGGAAATCAGTACGTACAGAAAACACACTATTTCAATTCGTATCGCAATGCACCGATAGAAATGACTATCATGACAGACGTAAAAATAATGAGCACAATTTTCAGCGTACGTTTAATAACAGTCGGTCTTATCAGCAGCAAAATCATCCGCGACAACATATTATCATGAATGAACCAGACAGTAGATATCATCCCGAACGTAATACGTCAGGAAGAAATAACAGAACAGTTTAAATAGTTGAAATGCCACAGCATCCTCCTGAAAATAATAGCACGTCAGATAGAATTTGACTAGATACAGTACACGTTGCATCTTGCAGGAACGCAAGCAATACTTTTGACACGCAGAATCTTGTTAAAGAAAATGTTATTACTTTTGACGACATCCGAGACACTCTTTTGCAGGAAAGACCAGTTATTCAAAAAAACCATTTCACATCCTGTCATCGAAGTAAAGATTGGATCATCTAAATTTTCAGCAGTAATCGATTCTGGATCTCCTATGTCAGTCATAAATGAGGAAACTTTCAACGAATGTAACAAAGAGAATACCTATCCTACGTTACCATTAGGCAAAACTAAAGTAAAAGGAGCAGTATCTGGTAAAGGAGTAGATGTAAAATTACAGACACATTTATCATTTTCTATTGCAGGTCATACATTTCATTCAAATTTTTGGATTGTTCTCTTATTGACGACAGACGTTATTTTAGGTACGAATTTTCTGGTACAACACGACGCAATTATTAACTTTCAAAACTCGTATTTAATGTTAAATGTTTAGAATTTCAGCACTCTTTATCTGCAGAAGAACAAACAATTAATCGTACAGTGGTCATCACGTAACATAGACTGTCATTCCACATTGTCAACAGATACGTACGTACACAACTATAATACTCCAGACGAAGCCGACTATGACGTTATAAAGATAATTTCTGATAAAGTTAAACAGAGCAGTGCAAATACAGGCGACGAACGCACGCAACTACGCAAAATTCTTTTACAGCAAACTCCAGTTTTTGACAACGTTCCTGGTACTATGTCCGGTTTTATGTATGAATTTCAAGTTAAACAGCACGACACATTTAAAGCCAAACATTATCCCATTCCGTATATTCACAGAGAACAAGTTAAGAAAGAATTGCAAGCTATGCTTGACCAAGGAATTATTGAACCGGCAGTTAGTCCGTACATAAACCCGCTCCATATTGTTAAGAAAAAGGATGGTTCACTTCGCCTCGTACTTGATTCGCGTCATATCAACGACATTATTATTAATGAAACAGATCGCCCACAGACACTAGAAGAACTTCTACAGAAATTTCATGGTACTGCTATTTATTCCACATTAGATTTGAAATCGGGATTTTGGCAAATTCAACTCCATCCTGACTGCAGAAAGTACACGGCTTTTCTCTGTTTTGGTGCCTGTTATCAATTTTGTAAATTACCGTTCGGTTTAACTATTTCTTCAGCAGCATTTATTCGCGGTTTGAATACAATACTTCCGACAGAACTTAAAGACAGAATTACAACGTATGTAGACGACATTCTTATTGCAGAAGCTAACTGGTCTGAACATAATCTGATTCTTGAACAACTGTTACGAACTTTTCGCGCACAAGGACTCACAGTTAATCTCAGTAAATCGTATTTTGGCAAAACTTCTATAAAATTTCTTGGACATGTAATTTCAGCAGAGGGCATTGCGCCTGACCCGGAAAAACTTCAAGCTTTACGTGACATTATTGTTCCTACGACGAAGAAACAACCACGCAGCTTTTTGGGATTAATTAATTTTTTTCGTAAATTTATTCATTACTCTGCTTTAGACGCCCCCAGATTATGTCAATTGACAGGTAAAAACACTATTTGGTCCTGGGATAAGCAAGCACATTCTGAATTTGCGAACCTGAAGGAAGCTTTGATGAATGCACCACTTTTATCGCACCCAGATCTTACTAGAAATTTTTCCATTGCCACCGACAGTTCTAACACCGCTTTAGGCGTACACATTTTTCAGGAAATTGAAGAAGATGGCACTACAGTAATTAAAAACATCGCCTTTGCGAGTCGCATTCTGTCACCTGCTGAACGCAATTATTCTGTTACAGAACTTGAAACATTATGTGTTGTTTGGGCATTTACGAGATTTCGGCATTTTCTTTATGGAAGACATACCACCGTTTACACAGATCATAGAGCGATACAGTTGTTACTTTCCGCTAAATTTACACACGACAGATTAAGCAGATGGAAACTTTATTTACAGGAATTTAATTTTACAATTATTCACATTCCCGGTACACAAAATATTGTAACAGACGCACTATCCCGTTCTCTCAGCAACAATCAGAAAGACATCGCAACCAACTTCTGCAAAGCAAATTTCAGCGTCATGTACATTCAACAAGTTGCATCTGAGAATTTCATTTCGTCGTCATTACAAGACATAGCACAAGAGCAGAGTAAAGACAACGTGTGGAAAGAAACTAAACACCTTTGGCAAGATAGGAATAATGTTACCATTAGAAACCATTACACTGTACGCAATAACATTCTGTTTCGCCGCTCTCACCCCGTCAGCAACAATTGGTTATTATGCATTCCTGACGAAGTTGTTAACAAATTAATCTGGTATAATCATTTAAGTTACGCACATTACGGAGCCAGAAAATGTTTTCTTATACTGAGACAGAACTGTTATTTTATCAACATGGAGAAACGTATTCGACGAGTTTTAGCGTCATGTAAAATCTGCCAGAAAGCTAAGTCAGATACGACTTCACATATTCCTCCATTACATCCCATTGTACCTGTTAAATTGAGACACATGGCCGCTGTAGACATTTTTGGTCCGATTCCCAGAAGTAAAAGAGGTTTTTGCTACATCTTTGTCGCTGTTGAACTCACTTCAAAATTTGTTACCTTTACTCTGTTACGCAAAGCTACTGCTAAAACTGTTTCGAAAGCATTTGTAAAACATTTTCCATTTCATGTAGGGCATGTATTGAAAGCAATTTCCGACAATGGACCACAGTTTCGATCAGCTATATGGAGACGTATGTTACGAGCTAGAAACATTTTTCCGATCTATACATCCAGGTACCATGCTTCTTCGAACCCTTGTGAACGATTAATGAAAGAAATTGGTAATCTGTGTAGAATATACTGCCATAAAAAACATATTGATTGGGACACACACATACTCTCATTCCAGGATGTAATTGATTCCATACCAAATGAATCTACTATGCTATCTCCGACTGTTATACTGAAAAATGTTGAACCACCTAACAAAATTAAAGAATTAGTAACCTTTCCTACATCTCGTCAACTATGACACCATGAAATAATTGACATTGCACTGAACAACATCAAACGTGCCGCAGAGCGCCGGAGAAGACAGCAAAAACAGATTTGTACACGCCGTGACTTTCACATTGGACAGAAGATATTAGTACGCACACATTATTTATCTAATAGAGGAAAAAGTAGATGTAGTAAATTTGAGCTTCTATATGCAGGTCCATATCGAATTCGCAGCATTCCTCACACCAATGTAGTACACGTTGAAACTCTGAGAACCAGAAAAACCAAAGGGAACCACCATATCTCCAACATCAAACCCTTTATTGAATGAACATACTTTATGATTTATCACACTGTAATGACATTTCCTGATTTGTTTTTATGACCACTTATGCAATTATATTCACATGAACACTTACTGATGATTATCGTATTTTTTCTTGGCAAGTGCCCGGCAAGGTAAGGTTAGCAGGTCGCATTTCTTGTCATTACACGTCAGACCGTGCACATTTTTCCAGATGAACTTACACTTTTTATGACCACTTATGCAATTATATTTATGTGACTACTTACTGATGATTATCGTATTTTTCTTGGCAAGTGCCCGGCAAGGTAAGGTTAGCAGGTCGCTTTTCTTGTTGTTACACATCAAGCCGTGTACATTTTCCACTCTTCATGTATGTATGATTGTTTTACTGTTTTGTTTGTATGCACTATGAAATATTTAAGATATAACAAACACCAGTTGACTTTGACATTTTGCCTTATGATATCTCAACATCGTGACTATTTTTACATTTTGTTGCTGCTACATTGTGATACTCCGTGTACATTTTTGCATCTGAACACTGTCTATGTTTTTGACATATTACGTTTTCTGTCATGCTATGCTGTATGCTCAATTATATCACTAGAAACCAGCTTTTATTTAATGAGTATATGATTTAAATACAAGACATTAATCAGTGTTCATCATTTTCAGAAAGAAATAACGTGCAAAAGAAATAAATTATGGGAATTTCACCTTCGGAATGAACGAAAGAAGATACAATACGTCGTCACGAAGAGTAAATGGATCAGAATTAACAAGCATTAACAAGAATATACTATACACAACGTATGATAGCAGTCTTAACTAATTTTTTTCTTTCAGAATACGAGGCGATTGATGCAGACTGTCAGACAGAACTACATATCTTAGTTTTAGTGATGAAATATGCTAGAAATAAGGAACTCTATACTATGAATAGTTGTATAATGAACAATGAAGTTACTTTTTTGCAGATGATAATGAATGATGATGAATAGTGATGCAGAATATGCTAATATGGATAATGAAGTTTTTCTTTATAGGTGATGATAATAATGGAATTATGTTGATATGGATAATGAAGTTTTTCTTTGCAGGTGATGATAGTAATGATAATGAAGTTTTTCTTTGCAGCTGAGGATAATGTTGAAGTTTATGTATTTATGCTATGTAGTTATTTAAGTATTTGTTGCAGTTCGTTTTGACAGTATGTCTTATGTCGCATGGTATGATGACTGAGGGTTTTGGAAAGGACAGCTAGAGAACATATATATTTAATACAGGTTTCATTACCTGTTAATTCGAAGTTCACTACTTTTCAGCATAATATGCGTTTCTTCTTTCAGCTTAATAGTCCATTTTGTATTTTTTTCCAGGAGAAGATATTCATGAAATTAGTGTGCTATAAGCAGTTGGTCATTAAACCTGTGTCATTCATGAATGTGATCACATTTACTCTATTTGTTTCATAACCTTGCTACAGCTGACTCATGACGAGTGACGTTACACATCTTCATTTGCAGCAATAAGTCAAATGCAAATATTATTATGCCCCAGCAATTAATTATCGATCCCGACGCAATGCATTGCTAGCACAAAAAAAATGTATTACCAGTCCCAAATAATGATACCAATTTAAAAGAGTTATGAGTAATACTGAATAATTTTTTTCCAACCACAGATTTTGAGTAATAGCTACAGAGTGTTACATTTTAAATATGTTATATGTCACTTGAATGATGAAAAATGTTTTGTAATATTCAATACTTGCTGACCAATTAATGCCACTGTTTCTTATATTTTAAATTTGTATTATATCACTTTCATGCTATATATATGAATACCAGTAGCTTGATGCTACACTGTTTAGCTCCTGTTTTGACTGATAACTTCTGATGATTTGTAACTGGCCACTGAGTGCCAATAATTATTTTTAAATATGTTATATGTCACTTGAATGATGAAAACTGTTTTGTAATATTCAATACTTGCTGACCAACGAGTGCCACTGTTTCTTATATTTTTGTATTATGTCACTTTCATGCTGTATATATGAATACTAGTAGCTTGATGCTACACTCATTAGCTCCTATTTTGACTGATGACTTCTGATGGTTTGTAAGCGGTCAATGAGTGTCACTGTTCTCCGCAAAAAAAATGAATTATGAACATTATTCTGTAATACTTCATACATGGTACAGAAATGTTCAATAACTGGGCGATGAGTACCACGAATTAGTCAAATCAGTTAATAGACTAGTGTAATTATCAATTATGACTGGCATAAGACTTAATGTCCTTCACCTTCTGACCTAATTACCAGAAATTACTGCAATATCCGTTTGTCCTGTCTATCCTCATGCTCATGGAGCACTATATTTGGTTTCTGCACTAATTCTACGTTGGTGTACCTTACAAGAACGTGGTGTTGACACGACATGCTGTCCACCACCTTGAACGATGGAGATGTTATTATTGTCTCACTGTTTGGTGTACCTAATGTACTACCAAAATGATAACATGGAATATTACTACGACATTTCCGCGTCTTGGCTACAGTGATTAATACTTCAGGGAAAAGAACTTCAGATTGTCTCACTTGGTGTTGTGCTTCTGTAGAAAGATATGGACTTTCAGTGCACCTGCGTGCAACCTAATGTGCTACAACCATGATGCAATCCTTCCCTTTCCTATCCTAGTTCTTGCAAAAATAAAAAATAAAAACTGCAGTGCGTGTGCACTTTATGTCATGAATATGTTGATATGATTTGTACTCATTGTGTATACCTTTTGTGATTTGCTGATATGCTCTACAGTGCGTGTGCACTTTTGTCATTTGTTAATATGATTTGTACTCATTACCTATACATTTTGTGATTTCCTGATATGTTCTGTACTACAGTGCGTGTGCACTTTTGCCATTTGTTAATATGTTTTGTACTCATTGTGTATACATTTTGTCATTGCTTGATATGTTCTGTACTCAGTGCATGTGCACTATATTTTATTTCATGTTATGCACTTATACATATGTATATATTCTGTGATTGTAAACTCAGTTAATTAAGAAAAATTTGTTGCTCATGGCAAGTCCAATTGACTCACCATCGCTGCCAAATTTTTGCCTCCCCAGTGGAGGGTTATGTAAGACGTATGCGTTGCCGGCGATGGGCGAGGCATGGGAAAGTCTCTGACCAGAGAGCAGTATGTAGTTAGTTGTTGCTTGTCGCTAGTCGGCAGTAGTCTTGAGTAGTCTCAGTAGTCGGCAGCTGTGTGCGTGTGTCGGCGCGTGTCGGGAGTCTGCTCTGGTCGAGACTCTGGAGGATGGGTATTATTGTAGAAGGTAAAGAAGCAGCCTTGCGCATGTCTAGTAGTGTATATTAACTGTCATCAATTTCTTAAAAAAATGCCACAAAAATAATTTTTATAATATAAAGTAATTTTTTTTAAAAAAAGTATTCATTTCAATTTAAAGATTTTATCCAATGAATAATTAATTCCTTTCACGAGTCACAAAGCATAGCCCAGCATTGCACGGAGCTGTGCCGAAAATTTTTTATGTAAGAGCAGATATATTCGCAGTTTTTATCAAGGTAAGAATTTTTGCTTTTTTTTTATTCAGAATGCAGGGCCGAGACGCAGCGCTGCTGTCGTCATAAAATTTACCAGGTTACTGAATTTTCCTTTTTTTTATTTTTGGTGTTTAGGAATTTTTCTGTTTCGAACTTTAAATGAGAAAAGAATTTTGTGGGTACAGTAAATGGTAATGCACTTCTGCACGGAGATAATAAATGGGACCCAATTCTGTTCAGAGGTTACAATATTTAAAATTCATTTAATTATTATTTCCGTGGGAGCTTACACATAGTTCATTTTCATTTAATTATTATTTTTGTGTGGAGGTTACACTTGGTTCATGGTTCATATTTTTAATTTAAATATTTTTGTGGGGAGGTTACAAAATCATATTACCGGCGTATTTTGTGCCACGTGTCAATTTCTGTACTTGGTTCTTACATCGTTGTGTGGATTTTCCTCAGTTTCTAAGACGTGTTTTGTATCTGAACGTAGTGTAGGGGACGAATGGATAGGTCGAGGTGGCCACATGCTTGGCCAGCAAGATCCCCAGACTTAACATCTTTACACTTCCTTTTGTGGGCCGCATGAAGGGTCATGTTTACGAGAACCCTATCCAGTCGGAGGAAGATCTGGTTGCACGGATCATAGCTTTAGACAGAAGTGTTTAACCATACACCACCTATGTTTTACAGATTTTATGGAACTTACTGCGCAGATACACTGTGTGCACCGAACTTGATGGTCGTCATATCGAACAGCTGTTGTAATATCACAGTAAACAGGAGTGAAATCTGTACATCTTGTTTTCCTTGTAACATGTATAATTTGTAAATTTGTGGTAAGATGTAATGGGACGAAAATGCTTAGGTCATCGGTCCCGAAGCTTACACACTACTTAATCTAACTTAAAATAACTTACGCTATGGACAATACACACACCCATGCTCGAGGGAGGACTCGAGCCTCCGACGGGGGAACCGCGAGGATCGTGACAAAACGCTCTAGACCGCGCAGCTACACCGTGCGGCTTGCAACGTGGAAATGAACCCTTTCCGAGCATTGGTTCCTATGTAAAACTTGATCTACTATGTCCCTTCTACAACCTCTAGAAGCCTACAACATTAATTTTGAAACACCCTTTATGTTGCCCAACCTACGCTCAAGTTACCTGTGAAAATCCCATCAAAACTCTTCTTGTAGTTTCGGGGATTAGCGTGTTCAGACAGACACAACGGTTTTACAGTATTATTATTAGTAAATATATACAATGGACTGCAAAAAGAACTGGTATAGATATGCGTATTGAAATAGAAAGATATGTAAACACTCAGAATGCTGCGCTTTGGTCGGCAACGTCCAAATAAGACAACAAGTGTCTGGCGTAGTTGTTAGATCGCTTACTGCTGCTACAATGGCAGCTTATCAAGGTTTAAGTGGGTTTGAACGTGGTGTTGTAGTCGCCGCACGAGCGATGGGACACAGCATCTCTGAGGCAGCGGTGAAGTGGGGATGTTCCCGTACGACAATTTGACGATTGTACCGTGAATATCAGGAAGCCGGTAAAATATCAAATTTCGGACATCGCTGAGGCCGGAAAAAGGTCATGCAAGAACGGGACGAACGGCGCCTGAAGAGAATCGTCCAATGTGAGAGAAGCAAATTGCTGCAGATTTCAATGCTGGGGCATCAGTAAGTGTCAGCGTGCGAACCATTCAGCGAAACATCATCGATATGGGCTTTCGGAGCAGAAGGACCACTCGTGTGTCATTACTGACCGCACGATACAAAGCTTTACGACTCGTCTGGACCCGCCAACAGCGACATTGGACTGGTAATTTGTTGCCTGGTCGGACGAGTCTCGTTTCAAATTGTATCGAGTGGGTGGACGTGTACGGGTATGGAGACAACCTCACGAATCCATGGAGTCTCTCAGCAGGAGACTGTTCAAGCTGGTGGAGGCTCTGTAATGGTGTCGGACGTGGGCAGTTGGAGGGATATGGGACACCTGATACGTCTAGGTACGACTTTGACAGGTAACACGTACGTGAGCATCCTGTCTGATCACCTGCATCCATTCATGTCCATTGTGCATTCCGACGGACTAGGGCAATTCCAGCAGGACAGTGCAACATCCCACACGTCCAGAATTGCTAGAGAGTGGTTGAAGCAACACTCTTCTGAGCTTAAACACTTCCGCTGGCCACCAGACTCCCCAGAATGAACATTATTGATCATGTCTGCAATGCCTTGCAACGTGCTGTTCAGAAGACATCTCCATCTCGTCGTACTCTTACGGATTTATGGACAGCCCTACAGGATTCATGGTGTCAGTTCCCTCCCATATCATTTCAAACATTGATCGAGTCCATGCCTCGTCATGTTCCGGCACTTTTGCATTCTCGCGTGGGACCTACACGATATTAGGCAGGTGCACCAGTTTCTTTGGCTCTGTTACTTGAGGATCTAAATCCACACACGTTCGCAGATGTGCAGGTGGTCCAAATTTTAATTGAGCAATTGACGTTATTTTCAGTACACTCTGAATCTTCGCCTCATTTCTCGAAGGGCTCCCCTGCCGATGTATTCTCTGACGATACTGCCGTCCTCCGTAAGTCAGCGTCTGCAGGCCAACGCCCCAACCTCTGCAGAGTTGAGGGCCAGGTCTCTGCTGACGCGCCAGCCTGTTGCCACGGCGAGGCCGCGGCGGTCACCTGGAGCCACCGGAGCAAAGTCAGGGGACAGCCGCAGCCGCAGTAGCGGCCGGGCCCCGCGGAACCAGTTCCTGCACGGCTCCCCACCCCACCCCCCTCCCCCCCACTGATCATCAGCACCGCGGACACGAGCCGGTCGGCGGGTGCGGTGGAAAGGGAAATTCAATCAGCGACAGTTGCCGGCTGTGTGCTCTGGCTTCGCGGCGGGGAATTAGTGGCCGATGTTTGGGAGCACCGATCGTGACGTACCGGCCGGGCAGATGCCATTGTCCCGGGAATCCAATCAGGCGGCCGCCCGGTCACTGGCCCCACACTACTCAGCGGTGTCTCTGGTGGCGGACCGTGGAATTAGCCGCAAAAAAGTAATCAGTCGACGATCTCCACTTAAAATCGTACAGCTGGGACCTCATGGAGGCGACAGCACTCGGTTGTAGCAATACGCGCGTTCGCCGAAAGAAGGTTCCCGACGGCTGCCGGTGGTATTTCCAGCTTTCAAGTACGAAGTGAGAAAGGCTCCGGCAGTACTGCCTCAAAGCCATTGTCTTCTAGCGCTGCGGTAACACAGAGGCGCTGCCATAAAAACGTAACAAAATCGCGTTACGTGGTTGGTCGGGAGAGGCGTGCGAAGCAGCTGCGCCAGGCCCTGTTTATCTCAATACTGAGAACGTTACGCACCAGTTGTCAAACGTGTGATATTCACTCTAAGCCAGTAAAATAAAATAAAATAAAACAACACACAACGAAGGTATTATCCGAATGGGACGTAAACCAGTACAAATGATGTACGTGTACAGACAAACAGATGATTACAATTTCAGCAAAACTGTATGTTTTGTACAAGCGAAAGAGCTTCGCAAATTGAGCAAGCCAATATGCGTTGGTCCACTTCTGGCCCTTATGCAAGCAGTTATTCGGCTTGGCGTTGGTTGATATGCTTGTTGGATGTCCTCCTGAGGGATTTCGTGCCAAATTCTGTACAATGGTGCATTAGATCGTCAGAACTCCTGGATGGATGGAGGGCCCTCAGAAGGTTATACAACAGCTCTATCAATCATCGCCAAGCCGAATAGCTGCTTGCACAAGGGTCGTAGGTGGACGAACGCGTTATTGAGATGCTCAATTTGTGAAGCTCTTTCTCTTGAGTAAATCATTCAATTTTTCTGGGATTTTAATTATCTTCTTCTCTGTATTTGTATATCATGTCCAAGGATTTCCGTCCCTTTCGGACCATTTCTTCGTGGTGCGCCTTTTTTTTTGGGTGAATTTACCCACTTTTCTAAAAATGTTTCGGGACTACGCTTTACCATTAACAAGTGCTACAAGACAAGGAAACACAACGACATACCTCAATGTTACACATACTGACATATGTACATATTTAAATCGTCCTATAGGATAACATACCTTAAACCTTCTACGCCATTAGGAACTGTCAAAAGTAAAAATCCAGCAGCAAACATGCCTTGTCAAACTTAAGACTGTTCCCTGAACATCTCATGTTGGGGCATCATATTCTCACAAGGGTCAGTTGTAAACTAAAGGCAGCTTTCGTCACCAAACGAAGGTAGTACTGTCCTATAACGCATCCCCGATGCTGCTACTGTTCATCCTAAAATCTTTGAACATATATGTCAAGTCTCAGCAAATTATAAAAATGAAAATTGCACATATGTTGCAATATCTGTAACTATACAGAATGACGAACAGAAAATATTAAGCCTAACATCACTAGTTGGAACAGGTTGATTAGTCCTTTTCAAGGAGGACATCGCTAAAGTGGGTAGCTGCATATTATCACGTTCTCACCAAATTAAGTAATGCTCAAACTTCTGCAAACTAAATACTATGGTTAAAGCCTCTTATTCCGAAATACCACAACTATGTTCTGCAGGTTACAGCAAACTACTCGCAAATAAGATCGTTTCATGTACCTCTTTATCTCTTTATGTTTCCGTCTGAAACACACCTACTGCTATTCTGTTCCCACTTGTTTCAACTGACATTCAAAATCTAGATAATGCAATACTGGAGCATTTGTTAAACAATGTTTCAGTTCTTAAAAACCGAGCTGGTATTCTTTAGTCCAAATCTAAGGGATATTTTTTTCAATAAGTGATAGAGGCAAGGTGTATTAAATGACTGATCTCCTACAAAACGCTGGTAGAACCCGAATAATACAAACACAGATCTGAGATGCTTGTTCTTAGGTGCCTCAAGCTTCTCAATAACTGTGAGTTTGGAAGGATCTATTAAAATACCTTCTCTGATAATTTCATGGCCCATGAAATTTTATTTGCCTTTAACTCACTCTGTTTTTTTCTTCCTTTAACTTCATACCTCCCTATTCTATTCCTTCCAGTACCATGTTTAGCAGATTATTATTCTCTTCTTATACGGGTTCAGCCAACAGTATATCGTTTACATAAACTGTCACCTGCTCGAATAATTCTCTTCAGAACTTTCAAAAGCGCACACAGAAATATTTAATCCAAACTGCACTACTCTACATTACTAGCACTCACCCTCGAATGAAGAGGTTGCATATTCACAAGATAATTTTTCCAAAGGCAAATTTCAGCATCCACAAGTTACATTCATTGAAGTGGTAAGATTTTAACTGTTCTGCGTTTTTGCAATATTTTGGTGGAGGCAGATCACTCTCTTTTTCTCGTGATGATTTCTTCTGACCAGCAGGGGACCAACATCAATCTGAGACTTCCGTCACATTTAGGTACAACAACAAGGGCATTATTAAATTCACTAACTGCCTGCTCAGTTCCCTGAATCTAACATAGGTTGAACTTCTTTCTCGACAGCTTCCTTCATGTATCTGGTACAGTTTTTTCAAAAAGACTTGCCCAGGTTTTACATTTACACGACACCCACAACCTTTTAACCCACCTGGCGTATTCGAAAGTACAATGTAGTGGCTGCTTACACTTTTTGTAATTCTGCCCTTTGCTGATAGGAAATATGTACGACTGACTGTACTTTAGCCTGAATTTCTTACAGGATATATCTCAGTGTCGTGCATACTTCTATTGAGTTCAGTATCTCCCTCTAAGTACCCCCTATTTTGTTTATTAGTCTAATGGACAGCTCCCACGCCGCTCTATCATTAACCACATGCTTTCCGAGTTTGGCAAAGCTAATACTTGGCTCTGATCAAAGTTAATCTTTCCTTGGTACCTTGATAAGAAAAGAAATCGATGCCATGGAACATATCCACACATAAACCTAGCACAATTAAGCGAGAATGGCCTATAATTACTGCTCTTATATCTGTGGGTATCAACGCTTCTTTCTTCATTAGCCTAGAAGTTTTTCCAGGAGCACCTACTGTTCTTGCACCAGACACTTTACAGTTATCTTTTTCTCCTTAGGAACAGAATCAAAGAAAGCTTGGGATAATGCATTTGCTTCGCTACCACTATCCAGAAGACAGTGGTCTGTTATTCATGAAATACTTAATTCTGTCATGCTGTTGTTGTGCTCTTTAGACTGAAGACTGGTTTGATGCAGTTCTCCATGTTACTCGATGCTGTGCAAGGCTCTCCATTTCCGAATAACTACTGCAACCTACATCCTTCTGAATCTACTTACTGTATTCATCTCTTGGTCTCCTTCTACCATTGCTCCTCCCCCCCCCCCCCCCCCAAACACACTTCCCCCAGATACGAAATTAGCTATCCCTTGATGTCTCAGAATGTGTCCTGTCAGCCGATCCCTTCTTGTCACGAATTTATTCTCCTCCCAGTTCTATTCAGTACCTTCTCATCAGTCATCTACCTATCTAATCTTCAGCATTCTTCTGTAGCACCGCATTTCAAAAACTTCTATTATCTTCTTCCCTTAACTGTTTACCATCCACGTTTGATTTCCATATGTGGCTACTCCATAAACATAACTTCAGAAAAGACTTCTTAAAACTAAAATCTACATTCGATGTTAGTAGACTTCTCTTCTTCAGAAACGCTTTTCTTGCCATTGTCGGTCCACATTTTATATCCTCTCTACTTTCCCCATCATCACTTACATTGCTGTCCAAATAACGAAACTTATCTACTACTTTTAGTGTCTCATTTTCACATCTAATTCCCTCAGCATCACCAGATTCAATTTTTCTTCATTTCATTACCTTTGTTTAGCTTTTGTTCATATTCCTCTTCTATTGTCCTTTCAAGACACAGTCCAGTCCTATCAACTGCTCTTCAAAGTCCTCTGCTGGCTCTGATAATTCTAGTACAGGGCAGCTTAATCTACTCTGTACAGGTTCCCCATGACATCCGTCAAGCAAATCGTTCTCAGCCCGCCTTCAGCTGAAATATCTCTTTCAGTTGCAAGTACATTTACACTTAGATTGATGGCGTCATCAGTAATCACATTTTCAACTGCCTTTACTAATCAGTCCACCAATCGCAAATCAAAGCATTTGACGACCGCTTCTACCTTTGTTTGTTGAACATCAACTAAACTTTTTGAGCACCTGCATTCCTTAGCTTCATTGCTGTATAAATTATCGTCTAATTCTGTTTCTGTTGACAACTCATCACGACTTATAGGCTCCTCAACTGTATTATAATTACTACCCTCTTCATCTATTAACTTCTCCTCTTCAAAACTTTGCGATAATGAACCTTCTTACTTCCTCCAGAGGAATCTTAGCCTGCAGATTTCCATCATTACCACAAATATAACCACTTGCCATCTTCGTTACCACCTGCTACAGGTGAACTAGTTGGCTCTTTTCCAGTGTTTGTACTGTTGTCCTTTTCAAGCTTATTCCACTTTTCTACTGTGTCCAAAACGTTTTCTATTAGATAATTAGAATGTTTGAAGAAATCACCAGTGCTGGTAGTTGCTACTAAATCATTATCCCTGTCATCGGCTTATGTATCTTAGTTTACTTTCGTCTGTTTACCAGTTATTGGCTGCGTTTGTGTCTCCGCCTGCTGAGTGTAAGTTTCTACACAGACGGTAATTATTTTTCCTCAGACGGCCTATTACTTTCATTAATAGCATTCTGAGATCGGAACGAATTTTCCTCTCCGTTCTGTCTCGACTCTACATTCTCTAGCGGCCTGTTTTCATCATAATTATGAAAACATGAAGGCTGTCGACCGCCTCTTCCTCTGCCTCGTTCACGATAACGTCTAAATTCCTCACATTTGCGTTTCCTCCCTGATCGTTTCGGTTGTTTGCATTTCTATCAGGGAGCCCCGGTTCTAAATATTCAATGAATCTATCTACATTGCCCTTGGGTGCTGAAAAGATTCGTTTCTGCCATTGCAAAGACAGTTTACGTTCTGACCCCGATATCCTCATGTACGGTTTCATCTTTGCTGTCGGATGCAACAGAGGCGAAATTCATTTTCTAGAGATCTCTTTGATAGAGTCGCGTCTAGGAGCGTACGTTTTACTACTCCAAAATTCCCTTAATACATCTTTTCTTTATTATGATGCAGTATTCGCTCACGGTAGCGGATTTGAGGTCAGTGTTTTAGACGGTATCATGACATCAGTCGACCAACGCGAAGCATCTCCCGACAAATGACTCCTAATAAAAGATTTTTTTTCGCTTTCAGACCATCCATTCGGCAACACATCTTCAAAATCGTTCCAGAACTCTAATAGTTGTATTTGTTCATCTGGGTAAAACGTATAATTTACCGACATCCGAGAAATAGAGTGTCAACCGAAGCAACGTGTTGTGCAGTAGTGTTACACAAACTACCAGAGATTACTCTACTTTGTCTGTTTGCCGTGCTAGAATTTAAATCTTCTGCTAGGAGCTCTACAGCTTCAGCATTTTCAGAAAACTTCTGCAATCACTTTTTACCTCCTTGACCTCCGTTTGACAAATATTTTCTTTAGTATTTAGTTCTTCAAGTTGATTGGAGCAAAGATAGGATTCCTTGCTTATTCTCTCAGGTAACTTCCTTTCTAGCTGTTTATTCTCTTTTCTAAATTCATCGTGAACTTCACCAACGTCGGTTTTGAAAATATTATACAATTTTGTTAACTGTTGTCCTACTTCGATTTTCAGATCATTATGATTAACATGAATTTTAAAATAAAAGTGTCTACGTCAGAATTCAATTCATCCCTCAGTACATTACAACGGGATTCCGTTTTATATTTCAGTTCGCCAATGCTGGAATCAATTTTATTCTTTAAACTCCTCTTTACTTCATTATTACTATTTTTGGAGGCATTATTACTGAATTCCATTTACTCTAATAGTGTGACAGTGACGTGAAAACACGTAGCAGCTTGTAGACCCATGCAGCTCCTCGATGACGCACTCAATGCGATGGCTGTCACAGCGCAGCCTCGTTTTCCTTCTTCCCCTCACTTTCGAAATCACCTTCGATGGCTTTCACTGTCTAGCCTTCATACTTGCGAAAATAAAACATAGCAGTGTTCCCACCGTTGTTTCAGTGGATCCTGCCTCCGTGCGTTCCGTTCCTGCATACTATCTGCGGATACGGTGTTCGCTTGTTGTGCCTATCACTTTCACTGTTCTCAGTTTCCCAGACGGATTCGCACCGTGTCTGGGGCTACAGGTATATATAAATATATATTGGATTGTTATCGTATTTTGTAACTTGAAATTTTGTGTAGCCTCGTGCAATTTTTGGATACCACAGTCTTTTACAAGGCCCTGAAAGTTATTTGTATGAACACCCAGACAGTGATGGAGAATGTGCTGTTCGGTAATATTCAGTGTGCGGGTCCAAGGTTCAGCTCCCGGAAACTGAAATAAAATGTTCTAACTCAAAAGAATAACGCAGGGGAATAAGTAACAGAGACAATACATAAAAGTTTGCCTTTGCTTAACTGAGCAATATATGGCAACAAAATTTCACACATACGAAAATCATCGCTAAGGTTGTTCTATCGTACTCAACACTCGATGCAGTTCAGAGACGACTTCTACTCCTTAGTCCTAATTATGTACAGTTAATTGCTCACCTTAAAAGTAGAGATTATCTCAAACATTTGCCACGCAGTTGTCTATAATGCAGCAGGTGGCAAACGAAATAGTACATCTAAAATTAAACACAGGCTTCCCAGTGAAATTATTAAACCAAGTAAGTTCAGTTTTACAAATTTTCATCAGAAATAAGCTATGTATCATTCGATTGCTACAAAATGTGCTGTGATTCTCTGCACAAAGTGCCCGCTAGTGTCAGATGTCATTGATGATGAAAGACGTGACTGTTTATTCGATCGAACGATATATAGCATATATCTGGTGAAATTGTGAAAAGCGACCTTATTCGGATTAACAATTTAAATAGAAAGCCCATGTTTCGTTTTCGATGTCCTGCTTTCTTTTGCTTTATTGTAATTTCACGCCTCTGCCCCATATGGGCAAGGGAGGGATGACAGTGGCACAGTCCACCACTCTTCAGCTGAGTGGCTTCACAAACACTCAGACATAAAAGGGTGAAAGAAGGGGGATATGCTGCTGTGGTCTTCAGTCCTGAGACTGGTTTGATGCAGCTCTCCATGCTACTCTATCCTGTGCAAGCTTTTTCATCTCCCAGTACCTACTGCAACCTACATCCTTCTGAATCTGCTTAGTGTATTCATCTCTTGGTCTCCCTCTACGATTTTTACCCTCCACGCTGCCCTCCAATACTAAATTGGTGATCCCTTGATGCCTCAGAACATGTCCTACCAACCGATCCCTTCTTCTGGTCAAGTTGTGCCACAAACTTCTCTTCTCCCCAATTCTATTCAATACTTCCTCATTAGTTATGTGATCTACCCATCTAATCTTCAGCATTCTTCTGTAGCACCACATTTCAAAAGCTTCTATTCTCTTCTTGTCCAAACTATTTATCGTCCATGTTTCACTTCCATACATGGCTACACTCCATACGAATACTTTCAGAAATGACTTCCTGACACTTAAATCTATACTCGATGTTAACAAATTTCTCTTCTTCAGAAACGCTTTCCTTGCCATTGCCAGCCTACATTTTATATCCTCTCTACTTCGACCATCATCAGTTATTTTGCTCCCCAAATAGCAGAACTCCTTTACTACTTTAAGTGCCTCATTTCCTAATCTAATTCCCTCAGCATCACCCGACTTAATTAGACTACATTCCATTATTCTTGTTTTGCTTTTGTTGATGTTCATCTTATATCCTCCTTTCAAGACACTGTCCATTCCATTCAATTGCTCTTCCAAGTCCTTTGCTGTCTCTGACAGAATTACAATGTCATCGGCGAACCTCAAAGTTTTTATTTCTTCTCCATGGATTTTAATACCTACTCCGAATTTTTCTTTTGTTTCCTTTACTGCTTGCTCAATATACAGATTGAACAACATCGGGGAGAGGCTACAACCCTGTCTTACTCCCTTCCCAACCACTGCTTCCCTTTCATGTCCCTCGACTCTTATAACTGCCATCTGGTTTCTGTACAAATTGTAAATAGCCTTTCGCTCCCTGTATTTTACCCCTGCCACCTTTAGAATTTGAAAGAGAGTATTCCAGTCAACATTGTCAAAAGCTTTCTCTAAGTCTACAAATGCTAGAAACGTAGGTTTGCCTTTCCTTAATCTTTCTTCTAAGATAAGTCGTAAGGTCAGTATTGCCTCACGTGTTCCAGTGTTTCTACGGAATCCAAACTGATCTTCCCCGAGGTTGGCTTCTACTAGTTTTTCCATTCGTCTGTAAAGAATTCGTGTTAGTATTTTGCAGCTGTGACTTATTAAGCTGATAGTTCGGTAATTTTCACATCTGTCAACACCTGCTTTCTTTGGGATTGGAATTATTATATTCTTCTTGAAGTCTGAGGGTATTTCGCCTGTTTCATACATCTTGCTCACCAGATGGTAGAGTTTTGTCAGGACTGGCTCTCCCACGGCCGTCAGTAGTTCCAATGGAATATTGTCTACTCCGGGGGCCTTGTTTCGACTCAGGTCTTTCAGTGCTCTGTCAAACTCTTCACGCAGCATCATATCTCCCATTTCATCTTCATCTACATCCTCTTCCATTTCCATAATATTGTCCTCAAGTACATCGCCCTTGTATAGACCCTCTATATACTCCTTCCACCTTTCTGCTTTCCCTTCTTTGCTTAGAACTGGGTTTCCATCTGAGCTCTTGATATTCATACAAGTCGTTCTCTTATCTCCAAAGGCCTCTTTAATTTTCCTGTAGGCGGTATCTATCTTACCCCTAGTGAGATAGGCCTCTACATCCTTACATTTGTCCTCTAGCCATCCCTGCTTAGCCATTTTGCACTTCCTGTCGATCTCATTTTTGAGACGTTTGTATTCCTTTTTGCCTGTTTCACTTACTGCATTTTTATATTTTCTCCTTTCATCAATTAAATTCAATATTTCTTCTGTTACCCAAGGATTTCTACTAGCCCTCGTCTTTTTACCTACTTGATCCTCTGCTGCCTTCACTACTTCATCCCTCAAAGCTACCCATTCTTCTTCTACTGTATTTATTTCCCCCATTCCTGTCAATTGCTCCCTTATGCTCTCCCTGAATCTCTGTACAACCTCTGGTTCTTTTAGTTTATCCAGGTCCCATCTCCTTAAATTCCCACCTTTTTGCAGTTTCTTCAGTTTTAATCTACAGGTCATAACCAATAGATTGTGGTCAGAGTCCACATCTGCCCCTGGAAATGTCTTACAATTTAAAACCTGGTTCCTAAATCTCTGTCTTACCATTATATAATCTATCTGATACCTTTTAGTATCTCCAGGGTTCTTCCATGTATACAACCTTCTTTCATGATTCTTAAACCAAGTGTTAGTTATGATTATGTTGTGCTCTGTGCAAAATTCTACAAGGCGGCTTCCTCTTTCATTTCTGTCCCCCAATCCATATTCACCTACTACGTTTCCTTCTCTCCCTTTTCCTACACTCGAATTCCAGTCACCCATGACTATTAAATTTTCGTCTCCCTTCACAATCTGAATAATTTCTTTTATTTCATCATACATTTCTTCAATTTCTTCGTCATCTGCAGAGCTAGTTGGCATATAAACTTGTACTACTGTAGTAGGTGTGGGCTTCGTATCTATCTTGGCCACAATAATGCGTTCACTATGCTGTTTGTAGTAGCTTACCCGCATTCCTATTTTCCTATTCATTATTAAACCTACTCCTGCATTACCCCTATTTGATTTTGTGTTTATAACCCTGTAGTCACCTGACCAGAAGTCTTGTTCCTCCTGCCACCGAACTTCACTAATTCCCACTATATCTAACTTCAACCTATCCATTTCCCTTTTTAAATTTTCTAACCTACCTGCCCGATTAAGGGATCTGACATTCCACGCTCCGATCCGTAGAACGCCAGTTTTCTTTCTCCTGATAACGACATCCTCTTGAGTAGTCCCCGCCCGGAGATCCGAATGGGGGACTATTTTACCTCCGGAATATTTTACCCAAGAGGACGCCATCATCATGTAATCATACAGTAAAGCTGCATGCCCTCGGGAAAAATTACGGCTGTAGTTTCCCCTTGCTTTCAGCCGTTCGCAGTACCAGCACAGCAAGGCCGTTTTGGTTATTGTTACAAGGCCAGATCAGTCAATCATCCAGACTGTTGCCCTTGCAACTACTGAAAAGGCTGCTGCCCCTCTTCAGGAACCACACGTTTGTCTGGCCTCTCAACAGATACCCCTCCGTTGTGGTTGCACCTACGGTACGGCTATCTGTATCGCTGAGGCACGCAAGCCTCCCCACCAACGGCAAGGTCCATGGTTCATGGGGGGGAAGGGGGATATAAAAACACAGAAATGGAGATAATAGAAGTTAAAATATACACTAACACGAGGATATGCACTGGGGGACAGTGAAAAAGTTGACATAATGTTAAAAGAACACAGCTAGCAAATCGTGGCACACTTAAAATACACTGGAGTCACACACAAGTTAAAAGTCTGTCACAGTATAAAAATCACACAGAGCGATTCACTTAAAAAAGAACTGGAAATGACGGAGCACTCACAAAGAATAAAAACCACTGGTAGGGGCCTGCTGAGGGACAGGAGGTCGGAGAGGAGGGAAAAAGAGGGGAAGAAGGTGTGGTGGGGGCGGGAGGAAGACGAAAAACCGGGGCAGAGGGCGCATCAAGAGGCAGGAGAAGGTAGGATGGGAGATGAAGAGGGAAGACAAGGCTGGAGGGAGCATAGAGATGCATAAGGGGGCCACAGGAAAGGGAGGGGGTGTAGGATGGAGGAAAATCACTCAGGGGAAGGGAAGGGGAGGGGAGAGGGAGCCCTTAGGAGTAGGGGGGAGGAAGATGGGGTTACAGTTGGTATGAGGGGTAGATATCATGGCGAAGCTCACCATCCGGGAGGGTTAGGTGCTGGAAGTTGCATTGGGAAAGGAGATGGAGAGTGTGGAAATGAGGAGTGGGCGGACACAACGGTAAAGGCATGGCAACAGGCTGGGGGTGGAGAAGAAGGGGGACACCAGGGGTTGTGTTCCAGGATTTGGAGGGCTTTATAGCACATGGGAGCGGTGGAAATCCAAGTCACACTGCCACAACAAAGGAGTGGGCCGATCAAGGATTTCTGGATGTGAAGGATTGTGGAAGGATGCAGTTCTTATGTCCAGCCTGACAGGAGTTTCAGGAGGTAGAGTCTATTGTGGGCTTTGCATTGGATTGTAAGGAGATGGGGAGTCCAGGTGAGGTAGCAGTCAAGGGTGAGGCTAAGGTATGTTAGGATAGGTGTGAGGTGGATAAGACAACCATAAATGGAGGCAGAAGGAGCGGGTGGCGCAGCCTAGGACGATTGCTTGGGTCTTGGAAGGGTTGATACAAAGGAACCACTTGCTGCAACAACTGGTCAAGGTCAGTTTTGAGTGTATATTGGGACTGTTGAAGGGTAGGGTAAAGGGCCCATAAGGTGGTGTCATCAGCAAATTGGAGGAGATGAACAGGTGGGGAAAGTTTGGGCATACTGGCAGTATACAGGAGATAGAGGAGAGGGGAAAGGACAGAGCCTTTGGGCATGCCAGTGGTGAAATAGAAAGTATAGGAGTGGGTATTGTGGATAGCGACATAGGAGGGACGATGGGAGAAGAAGAAAGCAACGAGACAGGCGAAATTGATAGGGAGAGCATAGGTCTGGAGTTTGAAGAGCAGCCCGGGATGTCAGACATGGTTGTAGGTGTTCTGGAGGTCGAGGGAAACAAAGATAGTGGAGCGATGGGAGTTAAGTTGGAGAGAAAGAAGATTGGTAGGGTTAAGGAGCTGGTCGTTCTCTGAGAAGGAGGGCTGGAAGCCACACTGGGTAAGGGGAAGGAGGTGGTGCTGATTAGAGTGGCGATGAATACAGTGGGAGAGGACAGACTCAAAGGCCATACTGAGCATGGAGGTGAGGCAGATGGGATGATTGGATGAGGTAGAGGGAGTCTGTTGGGTTTAGGGAACAGCAGCACACTGGAAGTCTTTCCCATTTCAGGGTAAAAGCCAGAGGAGAGGAGGACATTGTACAGGGTAGCAAGAGCATCCGGGAAGCACAGGAGGGATTCCTTGAGGTGGCAGTAGGTGACACTGTCATGACCAGAGGTGGTGTTGCATTTGGAGGGGAGGATGAGTGTGATGTTGTGTGAGATGATGGGAGTGTTTATGTCTGAGGGAGGTAACTGATCCAAGTACTGGAAACTAGGGGTGAGTGGTGGGACAGAAGTATCAATGCATTCAAGGACAGTGGGGAAGAGGGAGTAATCAAAATAGGGATCAACAGGAATGGAGAAGACCTTAGAGAGGTGGGAAGCAAAATGGTTAACCTTACTGAGGTTGCCAGGAAAAGGGCAGTTGTCAGGTAGAAGAGGGTAATGTTGGATGGGATGGCTACCAGTAGGGTGGTGGAAGGCTGACCAGTATTTGGAGGAGTTGACAGGTAGGGTGGAATTGAGGCATGTACATGTATGGCACCAGTCCTGGCGTTTCTTTCCTGTAAGGAGATTCCAGATGTGTCGTAATTGCTGGTGGCAGAGAAGTGTATCCTGGTCACGAGTGCAGAGGAAGGCGTGGTAGAACCTGTGGAATTCACGAAGAAGAAGGATGGCCTGTGGAGGAAGTGTAGGGTGGATGAGTTTGGTAGCAACATGGGCCTTCACAGCCACAGGTGGCTTTTGACTTGTGAGGAAATGGACTGCCAGTAGGCATCCATTAGCAGGGCAGTGGTCATGGATGGACTTTGGAGGGGCAGCAGGGCAGAGGGCAGGAGGAGGGCCAAGAGGGGACAAGGTGGTGAGAAGGATGAGCAGGTGTTCACTACCAATAGGTTTGAGGACATCTGCAGCAGTACGATGAAGTAGGTTGGGGGAAGTGAGGACAACATCCGAGGTGGAGTTACTTTCAGGACAGGTATGTTGTGGGAGAGGAACAAAGTCACCATGGAGAGTGGCAAGGAACTGATGCCACAGGGTCACAGTTGTGGATGTTGAGGTAGGCAGCAATCACATAGGTGGAGAACGTATTATCAACATGGGAAATGAAGTAGGAGAGAGAAGCTGTGGGGCTGATATAGATAGTGGCACAGGTGACGGTGAGGGAGGGAAAAAAGATGCTAAGGAGAAGGTGTTCAATCAGATCATTGAGTAGGGGCTCTGGCCAGACACGAAGATGCTTGAGGTGGCCAATAGCGACCGCACCTTGGGCGAGGGGAAGGTGGTTGTCAGTGTGGTGAAAGAGATAGGGAGAGGTGCGGACAATATGGTGATGTTGGAGGAAGGTTTCATTAACAATAAAGGATTCGACATGGTGCTGTGATATTGTATGCATGAAGAAGTATTTGTTGGCAGGGAGGGAGCAAATGTTAAGGTAGTGGAGACAATATTGTTGATGCACAAGGAGGTGGGAGGGGGTAGAAGTGGGGGGAGGAGAGATGGGCTTAAACGAGGGTATCTAGGTGGTTGAAGGTAATGTGGGCCTAGTTGTGTTAGTAGATGACATAGGTATTCAAATGGAAAACAGAATGGGTGGCATGGGAAATCTGCTGGAGGGTGTGGGGGTGTTGGAAGGGGTCAATGTTCTGCAGGAAGATGGTCAGGAACCAGATGATGTCTTCAGCTGTAGGGGGAGGGCAGAGGGAATTGTTGAGGTGGATGGGCTTGTTGACGGAGCGAACGATGACAGTGAGCTCAGGGTTGGTGGAAGGGGGTTCATTGCAGGTGTTGCAGGAAGGAGGAGAGGACAGGTTAGCACACTGTTTAAGGAAGTTGGAGGCTTTACAATGGGGGCACTTGGGGGGGGGGGGGTTCTTGCAGTTTTGAGTGAGGTGGTCATTGTAAAGGAGGCAGCACTGGCAGCAGTAGGAATGAGGAGGGGAATGGGATGGGTCAACAGGGTGGTGGTGGTTGAAAATCAGGGATCCCTGAGTGAGGAGGTGATCTATGGAGGAGTCAGACTCAGCAAAGACACGCATGAGGAACGTAGGGCCAGAGGAGTTGTAAATATGGCAGGCTGAGCGGATTTCCAGGGTGGGGTGGGTGTTCAGTTCCACCAACAACTCCACCTCCATGATCATAATGCTGAGTTTTGTGATCACGTCAGTGAGGGTTGGTAGATGACGTGGGGGTTGGGGTTGACAAGGAAAGGAGGATGTAAGAAAAGGGGTGAGGGACATATGGGGGCCAAAGGTGCTGTGAGTAATGCGCTGAAGAAGATCAGTATGGAATGAGGGAGAGGGAGATTTGATGAGGACAGAGTCTCTGTGGGGGATGAGTTGGGTAATGGGCACTGGGGATTTATTCACGGATTTCGAGGGTGAGGGTGCAGGCATTTAGGAATTTCGGATTGGGGTTGGCAAGGATGAAGGTATACAGGGTGGGGCTGGGGAGGAGGTGTTGTGTCCATCGGGGGATCGGAGGTAAGAGATGTGGTTGGTGGTATTTCTGGGAAGGGGGTGGAGGTGAGGTCACCACTTGGGCACCTGGGAGGTTTTTTTGCAGGTGTGGCCTTGGAGGTGGGATGAGGGACTGGATTGACTGGAAGGCCATGGGAGGCAGGTCCCTCTTGCAAGGTGGCTACGCCAGCAATGGAAGTGAGGTGTCTGTGGTGGCGACTATGGCGTGGCGGGTGGTGACTCTGGCGAGGGAAGGAGTAGTTGTAGCAGGGCCGGTGGGGAGGTGGGAAAAGTGTTTGTGGATGGCGGTAGCAGTGGGAGGGGGCAGAAGCAAGAGCAGGGGAAGGAGCAGGGACAGGGGCGGGAACAGGAGCAACATACAGGTCGGGATACTGGGATGAGGATGAGATAGAAGGGGGTGAGACTGTGAGGAGGGGGGTTGAGTAGACAGATTAAGCTCAGAGGAGGCACTCCACGAGGTAACAGTGGGTGCAGGGGAAGGGGAGGTGTAAATGATGGTAGTAGTGGGGTTGTCGAGGATGAAAGGCGTTATCCTCTGGCGACAGGAGTCACCAAAGTAGGAAAAGAACTAAAACTGGGGGCGGCGGCGGCGAGCACCAGGCGGCGGCGGACAGACGAACGACAGCGGTGGCCGGCGAACATACGGCAGCGGCAGGGGGCTCTTCCAAAAGCATCGCTTGCACCCTGAGTGTAACCCAGGCAGCGTAATCCTCCGATTTGGAAGTGAGGGGATCCAACCCTCGGGAGGGATGTCCTGTTTCGCCCGCTATATTACTGATAACCACGTGGCAAGTGTCTGAAATTAATCGCCACTTTTAAGGCGAGCTGTTAACTTTATGTAATGAGAAATAAGGAGTAGAAATCATATGTGAACCGTGCAATTTTATCACAGTACAGATTGAATATTACGAAAACCGACAAACTGCAGGAACTGATTCCTGATTATAAATGGAGGGTAAATGGTCTTATGAATATGTGTCCGGAAATGTATCGTTGCCGTGATAGATGGCGCTAACGAATGAAAATTCCTTTGACCACTTGCCGTGCCTGTAGCCCACAGATGACGATTATGCAGATTTATGATGCCAGTTCTGGTAAAGTTTGCTTCTTCGGTAAGCCCATAATTGTCAGAAAGCCCATAATTATAATGGTCTGGTACAAAAACCATAGGAAAAATCTTTTCCGTAGACGGAAATCCACTGCTGATAATCCTTACACCCATTAGAGGTGTTAGGGATAGTGGTGATTGTCATGGAACATACACTTAAATCGTACTTTGTCTTACACCGCGGCAGCGGGCCACTTGCCTGGATCTTGTACTAGGGTCCGTCTCAATATCTTGTAGAAAACGGTCCCCCAGATCAGGTGTACGCACAGTCCGCCGCTTCCCTGCACATTTGTCAGTGTGAAAGGACCCACGATCACAAAAAGAGCCCAAAAATGGCTTGAAATGTTATGTGATGTGTTGGAGACGGTGAGAGTGCTTGTTTTGATACAGCTATGCTGCCTCTCGACCATTTCCATCTGCTTCACCATACACAAACACCATCCCGGCTTGTTCCCGACGTGAGTGCCGGACCATTCTGCTGCTTACAGTACGCTGCGTCTATCGCACAGCTTGCACCACACAAGGAACACACGGCACCTGACCAGAAGAACTTTCTTTCGTCAGCACCATCTGCCGTGGCAACGATGCTTTTCCGGACATATGTGGTGGGGTCTTCTTTACCCCATTTCCAGTCAGGAATCCATCCCTGCTGTCTGTCAGTTTCATTAATGTTTCTCTCTGTTCACTGCTCAGTTAATCGACTGTAGACTCTTCTTTGTCCCTGAGATTACTGACTCATCTGCATTATTGTGAGAGAATTACAACATTTTATTTCAGTTTTCCTGAGATAAACTGTAGCACTGCGGCCTGAAGATTATTGAACGCACGTACTGCGTAACTTTCTGGATGTTCACACAAATAGTTTTCAGGCCCTTGTAAAAGGTTGTAGTATCCAAAAATCGCACAAGATTACCAAACAAAATAAGAACCCAAACGATATATACATTTTTACCCGCCGTTGCACAACAGCAAAGGCCTTGGAAGAACAGCTGAACGGGATGATAGTGTCTTGAAAAGAGGTTATAGGATGAATATCAACACAACTAAAACAAAGACGATGGAATATTGTCGAATGAAATTGGATTAGGAAATTAGAGACAAAAGCAGTGGACGACTTTTGTTATTTCGTTAGCAAAATAACTGATGATGTTTGACCTAGAGAGCATCTAAAATTCAGACTGGCAGTAATGAAAACGGCATTTATGAGTAGGAGGAATTTGTTAACATGTAATTTAAATTTAAGGATGAGAAAAATCTTTCTAGGGCTATTTTTCTAGAACGTAACCTTGTTAGAAAGAGAAAAGTGGGTGATACACAGTTCAGGCAAGGAGAGAATAACAGCTTTTGAAGTGGCGCTACAGAAGAATACAGAGGGTTATATTGGTATATCGAGCAACTAAGTAGGAGATACCGAATTTAATCGAGGGGAAAAAGAAGTTACATTACATCTTGACTAAATGGTGGGCTTGGTTGGTAGAACACATACTGAGGTTTCAAGGAACCGTCAGTTTGGTAACAGAGGGAAGCGTGTGAGGTAAAAATTGTAGGGGGAGACCTAGGTTTTAATCCAGAAGGATGGCTGATACGGTTGTAGGCTGCAGTATTTGTCCCTAGATAAAAAGGTTTGGGCAGGATACACTATCGTGGAGAGGAGAATTATACCGGTCTCAGGACTGAAGACAGCAACAACAATAATCAACACTAACAGACGAAACCCATAACGTCACAATATTTGCACATAGTTCAGTAATTCAACTGAAGTACATATCAGCGTTAAATTTCTGAAATGTAATGTGTAAAAGAGGAAAAGACAGAACATGGTTCAAATGGCTCTGAGCACTATGGTACTTAACATATAAGGTCATCAGTCCCCTAGAACTTAGAACTACTGAAACCTAAGTAACCTAAGGACATCACACAATCCATGCCCGAGGCAGGATTCGAACCTGCGACCGTAGCGGTCACGCGGTTCCAGACTGAAGCGCGTAGAACCGCTCGTACACACCGCCCGGTGAAAAGACAGAGACTACGATCTGAGTACTTAGGTAATGGTATCTCTTTCTACGAATGTAAATAATGCAATAACATGTTTTGCTCATGTTATTTTTAACCAGTAGTGACACATTTCAGCCAGACATCGAAATACACTGTTGTTGATAATTAAAGCAACAAACGGAAATTTTGCAAGTTTACGTTTATTTTGCCACGAAACGATGTAGGCAGGTGATAGCAAAGTAGAAACAATGTAAATAACATAGGACGCAAACAACTGCGACATTCATGACAGTATACGAAAATGTTCTTCGTTTTTTCCGACTTAACAGATTTGCACGCACATTCCGACAACTGGTTAGTGTGGTCACAATAGGCAGCAACACAGGCCTGGCAACGACAGAGCATGCTGTGAATAACATCATCAATGTCATGTTGAGGCAATAACGCCCATTCTTCCTGCGGAGATGCTCGCAAGTCTTGAAGAGCAGTTGGTGTATGCTGATGTGATGCAAGCCGTTTCTCTAGTGCATCCCAATCATGCTCTATTGGATTCAAATCCCGAGAGCGAGCAGGCAACCCCCTGCGTGCAGTATCTTCCGTTTCCAAGAATATATCAACCACTAGCTCTTATGAGGTCGAGCACTATAGACCATCAACACGAAGTCTGGGCGCATGACACCTCGCAACAACCGTACATGAGATCCCAAGACCTCGTCACGATACCTGACAACATTTAGACCTTGCTGATTCACCCATACAATTCCATGAAGAGTTGTTCGAGAGATCAACATAATCCCTGCTCACGCCATTAGGGACCTTCTTCGATATCGGTCTCTTTCCACAATATTCGAATCTCGAAATCGTGTTCCACATCCCATTCAAATGCTATCCGCTGAGAACCACTCTCCAGACCAAATCGGGACTCATCTGTGAAAAGAACATTGGGCTATTGTTCGAGTGTCCAGGTGGCATGTTGACGACTCCACTCTAAACGTTCTCTTCTGTGACGACACGTCACACGTACAGCAGGTCTCTCTCAATAAAGACCACTCTGTCGAAGCATTCTCTACACCGTTTCCATTTATACAACACGTTCAGTGGATGCCGCAAGGTCAGATGCCAGTTGCTGCGCAGCACTAAGGCGGTACTGTCCTACCCTTACAGCCAAATAAGGGTCCTCCATCTCTGATGAAACACGTGGTTGGTCCTGCCCTAATCTTCATGATACAGTTTCGCTCTGTATAAACTGTCGCCACATGCAAGAAACAACAGAACGGTTCACGTTAAGCCATCGGGCCACGTGAGTTCCCGACTGTCGTGCTTCCATTCTTCCTACGGTCCTCCACTGTAGAGAGTCTGGTAGGCGTCTTCTCTGTGCCATACTGCACCGTCTGTGACTATGTACACGGAATTGTGGATGCGAGACTACCCTGAAAACATTACACCGTTTGATAGGTGCCCTTACCTCATCGTTGGTGTGGTTTTCCGTTGACCGAAATGCCATCTTCCGTGCAGAACACGATTGTACGGACATCTGTTGACAGTTTGTATGACTATATCGTGAATCAGATACAGGACGGGTAAACAGCGGTTTCTTGCTTTAATTTTGGAGACCAGTGTATCACTGCTAAATGTCCCAAGTGCAGGAATTCTCGTGCGCAGAATGGTTGCAAATACTTACTGTGGACGATCGTGTTCTCCAGAGTCATAAGCCCATGTGTTTACCACACATTACATGTTTATTTTGACGGCAACTCCTTACATTAAGGAAACAGTATTTAGTTCTGAACACAACTATACTACTCTTCCTTACAAGTCAACATGTCTGAACTGTTGCCAACCTATAAGAAAGCTCAAAAGTCAGCCGTGGCGCTCGATTCGATATATAGCTCGCGGGCCGTGGTATGGAGGTAGTTCGAGAGAGGGTGTGAGTGGTAGCAAGGTTAGTGACGCCGCGGGAGATTAGGGGAATTCCGCGCTGTGGAACAAGGCCTATTCCGGACTGGCAGCCGATGCAGCAAGTTGCGGGCGCCGAGCCGAGAAAAGGCACTGTGCTGCAATCAACCTGTTGCGGACTTCGTGTTGGCCTGTGTGGTGCTGGGACGTCAATACTACGTCTGGGAGGAGCGATAGACTTCTGCTTCTGCCTTCCCATCCAGGACTTCTCGGGATCACCTGCGACCGATTCCAGTTTCTAAATCTCAATGTTAGTCTGTTGTAATTCAGTCCAATCTGTCTGCCTATGTCATCCCCCCCCCTCCCCCCCCCCCCCCCCGCACCCAGTTAACGTGCAAGCGTTTCCGTCAGTTTTCCGCTGTCCTAGACACGAGTCTAGCGGCGCTGCATTGGCGGCAGAAGTTCCTGCGTTTGAGCGACCAAGCCTTCTCCTCTCATTCTGTTACTTGTCCAAGGCAAAAGTCGTAAAAATACACCTAATAATTTTATTGAATGCTGTGTCTTATTTCTTAAACGCGTTTGACTTTATTTGTATGACTGTTATCTCTGAAATTTGGGACTTATTGAACACTGGGTTAATTAATGGTCTAATGACAGCTGCGGTACGTTTTTCTTAAATACAATTTTCTTTTAAGTTTTATGAAGAAATTATTCTAGTGAACGGTGTGGCACATTTTCTTAAATGCTAGTTTCATTTAAATGTTTTTGAACAATCTAATCTAGTTACCGCTGTGGCGCATTTTTTCTTAAATACAATTTTCATTTGAGTTGTTATGAACACATTTTCATGATGGCCAAGTTACGTTTAGTAGTTAATGATCTAATGAACAGGGTGGAGCACTTTGCTTAAATACAAATTTTATTCAAAATGTTTTCAACAAATTTCCATGTTGGGCAAGTTACCCTTTGTAATGAGTAATTTTAGTGAGCACTGCGACACAGTCCTTCAAGGAACGCAAATATTACTAAAATTGCTGGATGTGTCTTCTTGTTCACTGAGCTCCGCTTGGAAATTAATAATCCAGTGGGCGCTGTCTCGCATTTCTCTTAAACACAAATTTGCTTGAGTAATTCTCCGAGAGGTTTTATGTGGCTAAATTTATGCTGAATAATTAGCAATGCCATGAATGGTGTAGCCTGCTGGAAAATATTGCACCTTATTTGGGACTGCTGTTCATACTAAAATTATGGTCAATCCTCATGAAGATTAAACTATCACTGGATAATCGATACTTTAATTGAGTATTGTGGACCATTTCGTAAATTGTGTGATGTTAATCTGGAAGACACTTCTTGTTTCTCAACTGAAGAGAAATTAATCTGTTCCGGCGTAACCACAAGCGCCAGAATTGCGAAGACAAACGGAAGTCCAGAGAAGTCGGTAAAGAACAACTAGTCATGATCCTCATCAATTACTTGTCTGGACTTTGCCTATAGCGGGGGTCTAGTACTGTTTGAATGTTACTTGTGACAGCGATGTATCTCCAAAGTTAAGTATTGTCAGTTTCTCTATAGAAATAAAACTGCTTATGATATTTGTTTGAATTGTTGTAGAGCATTCCGAGAAAGCTGCATCACTTAGGCAACCTATTAGAGACGAGTGGGCTAGACTCAACACAATCGGTTTGATTCGTATTCACATAACTTAAAAAAGTTGTCTAAATAAATTTATATCATAATGCCAAATGTTAATATAGTTGCTGTTGTTGGGCTACCGTTCCACCCCATGGCCTAGTGTGCTGACCCTTGTGACCTATCCTTGGAAGCTGAGGATGATGCTTTTGTGCCATTTAAACTAATTACATTTGATTTAATCATAAATTTAGTTACGTGTAAAATTATTAATATTTCCTATCCTGATCTTGTTTTTGAATGTATTTTTCAGAGATGTAATCGGGGGTGAAAACGAAGTTGGTGTTACTAATACAGTGATCCTATTGATTTGCAGCAACTGTAGTGGCTGATACTGCATGATCAGTAAAAGAACCTGCGGTTTCTTTCAGAATTTTTTTGGAAGTCCGATCCGTTAAAGAAGCATCGCTCTTCTACGCTAATGCTAGTGTTGAAATACTAGCATTTCTTTCCACGGCCATGCATCAATTTATTAGTAGCGGACCAACAATTAGCAACTCCATTGATACAAAGAAAATTCGTTCCCATCATTAAGATAATTCCATCTTCTCTCTTTTTTTGCTAATCGTATGGAACAAACAACATTTAATCATTTACTCAAGATGGAGTCGGAGGGGGGGGGGGGGGGAGGGATTATAATTGTCTTCCAATTTCGATATTCCCATTTGTGCACAGAGAAGTTACCAACAGTCCCCCCTCCCCCCGCCTTAAACTCACCAAATAGAATTTTCACGTCGTTTTGTGGAATTTCATAGACCTCATTTTGTATCATTTCCCATTTAATATAGTATAGCTCATTTAAATTTACTAACTCTATACTACACTGAAGCGCGAAAGAAACTGATTTACGCCATCATATTCAAACACAGAGATATGTAAACAGGCAGAATACGCCGCTGCGGTTGGCAACGCCTATTTAAGACAAGTGAGTTTGAACGTGATATACTCGGCGCACGAACGATGGAACACAGCATCTTCGATGTACGGATGAAGTGGCGATTTTCCCGTACGACCATTTCACGAGTGCTCCGTGAAAATCATGAATCCGCTAAAACATCAAATCTCTGTGGCCAGAAAAACATCCTGCAAGAAGGGGACCAACGACGACTAAAGAGAATCGTTCAACGAGAGAGAAGTACAACCCTTCCGCAAATTCCTCCAGATTTCAATGCTGGGCCATCAACAAGTGTCAGCGTGCAAACCATTCAAAGAAACGTTATCGATATGACCTTTCGGAGCCGAAGGTCCACTCGTGTACTCTTGGTGACTGAATGACACAAAACTTTATGCCTCGCCTGGGCCTGTCAATACCGACATTGAACTGTTCATGGCTGGAAACATGTTGCCAGGTCGGACGAGTCTCGTTTCAAATTGTATGGAGCGGATGGAGGCAACGTTATGACTCCATGGACCCTGTATGTCAGCAGGGGACTGCTCAATCTGGTGGAGGCTCCTTAATGGTGTGGGGCGTATGCGGGTGGAGTGATATGGGACCCTTGATACGTCTAGATACGACTCTGATAGGTGACACGAACGTAAGCATCATGTCTGACCACCTGCATCCATTCATGTTCATTGTGCATTCCGACGAACTTGGGCAATTACAGCAGAACAATGTGACACCCCATACGTCCAGAACTGCTACAGAGTGATTCCAGGAACACTCTTCTGAGTTTAAACACTTTCGCTGGCCACCAAACTCTCGACACATGAATATTATTGAGCAAATGTGTGATGCCTTGCAACGTGCTGTTCAGAAAAGAACTCCATCCTGTCGTCCTCTTACGGATTCATGGACAGATTCGTGGTGTCAGTTCTCTCCGCACTACTTCAGACATTAGTCGAGTCCATGCCACGTCGTGTCGCGGCACTTCTGAGTGGTAGCAGGGGCCCTACACGATATGAGGCAGGCATACCAGTTTCTTTGGCTCTTCAGTGTATATCTGATTTTAATTTACTAAGTTTGTACTATTACATAGCTAACTATAACTTAGTTTCAACAATCAGAAATCAGACATGTTTACAATGTGTGCACTTCTCCTGAGCTCCTTGTTCTACCTTGAATGGCTGACATGTAATTTATTCAACTGCGGTTTTTTGTTGATAGACGTTATTTCATTTTGCAGTTTAGTTTCATAGTTTTTTACTAAATCTCGTTTTCTTTCTTTATGGATAGGCAATCTGATGATGAGTTGCTAAAGAGTAGAAATCGATTATGATACCAATTACATGATGTGATGTTGAAAAACACAACAAAAAAATTCTTTTACGAGAGGAGCATCTTGTCCCCACCAGGAAGGATGTACAGCCTGGGAAATTTTATGTTAATTTTCTTTTGGTTACTTCGCTGGAAGATTGTGACTGCAGTTAAGTGGAGAACAGACGAAGCGAAAAGTTACTAAGAAAAAAGTGGCAGTTGAGGATGGCAGAGGCAGTTTTCCTCCTCCTGACGTCTGCCGGTATGTGACAAGCGGACGCTGGCGCAACTGAGAGCACAAAAAGACGTACCTGTAACGAAGTTTGTCTCAGTGACGGCGCGCCTTCTTCCAAGCGACGTAATAATTAAGAGACACGACGAGGCCTGTAATTAGATGGAAGCGGAAGGGTGCGCCGCCCCGATCGATTCCAGTCAGCGGTCTGCCGCTGGCTACTACGAGGTGCTCCTAGCAGAGCAGCGCCCAGTAGAAAGCAGCAAAAGGCTGTGCTAGAGGCGGCAGCAAAGGCCCGCGGGGGTCAAATTGGGGAGTCTGGCGGTGGGGGCTGCCCGCTCATCAGGATCCGACACTGCAGACACAGGCAGTTACCCACTCCACCGCAGTCCAATCAACGCTCTTGCTGGCCTGCAGGCAACCGGGCAGCAGCTCTTCTTCCCATTGAGGAAATGTCGGCTCAGTGGCCGCTCCATGGTACAGCGGTTTCTCCGGAGCGTTCGTGCCAGGTCAATAGCAGTCTCCCCGTTTGTCCGGTTGAATGGGGAATACGCCACCCTCTGTCGTCTCGAACCTCTACATGTCCTCGAATTCCTAATCAGGAGCGTCGTTTCAAATAGTATTAAGCGTACAGATCATAGTTTTACAGGAAACGATAAAACGCTTCTCTCCCTAATCAAATGAAGAACAGTCATGGAAAAACGTATTCATACACCATTGTTCGTGTAGAAGAATTGCATTTATTGTACCTAAAGACATCTTATTTGGTATACTAACGATATGGGGTTTCCGTCCTAAACAGTACACATAAAATGATTAACTAAATTAGCCTTCTGCAGAAAGTAAATACATATTCTGTACCTGCTGGTGTCACTCAGTGGAGAAAAAGGTATTCATACATACCAAGAAAATTATAACGTACGTTAAGTAGTAAACGATGGCAGACTTTTGCTCTGTAGACGACCAGATATTGAGGTTGATCCCACGCATGTTCAACCAAAAATAAAGCACGGTGGTGGTAGAATTACAGTATAGGAATGTATAGCTACATCTGGAGTTGGGCAACCTGTTTTTGCTCAGGTAGCGTTGATAGATGGTTCAAATGGTCAAATGGCTCTGAGCGCTATGGAACTTAACTTCTGAGGTCATCAGTCCCCTAGAACTTAGAACTACTTAAACCTAACCAACCTAAGGTCATCACACACATCCATGCCCGAGGCAGGATTCGAACCTCGGACCGTAGCGGTCGCGCGGTTCCAGACTGTAGCGCCTAGAACGGCTCGGCCACCCCGGCCAGCGTTGATAGATGTCAGTATTAAAAGTCCTAAAGGCAAATCTGCAATAGAGGTTGTAACCTCCCCACAGATAAATTACGTAACCTACCAATAATACAATGTGACTAACCTCCTAATAAAAATGACTCATAAATAACCTTTCAATAATTAACTGACTGAGAATCCAAACCGGTAAATTTGGACGTCAGCAGTGCTGTGTCATGGCCCTGAAAGATCATTCTGAATAAATTGAAAATTCTTACCTCAATGAAGTCGCCGGATAACGCGTATATATCTGCTCTATTAAAAAATTTTCTGGCACAGCCCAGTGCAATGTGGCCGCTAGATTTGTCATGTATAAAAGGAAACTACTGATTTTTCTTTACGATAATCGGGATGACCATGGATTGCAGAAATTAGTAAATTCTTTAAATTCAGATGAATGATTGTCAAAAAGTTAATTTTATAAAAAGGATTATTATTAAAAGACTTTTTGAAACATTTACATGGGACCTGATATAACAATAATACAAATTTTGTTATAACATACTACATACGCGCGCGGCTGCTTTTACCTCATATTCCATCACTCAGACACCGCCATCGCTCCCCACAACCGGCCCAGCCAACTCCATACACACGACTGCTGGCTACATCTTACTCCTAGTGACACTGCTCTTACTGCAGCCAACACTGCTCTCTGGTCTGAGATTCTCTTACAGCTTACATATCGCAGGCAAAGCGTGAGCAATCCATCGAAATTACATCTTCTCGAGTGCCCTAGCAATAAATTCCTTAGTAGTGGGCCTCTTACAAGGTATTGCTAGCTTGGGTTGAGGCACAGGTTACTACTTTCAACAAGATATTGTCACTAAGAACACGGCGGAAACTGATCATATGGGGTTGTTGCACTATACTCCCCAAGTTCTCCCGTTTGCAGCACAGAGCGTATACCTTAACCCACAAGATATTGTCACTAAGAACACGGCGGAAACTGAACATATGGGGTTGTTGCACTATACTCCCCAAGTTCTCCCGTTTGCAGCACAGAGCGTATACCTTAACCCACAAGATATTGTCACTAAGAACACGGCGGAAACTGATCATATGGGGTTGTTGCACTATACTCCCCAAGTTCTCCCATTTGCAGCACAGAGCGTATACCTTAACCCACAAGATATTGTCACTAAGAACACGGCGGAAACTGAACATATGGGGTTGTTGCACTATACTCCCCAAGTTCTCCCGTTTGCAGCACAGAGCGTATGCCTTAACCCACTTGAACATCTTTGGAGTTCGCTTGAAAGAACAATCAGAAAACATGTAATACGAATCAAGACTGTTCTGAAACAATGTCCACACCATGAATGGCAAAAGATTATTTCAGAGACCACCAAAACAGGTTCAGTCCATGGCTAAGAGATTAACAGAAGTGGGACATAGAAGATTAGTGGCTACAAAGTACTAACATTGCCATTACACTTATATACACTGTAATTTTCTTTGTATATATGAATACTTTTTTCCCACGGTGTGACACCAGCCACTGCCGAATATTTAATTACTCTCTTCAGAAGGCTAACTTAGCTAATCCTTTTGCATGTACGGATTAGGTAGGAAAACCCATACCATTATTTTACCAAATAACATCTGTGGTTGTGGTATTTAGCTCCAATAATCGCAGTTATTCTACAGGAACAACGGTGTAACTACCATTTTCCATGACTCAATGTCAAAATTCTCGACAGTTGGACCTACCTATTTATTTAGTGAATGGCAGGTGTGCTATTCTGTCATTCTGCCCAACGGATTAATCTGAGATGTACCCTTTACCCTGTGGATCCTGCAAGATGCAATTTCCACCCCCACACTACTACAGAAGTCCGACAGACGCTCCTAACGTTCTAAAAAGAAATGCCAGAAAAACTTTCAGCAATAAATATCTTCTGGAGTCGTCCACTGTAAGGAAATGACACAAGAATTGACAAAATTTCTTACGTAACTAGTGGTATACTTGGGTACTGGAGTAGCGCTAGTTAGTGTAAGAAAAACATGAACTAACGAAAATTATTATTTATTTTGCTAAAATTCTGAGGAACCACAATGGCACCTTTAGTTAAGAACTGAACAAGTTATTTCTGGGTTCTTTTCGGAATGTGAAGTTACCTCTCAAGGATAGGATTCGCTAATGAAATTTCTATACAAAGTTTAAGATTGTTATTGGCTTGGCAGAATGGCTGAGAGCCGCACCTACTCAACTTGAATAATTATCTGTTAGAATGTTGTTAGGTATGGTCGAGGCTGTCACGTGTGAAATGCATTGAAGTGTACTGTTGTGGAGGAAATATGGGGCTCGCAAGAGCTGTAGCGCACAATACCGTAAGCTGCGATGGCTGCTGTCTGTGCCGCTGCCTTGATGAAGTCAAGGACTCCTATTCGCCCCTAGTCTAACTATTGGCGTGGTACACCGGTCAGATAACCAGTCCACCACGATGCCACTCAAAAATTCGCTCTCAGGCGTTTAACTATAACTCTGTCCAATCACACTGCACAATAAGTGTGGCTGCCAACACAGTGAACAACGCTTAATCGCAAGGACTCAATATAGAATCGCACTCCGATTTACTCTCGACAGAGGTGCTCTCCCAGTTAAGTACTGACGAGAGACCTGTTCCTCGCTCTTTGAGTACATGTACGAGCGCGCACACTCTCGTTACATGTTCTCGCTCCAAGAGCGACAACGGAACGGCCCCTCTCCACGCCACATGTGAAGGGGTATATCTTTCGGTCTCTTCCATTACTCCTTCAGCTCAAGGCGTCAGAAATATCGTCCGCCAATCAGCATTGCTCTTCTAAAACGGGAGAATGACGTTTCGGTTAAGGCGACCAATCCGGAAATCTGTAGCATCGGCGTTTGGCGTTTGCTCTCTCCCTGTGAAAATCTCTGAAACTGCGTGCTATATTTCTAAAGAATGCGTAGGCTGGGCACTCCCACACAATGTAGGGGAATTTGCTTTTAAGCCGAACATGGGGTCGTTCTTCCTTTCACCAAACCCGCTCCTGGGGGTTTCATCTACGGTCTGGGGTACCAGGCGTTCCCCCTGCGGTCCGCGCCCGCTCACCACGACCTGTTGGAGCGTTGCCGCTCCGTTTTTCGTCTGCTGCGGCTCTGGATGTTCCCTCTGCGGTCCGGCCCACCAGTCCCACTTCTGGGTGTTCCATCTTCGGTCTGGTGCTCCTGGCAGTCCGTCAGGGGCTCGTTTACCATCTCCATGTCTCTGGTTCTTCTGTTTGTGTAGTGTTGCAGCTGGCCCCGTTGCTCCTTTAACAATTCCAGAGCCGGATCCCAGGCTCTGTTTAGCTGGTACCCTGTGTCACGATTCATAAGATCGTCAGCCATTTTAATCTCAATCGATTCTCTTATAACACTGTCCCAAAATCTGGGTGTTTGTGCTAGAATCTTGGTATCCTCATACTTCATGGCATGATCTAGTTCTAGACAGTGTTCAGCAATGGCTGACTTAGTCACCTGTCTTAATCTAGTGTGCCTCTGATGTTCTTTGCACCTGATCTCCACAGTTCTTGTCGTCTGGCCAATGGAGGACATGCCACATTGACAAGGTATATTGTAAATCCCTGGTTTTCGTAACCCCAGGTCGTCTTTGACACTCCCCAGCAGTCCCACGATCTTGTTGGATGGACAGAAAACACACTTGATATTGTGTTTACGCAGGATCCTACTGATTCTGGCAGAAATAGAGCCAGCATAGGGCAGATATGCCTCCTTCCTTGCTTCATCTTGGTCTTCTTCAGGAACCTGTGGTATAGTGGCTGGTCGGAGTGCCCTCTCAATTTGTCCATCCATGTATCCATTCTTGGAGAAAACTGTTTTGAGACGTTCTGTCTCTATGGGTAGATTCTCTTGGTCTGATAGGGCACGTGCTCTGTGGACTAAAGTCTTCAGAACCCCATTCTTCTGTGCAGGGTGGTGACAACTGCTGGCCTGCAGATATAAATCAGTGTGTGTAGGTTTTCGGTACACACTGAGGCCAATTGATCCATCTGCTTTCCTCTGGACTAGTACATCCAGAAATGACAGCTGGCCATTCTTCTCCAGTTCCATGGTGAACTTGATATTAGGCTGGCATGAGTTAAGATGTTCAAGAAACTCATTGAGCCTGTCCATCCCATGTGGCCAGATCAAGAAGGTGTCATCCACATACCTAAAGAAGCATTTGGGTTTAAATGTGGCTGTCTCCAATGCCCTCTCCTCAAAACTCTCCATAAACATGTTGGCAACCACAGGGGACAGTGGGCTGCCCATAGCTACACCTTCAGTTTGCTCGTAATATTGGTTTCTGTACAGGAAATACGTGGATGTCAGTGTATGACTGAACAGGTCCAACAGTGCACCATCAAATTTCTCTGCAATCAGTTCTAGTGAGTCCTTCAGTGGGACCCTGGTGAACAGCGATACCACATCAAAACTAACCATGATGTCCGAATCTGTGATGTGCAGTTGCTTGAGGCGTTGCAGGAAATCTTCTGAGTTGCGGATGTGGTGAATACATTTCCCCAAGTATGGAGCCAGGAGACCTTTCAGGTACTTGGCTGTTGTGTACGTAGGTGCCCCAATATTACTGACAATAGGACGTAGGGGCACACCCTCCTTGTGTATTTTAGGCAGACCATACAGTCTAGGTGGCACAGGCGCTTTTTCCCGTAGTTGTCTGATGATCTTATCGGCCATCCCTGTTTCCTTCAAGAGAGCACTAGTCTTCTTGGCCACCTTGTCCGTGGGGTCACACTCCAGAATTCTGTATGCAGGGTCCTCCAGAAGTTGGCGTACTTTCTCATCATAATCCACTCGCTGCAAGATGACAGTGGAGTTCCCTTTGCCTGCTGGCAGTACCACAATGCTGTTGTCTTCCCGTAGTTTCTTGAGTGCAAGCCTCTCCTCGGTTGAGATGTTCGATTTCGGCGGCCTGGCCTTGGTGAGGGCCCTGCAGGTCTCTCGGCGGACTTCCTCTGCCACATTAGGTGGAAGTGTGGCTGCAACTTGCTCTACTGCACTGACGAAACCTGAAATGGGTACGTTTCTAGGGGTCGTAGCAAAGTTGAAACCCCTGCTGAGTACCTTTAAGGTTGTATCATCAAACTGTATGCCACTCAGATTCGTCACCGTGCGTGTCTCTTCCATCTGCTGTGCTTTCTTGCTCATGCGGTCAAACTTTGCAGATTGGCAAGATGAGGCATTCCTTCTACCACACTCAGCTAAAGACCAGGAGGCACGGTCTACCCAATCCCAATCTTCTCTTGTTAAGGAGGCTGCCATGTACAGATGAATGTGTAACAGCTCCCTGGCCACAACATCTAACCTGTGGCGCATATCTCGAATCCTCTCTCTCACCAGTGCCATGCTAGCTCTGCGTTTTATCTTGTTCGCCGCTCTGGAGTTGATGTGATGTTTAATTCTGGCAAATACTGGTACCACTTCTCCATCTCGACACCTCAGCAAAAAACTGAGAGAACTCAGCATCTTCCCTCTCTTCTGCCGTAGCTTGTTCAGCTTCTTGATATTCTGATACATCTCCTACCCGTAGAGACTTTTGATGTAACTCTTCAGGCTTTCCCGGCGATCTAATGACATCTTGGGTTGTCGGGAGTTCTGCCGGATATCAGCGTCGTACTTGCACGATATTTCGGTCACGTAGCTCGAGACCTTCATCAGGTGCGACCTGAGACTGCTGCTCGAGTGGACCTGGTCCAGTATTTATGCCTATGGCCTTCCCCCTCCACCAACGGCTGCAGGCGCTTCCTCTGTGGTCCGCGCCCATTCCCTGTGACCTGCTGGAGCGTTGCTACTCCAGGCCAGGGAGCTGTTACACATTCATCTGTACATGGCAGCCTCCTTAACAAGAGAAGATTGGGATTGGGTAGACCGTGCCTCCTGGTCTTTAGCAGAGTGTGCTAGAAGGAATGCCTCATCTTGCCAATCTGCAAAGTTTGACCGCATGAGCAAGAAAGCACAGCAGATGGAAGAGACACGCACGGTGACGAATCTGAGTGGCATACAGTTTGATGATACAACCTTAAAGGTACTCAGCAGGGGTCTCAACTTTGCTACGACCCCTAGAAACGTACCCATTTCAGGTTTCGTCAGTGCAGTAGAGCAAGTTGCAGCCACACTTCCACCTAATGTGGCAGAGGAAGTCCGCCGAGAGACCTGCAGGGCCCTCACCAAGGCCAGGCCGCCGAAATCGAACATCTCAACCGAGGAGAGGCTTGCACTCAAGAAACTACGGGAAGACAACAGCATTGTGGTACTGCCAGCAGACAAAGAGAACTCCACTGTCATCTTGCAGCGAGTGGATTATGATGAGAAAGTACGCCAACTTCTGGAGGACCCTGCATACAGAATTCTGGAGTGTGACCCCACGGACAAGGTGGCCAAGAAGACTAGTGCTCTCTTGAAGGAAACAGGGATGCCCGATAAGATCATCAGACAACTACGGGAAAAAGCGCCTGTGCCACCTGGACTGTATGGTCTGCCTAAAATACACAAGGAGGGTGTGCCCCTACGTCCTATTGTCAGTAATATTGGGGCACCTACGTACACAACAGCCAAGTACCTGAAAGGTCTCCTGGCTCCATACTTGGGGAAATGTATTCACCACATCCGCAACTCAGAAGATTTCCTGCAACGCCTCAAGCAACTGCACATCACAGATTCGGACATCATGGTTAGTTTTGATGTGGTATCGCTGTTCACCAGGGTCCCACTGAAGGACTCACTAGAACTGATTGCAGAGAAATTTGATGGTGCACTGTTGGACCTGTTCAGTCATACACTGACATCCACGTATTTCCTGTACAGAAACCAATATTACGAGCAAACTGAAGGTGTAGCTATGGGCAGCCCACTGTCCCCTGTGGTTGCCAACATGTTTATGGAGACTTTGAGGAGAGGGCATTGGAGACAGCCACATTTAAACCCAAATGCTTCTTTAGGTATGTGGATGACACCTTCTTGATCTGGCCTCATGGGATGGACAGGCTCAATGAGTTTCTTGAACATCTTAACTCATGCCAGCCTAATATCAAGTTCACCATGGAACTGGAGAAGAATGGCCAGCTGTCATTTCTGGATGTACTAGTCCAGAGGAAAGCAGATGGATCAATTGGCCTCAGTGTGTACCGAAAACCTACACACACTGATTTATATCTGCAGGCCAGCAGTTGTCACCACCCTGCACAGAAGAATGGGGTTCTGAAGACTTTAGTCCACAGAGCACGTGCCCTATCAGACCAAGAGAATCTACCCATAGAGACAGAACGTCTCAAAACAGTTTTCTCCAAGAATGGATACATGGATGGACAAATTGAGAGGGCACTCCGACCAGCCACTATACCACAGGTTCCTGAAGAAGACCAAGATGAAGCAAGGAAGAAGGCATATCTGCCCTATGCTGGCTCTATTTCTGCCAGAATCAGTAGGATCCTGCGTAAACACAATATCAAGTGTGTTTTCTGTCCATCCAACAAGATCGGGGGACTGCTGGGGAGTGTCAAAGACGACCTGGGGTTACGAAAACCAGGGATTTACAATATACCTTGTCAATGTGGCATGTCCTCCATTGGCCAGACGACAAGAACTGTGGAGATCAGGTGCAAAGAACATCAGAGGCACACTAGATTAAGACAGGTGACTAAGTCAGCCATTGCTGAACACTGTCTAGAACTAGATCATGCCATGAAGTATGAGGATACCAAGATTCTAGCACAAACACCCAGATTTTGGGACAGTGTTATAAGAGAATCGATTGAGATTAAAATGGCTGACGATCTTATGAATCGTGACACAGGGTACCAGCTAAGCAGAGCCTGGGATCCGGCTCTGGAATTGTTAAAGGAGCAACGGGGCCAGCTGCAACACTACACAAACAGAAGAACCAGAGACATGGAGATGGTAAAAGAGCCCCTGACGGAATGCCAGGAGCACCAGACCGAAGATGGAACACCCAGAAGTGGGACTGGTGGGCGCGGACCGCAGAGGGAACATCCAGAGCCGCAGCAGACGAAAAACGGAGCGGCAACGCTCCAACAGGTCGTGGTGAGCGGGCGCGGACCGCAGGGGGAACGCCTGGTACCCCAGACCGTAGATAAAACCCCCAGGAGCGGGTTTGCTGGGCGCGGACCGAAGAGGGAACACCCAGAACCGCAGCGGACGGAAAACTGAGTAGCAACGCTCCAGCAGGTCACAGGGAATGGGCGCGGACCACAGAGGAAGCGCCTGCAGCCGTTGGTGGAGGGGGAAGGCCATAGGCATAAATACTGGACCAGGTCCACTCGAGCAGCAGTCTCAGGTCGCACCTGATGAAGGTCTCGAGCTACGTGACCGAAATATCGTGCAAGTACGACGCTGATATCCGGCAGAACACCCGACAACCCAAGATGTAATTTTTCTAATGTTTTCTTTATAGCTATTGTTTCTATTTTTTTAATTCCACAATTTATGTTTTGTTGTTAGGCAAATATAGACTTTACAAAGGTTGTTATTCTTTGTCGTTGCCAGTACGTGTCTCTGCTTTTCTTTTTGATTTCCAAAAATTGTTTTTACAATATTAATTTTTCTAAACTCGTAAGTGTACATTGTACGTATTATGTCTTGGTGTGGTTATCTCTTTTCTTCAGTTAGGCGTTGCGTAAATGTTCGCAAAAGCTCTGTTGTGTTACTTTGTTTTATTTATTTAGGCATTATCTTTTTCTTTATGTGTCACTGTTTTCTTGTGTAAGAATGAAGAAGAGTTTCCTCTTAATTCTATTCGTTGGTATTAATATTATTACCCCTAAAAGGTGTTTTTGAATGTTACTTGAAAGAAAAATCCTGCATAAATCCTTTTCTAATTTTACATATAAAAATACTTTTACAAACATATCATTTTCTTAACTCTACATTTGTGTTTTATCAGTCTTTTCGTTTTGTCCTGCGTCAGTTTCTGTGCTCGACAATCCACACTGAAATACTGAAAGGCGTCGACTCATTTGTGTGGGTGTCACAAATCATGTCAGAAGCGCTCTAGCATACGATGCCGGGTCTTACTTGTTGACATTGTTATCATGGAGTGGTAGTTTTAACTGATGATGATGACTGTGGTTTCCTGCATAAACAGTGATGTCTTGGTACTCCTTTACTGTCACACCTGGGACGGTATGGCAGTTCAGTGATTGTAGTTGACTGCCGACGATCGTCACCCAATGTTGTGCTGTGACGTCTTGGTACTTCACACCTGGTTCAGTATGGCAATTTGATGATGTGGTAGGGAGAAAGCTGTTCATTTTGTTGAATTTATTTTTAGATAATGTTGGTTGGTACTACTTAATATTCTGTTTGCCGTTTGCTTGTATTTGTTTGACGATTCAAGGTTTATTTTTTTGGAGAGGTGGTTGTAATAGTTGCCATGCCTCAAAGTTCATGGAAAGTTGTTTGTAGGATAGGAGAGAAAGGTATCTTGCTGTCTTCTGCCCTTCTTCATCTTGCATCTTCTGTTCTTCTCTTCTTTCTTGCATTCTTCTGTTCTTCTTGGGCTACGGATATGTCAATTTTAGTGTAGGAGTAATATAGGATTTGTAGGATCTGACTCTCTTCCCAACTGTTACTTGATGAGTTTGTAGATCTTAGTAATTTTTTGTACCTCCATTGTCGTCTCATCGTATTATGATTCTCCCCACGCTCTTCCGTTGTGTAGCAGTGTCGTGACATATGAAATGTCCATGCTGCGCGTTGTCCTCCTGAAGTCCAACCTGTTTGCAGCCTGCATTTCCAGTATGGCATTGGTCTTCATGTTGTTGTTATTGCCCTAAGTGCTTTCTCAACATGTCTGTAGCCTCTCCGCCGCTATCTCGAAGCATCTGGTGTTAAGGGAGCTGGCGATTGATTTCGGTGGCGATGTCCCTCTGACACGTAGAAATATTTACAATTTTTGTTTTACATATATTTGTTATTTACAAAACAAACTCTGATTTTATATAATGCAAAAATTTTCTGATAGTGGCAAAAATTTTTAGATAGATATATTTCTTTATTCTAATTATGTCCTACCACTTCTTGATTCTTTTAATTGTTGTGTACTATTTATTGTTTGTGTGCATGTTGTGTACTTGATACTACAAGAGATTGTTAGTGTATATTGTGTCTCTTTTTCTTTTAATTAATATGTTATTTTGTTGATCTATTAATTTAACTTTTATTTAGTGATTAGTATAAGATAGGGTGGACGTTAGTTTGCCTAATCTCTTCCGCATTTTTCAATTCAATCTTTACGTTTTGCAGTATTTGGTGGCCTAATTTCTGCATCTGGTTTTTCTTTGCTGTGTTGTTCTTGTCTCTGTGGACCTTAATTTCCTTGGTAATTATTCGCGCCCTGGTCTCGCCAGCTGCTGTTTCTAACATCGTGACCTCTCTCAAAGTACCCTTGACCGTTGGCATTTTCATTCCTGTACCCATATCCGCCACTGTATGAGTGTCCATTACCGTTCCTATTTCGGTACCAATTATTCTGGTTATCGTTTCTATGTCAATTGTCTCCATTGTGCCATTGTGACAGTAAAGGAGTACCAAGACATCACTGTTTATGCAGTAAACCACAGTCATCATCATCAGTTAAAAGTACCACTCCATGATGACAATGTCAACAAGTAAGACCCGGCATCGCATGCTAGAGCGCTTCTGTCATGATTGCCTATAATTATTGGGGTTAGGATTACGATTACTACTATTAGAATATTCGTTCCTAGTCCTCTCCTTTTGCTGTTCCCTTTCCTTTCTTTTTTCTTTCACCTCGTCTTCTTTAAACATAAATTCAAGTTCCCTTAAAACCTCTTTGAATTCTTCGTTTATTTTCATTTTTTCCTACTGTCGCCTGTTGATACTTTACCGGTAATTTCATTCCACATAGACGTATCAGCTTTCCGTTACTGTATGGTTTGTCTAGACATTGATTCTTTTTGTCCATTGTATCAAAGAATTTTACCACGCTTTGCTCTCCTGAGTTTCCATATGGTGTCATCTGAAGTGACTCGTATTTAATTTTGTTTTGTGCCTCCTTAGACCAATATCTTTCGAGAAATGCTGCTCTGAACCGTAGGTAAGACGTGCAGGTAGCGTCGATCTTTTGCATCACCTGTGCTACTGTCCCTGACATGTGTGCACAAATGAAGTCACGTTTGTGAGCTACGCTCCAGTGGTTTGGTAAGCCTACTTGAAACTGGTCGATGAATGTGCGTGCATGCAAGCTACCGCTTTCTTCCTTGAAATGTTGAAATTTTCTAACTGTTTGGAAGTGGTCTGTATCATATCTACTTATAAATCCGATTTGTGGCTGATTCATGGACTCAAATAATCTGCCACTGCTTGTGTCGTCGTGTTTATTCTCTGGTAATCTACTGCCTGTCTGCCTATTCTCAATTTCCTGACTCATATCCGCGTCATATCGTATCATTGGTGAACAAAAGTGTTGTTCGTGTGTTTCTACTCTCGTCGTTCGCGGAATAGTACCTGTGCTGCTATTATGTTGTGTCGTTGGTTTTACTGGTTCAGTTGCCTGTCTTTCGATTGGTATCGGCTGAATGTATGTGTTGCGTTTTTCTAGATACTGTGCCTGGTCCTGTAGCATGCCATGTACTACTTTAATCGGGGTTTCCTGTTTCGATTTCTGCTCGAGTGTTACGTCTAGCCTTGGTTCTACTTGAACTTTCTTAGACGGCGCGTGTTCGTGTACTGAATTAATGCTTGACGTCTCAGTTGTTTCGCTACAGGTGTAATCATTCTCGATCTTTTCTTCGATAGTTTTTATCGACTCTGTTCGAAGCTTTTCAAACTGATCTTTGTATTTAAGTCCTATTTTATTGACCCGCTGATCATATTTTTTCAGTGCAACCTTTGCGACCTTGCTTTAAATTGCTTGTTCTTCCGAAATCTGTATTTCTGTTCGAGTGGCTTTTTTCGTAAAACGTTCCACCTTTTTGTCAACGTTTACAATGTCCAATTGGACCTTGTCCACATCAGTGCGTAATTGCTGCTGACCTTGTGTTAGTACCTGAATTCTTTCTCTAGATTCTTTCGCGTCTTTGTTTATCTGAGTGATCTCACTATCAATTGTGGCAATCCCTTCTTCCATCTGGATTTTAACCTGTTGGATCTGTGTCTTAATCTCTTGTCTCAAGTTATGATTATCCTGTTGGATCAGTGTCTTAATAGCCTGATTATCCTGTTTCAATTCCTGACACTGTTTTGTCATCTGTGTATTCTGTTCCGTTATCTGTGTATTAATATCCTGATTCTGTTTCGTCATACTAGCGTTCATTTTTTGTAACATCTCCATGATCGCGTCCTGTCCTGTAACACTACCTTCTGCTGAACTATGTATTGTTGATTTATTGTTGCCTACTCGATCTGTTACGCCGTTTACTGGGCTATGCTGTGGCGTTTCTAAGTTTGATAACTGTAATAACCCGTGCTGTCGGTGTTGAGGACTAGTTGGGTTTGTCATTGAACCATTACGTGGCGCAAACAACTCCGCATTCTGCCCTCTCTGTTGTGTATGTCTTGTGTTTGCAGGTACAGTTGCGTCTGTGACGGAACCTTTTCGTGGCGCTCGTAACTCCGTAATATTCTGTGTCTGCTGTTGGGGCATATTTAGAATGTGTACGATAGGTTCGACGTATTCCAAATGTTCCTCCTCTTCCTCACTGTCTACTTCTCTTTGAACGTTAGCTAACTGCCGGTTCATTGACTGTATTGACGCGTATTCTGTCCCTGAATATGCGGCAAACAAACGCGTTTCTTGTGCTCGTTTCGCATCTAATCTTACGTGGACTGTCTATTTATGGTTCAGAATGTGCCGTACCGGGGATTTCATATTATGGAAATTCGATGTTCTCGTCCCATCGATTCCCATCTGTCTGATCTGTCTCAGGGTCTGTGCCTATCACCTGAAAATCCTATGCCCTAACAGCTACACAAAAATCGTAAAAAATGTAAAATTTTCCAACACACTCTCTTTTCCCTACAATTCTGCTTTCTTCACTACCTGTATCTGTTCCAATCCCAATCTTTGTAAATAGCTATTTAATACATGAAACAAGTACTTAAAAGTTCTACTGCTGCACCTAACTATCCTGACACTTTCCTATCCTGGTAGCCTACCTATTTTACCTATCCTGGCAGGGTCGCCAATTTCTGTGAGATTGTGGGTGTGTTATTCTGCCATTCTGAGCAACGGATTAATCTTAGGTGTACCCATTACCCTGTGGCTCCTGCAAGATGCAATTTCCACCCCCACACTGCTACAGAAGTCTGACAGACGCTCCTAACGTTCTAAAGAGAAATGCCAGAAAAACTTTCAGCAATAAATATCTTCTGGAGTCGTCCACTGTAAGGAAATGACACAAGAATTGACAAAATTTCTTACATAACTAGTGGGATACTTGGGCACTTGAGTCGTGCTAGTTAGTGTAAGAAAAACGTGAAACTAACGAAAATTATTATTTATTTTGCTAAAATTCTGAGAAATCACAATGGCACCTTCAGTTATGAACTGAACAAGTTATTTCTGGGTTCTTTTCGGAATGTGAAGTTACCTCTCAAGGATAGGATTCGCTAATGAAATCTCTATACAAAGTTTAAGATTGTTATTGACTTGGCAGAATGGCTGAGAGCCGCGCCTACTCAGCTTGAATAATTATCCGTTAGAATGTTGCTAGGTATGGTCAAGGCTGTCACGTGTGAAATGCATTGAAGTGTACTGTTGTGGAGGAAATATGGGGCTCGCAAGAGCTGTAGCGCACAATACCGTAAGCTGCGATGGCTGCTGTCTGTGCCGCTGCCTTGATGAAGTCAAGGACTCCTATTCGCCCCTAGTCTAACTATTGGCGTGGTACACCGGTCAGATAACCAGTCCACTGCGATGCCACTCAAAAATTCGCACGCAGGCATTTAACTATAGCCCTGACCGTTCACACCACACAATAAGTGTGGTGGCCAACACAGTGAACAACGCTTAATCACAAGGACTCAATATAGAGTTGCACTCCGATTCGCTCTCGACAGAGGTGCTCTCCCAGTGAAGTACTGAGGAGAGACTTGTTCCTCGCTCTCTGAGTGCATGTACGAGTGCGCACGCTCTCGTTACATGTTCTCACCCCAAGCAACAACAGAACAGCCCCTCTCCATGCCAGACGTGAAGAGGTATATCTTTCAGTCTCTTCCATTACTCCTTCAGCTTAAGGTGTCAGAAATATCGTCTTCCAATCAGCATTGCTCTTCTAAAACGGGAGAATGATGTTTCGTTTAAGGCGACCAATCCGGAAATCTGTAGCATCGGCGTTTGGCGTTTGCTGTCTTCCTGTGAAAATCTCTGAAACTGCGTGCCATATTTCTAAAGAATGCGTAGGCTGGGCGCTCCCACACAATGTAGCGGAATTTGCTTTTAAGCCAAACATGCTGTCGTTCTCCCGTTCACTCGGGCACGCAATGTCTCTTGCAGCGGTCTCTCTGTGATATTTTCAGAAATTTTTTAAATTATATAACTCAGTACGTATCTTGAAATATCTCTTCTTATCTTACCGATTCATAAGCTTTAATATACGATGATTATCAATGCAAAGTAGTTTCAAGTCCTATTATTCCTTGGAGTGTGCATTTACTCCATGGAATAGCTTCTCTGCTACCTATGTTTTCTCTTATGAAAAGAATGAAGGAGATCTTGCAGATTAGCCGTGAAAGAAGGAAGATGTATATGTATGTATTGTTGAGTTAGTCGCCATCTTGATGAGATTCTGTATGTGAAGGAATTTAATACATGAACTAAACTAAAGTAAGTGTGTTCGCGTATTATTTAACAGATTATTATTGATGCTGTGTTGCACGGGATCAGTGGGGAACGTCTGATTTACACTGGACGAACCTGCCGTTTTGTATGCTCAAGATATCCAGGTTATTACTTTCAATAAATAGGCTAACATGGTCTTACCAGCAGATCTCCAGTCTTCTTTATGTGATCACCGAAAGTTAATAATTATTACAAATGTTTTCAGGAGATCGACTGACAATTTTCGTAGCACCAAGACTTCGAAATTGCTTCACTGCCTTATGGAATTTAAGTTAAGCTCAAGTTAATCAGGATAGAACAGTATTGAACTGTGTGAATGTGAAAAGCCTGCTTTGTGAATGAAAATTCCCTTAATATACACATGTTTTTTACTATCCTGATCAGTGAAGCTAAATCAGGCCGGTGTGAGAGAGGGTTTTACCAGCATCCCGTTGTGCGGTTTGCGTCTCTCGAACTAAGAGCTCCTGTGACCGTTGTGTCTGGAATCTATGTGTGTACGCCAGCCTCGAGTATTTCAACCGCAGTGCGCTTACTTGTTATTTGCATATTATTTACATGAATTCATACAACAATGACTTTATCTTATCGATTTTGGGTTCGAATGAAGCGTCTTGATATGCGGAACATGATTGTGATGTCGGAATATGTAAGCAATGAAGGTCAGGAGACCACGACTTCTTACAACATTATGTTCCAGAATGAGTCACGGTTGAAATAATTTCTCGCTGAATGAAGGAGCCATTTTAATTTTTAAACTGCACTTAAAACGTTTTGAACCAATTCACTTAGCATAATACATTTTGATATTATCATATTTTCATGTAACATAATTCGAAACTTTCATTCCTATTTTTTATTGACTTTGTTGTTGGACACAGCCCATCACGTAACAAAACAAAGTTATTAACATGTTGCTGACGGTAGATGGACGTACACAAATCAAAACTGTTTTGCATCTGCTCGGTTTCCAGTGTTCCGGAAACTGTACAGAAAATTGGAATAGAGATCAACACAAACATCATTTCCACCCTTTTTATTGCTCAAGAAAACCACACTTTGCATGTTTTACCACCATACAGCGATACCTTCAGAGGTGGTGGTACAGATTTCTGTACACACCGGTACTTTTAATACCCAGTAGCACGTCCTCTTGCATTCATGCGTGCCTACATTCGTCGTGTCATATTATCCACAAGGTCATCAAGGCTCTGTTGGTCCAGATTATCCCACTCCTCAACGGAGATTCGGTGTAGATCCCTCAGAGTGGTTGGTGGGTCACGTCGTCCGTAAACAGCCCTTTTCAATCTATCCCAGGCATGTTCCATAGGGTTCACGTATGGAGAACATGCTGGCCAATCTAGTCAAGCGGTGTTGTTATCCTGAAGGAAGTCACTCACAAGATGTGCACGATGGGGGCGCGAACTGTTGTCCATGAAGACGAATGCCTCGCCAATACGCTGCCGATATGGTTGCACTATCGGTCGGAGGATGGCATTCACGTACCGCACAGCCGTTATGGCGCCTTCCAAAACCACCAGCGGCGTACGTCGGCCCCACATAATGCCACCCCAAAAAATCAGGGAACCTCCACCTTGCTGCACTGGACAGTGTGTCTAAGGCCTTCAGCCTGACGGGGTTGAAAGCATATGCGACACTCATCGGTGAAGAGAACGTGATACCAATCCTGAGCGGTCCATTCGGCATGTTGTTGAGCCCATCTGTACCGCGCTGCATGGTGTTGTGTTTGCAAAGGTAGACCTCGCCATGGACGTCGGGAGTGAAGTTGCGCATCATGCGGCCTATTGCGCTCAGTTTGAGTCGTAACAAGACGTCCTGTGGCTTCACGAAAAGCATTATTCAACATGGTGGTGTTGCTGTCAGGATTCCTCCAAGCCATAATCCGTAGGTAGCGGTCATCCACTGCAGTAGTAGCCCTTGGGCGGGCTGAGGGAGGCACGTCATCGACAGTTCCTGTCTCTGTGTATCTCCTCCATGTCCAAATAACATCGTTTTGGCTCATTCCGAGACGCCTGGACAGTTGCCTTGTTGAGAGCCCTTCGTATTGACAGTCAAGGCATGGTTGAACTATAGACAACACGAGCCATGTACCGCCTTCCTGGTGGAATGACTTGAACTGATCGGCTGTCGGACCCCCTCCGTCTAACAGGCGCTGCTCATGCATGGTTGTTTATAGCTTTGGGCGGGTTTAGTGACATCTCTGAACAGTCAAAGAGACTGCGTCCGTGATACAATATCCACAGGCGACGTCTATCTGCAGGAGTTCTGGGAACCGGGGTGAAGCAAAACTTTTTTGATCTGTCCTGCACTTAGTCCGTCTTCCTGGTGTAAACAGTCGCATTCATCGTCCTCACCAGTCGTCCTAGCAGTTTCAGCAGATGTCACATCTTATGTTTAGCGCCGAAGCGCAGGAATGTGCAAAGTATCACTCTCTTTGCATTTGTCTCCAAATCTTGCTTTCAACAGTTTACCGAAATCTACTTTATTAGTGTCAACTAATTCTCTCGATTTATCAATAGAATTTCGACTGTGCTTTCACGCATAATGCATTCCAGTTGTTCGTGGTTCTGGAGATGTTATTTTCATGATATAACTGAGTCTGCAGTCTTGTTCCATTTTGTTCGTTACGCTCAAAACTTAATTTTTTGCTTTCGCCAAGTGGACTGCTGGGATGCTTCAACGCTTGATTCTGTCTTCTTCTTTTTATTACTAGGCAACTCAAATTACTAAATTTGGGTCTAATTTGAAGTACCTAAAACAAAATGCTTCTCGGCACGTCATGATAACAGACAGTAAAACTCAATCAAAATATAAAAACACGCATTTATGCACAGTTTTCTACGCGAAAAACAAATCAGTGCATCGACATTAAAGATTTCACGTAAAACGATCATTCGTCAGATGCATCAGGTGTTATTATTTACTGAGCTTCCTTTCAACGCTGTCTTGTAGCTTTCCAGTTCTGATTCTCATGCTACTTCCTACTGATCGCTCTCCCATGGTTAAATAACTCTCCATGACCATCAAATGTGCAGAGTCATGTAATCAACACCACACTGTGAGCTGTAAGATGAAAACAGCGGAAACAGCAAGCAAAAGAGAGGGCTAATACCGCAGGCTTGTTCTGAATATAATGCGTTTTGAACCACCGACTGCGGTGTGCATAATACGATTTGTTCCGATGCATGCTTTTCAACACTAAATTACTATGGAAAAAAATACGAAATGACTCGATCTGACTAAAAGGGCGTTAAAGAGCATACCAAAATTGGGTTGAAAGCGCAATAAACTGAGTCCGGGCGTGGACTACTCAGGAGGACGTTGTTATCAGGAGAAAGAAAACTGGCGTTCTACGGATCGGAGCGTGGAATGTCAGATCCCTTAATCGTGCGGGTAGGTTAGAAAATTTAAAAAGGGAAATGGGAAGGTTAAAATTATAGTGGGAATTAGTGAAGTTCGGTGGCAGGAGGAACAAGACTTCTGGTCAAGTGAATACAGGGTTATCAATACAAAATCAAATAGGGGTAATGCAGGAGTAGGTGTAATAATGAATAGGAGAATATGAATGCGGGGAAGCTATTACAAACAGCACAGTGAACGCATTATTGTGGCCAAGGTAGATACGAAGCCCACACCTACTACAGCAGTACAAGTTTATATGCCAACTAGCTCCGCAGATGACGAAGAGATTGATGAAATGTATGATGAGATAAAAGAAATTATTCAGATAGTGAAGGGAGAAGAAAATTTAATATTCATCGGTGACTGGAACTCAATAGTAGGAAAAGGAAGAGAAGGAAACGTAGTAGGTGAATTTGGAATGGGACTAAGGAATGAAAGAGGGAGCCGCCTGATAGAATATTGCGCAGAGCATAACTTAATCATAGCTAACACTTGGTTCAAGAATAATGATTGAAGGCTGTATACATGGAAGAAGCCCGGAAATACTAAAAGGTTTCAGATAGATTATATAATGGTAAGACAGAATTTAGGAACCAGGTTTTAAATTGTAAGACATTTCCAGGGGCAGATGTGGACTCTGACCACAATCTATCGATTATGAACTGTAGATAAAAACTGTAGAAACTGCAAAAAGGTGGGAATTCGAGGAGATGGGACCTGGATAAACTGAAAGAACCAGAGGTTTTAGAGAGTTTCAGGGAGAGCATTAGAGAACGATTGATAAGAATGCGGGAAAGAAATACATCTACATCTACATTCTACATTTATACTCCGAAAGCCACCCAACGGTGTGTGGAGGAGGGCACTTTACGTACCACTGGCATTGCCTCCCTTTTCTGTTCCACTCGCGTGTGGTTCGCGGAAAGAACGACTGTCTGAAAGCATCCGTGCGCGCTCGAATCTCTCTAATTTTACATTCGTAATCCCCTCGGGAGTTATAAGTAGGGGGAAGCAATATATTCGATACCTCATCCAGAAACGCACCCTCTCGAAACCTGGACAGCAAGCTACACCGCGATGCAGAGCACCTCTCTTGCAGAGTCTGCCACTTGAGTTTGCTAAACATCTCCGTAACGCTACCACGGTCACCAAATAACCCTATAACGAAACGCGCCGCTCTTCTTTGGATCTTCTCTATCTCTGCCGTCAACCCGATCTGGTACGGATCCCACACTGATGAGCAATACTCAAGTATAGGCCGAACGAGTGTTTTGTAAGCTACCTCCTTTGTTTTGTAAGCCACCTGTCCCAATGAATCTAAACCTGGTACCCGCCTTACGAAAAAATAATTTTATATGATAATTCCACTTCAAATCGTTTCGCACGCATACTCCCAGATATTTTACAGAAGTAACTGCTACCAGTGTTTGTTCCGCTATCATATAATCATACAATAAAGGATCCTTCTTTCTATGTATTCGCAATACATTACATTTGTCTACGTTAAGAGTCAGTTGCCGCTCCCTGCACCAAGTGCCTATCCGCTGCAGATCTTCCTGCATTTCGCTACAATTTTCTAATGCTCCAACTTCTCTGTACACTACAGCATCATCCGCCAAAAGCCACATGGAACTTCCGACACTATCTACTAGATCATTTATATCTATTGTGAAAATCAATGGTCCTATAACACTCCCCTATGGCACGCCAGAAGTTACTTTAACGTCTGTAGACGTCTCTCCATTGATAACAAAATACTGTGTTCTGTTTGCTAAAAACTCTTCAATCCAGCCACACAGCTGGTCTGATATTCCGTAGGTTATTACTTTGTTGATCAGGCGACAGTGCGGAACTGTATCGAACGCCTTCCGGAAGTCAAGGGAAATAGCATCTACCTGGGATCCTGTATCTAATATTTTCTGGGTCTCATGAACAAATAAAGCGAGTTGGGTCTCACACGATCGCTGTTTCCGGAATCCATGTTGATTCCTACAGTGTAGATTCTGGGTTCCCAGAAACGACATGATACGCGAGCAAAAAACGTGTTCTACAATTCTACAACAGATCGACGTCAGAGATATAGGTCTATAGTAGAAGTAGAATGGGTAGCTTTGAGAGATGAAGTAGTGAAGGCAGCAGAGTATCACGTAGGTAAGAAGACTTGGGTAACAGAAGAGATATTGAATTTAATTGATGAAAGGAGAAAATACAAAAATGCAGTAAATGAAGCAGGGAAAAAGGAATACAAACGTCTCAAAAATGAGATCGACAGGAAGTGCAAAATGGCTAAGCAGGGACGGATAGAGGACAAACGTAAGGATGTAGAGGCGCATATCACTAGAGGTAAGGTAGATACTGCCTACAGGAAAACTAAAGACACGTTTGGAGAAAAGAGAACCACTTGCATGAATATCAAGAGCTTAGTTGGAAACCCAATTCTAAGCAAAGAAGGGAAAGCAGAAAGGTGGAAGGAGTATATAGAGGGTCTATACAAAGGCGATGTTCTTGAGGACAATATTATAGAAATGGAAGAGGATGTAGATTAAGATGAAATTGAAGATATGGTACTGTGTGATGAGTTTGACAGAGCACTGAAAGACCTAAGTCGAAACAAGGCCCCGGGAGTAGACAACATTCCATTAGAACTACTGATAGCCTTGGGAGAGCCGGGCCTAACAAAACTCTACCATCCAGTGAGCAAGATGCATGAGACAGGCGAAATACCCTCAGACTTCAAGAAGAATATAATAATTCCAATCCCAAAGAAAACAGGTGTTGACAGATGTGAAAATTACCGAACTATCACTTAATAAGGCACGACTGCAAAATACTAACACTAATTTTGTACAGACAAATGGAAAAACTGGTAGAAGCCGACCTCGCGAAGGTCAGTTTGGATTCCGTAGGAATGTTGGAACACGTGAGGCAATACTGACCCTACGACTTATCTTAGAAAATAGATTAAGGAAAGGCAAACCTAGGTTTCTAGCCTTTGTAGACTTAGAGAAAGCTTTTGACAATGTTGACTGGAATACTCTCTTTCAAATTCTGAAGGTGGAGAGGTAAAATACAGGGAGCGAAAGGCTATTTACAATTTGTACAGAAACCAGAAGGCAGTTATAAGAGTCGGGGGCATGAAAGGGAAGCAGTGGTTGGGAAGAGAGTGAGACAAGGTTGTAGCCTATCCCCGATGTTATTCAATCGGAGTAGGAATTAAAATCCATGAGAAGAAATAAAAACTTTGAGAATGAGATTTTCACTCTGCAGCGGAGTGTGCGCTGATATGAAACTTCCTGGCAGATTAAATCTGTGTGCCAAACCGAGACTCGAACTCGGGGCCTTGGAAGGTAGGAGACGAGATACTGGCAGAAGTAAAGCTGTGAGTACCGGCCGTGAGTCGTGCTTCGGTACCTTGATGGTAGAGCACTTGCCCGCGAAAGGCAAGGGTCCCGAGTTCGAGTCTCGGTCGGGCACACAGTTTTAATCTGCCAGGAAGATTCAAAAACTTTGAGGTTCGCCGACGACATTTTAATTCTGTCAGAGACAGCAAAGGACCTGCAAGAGCAGTTGAACAGAATGGACAGTGTCTTGAAAGGAGGATATAAGATGAACATCAACAAAAGCAAAACGAGGATAATGGAATGTAGTCGACTTAAGTCGGGTGATGCTGAGGGAATTAGATTAGGAAATGAGACACTTAAAGTAGTAAAGGAGTTTCGCTATTTGGGGAGCAAAATAACTGATGATGGTCGAAGTAGAGAGGATATAAAATGTAGACTGGCAATGGCAAGGAAAGCGTTTCTGAAGAAGAGAAATGTGTTAACATCGAGTATAGATTTAAGTGTCAGGAAGTCGTTTCTGAAAGTATTTGTATGGAGTGTAGCCATGTATGGAAGTGAAACGTGGGCAATAAATAGTTTAGACAAAAAGAGAATAGAAGCTTTCGAAATGTGGTGCTACAGAAGAATGCGGAAAATTAAATGGGTAGACCACATAACTAATGAGGAGGTACTGAATAGAATTGGGGAGAAATTTGTGGCACAACTTGACTAGAAGATGGGATCAAAAATGACTCTGAGCACTATGGGACTTAACTTCTGAGGTCATCAGTCCCCTAGAACTTAGAACTATTTAAACCTAACTACACACACATCCATGCCCGAGGCAGGATTCGAACCTGCGACCGTAGTGGTCGCGCGGTTCGAGACTGAAGCGCCTAGAACCGCGTGGCCACACTGGCCGGCAAGATGGGATCGGTTGGGAGGGCATATTCTGAGGCATCAAGGGGTCACCAGTTTGGTATTGGAGGGCAGCGTGGAGGGTAAAAATCGTAGGGGGAGACCAAGAGATGAATACACTAAACAGATTCAGAAGGATGTAGGTTGCAGTACGTACTGGGAGATGAAGAAGCTTGCACAGGATAGAGTAGCATGGAGAGCTACATCAAACCAATCTCTGGACTGAAGACCACAACAGCAACAACTGTATTTTGAACTCGGCTGCATTTAATACGTTTTGAGACGGTGCTCCTCATATATTGGAAATTCATAGAAGGCAGATCAGAAGGATGTCCGTGAAAGGTGCCACATGTCAGACTTTAACCAGACATATCCTGCTTTTTTACAATCGTCTCCGGCCAAATATATACTAGTCCGGACTATCGGGCTTTTGTTAAGCTTTTTAGCAATGAAGCAGAGAAAGCACAACTAAGGCGCACGCCAAGTTAATGACGTAGGTGTGATGAATAAGAAAAAGAAAAATGAAGGAGATATACGATAAGGATATATAGAAAAAATTGTCCAAATGGCTCTGAGCACTATGGGACTTAACAGCTGAGATCATCAGTCCCCTAGAACGTAGAACTACTTAAACCTAACTAACCTAAGGACATCACACACATCCATGCCCGAGGTAGGATTCGAACCTGCGACCGTAGCCGTCGCGCGGTTCCAGACTGTAGTGCCTAGAACCGCTCGGCCAGGATATATAGATATACCGATTAATAAGACTGACCTCTTGGCTGCTATCATAACTGTCACTTATTTGGTCCGTCGCTATTACAGCTCTTCTTCTCCTTCATTCACTTCCCGTTTTAGCAGGTGCTACACCGTATTATTAACAGATCGAAACCTAAACACATCATTGTTTGACCCTGCAGGCTGTTTACTGACCTTTTTTTTCAGTCTACGCACATTTAAGGTTGACCTCGCTAAAAACTGAGGAACTGTGCGATTATTAATAAAAGACCGAAAATATCTAACAGACTGTTTCTATTTAAAATAGGCAGCCCAGCTTTTAGGGCAAAATGTCTGGCTAAATACAGCATCGAGTCCAGCTTTTCCATTTTTGAACCTGTCCGCCCCCGGTAGCTGAGTGGTCAGCGCGACAGACTGTCAATCCAAAGTGCCCGGGTTCGATTCGCGGCTGGGTCGGAGATTTTCTCCACTCAGGGATTGGGTATTGTGTTGTCCTAATCATCATCATCATTATTTCACCCCCATCGACGCTCAAGTCGCCGGAGTGGCGTCAAATCGAAAGACTTGCACCAGGCGAACGGTCTACCCTACGGGAGGCCCTTGTCACACGACATTTCATTTTTGAACCTGGAAACCCAAGGCGCGTCGCGGGAAAGTAACCTTTATCCTCGCTCTCTCGCGTTACGCGGCCATTAACCAAGTGTGGTATTGGCAGTCCAAAAAATAATGCCGTACCAGAAATGTTTTTTGTCAACCTTGCTATGTTCATTTTTACCGTTAATGTTCTCCGTGTTACATTTATTTTCATTTACAGCTTCATTGCCCAAAAGGAAAATTCTAGCGAAATGTGCATGGAGACATCAGATCCACCGTAAGAGCAGGAAAAGGACGAGAAAATCCTACCATTGGCAATGTTTTAGCTGAATAAAACGAAACGTTTATCGTGACGAAGCTTCACGTTTCAGTAGTTGGATACATTGTACCAGTACCAATAAACTATGAATCCAGCAGCTGATACCTCGTAGACAAGAATGAAGAGTATGACTTGTATTAATCATCTTTTGGATGTTCTTGCTCTTCTGACTTTTCGTTCCTGATGCAACAGTAAGCGAAATGGAGCAGCAAGTTTGTTAATAAAGCACATTAAATGCGGGTGTAACAGTTGAAAACCTTAACAACAAAAGGAATAAGAGTTTTAACAGGTGATAAACCAGGAAAGCAATACCACAGCATAAAAAGAACCATGATAGGTTGTAGAAAAACATGTGACGAGAGGAAAGCTCCCCCATTGTGGTCGCAAACGGGTAATAGTGCTGGACCGACCGCCGTGTCATCCTCAGCCAAGGGCGCCAAAGGTATGTGGCATGGAGGGGCATGGGGTCAGCACACCGATGTCCCGGGCGTTGCTGACTTTGTAGACCTGCAGCCGCTACTCCTCATTTAAGTAGCTCCGCAGTTGACACCGCGAGGCCCGAGTAGATTCGGACCCCGTCTTCCCATCAACCAAAAATCGCGGGCAGCACCAGAAATCGCCGGCCGGTGTGGCCGAGCGGTTCTAGGGGCTTCAGTCTGGAACCGTGCTACCGCACGGTCGCTGGTTCGAATCCTGCCTCGGGCTTGGATGTATGTGATGTCCTTAAGTTTGTTAGGTTTAAGTAGTTCTAAGTTCTAGGGGTATGATGACCTCAGATGTTAAGTCCCATAGTGCTCAGAGCCATTTGCACCAGCCAGGAATCGAATCCGCGTCCTCTGCATGGCAGCAAGCCTTACTGAACAGTTAACTGCGGAGACCGACTGTAGAAGGCATGACAGATATAAAACTACCAACATACGTAACCAATAGTGTCATGTGAGAACAGAAAATAAAATTAAAAGCCCACTGAAGATACACCAAAGTGCCAAAGAAAATTGTATAGACATGTGTATCCAAATACGGAGATATTTAAACAGGAAGAATACGATGCTGCAGTCTCCAAGACAATAAGTGTCTGGCGCAGTTGTTAGATAGGTTACTGCTGCTACAATAGCAGCTTATCAAGATTTAAGTTAGTTTGAACGTGGTGTTATAGATGGCACAGGAGAAATGGGATGTAGCATGTACGAGGTAGCGAAGATACTGGGATTTTCGCGTGCGACAATTTCACGAGTGTACCGTGAATATTAGGAATCCGGTAAAACATCAAACATCCGACATTGCTGCGGCCAGAAAAAGATACTGTAAGACCGGGACCAACGACCACTGAAGAGAATCGTTCAGCGTGACATGGAGCAAATTGCTGCAGATTTCAATGCTGGGCCATCAGTAACTGTCAACGTGCGAACCATTAAAAGAAACACCTTCGATATCGGTTTTCGGAGCCGAAGGCCTACTCGTGTGCTCTTGATTACTACACAACACAAAGCTTTACCCCTCGCCTAGGCCCGTCATCACCGCCATTTGACTGTTTATGATTGGAAACATGTTGCCTGATCGGAGGGGTCTCGTCCCAAATTGTATCGAGCGGATGGACGTGTACGGGTATGGAGACAGCCTTATGAATCCATGGACCCTGCATGTCAGCAGGGGACTGTTTAAGCTGATGGAGGCTCTGTAATGGTGTGTGGTGTGTGCAGTTGGAGTGATATGGGACCCCTGATACGTCTATATACGACTGTGACAGGTGACACGCACATAAGTATCCTGTCTGATCCATTCATGTCCATTGTACATTCCGACGGACTTGGCCAATTCCAGCAGGACAATACGACTCCCCACACATCCAGTATTGCTACAGAGTTTAAATACCTTCCACTGGTCACCAGATTCCTCAGACATGAATATTATCGAGCATATCTGGGATGGCTTGCAACGTGCTGTTCATACGAGATATCCACCCCTCGTACTCTTACGATTTACGCACAGTCCTGCTGGATTCATAGTTTCATTTTTCTCCAGCACGACTTTAGACGTTAGTCGAGACCATACCACGTCGTGTTGCAGTACTTATGCGTGTTCGCGGGGGCTCCACACGATATTAGACAGGTGTACCAGTTTCTTTGGCTCTTCAGTGTAGCGCAGTAAGGGCTGATACAAGTTTCGATAAAATAAAACTAATCATAGGTTGTCCTCCATAGAGCGGAATTCCTCTCCAATTTGACCTATATTATTTTGAAAGTATCATTGTCCTGGAGAGGCATACCTCTTCACGGCAGTCACAGTAAAAAACGTCGAAGAAAGTGCATTAGTGTACCTGTCCTTAAATCAGCGTACACTTTTCTGTTCAGGCCAAGTCACCATATTCGGATTCGGATTCCTACCGCACGATTACTTCTCAGCTACGAACTGTACCTCACATTGCAAACACTGTGATACGTTAATGATACTGATAATTTGTTTTCACCTCCACGAATAGTCACTGTGGCTTCATGAAATGACGAAAAGTGTGTTATCGAACCATATTAATCTCCGAGTTGCAGATTTCAAATTGTCTTTTTAAAGGAAACTCGGCCATTTCTAGGTTCCAAAATCAGGCTGAGATCCAGGATTCAGTTCCGGTGGTAGTCACAGTTTGTTATTCTCCCCGCACCCTCGGCCCCCGGGGTAAAAATCCACTGAATTCAAATCTGGCAGTAGGGCAGGCCATGCAGTGAGTTCCCTCGATCAGTCCATAGATTCAGAATCTGATTATCAAGGTACCAGTGGACACTTAGAGTAATGTGATGCGGAGCACCATCACTCATAAACAACATCCGACAGATGACGTCTAGAGGTACATTATTAGGTAAATAATGCGCCTCATTCCTGAGAAACAGCAGGTACTTTTTGTTCTGCAAGACATTTTGGGAAGATATAGGCACCAATAAGATGATTTTGAATGATTCCACCACACCACACACAAAACACAATCGAACTAATTAAAAACAAATTCCTCGACCTCTTCTAAAGAAGAATGTAAGTAAAAATGTACGTCTCAGGTTCGTCAGTATAGTGCATTACTTTCGTAACTTGGTAACGACGCTTTTTCAGGTCCGTGTTCATATCGACGTTTTGTAATCTTTTGGTGTCAGAAGTAAATGTCTAAATTTATCGACACAACTTTTTAAACGCCCTATCTATACATCTATCTATCTCTGTACCTGTTAGAAATTTTCGGTTTGTCTGCATGTAATTATTTTCCGAAATTTTCATTCACGAGAAGTTGTGATAAACTTTAATTATCGCTTCGAACACATGGAGAGACGCAATCAATACCTTCACTGCGCGATAACAACGGTGAAGTCACTGATGACAGTGCCACTAAAGCAGAGTTATTAAACACGGCTTTCCGAAACTCTTTCACCAAATAAGACGAAGTAAATACTCCTGAATTTCAATCAAGAACAACTGCCAAGATGAGAAACATAGAAGTAGATATCCTCGGAGTAACGAAGCAGCTTAAATCACTTAATAAAGGCAGGGCCTCCGGTCCAGATCGTATACCAGTCCGATTCCTCTCAGAGTATGCTGATAAAATAGCTCCATATTTAGCAATTATATACAACCACTCGCTCACAGAAAGATCCGTACCTAAAGACTGGAAAATTGCTCAAGTCACACCAATACCCAAAAAGGAAAGTAGGAGTAATCCGTTGAATTAAAGGCTCGTATCTCTAAAGTCGATTTTCAGTTGGATTTTGGAACATATACTGTATTCGAACATTATGAAGTACCTCGAAGAAAACGATTTATTGACACACAGTCAGCACGGATTCAAAAAATATCGTTCTTGCGAAACACAACTAGCTCTTTATACTCATAAAATAATGAGTTCTATCGACAGGGGATGTCAAATTGATTCCATAGTTTTAGATTTCCAGAAGGTTTCGACACCGTTCCTCACAAGCGTCTTCTAAGCAAACTGCGTGCCTGTGGAATATCGCCTCAACTGTGCGACTGGATTCGTGTTTTTCTGTCAGAAGGGCCACAGTTGGTAGTAATAGACGGAAAGACATCGAGTAAAACAGAAATAATATCCGGCGTTAAGGAAGTGTTATAGGCTCTCTATTGTTCCTGATCTAAATTAACGACATAAGAGACAATCTCAGTAGCTGTCTTATTGTTAGATTGTCTGCAAATGATGCTGTCATTTACCGTCTTGTAAAGTCATCAGATGACCATACGAATTGCAAAATGATTTAGATAAGATATTTGTATAGTGCGAAAAGTGGCAATTGACCCAAGTGTGAAGTTATTCACGTGAGTACTAAAAGAAATCAGCTAAATTTCGATTACGCGGTAAGTCACACAAATCTGAAGGCTTTGAATTCAACTAAATACTTAGGAATTACAAATAACCTAAATTGGAACGAACACACAGATAAAGTTGTGGGTAGAGCCAACCAAAGACTGCGGTTCATTGGCAGAACACTTAGAAGGTGCAACAGGTCTACTAAAGAGACCGCACTATTCTGGAGTATTGCTGTGCGGTGTGGGATCCGCATCAGATGGGACTGATGGATGACATCGACAAAGAACAAAGAAGGGCAGCTTGTTTTGTATTATCGCGAAATAGGAGAGATAGTGTCACAGACATGATACGTGAATTGGAGTAGCAATCATTAAAACAAAGGCGTCTTTCTTCGCGACGGGATTTTCTCATGAAATTTCAATCACCAGTTTTCTCCTCCGATTGCGAAAACATTCTGTTGGTACCCACCTACACAGGGAGAAATGATCATCACGATAAAATGAGAGAAATCAGGACCTGCACAAAAAAAATTAAGTGCTCGTTTTCCCCGTGCGCCGTTCGAGTGTGGAATGGTAGAGAGACAGCTTGAAGGTGGTTCATTGAACCCTCTGCCAGGCACTTTATTGTGAATAGCAGAGTAATCACATAGATGTAGATGTATATGTAGACGTAGATGTAGATGAAGCTGTGACCATGAACTTGGTGACGTGTTACTCTTCCTCTACGTAGGGTGCAACAAAACGAAATGGCCAAACTTTCGGCAAACATTCTTCATAGACAGAAAAATGTTTTGTATTATATCGACATGGATCCGGAAACACTTTATTTCTGTGTTAGAGTTCATTTTCTACTTCTCTTCATAAACGCGTCAGTGATGGGAAACACAAACAGAAACAGAACTTACCAGCATTACACGAAAGGATCCTTAGATAAAGTTTTCAAAATATCCTCCCAGTTGCCTTTGGCTAGAATGTACAGTAAGTTGCAACTCTTAGGTTCACCGCCAGTGTTCGTTGTTGCAATGGGACGAAGGTAATGTTGACATGTTACTCACTTTACTGCTCGTGTTGACATGCGACTAGCCCCATTGCTGCCGGCCGGGGTGGCCGAGCGGTTCTAGGCGCTACAGTCTGGAACCGCGCTATCGCTACGGTCGCAGCTTCGAATCCTGCCTCGGGCATGGATGTGTGTGATGTCCTTAGGTTAGTTAGGTTTAAGTAGTTCTAAGCTCTAGGGGACTGATGGCCTCAGATGTTAAGTCCCATGGTGCTCAGAGCCATTTGAACCATTTAACCTCGTTGCTTTACTAGCATCAAGCACGTATACTGTATAGTATTTATCAGGGACTTGGTTTCCGGCACAGTGCTCTGGAAGAATATTCAAAAGTGGAGTTGGAAGATGCCTTTCTGCTGTACGGATTAGCAGATGATAATGGCCGTGGCACCCAACGGTGCCCCAACAGGAGGATGTTAGAAGCAACTGATCGTCGTCTTAGGAAGCATATTGTGATGCTTAAGCCTACTACTTGTGACTGGGGAAGGCGTAGAAGGACGAGGATAGCTGAACTGCGGTTGACGACAACACTAGTGTTGCATGCCAACATTGTACAAGGCAGCAAACGGTTAAAGTCCAAGAGTGAAGCTATGTCGCTTAAAATACGGCGGTGTCGACACGATGCGGGTGCGAAGAATAACGTTTCACCACCGAGAGTGGGTCAGGGGAAAACGCGACATCTGCTCTGCTGTCGATCCATGCAGTGGATCTCAGTAGACATGTTTCGGGGGAGAGCAACTGGACAGAATCACGTCACCTTCGTTATGTGATGAAAGAAACGCTATTGCTAACGCAACCACGCATAACAAGAGCTTTTGTGAACCTGTCCCGTACTAGAACATACTCCTCAAGCAAGCATGGCCGATTGAGAATCGCTGGTACCTTCGTCATAGCGAGACCTTTGTGGTCATGACATGTGATGTCGGGTAAACATTAGCCACTACTTCTCTCCATAAATACGCCAGCAGTTTTGCTCGTAAGGCACCCCCCTCACCTGCTGGTGTCTCCCTTCCTCTCCACCCCCAACCTGTTGCCGCGCCTTTACTGCTGTGTCCTACCGTCTTTCCATCTCCACACCCTCCGCCTCCTTTCCCAACGCAACTTCCACCATCTACCCCTCCCGGATGGTGAGCTTCGCCCTGACTCTAACCCCATCTTCCTGCCTCCTCTTCAGGGCTCCTTCTCCTCCCCCCTTCTCCTGAGCGGCTTCCCCTTCCTACTTCCCCCCCCCCCCTCTTGTGCTCCCTTTCAGTGTCTCTGCACTCCCTCCAGCCTTGTCTTCCCTCTCCATCTCCTGCCCCACCAGTCTCCTGCCTCTTAGTGTGCCTGCTGACGCCCCTACTCTTCATCCCGCCGCCTCCCCTGCTGCCCCTTGCTCTCCCTCCTTTTCCATCTTCTCCGCCTCTCCCTCGGCAGGTCCCACCTGGCAGTTTTATACTTGACCATGTGTGCTCCAAGTGGGTTTTAAGTGTGTTGTTCTGGAGTCTTTTTAATACTGTGACCATCTTTTAACCTGTACATGTGCATTCAGTGTCTTCTTTGTGTTTTAAGAATCGCCAACTGTGTCTTTTAACTTTATGGTCACTTCTTTAATTGTCCCTCCATGAACGTCTCCCTGTCAGTGTATTTTTACCTCCATTATCTCCCATTACTCTGTTTTATGTCCCACTCTTTCATCGCCTTATTTATGTTGCATTTTATTCTTGTTTTAGTTGTCATGTCACTCGGCTGAAGAGCGGCGGATTGTGCCGCTGACAGCCCTCCCCTGCCCATATGGGGCAGGGGAATGAAATCACAATAAAGAAAAAAAATAAAAACGTTCGTAAGGCAGTCGGTCAGACAGATCGATGGTGTACACTACATTCACATTTTATTCCCTGAGAACAGTAAAGTGACGTCAGGCACAAGTCCGTCTCAGATCTCCTGCACGCTACTGAGCAACAACAGCCACTACTGGGAGAGATGACTACCTCACCATAATCACCAGTCATAGAGTTCAACACCACAACCTGCCGCTGTCGGAGTCGGGTGGACTCGGGGGCCTTTCCTATCTTCCCAGGTCAGGACACTTGCGTTGCTGATTCTTGAGTACTCGAAACTAATAGTTTCATCCACTATTAGAAGCAGCGATGGCTGCTGTGTAATAGTACATGAATACGTGAACACCCTAACCTTACGGTTTTATTGGTTATTTTTCTTTGAATGCTGTTAAACGTAATGTAGATGCAGCAATCTGAAATACACGGCACTGAATCCACCGCACTTTGCTATATTGCTATTTCCCTATAAGACTCCGTGAACCTTGGCATTAGGGTCGCGAGCACGCTTCATGCGCAACTAGCGTTACGTAATTGCCTTATGTGTCAAACACCTGCCGTTCACGGCGTGCACACCCAGCTACAAGTTTATGTCAGTGCCACCAGGCGGCAGCACACTGCAATAGACTTTTATCCCTGTTCACGTGGCATAAATCACGCTGGATGCTAGCACACTCCTCAGGTACATCAATTCATTTACTGTGTAGTGAAATTAGGCCGGACATTAGTATATATTACACTTACACTGATAGAAAAACCTATTTTGTGGGATTCAGTATGAAATATAGCATATTAAGTTGTGGATTTGATCATGCGGTAATCCATTTGAGGCGCTGAGAACCATAAAGCACATTGTCGTCGATTGTGAGGCTGCAGCATTTAGAATCCTAAGCGTGGCTACAGAAACAACTGTGCAAATGTAATATATGGACTTATACAAACATTACTGGCGACACACATCACATACAACATGCGTATGATTATATTATGACAAAGCGGGACGGCTATTTACACTATCACCAGTTTTAATCATGACTAAACCTACTGGCGACATATCACAGACGACATGTAAAACGTAATAAGACTTCTGAAGAAGGCATATTTACATAGGTTAAAACCTATATCAAGAGCTTTTGACTAATACCTTCCGCAACCGTTGGTTGCATTTTTTCCATATATTACTGTAGCATTTATTCACGATTCTGTTGATTTTTGTCGTGGGTCATATTTGTGTGTGCTATCAGCCCACTTTGTATAAATTAGCATCCAGGAAAACTTGTCTCACTGGTTTCTCTGATATTCACTTACTGTGGGGTTTATGAGTGTGTGCTATTGGCTCTTATCGTTCTCAGCTCCTCATTTGTATTCTAGTCAAGTGACCATGTTGGAGACAGTATTACTTGAATTTAATCGTTTCCGCAAACAGCAGTTTGTGTTTTAAGTTGGTTGGCTTCCGAGTACAGTGTCAATATGAACTCTGTTGAATCTGTTTTAAGTCTAGGGACTGCCAGTCCAAATCCGTTGACTGAGAAAGTGACGAAATCAAACAAGCGAACATTTAACAACGAAGTATAAAATAAGCGTAAGCGATTGTGTGGGTGCAATGTAATAATGTCTGATTTTCAGCCCGGAAATTAATTCGTTAACTAATACATGTGTTAGGGATCTTGTAAATTTGTCCGGAAAAATAAGAAAGCATGAAAACTCCTATTTACACAAAAATGAGAAATGCAGAGTAGCGGAAGCTTAAACATTATGACATTCTTCCCCTAAACAGTACTTAATTATGTACGAAACAACAAAATTCCATAGAACCTATTTTTTCTTTTTTCAGACAAGTTATGCCCATAATAATAACAATAATAATACACTGAAGCTCCAAAGAAACGGGTATAGGCGTTTGGCTTCAAAACAGATATATGTAAATGGGCAGAATACGGCGCTGCAGTCCGCAACGCCTACATAAGACAAGTGTGTGGTGCAGTTGTTACACCGGTGACTTCTGCTACAATGACAGGTTGTCAAGTTGTGAGTGAGTTTGAACGTGGTGTTTTAGTCGGCGCACCAGCGTTGGGACACAGCATCACAAGGTAGTGACGAAGTGGAGATTCTCCTGTACGACCATTTCCTGAGTATAGCGCTCATACCAGGAATCCGATGAAACATCAAATCTCCGACATCGCTGCGGCCGGAAAAAGATCTTGCAAGAACGTAAAACGGCGATTGAAGAGAATCGTTCAACGTGTCAAAAGTGCAACCTTCTGTAGACTGCTGCAGATTTCAATGCTGGGCCACCAACAAGTGTCTGCGAGCGAACCATTCAGCGAAACATCATCGCTATCGGCTTTCGGAGCCGAAGGCCCACACTTGTACCCTTGATGACTGCACAACACAAGGCTGTACGCCTCGTCTGGGCCCGTTAACACTGTTATTGGACGGTTGAGCACTGGAAACATGTTGCCAGGTCGGACGAGTCTTGTTTCAAATTGTATCGAGCAGTTGGACGTGTACGGGTATGGAGACATCCACATGAATCCAAGACTCTGCGTGTCAGCAGGGTACTATCCAAGCTGGTGGAGCCTCTGTAATGGTGTGGAGCGTGTTCAGTTGGAGTGATATGGGACCATTGACAGGTCTAGATACGACTCGGGCAGGAGACACGTAAGTAAGCATCCTCTCTGATCACCTGTATCCATTCATGTCCATTGTGAGTGCCGACGGACTTGGGCAATTCCAGCAGGATAATGCGACAATCCACACGTCCAGAATTGCTATAAAGCGGCTCCAGGAACACTCTTCTGAGTTTAAACACTTCCGCTGGCCACCAAACTCCCCGCACATATTGAGCATATCTGGGATGCCTTGCAACGTGCTGTTCGGAAGAGATCTCCATCCTCATCTAGTCTTACGGATTTGTGGACAACCCTGCTGGATTCATGGTGTCAGTTCCCTCCAGCGCTTCTTCATACGTTAGTCCAGTCCATGCTACGTCATGCTGAGACACTTCTGCGTGCGTCTGTGGGCCCTACACGATTCTATGCAGATGTACCAGTTTTTTTGGCTCTTCTGTGTAATAATAATAGCGATAAATATTATTATTATTATTATTATTATTATTATTATTATTATTGTAATTATTGTTATTAGACTACTATTGTTAGACTATGCATGGGGGCTTAATTATTTAGATTGCAAATATTTTTAGTAACTGTATGTCCGGCTACGAAGTCTCGTAACCGGTTGGCCCTGACTAGTATTAGTACGCAATCTGACTGCATAGAATAACAACAAAGAAAGAAAGGAAATTTCCGTTACACAATTAATTATTTAAGTCCCCAACAACTATAAAAGCTACGAAACAACAAAGCACAAGTGTAGCTGTTCTGTGTGTGGAAGTGTGATTCAACGTACACATATGGCACGGTTCTTCCTCAATACGACAAGATGCTTTAAACGCCAGTATATCAGCATTTCTATATACCAAATTAAAAAGTAGTTATGACAACAAACAGAAATGTATAAATATGCAATCAATACGCAAAGCAGCAAATATGTATCTTACATAATAAACAGGTCATTAGCATCATATCAGTGTAAGCAAATAAATGTTCATATGTAATCTTAATAAGTAAACATGAAGGCGCAAGCAGATAAGTCACAAAGTATAACCTACACATAACCATATCAGCACAATTAATCAGGTGACAATTATAATTTAAATAAATAAGCAAAAATAAGCACAGCAGGCACATAACAAAAAAATATGACATCAGTGAAAAAGTAGAGCAGCCAAGCGATGCATAATATACATAAGTAATAACCCTGTTCATTAATCAATCATTGTCAAAATCAGTTAACACAGAGTATAAATCACGTAATTGCGAGCAGCAATTTACGTCTAAAGTACGTACCTAAGTGGAAATATGTTACCTGAAAAATAAACTCAATTAATAGTTACCTTTTTAGTTTATTAGTTTCTTCTTCGAAATTACATTCCTCGCGAAAATTTTCTCGATGGCAAGTCCTCTTAACGTCGGACACACACAGAATTTACCTGAAGGTCTTAAATATTTTATACAACCGTATCCTGAAAAATACTGAACGTTAATAACATAATTTATCAAGTCACTATAGCTTTATACTGAATTGAATCAGAGAAATTAGACTGTGTATTTTTTTACGGCTGTCAGTGCATTCACACTGAGCACTCGATCAGCTGTAGGTACGCGTGACATAGGAAGTAATTCCTTGCGGTCAACGACTGCCTTGTGCGCCGCGCAGACTTGACTGTTGCTTTGAGTATGTGCCGCCGCCGGAAAAAGTATATCATTCCACAAAAATTTTAACGTTCGATATATGATGTATTCCCCTGGAGCGTCGAGATTTAAGAGTTTCTACTTCAACGGTGTTATCATGAATAATTTTGCGAACTCTATATGGACCGTTATAAAGCAGAAAAAATTTGCGACACAAGCCTTTATGAGACAAACGATGAGACTTAATTAACACCTTTTGACCAACTGACAAGGTTTTTAAACGACCAGGACGTTTAGCTGATTTCTCTCTTCTAGCGGCCGCAGATGCAATATTTTGCAGAGCCAGGTTCACAACTTCAGAATGCCGCAGTTTCCGTGTAGGCGGAAAAGGAACGATTTCAGAAATGCGATTTGTCGGTGCTTTATTTTTTAATATCAATATAGGCGGTAAAGAAGTTGAATCATTAGGGAGTTCATTCAGAATGTTTTGAAAAATATGAAGATACTGATCCCACGTTCTGTTATTCTGATGACAATAAAGTCGACACAATTTATTGATTTCCTTCATCCAACTCTCTGAAGCGTTAGATTGAGGGTGAAAAAGTGAAATGAAAATTGGTTTAATCTTACGACGCCGTAGAGTACGAAGCCAAATTTTAGAGCGAAACTGTGATCCATTATCTGATATAACCTTATCAACATGACCCACTTCTTTAAGAAAATGTTTGATGAAGGCATTAGATACTGAACGAGCTGTTGCTTTGCGTAAAAGTGTAAAACACACATATTTTGATGTCAATTCCACTGCTACCAAAATGTACCCAAAACCATTAGTAGAACGAACCACTGGACCGAACAAATCGACTGCAGCCATCTTCTTTAATTTCGCTGGAATGATAGGAAACAACGGTGCTCTGTGAGAAATCGTTGGCGGCTTAGCTTTTTGACATAATTTGCATTTGGCAAGAACAGATCGAATACGTTTTTCCATATTACTGAAGTAGTAATTTTCTCGTAATTTATGAAAGCATTTTCTGTGACCAAAGTATGCATAACTGAAATGTGTGTATCAAATCAATTTATTAACCCACTCATCAGGAATACAAACTAACCAAACAGAGTTGTCGACCGATTTTCGTTTAAAAAGAATATCATTGCGAACTAAATAATACTGTCTAATCGCTACGCTTTCCTTTCTCCTCCACTTCTCCTTAATGTCCTTCCAGATTGGATCCTTATTTTACTCCTTAGCGATGTCCTGGAGCGAAGACGAAGTAAAATTCTCAAATGCAACACCTTGAGTATACATCAAACAATAATTGTTTTCTTTGCAGTCCTCCTCAGCACTTTGTTTCAAACCCATAGGTGCACGTGATAAAACATCAGCAATAATATTTGAAGAACCCTGTATGTAAACAATACTAAAATCAAATTCCTGTAGATACAGCGCCCATCGTGACAATCTTCCATGTGTTAATTTTGTTGACATAAGAATTTCCAGAGCTCGATGATCGGTGTAAACCTTAGTATGTCTCCCATACAAAAATGTCCGAAATTTTCTGAAAGCCCAAACAACAGCCAAGGCTTCAAGTTCCGTAATCGAATAATTCTTTTCTGATTTAGAGAGAACACGACTTCCTAATGCAATAGTTTTCTGTACTACAACGCCGTTTTCTTCTATCTCTTGAAATAAATGTGCACCTAGGCCTTTGTATGATGAGTCCGTTCCCAAACAGAAATATTTAGGTAAATCCGGATGTGAAAGAAGTGGAGCAGCAACTAAAGCATCACGAAGTTGTTCAAATTCTGATTGAGCTTCCTCATCCCAACACCAATTAGAATTCTTTCCAGATAGTTCACATAAACGAGGTGTGGCCAAATTTTCCAATCTAACAAAGCGTCTAAGAAAATTACAGACACCAAGGAAACTACGAACATCACGTTTTGTAGTAGGAACAGCATAATTACGAATAGCGTCTAGTTTCTCTGGATCAGGAAGAATACCTTCTGTAGAAATAATATGACCAAGACATTTCACCTGAGAACGACCAAATTCAGATTTTTCCAAGTTCACTGTAATGCCAACTCTTGCAAAAATACGTAATAATGAATCCAAAATTTTGTTATGCTCACTCCAAGAACATTTAGCAATAAGAATATCGTCAACATATGAAGTAATATTGTTACAAAGATAAACAGGAAAAATTTCGTTTAAACCACGAATGAATTCTGCTGAAGATACAGTAAGTCCAAATGGTAATTTCCGAAATCACTTTTGGGTAAAATAGTCATATCCGGTTATTCTTTACCGAGTCCTTTTCTACATAGATTGATAGTTGAAGAGTTGTTCTGATAGATACAAAGAATAGTAAAAGAGTAGGCAGCAGTGCAGAAAACTAAAAGGGAAATAGCACTACTACAGCTCGGGGCCCTGTGCACGGTATGGCACATATTCACTTAGTGTAGTGAATCCCCTGAGGACAAAAATAGCCGCACATAAATTCCAGTTTGTGACTTAGTGGCCAATTTGGTGGAAGTGCGTACAAAAATTGATCTAACCATGAACATGGATGTATGCCATTCTTAGAATTGCGAAAGATCTTAAATATCCGAACAGTTAAAAAGTGTTTATAGTCAAAGTTTTCGCCTCGTGGCGACAAAGATCTACCACGTCTGTCCCAGTCCGAATGTCGATTGTTGTCAAGTTCGCGCGCCTGGCGCTTTCTTGTTGCATCTCATAAATGAAATAAATTATTTTCTTCAAAACCCGCTGCTATCTGTGATTCTAAATTTCTTCTATTGTCCTTTCCTACGATTTCGCCTTCAATTTGTTTGACTTGCTTTCGTAATGCCTCAAATTCCCTTTTAACGCGTTCATTAAATTTTCCCTCATTTTCAACATGTTTATTTACGTTCTGGTACTCTTCGGTTTCTACAAATGGCAATGGAGCTGTATCATCTGAATCTCTGTCCCCATTTAAACTAAGATTTGTCAATTTATCTGAAATCTCCTCAACTCTTTCCGATAAGTCACCTATTTTTTCTTTCTGTTTATTTACGTCTTCCGTAAGCGTCGCGACCCGGGTTTCAGTATTGACACATTTAGTAGTTAACTGTTCATACTGTTGTGTTAGGTTATTTAATCTGTCATTTGGTACAGATTCCTCGATTCTTTGAAATATTTCTTCCTTATCGTGTGCACGTTGTAAATTTAACTCTGAAAATTTTCATACTATCACGCGATCTCTTTCTTCCTGTTCTCTGTTCCTTTTGTCTGATTTCTATTGAAATTAATCTATTATTGTGAGCATTCAAAATCGGTTGTACTTCTTCTCTAATTTTTTTCTTTGATTAATCTTTCATGTTTTTGAAACATGTCCCTATTCGTGAGTCTAACCGTGTTTCCATTGTTCCCATATCAGTTTTAATTGTTCCTATTTGTGAGTCTAACCGTGTTGCCAAAGTTCCCACCTCTGTTTTTAATTCAGATCCTAACTGTGACCCCAAATTTAATATTGCACTGATCAACTGCTCCATATTAACTGGTTCGAAATTCTTTTCACCCCTAACATTTCCCGCAAAACCAACTTCTTTCGTCATAGCTGTAAAGCTATCTGTGTTCGATACTATTCCAGAATCTTCTGTCGTTAATCTCGTATTCTGAAAGTTTTTTGATTGTAAAAAATTTTGAAGTGGTTCCGGACTATTTATCCGACTTACTAAATTGTTTTCTACTTCATTATTCATCATACTGTTCTCCTGTGTTGGCGAGTTCGCCATGTTAACATTTTCGTCATTCTCCCTATCCATCATTTTTGCCTTTTTCATCGATCGCGTAATCATTTACAAAACATACGAAACTCGTCACTATACGAAAATTACACACAATGACACTTTATCTCCAACAATACCATTCACACGAAATGCTTTCCGACAAACACGATTAACGAACAATTGAAATCTTCATAATTGCACAAAACAGTCAAACCGTATACAAGATATCAAAAATTAAATTTTGCAAAAATACCATTAGAAGAAAGACAAGACAACTACAAATGTTCATTACCAAATCTACACATGCAATATAGACTACAATTACTAAACTACGAATTACTACAACAATACTACTGTCTGCTATTTTTACTATCAAAAGAATTCCAAGGGACGATCCTGGCAGCGGTCGCCACGTGCATGGGGGCTTAATTATTTAGAATGCAAATATTTTTAATAACTGTATGTCCGGCTACGAAGTCTCGTAACCGGTTGGCCCTGACTAGTATTAGTACGCAATCTGACTGCATAGAATAACAACAAAGAAAGAAAGGAAATTTCCGTTACACAATTAATTATTTAAGTCCCCAACAACTATAAAAGCTACGAAACAACAAAGCACAAGTGTAGCTGTTCTGTGTGTGGAAGTGTGATTCAACGTACACATATGGCACGGTTCTTCCTCAATACGACAAGATGCTTTAAACGCCATTTACAATGAAGTAATTAAAAAAAACAGAAATACTATAATTGCACATAGAAACCAGAATTACAGTCTAATACGTGAACACAAGCCAGATACTTTGTTGACTGAACCTGTGACCAAGAGGCATTGTTATTTAGGAAACTGGAAATTTAAAAAAATGTTGTTACCTTCATATATATTGACGAAAAATACACTGTGATCATTGCAACATCCCCAATCAAACAACATCTGCTGTCTAGCCCATCAAAACAACTGCACACGACATGCTCACAACTAGTACTGCTATCGACATCCTCTCAGCAAGCACTGCCCACGGCAACTTCTGAACAACCACTGCCAGTGGAGGCGGCGGAATAAAACTCTTTGGCGTAATCTCTGGCGCTGTGACTCAGTGTAGCCACCTTTCAACTATTATTGTCATAAGACTCAGAATGCATACTCACGAGCCGCCACTGCACACAGCTGCACGACAAGCGTCGTGACGGTTCAACAGATAAAAATGAGTGACAGAGCACCTCCCACATTGGCGACAATTATTGAACTGTATGAAATAAAATAGTGAAAACTACTGAACGGTATGCGTTAGGTCGTTCAAACTGCACGGTTGGTTGTGGGGCATGATGGGAATTAATACTGTATGTACGGTTTGGTTTAGCGACGACGCCCATTTTCATCTGGATGGGTTCGTCAATAAGCAAGACTGGCGCATTTGGGGGACTGAGAATCCCCATTTCGCAGTCGAGAAGTCTCTTCACCCACAACGGGTGATTGTGTGATGTGCAATGTCCAGTCTCGGAATGATCTGTTTCGATATTCCTTGATGACACGGTGGCTACCGAACGGTACGTGAAGGTTTTGGAAAATGATTTCATCCCCATTATCTACATATACATCTACATCTACATTTATACTCAGCAAACCACCCAACGGTGTGTGACCTCCCTTTCCTGTTCCACTTGCGTATCGTTCGCGGGAAGAACGACTGCCGGAAAGCCTCCGTGCACGCTCGAATCTCTCTAATTTTACATTCGTGATCTCCTCGGAAAGTATAAGTAGGGGGAAGCAATATATTCGATACCTCATCCAGAAACGCACCCTCTCGAAACCTGGACAGCAAGCTACGCCGCGATGCAGAGCGCCTCTCTTGCAGAGTCTGCCACTTGAGATTGCTAAACACCTCCGTAACGTTATCACACGTACCAAATAACCCTGTGACGAAATGCGCCGCTCTTCTTTGGATCTTCTCTATCTCCTCTGTCACCCGACCTGTTACGGATCCCACTCAAGTATAGGCCGAACGAGTGTTTTGTAAGCCACCTCCTTTGTTGATGGACTACATTTTCTAAGTACTCGCCCAATGAATTTCAACCTGGCACTCGCCTTACCAACAACAAATTTTATATGATCATTCCACTTCAAATCGTTCCATACCCTTACTGCCAGATAGTTTACAGAAGTAACTGCTTCCAGAGTTTGTTCCGCTATCATACAATCATACAATAAGGGATCTTTCTTTCTGTGTATTCGCAACACATTACATTTGTCTATGTTAAGGGTCAGTTGCCACTCCCTGCACCAAGTGCCTATCCGCTGCAGATCTTCCTACATTTCGCTGCAATTTTCTAATGCTGCAACTTCTCTGTATACTACAGACTATCTACGACACTATCTACTAGGTCATTTATATCCAAAGTGATTCTGCTTTCGACAGGATGTGGTTCATGCAAGACGGAGCTCGAGCCCCTCGAGGCAGAAGAGATGTCCCGGAGGAGCACTTTGGGGAACGCATTCTGGCTCTGGGGTACCCTGGCGTGGGCCTCGATTGGCCGCCATATTCTAGAGATCTGAACACATGTGACTCCTTTTTGTCTGGCTATATTAAAGGCACTAACCCCCCAAAAGCATTGCTGTACTGAAAACAGCCATTCAGGAGGTCATCGACAGCATCGATATTCCGACACTTGCAGAGTTTCGTTACTCGACTCCGCCACATAATAGCCAATGATGGCAGGCATAACGAACTTGTCATATCCCAAATCCGAATATCTGTAGTGACGTTTACGTGTTGAATAAAGTGCGTGTACGCCGTAGTTAGTAACTAATTAACGTTTTTTTCGTATAATTGAGTAACTGTCACCGCGTAACTGCCTTCACTCACAGCCGCGGCAGTACCCCCAGCGCCGGAGTCATTGGGGCGGCGAGCCGTTATAGCAGCAGCGTCAGGTTCCTTGAACGGGCTGAAGGCCGCTTACGACGGGGATCTTCGGCGGACATCGACAGCCCATATCAACAGCGAGTCAAGGAACTCATTGTATCCCATGCAAATAAATAACTAGTTCCGAATCTTGTTTCGTTGCGCCTAGTGGCGACAACAGAGTCACCTAGGAAAACTGGCAACGAGCGGACTGGGAGAGTGCTTCCTCACAGAGAACTATCTCTGCTTCTGCCCTCCCAACAGTTGCCCTCTTGCACTAGTATCACTGTAAGACAATAAATTACAACGAGTTATGTTGACTACATGGCTATCTGAAGAGTGCTACATGAGAATCTGCTGTGTCGTACCACGTACAGCGTGAGCAGGCTCTGTCAGTAGCTCATTTTCCTGCGCGGATACTCTTCAATGATGGTTCATTCAACAATGTGCCAATCTTCACTTTAGTTCAAATGTGCTGTTCATGGTTGCGGCTTCGTTTCAACATGATAACTGTAAATTTTCGCGATCAGCACATACGACCTGTCGATAATCCTCACGAAACTGTGTAACTACGTCATCAACAGAGATTTACTAGCAACACTTCGGCCGGCATTCTCGGTGACTGTCAGTGCACCACGTTCTTCCACCCAGGCTCAAAGGAGAAACTTACCAGACTTTCTACATCTACGTCTACACGGCTACTCTGCAAATCACACATAAATACCTGGCAAAGGGTTCATCGAACCACCATCACACCAGTTCTCTATTATTCCACTCTCGAACAGCGCGCGGAAAGAAACTGTATCTTTCCGTGCGAGCTCTGATTTCCCTTATTTTATTATGACGATCGTTCCTCGCTGTGTATGTCGGCGTCAACAAAATATTTTCGCATTGGAAGGCGTAAGCTAGTGACTGAAACTTCCTGAGAAGATCCCACCTAAACGAAAGACGTGTTGATTTTAATGATTTCCAGCCCAAATCATGTATTATGTCCGTGACACTCTCTCCTCAATTCCTGGATAATACAAGACGCGCTGTCATTCTTTGAACTTTCTCGATGTACTCCGTTAATCCAATTTAAATTGTTCATAATTGTAAGTCCTAGGTATTTAGTTGAATCTACGGCCTTTAGATAAAGTATATTTATCGTGAAACCCATGTTTAACGGATTTCTTTTAGTACTCATATGGGTGCCCTCACACTTTTCGTTATTTAGGGTCACTTGCCAATTTTCGCACCGTATTGATATCTTATCTAAATATTTTTGGAATTAGTTTCGATCTTCTGTAGACTTAACTAGACGATAAAACGACAACATCATCTGCAAACAACCTAAGACGGCTGCTCAGATTGTTTACCAAATAGTTTATAAAGATATCGAACAGAAAAGGGCCTATGACACTACCCTGGGGAACACCAGAAATCATTTCCCATTTACTCGATGACGTTCCGTTAGTTACTACGAACTTTGACATCTCTGACAGGAAATCACGAATCCAGTCGCATAAGTGTGTGACGGTATTCTATAAGCACGAAATTTCATTAAAAACGGCTTGTGAGGTATGGTGTTAAAAGCCTTCCGGAAAACTAGAAATACAGAATCGATTTTAAATCCTTTGTCGACAGCACTCAATACTTCGTGCGAGTCAAGAGCTAGTTGTGTTTCACAAGAACGATGTTTTCTAAATCCGTGTTGACTACGTGTCAATAGACCGTTCCCTTCGAGGTAATTTATAACGTTCGAACGCAATACATGTTCCAAACACCTGCTGCATTTCGACGTTAATGATAAGGGTCTGCAATTTATTGGAATACTCCTATTGCCTTTCTTGAATATTTGTGTGAGCTGTGCAACGTTCCAGTCTTTGGGCATGAATCTTTCGTAGAAGGTGCGGTTGTATCTGTTTCGTGTGGAACTGTTGCATCAGCATATTCTGAAAGGAACCTAATTGATATACAGTCTGTACCGGAAGATCTGCTTTTATTAAGTGATTTAAGCTGCTTCACTACTCCGAAGGTATCTACTTCTAAGTTACTCATGTTGGCAGCTGTTCTCGATTCGAACTCTGAAATATTTACCTAGTCTGATTTGGAAAGGAATTTAGGATGCTGTGTTTAGTATCTCTGCTTTAGAAGCTCTGTCATCCATAGCATATCCGTTGCTATCGCGCAGAGAAGGCATTGATGTGTCTTGCCACTAGCATACTTCCTACTCGTATACGACCAGAATCTCTTTGGATTTTCTGCCAGGTTTCGAGACAAATTTTGTTGTGGAAAGCAGTACAAGCATCTCGCATTGAAGTCCGCACTAAACTTCGTGCTTACGTAAAAGCTCATCAATCTCGGTGATTTTGCGTTCTTTTAAATTCGGCTTGCTTTTTCCGTTGTTTTTACAACAGTGTTCTGACCTTTTTGGTGTACCATCTGGCATCTGCTCAGACGTTTGTTAATTTATTTGGTATAAATCTCTCAATTGCTGTCGATACTTTTTTTTTAATTCAAGTCACATCTGATCTACACTTACATTGTTAATTTGGAAGGAGTGGAGATAGTCTCTAAGTAAGGCGTCAAGGGAGTTTTTATCTGCTTTTCGAATAGGTATAGTTATCGCTTATTTTTGGTGGATGGACGATTTACGGTATTCACTCTAGCTACGTCACTAATCCCTGTACATCACAGAACTATTTGTTGCTAAGACGTCAAGCGTGTTTTCACAACCGCCTAGCCGGCCGAAGTGGCCGTGCGGTTAAAGGCGCTGCAGTCTGGAACCGCAAGACCGCTACGGTCGCAGGTTCGAATCCTGCCTCGGGCATGGATGTTTGTGATGTCCTTAGGTTAGTTAGGTTTAACTAGTTCTACGTTCTAGGGGACTAATGACCTCAGCAGTTGAGTCCCATAGTGCTCAGAGCCATTTGAACCATTTTTGAACAACCGCTTACTTTCATGGAGAGTAATCTACCTGTACTGTTAGAACATGTGTCTTCTCGAATACGACAAATTTACAACTCATGCACGATGGAGCTCCTCCTCATTTTAGTCTTAATGTTCGTAGGCTTCTCAGTAGTAGATTCCGTGACATATGGACAGAGAAACTGTGAGCAGTTCCTTCACTCTCTCCTCAACTTAATATATTAGACTTTTATTTGTGGGGGCATCTGAAAGCTCCTGTGTGCGTAACGCCGGTATGAGGTGCACAGAGCATTCGTTCCTGTATTGTGGAAGGCTGTGAAACAATAAGCAATTTTCCAGGGAAACATCAAGGATTCTGCGCGTCAGTGCGCTGATGCATGTATCCGTGCAGTTTCATACTGTCCTGATACGTCCTTTCCCTTTGTGCTTCCCGTGATTAATGTTTTGAAGGATTGTGGAGAATGAACTCTAACATAGACTAAAGCATTTCCCGATCCATCTCCTTATAACATACCGGGTGGTTATAATTAAACTTTCTCTATTTGATACGTAATAACACGGAAACTAATTACCAGACGAGTACCAAGCATGGTAGCATTAATGTCCAGAGTATGGGTTGCATGATTTCCATGCGTCACAGAGCCACCGTCCAGTTCCAACTACATGTTGACGTGTCAACTTGTGCTTGGATAAAAGAAGCATGGCATTATTGGTGAAGCCCTATGATTAAAACAACAGCAGTGCTGCGGCTGCATTACGAGAATATTGCCAGCTGAAAGAATTACGGAAGGGTCCCCTTTCTCCACCTGCTGTGATGAAGAAGTTCGAATCAAATGGAGAACTGGCCAACGCTCCGGGAAGAGGCCGACGACTGGTTGCACCACAGGTGGTTGAACGCTATGGCAGCCAACGCTGCGTGCAATTCCCGACCGTCAGTCAGTGCGCGTGCTGTGTCACGACAGTTGAACATCCCGTGATCCACTGTACGGAAAGTGTTTCGAACCATTCTCGAATGGTATCCGTACAAGATCCATATCGTACGGCAGCTTGCACCACAGGACGCACAATGACGAGTTGACTTCGCTCTCCACTTCCTCGCAAGGATTGAAGTTGACAAGGGCTGGCTCTGGACCATCCTATGGGTAGACGAAGCTTACTTTTCTCTGCGAGTGAGGTGAATACACAGAACTGCCGAGTGCGGGGATCTTCACCTCCAGTCACTGTACATGAAATTACTCTGTATGGTTAACGTGTCACCGTATGGTATGGCTTAACGGCTATGTACATCATTGGCCCATTCTTTTTTGAACAGGCTGGTGGCGCTCAAGGACCAAACACGTGCAATTTGACTGACCAGTGTTACTGCGATACGCTTCGCCACCATGTCACAACCGCCCTACAGGAGAGAGGAGCATTGAACACTTGCGAGATGGCACCCCACCGCATACCGCTCGTGAAGTTCACCTACTTCTCCGTAACACATTTGGAATAGATCGAATTACCAGCCGATTGTTTCCAAATGCTTGGCCGGCACGATGACGTAATCTTATTCCCCGTGATTTTTGGTTGTGAGGCTACCTGAAGGATAGGCTTTACCACGGGAACATTTACTGATCTGAAGCGCAGCATATCGAGAGAGGCAGTCAGCATACCCACGGGCATGCTTCGTTCTGCTGTGCAGAATGCAAGCCAGTGCTTTCAGACTCTTCTGGACACTGATGGGCGCCATATTGAGCACCTTTTGTACCGTAGCAGCACATCAAATGTGTTTCAATTGAATTGATTCTACTTTATTTCTCTTCCCCATCTCTTTGACATTAATGCTAGCAAGTTTGGTACTAGTACGGTAATAAGTTCCCGAGTTATAGCGCGTTAAATAGTGGAAGTTTAATTACAACCACTCGGTATTTTCTTCACTGCGCGCGAGCAGTATTTCGTGAAACTTGGGAACTACTATTTTGTTACGCTCTTGATATTCATCCTTCAGTGCGACCCATTTTTCCAAGCGATGGTTGCCTTGCCGTAGACCCTGCTGTAAAACCTGTATTTTGCTGTTGTGGAAAAGTTTCACCTCGAAATTCACCTCATCATCGATCTGGAAATGCCCATCACACAGGGGTTTCTTCAAATTAAAAAGAGGGAAAAAATAAGGGGCTGAGGCAAAGTTTGATAGCCCAAAGAAGCTGCAGGAATGGTTTTTCCTGTGGAGAATGATCTGGGCTGTTGTAGAGGAATAAAAACACTCCCTTGAACAGTTTCTTGCGACGCACTCCTGTAACATCGTCAGGAGACTTCGGCGATATGTTTCAAGACAGTTGGCGCCTTACGAACATAATCTGTTAGCGCCACACAATTGCAGTCTAAAAAATCACTCAGTGTCCTTGCCCATTGATGGTTGAGTCTTCGCCTTTCTCGCCGCCGGTAAATCTGCACCTTTCCACTGCTTACTTTCTCTTATATCTCGGTTTTTTTATAGGCTTTCGGACGGTGCCCATACAGCCATCTTAACACAGGAAATGCTATATCACAATTTGTTCTATCAGTTCATAGTACACATTAGCTTAAGTCGGACCCTGGTATAAAATTACATAGGCTCAACAAAGGACTGATTTGACACAAAACAAGTTTTACAATTGTAGGTAGGCTGTTTAGGTTTTTATGTCGTTAACGCCATGTAGCGCTCTATATGAAAATCATTGACTGTGCTGTGTGAAGGCTGTGGTTCGTTTGCATTGTTGGAGTAATATTCGCCATTGTAGTGTTGGGCAGTTGGCTGTTAACAGAGCGTAGCGTTGCGCAGTTGGAGGTGAGCCGCCAGCAGTGGTGGATGTGGGGAGAGAAATGACAGAGTTTTGAGAGCGGATGATCTGGACGTGTGTCCATCAGAGACAGTAAATTTATGAGACTGGATGTCATGAACTGCTATATATTATGACCTTTGAACACTATTAAGGTAAATACATTGTTTGTTCTCTATCAAAATCTTTCATTTGCTAACTATGCCTATCAGTAGTTATTGCCTTCAGTAGTTTGAATCTTTTATTTAGCTGGCAGTAGTGCCGCTCGCTGTATTGCAGTAGTTCGAGTAACGAAGATTTTTGTGAGGTAAGTAATTCATGAAAGGTATAGGTTATTGTTAGTCAGGGCCATTCTTTTGTAGGGATTTTTAAAAGTCAGATTGCGTTGCGCTAAAAATATTGTGTCAGTTTAGTGTTGATCAGAATAAGGTAAAGAGCGAAATGTCTGAGTACGTTCAGTTCTGCTCAGCTGTTTGAAAATCAAATACTGTAAGAGGTTAATCAGCACAGTAATTCATAAATTTTTCTAAGGGGACGTTTCATATGTCGACCCTTAACCGAGGATACCTCGCTAGAATCTTCTGATTTTTTCTTGTAGTTTGTGTAATTAGTGTAGCTTTTGTTTATTGCTAGCACGTAATTATAGAGAGAATTTCCTTTGTAGTTGTAGTTTTTCATTGTTGTACAGTAAAACAGTTGTGGCATGCATGTAGATTTGCACCAAGTATTTTGCAGCTGCGCTTGCAATTAGCTAGATATTATCTTCAGTGCTATGTTAATGTGTTTTCGTATTTTGCTCTTCAAACTGTGCTTTTCTGTGTTATCGTGTGAAATATTGTGACAATAATGACGTGTGAAAAACGTAACACTAGGCTCCAAAGTAAACTGAGAAATTATAGTGACGACGAGCGTAGCTTATCAGCACCACTGTGTAATGAATTAACAGACATTCAAAGTGGTAATTTGGTAATTTTGCATAGGGAAATGGAGCGGGCGGCAAATAATGGCGTAGACAGTGAAACAATTAGTGAACAGGGAAGCATTATCGATCGATCGGTCGGCAACAGCTCGCCTCAGGAATCCGAAATGACAGGACACAATCTCGCAAATACTGTAGATTCAGGTTTTGGGTCCTCGCCGTTTTCTCAAATAAGTCAAGACACATTTTCTGCTTGTCAAAATGTGAATGATGGCGGTGCAAATGCACTACTGAAAAGTATAGAGGAACAGATTCCAGACACAAATACATTATTATTGCAATTAATGTAACAAATGAAACAAACACAGCAACAGTTAGACACAATGGAACAAAATCTTCAAAAGTTAGACACAATGGAACAAAATCTTCGAAAGTTAGACACCACGCTTGAACAAACACGTGAAGATTTAACTACTGAGTTACATAACATCGAATCGAAATGTCAAAAAGTCTGTAATGACTTAAAAACACAAATTTGTGAGCATTTTCAACCTATTTTTTCGAGGCATGAAAATGCATCACAGAATCACGAAGCAGCCATAAAAGAACTGCAAACTATTGTTCATGAAAATCATGAGACCTGTGAAATTTTTTATATGAGACTGTCACTATAGTGCACACCACTGTCGTAAATATTTCGGTAAGAAAGCCAAGTGACCTTGGCGTAATGCGTTGTGAGCGGCCAGCTGTGCCAACCGCCTGAAAAAAGAAAGCCATTAGGTGGAGAAAAAAAAAGAGGCCATTATCCTCGCTATTGACATTTCTTTGTAGAAAGCATCGCAATTACGACACACTCAAACTTGAAAACATATGATTACACAGTGGAGCTCTTAATTTATGATATTTACTAAAATGCTTAATGAAATGATGAGAAACATTTTACATCTACTGTCCTTCTAGTTGAGAGATTGCTCATTTTGTTTAATATCTAGTTTCTAGCTGCACTGCAGCATTGGTTAAAATAAAATTTTATAGATCTACTAATATAGATATTTTATGCCTACAGATCCAGTAAATAATAATTTTATGATCTACTTCCAAGAAAACGAGGGAACATAAATAGGCATTTCCCTTCACAGGAATTGCAAACATAATTTTTGTCAATGATTTGGTAACTTGTCTGCTAGAGTAAGTTCTCATGATGCATCACTCTAGTGTTAAGATGTGACATAGGTATTAAACATGGCCATTTTTACTGTAATATTTTTTCTGCTTGAGCTTTGTCATGTTTAGGTATAAGTTATTGCATTTGCTGCTGCTGTTTGCCAGGCATAGTTCTACTGAATTTTACGTTGTATTAAGCCAGTTTTACTACTGATTTATTTTTCTTGTTGCTGCACATTGGCTCATATTAGTTGTAATGTTGCATTTGCTTTGCTAATTTAGATATACTGCTGCTTGCTTTGCCAATTAGTATTTTTCTGTCATTGCTGTTTGTTTGAGTTGTTTTGTATTGCTGCATTGCCTCGTCCCTTAGTTTATATATCTGAGCTCAGTAGAAGTTAGCTTAAGAGGGGGTAGACTATATAAGAAACTGACTATGGAGAATAGGGAAAGAATGCATTGAGAAGTTATATGAAAAAGATTTGGGCCAAAATGAGTATTGTACAATGAGAAATAATTATTTTGAAAGAAATATGAATAGAATACAGAAAGGAGGTATAGACAGGACTTTTTGGGAATAATGATGAATGAAGGGAGATCTCCAAGAAGTAAAGAAAGTTTTGTTGCAAAATACTGCAGTAAAACAAACCCTGTCCTTTCCTTTTGTATTATTCCGCTATATGTTTGTGTACCCTTGTGTATTTGTGTTCTTCCTGTCTTTATGTGTTTATCTAATACGATTTATGTTGTAGAATTTTTCTAATACTCAGCTACATTCACTATGATGAGGAATACTGTTATCCTCAAATATAATTTACATTTATAATATGTTATTTACTTTGTAAAGATGTTTAGACATTATTTATTCTATTTTGTTTTAATGCTCATGTGTGAAGTTGATGTTTCCAAAGTTATTCTGACGTTTTATATATTTACTTATGTCATAATTCCTGTAACACTGATGTCTACGTTATTTCGATTCTTTTGTAAAGCCCGTTTTACCACAAATGTTATCTGCATTATTATGTTCTTTAATGATGTATTTTGTACCTTTGTAATGGTATTCTCATGTCGTAAATTTATAATTGTATAGACACCAGTTCTTCAAATTAAGTTTAATTTCATTGCACACGTTTCTGTTCGTCATAGTATATGCACAATATGTGAGAAGTTGGGACTGTTAGTGTTTGCACGTGGGTTAATAATTCAGCAAGGGACCGATTATCAGCATTAATGGTTCTAAGGACAATTCCAAAAACTTCGTGAGTGCACAAGTGGTGGTTTATGGACTTGCTATATTGTCCACAAGACTCTTCGATGGTGATTGTGCACCTGCACAGTCGCAGCAGATGGCTGCTGGCCATCTCTACAAGGACTACAGTGGGTCTGAATCTCTGATGGCCCACCAATACCATTATTTCTACAAGGACTGCAGTGGGTCTGCACCTCTGGTGGCCCACCAATACCATAATCTTTACCAGGACTACAGTGGGTCTACTCTGTGATGACCTATCTACCAATATTCTTCAAAACTTCGACTGACTCTGCTGTGGGTTTCCTCTGTTGTGGCCCATTACCTGTCTGCATGTCAAGAGTCAGCACTGTCTTTCCGTTGGAAGGACAACACTACTACTTCAAGACTGCATGGAAATCCAGTACTTCCGTGTGCATTTTCTTTTACTGCTCAGACTTTGAGAAAAACACTGCACTTTTACTGTGATGAACGATCAGGACTGTCTTTATGGATTGTGAGAAAATTTTAGCTTTTGGCCAACATTGTATCAATAAGTGTGTGCATTTGATTTCTTTGTTATTGTAATTGTGAAAAAAGTTTAACAAATATGTATTGGCCAGTGCCCAAAACAATTTGTAAAATTATTTTGTTGGGAGCATGGGGGCTGTGTAAGTAGGCTGTTTAGGTTTTTATGTTGGTAACGCCATGTAGCGCTCTACATGAAAATCACTGACTGCTGTGAGAGGGCTGTGGTAGGTTTGCATTGTTGGAGTAATATTCGCCATTGTAGTGTTGGGCAGTTGGCTGTTAACAGCGCGTAGCGTTGCGCAGTTGGAGGTGAGCCGCCAGCAGTGGTGGATGTGGGGAGAGAAATGGCGGAGTTTTGAGAGTGGATGATCTGGACGTGTGTCCATCAGAGACAGTAAATTTATGAGACTGGATGTCATGAACTGCTATATATTATGACCTTTGAACACTATTAAGGTAAATACATTGTTTGTTCTCTATCAAAATCTTTCATTTGCTAACTATGCCTATCAGTAGTTATTGCCTTCAGTAGTTTGAATCTTTTATTTAGCTGGCAGTAGTGCCGCTCGCTGTATTGCAGTAGTTCGAGTAACGAAGATTTTTGTGAGGTAAGTAATTCATGAAAGGTATAGGTTATTGTTAGTCAGGGCCATTCTTTTGTAGGGATTTTTGAAATTCAGATTGCGTTGCGCTAAAAATATTCTGTCAGTTTAGTGTTGATCAGAATAAGGTAAAGAGCGAAATGTCTGAGTACGTTCAGTTCTGCTGAGCTGTTTGAAAATCAAATTATGTAAGAGGTTAATCAGCACAGTAATTCATAAATTTTTCTAAGGGGACGTTTCACAATCAGAGTACACTAAAACGTGTAAATAAGACGAAAGCTAAGACAGCATACACAATGGTGGTATCCTGAAAAAACTCTGCTGGTAGCACAGTAAGAAACGATAAATCGCCGTTGGTGTACATATGAGGTTTCCCCAATTCAGTCTATGACTATATACCTAAATTAACAACAAAATGGTCTTTGTATGTCCTGTAAGAATTATTTCCAAAACTGCAAATAGAGAAATGAATATTTCTGCAGATTTGTAAATACCGTATAGGCAAAAGAGGAAAACAGATTACAAGAACCATATTTTTTTATTACAGTCACACGTAGAGATACAAAAGTATCCAGACACATACATACAAAACACACATAGTGTCCTCAGTTGTATGTATTCCAATCTCTGTCTTCCTCTACAGTTTTTCCCCTTTACAGCTCCCTATAGTACAACAGAATTTATTGCATCATATCTTAACAGATGTCCTATCATCTATACCTTACTTATCAGTCCACCTAATTTTCAACATTCTTATCTACATCTACATCTACATCCATACTCCGCAAGCCACATGACGGTGTGTGGTGGAGGGTACCTTGAGTACCTCTATCTGTTCTCCCTTCTATTCCAGTCTCGTATTGTTCGTGGAAAGAAGGATTGTTGGTATGCCTCTCTGTGGGCTCTAATCTCTCTAATTTTATTCTCATGGTCTCTTCGCGAGATATACGTAGGAGGGAGCAATATGCCGCTTGATTCCTCGGTGAAGGTATGTTCTCGAAACTTCAACAAAAGCCCATACCGAGCGACTGAGCGTTTCTCCTGCAGAGTCTTCCACTGGAGTTTCTCTATCATCTCCGTAACGCTTTCACGCGCTGCTCTCCGTTGGATCTTCTCTATCTTTTCTATCAACCCTATCTGGTTCGGATCCCACACTGCTGAGCAGTATTCAAACAGTGGGCGAACAAGCGTACTGTAACCTACTTCCTTTGTTTTCGGATTGCATTTCCTTAGGATTCTTCCGATGAATTTCAGTCTGGCATCTGCTTTACCGACGATCAACTTTATATGATCATTCCATTTTAAATCACTCCTAATGCGTACTCCCTGATAATTTATGGAATTAATTGCTTCCAGTTGCTGACCTGCTGTATTGTAGCAAAATGATAAGGGATCTTTCTTTCTATGTATTCGCAGCACATTACACTTGTCTAAATTGAGATTCAATTGCCATTCCCTGCACCATGCGTCAATTCACTGCAGATCCTCCTGCATTTCAGTACAGTTTTCCATTGTTACAACCTCACATGTAGCACAACATCTCAGATACTTCGATTCTCTTCTGCTCCGGTTTTCCCGCTGTCCATGATTCACTACAATACAATGGTGGGCTCCAAATTTGCATTCTCATAATATTCTTCCTCAAATTAAGGCTTATGTTTGATACTAGTAGACATCTTTTCGCCATGAATGTCCTTTATGGCAGTGCTAGTCTGCTTTTTGTCTCCTCATTGCTTCGTCCGTCATGGATTACTTTGCTTCCAAAGCAGCAGAATTCCTTAACTTCGTCTACTTCGTGATCACTAATTTTGGTGTTTCTCGCTATTCCCATTTCTACTACTTCTCATTACTTTGATCTTCCTTCGGTTTACTCCCAATCCATGTTCTGTATCGATTAGACTGTGCATTCTATTCAATACGTCCTGTAACTCTTCTTCACCTTGATTAAATGTAGCAATGTCTTCAGCTGATCTTTTCAATCATATCATCATATCCTTTCACGGCGACGTTTAATCCCAGTCACGAACTTTTATTTCCGTCATTGTTTCTCCGAAGTATAGATTGAACAGTAGGGACAAAAGACTACATCCATGTCCTCCACCCTTTTTAATCTGCGCACTTCGTTCTTGGTCTTCCACTCTTATTGTTCGCTCTAGATTCTTGTACATATTGTATATCACCAGTCTTTCCCTATAGCTCACTCCCATTTTTCTCAGAATTTCGATCTTCTTGCATCGTTTTACATTGTCGATTGCCTCATCCAGGTACACAAATCCTATGAATGTGTCTTGATTTTTCTTCAGTCTTGTTTCCATTATTAAGCCCTACTACGTCAGAAATCTTTGTTTGCTGACTCTACCTTTCCTAATGCAAAACTGATCGTCATCTAACATTTTCTCAGTTTTCTTTTCAATTCCTCTGTATATTACTCCTGTCAAGAACTTGGATGCAAGAGCTGTTAAGCCAACTGTGCCAGGGTATTAGCACATATCTGTCCTTTCTAGCATCGGAATTGTGTGGATAATGTTTTTTCCGAAAGTCTGATGGTATGTTGCCAGACTCGTTGCCACTTCCAACGATTTTGGGAATTCCGATGGAATGTTATCTATCCCATCTGTCTTATTTGGGCTTAAGTAGTCCAGAGCTCTTTCAAATTCTGATTTTAATACTGGATCTCTTACTCCTTTCCTCATGACTACCGTTTCTTCTTCTATCAAGTCATCAGATAAGTCCTTCCCCTTATAGAGGCCTTCAGTGTACTCTTTCCACCAATCCGCTCTCTCCTCTGCACTTAAAAATGGAATTACCACCGCACTCTTAATGTTACCGCCATTGATTTTAATTTCATCTAAGGTTGTTTTGACTTTTCTCTGTGATTTTCGATTTCTTCACATTTTTTCTGCAGCCATTTCGCCTTAGCTTTCCCACACTTCCTATTTATTTTATTCGTAAGTGATTTTATTTAAGTATTTCTAAATTTTCCTGAAAAATTTTGTACCTCCTACTTTCGCCGATCTACTGAGGAATTTCTTCTGTTACACGTTGATTCTTTGCATTTATCTTCCGTGAACCTCCTGTGATTGCTCTTTTTAGAGACGTCCATTCCTCTTCAATTGAACTCCCTACTGAGCTATTTATTATCGCAGTATCTACAGTGTGGTCCATTGATAGCGACCGGGCCAAATATCTTATGAAATAAGCATCAAACGAAAAAAACTACAAAGAACGAAACTCGTCTAACTTGAAGGGGGAAACCAGATGGCGCTGTGGTTGGCCCGCTAGATGGCGCTTCCATAGGTCAAACGGATGTCAACTGCGTTTTTTAAAATAGGTACCCCCATTTTTATTACATATTCGTGTAGTACGTAAAGAAATATGAATGTTTTAGTTGGACCACTTTTTCGCTTTGTGATAGATGGCGCTGTAATAGTCACAGACATATGGCTCACAATTTTAGACGAACAGTTACTAACAGGTAGGTTTTTTAAATTAAAATACTGGACGTAGGTACGTTTGAACATTTTATTTCGGTTGTCCCAATGTCGTACATGTACCTTTGTGAACTTATCATTTCTGAGAACGCATGCTGTTACAGCTTGATTACCTGTAAATACCACATTAATGCAATAAATGCTCAAAATGATGTCCGTCAACCTCAATGCATTTGGCAATATGTGTAACGTCATTCCTGTCAACAGCTTCAACCGCACCGAGCTATGTGCCGGACATCCATGATGGAAGTACATCGCCATTCTGTCACGCAGTGAAACATCTTGTAGTAACATCGGTAGAACATTACGTAGGAAATCAGCATACATTGCACCATTTAGATTGCCATCGATAAAATGGGGGTCAATTATCCTTCCTCCCATAATGCCGCACCATACATTAACCCGCCAAGGTCGCTGATGTTCCACTTGTCGCAGCCATTGTGGATTTTCCGTTGCCCAATAGTGCATATTATGCCGGTTTACGTTACCGCTGTTGGTGAATGACGCTTCGTCGCTATGTAGAACGCGTGCAGAAAATCTGTCATCGTCCCGTAATTTCTCTTGTGCCCAGTGGCAGAACTGTACACGACGTTCAAAGTCGTCGCCACGCAATTCCTGGTGCATAGAAATATGGTACGGGTGCAATGGATGTTGATGTAGCATTCTCAACACCGACGTTTTTGAGATTCCCAATTCTCGGGCAATTTATCTGCTACTGATGTACGGATTAGCCGCGACAGCAGCTGAAACACCTGCGTGGGCATCATCATTTGTTGCAAGTCGTGGCTGACGTTTCACACGTTTCTGAACACTTCCTGTTTCCCTAAATAACGTAACTATCCGGGGAACGGTCCGAACATTTGAATGATGTCGTCCAGAATACCGAGCAGCATACATAGCACACGCCAGTTGGGCATTCTGATCACAACAGCGATACATCAACACAATATCGACCCTTTCGGCAATTGGTAAACGGTCCATTTTAACACAGGTAATGTATCACGAAGCAAATACCGTCCACACTGGCGGAATGTTACGTGATACCATGGAATTATACGTTTGTGATTATTACAGCGCCATCTATCACAAAGCGAAAAAAGTTGTCCAACTAAAACATTCATATTTCCTTACGTACTACACGAATATGTAATAAAAATGGGGGTTCCTATTTTTAAAAAACGCAGTTGATATCCGTTTGACCTATGGCAGCGCCATCTAGCGGGCCAACCATATCGCCTTATGGTTTCCCCCTTCAAGTTAGACGAGTTTCGTTCTTTGTAGTTTTTTCGTTTGATGCTTATTTCATGAGATATTTGGCCCGGTCCTATCAATGGACCACCCTATTTAGCCTCAGGGATCTTCAAGCTTATCTCTTCATTCCTCATTTCAGTATCCCACTTCTTTGCACATTGACTCTTCCTAATAAGTTTATTGAACTTCAGCCTACTCTTCATGATTACTAATTTGTGATCTGACATTCCTTACAAATTCCCAATAATCCACAGTGCCTATAATATTTTACCCAAACACCTACTGTACTGTAGAGGTGGAATCAAGGAGGTGGTTCGGGGCGAAAAAAGGTGTGCAGGAGGCAGGGACCAAATTGATTAAAGGAAAGGTTTGGTTGATATGACCCATCCTGAAGCACTGAGATTTCGTCGTGGAAGATAATGAATACGAATCGTTGACGGTGATCAAGGCCTGGTAGTGTGATGCCAGCAGATTATGCTCGTAAGGGGCAAACTGCCTTGGAGCATACCACCGAAATCTCGTGACGAGAGTAAAGGTCTAAGTGGAAATAGATTGCAGGAGCTACGCGGAAGTGAAGAGGCGAGCTCGGGATGGACCAGTGTAGAGAGCTGCATCAATCCAATCTTCGAACCGATGACCGGTCGTTGTGGCCGAGCGGTTCTAGGCGCTTTAGTCCGGAACCACGCTGCTGTTACGGTCGCAGGTTCGAATCCTGGCTCGGGCATGGATGTGTGTGATGTCCTTAGGTTAGTTAGGTTTACGTAGTTTTATGTCTAGGGGACTGATGACCTCAGATGTTAAGGGGAGTCGTGCCGCCCTATCTCGACAATGTTGAATCGGCTATATAAATGCCCCGTTTTCTCAGGAACTGTTAAGTATATAAATGTGGTGTTTTTATCACATGTTATCCCATGTTTTGTGACTGTATTGCTCTACGATCACTTCAAAATAACAACTGGAAAAAAGTTATGATTTTTTCCCTAAACATATAATTTTTTGGTGTAAATTTTCACAATTTCTCCTTCTCTTGGATCTGGCTTCTTTTGACATATTTTTTTTTGCAATCTCTGCCTTCATGATTCGCAGTTGGTCTAAGTCCATCACACTTTTAGTGGTGTTGTAACCTTTATGAATGCCAAGATATTCCAAAACCTGTAGTCTTCCAGAATAGCCATCATTAAAAGTAAGAACAGCATCCAAAGCACCAAGTTCAAAGACTGACCTTCCAACAAACACATTTTTTGGTATCCTTGAGCATACAACATTGTTAAATGATTCATTTGCATATTGTGTTTTGCCCTTGAGACATTTCTTCAACAGTTCTGGTTGGGCAAGATTCTGAAACACAGATTTCATGGCAAGCATATTAGCATTTGGTATAGTAATTTTGTGCGAGAAAGTGCCTACTTCAGCCTCCTCTTTTGCTTTCTAGTATTTACTCCATTGAGTGGAACACAGGTTGTGTATTGGTTCAGCATCTGTGGACAGCTTGTGAAAATAAATTGCCCAAAACAGCTCTCTTCATACCATCTAAATTATCTCTCTTACTTCTAATAGTCATACCATAATATTGTGTAATCTGATCAATTTGTTTATCAGTCAGTCGACGTCTTATACTTAGACCATCAGATAACATGGTACTTCCCATCTGCTGTTTGAGTCTACATAGTCTCGTGCCCATCCTCTTTTGCACATGATTAATGCACTCTAGTTTTGTAATTGACAAATCATCCTATGGTTTACTCTCCACCACTGGCTTATACGATCGTGAGTCTCCATCCCCAAGAAAACTCATGTAGCGAACAGCACAGTCATGCTGGGAAGGTTGGAACATTTTCACTGCAGAAGCAACCTCCATCCCTCCACTAGTTCCTTCATAGTTTCTCTGACAATTCATTTCATGCTTTTCAGTACTCTTGCCTGCTCGCCTACAACCCTGACAGTACATGGTCAACACATCAACATCCAACACTTTCCCATTGTCAATGCCGATAACAGAGGCACATGAATTCTTTGACTGGAAACCACTTTTCTGCCAGGATCCGTCGTATGATATTGCTATGTCAGAACTACCATTTTCTGCTACAGCCTGCTCTGCTGCTGTAGTCATTGACTCCATAGCACACGGCTCGACAGTTCTTACTATGGAGTTGTATTTGATAGATTTTGTAGTGGGACTAGGGAGGATCAGCAAGCCACAAAGAACCTTACTAGCGTAATGGCCTTTTCCTATGCATCTAAGTCCAGAGAAGTATCTTAGATTAGTGTCAAGAAGTCCATTCTTTACACTTACTTCTGAAGTCTTGAAAGTCTTTTCGCTTTTACAGTTCAAACACATTATTTGTAAAGTGCACTCCATACCATTGCGTTGAGATAGCTTTTCAGAAATTTCAATTTCCCCTCCACATATACGACAATGTTTCACACAAAGCTGAAATAAGTATATGGATATTAAAATGATACTGCAGTTTGATTCACTGTCTGAAGCTGCGTTGTATTTTACATCATTACCCAGCAGTTTTTTTTTTTTTTTTTTTTTGGAAGCACTCGGAGGAGTAGAAGGACTGTCACTATTTACAGCCAAATTATCACGCCCTTCGGTGCTAACCACTCTTTTTACTGCTGCTATAGTTGTTCTGTAGTATCTGTTTCCTTTGTTGCGAACTTTTTAAAGACTCCTTTTGGTTTAGTCATGACGAAAACTATCACAGGAAACACAGAAACTAAAATGCGGCTAGTGGATAACTGTTGTTGCCAAACACAAACAAATGTACAGTTCAAAGAGTTTACTACGAAGTATCGCCAGTGTAGGCAACTTATGAAACGGACAGTTTTCTACAAAACAAAAGAAACCACAGCCTTCTAGACTATACAGTTCCAGAGAAAAATGCCAATATGCGAAATGATGCTAAACAAAATTCTCGGAAATGTCATTGCATGATTATTTTCAAATATTTATTTAGAATAGTAAATAATAGAATATTTCAATAAACCAACACCAAATTAAGCATAAACATCCATACTTTCATAATTCGCATAAAAGTAAAAATGTCAAATTTTGTCATTTTGGGAGGTACGACTCCCCTTAAATCCCATAGTGCTTAAAGCCATTCGAACCGATGACCACACAACAACAGTACTTTCATATTTTTACCATCGTCTTGTTTCTAGAGGCTTAAGCATGTGAAAGCATTTTCTACTTTATAGGGCAACGAAAAGAGAGCCTGTCCGGTGTCAGCTCGCTGGCGACCGGGCAGCTGCCAGCGTCCACGTCCAGAGCGGGCAGCGCACAGTGCATCCTGTGGGAAGAGCGCCGCACCCCGCGGCTGCAGCCCGTGACCGCGCAGGAATCTGAACCCCGACCTTTGGCGCCGGAGCCAACAACCTGCGCGCCGCCGCCTGCTATCAGGCCCCTGATCGCCGCCCGACGGCTTCATCACCAGGGTCCTGCACACACGCGCTCACCGCAGAGACCGACCGCCTATCTCGCCACACCAATCTCCGTCCGCGTCGCGTTAAAGGGAAAAATCCGTCGCCCATACTCATTACACCTATTTCCCTTTTGCACGCACGCTACGTGTCGAAAGAGTTCCACCTTCTCCTACAGGCAAAGAGCTGGCATTGCGTCACGAAGAAAGGTAAGAGGTCGTGCACGACCCGAGTGTCATCTCGATGTTTGTGTGACGCACGCAAACCAGAACTAACACAGGTGAACGGCGCACTCTTCTCATTTTGCGTTGGCTTTCCCAGCTCTACAGATTTCTGAAAGAATTTACCTGATCCACTAACCACATGTATTTCACCATAAAGTCTTTCGTAGAAAAATTGTGTAGGGGACAGTGTTGTGCCTAGAGGATAATGTGCTTAGCAACACTTGATGTTTTGGGTCGGCATTTCAGTCTCGTGATTGATTTTACAACACGCAAAGGAATGCACACCAGAAGCCCCCATAAGTAGTTATCGCCATTTTCTACAGTTTTTGTCATTGTAGACAGGAGATGTTTTATGCAACAATTATTAATACTTCGAGTTCTCTATGTTATTCAGTCTGTATATTGAGCAACCAAGAAAAATTTGCAGTAGGAATTAACGTCCAAGGAGAAGAAATAAGAACTTTGAGATTTTCTGTTGACACTGTAATTCTGTCAGAGACAGCAAAGGACTTTGAAGAACAGCTGAACGGAATGGTAGGTGTCTTGAAAGGAGGATATAATATGAACATCAACAAAAGGAAAACGAGGATAATGGAACGTAGTCTAATTAAATCAGCTGATTCCGAGGGAATTAGATTAGGAAATGAGACTCTTAAAGCTGTAGATGCGTTTTGCTATTTGGGAAGCGAAATAACTGAAGTCGAATTAAGGAAGATATAAAATACGGCCGGCCGCTGTGGCCGACCGGTTCTAGGCACTTCGGTCCGGAACCGCGCTGCTGCTACGGTCGTATGTTTGAATCCTGCCTCGGGCATGGATGTGTGTGATGTCCTTAGGTTAGTTAGGTTTAACTAGTTCTAAGTCTAGGGGACTAATGACCTCAGATTTAACAGATATCCCACAGTGCTCAGAGCCGTTTGAACCATTTTGAACCATAAAATGTAGACTGGCAGTGACAAGGAAAACGTTTCTGAAGAAGAGAAATTTGTTGACATCGAGTATAGATTTAAGTGTGAAGAAGTCCTTTCTGAAAGCATCTGTGTGGAGTGCAGCCATGTATGGAAGTGAAACATTGACGATAAACAGTTGAGACAAGAAGATAATAGAAGCATTTGAAATGTGATGCTACAGAAGAATGCTGAAGGTTACATGGGTTGACCATGTAACTAACATAGAAAGCAGATTCAGAAGGATGTAGGTTGCAGTAGTTACTCGGAGATGAAGAGACTTGCACAGGATGGAGTACCAGGGAGAGCTGCATCAAACCAGTCTCTGGACTGAAGACCACAACAACGAGCCCTACATATTTAGGTGTTGTATAATACACTGTGTGCAGCCTTTTACTGCAGGAAGCGCCGGCAGGAGTGGCCGAGCGGTTCTAGGCACTACAGTCTGGAACCGCGCGACCGCTACGGTCGCAGGTTCGAATCTTGCCTCGGACATGGATGTGTGTGATGTCCTTAGGTTAGTTAGGATTAAGTAGTTCTAAGTTCTAGGGGACTAATGACTTCAGAAGTTAAGTCCCGTAGGGCTCAGAGCCATTTACTACAGGAAGCAACGGAGAGGATGTTATTGTGGGTGGCCAGTATCCTCTTTCTGCAACACAAACGCACACGTGGATTAATACGGTTCTTTATTTACATGAACCGTTAGCTGCTTCTTAACTTTAATGGAGGCCATGCGTTGTGGTACAAGCTTGTCCGTAATAGTCGTCTTGTAGACAATATAAGTAATCTCGCTATAATCTGACGGTATGTACCGTCGTAGTCTGAGATGAGAACAGAGCCTGCACTACAATGAATGACAGACGCCAAACTGGAGTTTGAGTTAGTGTGTCAATGACAACGACTGAGCTAGTGGCTGAGGCCTTCTGGTTAGGGGCGGCGATCCAAATACACTCCTGGAAATGGAAAAAAGAACACATTGACACCGGTGTGTCAGACCCACCATACTTGCTCCGGACACTGCGAGAGGGCTGTACAAGCAATGATCACACGCACGGCACAGCGGACACACCAGGAACCGCGGTGTTGGCCGTCGAATGGCGCTAGCTGCGCAGCATTTGTGCACCGCCGCCGTCAGTGTCAGCCAGTTTGCCGTGGCATACGGAGCTCCATCGCAGTCTTTAACACTGGTAGCATGCCGCGACAGCGTGGACGTGAACCGTATGTGCAGTTGACGGACTTTGAGCGAGGGCGTATAGTGGGCATGCGGGAGGCCGGGTGGACGTACCGCCGAATTGCTCAACACGTGGGGCGTGGGGTCTCCACAGTACATCGATGTTGTCGCCAGTGGTCGGCGGAAGGTGCACGTGCTCGTCGACCTGGGACCGGACCGCAGCGACGCACGGATGCACGCCAAGACCGTAGGATCCTACGCAGTGCCGTAGGGGACCGCACCGCCACTTCCCAGCAAATTAGGGACACTGTTGCTCCTGGGGTATCGGCGAGGACCATTCGCAACCGTCTCCGTGAAGCTGGGCTACGGTCCCGCACACCGTTAGGCCGTCTTCCGCTCACGCCCCAACATCGTGCAGCCCGCCTCCTGTGGTGTCGCGACAGGCGTGAATGGAGGGACGAATGGAGACGTGTCGTCTTCAGCGATGAGAGTCGCTTCTGCCTTGGTGCCAATGATGGTCGTATGCGTGTTTGGCGCCGTGCAGGTGAGCGCCACAATCAGGACTGCATACGACCGAGGCACACAGGGCCAACACCCGGCATCATGGTGTGGGGAGCGATCTCCTACACTGGCCGTACACCACTGGTGATCGTCGAGGGGACACTGAATAGTGCACGGTACATCCAAACCGTCATCGAACCCATCGTTCTACCATTCCTAGACCGGCAAGGGAACTTGCTGTTCCAACAGGACAATGCACGTCCGCATGTATCCCGTGCCACCCAACGTGCTCTAGAAGGTGTAAGTCAACTACCCTGGCCAGCAAGATCTCCGGATCTGTCCCCCATTGAGCATGTTTGGGACTGGATGAAGCGTCGTCTCACGCGGTCTGCACGTCCAGCACGAACGCTGGTCCAGCTGAGGCGCCAGGTGGAAATGGCATGGCAAGCCATTCCACAGGACTACATCCAGCATCTCTACGATCGTCTCCATGGGAGAATAGCAGCCTGCATTGCTGCGAAAGGTTGATATCCACTGTACTAGTGCCGACATTGTGCATGCTCTGTTGCCTGTGTCTATGTGCCTGTGGTTCTGTCAGTGTGATCATGTGATGTATCTGACCCCAGGAATGTGTCAATAAAGTTTCCCCTTCCTGGGACCATGAATTCACGGTGTTCTTATTTCAATTTCCAGGAGTGTACTTTCTGCCGAGAGGGCGTTGGTGGCGACAGCGTACGCCAGCACACACTGTCCACCCACATTAGTGTGACCATCTGTCAGCATCCCAAATAATCAACTCTTGTAGCTTGGATCACTGTGAGAGGTGCAGGAAGAACGTCAGCGAGAATCTTGGAGGTACCAACACAGATGTGGAGCCATGCCAAGCCAGTGCCTTGGGCAGCTGAGCTAGGTTTCTCAGTTGACGATCATTCGCTGTTCAATGCAGCGTAGAACGTGATTCACCTGAAAAGGCCACCTGTTGTCATTCAGTGGACGTCTAGCTGTGAAACTGGCTTGCAAATTCCAGGTTTCATTGCCAATGAAGAGCAGTCAGCATGGGCGCACGAACCCGGCGCACGCCACGGAGGCTCACAAGCAGTAACGTTTGCTGAACGGTCGTTGATGAGACACTGTTGGTAGCCCTTTGGTTCATCTGTGTGTTCAGCTGCTCGGCAGTTCAACGATTGTTCGCCCATACACATTTCCACAGCTGCCATTCACCCGTGTTATCTATGGCCTGTGGTGCACCAGAGTTGCCTCTGTGCTGGTTTTGGATAGCCATATTTTGCCATTCACGGTATACTTTAACCACAGTGGCACACCAACAGTTTAAAAACTTAGCTGTTTCAAAAATGCTTCCACATTTGGCCCGAAAACCAATGATCGTGTCCCTTAGATGTTAGGTAAATCGGTCCGTTTTCGCATTACAATAACAATTGCACGGTTTGGTCTCTCCCCCCCCCCTCAAAACGTTTTATGTACTATCTAATACTAGTGCTGTACGCAATACGCCGCATGATGCACAACTCCACTCCCGACGTCCACGGCGAGGTCTATCTTTGTAACCACGACACTATGAAGCGCGGTACAGATGGATCCAACAACATGTCGAATGTATGGCTCACGATTGGCATCACGTTCTCTTTACCAATGAGTGTCGCATATGCCTTCAGCCAGACAATCGTCAGAGACGTTTCTGGATAAAATCCGGTCAGGGTGAACGCCTTAGACACAATGGCAGAAACAATCCGACGACGAGTATTCGAAACGTTTCCCTTGATACGGGTTCCTGTGGCGCACACATATCAGAGCTCATTGTCTCTGCTGTGTGTGTATTGCAAAATGGCAGATTTGGTAGTGATCTGATCTTCAAACTTATTTTACATCCAAAGGGTACACATACAGAACATGTGTTCCTCATCAAACCATGAAAGGGGCGTAGGGGTTTCGTCACTCTCGGAAACTGTAAATCGAGATTATCCTTTATTGTTTGATATTCCTCATTAACTTCACGAAAGGAATAAGAAATCTACAGGTTACTTACATATTAAGAAAACGACAGAATATTAACAAGCATCTAAAAGAAACGCTCGAAATGTATATAGAACACTGGTGGGTGCGTGGCAAGGAATAGAACTACCAGGACGGAATGAAAGGCGTCACTCGGAACGAGCTCGGCTAAAACTACGAGGTCAGACGGCAAGCTTCAGTTTCTAGGATCATATAGCACAGAAATAAGGTTTATTAGGCATCCAAATAGTGTCGGATGATGCCATAGTAAATGATAAGGAAAGGTCTTCGGTCTGCTTTAGGCCTCATAGTTTAGGATATGAAAGCAAACAGCACTTTACTTTGGTCCCAAAACTATATGCACATTTTCCTGCCATGCTTATCGTCATTCAAAGATTTGATACATAAATTCTTTTTGCACAAGAATACAATATAAACGCTACCTTGCAGCAATCACATAGTTACCGAAAATCACAATTTGAAGAGTAAAATAAGAAAACACATTAAAATAGCACTGAAAATAATATCTAATTAGTTGCAAGAACAGCTGCGAAATATTTGGAGCAAATCTACGTGCATGCCACAACTGTTTTACTGTACAACAATGAAAAACTACGGCTACAAAGGTGATTCTCTCTACAATTACACGCTAGCAATAAACAATAGCTATACTAATTACACAAACTACAAGAAAAAGTCAGAAGATTCCAGTGAGGTATCCTCAGCAAAGGGTCGACATATGAAACATCCCCTTAGAAAAATTAAGAAAGTGCTGGTAAACCTCTTACGTTATTTGATTTTGAGACAGCTGAGCAAAACTGAACGTACTCAGACATTTCTCTCTTTACTTATTCTGATCAACAGTAAACTGACACACAACAGGTTTTTTAGCGCAACGCAATCTGACTTTCAATAATCCCTACAAAAGAATGGCCCTGACTAACAATAACCTATAACTTTCGTGAATCACTTACCTCACAAAAATCTTCCTTACTCGGACTACTGCAATACAGTGGGTGCCAATACTGCCAGCTAAATAAAAGATTCTAACTACTGAAGGCACTAACTACTGATAGGCATAGTTAGCAAATGAAAGATTTTGATGGAGAACAAACAATGTATTTACCTATATAGTGCTAAAAAGTCATTATATATATATATATATATATATATATATATATATATATATATATATATATATATATATGTCAGTTCATGACATCCAGTCTTACAAAAGTCCTTTTTCTGACGGACACACGTCCAGATCGTCCGCTCTCAAAACTCTACCATATCTCTCCCCACATCCACCACTGCTGGCGGCTCACCTCCAACTGCGCAACGCTACGCGCTGTTCACATCCAACGGTCCAACACTACAATAGAAATATTCCAACAATGCAAACCAGCCACAGACTGCACACAGCACAGTCAGTGATTTTCATACAGAGCGCTACGTGGCGTTACCAACATAAAAACCTAAACAGCCTACTTACAGTATCATTATCAGTATCGACTTATCATCAACCCATCATCAGATGATCTGTTTAGAAAGAAAGAAAAAGAGGGTGTAGTAAAATAACAGGAAACTAAATGGTAAATCATACTAACTTCTATACACAATTAAATATACTCGAATAAGTAAGTCGTCGGCTCAACAAGAACGGACTGGTCCTCACAGTGTAAGCACATCCGCTCTATGCTCTATGGAGGATGCAGTCAACTCTTTGGGACTGTAAAGTTAGTAAGGCAAATTTTGCCCACTTTTTGTCACTTTTCGCTCTCAAAGTTGGTTGGTTGAGATGTGGCCCAATTCAGTCACGGTTTTTTTTAGGCGAATGTCCCAACAGGCTGAGAATGTGGCAGTAGGAGTCCCAGTTGGGAGTATTTGGGAGGGGTTTCCAGTTCTGGCATTCACCTGATGACCAAGGGAAATCTCCCGGAAACCTTGGTCGAAATCGGGAGATTGGGACAATTTGAATCCATTTCTGGAACAATGTTATCAATTTTGTGTGTGTGTATGTGTGCTTGTGCGTGCGTGTGTGTGTGTGTGTGTGTGTGTGTGTGTGTGTGTGTGCGAGCGTCAGCGTGATTGTGCTGCATCCGAAAGAAGGAAACTCGTATATAAACCTGATTGTAAGAGAAAGCATGAAGTCCCTAATATTTTGCCCTCGGAGCTCATTTGCTGCATTAGAAATATCGAACACTGATTGCCATCTACCCTATATTGTGAGTAGCTGGCTACTTTTTACACTGCTATAGCCATTCTTACTCTTAAGAGAAAAAGCTGTCGCACACAATCAACGGCTGTGAATAAAACATTTGTTAGTTCTGTGTGCAGAAATAGCGAAGTGTCTTAACTCATTCGAAAGTTTTCTTGCCATTCCAAGATCCCAAAACGTTGGACAGGAATAATCTCTCACCAGTGATCACTTCGTACATTTTACTGCGTTGCCTACCATTTAGGTGGGTTAGTAAAACAGTTTCGAATGCATTAACTGGTGTGGAGAACACTTTTAAAAATCACTACTTGAACAAGCTCCTGCGGCTCCTCCTCAAGCGTTCACTGATGCCCACAAGGAGATCGTGCCCTCTCTTTATTATTGATAACATGACAAAGGTACTGATTATCTCCCTTCATCGTGGAGACGAAATCTGGTAGTTAATTTATAGTCACGCTCGGGGAATCAATATTTCACCGATTCAGTCCCAACGTGTAAACACGACAACGAAGAACTTTTTCCGGGATTCTGTTCCCGTCTTCTGCGAGCTGTATCGTATGTATAGAAGAGTTAGGAGTTGAGTATTAGAATCAGAATTTAAAAAAACTTTGGAAGACTTTGGATGGAATAAGGCAGAAGGGATGGATAAAAGGCCACCAGAATTTCTAAAATCACTGGGGAAAGTGGCAACAAAGCGACTACTCACGCTGGTCTGTAGAATGTATGAGTATGGCGATATGCGAACTCACTTCGTAAAACCGTCACCCACAAAACTGCGAAGACTTTAAGAATCGACAAGCCCGAGAATTATCGTACAATTAGCTTAACAGCTGATGCACCCAAGTTACTGGCAAGAATGATATACAGAAAAACGAAAAAGAAATTTGAGAATGTGTTAGATGACGATCATTTTGGCTTTAGGAAAGGTAAAGACACAGAGAGGCAGTTCTGACGCTACGATTGATAACCGAAGCAAGACTAAAGAAAAACCAAGACACGTTCATAGGATTTGTCGACCTGGAAAAAGCGTTCGACAATGTAAAATGGTGCAAGATGTTCAAAGTCAGAGAAAAATAGGGGTAAGCTATAGGGAGAGACAGGTAATATACAATATGTACAAGAGCCAAGAGTGGAAGATGAAGAACGAAATGCTCGGAATAAGAAGGGTGTAAGACAGGTATGTAATCTTTCCTCCTACTGTTTCTTCTGTATATCGAAGAAGCAAGGATCCAAATACAAGAAAGGTTTTAGAGTGAAATTAAAACTCAGGGTGAAAGGATATAAATTATAAGATTTGCTGATGACATCGTTATACAAAGTGAAAGTGAAGAAGAATTTCAGGATCTGCTGACTGCAATGAGAGCACCGACAGAATTGAGAACAAATCGAAGCAAGGCGAAAATAATGAGAAGTAACAGAAATGAGAACAGCGAGAAACTTAATATCAGGATTGGTGATCACGAAGCAGATGACGTTAAGGGATTATGCTGCCTAGCTAGGAAAATAGCCTGTGACGGACGGAGTAGGGGAGACACAAAAAGAAGACTAGCACAGGTCAAAAGGGCTCTCCTGGCCAAGAGACGTGAACTAGCCTCAAACATCGGCATTAATTTGAGGAGAAAATTTCTGAGAATGTACGTTTGAAGCAAAGCATTATTCGGTAATGAAAACATGGACTGTGAGAAAACCGGAAAAGAAGGAAAGCTAAGCATTTTGGTTGTGGTGCAACAGAAGAATGATGAAAATTAGGTGAGCTGACGAGGTAAAGCACGAGGAGGCTCCCCGCAGAATCGGCGAGGAAAAGAATATGTGGAAAACACTGACAAGGAGGAGGACAGGATGGTAAGACATCTGTTAAAACATCACGCAATGGTACTCGAGTGAGATGTAGTGAATCAAAATTCTGTAGGGAAACAAAGATATTTTATTTATTTATTTATTTATTTATTCTTCATAATTACAGCCTATTGTCTGAAAAGGTAAAATAGGCAATACAAATCACATTTCCTTGGATTGTAATTAATTTATATATTAACTACTTGTTTCCGATACTTAATTTTTTACATCCTACAACTGCTTTTACTAATACAAAACTGCAATAACATCTTTAACCATTTACCCAACTACTAATAGTACACTACTGGCCATTAAAATTGCTACACTAAGAAGAAATGCAGATGATAAACGGGTATTCATTGGACAAATATATTATACTAGAACTGACATGTGATTACATTTTCACGCAATTTGGGTGCATAGATTCAGAGAAATCAGTACCCAGAACTACCACCTCTGGCCGTAATAACGGCCTTGATACTCCTGGGCATTGAGTCAAACAGAGCTTGGATGGCGTGTACAGGTACAGCTGCCCATGCAGCTTCAACACGATACCACAGTTCATCAAGACTAGTGACTGGAGTATTGTGACGAGCCAGTTGCTTGGCCACCATCGACCAGACGTTTTCAATTGGTGAGAGATCTAGAGAATGTGCTGGCCAGGGCAGCAGTCGAACATTTTCTGTATCCAGAAAGGCCAGTACAGAACCTGCAGCATGCGGTCGTGCATTATCCTGCTGAAATGTAGGGTTTCGCAGGGATCGAATGAAGGGTAGAGCCACGGATCGTAACACATCTGAAATGTAACGTCCACTGTTCAAAGTGCCGTCAGTGCGAACAAGAGGTGACCGAGACGTGTAACCAATGGCACCCCATACCATCACGCCGGGTGATACGCCAGTATGGCGATGACGAATACACGCTTCCAATGTGTGTTCATCGTGATGTCGCCAGACACGGATGCGACCATCATGATGCTATAAACAGAACCTGGATTCATCCGAAAAAATGACGTTTTGCCATTTGTGCACCCAGGTTCGTCGTTGAATACACCATCGCAGGCGCTCCTGTCTGTGATGCAGCGTCAAGGGTAACCGCAGCCATGGTCTCCGAGCTGATAGTCCATGCTGGTGCAAAGGTCGTCGAACTGTTCTTGCAGATGGTTGTTGTCTTGCAAACGTCACCATCTGTTGACTCAGGGATCGAGACGTGGTTGCACGATCCGTTACAGCCATGCGGATATGATGCCTGTCATCTCGACTGCTAGTGATACGAGGCCGTTGAGATCCAGCACGGTGTTCCGTATTACCCTCCTGAACGCACCGATTCTATATTCTGCTAACAGTCATTGGATCTAGACCAACGCGAGCAGCAATGTCGCGATACGATAAACCGCAATCGCGATAGGCTACAGTCCGACCATTATCAAAGTCGGATACGTGATGGTACGCATTTCTCCTCCTTACACGAGGCATCACAACAATGTTTCACCAGGCAACGCCGGTCAACTGCTGTTTGTGTATGAGAAATCGGTTGGAAACTTTCCTCATGTGAGCACGTTGTAGGTGTCGCCACCGGCGCCAACCTTGTGTGAATGCTGTGAAAAGCTAATCATTTGCATATCACAGCATCTTCTTCCTGTCGGTTGAATTTCGCGTCTGTAGCACGTCATCTTCGTGGTGCAGGAATTTTAATGGCCAGTAGTGTAGTATAAGCCCTGCAGAATTTGTTCTTTATTTGTTCATTTATTTTGTTGCATTTAACTTGTAGATGGCTATTTCCGCTACTGGATGCGCCCTCATACTACCCCGGTCAACAGCCTTTGTCTGCTTTATTCCGTGGACGTCGGGCAGCACTTCAGCAGCGTTTCCACTATAGCAAACAATTCCTGCCATCGCAGTTGCCTCTTTAAGTCCACACTTCCATGATCACTTGCACCAACACAATGTAGATTCTTGGGAAACTATTTCATTCTGTAGTCGCCGATCTCAGTTATCTTCTGTCCATCTGCAGAGTATGTCGTCTAACTTGGATGACGGCAAACTGTCTCATCAAGTCTCCCTTGGCTTTCCTGGACACTACGGCTGCAGTAATGTCCAAGACGCGCCAGGTCGACCCACTCCTTAGTGCTGCTTTGGGATCTAACATCCATAATACCTGACGTCCATTACCCGCCGCATCTTCATAGAGCGCGCAGTCCCACACAACGTGTGTTCTGGTGTGCCCAAACTCACGCAGGCGCAGCTATCATTCATCTGTCTTTTGATTTTGCATAGACAAGTAGTGCATGGGCCATGACCAGTCCGGTAATACATCAATACAGTCGACTGGTAAGTAAATTTCATTTTTAATCTCCCCCTCATATTAGCGAGAAATTCGTATGTTCTCCTGGCTGTGCTTGAATTGTCCCATTTATTTTGCCACAGATGTAATATGCTATTTTCATTACCTTTTCTCCTATTTTCATTACCTTTCTTTCTATTTTCCCAGTCTAGTGAGCATATTTCTAGAACTACTAACAAAAGCCGGACGAAGTGGCCGAGCGGTTCTAGGCGCTACAGTCTGGAACCGCGCGACCTCTACGGTCGCAGGTTCGAATCGTGCCTTGGGCATGGATGTGTGTGATATCTTTAGGTTAGTTAGGTTTAAGTAGTTCTAAGTTCTAGGGGACTGATGACCTCAGAAGTTTAGTCCCACAGTGTTCAGAGCCATTTGAACCATTACTAAATAAGCTTCATTCGGGGTAGTGCAGTAGGCGCCGGTTAATCTCAGTAGTACTCGTCTCTGAACTCTTCTCACTAATGAGGCTGGCTTCACTAGCTGCAGTCTATGAGCCCCCATATCCTACGACTGATGCTAATATAGATTTGTGGTATATTCTGATTGTTTTCAAGAAAAGCCGAAATTGCCTACTTGCGATGGTTATAGTTTTATTCATCCGTTTCCATCTTTTGTGCCTGCTTCCTTTATATGATGTGCAAAGATTGGAATACATCCAGCAAATACGTGAAGATGTAGGTTACAAGTTTTACTCTGAGATGAAGAGGTTGTAAGAGAAGAGGAAGTCGCGGTCGCCCCGTCAAACCAGTCAGAAGACTGACGATTAAATAAAATTATTTGTAAAGGCTTTGAGCGTTATTAACACAAGCCTCAAGGAAGACTATTCAAACTTAATATAAAAAAAAGTAAAAACTTATTCGTTTGCTATGCGTTGATGTACCGTTCATCCGACTGCCGATGAAAAAATTGTTCAAATGGCTCTGAGCACTATGGGACTTAATTGCAGAGGTAATCATTTCCCTAGAACTTAGAACTACTTAAACCTAGCTAACCTAAGGACATCACACACATCCATGCCCGAGGCAGGATTCGAACCTGCGACCATAGCGATCGCGCGGTTCCAGACTATAGCGCCTAGAACCGTTCGGTCACCGAGGCAGGCTGCCGATGAAACTTCGATGAGTCGTGCGCACGCCTGCGAAGGGTTCTATGGTGTAAGATCTACCTGCCACCCATAGGGATGGTGGTGAGAAGGGAGTGACATAGAAGTGTGACTCAGTAACGTGTGTGGAAGTTTCAGACAAATTTTGCATCTACGTGACTTATTATTTGTATAACTACTTATATAAAAACACTGTAAGTTGAATGTACCCCAACTACCTTTAGGGACTGGGGTGAGAAGGCGTGGGATGTAAATATATATGATAACGACAGATGTTAGTATCAAATCCATAGTTTTTGGGGTCGCTAGACTTAAGGGGGACAGTCTCGATGACGTTATCACCGCTAGATTTGGAGGAAGCGTGAAGGGGGGGGAGTGGAAAGACAGTGACGTATCGGCGTTTCTGTAACGTCTGAAGGAATTGTTACCAAAGCTGGCAGACATGTCATTTGCTATCTGTGACAATAATTCACCCATAGTACCCCTACAGCTGGCGGTTTGGGATGAAAAGGGTGATATAAAATCGTAGGAACACGTCCGGCATTTCAGTCAAATTTGGTACACACATGACTAAGTAATTGTATGAAACTACTGCAGGAGAAAGCTACCCCTACTACCGCTTGGGGTGGGAGTGAGTATGTCAAGGGTGACATGTAGAAACGCCCGAAAAGGAACTGGTGATATTTCTTTCCTGCAGTTAGTTGAGTTGTAATACGAAGCGCCATTCGCCACTCACTTGCAATGTTGAATGCTTGGATCACATCGTTAGAGTGAACACTGCAGCAAGCCAGTAACTTTGCCAGCAAAAATCATGGCCAGTCAAAGCTCAAGCCACACGGCTCAATACCACAGGCACATTTAACATCCTCTCACGAGTCACACGGTGTAAAACAGCGGAGGATCAGCCAGTTGCCAGTGACAGTCCTTTTTCTCGAAACGACAATCAGTTACTGACAGTATTACAAGTTTCCTTGCAATGCAGATGAAACTCCAGGACGAAATTTGCTAGAGACATGAATGAAATACGTGTAAAAATATGCGCGAAAGATATATATATATATATATATATATATATATATATATATATATATATATATATATATACCGGGTAATCAAAAAGTCAGTATAAAATTGAAAACTCAATAAACCACGGAATGATGTAGATAGAGAGGTAAAAATTGACACACATGCTTGGAATGACATGGGGTTTTATTAGAACAAAAAAAAAGTTCACAAAATGTCCTACAGATGGCGCTGGACATGGCATGAAGAAATATTACACAAATATTTATTCGTTTCTATATGTGCCCAGGAAGTATTCTTTTTCTCTTAAGTACGTACTCATATACAAACCAGACACAATTACGTGCCAAGACACACGAAAAACAATGTTTTATTGGGACAAATTAATCCCCCCAAAGTTTGTTAGACAGCTTTGGGATCTATAATTTTTTGGTACTTCGGTGTTGTGCAAATAGAAGTGAATTTGGGCTACCGAAAATCCTAAAACTGTCGTGGAAACTCCATTGCACGACGAGAAAGTCACGGTATGGGTTGGATTTACCACATCTACCGTTATCGGGCCTTTTTTCTTCGAGGAAATGCGTGATTCTGGTTTTGTAACTGCTACCGTGACGGGTGAGAGGTACGCCGATGTGTTACAGAATCGCATCATCCCTAGCCTGGCTGATAAACACCTGCTGGAACGTACGATGTTTATGCAGGATGGCGCTCCACCCCATATTGCTAGTCGCGTGAAAGATCTCTTGCGCGCGTCGTATGGTGATGATCGTGTGCTCAGCTGTCACTTCCGTCATGCTTGGCCTCCCAGGTCCCCAGACCTCAGTCCGTGCGATTATTGGCTTTGGGGTTACCTGAAGTCGCAAGTGTATCGTGATCGACCGACATCTCTAGGGATGCTGAAAGACAACACCCGACGCCACTGCCTCACCACAACTCCGGATATGCTTTACAGTGCTGTTCACAACATTATTCCTCGACTACAGCTATTGTTGAACAATGATGGTGGACAAATTGAGCATTTCCTGTAAAGAACATCATCTTTGCTTTGTCTTACTTTGTTATGCTAATTATTGCTATTCTGATCAGATGAAGTGCCATCTGTCGGACATTTTTTGAACTTTGTATTTTTTTTTTTTTTTTTTTGGTTCTAATAAGACCCCATGTCATTCCAAGCATGTGTATCAATTTGTACCTCTCTATCTACATTATTACGTGGTTTATTCAGCTGGTCAGTTATATGTTGCATGCTCACGAGTTGGACGGCCGAGGAATTCACTTCTATTTGCACAACACCGAAGTACCAAAAAATTATAGATCCCAAAGCTGTCTGACAAACTTTGGGGGGATTCATTTGTCCCAATAAAACATTGCTTTTCGTGTGTCTTGGCACGTAATTGTGTCTGGTTTGTATATGAGTACGTACTTAAAGAGAAAAAGAATACTTCCTGGGCACATCCAGAAACGAATAAATATTTATGTAATATTTCTTCACGCCTAGTAATATTTCCCGCAGCTGATTTTCTAATTCTTTTCGCAGACACCTTGCAGAACGCTCGTTCTATCTTTGCCCGCCCCGCCCTCAGTGAGGCCGCTGACCCGTTCCTGATCCGCTTCTTACGGCCGCCGGGCGCGCGCGGTGATTGAAGTGTGAAACCCAGGCTGACGAGGTCAGCAGCAACAATGACGAAACGTCCTTGGGGCGCGATCGCCGCTGCACGCCGCATTATCTGATCTCTGAGACAATCGGCGTTTTGTAGCCCCGGTCGCAGCCCCGGCGGAATTACGTTTTTGCACCTCCTCAGCTCATCGGCTGACGTCAATCAGACGTCGCTTTTTTCGGCCAATCTGGGACGCGCGCCAGAGAAATTAATGACTTTTCGATATAAGGCAACCACTTTCGCCCAGTACTTTGTTTTCACTAACCAAATATCTTACGTAATGTAGTAGATTTTGGCAAATCTTCAAGTCGAGGAGTTCTACAAAGACTAAATGAACGCTAGCTCCGGCTATTGAAATGCTTATTGCATTTTTTCATTACATTTTCATAGAGACCAGACTGCACATTGTAACGCTTGAGGTTCATTATACACTGATATCCCCGGAATGTGATATACACGAGGGTAGATTGTTAAGTCATGAAGATCAACTAAATAACGAGGAAATTTTGTTAAGAGGCATGACAGTCGATAAATGCTAGACCTATAAACGGTTATTCAACTGACAAAGATTGCTCGAACTCTTTAACTGCTTTTTTTTTAAAGGTATTGGAAATTATTTATTTCACACTTTCAGTAGAAATAAATGAAAGGAAGTGTTGTGCTGTCGATAAAATACGTGGTTTGATGCGCTGATACGTACTCAACTAAGAAAGGTTCGTGAAGGCGCTTACACAGTAGTCAAGGTGGTTTGTAAGTAGATAAATAAATTCAGACGTGCCCATTCAAGCACTGTAGATATGACACGTTATGCACAAATAATCTACGAAATTCAGGCTAGCGTGATAAAAGTCGTTTCTATAAGATTCATGATGCTGTTGACTTGTAGACATGAACGGTTAAATATGTCACCTAAGTTAATAAAGAATCAGTATATCAGCTGTTTATCAAAATGGCTGGTTCAAATGGCTCTGAGTACTATGGGACTTAACATCTGTGGTCATCAGTCCCCTAGAACTTAGAACTACTTAAACCTAACTAACCTAAGGACATCACACACATCCATGCCCGAGGCAGGATTCGAACCTGCGACCGTAGCAGTCGCGCGGTTCCGGACTGAGCGCCTAGAACCGCTAGACCACCGCGGCCGGCGCTGTTTATCACATCGAGTGTTAAAATTATAAGTAAAAAAATGATGGGCCGACTTGCTTATGTGTATAGGAGCATAAGAAAGAAAGAGCTCACTTTCAGCCTTTGCTGACCAAAAGAGGCTTTTAATGTTCTTATAGATTGCTCAAATAGTCTACATTCTTAGATCTACATACAAAGGTAAAATACGGTGCTCAGAAAATTAGGGGAAAATGAAGTTGGGCGTCTGCTACACTCCGCTGAGAAATCATTGAAAACTGGGGGTGTTACCAAATCTTTCCCAAATTAAGTACACAACAAAACATCATTTCATTCTCGATAGTTTACATACGAAGAATTGAAAATTAATGTCCAATATGTGTCGAAAAGCGCAGTGAAAACAGCATTCATACCGTTTTCCTGGATGCATTTCCTTGTACTTTGAGAGCTTCAATAACGTGTATGCCCTCCATTATGGTTTATCACTGCCTAACACCCATATGACATGCTCCGTATAAGTCTACGTAGGATGCTCTGTGGCATCCATTCCCATCCGTCAGAGCCCCTGAGTGTTCTTGGAGAGCCTGTAATGGAACATTGCGATCACGAACACGTCTCCCCAGCGTGTCCTAGATACGCACGATGTGATTTAGGCCTGAACTCACCGTCGACCTTTAGGTTACTTCAATGGGCAGACTTGGCAAGACATCCCTGCTGGCGCCCTGGCATTGGAAGGAATTTATGGCCACCATGATATACGGCGACCACGACATGATCCAGCAGCATCTGATCGATGTACTGCCCGGCGGGAGGCGAGCATGGACAACGACAAGATCCGAATGGCTGTCAACAACGAAGCCTCCTCACAACATCACAGAATCTTGGAAATCTGTCGATTTCCTGGATAAAATTGCTCAGGTATCGCTCATCACGGGTCCCCACAGACGAACACGGCTATCACCCTGCGTTGAAGGTTACTTGGACTCTGCGAATAACATCTTTCGGCAGTGACGAAGTTGCCAGTTGACATGGAAACGACAGAACTGAAGGCGAATTGCAGGATGTTGTTGTGTCCAGCGGGATACTCGAACAGGATGTCTGGGTCATAAGGACAGTTCTCGTAACCCGTTCATTACAGCCTGATTGGAGACAGCGGCTCCAGTGGCTCTTGCGAGATCTTCTGTCAGTACTCTGATGGTATCCGTACGAGACCGCAAAGGAGAGGTGGCCTGATATCGGTCTTTACGAGGGTTATTATGCGTCAGTGACCTTGTCCACGTCGCTCTGCAGGGAGTGCCCTATCATCCTGTAGCGTGTCCACAACCTACGCATAGCACTGGCATCTGCAGTAACACGGCAGAAGGTCCATCATTTTTGGATCAAACAGAACGCCCTTGCAACTTGCATTGCATTAGAATGGCATTGCATGTACGTGATTGAATTCAACATCAACGAATGACAACTGCCATCTGTGGACCTCATTAGAAAACACTGTGATGCCGGTACTTCATTCTGAGGGGTCACCTGAGACTGCAATGCATAACACAGCCAACAGATGGCGAATGATTTTAAATGTGGCCTACAATGAAAGCGAAGATCTCAACCTATACAGTAAAACCGCTTTTCGCGGATGATGCTGTAGTATACAGAGAAGTTGCAGCATTAGAAAATTGTAGCGAAATGCAGGAAGATCTGCAGCGAATAGGCACTTGGTGCAGGGAGTGGCAACTGTTCCTTAACATAGACAAATGTAATGTATTGCGAATACATAGAAAGAAGGATCCTTTATTGTTTGATTATATGATAGCGGAACAAACACTGGTAGCAGTTACTTCTGTAAAATATCAGGGAGTATGCGTGCGGAACGATTTGAAGTGGAATGATCATATAAAATTAATTGTTGGTAAGGCGGGTACCAGGTTGAGATTCATTGGGAGAGTGCTTAGAAAATGTAGTCCATCAACAAAGGAGGTGGCTTACAAAACTCTCGTTCGACCTATACTTGAGTATTGCTCATCAGTGTGGGATCCGTACCAGATCGGTTTGACGGAGGAGATAGAGAAGATCCAAAGAAGAGCGGCGCGTTTCGTCACAGGGTTATTTGGTAACCGTGATATCGTTACGGAGATGTTTAATAAACTCAAGTGGCAGACTCTGCAAGAGAGGCGCTCTGCATCGCGGTGTAGATTGCTCGCCAGGTTTCGAGAGGGTGCGTTTCTGGATGAGGTATCGAATACATTGCTTCCCCCTACTTATACCTCCCGAGGAGATCACGAATGTAAAATTAGAGAGATTAGAGCGCGCACGGAGGCTTTCAGACAGTCGTTCTTCCCGCGAACCATACGCGACTGGAACAGGAAAGGGAGGTAATGACAGTGGCACGTAAAATGCCCTCCGCCACACACCTTTGGGTGGCTTGCGGAGTATAAATGTAGATGTAGATGTAGATATCAAAATAGATACCCGACGTTGGCACACAGGTTCCCCTAATTCTGTTGAACAGTGTAACCAACCAACATAAACTCCACAATATGCAGCGCTGCTATTGTATCATATCAAAAATCAAATGTACCAGTAGGTACCGGGTTGTATTCGTTACAAGACTAACACGTCCTACTTATTAGAAGAATTCACATGCCATGTCACACTACAAAATAGTTATCTGGTAGAACTCACATTGTTCAAGCAACCCTCAAGAGAACTGCCAGCATGTGGCGTCTTGCTCACGTGTGACATATGAATGAAAACTACATTTTTAAACTGGATTATTATTATTATTATTATTATTTGTTTCTTGAAAATACTGTCATTAGAGCCGTATGATTAAACTTGCAGTTTATCAGGGATAAAAACAATATAAAAACATCTAAGAATACGTGTGATTTGAACTGCAGGCGGTGTTCGCAGGCACGGCTTTGCCTTTGGCGTGTGTCCGCTGCTGCGGTGTTGCGCCGCAGCGGAACAGCCGTCTGCTGCCAAGCACCGCCCCGTGGGATGGCACGTTCCCCGGTTTCACGCATAGCACGCATGTTCCAGCTGTCTCCCCCACTCAGTCTCCTCCCTATCGCCTTAGACATGCACAAGTCATGTCTATAAGTCTACACCTCCTCTGTAGTTAAACAGGACTCCACAGACGGCTCGACTGCGGATTGACCCATCAGTAACTCGTTGTCAACGCGTTCTCAAGCAGTTCCCAGACCAACTGATGTGAGTTGCGTCACGTCCCCAACAAAGTTGTGTATTGCTTTGATTTGAAATTTATCTAACGGTCTCTGAACATTAGCTCTGAACATTTTATAGAACTATAAATTCATCGGCTACTGCAGTAGTAGTGATTTGACAAAGAAAGCGTGGGGTGAAGTGGGAAAAGAAGTTCCTAGATATGTAGCGTTCTGAACACCTATTGTTTAAAATGACATTACTGGTATATCAGTGGGAGCAAAAGTACAAAAACTGTACTTATCCAGTCCAGAAACCCGCCTTATAGCCCAGACTTCGCCGAGAGAAGTAACCATCTTTTCTTTCAGACTGAAGGATTTTTTGGCGGAGACTACTATGGAAATGACAACGAACTGAAAGAGCACGTTAGTGGTTGGTTCACCAAGCTGGCGGCAACTTAGTATGTAGAAGGCATAGGAAAGCTCGTGGAGCGATACGACGAGAATTTAAATTTGAACAGTTGTTACATACAAAAACAGCATGTACACTATCAGATCAGAAGTAACCAGACACCACCATTAATGCGCAAATGGCTACTAGATGACACGAGAGAAGGACCCGCCAGTACAAAAGGAGGTGGACACTACTGTGTTGTCTATAGAGAAGCAGTAAGAACAGAGTGGGTCGGCCAGGAGAGCTCAGTGACTTCGATTGAGGACTAATCAATGGATGTCACCTAGTAATAAATCCATCCAGGACATTTCAGCCCTTATAAATCGGCCGAAGTCAACCACTGGTGATGTGACTGTGAAGTGGAAACGAGAAGAAGCAACCGCAGCTGAAACAAGACCTGGCAGACCTCAATGTACTGACGAACAGGGACCGTCAAACATTGCGGGGGGTGGGAAGTAGGAGTAATACGCTGAATTAGAGGCGCATATCACTAACGTCGATTTGCAGAAGGGTGTTGGAACATATACTGTATTCGAATATTATGAAGTACCTCGAAGAAAACGATTTATTGACACATAGTCAGCACGGATTCATAAAATATCGTTCTTGTTCAGGTGTACTCATCAAGTAGTAAGTGCTATCGACAGGGGATACCACATTGATTCCATATTTTTAGATTTCCGGAAGGCTTTCCACACCGTTCCTCACAAGCGTCTTCTAACCAAACTGCGTGCCTACGGAGTATCGCCTCAGTTGTGCGATTGGATTCGTGATTTCCTGTCAGAAAGGTCACAGTTCGTAGTAATAGACGGAATGTCATCAAGTAAAACAAAACTAATCTCCGGCGTTTCCCAAGGAAGTGTTATAGGTCCTTTATTGTTCCTGATCTATATTAACGATACAGGAGACAATCTGAGTAGCCATCTTAGATTGTTTGCGGATAATCCTGTCATTGACCGTCTTGTAAAGTCATCAGAAAACCCAAAACGAATTGCAAAATGATTTAGATAAGATATCTGTACGGTGCGAAAAGTGGCAATTGACCCTAAATAAAGAAAATTGCGAAGTTATTCACATGAGTGAGAAAAGAAATCAGCTAAATTTCGATTACGTGATGCCACACTAATCTGAGGGCTGTAAATTGAACTAAATACTTAGGGATTACAATTACAAATAACCTAAATTGGAACGATCGCATAGATAATATTGTGGGTAGAGCCAACCAAAGACTACGATTCATTGGCAGAACACTTGGAAGGTGCTACAGGTGTACTAGAGAGACTGATTACACCACGTTTGTCCGCCCTATTCTGGAGTACTGCTGTGCGGTGTGGGATCTTCATCAGGTGGGACTGACGGATGACATCGAATAAGTACAAAGAAGAACAATTCGCTTTGTATTATTGCGAAGTAGGGGAGATAGTGTCACAGACATGATACCTGAATTGGAGTGGCAATCATTGAAACAAAGGCATTTTTCGTTGCGACGGGATCTTATGAAATTTCAATCACCAGTTCTCTCTTCCGACTGCGAAAACATTCTGTTGGCACCCACCTACATAGGCAGAAATGATCATCGCGACAAAATAAGAGAAATCAGGGCTGGCACAGAAAAATTTAAGTGCTCGTTTTTCCCGCGTGCCGTTCGAGAGTGGAACGGTAGAGAGACAGCTTGAAGGTGGTTCATTGAACCCTCTGCCAGGCACTTTATTGTGAATAGCAGCGTAATCACGTAGATGTAGATGTAGATGAAATTACGTGAAATCGGCGGAAGGAGTCATTCGTGAGTTCCAAAGTGCTGCCAACATTCCAGCTAGCACAGTGACTCGGCGTTTGGAGTTAAAAAGTATGAGTTACAATGGTCGAGCAGCTTCTAATAAACCACACGTCTGTACTCACTGCTAAGTGACACTTGAGGTGCTGTATAAAGAGCGATGTCACTGGGTAATAGAAGACTGGAATCGAGTGATACGGACTGATGAATCACGCTATACCCTGTACCAATCCGATCGGAGCTTTTGGGTTTGGCCAATGCCTGGAGAACGGTATGTGCCATCACGTCTAGTGCAAACAGTGAAGTACGGAGGAGGTGTTCTTACGGTACAGGAGTGATTTTCGTGGTTAGGGAGTGTTTCCTTATTGCGCTTAAGAACACGGTACGTGCGAAAGGACATAAAAATATTTTACATCGTGCCTGCCTCTGTAGTTGCCCAGTCAGCGAGGCTGATTGCCAAGTGAGGGAGCCGGGTTCGATTTCCAGTAATCTCAGGAATTTTCCCTTGGAGGGAGGACTAGTAAGGAGTGCTCTCAGCCTAGTGAGGCCTAATGAGGACCTATTCGACCAATTAGTACAGGTTCCAAGGTCAAGAAACCCGACTATGACAGAGAGAGCGGTATGCTGGCCACACGCCATCCATACCACATCCGGTGGCGCAATTGACGGAGGATGACACGGCGTTCGGTCGGGCCCTATTGGCCAGTCTGGGGCCAGAACGCAGAACCTTTTTTTTGCACTATATCGCACTGCGTAGAGTACAGGAACAGTTCGGAGACGATGACTGTATTGGCGTGACAATGCACCCCGTCATAAACCATCATTTGTGAGGCATTGTCCGCCTCCGTAGCGCAGCGGTAGCGTTACCGCCTACCACGCAACGGGGCCCGGTATCGATTCCCGTCAGGGGACTGGTTTTTTGTGTCCTTCATCATCATTTTCATCATCACTGACACGCAAGTAGCCGAAGTGGCGTCAACTAAAAAGATATGCAATACGGCGGCCGAACCCCTAAGGGGATATCCCGGCCAATAAATGCCACACGATCATTTCATTTCATGTGAGGCACTGGATTGTGGGCAGCAACACTCATAAAATGGACAGGCCTGCCAAGTGTCTCAACCTGAAACCAACTGACCACGTTTGGGATGAGTTAGATCATCGAGGTCCCTGCAAACCACAGCGTCCAACATCACTACTTTCCCTGGTTTTGGCTCTTGAGAATGAATGGACTGTGAAACCTCCACAGACATTTAGACACCTTACTGAAAGTGTCCCCAGGAGAGTTCGAGCTGTCATAAAGGCGAAGGATGGACACAGCTCATACGAATGTCCACTTATAGTTGTCCGGATATCTTTGATCGCCGGTCGCGGTGGTCTAGCGGTTCTAGGCGCGCAGTCCGGAACCGCGTTACTGCTACGGTCGCTGGTTCGAATCCTGCCTCGGGCATGGATGTGTGTGATGTCCTTAGGTTAGTTAGGTTAAGTAGTTCTAAGTTCTAAGGGACTGATGACCACGGATGTTAAGTCCCATAGTGCTCAGAACCATTTTTTTTTATCTTTGATCACTTAGTGTATATCAGAATGGATCACTGGCACAACGTAACACTATCTCCAGTATAACAGTATTTTCCAGTATTTTTATTTTATTGTCGTCCATATGCTGTCATCTTTAAGCTCCTAGATTATACATTGAAGCGACAAAGAAACTGGTATAGGTATGACTATTCAAATACAGAGATATGTAAACAGGCGCAATACGGCGCTGAGGTCGGCAAAGCCTATATAAGACAACAATTGTTTCGTGCACTTGTTAGATCGGTTACTGCTGCTGCAATGGCAGGTTGTCAAGTTTTGAGTGAGTTTGAACGTGGTGTTGTAGTCGGCACACGAGCGATGGGAGATAGCATCTCCGAGGTAGCAATGAAATGGGGATTTTGCCGTACAACCATTCCACGGTGTACCGTGAATATCAGGAATGCAGTAAAACATCAAGTCTCCGACATCGCTGCGGCCGGAAAAAGATCCTGCAAGAACGGGACCAACGACGACTGAATAGAATCGTCCAACGTGACAGAAGTGCAACCCGTCCTAAAACTGCTACAGATTTCAGTGCTATTCCATCAACAAGTCTTAGCGTGCAAACTATTTAACGAAACATCATCGATATGGGCTTTCGGAGCCGAATGCCCACTCTTGTACCCTTGATGACTGCACGACACAAAGCTTTACGCCTCGCCTGCACCCGGCAACACCGACATTCAACTGTTTATGACTGGAAACATGTTGCCTCGTCGGACGAGTCACGTTCCAAATTGTATTGAGAGGATGGACGTTTACGGGTATGGAGACACCGTCATAAATCCATGGACCCTGCACGTCAGTAGGGAACTGTTCAAGCTGGTGGAGGCTCTGTAATGGTGCGGAGAGCGTGTGCAGTTGGAGTGATATGGGACCCCTGATACGTCTAGATACGACTCTGACAGGTGACACGTCAGTAAGTATCCTGTCTGATCACATGCGTCCATTCATTTCCACTGAGCAATTCCAGCTGGACAATGCGACAACCCACATGTCCAGAACTGCTACAGAGTGACTCCAGGAACACTCTTCTGAGTTTAAACACTTTTGGTGGTCACCAAACTCCCCAGACATTAACATTAGTGAGCATATCTGGGATGTCTTAACGTACTGTTCAGAAGAGATCTCCATTCCCTCGTGCTCTTACGGATTTGTGGTGTGCCCTGTAGGATTCATGGAGTCAATTCCCTACAGCATTGCTTCAGACATTAGTCGATTCCAGGCCACGTCGTGTTGCGGCACTTCAGTGTGCTCTCGGGGATCCTCCACGATATTAGGGAGGGGTAACTGTTTCTTTGGCTCTTCAGTGCAATTGTGTAATATATTGATATACGAAAAGAACTGTTAATAACTCGGGGACAAAACATAACTCTTCGGACAGCAACGATAATTAACTACGGCCGGGCAGCATACCTAACACTGACTCACGGTAAACGCAGGCCAAGGGTAGAAAGCAGGAAGTTGAGACAGTATGTGCCTATAATTCCTGTTTTACTTCCATCTGGCTATCTATCTTACGTCCTAAATAGCGCACAAGTCTATAACACAGTTGCCAGAGAGGCGATTTCGACGGTTGTCTTGTAGACTTAGAGAAAGCTTTTGACAATGTTAACTGGAATACTCTCTTCCAAATTCTGAAGGTGGCAAGGGTAAAATACAGGGAGCGAAAGGCTATTTACAATTTGTACAGAAACCAGATGGCAGTTATAAGAGTCGAGGGGCATGAAAGGGAAGCAGTGGTTGGGAAGGGAGTGAGACAGGGTTGTAGCCTCTCCCCGATGTTATTCAATCTGTATATTGAGCAAGCAGTAAAGGAAACAAAAGAAAAATTCGGAGTAGGTATTAAAATTCATGGAGAAGAAATAAAAACTTTGAGGTTCGCCGATGACATTGTAATTCTGTCAGAGACAGCAAAGGACTTGGAAGAGCAGTTGAACGGAATGGACAGTGTCTTGAAAGGAGGATATAAGATGAACATCAACAAAAGCAAAACGAGGATAATGGAATGTAGTCACATTAAATCGGGTGATGCTGAGGGAATTAGATTAGGAAATGAGACACTTAAAGTAGTAAAGGAGTTTTGCTATTTAGGGAGTAAAATAACTGATGATGGTCGAAGTAGAGAGGATATCAAATGTAGACTGGCAATGGCAAGGAAATCGTTTCTGAAGAAGAGAAATTTGTTAACATCGAGTATAGATTTAAGTGTCAGGAAGTAGTTTCTGAAAGTATTTGTATGGAGTGTAGCCATGTATGGAAGTGAGACATGGACGATAAATAGTTTGGACAAGAAGAGAATAGAAGCTTTCGAAATGTGGTGCTACAGAAGAATGCTGAAGATAAGGTGGGTAGATCACGTAACTAATGAGGATGTATTGAATAGGATTGGGGAGAAGAGAAGTTTGTGGCACAACTTGACTAGAAGAAGGGATCGGTTGGTAGGACACGTTTTGAGGCATCAAGGGATCACAAATTTAGCATTGGAGGGCAGTGTGGAGGGTAAAAATCGTAGTGGGAGACCAAGAGATGAATACACTAAGCAGATTCAGAAGGATGTAGGTTGCAGTAGGCACTGGGAGATGAAGAAGCTTGCACAGGATAGAGTAGCATGGAGAGCTGCATCAAACCAGTCTCAGGATTGAAGTCCACAACAACAACAACAACATGTTTTTGGTTTTCCTGAAAGGTTTCGGGTAGCGGCTTCAGCATTTACGACGGACAGGAACAGACGTCGTACTGGAAAGACAGCTTCGCATCAGCTTGTTACAAGTCTAATCAGGATTTTGGAGTCCAGCGACTAGAGCTGAGTACGTGAGGGGACTGTCTCCAACCGTACCGCTCTGTGTCCTGGAGCCAAAGCAGCGAAGTGCCAAGCCGTGTTTCATCTCGTCTTTCAGTAATACAGGCACTGGTCTACGATCTGTCAGCAAGTGGAGCTCGCACCTGGAGGGAGCAGGTAGACAGATACCCGTCCGAACATCGACATTTAGTTTGTCCTTAGCTCATTACATCGCAAGAGTTGAGTTGCACGTGAGTACCAGGTTGGGAAAAGCAAAAGTTACGGTCAATTTCCTTTCACATCCATGTCATATCCCACTGTAATCATAGCCCAGTGCAATATTTCTTCCTTATTTCCTGCAGATTACCTTCCTTTGCACGCAACTATAATTATTACGAAATTTATTAGCTGACTGCGAATTCTTTGACAACAGATGTATTAGGTATAGGGTCAGTTAACAATTTCGGCCATCCGTGCACGCTTCTCGGACTGATCCAATGCTAGCAACATTACTTGGATTCCCACAACAGGGGAATAAACACAGCAATGTGTTCAACGTTATTGTTATTGTACTTTCCAGCATCTAGGCACATATTACAAAGTTGTTACAAAAGTCACTTTGTGAGTGAGTAATAAATTACGAGTAATACTTAAAAGTGTGAGTAAAGGACTCGTTAAACAACCAAGAATTGAAAATAGCGAAAGAAACAGACATGAGCAAAGGACATTTCTGGATACGTTGTCCTAGTGAAAAGTGTGGATATAACATGCTATAAACTTCGCATTATTTGTGTACACAGACACTCATAAAGTGATGTATATGTTTGTAATAGATAAGTACGAAAAAAGTTTAAAATATTTGAAGAAATTTAATTTGTAAGTGAAGAAATTACCACTATTTGCGGAGTATAATACTTGAAACGTATGAAACAAGAACACACTGTAAAATGTGTGTGCAAAAGACACACACACTTAATTACATACAAAGCGTTTACACCCCTTTGTGGAAAGTTACACATTCTGACGAAAGTTGATTAACAAGTGTTTCGTTAAAACTATGTGTACAACGTAAATATACTGAATGTTTTTGTTCTGTTTTGTTTTGTATGTAGCACAATAAGCTACATGACACGCAGATGCATAGTTGTTTGTAACGAGATACACTCCTGGAAATGGAAAAAAGAACACATTGACACCGGTTTGTCAGACCCACCATACTTGCTCCGGACACTGCGAGAGGGCTGTACAAGCAATGATCACACGCACGGCACAGCGGACACACCAGGAACCGCGGTGTTGGCCGTCGAATGGCGCTAGCTGCGCAGCATTTGTGCAACGCCGCCGTCAGTGTCAGCCAGTTTGCCGTGGCATACGGAGCTCCATCGCAGTCTTTAACACTGGTAGCATGCCGCGACAGCGTGGACGTGAACCGTATGTGCAGTTGACGGACTTTGAGCGAGGGCGTATAGTGGGCATGCGGGAGGCCGGGTGGACGTACCGCCGAATTGCTCAACACGTGGGGCGTGAGGTCTCCACAGTACATCGATGTTGTCGCCAGTGGTCGGCGGAAGGTGCACGTGCCCGTCGACCTGGGGCCGGACCGCAGCGACGCACGGATGCACGCCAAGACCGTAGGATCCTACGCAGTGCCGTAGGGGACCGCACCGCCACTTCCCAGCAAATTAGGGACACTGTTGCTCCTGGGGTATCGGCGAGGATCATTCGCAACCGTCTCCATGAAGCTGGGCTACGGTCCCGCACATCGTTAGGCCGTCTTCCGCTCACGCCCCAACATCGTGCAGCCCGCCTCCAGTGGTGTCGCGACAGGTGTGAATGGAGGGACGAATGGAGACGTGTCGTCTTCAGCGATGAGAGTCGCTTCTGCCTTGGTGCCAATGATGGTCGTATGCGTGTTTGGCGCCGTGCAGGTGAGCGCCACAATCAGGACTGCATACGACCGAGGCACACAGGGCCAACACCCGGCATCATGGTATGGGGAGCGATCTCCTACACTGGCCGTACACCACTGGTGATCGTCGAGGGGACACTGAATAGTGCACGGTACATCCAAACCGTTATCGAACCCATCGTTCTACCATTCCTAGACCGGCAAGGGAACTTGCTGTTCCAACAGGACAATGCACGTCCGCATGTATCCCGTGCCACCCAACGTGCTCTAGAAGGTGTAAGTCAACTACCCTGGCCAGCAAGATCTCCGGATCTGTCCCCCATTGAGCATGTTTGGGACTGGATGAAGCGTCGTCTTACGCGGTCTGCACGTCCAGCACGAACGCTGGTCCAACTGAGGCGCCAGGTGGAAATGGCATGGCAAGCCGTTCCACAGGACTACATCCAGCATCTCTACGATCGTCTCCATGGGAGAATAGCAGCCTGCATTGCTGCGAAAGGTGGATACACACTGTACTAGTGCCGACATTGTGCATGCTCTGTTGGCTGTGTCTGTGTGCCTGTGGTTCTGTCAGTGTGATCATGTGATGTATCTGACCCCAGGAATGTGTCAATAAAGTTTCCCCTTCCTGGGACAATGAATTCACGGCGTTCTTATTTCAATTTCCAGGAGTGTAATAACTTGAATAAAATTACGATATTTAGAATCGTAGTAATATTTCCAGAATATAATACATCAGAATACAATGCTAGCAATACAATTTGTCTAAACAGCAGTTAGTAATATTTCTAGAATATAATACATCAGAATACAATGCTAGTAATACAATTTGTCTAAACAGCAGTTTTAAGTATCTACGCATTCTTCGACCTAGCTGTTCCTTTTGCAGAAGTAAATTCTAATTGAAAGTTCAGAAACAAGTAAAAATTCCTCAGTAATTAATTACGTAAAGCAGTTTAAAGATGGCATTAGAATCAATCTAGTTCCGTCTTAGAATTTTTAGTACAAAGTAGAGCGAACAGCTTTGCTTTTAAATTCACAGTAAATATCAGAAGTAAATGAAATCAGACTAGCTCCTTGAGAGCTTGGTGACCGTACGAACCTAGACATAATATTTCTTTCGGAGGGATTAATAAGGTAAGACAGAATCATCTAGTTTCCTGCACCTGTAACTTAAGATCTTCAGCAAATGGATGTATCACAGTATCAAAACGATACTGTAAGCAGACAATACTATGATTAAGGCAGTGCTCTTGTAATATGGAATGAATTTTACGACTGAGTCCCTGCATCCGCCAGTTACTTCTAAATCAAAAGTCGATTGGCGAAATTTTTGTAACAAAAATCAAGTTCAGAAAGGTAATAATAATACCGTTAGTTGCCTAACTAAATTCAATGCAGATACTCCAGTGAGTGACAGAGCGATTTTTTTTTTTTATTTTTTGTTTACTCACGATTTTTGCGAAGGCTAAAAATTACTACGCGCCACGACTACGCAGACGACAGCTACAGCGCCCGATTTCGCGCGCAGCGGACAATGACGTGTAACAGTAGCTTCAGTTATGCAGCATAAAAGATTTCACCACAGTTGGTGCTTTTAAATTATATTAACTTATACACCAAAATGTTATAAAACCAATTGTCACAAAATAGCAGTTTTAAAATAACTGCCAAACAAGAAACTTGACGCGACCGTTACGCAATTCGTCACCACTTAAAAGCACAGACTGAGTTTACGTAAAATCTTGAGGGTTCGGTCATTAGTTTCAGCTCATCGTCTCGCACTTGGGGTGGGAAACTGCCAGTAAAAGGTGTAAGAATCAGTAATTATTAACGGCATGAGGTTCCAGAAGGCAATGAAAACCACTGAATGAAATACGCATAATGTGTATCCACAAGGCATGTGGCTAGTAACTGAAAAAAGTGTCGTGATGATCTCTCCTTCGACAAATTAGTCCCCCAGTCGGATCTTCGCAGAGACTGCCAATGGAGAATTAACAATGAGAAAAAGTCGGACTAAGCAACGAAAGGGTAACATTCAACGGCACATAACGTAGATTGCGGAAGCTGGAGAATCTGAAATGAAAATGCAAAGTCACGTTCTAGATGTATGGGGTCAGTGAAATGAAATGGACAGAAGGTAACGACTTATGGTCAGACGAATACGGGTTAATACCAACAGCAATAGCATAACAGGTGTAGAATTCGTTATGAATAGGAAGGTAGGTCAAAAAGTGAACTACTCCGAACAGTTCACTTATAGGGTTGTTCTGATCAGAATCGACAACAAACCAGCGCCAACAACTAGTTCACTATGTAATCGGAGACGAAAATTTAATAATCGTGCTGGATTGGAACGTGGCAGAGGGGGATGAAATAGAAGAAAGACTTATGGGAGAATATGGGCCAGGTACTGGGCATGAGAGTAGAGGAAGACTACTTGAGTTATACAATTAATTTCAGCTGGAACTAGAGTATTCGCTGTTAAAGAGTCATTAAAGGAGGAAATATACTTGGAAAAGGCCCAGAGACACACAAAAATTTCAGCTGGATTACATCAAGGTCAGGCAGAGATTCCGAAATCTGATATTAGATTGCATGGCGTATTAAGTAATAGACAGAAACTCAGGCCACAACTTAGTAACGCTGAAGTGTAGCCTGAAGTTTAAGAGAATCATCCAGAAGAATCAGTGTGGAAAGAATTGAGATACTGAACTACTGGACAATGGCGATGTGTGTTTGAAGTTCTCTAAGGCTGGACACAGCAGGTAGACCAGTTGAATAGAAAGGGAAATCTCTAAAACGGACGGTCACAAAAGCTAGACAACAAACATGGATACAAGGAAGTTAACGGAGAATAAAACTTTGGTGACAGAAGTGGTGTGTAAAGCCTAAGTGCGATAGTAACTTCCGAATGATGTGTCACTGCCAGATTACAAAGCGTGATGAAACTTGGAGCATGCATAGAATGAACTGCTACAGTATAGTACAAAAGGTAAATGAAAGAAATACGCAATGAGACCCAAACAAGTGACGCTTCTATTCAGAGACAATAATTACACTGAAGTCACCGCTATTTGTGATGGTCCCCTGGACATTGCAGAGGACGAGTGTGTGATCACCACGGAGAGCGGTGCAAGCGCTGCAGTGTGCTCCCATGCTGCCCACAACACTAGTAAGGAGTGCTTATGGTAGGGCATCCCGTTCCTCCGGGCCGGCCGCGGCGACTGAGTGGTTCTAGGCGCTTCAGTCCGGAACCGCGCGACTGCTACGGTCGCAGGTTCGAATCATGCCTCGGGCATGGATGTGTGTGATGTCCTTAGGTTAGTTAGGTTTAACTAGTTCTAAGTCTAGGGGACTGATGACCTCAGAAGTTAAGTCCCATAGTGCTCAGAGCCATTTGAACCCCCCCCCCCCCGTTCCTCCACCAACGTTTTAGGCAAGTGCTCAAAAGTGGATGTGGGCGTGTTGCAATACGTCTCTCCAATGAACCCCACACGTGCTCGATGGGATTTAAGTCGGGGAAAAGGGCAGGCCCGTCCCTTTCTCAAATATCCTCTCATTCCAAGAGCTCCCCCACCGGCACTATTCGATGTGATCGTGTATTGTCACTCATAAAAATGAAGCTACGGATTGTCAAAAGACGCACATGGGGAAGGAGTATATGTCAGAATAACGTCGATTGTTGATGTACTATATTTAAATATTTGGAGGCCAGAACGCTCACGCAACATTATTTCTCCGCAGATGACCAAGTGGACCACCAAAAGGATCATGTTCGACAACAATCCTATGCGTATTATGTGCTCCCTATAAAGGCACATTTGCATGCCGTGCGTGAGTTTCCTCTGAAACGCGAAATCTTAATCAAATAATTAATCTCTGACAAATAAATAAAGCCTATGCACAGAACTGCAGCGCTATGTCGCTGATAAAACAAAATACAATTACGACACTCTTATGTTTCATTAAGAAGAAGTAGGTCTTGTACAATAACTGGTGAGGGAAGCACGTATATTTTATTAACTGGCACACCGCCATATTTGATGTTGTATAAGAACACTGCGAGTTGCAATCTCACTAGGCACTCGACTCTGTGAAGATTCTACATTTATGAAAGTAAGTTGAATTATTTAACTGTAGGCTTATTCATCGAATATATCTGATTTAACTAACTGTGTAAACTTTTTTATGTTTAGTAGACAGTCACCTCATTACTACGTATTGACATGGCTGGCAAATTATTCTAATATTGAGCTTTTGAGTCCGCACCTACCGCAGCAGTCTTTGGAAACGATTTAAATACGAAGTCCGTTTATTTGAGTTACATTTCATGGTCAACCACGAATAACATTGCATTTACGAAAAAGCCATTGTCAAACGTCTGATACTAAATAATTAAATGTCCACGTTCTAGATAAGCAAATATTAATTACAACCAATCACTATCATACATATACAATAATTAACATTTTATTTTATTTATTTATTTATTTTATATCCTGCTCCTCGCCATTTGAGGATTCCTCCAGAATCACTTCTCAGAATCAATCTCAGAGAAGAGCACACGATCATAGTCCTGAGTGGTCCAGTCGCTGTGCTCTATGCACCATCGCGAGCGGTGCTACCGACGTGCGGGTGTCAACGCAACGCAACGAACCGCTCGTCGGGTAAGGAGACCATCACCATGCTGTCGCCGTGACACTGTTGAATGTGATATTGCGTATCTCGTGGTCCCAATAAATGTGGTTGCAATTGTAACCGTTGCGTGACGTGACTCTCTTCTTGCCTGTTGCACAATGCAGAGGTCAGCTGCTGCTGTAGTTGACCTCGGTAGAAGCCCGCTCTCCTTCGGTCAGCATTGCCTACTGTTCGAAACACTCCCCTTGCACGTCAAACAATGCTGTGAGCAGTACCGAACTCCTGGGCTACACACATCACACTTTGTCGTTCTTCCAGTTCCCCGATGGTTTTCCGCTGTGTGAGCCCGTCCAGATATTGTCTCTGGGCCATCTCGGCCACGTTGTAATGAAGAACGGCATCACAGTGCACCTTAACCTCTCGCTGATTGACACAAACTGTCTTTTGCCTCGAGGTTGTGGCCCAGCCCCATTTAGCGCTACATCACGCTAACGTCACGTCACGTGACGTCCAACTTCCTGTGTATGACCGGGAAACCTCTGGCAACTGCTCCCGCGCTTTCACCCATTTCCAACGAGTAGTTAATATGTTATGTTACTTTATCTGTCTCGTCCGTAAGTTTTGCAGAGCAAAGTAAAGGAATACAGCATTATAGGTCACTTAGGAATGAAATATAACCTTCAGTAAAATTAAAAACAAGATCGGCAGACGTTAAGAATGCGATGGTAATTTCACTGTTAAACGCAGAAGAGGGAACAGATGGATGGAAAGTATACCTTCAAGATCTCTACGACGGAGAGGACTTGTCTGAGAGGTTGTAGAAGAAGCAGGCTGGTTGGTTGATCTGGGGGAAGAGCACCAAACAGCCAGGTCATCGGTCCCAACGGATTAGGTAAGGATGAGGAAGGAAGTCGGCCGTGCCCTTTCAAAGGAACCGTCCTGCCTTTTGCCTGAAACGATTTACGGATAACACGGAAAACTTTAAATCAGGATGGCCAGAAGCGGGTTTGAACTGTCGTTCTCCAGAATGCGAATCCAGTGTGCTAAACACTGCGCCACCTCCCTCGGTATATATAGAAGAAGTAACGCAGCTCGATATGGAAGACATGGGGGATCCAGTATTAGAGCTTAAGACTTGAGATCAAACAAGACAGAAGCATACATAACACCTCTCCGGGTTTTCTAAAATGTTTGCGGGACATGGTAACCAAATGACTGTTCAACTTGGAGTGAAAAATCTTTGAGACTAGAGACATACAGTCAGACTTTCGCAATATACAGGGTGCGTCAAAAAAATGTATACACACTTTGAAGCGTCATAGAAAATTTATTTCCCGTTCTACAATGTTAAATTTCTGGAAATGGAAAACTTAAAGTCCAATTGGAAAAATAAATGTGTTTGCAAATGTAATTAATGTTCAAACTGATGGCCTTCAGCATCAATACATTTCTGAGTACGAGTCACCACCGACTCTGTACATCGTACCAAAGTGTGCAATGAGATTTCTGTGCACACCGCCTGAATCTCATTCCAAAATGTGTCCAGGTTAAGTGGTTTACGTTTGTACACCTCATCTTTTACTGTGCCCCATAAGAAGAAATCCAGCGACGTGAGATCTGGAGAGCGTGGAGGAAACTCGATTGCTCCCCTGCATCCTATCCACTGGCCTGGCACATTGTGATCCAGGTATGCTCGTACATCCCTATGATAGTGCGGTGGGGCGCCATCTTATTGGAAATAAAACTCACCATTACCGTATAATGCACGAATGGCAGGGAATATGGAGTCAACAAGCACTGTTAGGTACGTTTCTCCAGTAACAGTACCTTCAAAGCGGAAAGGCCCAATGAGTCCCCTTGCAGACAAACCACACCAAACATTTACACCAGGCAAATTCACAGCCTTTTCAACTGTAATGTGAGGATTATCTCCAGCCCAGTGCACACAAATATTGACAGTTCCATTGAGTTTTTATTGGGCTTCATCCGACCAAATTACGCTACCCATAAATCCCGGTTCACGTCTCTCCATCTCCTGAACCCATTCACAAAATTCTAACCTTCGATCTGGATCGTCGTCACTTAGTTGTTGCATGAGCCTTGGAATGTACACACGAAACTTGCCTTTCTTCAGAATGCATAGCACACTACTAGAACTTACATCACTCTCACGTGCCGCTTGCCTTGAAGATTTTTGAGGCGAACGCTGAAACAGTTCCAAGACCGCAGTTGTGGAATCATCACTTGTAGCTGTACGAGGTCGCCCTGATGGACCTTTATGCACATCACACACTGTTCCACGAATTTCGAATTTGTCTCGTAGAGGTGTAATTGTTAACCTTGTATGTGGTTCTGTATCATACTCACTTCTCCACTGTCTTCGAACCGCAGCTACATTCTCAAACTTCCAGTACCACTTAATTATCTGCTTCTGCGCTTCAAAGCTCAAACGCACGTCCGCCATGTTGCAGTTACTTCCTTGCCACTGCTGCCACCTGTTGAAGAAATATAACATTACTTTCCCACAGATATTTAACCTTGTAGAACGGGATATAAATTGTCTATCTATGACAGTTCAAAGTGTATATACTTTTATTTTACGCATCCTGTATATTGCGAAAGTCTGACTGTATGTCAGATATACAGGGTGTTACAAAAATGTACGGCCAAACCTTCAGGAAACATTCCTCACACACAAAGAAAGAAAATATGTTATGTGGACATGTGTCCGGAAACGCTTACTTTCCATGTTAGAGCTCATTTTATTACTTCTCTTCAAATCACATTAATCACGGAATGGAAACACACAGCAACAGAACGTACCAGCGTGACTTCAAACACTTTGTTACCAGAAATGTTCAAAATTTGCTCCGTTAGCGAGGATACATGCATCCACCCTCCGTCGCATGGAATCCCTGATGCGCTGATGCAGCCCTGGAGAATGGCGTATTGTATCACAGCCGTCCTCAATACGAGCACGAAGAGTCGCTACATTTGGTACCGGGGTTGCGTAGACAGAGCTTTCAAACGCCCCCATAAATGAAAGTCAAGAGGGTTGAGGTCAGGAGAGCGTGGAGCCCTTGGAATTGGTCCGCCTCTACCAATCCATCGGTCACCGAATCTGTTATTGAGAAGCGTAGGAACACTTCGACTGAAATGTGCAGGAGCTCCATCGTGCATGAACAACATGTTGCGTCGTACTTGTAAAGGCGCATGTTCTAGCAGCACAGGTAGAGTATCCCGTATGAAATCATGATAACGTGCTCCATTGAGCGTAGGTGGAAGAACATGAGGCCCAATCAAGACATCACCAACAATGCCTTCCCAAACGTTCACAGAAAATCTGTGTTGACGACGTGATTGCACAATTGCGTGCGGATTCTCGTCAGCCCACACATGTTGATTGTGAAAATTTACAATTTGATCAGGTTGGAATGAAGCCTCATACGTAAAGAGAACATTTGCACTGAAATGAGGATTGACACATTGTTGGATGACCATTCGCCGAAGTGCACCCGTGGAGGCCAATCAGCTGCTGATAGTGCCTGCACGCGCTGTACATGGTACGGAAACAACTGGTTCTCCCGTAGCACTCTCCATACAGTGACGTGGTCAACGTTACCTTGTACAGCAGCAACTTCTCTGACGCTGACATTAGTGTTATCGTCAACTGCACGAAGAATTACCTCGTCCATTGCAGGTGTCCTCGTCGTTCTAGGTCTTCCCCAGTCGCGAGTCATAGGCTGGAATGTTCCGTGCTCCCTAAGACGCCGATCAATTGCTTCGAACGTCTTCCTGTCGGGACACATTCGTTATGGAAATTTGTCTCGATACAAACGTACGGCGCCACGGCTACTGCCCCGTGCTAATCCATACATCAAATGGGCATCTGCCAACTCCGCATTTGTAAACATTGCACTGACTGCAAAACCACGTTCGTGATGAACACTAACCTATTGATGCTACGTACTGATGTATTTGATGCTGGTACTGTAGAACAATGAGTCGCATGTCAACACAAACACCGAAGTCAACACTACCTTCCTTCAATTGGGCCAACTGGCGGTGAATCGAGGCAGTACAGTACATACTGACGAAACTAAAATGAGCTCTAACATGGAAATTAAGCGTTTCCGGACACATGTCCACATAACATCGTTTCTTTATTTGTGTGTGAGGAATGTTTCCTGAAAGTTTGGCCGTACCTTTTTGTAACACCCTGTATATAGAAGAAGAAATGGAACTCGATATGGAAGTCGTGGGGGATTCAGTATTATATATATATATATATATATATATATATATATATATATATATATATATATATATATATATATATATATATATATATATATATATATTGCGAAAGTCTGACTGTATGTCTCCAGTCTCAAAGATTTTTCACTCCAAGTTGAACAGTCATTTGGCATTTTGTTATCATGTCCCGCAAATATTTTAGAGTACCTGGAGAGGTGTTATGTATGCTTCTGTCTTGTTTGATCTCAAGTCTTAAGCTCTAATACTGAATGTATATTATTCTTATAAGTTACTAGTACGCATATGCTGCTAAGCTGATTGTGCGATAGTTTTCTCACTTATCTGCCCTGGATTGTGTAGCTACTTGATTTTTATATATATATATATGCTGCTAAGCTGATTGTGCGATAGTTTTCTCACTTATCTGCCCTGGATTGTGTAGCTACTTGATTTATATATATATATATATATATATATATATATATATATATATATATCAAGGGCAGGTAAGTGAGAAAACTATCGCACAGTCAGCTTAGCAGCATACACGTACTAGTAACTTATAAGAATAATAAACAGAAAAATGAGCAAGGAAAATTAGGATCTGTTAGAAAAAGAAACGTAGATACTCCAGCCATGCAGTTCTGATGTTGCACCTCATAATGCAAGCAAGACTTAAAGAAAAATCGAGACACGTTAGTACTATAAGTGAACGTACGAACTACGCTCGGCAATATAAAATAGTGCAAGATATTCGAAATTCTGAGAAAGTTATAGGGAAAGGTCGGGGTAATATACAATATGTTCACGGGTCAGGGGGAAATTATAAGACTGGAAGACCAAGAGCGAAGTGCTTGGATTAAAAAGGGAGTAAGGCAAGGTTGTAGTCTTTCGCCCTTTGTGTTCTATCTATACATCGAAAAACCAATGACATAAAACGGAAAGGTTCAAGATTTGAATTAAATGGCTCTGAGCACTATGGGACTTAACATCTGTGGTCATCAGTCCCCTAGAATTTAGAACTACTTAAACCTAACTAACCTAAGGACATCACACACATCCATGCCCGAGGCAGGATTCGAACCTGCGACCGTAGTAGTCGCGCGGTTCCGGACTGAGCGCCTGAACCGCTACACCACCGCGGCCGGCATTTGAATTAAAATTCAGGGTAAAAGGATATCAAGTGAAAGTCAAAAAGAATTACAGGATATGTTTAATGGAGTGGAGGATGTAATGAGTAGTGCATGTGGATTGAGACAAAAGAATAACGTAATGAGGAATAGCAGAAATTTATATAGCTAGAAATTCAATCCTTTATTGAGCAATATTTCTCTCAAGCAACATCAAAATTGCACAGTCTTTTCTGCAACATGTTTCAGGTTTAGTCCTTGGATGGGCAATTGGGCTTTCAAGTAAGATTCAAGCTCTCATATGCAAAAGTATTCTACTGTCTCTGGTGTAAAGTTTCTGAATAGTGTGCATCTTTAGCAGACACTGTGTAAGGTTACGTGAGCCTCAGTTACCTGCGTAGCAGTTTCCTTAGATTTTTTAGTACAGCATTTTCTTGTGCAACGGAAACTGCCTATAAACGGCAAGAGGAAGTCTTGAAGGTGAATTATTATACAGACGTCTTAGCAAATGCTTACCTGAAGCATTGCAAATGAACTGATCTATTCTGTGAGGTGGAAGCCTAGCTTTGGCCGTTGGATGGACAACAAGTCCACAAGCAGAAGAAAGCTGCCACTCCAGTGCCACTGGATGATGTAAGGTATGGTAGATCTGTGCTCCGGCCAGATTATGTGCACATATTTTTAGAAATTCAGTATGTTAAGCATTGAACGTTGGTGTCGGAACAGTGCGCCCGTATTTCCGTGCTATTAAGCGAATATATTGTTGTCTGTCTACACTGAACGCCGGTCACCACCCGCATAATGGAAGAGTTTATGGCCTTCATGAATGTACTAGGAATGGAGATAATTACCAAAGTAGATAAAATTTCTGATGTAGAAACAATAATAGTAATTTGCCTAATAAGTTACTGACTAAGCTGAATAAACAGAGTAACCCGGTAAGAAACAAGATGAATGAACGGTTTAAACAGGTACACAGTGAAACTAAGACGTTAATTAATCACATCTCAGATTGCGAGACAGATCAAAGGCGTTTTAACAAAGTATAGGATTTAGTGAAGTAATTTTTGCCCCAAACACTTGTAAACCTAACTATAGTTAGGTTTACAAGAACCTTTCTAACAAAAAGCACGAGAAAAATTGGAATACATCAGCGCTATAACTATTTTTAGGGCGAATCTGGTAGAACAGTAAAAGGAATTTCGTTTAAATCCTCAGGAGAACCTGACACCTTTGAAGAATATGCGGACCAACTACCGCCGTGTTCCGAGTCAGCTACTTCAAACTTTTATATTTCGTTTTTCCTGAAGCAGTTTTTCTACTGTTACTGTTCTGTGATATTTAATTTGAGTATGTCTTTCACAGTCCCATCTGAATTTTTATCGTAGAACGACGAGCCCTACTACAGTTCTCTCTTAGAAATGAATACGAAAATACAAATAGACACCATTACAGCTATATTATACGACATTGCAACATTGAAATGACATGTTATGTATGTTATGTATATTAAGAGTTTTACACTTTTCCTGCAGTATGACTCATTATGGCAGGGTTTGTATGACTTTTATACGGGAGCTTACATACCATGAGGCAGTAACAGGTTATGGAGGCAAAAAAAAAAGAATGACTTACTTGTAATACTGACTGCGCGACAATATGTTTGATTATAATGGACATGTAAGGCATAGTAATTAAAAAACGTTATTTATAGGAAGCTAGTGTATAGAATTATGAGAAGTATAGATAGAAATTATAAAAGAAGGAGTTAGAATCACCTATTGGTAATACCGGATAGAGTCGGAAAAACATTGCCTTTGGGAGTTGTAAAGATAAGGGTCAGAGGCTGTGTGTGCATGCTGTTAACGATTTAAGTTGGGAAGTACCAGATTTTAGGTACGTATAAGAGAGTAAAGGGTAGGCGGATCCATGGAAGGGATGGCCTATGCCTAGGTTAGGTGTTGAAGGTGTTGAAGAATAAATAGATAGACACAGAGAAGGTATGGCCTACGCCTAGGTCAGTAGAATCCATAGAGGGAAGACTTGAACCATTCCTTTTATATAAAATGGTGAGTAGAGGGACTCTCGCATTGAAGAGGTAAAAAGTTATCTGCCCACAGAATAAGATGTAAGTGCAGTTCTTACTGAGATAGGAAGCTGTGCAGTGACGGCTAGTCACACAGCTTTCTCAGAAATAGTGAGGAGCTAATAGTCTTACCCGGGTACTGACGATTCTTTGCATCCACATTTCTGGATTTACTACTAATCTGAGATTTGAGATTGTTGAGAGTCCTGTGAATTAAATTGTCAACATGTAACTCCGTATGGTAAAGATGAACCTAATCATATTTCTACCTCAATACATTTGAAAAACATATGCTTATCCTCGTGGGATCGATAAGTTACGCTGGAGTAAATGTGATACAGTCGGATAAAAAGTTCAGCTATTGCTTGTACTTTTCTAGACAGAAGAGAATGATCGGTTGGATCTTCACAAATAACGGAACGAAGTATGTCATATGTTACTCTATATTTTGACTGACCAAACTAAATAATTTGATGGAGATGCATTTTCAAAGATAAAATTGAATTCTGCCTTAACGGACTCTAAGCACTGCAATTAATGTTACTGGAGATAAAAATAAACATATTATTATTTAAGGAGTAATTTTTATAGGCTGCTATAAGTAATTAAGTAAGTTGGGCTACACATCTTTCGTCTAAGTGGGGGAATCTGTGGTGTAACAGAGGATCCTTCAGAGTATGTGTCCCACCTTAATCCTTAAACGCAGACGAAAATATGCATAGTAACTGGAAACATAGTTTAGATAGTTTGTAACTGTCCGTACATCCTATTGTTTCAGATATTATTAACATATGTACAGATGGGGTTCGAAAACCGCCATCTCTGGGCATTGACAAGGCTGCCTTGAAGGATCGCTTATGCTTTGGTGTCGCGCCTTGGTGGTGATCCGGAAGCCTCAGAAAAAGGAGCTGGCAAGCATGAAACCGACAGAACAGTTGAAAATCAGGCTTGATAAATCTCACTTCTGATTTAGTGATCTGTGTTCAAGAGTTACACACATTTGCTGTGACTTACTCAGAACTGTTCATTACGAAAGATGAGTTCATTGCAAATTTTGTTTAAGATTAAGATTGTGTTGTAATATACAGAAGATTTCATGCAAAAGTGCACACCTCATTTAACATCTTGCATAAATCGAAGCTCTCTTCCAGCACCCGCACGTCGCAACATGGAGAAGATGTCCAATGGCACGGCTCCTTGGCATTCCGTAGGAGGACCACGAAAGTAATTAGCTTCCAGAACGGCGACCAGAAATTATTTAAGAGGCAACGTTGACATACAGGAATCAGGGCGACAGACCTGCGTTACGTGTAACCACACAATCAACCATCAACGTAACAATTCACGAGGAAGATATGAAAAGCTGATTACCATTGCTAAAGAGGACATTTTTTGCCAAAAGAAGCCTCATAGCATAAAAATTAGCCATAAGACACGGAAAAATCATTTTTCCATCGGCTAGTTTCTTAAAATCGAATGAGAATAAATGCATAATGAAGAACACGTGCAACTCCCAAAACATTGGTTTTTAATTTTTTACGCGAAGAGTAAAAGTTTCACTGTGAAACTACCTACAGAGCCTCATCTACTTATAAACCTTTACAACAGTCCCAATTATGTCAGTGCATACATCGCGCCATCTGTACGTGTAACTGGAGTTTTCTGCCTCCAATCACCATCATGGACGTCCACAAATCGGCCAGACTTGCCTGCCAAAGAGTGCTAACCATTACGTATTTAATAAATAAATTTCTTTAAATCTTACAAACAAGAATTCCTCGGTTTTGTAATGTCACTGGCATAGTTATTCATAAAAAAGACTGACATTGTAACTTTCATCTCAATCGTTTGCAGACGAGGGTTCCTTACGACAAACTAGCGCACTGCAGTATCGCCATCACAGAAGTATCCTGATAATAATACAAGCAGATTAAAAGTCACAAAACTGAGTGCTGAAATTCATAATTACAAGCTCATACTAAATGAAACACAACATCATCACTGTAATGTCCTGTATGTTAATAAGAACAGATCAAAAGACAGAATGCAAATAATGAGACTGATAATTATGAACTCAATTCAAATACAACAGATATACAACAAATACATTGACATCAGTAACACTTCTTCACGAACTTACTTGCTTCGCTAGAAATACTTACATTAAAAATGTGTCGGGTGTGATACGGATGTAAAGCGACTACAAACAATGACAACAGAGGTAAATTGGTGGAGGAAACAGGGATATGGACTGTGTGCGTTATTAGGGGGAAGATATCGTTAACAGAACTTCATTTGAAAATTAAGAACGGACAATGTTCAAAGTCCATAACGTTCCAGAAGATACAGGTGTAACTAAACGCAAATTAGGAACCTCAGACACTGGACGATACGTTGCAACAGGAAGACGAGCCACGCCACGACGAAGTCACAGTATCGGCTGTTTACGAGGCATTATAGATAACATTGTCCACTTTCTATCCTGTGTTGCCACTGCTACATCGTTCCTTTAAATCAGCGTGAACTCAGTTTACCTTTCTGTTCTGCATTATATGAAATAGTGATGATTGCGATTCCATTGTAACCTGATTCGTTTACAATCTAGAAGCAATTTACAATTCACTTCTAAAGTTTTGGCTGCGTCGTCTGAAAATTATTTGGGAAACTACTCTTCAGACAGTTTCCGTTTTATGAGCACCCATTAAAACTCTGTCTCTAGAGGAAAGTTTTAGACGGAATTTCCGTTGTTGCCGCCGGGACGTTAAGCCACGGTAAACTCAAGTCCATTAAAATTTTAGTTGATTCGCTAAGTCCTATAGTACTTCGCAGAGTCTCAAAGGCGGCTTAAAGTCTCCTCCCACCTACGTCATGCCGAAACTCCTAGATGAAGAACCTAATCTTTTAAGTAGCACCCCAGCGCATCCCCCCCATGAACCATGGACCTTGCCGTTGGTGGGGAGGCTTGCGTGCCTCAGCGATACAGATAGCCGTACCGTAGGCGCAACCACAACGGAGGGGTATCTGTTGAGAGGCCAGACAAACGTGTGGTTCCTGAAGAGGGGCAGCAGCTTTTTCAGTAGTTGCAAGGGCAACAGTCTGGATGATTGACTGATCTGGCCTTGTAACATTAACCAAAACGGCCTTGCTGTGCTGGTACTGCGAACGGCTGAAAGCAAGGGGAAACTACAGCCGTAATTTTTCCCGAGGGCATGCAGCTTTACTGTATGATTACATGATGATGGCGTCCTCTCGGGTAAAATATTCCGGAGGTAAAATAGTCCCCCATTCGGATCTCCGGGCGGGGACTACTCAAGAGGATGTCGTTATCAGGAGAAAGAAAACTGGCGTTCTACGGATCGGAGCGTGGAATGTCAGATCCCTTAATCGGGCAGGTAGGTTAGAAAATTTAAAAAGGGAAATGGATAGGTTGAAGTTAGATATAGTGGGAATTAGTGAAGTTCGGTGGCAGGAGGAACAAGACTTCTGGTCAGGTGACTACAGGGTTATAAACACAAAATAAAATAGGGGTAATGCAGGAGTAGGTTTAATAATGAATAGGAAAATAGGAATGCGGGTAAGCTACTACAAACAGCATAGTGAACGCATTATTGTGGCCAAGATAGATACGAAGCCCACACCTACTACAGTAGTACAAGTTTATATGCCAACTAGCTCTGCAGATGACGAAGAAATTGAAGAAATGTATGATGAAATAAAAGAAATTATTCAGATTGTGAAGGGAGACGAAAATTTAATAGTCATGGGTGACTCGAATTCGTCAGTAGGAAAAGGGAGAGAAGGAAACATAGTAGGTGAATATGGATTGGGGGACAGAAATGAAAGAGGAAGCCGCCTGGTCGAATTTTGCACAGAGCACAACATAATCATAACTAACACTTGGTTTAAGAATCATGAAAGAAGGTGTATACATGGAAGAACCCTGGAGATACTAAAAGGTATCAGATAGATTATATAATGGTAAGACAGAGATTTAGGAACCAGGTTTTAAATTGTAAGACATTTCCAGGGGCAGATGTGGACTCTGACCACAATCTATTGGTTATGACCTGTAGATTAAAACTGAAGAAACTGCAAAAAGGTGGGAATTTAAGGAGATGGGACCTGGATAAACTAAAAGAACCAGAGGTTGTACAGAGATTCAGGGAGGGCATAAGGGAGCAATTAACAGGAATGGGGGAAATAAATACAGTAGAAGAAGAATGGGTAACTTTGAGGGATGAAGTAGTGAAGGCAGCAGTGGATCAAGTAGGTAAAAAGACGAGGGCTAGTAGAAATCCTTGGGTAACAGAAGAAATATTGAATTTAATTGATGAAAGGAGAAAATATAAAAATGCAGTAAGTGAAACAGGCAAAAAGGAATACAAATGTCTCAAAAATGAGATCGACAGGAAGTGCAAAATGGCTAAGCAGGGATGGCTAGAGGACAAATGTAAGGATGTAGAGGCCTATCTCACTAGGGGTAAGATAGATACCGCCTACAGGAAAATTAAAGAGACCTTTGGAGATAAGAGAACGACTTGTATGAATATCAAGAGCTCAGATGGAAATCCAGTTCTAAGCAAAGAAGGGAAAGCAGAAAGGTGGAAGGAGTATATAGAGGGTCTATACAAGGGTGATGTACTTGAGGACAATATTATGGAAATGGAAGAGGATGTAGATGAAGATGAAATGAGAGATAAGATACTGCGTGAAGAGTTTGACAGAGCACTGAAAGACCTGAGTCGAAACAAGGCCCCCGGAGTAGACAATATTCCATTGGAACTACTGACGGCCGTGGGAGAGCCAGTCCTGACAAAACTCTACCATCTGGTGAGCAAGATGTATGAAACAGGCGAAATACCCACAGACTTCAAGAAGAATATAATAATTCCAATCCCAAAGAAAGCAGGTGTTGACAGATGTGAAAATTACCGAACTATCAGCTTAATAAGTCACAGCTGCAAAATACTAACACGAATTCTTTACAGACGAATGGAAAAACTAGTAGAAGCCAACCTCGGGGAAGATCAGTTTGGATTCCGTAGAAACACGGGAACACGTGAGGCAATACTGACCTTACGACTTATCTTAGAAGAAAGATTAAGGAAAGGCAAACCTACGTTTCTAGCATTTGTAGACTTAGAGAAAGCTTTTGACAATGTTGACTGGAATACTCTCTTTCAAATTCTAAAGGTGGCAGGGGTAAAATACAGGGAGCGAAAGGCTATTTACAATTTGTACAGAAACCAGATGGCAGTTATAAGAGTCGAGGGACATGAAAGGGAAGCAGTGGTTGGGAAGGGAGTAAGACAGGGTTGTAGCCTCTCCCCGATGTTGTTCAATCTGTATATTGAACAAGCAGTAAAGGAAAGAAAAGAAAAATTCGGAGTAGGTATTAAAATTCATGGAGTAGAAATAAAAACTTTGAGGTTCGCCGATGACATTGTAATTCTGTCAGAGACAGCAAAGGACTTGGAAGAGCAGTTGAATGGAATGGACAGTGTCTTGAAAGGAGGATATAAGATGAACATCAACAAAAGCAAAAAAAGGATAATGGAATGTAGTCTAATTAAGTCAGGTGATGCTGAGGGAATTAGATTAGGAAATGAGGCACTTAAAGTAGTAAAGGAGTTTTGCTATTTGGGGAGCAAAATAACTGATGATGGTCGAAGTAGAGAGGATATAAAATGTAGACTGGCAATGGCAAGGAAAGCGTTTCTGAAGAAGAGAAATTTGTTAACATCCAGTATTGATTTAAGTGTCAGGAAGTCATTTCTGAAAGTATTCGTATGGAGTGTAGCCCTGTATGGAAGTGAAACATGGACGATAAGTAGTTTGGACAAGAAGAGAATAGAAGCTTTCGAAATGTGGTGCTACAGAAGAATGCTGAAGATTAGATGGGTAGATCACATAACTAATGAGGAAGTATTGAATAGGATTGGGGAGAAGAGAAGTTTGTGGCACAACTTGACCAGAAGAAGGGATCGGTTGGTAGGACATGTTCTGAGGCATCAAGGGATCACCAATTTAGTATTGGAGGGGAGCGTGGAGGGTAAAAATCGTAGAGGGAGACCAAGAGATGAATACACTAAGCAGATTCAGAAGGATGTAGGTTGCAGTAGGTACTGGGAGATGAAAAAGCTTGCACAGGATAGAGTAACTTGGAGAGCTGCATCAAACCAGTCTCAGGACTGAAGACCACAACAACAACAACAACCCAGCGCATAATTTTTGTTTTTTATGTCTTTTGGTGTATGTGTATGTTTTCGCCGTTCACTGAAACAACAATTCCAGCTTCCGCCTTCCAAAAGCACTTCACTAGCTGTATGAATTCGTCAACAGATACTTGAGCCTCTATGCTACGTTTTTTTATATGAAAGAGTGTAGGAACTATTTTGTTTTATTGAATAATACAGTCAACAGTTACGTAATCAAAGTTTAGGAAGTGTAAACAGTACAGGTTTAGTACAATCATAGTCTCTTAACGAACTATGCGTTTATGCTATATCTACATCTACTTGCATACTCTACAAATCGCTTTATAGTGCTTGGAGAAGGGTATCTTACCGATATTCGCGATTCCTTGTCCATTCGCGTAATGATCGAGAGAAAAAATACTCTCTATATGCCTCAACATGCGCGCTAATCTCTCTTATCTTATTACCGTGTTCTCTTCACGACATATAGTATGAAGTCAGCAGAACTGTTCCACAGTCTTCCATAAATAGTGGTTCTTTAAACAAACCCAACTAAGTGTCGAGAGAACATCGTCGCCTATCTTCTATACATACATTCACAGTCGCGTATCGAGCGTAAGTTTTGGAAGGGCATTAGTGACAGGGGCTCGTGCTAAAGCGATTTCAGTCGGTTGACCGGAGTGAGTGGGAGACTTTTCAACCTGGACTGAATTCGTCATAGTGGGTATATAGTGTTCTGACGTAACCACAAACGCCGGAACGAAAAGGCGAAACGAAAGACCAGAGAAGGCAGTGAAGACTCGGCGGCCAATGGTGCGCGGAATCAGACCGCGCCACCTGCAACAGCTGCACACAAACGCAGCTCGTGTTAGACTTAGCCGCACAAGATCGGCCCGAGTATACCACGCGGTTAGTGCTCCGCTGTACAGATCCGTATCAAGTGGATCTTTGGACTTGGTGTATAGCAAGAACTGTGTAGTCTTCATATCGGCTCTCACTAGCTACCTTTGCTGTAGTAAAGTTAAGTATTGTCAATTTTTTTTCTGGAAATAAAGCTACTAATGTTGTTTGTTTGAAATTGTTGTATAGCATTCTGAGAACGCTGCACCTCGTAGGCACCCAATCAGAGACGAGAGGGCAAGACACCACATATAGGACCGTAGGACAATGAGAGGAATAGTCAGTTGAGAAGATACAGGTAACTCCTAAGTTTTCTTCAGAATCTCAAGCATAGAAATAGCTTCCCCAGCAAGACATACCTTCACACTGGCTGCGTCCGCCCGCGATTGTTTGTGACTCCAACGTCTTACTCTGTTACTAACTGTTCACTGACTACTGACTGCCCCTAGAAGCTCGGCCCTAGAATTTTGGTCCTTTTTCAACTTCTATCCCGCCTGGCCCCGACATGACGTGATGTTGAAGGGCTTCTCGTTTCCATATTCGCTATCCTACTACACTGTTCTTCACAGGCTAAATAGAAGTGTAGCATATCACGCACGAGGTAGTAATTCGTGCACTTGTCTTATCTCTGCCTTTAAAACTGGAGATCCAACGTTGCTATGTTCAGTGATCTATTGACTAACTTCATAAAGTTATAAAATCAATTAACACACGTGGAAAACATCCATTCTGCCTTCACTATGCCTTCGTTCATTCTGCATTCGATCATTCCATGATAATTTGTCTGACTTGACAAGATACGAACATTGTAATTGTTACGAGATATTAAAATAAGCGAAGTGAATTCTAGTGTGTCCATGTATATATTTTAGATAACTTGACTGACATTATTAGATTAATATTCAAGTGATGAGTGCCATTTTGCTGACGTACGAAAGAGAAAGCATAGTTAAATTTATAGAGTGTTGTGGATTACAACTCTATCTGGTGATATTCAGATTTTATAGTCATTGATTATTGTCTTCATCAAGTGACGCAAAACCTGCATTTGTTTACTACTTCCGTGCCAGAGATCACCGTCTCTATCCTTACCCCTTTAATCTCTCTCTCCTCTCTGGTGTAATCCTACCCAACGGTGTAGTGACACCTTGTACACCCTTCAAGAAAACGTTTTGCATCACCTCGGTTCCGAGAGTTCCAGAACCTGTACAGAAAACTGGAATAGAGATCAACATAAACATCATTTCTGCCCTTTTTATTTCTCATGAAAACCGCTCATTGCATGTTGTACCACCATACAGCGAGGCCTTCAGAGGTGGTGGTCCAAATTGCTGTACACACCGGTACCTCGAAAAAATGGCTCTGAGCACTATGGGACTTAACTTCTGAGGTCATCAGTCCCCTAGAACTTAGAACTAGTTAAACCTAACTAACCTAAGGACATCACACACATCCATGCCCGTGGCAGGATTCGAACCTGCGACCGTAGCGGTCGCGCGGTTCCAGACTGTAGCGCCTAGAACCGCTCGGCCACTCCGGCCGGCGGTACCTCTAATACCTAGTAGCACGTCCTCTTGGATTGATGCATACCTGTATTCGTCGTGGCATACTATCCACAAGTTCATCAAGGCACTGTTGGTCCAGATTGTCCCACTCCTCAACAGCGATTCGGCGTAGATCCCTCACAGTGGTTAGTGGGTCACGTCGTCCATAAACATCCAGTTTCACTTTTCAGTCCATCCCGGGCATGTGAGATAGGGTTCATGTCTGGAGAACGTGCTATCCACTCTAGTCGAGCGATGTCGTTATCTTCCATTCTGAAGATGTATGCGAATTGTCATCCATGAAGAGACGAATGCCTCGCTAATATGCTGAAGATATGGTTGCACTATCGGTCAGAGGATGGCATTCACATATCGTACAGCCGCTACGGCGCCTTCCATGACCACCAGCGGCGTACGTCGGCCCCACACAATAACACCCCAAAACAGCAGGGAACCATCACCTTGCTGCACTCGCTGGACAGTATGTCTAAGGCGTTCAGCCTGACGGGGCTGCCTCCAAACACGTCTCCGACGATTGTCTGGTTGAAGGCGTATGCGACACTCATCGTTGAAGAGAACGTGACTCCAGACCTGAGTGCTCCATTCGGCATGTTGTTTGGCCCATCTGTACCGCGCTGCATGGTGTTGTCGTTGCAAAGGTGGACCTCGCCATGGACGTCAGGAGTGAAGTTGCGCATCATGCAGCCTATTGCGCACAGATTGAGTTGTAACATAAAATATTGTGGCTGCACGAAGGGATTATTCAACATGGTGGCGTTGCTGTCAGGATTCCTCCGAGCCATAACCCGTAGGCAGCGGTCATCCACTGCAGTAATAGCCCTTGGACGGCCTGAGCGAGGCATGTCATCGACAGTTCCTGTCACTCTGTTTCTTCTCTATGTCAAAACGACATCGCTTCGGTTCACACCGAGACGCCTGGACACTTCCCTTGTTGAGAGCCCTTCCTGGCACAAAGTAACAGTGCGGACGCGATCGAACCGCGTTACTGGTCGTCTAGGCATGGTTGAACTACAAACAACATAAGCTGTGTACCCCCTTCCTGCTGCAATGACTGGAATTGATCGGCTGTCAGACTCCCTTCGTCTAATAGGCGCCGCTCATTCATGGTTGTTTACATCTTTGGGCGGGTTTAGTGACATCTCTGAACAGAAAAAGGGACTGTGTCTGTGATACAATATCCGCAGTCAAAGTCTGTCTTCAGGAGTTCTCGGAACTGAGGTGATGCAAAACTCTTTTAATGTGTGTAGTAAGCCAATTGACGACCTGTCTCCACGAAGATCTATCTTGGGCACAGTGACTTGCTTGCTGCAAGCTCATTTCGGTCAAGCTCTTAATCTGGTCTGCCCACTGCAATGGTGGGTTTCCTCTTGATATTCGCCTGCCGACTTTTCCCTCCATGATTGTTCTTTCTACTGCCTCTGGCTTTCTGACAATATTACCAATATATTTCAGCTGATTTTGGTTGGCAAGTGTCGATGTTCTGTTCTGGTGACGAGCTGCCACAGGAGTGATTGATCAGTTCGATGTGCTGTTCATGAAATTCTAAGTAATGTTCCATAGCACCACATTTCCACAGATCAATCCAGCGGCGGTCCGCCATCATCATCGACCAAGTTTCTGCTGCATGGGTCGAGATAGGGAATATCAGACTTTGGGAAAGGGATAACTTTGTCTTAGCAGTAATGGAAGTGTCCTTCCAAAGACGAGAAAGTTATCACATAAAATTTCTCGCAATCGAAATGCACCTACAGATCTCAGGCTCGCAATCCCCAGTATCAATGACAACAGATCCTGAATACTCGAAGAAACTGACAACCGCATAGACAGCAAATCTTGTTATGTCAAGTGTGTTACCATTAGCGCGATCTACAATCACCATTTTGGTCTTTGTGTTGTTGATTTCAAGGCCATATTCTCTGCTTCGTTCGTCCATCCATCACATGATGGTTTCCAGCCAATGTGTATGTGTTGCAATTATCAGAGAGTCATATGCATATCTGAGATTGTCAATTTTTCAACCACCTACAACGATTCCGTCGTATCAGTCTTCAAGAAGTTCATTAATTCTGTCACATCACTTACATATTTACTTCCATGGCACTTTCCACATTGATTCTATCACTTTATTCATTCCTTTATTGTCTAAGGATCTTTCCTTATTAATTGTGCCACATTACTTACTTCTTCATCATCTAAGGACCTTCACTCATTAATTCGGTTACATAACCCATTTCACAGGGCCCCTTGTTTCCCACAGTTCTGTCTTGACCGTGTAGCACTCCAAGCTGAAATATTATCCAATTTTTTTCGTGGTTTTTAATTTTTTTTAAAATTGCTTCCAGGTCGTGCCCATTCAGCCATCTCATCTGTGGAATGTCAATTATGAGGATACGAACGAAAGAGTTATTTTTTTCACTGTAGCCACTTTTTAAAATTTTATTTTTCAAGTTTCCTTAAGGGACTATATTTTTCCTCTTTGGATTTAAATAAAAACCTTAACGTCCTTACGAAACGATGACCTTCTTCTTCACGGTATGTTATTACTTAATTTGAGTAGTAGAAATCAGTAGGTTCCAGCCCAACTTCTTCAAGAAATTCGTTTGATCGTTTCAGTTCCTCACATATATTCTTTAAAAATATTCTCAGAACCTACTGATTTCTACTACTATCGTCCAAATTTCAGTTCTAATCCACTTATTTCCATTTAGAAAACATATTTTACTATAAAATACATAGAAAATTAAGGAATGAATATTTTTTTATTATTACTTGCATTTACATAAATTCTTTTTTATAAGAAAAGGCGAATACAAGAAAATTAAAAAAACCGTTTTTGTATCTTCTATTCCCAACGCAAAATTTTCCAGGTTCTTTCTCCTTTATCAAATGTAAGATTTTTATGAACTGTCGATTGTTCATGATGGTTAATCTAAAACTTGTTCACAGTTTTAGTACATACACATGTAACTTTAATTTTCTGGTATATCTTAACACATTCTAAGAAAAATTCGATACCTTGTTTTCTATGTATATCCTTATGAAATTCTCTAAAATTTTTTATTCATGTACTGATGACACACCTTGGTGTTGTTCATTCAAATATCATAAAATCTTACAGGAAAATCCAAATTGCTCAATAAATTTCACTGAATAAATTCCAAATCATGAAATTCTTTACCATTATTTTTAAGTTTATTCATTCTTTTATTCCTCAAATTAATATTCAGTTCTTCAAAAAATTGAAACTACCAATCACTAATTATTTTTAAAAATTTAGTAGATAAAATAATTTTAAATTCACTATTGAGTTCCAAGTATATTTTTTCTCCATATTTGGTTGGTGCGTATTCACATCTGGTAATATTTTATAAAGCATTTACTTGAAATGCACTAATCTTTTTAAACAAATTGATATGGCTAATATTGTTGAGCTTTTCAGAAATGTTTCCTTCTTTAAAGGAAAAAAAATTATTAGATTTTTTAATAATGTATAAAGTGACTGCTTAAGCAGTCTCAGACTGCATAATGTCCTTAAGCTAATGTATCTATATTAGTTTCTGAACGTATCATTTAATATTATGATGGCTCAGTGTTTTCTTGTTTACCTCAACTGTGTACCTTTCATGTTATTCACTTCAAATTCATTGATCTATACTGTTCTCTGTTGTAAAACAAAGTCTTTATAATCTTCTAATATTATTCTTTATTTAACAATCCTTTTTTAAACTCCTTTAGATTTTTTCTCTTCCTTGTCACTAATTTCATAAACATGCCTTTTTTATCTCAAACCACACAATTCTTCCATTATTTATCCATTACATTGATTTTTTTCCCTAAATCTCTCTTGTTTACATGTGGTACCATAAATATTATCTGTTGGGTAATCACCTGTATCAAAATAATCAGTCATCGATTTCTTGTCTTCAATTCATATATTGTATCCATAACTGTCCATTTCTTGATGACACAGTTCACTATTTTCCCCATGTTTAGGTTCCATTATTCTATAGTGAAAATTAAACATCAGTTCTTTTGATAATGAAGTATACTCACACCAACATAGATGGGTTAATTAAATGCAATTTTTGTGTTTTTCATATAGATGGCAACTAGATTTTCCTTAAATATAGTTCTTTGTTTCATGTTTGGTTTAGATACTAATTTATCACACTCTGAAACCAATTTTATAACCACTCAGTTTCTCATATTTTCTATCGTTTTTCCAAACACAGAGTTATTCATGACTTTGGAAAATCTTTTCCAAATTTATTCTCCGATTTCATGCTCATTTCTGTATTTAAGTCTATATTCTTTTTCAGCCAGTCAGACTGCTTAAATTTTGAGACTTGGAGTATTTTTGTTATTTTCATTCTTAATCATACATTCTGTTTAATATTTCCATAGCAAACGACATAATTCTGTTTGTCATACAAAGTAGCCATTAACTTACTTCTTTTGGTACCTGATACAATTTTATTTTCAAGAGCAAGTGGTAAGTCTTCACATAAATCATGTAGTTCTTTTGGGTATTTTAAATCAACTTCAAAAATGTAACTAGCTCAAAAAGTGTCAGAAATTTGGTTTATTTTTCTAGAATCAAAAGAATCTGGTTCATCCCATTCAAATTATCCATATGGTAAATATTGGCCCAAAGCATAACTATATAGATTGTTTGCATCTAAATATAATTTTATTTCTTTTTTACATCATAATTTTTCATATATTTTTATTTTCTCTCACATACCTTTTACAACACTGTAATATACCATCTCCTATTATTTTTTCAACCAAAAGAACCATATCATACTCACACAATAATTCTAGCAGTTGTTCAGTCATTTTTAACATTGCAACCCAGGTGCTATAAAATACCAAAATGGATCTACATTGCATGCTTTTACACAAGTTTTTCTAAGGTTTTGAAAAACATTAGCCAAAAGCAAAACATCGGTTTTAAGATATACAGGGCGAGTCACTAACTATTGGGACCTAGAATAACTCCAAAAGTATGATAGTAGCTGAAAAGTTCGTGTGCAAATGTTGTGTGGGACAATGGGGACGTTGGTTTTTTGTTGTTAGATGGCATTGCATCAGAGATGTGAAAGTAAACTTTTTTTTTTAAATGGGATGCTATAATTTGGTATTTCTTGTCTGATAGCGGCTATTGAGACATATCCAGTGATGTGTAACAGTAAGGCCTTTGAAGGTCAATGACAGTCACAAGTGTGGCATGAACGTCCATCTACAAAAGGTGTTCGAAGTGACGACAATTGCTATCAATGTAGTGCTGCAACCTCCTTATCAAGGCTTGAGTGATATTACTCATCACTTGGCACTTATCAATGCACATGCTCCGACCATTGTCTCTCGTATATCACACAACTAGTGACTATTTGCTGAATATAGCATAGCCATCTAACATGCCATTGACATGTAAGCACCATTCGACAGTTTCACAATACAACACTAATAGGAACGGTAAGACTAGTATTGTCGAATCAAGTGAATGTGTATGATGTATTCCTTCAAAGAAGAAGGCGAATGGAGAATACCAACGAAATTCAGTGAGAGCTAGAGACTTATACTCTGAAAGATATGCTCAACATACTCACCCTGCACATCATGTATTTAAATATGTGTATGATAAATTGAGAACAACCGGATCCTTAATGCATCCAAAACAAATCCAGCAAAGGAAAGCTACTAACGAGGAAATTGGTACTGTTGCCATTGTGGTTCGAGATGCTTGTGTTAGTTCACATCAAATCGCAAGGGAATCTGGCATGAGCCAGAGTAGTATTGTTTGTGTCCTGCATCACCATAAATATAATCCATACCATATCAGTCTCCACCAAGAACTAACTGGTATGGATTTTATGCACCACACTAAATTCTGCCGATGGGATCAACTTGAGATTCAGAGGGATGACATATTTATTAATTTGATTTTATTTACTGATGAGGCTACATTCATGAACTATGGAAATGTTAATTTGCGTAACATGCACTATTGGGCAACTGAAAATCCATGTTGGCTGCAGCAAGTTCTACACTAAAAACCATGGTTGGTGAATGTATGGTATGGGATTCTGGAGGACAGAATTATAGGACCCTATTTCATCGAAGAAAATCTTAATGTTAGGAAGCGCACCATATTCTTGCAAAAAACATCAGGTCTGTTACTGGAAGAAATACCTTTGGGAACAAGGAACAGAATGTAGTGTCAACACAATGGGTGCCTGGCACATTTTTCGCTGATGGCTATAAATGAATTGCAGGGACAATTCCCAGATCGTTGGATTGTATACAGAGGAGATGTGTCATGACCGGCTCGTTCGCCAGACTTGACGCGTTTAGATTTTTCTTGTAGGGATTAATAAAAGACATAGTTTATAAAGTCATCCAACCACTCCTGAAGATATGCAATAGCGAATTGTCAGAGCATGTGCTTCGATAAGTGCCGATGTAATAAGAAATACCACTCAATCCATGATAAGAAGATTGCAGACTGCATTAATACCATTGGTCATCACTTTGAACACTTTCTGTAAATTGACGTTCATGCCACCTTTGTGACCGTTGGTGACCTTCAAAGACGTTACTGTTGCACATCACTGTATTCGTCTTTATAGCTGCTATCAGAAAAGAAGTACCAAACTAATGCATCTCATTAAAAAAAAAGGTTGCACTTCGTATCTCCAAAGTGAGCCACCTAGCAGCAAAAGACCAACGTCATATTATGGCCCCCATTGTCCCATGCAACTTTTGTCTCACAAATGTTTCACCTCCAATCACACTTTTGGAGTTATTCTTGGTGGAAATAGTTAGTGACTCACCCTATATCTCATGATACTCACCAAAATTTCTGGTATTAACTTCTCCCAAACCATTTTTGCATGTGTGTAATCTTCATCACTTATTTCACAGTCATTCAGTTTACTGTAAAATTCTTCCTTTGCTGGTAACTATGTCTCTTCAAATTTCTCCCAAGAATCCATGTAATTATCTGCATAAATGCCTTTTCTGATCAGAAGATCGAATACATTGATCTGAAGTCCTCAGCATGAAGTGCAATCTTCTGGGAAACATGTTTTCTAATGTTTTTCAATTTGATTACTCTCCAGATTTGATGAAAGTTTGTCAAGTGAAAAATCCATACATTTGAATGTATTGATAAACCTCATCTTCATATTTTCTGTCTTCTTACCAAAACTGATGTATCTATCTTCATTATTAGATATTAAATCTATCTCTTTTTTGTCGTGATGAAGTACTTTTACAAAAACATGTCAAGCTCATCCTGAGAGATTATGTAAATAAATTGGTACAAAACTTCGGATACATCTGTTTCAGATTACAGTTGTTACACAATAGCTTTATATATTTTCCAGTCAAATGTTCATGATGATGAACATTTTTATATTTCTGTGACTAATGACAATTACACAGTGTACAAATTTTTGATCTTAAATATGTTGATTGTTCTTCAATCTTTAACGGTTTCATTATTTCAATTTCAGGATAAATTTTTCCAGTATCTTTTACCTCTTATTTTCTATCTGCAATAAATTTTGTAAGACAACATGGTTCTTTGTGCACAACAAGATCCTTGTAATGGCCATTAATGTACTTGATATAATAACAGAATCCACTTGATCCATGTTTTTGATATTTCATTGTGAATGAATTTTCTGGATTTAATTAACCATGATCCATCATCAATAGTAACCTTTCAAAATCGGCATAAATAACAAATGGAACGTTTTCTGCATATTGATTAGTTTTAAAATGTACATATGAACCATTCTCTGGCATTTCTACATTTAATAGTTTGTTAACCAAACAGTTTGATTGTGAGGTGCTGGGGCTAGCAGTGTATTTAACACTAAATTCTTCGAGAATCTTCATATATAAATGATGCTCTAAGCCCCCCCCCCCCCCCTATTCTAACTCCGACTTTTGCTGTTGCACATGGATTAAAAAGAAACGCAAACTGACTGTAATAGACCCTGCAAGTGGAGTAGAAAAGAGTTTGGCACCTGCAATAATGTAATTTGATAGACATTAATTAAGTAAAGGAAAGTTTCAGTAACGTAGTGAGAAATGAAAGGGTTGCTCTACCGATTAACAGAATGAAAGTTCTGTCCAAAATAACAATATGATTTATTATGACTAAACTCAAAATAATAAACAAAACACATGAAACATTTACAATACATCAAATTGGCTCAAATTGGATACTCAAATAAATGCTGTGAAGGTGAAGTTGTCCCTAAATTAGATTGTGACATTTATGATGAAGTGGAATGTGGAGCCAATTCCTTGCAACTCAAATCTTAAGAGAAAACACACAGCCAACCCAACATTAATTGCTGCTACCCAAGACGGAACAAAGTTAGAAAAAGACGAACAGGCGCGCTCTGCTGAGCTCTGATTATCACCTAGGAAAATCCCTGTCTGCTGGTGCTGCAAGAACACAATCTGGCGTACCGGAGGCGATGGCTGGTTGCTTCGACGTCCTGTCGTGGTGATGATAATGTCGCGAGTATAGCCCGAAATTAATTATCGTGGTCTGGTCGTTCCAGACAAAAGACTTCCTAGCAATACAAATGCGCCTCTGAGGGAGACGAAGAAGGCTCGCCACACAATCACTGATGGTACAGTGATTGATTTTAACAAGCGAAGTCACCCAGTAACTCCGATACAGTCAACATTAGCCAAAACTGCTCAAGACAGACAACATAGGCCTCTTGTACACAGAACGCTCAATTACCAACTGTACTCAGAAAGTTACGTTGAAGTCGGAACTTCAGCAACTTCGTCAAACAGTTACAATTAAATAAAAGTATATTAGACAGCCCACGGAAGGCAGGCTGACCCGAGCAGCGAGAGCTCAGTCTTGTAACCTACTTCCACCGAAAGGCGAGAGACGACTACTCACAAGAGCACCCGTACAAACCGAACACAGAACATTCCCGCCCCCACGACAGTGGCCGTGGTTAACCGTTCCAATCAGCAACTCGAAAACCGGCGGAAAATTCCACACTATTGCCGGAGCACTACCATTCCACCAATGGAGTTTCTTGGTGCCAATTTTGCTACGTCACGGAGCTATGCCCTGAGCAAGCCAATCACAGTTACTATACGGCAGAAAACGCGGGAATTTGCGCGCCAAGGCTGCTTGGGAACACAAGTCATTCCCACGCCTCGCTGGTAGCCCGCCAGAAAGTGTTTTCGCTAAGTTTCTGCGAAGTAACGGAACCTCTAGCCCAGCCGCTACTTCAGGCCCCTCTGGGCGTGTCTTTTGACAATGTTGGCGTCTGGAAAGCATTCACTCGACTCCCTCACACCCGTCGGCTTACCCTTTCAATATCAGCAGATCCCGCCTGTCACCGGACCACCTGGGTGACGAGAGACGCTGCATGGGAAGTCTGCGTGTGAAGGAATAGCAACTTTTCACCGCATGCAATTAGAGAGTAAAATCGTAAGATAGAAATATGAGAGGGGGCTCATGCCACCTCTCTAACAAATGGAACGTTTTCTGCATAATGATTAGTTTTAAAATGTACATGTGAACCATTCTCTGGCATTTCTACATTTAATAGTTTGTTAACCAAACAGTTTGATGTGTGATTATTTAATTTTTGTTTACTATTGTATGGAGTAAACACAAATTACAAATAAATTTTACTGACTTGTGTGTATTAATTTGTCTCAAAACAAGGCTAGATATATTATTTATGTGACAATAATATGAACTCCTTCCCTTCTGGAAGGAAATATACATGTTTCTCTATCTTACATTATATAACTTAATGGATAGACATGATAACTTTCATCACATGAATAAACATAAATAGATACATTAAATTTACTCTCAAATTGTGGAATATTATCGACCATAAGTGGAAATTTTGTGATGAGGATCATTACCAACATTTTTATATTAACTAACTCTTCTGCATTTCTAAGTTTTTAATTTTACCTTCATAATTCAATGTAAGATAATTCCCTCAGTGGAACATATCTGTTAATGCCTAGTTGTAACCTGTAATTCTGTTTAATGTCCATCATAATCTATGTGCTTGAAAATTACCAATGCTAGATAAAATGTCTTGTTTACTATTCTGAAATTTTTTAATTAACTGTTTTCCATTTGTGAGCCTATAGTTTACTGTATGGAACTTAAATTCCATAATATTTTCACTTTTCTCCATTTGGTACTCACAAAAAGTTGCTTTCGATCCATTCTGTATTCTTAGATTATCTTTTATGGTTTCCATAGTTTTCACATTCACCGCAGTTATGAAATGTTCAGGTTCAATTGAGTTCATATTATTTTCAGAATTTATAGTTTGTAAACTTTCGGCAAATGCTTTAACAACTACATACTCATTAACTCTTTTTCGGTTTTCTGTTTCTTAGAGACATTTGTAGATAATGGAAATATTTTTTCAATAGTTTATTTCCTTTAGTTTCGAAAATTTCATCATCGAAACGAGGTAACCGTTTCCAAAGAGTTCCTCCTATATCTCTCTCAATAAATTAAATTGAATGAAATTTATTTAATTTAATATAACCTCTTCAGTTTTTAATTTACAATAATCACAAAGTTGAACAACCAGCAATTTCCTCATTGTAGTCTTTCTGTTTATTAAAAATAAAATTTATTAGATCTGTAAAAACCTAAGATTTCAAAAATCGCACAGAAAGAACTTAATAGGTATTTAAACCTTAAGTACAAGATAATTGTCCTTTCTTATTTTTCAAATTTTCTGAAACTCTTTTTACAGTATTATTATGGTTATTTTATGTGGTGGATTTCTGTAAAAACATTTTAAACCTTTAATTTCTCGACAAACTGTACATCTCCTCGTAGATGTATTAGTTTCTTGTTTTTCATCATTATTCATCAATTATAATAGATTCGAATGCTCTTCACTAGGCATTCGTTCTAAATGATTTTTATGATAATATTTACAAATATATTTTTCCACATACACAAGGAATTAGTTTTTCATTGTATTCTTTTATATGATATTTCTCACACATTGTCTACGCATCGATCTATAACTATGTTTTGTGTATTTTTGCGAAAAAAACATTACTAATTGACTTCTCAGTGGTACAATATTTATACAGTTTATTGTTAATAACTTCCATTTGTATTAAAAAATTTTCTAGATTTTATTAAATTTCTAACTTTTGTGATGTATCTTTCAATCCATTTATTTCTGTAGTAAGTAATTCTGATGATTTATTACAATCAATACCAAAAAAGATAAGTCAGTTGTACCTTCTTTAACTGATTTTTTGTTAGTTTAATATATTAGTAAAAAGTATCATCTTCAAGAAATACAATTACCCAGCAAGGTATCTGAATGCAGAATTAAATTCTGTAATTAAATCTGGAAATTGTCTACTTATAATTCCTCATGATTTATGTTTAAGATTGCTTTCATCCAACTCTACAGACAAAAATTCATTAGAGAGTAAAAATGTTCTACCAGCATAAGCACTTACTTCACCATTTAATAAAAAAGTTTTTACATGATACCACACTATTTAGTGACTCACTGTTCAGTCGTTAACATCATATTTTCTGTGAATCTTGCAGTAAGAGTTTAACCAATTAGCTATTAATTGCACATTCATACCACTACTGCTCCACACTCTCTTCTTATAAAAAATACAATTAATTGCATTCACAAGTAGTGAGTGATCGAGTTTATTAATTTCATTTAATTCTTCAACTGATTCATTTGCATTAACTGGTGGTCCAGCTGGTGCGTGTTTTGGTATGGTTATTTGTGTTGATGTTATTTTCACCATACAAACTCTGAAAATCGTTCATTTCATCTTGAAATAATTATAAATGTGAACCAGTATAATACAGAAACATTATTAATCAATAAACATTTGTATTATCTAAACCTTATGAGTGGAACAAATTTCATGAACCAAAATAAATTTGTCTGATGTTTTGGTCATTTTTGTCACTCTGTAAGTACCATAACTCATCATCATACATATGCATATCTACTTGGTCATTTAATATTTGAAAAAATATATGACCAAGCCAATTTCCATCTAGATTCTTTGGATAGTGGTGACCATATATTTCATTTTTATGTGATCTTCTTTTATTTGACATTAAAATGTCATGGTTATTATTATCAAGATCAAATCTAATATCAGTACATTTTTGCCATAAATAAAATGCTTTTTCTGTTACTTCCAATATTTTTAGGTGTTCCTTTATAGAGCCATTTTATATTCTTTTGATTCTATTAATACATACTAGATCTATAGCTACCAACAGAATATTTTACACTCCATCTAGATTTAGTCATAAATTTTAAAGTTACATCACTTAACCCACCAGTTGCTTCAAGATTTTATGTGTATTGATATAACATTAAAGCTCATGTGAACATATCATCATTCATCTGAGTACGTTTTATATTATCATGAATATATAAATAATCATATCATAAAAAAGTTTAAAACTTTATTCTTTTCAGCAGATGTAGATATTACAAACAACAGTAGTAGAAGCATCTCCATTTATATACACTTAATGGTATCATAGGATTGATCTAAACCCAAGCATCAACGATATTTATTAATGAACCTTTGTCTGTATCTGGCTGTATATAAAATTTTTATTAATAAAAATAAGAAATCTATTAAAAAATGCTTTTCAATACATGGAGTGAGTCGACTTCATCAGCAACAAAATTACATATAATAATAAGCAAGTGTTAATAACTGTTGCTGAAAAGTTCATCTATAGTTTTAGAGAAATCAATATGCTCATCTTTGAGACACAATAAAACACCATGTTAAAGAAAAGTACTGTAAAAGATTTGAAAATTTCAGTAGCAGTAAAATTACATGACCGAAATATGTACAAAATTCAACAAAATTTATTAATGAACCCATTTACATTCTTTAATTATGAGTACCAAAATGCCTTTTGTAAAAAATTTCCTAGATTAGGTTTATGAAGAAGTTTTACCATCAATTCGGAAACAAGATGAATATAAAATCAAAAATCAAAACACAAACTTAGAAAACTGAAATAAATTAAATATGATCATATGGATCATTTAATTGAAAAATTGATAATGCTTGAGATATAATACAAGAAATAAATAAAGAAATAATTACTTTATTACCTCATGTTTTCCCCCAAACAATGAAAATTTAAGACCAAAATTCATTCTTTTAAAATTCTTTGATGATAACTGTGCATATAATTATTATGTCATTAGAACACTAGAAAACATTTACAATAACAGTTACACAAAATCTAAGATAAGCATCCTAATTGTGAAGAAATGGGAAGACCTAATAATAATCCTAAATCAGTACATTTATACCAAAGAATGAAATGTTATGAATTGTTTGTTGGCAGAATTATTGTAATATTTTGAATGACTCCACACAAGAAAAAATAGTTTCTGATGTAATAAATATAGGCACAGCCTAAAGACTGCTTAAGCTGACTCCTTGCCAAAACAGAGGTTTATTCTTGTAATAAATTTCATAGGTACTTGACAAGAAATCTTTTCTTCTAACCATTTCTCAACACTTTTACAAGGAATATAATTTCAGTTTCTCATAAGAAACTCAAGATTTTTATCACTTAGGTATAGAACATTTGGTACATTCTGAAGAATTAATTATTTCTACGGTTTTAATACTTCATGTAAGAATTATTCTGATAGTTCATGATATTATAAAATACATTCGCTATAACTTCATTTTTAAATTCTCTTATAAAAACTTTAGACAATATTTGATCACCTGATATACATTACAATTAGCTTTATCTTGGAAATTCTCTGTTAAAATCTTCACATAGTTTTTGAGTTCCTGATATATTATTCCAATCTAATTGATCTTGAAATTCTCTTCTAAAATGTTCAGGTATTTCACGACTTCTTACTACATATTCCCAATCCAATTTGTCATGCAAATTCTCTGATAAATTAAGCAGGTATATTATAATACCTTGAAATCAAATTTTCCCATTCAAGTTCACTAAATGGATTTTCCTTCCTAATATAATCAAGTATTTCTGTGTATGCATTTTCTGTTAGATCCAATTAATATAATAGTTTCAAATTTAAATTTTTACACATAATTTTTAATTTCTACATTTCATCATTGATAATATTGTAAACTTCATCATTAATATTATTGTCCATTTCTTCATTAATCTAGTGGTTATTAATAAGACTAATAAGCTCTTGGTTTCTCAGTTTCGAATAACATTTAAGTGCTAATTCTTTTGTTCTAGCTTTTAATTTGATCAGTTTTACAGTGTCAGGTTTGCCATTTATTAGATATTTTTAAAAATTTGTAAAAAATGAAAACTCAGCAATTTCTAAAACCTCCAGAGAAGGTGAGAAAATGTAAAACTTTGTCTTATAGGTGGCTCTAACTTATAGTTAGAAACAATAATCACAGTGTCAAATGAAACTCGTATATCATACATGTCCAATGAAAATATCAATTACCACTTAATTATTATTTGTCTAATGTTTGAAGAGAAGAATGGAATAATTACAATCGATATTTTCATCTTTATTCATGATGGAATTCCACGGATTAAAAATTTAATCTTTGTATATCTTGAAGATTAATTACTTTCAATTTTTCTAACATAATACAAAGACAATAAATTAAAACTTGAAGATATTTTCAGACTTGCTCTGTAAGTGGGGTTAAAGATATTGGAGAGAAATGAAAAGATAAGGACATTTTTAACCCCGTTGATCTGCTGAGTGTAGCTTACAGCAAAAATAAACCAATATTTATAAACAAAAACACGATTAAATTTTGGAATATAAAAATTGAAAGTCTACAAAAAATAATTTGTAGTTACTGGCAGTTCTTGTAAGTGTATCTAGTTCGATGAATTTATTTGAATTGATTCAGAATATCAACAATATCACTTATAATGACAAAGAAGTTCTTCTTATAATTGATAAATATGATAATCTATGGTTCAAAGAAAATGATATTGCTGAAATATTATAATATCAAAAGCCTAAACAAGCAATTACAAATCTTGTTAGAGAAAAATATTATAAAATATACAATAATTTATAGAGGAAGTGGAGTAATAATCTTTAATTAGAAATTACAAATGAACAAGCTGAAAAATTTCAAGATTAGGTCAGCAGTGGATCCAAATGCATACTCTGAAAATTTAAAAATAAAAAATAGAGTTAAAAAGTTTTCTAAATAAATGGAGCCAATTCCAGGTATATCTTATGCTGAAGCATCTGTAATGAATATCTTTCAGAATAACAACAGTTGTTTATAACAATAAAGAAGTTTTTGTGATAATTGTTAAAGAAAATATTTGATGGTTTCAATGAAGAGATGTAGCTAGAATTTTAGAATATTAACGAACTACATATGTTGAATTAGGTGCCAGTCAATCTCCCAGTATTACTTAAACATCGACAGACTATCGATTAATCATTAGAATAATCACTATCGTCATTATTGTGAGTCTGGTTTAACTATCGATAGTCCTATAGTTTATAATGTAATTCTTTTTGAGTTGTCACCTGAAAAATTGTTGGTTCCCATTGCCTCCATGGCATTTGGAGAGTAGACTCAAAGTAGATTTTGTGGAGGTATTTAATCAACGACAAATATGGTGAGATCTTAGTCAGTCTAAATTGTTTGCAAACTTAATTGTTAATAGATTGGTTGCTGTGGGGGAAGGGTTGTGAAAGAGGAAATTTTCTTGTTTGTCTTTCAGTGAGGACAATTCATGGTCATGTGCATCTCACGCTAATCAGGTGCTTATGGTAGAAAGTTCACATGTGAATAACACAGATTCGTGTATGTGCATTATACTGATTTTCATCTTCAAATCTGTGAGCTGACCACTTGTAGCAAGTAATACAAATTTAGGTAAGGCTGTTATAATACAGCACAGTTAGTAGAGGAAAAAATGACTTTTTAAAGATTAGTTAATGTTTCTGATTGTACTGTATAATGCATTTTAAAATAAATACAATTATTGTCAATATTAATTAAATAAATCTGCTACTGTCTTCTATTGTTTCCTGACTGTACATACATGTATTTTTAGTTGTACATGTTAATGTGTAAAGTGATTCGAACCACAAAACAGTGACACAGTCCTAATGCCCCTGCAACACTTCTGCTTTTGCAGAAGCGCAAATATCGTCATATGTTGGTTGCCCATGTTGTGCTTGATGAACGGCGCTTGTTCCTTCAAGGATACACCAGCTCCAACCTGTCGAGTGTCAAGCGTTTTTATTTGTATCGTGCTTGGCCATAATCATTAAAACATACAGCTGTATTTACACGCTATCTGCTTTCACAAAATTGCAGTGCATATTCGTAAGTAATTCTGGCATAATTGGATGTTCAGTGGATGTGAGAAAAAACTAATCTCTTCTTGGCAACTGTGAATGCCTAGGAATGTTTTTGCAAAACGTCAAATCATACAGATATTTCTTAAGCTCTTACCCATTAATCCTAAAATGGGCAGTAGGTGAATAAGCTCACCATTATTATTTTTTTCATTTTTTCGAATTTACATCTTTCTGAAACTTGATTAATAATCTTTCGAGCGTCACAAGGAGGAATTCTACCCTTAAAGCTTCTAGACTTATAGGGATCATATGAGGTGACCTGAATGTGCCAAAAAATGGCTTCTTCGTCACTCATTTCGTTATTTAAATGCCACACAACAACAGGTCTATTCTTCTTCGCGCAACTATGGTGCCACAACTGTTGAATCACAGTCCTTAGCGGCAGTGATACAAACAGAACAGTAGTGAAGAAGTGTTCCGAATGGTGCCGACATGAAACAATTAGTATTTTTGCACACAGCTGATAGTCTCTGTTGGTTGAGGAAATTCCGTGCTTCCAAGATTATTCTGTTTATGTAAGAGGTGCGTAAATAGAGTCTTTTGTTATTGTTTTGAAAATGAACCATAAAAATCACTCATCTGTGTGACATTTTTCAAGAAAATGGGGGATAATAGTCCATTTGTAAAGTGCACCATCTGTATTAAAGATTATAAACAAGATCACGACACAGGGCTAATTTATAAACCAGTAAAAAAAAGCATGGTGAAAAACTAGGAACCATGAATTAGTAATAGAATTGAAAGGTGAGGGATCAACTTGTGAGCTAGATCAAGTGCAAGAGGTGCAATCAAAGAACCGAGAAGCTTTATAAAAATTATTTTAACAGCAGTCACTTGTATAATGTCAATTCAAAAGTAAAAAAAGAACTTTGTTCTCTTTATCGAAAAATGATTGCTATTGATAAGTTATCATACAGAAATTCCAACCATCAAGGCTTGAAAAAAATTGTTTATGCCTTAGACAGCAGATATGAGTTGCCAGACAGAATCACACTTCAATGTTTACAAATGTTTACTGATCTCAGAACTATAGGAAAAGAGAAAAAATAAATCAGAGGAAGCCCTTACAAAATGTAATTTTTTTAGTGTTAAAATGGACATGTGGGAAAGCAACGTGAATGAAGGCAGTCAGTCATTGACTTGCCACTTTGTTATAGATCAAAAATTAGTTTCAGCTATATTAAAAGTGACAAAACTGTGGATCACCACTATGCAGAATCTATGCACATGTATGTAACATTCTTTAAAATGTTTCTTTCTTTGATGTGACAATGCCATGCTGAGTTTTGCTTCATTCTTGTGACTGGTACATGTCAATGTAAGTCACATTGGCGTAACTTGTAAGGTATTTCTTGGCAGTTCACCCCTCCCCTCCCAAACTCCACTCCCCCTCACCCTTCTTGTCGATAGAAATCTGAAGCCATCGTGTTATTTGTGTTCTGCTTACAGACACTGCCAACCATAAGTTATAATTGAATAATTACATTGTAACAGGCTTACTATATTTTCTTATTTGTTACTACAAATAAGCTACACATTTGAACATAAATGGCTCTATCATGCACTTTCTCAAAACATTGTTACTTCCACGCCCATAGTAATTGGTAATGACGTGTCCGATTCACTTCTCTTGCTGTCTTCCGAGTATTTAAACAAACTGATTTTGAGGCAATTTACGCGGTAGTGCTTCCATTGTGTTAGTAAATGGAAACAGAATTAAAACTTTCAGTGCTTATAAAGCAGTGTCAATATTAATGAATACACTTCTCAAATAAGACTAACCATAGCAAGTTTTAAATACAAGTATTACTAACCGAATCGGAACTTACCAGTAGTAGTGGAAAACTCTCAGCTATTGTGTACTGGAAGCTATTGTATTACTACTACAGTGAAGCTGACGAAACGCTATCTATCAGTTTCTGTCAACTGCAAACTTTGAGCAGTGCAGGTATATTATAGGAATCAGTATGATAGGTGAAGGTGCCAGCACTGCTGTCTCTCGCCTCACGCAACTGCAAACTTTCAGCAGCGCGGGTATATTATAGGAATCAGTATGATGGGTGAAGCTGCCAGCACTGCTGTCTCTCGCCTCACTTTTCCTTATCCTTCATTAATACCGTGTTGTCTTCTTTATACCGCTCTGTGCGCTTCCCCCGACGAAAGGCGAAACACCCAACAAAATTTCTACAAACTGCACACTTTATGTCGACTGCACTAATATCACAAGTGCTGCTGATCTCATCGATGAAGCAGCTGTAGCGCTGCAGTAGAGTGATGGCCCTTTTGTTTTGTACTGCGAAAAAATGTAATTAGTGAAGAAGCCACCCTTCATCTCTTCATCGCAGTTTCAGTCTTCTTATTCCCATGTACAGTTCATACTGTATCTGCTGCAGTTCATCAGCAAGCATGCACACCTAAGGTAGCTCAATTGCGTGGTAGACCAGCAAACATTTCCCCTCTCGCATCTCTATTCCTTATGGTGACCTTCCTCTTCTTCTGTATCCTCTTCCTCTTCCTCTTCCTGCTCGTGCTTCTAAGACGCTGAAGCTCATCGTAACATGGACAAATAAAATATTGGCCTAATTATTATGAGAATTATTTTTTATATTGGCAAGTAATTTTTCGCATAGCAAGACACCGAAAGAAAAGAAATTTTTTGACACATTTACGCCAAATTTGAGACATACTGGCAGGTTACTTTAACATTACATTTTCTTCAGGTCATCAGTCAAATTTTACTACAATATAATATCCGTGATAAGACAGTGGTAGTGGTTACATACAATGTTACAGTTACGAAAAATCGGCCTCAATTTTAAGGATTCGACATTCACCCTGTTTCGCTCACTGCAGCATCGTGACAGTACAAGACTATTTCAAAGAAGAAATATTTTCAAAAATTTTATTGAAAACATAGGTTATTGTGGCTTTCTTTCTTAGCTATACACTAGCCAGTGACAAATTACACAGTGTTCAAAAGCCAGCAAATAAAAAAGAACTGAGACTGATATAAGAGGTGCCGACTTGATGAAACAGCTCAAGGGCACACACTCAAAAGAATTTTGGAAGTGAAGTGAGCATGAGTTCGCGATCAATGGCCAGCCGAAGTGGCTGAGTGGTTCTAGGCCCTACAGTCTGAATCTGTGCAACCGCAATGGTCACAGGTTCGAATCCTGCCTTGGGCATCGATGTGTGTGATGTCCATAGGTTAGTTAGGTTTAAGTAGTTCTAAGTTCTAGGGGACTGATGACCTCAGCAGTTAAGTCCCGTAGTGCTCAGAGCCATTTGAATCATTTTTTGCGATCAACGTAAGTTCAAATGCACTACCTACTCTCACAGCAGAAACGTGTTTAGCTACACAAGAGATAATAAACCTTCTTGAACTTTTTGAAGCAGCAACAACAACGATCTCAGTTGGGTCATACATCACTGCTTCTGTAATTATACCTCTTACACAAAGTATTGCTGTGAAGATTTCAGACTTGTAAAGTACCTTAACAACTAATGAAGAAGGAAGTGTTATGTTATGGATTCATTGATTAAATTAGTCAGTGAAAGAGTGGAACCATTCAACACATTGACTGTTAATATGCTTGTGACATTATTAGATCCTAGGTTTAAAAAAACTTGTTTCAGGACATTTCAAGAGACAGAGAACACTGCACATGTACTCCAGAAAGAGTTTGCTGCCATCATCGCATCAATTACATGAGTAATACCTGAAACACAAGCATCCATGAGCAGTGCTAATATATCTACTGATATGCCTAACAGCTTGAAATCGGATGATTTCCTTTTCTGCCCAGTCAGCAACAGCAAAACGTTGATGTCTTCACACCAGTCAGTGACTTCATAACTGACCTGCATCATTATTTTGAAAAACCTGTAATAGACGCATGCTTGTGTATTAGAATATTGTGCAAAATCTAATAGTATGCTACATGTAATGGCCAGTAAATCTTTGTGTTGCCCAGAAACTTCAGTTCCTGTTGAGTGGGTTTTCTCCAAGGCCAGATAAACCATTACTTAGAAATGCATCAGACTATAGGAGAAGAATTTAAACACCTTATGTGTATCTTATGATGTATTTTAAACAACATACGAAAGCACAAGGATTTAAATACTATACTTTTTATGAAAGAAAATTTGGATACCTTCTAGTGTTGTATTTTAAGCAATAAAAATTGTTAGGAAGCTATTTTTCATTTCAAATACCTCTCCATACAATCGACAGTTAATCGATATATCGATAGCTTTTAAAAATACTATCTATAATATCTGATGCATCAATTATCGATGTTTAAGTAACACTACAATCACCAGCACCTCATAATACACAATCAGACACAGTTTTTATAAATCAATCAGCCTTACACAAACTTAGATTCATATCTAAAATGCTTGCAGCTGAAATATTTACAGATCGGATAACTAAAGAAGTTTAACCATCTGTTCGAAAATATGGTCAATATAAATTACAATCAACAACTGAAAAATAACAAGAACAAATTGAAGATTTATAAATTGATAAGGAAATGGCTATGTGTGTTCTGAAGAAAAGGAAAGGAGAAATTCAAAACTTAAGAGAACAAATTAATGAGAAATGTGAAATAATGAGAGTAATTCAACCACAATGTGTTGTACCAACAGACAATACTGATCCGAGACATGTTTGTTCTTTCAAAATTACTTGATGACAAAGCTGTTTGTAATTATTATGTTATTAGAATAGAATGAAGAAATTTACAAAGACAGTTATATGGACTTGTGAAGAAATGTTGAGACTTGAGTATGATTTACCAAAGAATTTATGCAAAAGAATAAAACAAAATTTGTGATCGGGCTGTCGTATGAAGTATTTCAGTATTTTGGGTAACTATAAGCAAGAACAATTGATTAATGACATAATAAATCTTCATGAGATAGGATTTTTATAAGACTATTTTATTTTTATAGATATAACTGTGTGAATTATAAAATCCCAACCATTTAACATATACTTTATCTTCTTCCTCTTTCAAACATTTTTCAACAAGATATATATCAGGATATTTGATTTTCTGAAATTCTACTTGACAAAAATTTCCTTTTACTTCAGCATTTAAATTTCTTAATTTGTGTGTGACTGTACTAGAATTTACAACAGATTCAGTCTCAAAAATTGCCATTGAGCAATTGATAGTATATAATTCATTAATAATTTCTTGATGAATACTAACTCCTTCATCTACAAAATAATTATTAAACGAATTTACTCTTTTTACTCTTACAGATTGTACAAAGTCCTTCAATTCTCTGTCTTCCATCTTTATTTGTTACTCTGAAAAAATTATGTGTTTCAGTAAATTTTTTACACTTCAAAAAGTGTATGTGACTGTCCCAGAGCACTGAGTGCGAGGCATGATTAATCATTCAGGTAGATTAAAAATTTAATAAGATTTAAACTGTTGTTCCATTCTTTCATCATCATTTGATTCTAAAATAAGTTCACCAAACATAAGTAATTCGCCTGAAACAGGTACAGCTTTAACCAGTTATTTAGAGTTACAAATATTTTATCTTTCATTTTGTTGATGATGAAATCACTAAATTTATTAGTTAAAATTTGTGTTATTCTAAATTTTTCATTACGATAATTTTTATTTCCAGATAATTCTACACCATGAATTTCTGACAATCTATCTATTAACTGATGGACATCATCCATTCAAACATATTCGATTACTTCTCAATATTCTTTATTAGACCCTGACCTGGTTTTTCATCTGATCTTGAATCTGTAACAACTATATTTTCTTTTCTTAAGTTTCTGAAATAGTAATCAACAATTTTTTCCCAAACCTTTATATTTTCTACCTCTACTTGATGTTATTCCATTTGGATTACCACCATAATATAATGCCCATGATTTGTACAAAATATCTGTGTAGTTACCTAAATCAACATCATCAAATTTCTCACTCGTATCGTTCATAGTATTATATTTTTTTTAGTTAAAAGGTTCATTAATCCACCTGCAGCTTGATATTGTTTATGACCAATAGTTATTTTATCGTAACTGAATTTAACTTGTCTTAATCCAAATGTTCTATCTGTCTGCCTCTGTAGCGTAGCGGTAGCGTTACCGCCTACCACGCAGGGTTCTGGGTTCGATTCCCGGCAAGGGACTGGCTCTTGTGTGTACTTCCTCATCATTTTCATCATCATTGACTAGCAAGTCGCCGATGTGGCGTCACCTAAAAAGGACTTGCAATACGGCGGCCGAACTCCCTGGAATGGGGCCTCCTGGCCGACAATGCCATACGATCATTTCCATTTTTTTCCTAGTACTCTTCGCTATTAAGGCGCCTCTCACTTTCTCCGCCACTAATTTGGAATTATCCGCAACCAGTTCGTTCACGTTCTTCTTCAGTTTATAGCCGAGCACTTCCATTTCGTTACATTCTGTGGAGGGATATGGCGTGAGTTGTGAAGTTTTGTTCAGTAATAGGAGCCGGGTTTCGTTATTATTGTTTATTCTTCCTCCTGCTGCTTCATTATAAGAATCCATTATTTCTAATGTTTTCCCAATATCTTGATGCTACTAGAGTACAACTGTTACATCTACAGCATAAGCGTTAACAGCGAACCTTTGTGCATCAACATTTATCCTAGAGATTTGATTGATAATTGAGCAAATCACCGGTTTCAAGGAAATTATAAATAATATCATGGATAACAGGCGTCCCTGCCGAACTGAGCACTGAATTGGCCAATTATTTGTATCGATCGTTTATTTGTACTTTGGAGATGGTTCAAATGGCTCTGAGCACTATGGGACTTAACTTCAGAGGTCATTAGTCCCCTAGAACTTAGAACTACTTAAACATAACTAACCTAAGGACATCACACACATCCATGCCCGAGGCAGGATTCGAACCTGCAACCGTAGCGGTTGCTCGGCTCCAGACTATAGCACCTAGAACCGCTCGGCCACCCAACCTGCTGTACTTCGGACATCACTGGATTTTGGTCTGCTGGTAGCAGGTCTATTGTGGCCTGTGGGAAGCACTGCAAAGCATTTCTTAGATATTGGTGACTGACTTGGTCAAAGGCAGTTTCTAACATCTTATCGTTCTGATTTGGTAAATCCATGAGAAGAATTTCGTGTCTCTCAGAGAGAAAAGTCCATCAATGACCGTCCTGTATGGAACACTACACGTTTGACCAGCCCTGTTTATCTCTGGAAGAGTCTCTTTTTCGTCTTGCGGCAATTAAGGGCGCTGTTGTTTTTGAGTCGGCAAGCAAGAAAGACATTGGCCTATAATCAGTATTCTTCTTGGTTTCGAAGTTTCATTTTCTGAATATATTTCACCTACTCTTTGTTTCTCTTCCATGAGCTCCGTAAATTCGGCTTAGATAACTGGCAAGGAGACTAGTAAAGCTGATACGGTACGTCGTCAACGCCCGGACTGCTATTTCGTGGTATTTGCTTTATAATGTCCGCAGTGTCTTCTTCGGATATGGGCTCTATCAATATAGTGACATTTTCGTTGGTGAGGGAAGTCGTACAGTGTTGTAGTAAACTTGCGATCTGGAAAGCACCTGATGGTTGTTCTCCAATCAGTCTCCGGAAATGGTCCTTAATATCTTCCGTATTAGCAGAGCCTTTCCCGTCGGAAGGCGTTAGATTTTCGATAAACCTCTGTTTGCACCGTTTCCGTTCTCTACTGAGGTGACAGATGCTCCATTGTTCGTCTGGACCGCATCCATTATCTGTGAAAGTGATCATTTTGCCTTCGAGGACCTTCTTTTTGAATTTCTTCAGTTCCCGAGATCAGCGATCTCCGTTATCCACTTTTGAATTCCATGTTTCAGCAGGTTATCCCACCATTCAAGAACGCTACTAAAGAACCCTTTCCAATTAACACCTGTTCCATTACATTCGCAGAATTCTGTTTTTGCCTACTCAACTTTGAGTAGGCTGCAGTTTGACTTCCAGTATCCCTTTCCCATTACGGTGGGCCAGGGTAAGCCTTTTATTTCAACAGCAACTCCATAGTAGTTCGAGCAGCTGACAGGGGTTATTTCACAGTTCTGTACATCTGTTTCTGTGCGGTATAAAATCTGTCCAGTCTCGAGGCTGATGGATAGTCGGTCTATGATGTCTATCATTTGTAGTCCTCCAATAATGTTATTTAAGAGACTGCAATTAGGGCTGATCTAACAACACAATTAAAATCTCCCCCTTTTATTTTGTCACCTTATGCGTCTCGTAAAGTACTGGATAGTTTCACTAAGAAACTTGTCTGTACTAGTTCTGGTATTTGTTTCTGATGGCGCGTAAAGTTTTAAAATTGTTGTTTCACTTAGTTTGGCTTTGACAACGCGCCATCCTACATCTTTCCTCAGTTCTATAATTCCGCCCCTATTCTGGTTAAAATGTAGCAACCCCTACTGCTAGAGCAGACATTGTTGTGCACATTGTATTGCTGTTGTAGATTCATCTCTTCGCAAGCTACTTCCTGAAGGAAGGTAATGTCCAAGTCATTGGTTTTTTTAAGTAATTCCCTACAATCCTCATCTTTTTTTCACTTGTTTTCTCCGATATTTAGCATGAGTAGAGTAAGCATCCTCCTACTGCCCCTTACAAGCTAATTGTCAGTTTCCATGTCCATTCATTTTCCCCTTCTTAACAATCTTCTCCGGATTCGTTACTAGTAGGCTCACTTTCCATTTCTTCTTTCTCTTCGTCTTTCCGCATCTTCCTTATTTTTCCGACGTGCTGCATGTAGATTTGGTTTGGCTTTCACTCTGTTCTTTTCAACACGTCGAGATGCTATACCCTTCTGGTTGTTAATACTTCCCTCTGTTGCCTTAAATATGTGTTTGCAGATCGTGTGGTGACACTGAAAGTTGTTTCCGCATAGTCATACACTTACTTTTCCGTTTACATGCTCAAGTCACAGCTGCTGTTGTTTCACTCAGTGTTCCATTGTTGTTGCCTGGCGTGTTGGTGCAGTGGTTGGTGTATACTTTCCTGTAGTGGACGGTTCAAGGGGCTCGCCACGTGTGGTTGTTGGGATTGAAGAATATCAGCGTCCGCATGAATTTCTATCGCAATCTTGGGTACCATAGAATGTTATCAGGTTTCTGTTTCCTTGGTAAGTGTACCGATTTTTCTTCGGGATGTTCTTCAGAGCTCGTTCCGTCATTTTCTAATAGTCGTATCCTGTTGTTCTAATTTCGATAAGAACAAGAAGAACTTTTATTTTCCGCGTCTGTTTCGTTTTGTTGCTTCTGAATTGAAATCTCATAGACTCTGTAGTTGTTTTCCTGAACAATAGATGCAGAGTGGTCTTTATCGGTTGCTCACTTACGATCGTTCTCTGAGGTCCTGTGTACTTCATTTGTTGCTGGTCTGTTGCTCAAGGGTGGGAATTGATGGTTCAGATGGATCTAAGCACTATGGGACTTAAAATCTGAGGTCATCAGTCCCCTAGACTTATAACTATTTAAACCTAACTAACCTAAGGACATCACACACATCCACGTAGGAGGCAAGATTCGAACCTGCGACCGTAGCAGCAGCTCGTTCCGGACTGAAGCGCCTAGAACCGCTCGCCCACAGCGGTCGGCCGGGTGGGAATCCTTCTACAACTAAACGATGGAACTGGCCAATGGATTACACGTGAATTCTCGGAGTTCCCTGTTGCAGTACTTGAAGGAATCCGTTCTTGTGCCTCCATTCTAGTCCGTTGTCGCAGATTATTTTGTTGAATAAACAAGCGCCCTGAGGAATTTCCTCAAAACGTGACATGTGGAAGTTTGCCCAACATATATTTCGTCTGCCTTGCAACCGCCTACAAGAAAGTGGGACGGGATACCGGACGTAACAAACATTCGTATAGATCTAATCCCATGTGGTACTGAATTTTGTATCTAGTAGACCACTTTTAGAATTTGATGCTTTTTACCTGTCCGCAATTAGAAAGTACTTATATCAAGTCCTTGTTACCTAGTTCTGGGGGAAGATTTAGCACCCTGACGGTTTTCGGTCCGCTGTTAGCGTTGGTCATGTCGACGGTCCTGACAGAATCGTCACGATGACGGAATTCAAATTTCCTCTGGGTTTTCGGTAATATTCTGTCTAACATAACAGGACCATGTAGTTTATCAAAACACAGTATATCTCATTAATCATTTGAGTGAACTCCTCATTATCATGTTGTCTGTCGCGAACTCTTGTCAAAGGCGAACCACAAAGTACTTTTCCTGATGGAATCAATGGACATTATTAACGGGTACGAAGCGGAACTTCCGCTCCACGAACACTACACAAAGACGGTGAAGACGATGAACAAGACGTATCACTACTTACAAGTTCGGTGACTGCACAAGGAACGCTATATACACATACCGTATCATTTGTTTACGTAACCTGTCAGCTATGATACGGAGCGCCTCAACGGACGTCCACAAAGATTGAGCACTAAGCCACGACTTAACTACCGAGGCGGGCACGCGTTTCCTTCCAGTCACTCAGCCGCGATGCATTCCTGTCCGCAAGACCGGCCATTTGACCATCTTCTTCTGTGCGAATGCACAAACAGTGCCCGAACTCTTACGGGAATCGGCAAAAAGCCGCGAGTAATGAGTATAATGGGCAGGGGCCTATGAATACAGTGCGGGACAGTAAGTTAGGAATGTGGGTCTCACGGGAGACGTGCCAGAGATACGTCCCTGCAGTCGCACTATCTGTGTCCACGGTGGCTCGGAAGGATAGAGCGTCTGCTATATAAGCTCGGTGCACACATTTTCAACTGTCCCCGTTGACTTACATCAACGCCTGTATGCAGCTAGGAGTATTCATTTCATTGTAAATAAATAAATAAATAAATAAAAATGACCCTTCATGTCAGTCATGTAGTTGTGGAGATACTCTTTACGATCGTATCTTGGTTATCTAATCGACACTGTGGTACAGAGTGTGTTGTTAATGGCTGCCCCTGTCTTCCTTTTGTCAACATTCCAATCCTCCTACGGCTTGCCACACGGACTGGGCTATTCTATAGCATGAAAAGTTAAAAACACGTCTGCTACTGTTGGAACTCACTATCTGTCTGAATCACTGTTAGACCTTTTAATGTACTGACAGACGTATTGGCCCTTTTATTTCAACGGTAATATCTAATAGAGGAGCGCAGATCGCAAGGAGTGTGCTAGGCACAACAATCAAAATAATTCTTATGAAATAGTGGTTCAGTATAAGTGGATAGTATATAGTCAGTCTGAAGATATAGAGAAAACAAATACACGTCATGATGATGATACGTCAAAATAGTCACGTCATTAATGAGGATAATCATAATTCGTTTTGTAAATACGAGTACTTAGGTTTTTTCGATCCTGTGGTTGAGAAACCAATTCCCTGGTATGCATCCGAATGTGTGTGTTTGTGTATGTGTGTGTGTGTGTGTGTGTGTGTGTGTGTGTGTTTGTGTGTGTGTGTGTGTGTGTGTGTGTGTGTATGGCACACTAATTCGAAGCCGTAGCGCTTCTCTATCATCAGGTGGTACTGGTTCTGGTAAAGCTTGGTGAATGCTCTTGACCTTTCATAAACTGAAATGGTTTCTCATAAAGAGTGGATCAAACTCTCGATCTGAGCACCAGAAACGAGAACATGCAAGGAAAACTAAAACGAAAAATAAGTATAAACAAAAGGTTTCACCTCACGGCAACACGGGCTTGTTAAATAATCCTCTCACTGTCTAAGGACTTTGGAGTGGCTGACTTAGAGAGCGAAAAGTGTACTAAACTAATGCTACACATGCAAACTACAGTACTGTTTATCAAACCGTGCTTGGAATCTACACCAACATCTACATAGAAACTCCGTGAGCCACCGTAGTGTGCGTGGCCGAGGGTGCCCTGAACCATTGCTTGTCATTTTTTCTCCTGTTCCACTCGCAAATTGAGTAAGGGAAAAACGACTATCTATATGCCCCCGTATAAGCTCTAATTTTTCGTATATTATCCTCGTGGCCCTTAAGCGCAATGTATGTTGGCGGCAGTAGAATCGTTCGGCAGTTAGCTTCAAAAACCGTTCTAAATTTTCTCAATAGTGCTTCTCTAAAAGAACATCGCCTTTCCTCCGGAGATTCCCATTTCAGTTCCCGAAGCATCTATGTATCACTCACGTGTTGTTCGAACCTAACTGTAACAAATCCAACAGCCCGCCTTCGATTTCTTCCTTCAATTTGACCGGTACGGATCCCAAACACTCGAGCAGAACTCAAGAATAGGTCGCACCATCATCCTATATGCGGTCTCCTTTCCGGGTGAGGTGAACCACTCATTCCTAAAAATCTCGCGATAAACCGAGATCGTCCATTCGCCTTCCCTGCCACACTGCTCGTATGCTCGTTCCACCTCATGTCACTTTGCAACGTACGCCCAGATATTTAAACGAGTTGACATTGTCAAGCAGGACACTAGTAATACAGTATCCGAACATTAGAGGTTTGATCTTCCTACTCATTCGCATTTACATTTTTTCACATTCACTCAAATGATTAATGAGATATACTGTGTTTTGATAAACTACATGGTCCTGTTATGTTAGACAGAATATTACCGAAAACCCAGAGGAAATTTAAATTCCGCCATCGTGACGATTCTGTCAGGACCGTCGACATAACCAACGCTAACAGCGGACCGAAAACCGTCAGGGTGCTAAATCTTCCCCCAGAACTAGACAACAAGGACTTGATATAAGTACTTTCTAATTGCGGACAGGTAAAAAGCATCAAATTCTAAAAGTGGTCTACTAGATACAAAATTCAGTACCACATGGGATTAGATCTATACCAATGTTTGTTACGTCCGGTATCCCGTCCCACTTTCTTGTAGGCGGTTGCAAGGCAGACGAAATATATGTTGGGCAAACTTCCACATGTCACGTTTTGAGGAAATTCCTCAGGGCGCTTGTTTATTCAACGAAATAATCTGCGACAACGGACTAGATTGGAGGCACAAGAACGGATTCCTTCAAGTACTGCAACAGGGAACTCCGAGAATATTCACGTGGAATCCATTGGCCAGTTCCATCGTTTAGTTGTAGAAGGATTCCCACCCGGCCGACAGCTGTAGGCGAGCGGTTCTAGGCGCTTCATCACACCAAATGGAAATTTTGTCTAAGTCGTTTTGTATCTTCCTACAGTCACTCAACTTCGACACCTTACCGTTCACCTCATCGTCACCAGCAAACAACCGTAGATTGCTGTCCATCCTATCCGCCGAATCATTTACGTATATAGAGAACGACATTGGTCCTGTCACTATGCTGGCCGCCTCTTCGGAATGTGATGGAATCTGCTCTCTCGAAACCACTGTTACTTATGGCAAAGTGAAATAACGCGTTAACAAAATAAAATAAGCTTATTTTGAGTGCGTGCCTAAGATCGTGATTGACAATGATCGTTAAATAGCAACGTGGCTGTTACCTAAGATTACACTCTATCGCGGACCGACCGTATCACAGTACCAGCAGCATCATGGAGTAAACAACGACTAATGCACAACATAGAGCAGGCCAGAGTACATAAAGCATTTGGGAGAGACTGCAATCCAATTTTTTGCTGAGGTTGGCAGTGGTGGTTCAGCCCCGACCTCTAGCAGTATCTTACGCAACAATTATTTAAAATACCCCCACATTGTCACGTTATAGTGTCCATGGAGAGCACTTCAATATGGCCGTCATTAGTGTTGGCACCAAGCTTCAAAAACGAAATATAGCGCCACCTGAAGTGATGTACAGCTGCAGCTGTCAGACCAAATCGCCCCCGTCACTCTGCTACTAACCGCCATAGTAGAACCTGAGACAGCTTCTTTAATAATGGTGCCTTCTAACATCAGTCTTATGACACCAGCCAAGTTAAAAGTTAGCATTAAAATGATTTTAGAACCAGATTAACTTTTATACAATTTCAAATTACACTGAGGACCAGTTTTAAGCAAGAATAAGGCATCAAAATAGAATTCCGGGGCCCTCGTAAATTTCCAGGTCTGTTAGCATACAATTAATGCTTATAGTAGACTGATTTAACTTGTTGGTCATCTGGGCAGAAGGGCTAATCAATCTTACAAACACAAAAATCACTACAAAAATGTCAAAATAGAAACCAAACACAATGTTACTGATATGTATATCATAAGATAACATTTGGTTATCACAATAAAAAATCTAAGGTTGGATCTTGTCAAGGCAAAACATTTCGGAAGTTACTGATGCATTTTCCTCGACGTTTTAATTAGCTGAAAGTAATTAAAACATCATCTTTTAGACTGTTTCTCTTTAGAGGTACTTTGACATCGTACTTCTACTGAAAATACCTTAATAGTGAATTCGACCTCTTGAATTTCAGTATTTAAAAAAAAGAGCTGAAAGTCAAAGAATTTGAAAGCCCGTTGGACGCTCCGTTTTAGCCATGTGATGCTTGTGATGTCACGCTGTTCCTACTATCGTAAAGCTCATTCACAGTGATGTCTTGTTTTGGCGTTTACATTTCGGAAAATGCGTTGTAAATGGGGTATAGCATCACAATGTACAAATATATCAACGAGAACTTCTAAAAACTCTTTTTGAGCGTTCCAAATTATGAGAAGATGCATGAAACATAGTTGCAACTCGCTCGTATAGATCCACATGAGATAGTCGCCACTATTTATTTCTGCGAGGATAATATTAATTTAAGTAAACATTCCATATGAATACGTCATAGCTTGTAACGTAATATTTATCGTGCAGGACTTTAAATACAATGTTTGCAGCCTCAGTTCTCATTTGGAGCAAGTCTTTTTTCCTCTCTTGGCTTAATGCTACTATCGTCTTTGTTGTTGTTGTTGTGGTCTTCAGTCCTGAGACTGGTTTGATGCAGCTCTCATACAGTAAAGCTGCATGCCCTCGGGAATAATTACGGCCGTAGTTTCCCCTTGCTTTCAGCCGTTCGCAGTACCAGCACAGCAAGGCCGTCTTATGTTTAATTTATTCACAATACAGTTGTGTAAGAGCTTTACGTTCTATATCATATTACATTTTACTATCTATTTTCATTTATTAGCTTCAATTCACACTTGATCAATTTAGATGAATCACAAGGATGGTGTTCAGAAACTACATTTCATGGTTCATGCAGCCCTTAATCTGAAGAATCTGAGAAACCATTTAACAATTTCCGACTGTATTATTCTTACCAAATAAGTAGCTGAAGAAAATAATTTGCCATTTCCAACTGTCTCCATTGAGCCTGTTGTAAGGCTGTATGATTTTGACGTAGCGAAAAATTGAATATTGCTTGGAACCTACGAAGAAATGTAGTAAGACTGAGGTTTTACTATAAAATGAAAGTTGGTCCTGCTTAAGAACTTTTAAATCATAGAGTTTCAGCATTAGGTGAGTAAGCAGAAGTACAACAGATACTTTGACATTCTGCTGCGACAACTGCAGATTTTATAGAAGTAATTTTCCGGTCGTTAATTGCGCGTAGGAACGGATAAACTGTAATCTGTTGAAAGCAAACGCGAAGATGCTGTGCAGTTCCTCATGAGTGTCATTGCGCTGTCTGAAAAAAAGTAAATGGGGAAGATAGGTACCTGGAAAAAAACAGTAGTTCTGGCAACCCCTACAGAAATTAACGATAAGAATTATCTTCTTAAAGAAAAAGTATCCATTGTGTTTTATTTTGCAGGCGTTCGCAAGTTGGCCAGGAAAACTTGTTCAGCATGGTTCGAGCAAATAATCCAGTTCCAGATTTCCCCGGTTTTAAGAGAGTTCTGCGACATTTTATTGTCTCACAGTGCTTCCGTCTCAGTCGCCATGAAATGCAGTTTTCAAGCATCTTATTTCCGAAGTATAAAAATCTGGATTGTTTATGAAGAGCAAAGAGAGAATAAATGCATCAGTCTTCGGAAGTTTCCACTATCACCGTTCACAAAATCGCTTTCCATTGTCACCTGAAAGTTGTCAATGCGTATACACTCACCAAATAACTGATTGTTTGAGACAAATTACGGAAAAACACTAGTAACTTCGGCTAACACTCTTACAACTGCATAGATTCTTCTTATTCCTAGCCTGCTTCTCTACTGACAACACAGCCTCTCTGCCTCATTTTACCCTCGCGAGTAGGTCTCCCGTGACATATAGTGGTAAGCTCTGTTTTACGTAAGGGTGTCTGGAAACTTTTGTTCAGATTACCCCCTTTCCCTGTCCCATTCGCGTATGGTTCGCGGAAAAATGGTTGTTGGTAAGCCTCCGTGTGCGCTCGAATTTCTCTGATGTTATCTTGAGTATTTTCTCACGAGATACACAATGAAGAATCAAAGAAATTCGTACATCTGTCTAATATCGTGTAGGGCCCCCGAGAGCACGCTGAAGTGCCGCAATACGACGTGGCATGGACTAGATTAATGTCTGAAGTAGTGCTGGATGGAATTGACACCATGTATCCTGCAGGGATGTCCATAAATCCATAAGAGTACAATAGGGTGGAGATCTCTTTTGAACAGCACGTTGCAAGGCATCCCAGATACGCTCAATAACGACAATGTCTGGGGAGTTTGGTGGCCAGCGGAAGTGGTCCTGGAGCCTCTCGGTGGCAATTCTGGACGTGTGGGGTGTCGCATTGTTCTGCTAGAATTGCCCAAGTCCGTCGCGACAGGATTCTTACGTACGTGTCACCTATCACAGTCTTATCTAGAAGTATGTGGGGTGCTATATTACTCCAACTGCACACGCCCCACATCATTACAGAACCTCCACCAGCTTGAATAGTATCCTGCTGACATGCAGTGTTCATGGATTCATGAGGTTGTCTCCATACCCGTACACGTCCATCCGCTCGATACAATTTGAAACTAACTCATCCGACCAAGCAACATGTTTCCAGAAACTTCCTGGCAGATTAAAACTGTGTGCCCGACCGAGACTCGAACTCGGGACCTTTGCCTTTCGCGGGCAAGTGCTCTACCATCTGAGCTACCTAAGCACGACTCACGCCCGCTACTCACAGCTTTACTTCTGCCAGTATCTCGTCTCCTACCTTCGTCTTCGCAGGAGAGCTTCTGTAAAGTTTGGAAGGTAGGAGACGAGATATTGGCAGAAGTAAAGCTGTGAGTACCGGGCGTGAGTCGTGCTTCGGTAGCTCAGATGGTAGAGCACTTGCCCGCGAAAGGCAAAGGTCCCGAGTTCGAGTCTCGGTCGGGCACAAAGTTTTAATCTGCCAGGAAGTTTCATATCAGCGCACACTCCGCTGCAGAGTGAAAATCTCATTCTGGAAACATCCCCCAGGCTGTGGCTAAGCCATGTCTCCGCAGTATCCTTTCTTTCAGGAGTGCTAGTTCTGCAAGGTTCGCAGGAGAGCTTCTGTAAAGTTAGGAAGGTAGGAGACGAGATACTGGCAGAAGTGAAGCTGTGAGGACTGGGCGTGGGTCGTGCTTCGGTAGCTCAGATGGTAGAGCACTTGCCTGCGAAAGGCAAAGGTCTCGAGTTCGAGTCTCGGTCGGGCACACAGTTTTAATCTGCCAGGAAGTTTCATATCAGCGCACACTCCGCTGCAGAGTGAAAATCTCATTCTGGAAACATGTTTCCAGTCATCAGCAGTCTAATGTCTGTGTTGACGGGCCCAGGCGAGGCATAGAGCTATGTGTTGTGCAGTCAAGGGTACACGAGTGGTCCTTCGGCTCCAAAAGGTCATATCGGTCATGATTCATTGAATGGTTCGCACGCTGACACTTGTTGATGGCCCAGCATTGAAATCTGCAGCAATTTGCGGAAGGTTTGCACTTCTGCCTCTTTGGACGATCCTCTTCAGTCGTCCTTGGACACGTTCTTGTATTTTTTTGGACGCAGCGATGTCGCAGATTTGATGTTTTACTGGATTCCTGATATTCACGGTACACATGTGAAATGGTCGTGCGGGAAAATCCCCACTTCATCGCTACCTGTGATGCTGTGTTCCATCGCTCGTGTGCCGATTATAACACCGCGTTCAAATTAACTTACATCTTGATAACCTGCCATTGTAGCAGCAGTAACCGATCTAACAGCTGCGCCAGATACTTTTTGTCTTATATAGGCGTTGCCGACCGCTGCATAGTATTCTGTCTGTTAACGTATCTCTGTATTTGAATACGCGTACCTATACCAGTTTCTTTGGCGCTATAGTCTATGCAAGAGGTAGCAATATGTGGGTTTACTCTTCTAGGAACGAACGCTCTCGGAACATTAACTGTAAAACATACCGAGATGCAGATCGCCTCTCTTGCAACGCCTGCACTGGAGATAGCTGGGCATGTCCGTGACACTATCGTTCTTACTAAATGAACCTGTGACTAAACGTGCTGTGCTGTTCTTCTTCATTTCTTCTTTATTTTCTCTATCAGTCCGGATCCCACACTGATGGGCAATATTCTAGCAGTGGTCGAACGATTGTTTTGCTGGCTGATTCCTTTGTTGATGGACAAACGCCCGGGTTCCCGGGTTCGATTCCCGGCGGGGTTAGGGATTTTCTCTGCCTCGTGATGGCTGGGTGTTGTGTGCTGTCCTTAGGTTAGTTAGGTTTAAGTAGTTCTAAGTTCTAGGGGACTGATGACCATAGATGTTAAGTCCCATAGTGCTCAGAGCCATTTGAATCATTTTTTTGATGGACAAAGTTTCCTGAGGATCCTTCCAGTAAGTCTTAGTCTTGTGTTTGGTACGCATACTCCTAGACATTTTAAGGAAGTAACTGCTTCTAGCGATTGTGCTGCAATCGTGCCATCATACAGTAAAGTGTCTTTCTGTCTATGTATCCGCAATACGTTTCGTTCATTTATATTGAGAGTTAGTTGCTACTTCCTGCACCAAGCATCCTCTGCAAGTCTTCCTGCATTTCACTACAGTATTCTAGTGTTATGACTGCTCTGTATACAACAGCAGCATCCACGGAAAGCCTAATGAAGCTTCAGATCAGTGGTAGGCAAATTCATTAGTCTCAAAAGCCTAATATAAATAGTACAACGATTGAAATTTCTTTTGAGCATTAGATTTATTAAACTTGATTTATCTGTGTAGGCAGCAGAATAGTTAATATTAAGCACGATTCCAGGTTCTCATCAATAAGACGACTTGCTAAATACTTGCTTGAAAATGATTGCTCGCATGAATATGTAGAGTCGAATATAAAAGAACGGCAAATGCTAATTTTTTCAGCTGATTATATGAGTCAGGAATACTATTCCAGGTGTTAAAAGTCCACTTATCTTCGTTTCATAGCACTCGCCTAAGGATAAAGACACATTAGCATATAAAAGTAGAAATAAGAAAACCAGCCGTATCTACGAGCATTTTCATTTGTTATTACACAAACTCGTATTTTTTGTCTATCATCGGCTGTTTCACTTATATCTGACTTAGACCTCAGACCTATTATTAAATCACTTCCCAGATGAACCCTTGTTATCTCATTATTAACATAATTCTGTTCTTCTTCTTTCACCCGACAGCACTGTTTTTCCACATTTCACGAGAAACAACTCCACAGTCAGCAACGGAAAAGATACTCCTTACAGTGCTTCATTTTCCAAGAACTTCAGGTCGTTGAAAATTATTTTACGCGTCTGACTTCAAAGGATTATCTACCCACACTTTCGAAGACATTGCCACAAGCAGCTACGATGATGCTGGAGCGTGTGTGACGTACACCCTTTTCTAACGCGACTTCTTCTAAATAGGCTCGCCCAGGCCGTAAACCGACTTCTGCGCATGGGCCACAAAGTTTCAGTCGTACTGTACGTGCACGCCCGCACGACGTATTTGGTGCAAGAGCTACACTGAAGGTGCTAAAGAGATGCATGCGTCCCGCGAACCGCGGTTTGCCCACCACTGTACTAGGAGATTTACATTATTATATAGTGGAAGTAATTGTCCTTCAACACATCCTCGGGATACGCCCGATGTTACTTCTACGTCTGAAGAATTTCCTCCGTTCAGAATAACATGGTGTGTTCCGTTTGCTAGAAACTCGTCAGTCCAGTCACTCAGTTGGTCTGATATTCCGTACGCTCGGTCATTACGCGGCAGTGCAGAACTGAATTAAACGCCTTCCGGAAGTCAACGGCATCTACTTGGGCGCCGGTATCTACTGCTTCCTGGGTCTCGAAGACGAACAAAGGGAACGGGGTTTCAGACGAAAGTTGTTTTCGGAGTCCACGTTGATTCCTACAGATGAGATTTTAGGTCTCCAGGAACGTCATAACATTCTGGTATAAATAATGTTCAAAAATTCCACAGCAGACCGACGTCAGACATGTAGGCCTATAGTTCCGTGCGTCTGTTCGACGACCCTCGTGGGAACGGGAATGACTTGTGTTTTATTCCAGTCATTGGGGACGCTTAGCTCCTCTAGAGACCTATGGGGTGCTGCTTCTAAAAGAATGTGGAAGCGAATTGGTATCACACCATGTACTATGGCTTTTCCTCTGTTGAGTGATTTCAGCCGCTTTTTACAGATGAGATTTTAGGTCTCCAGGAACGTCATAACATTCTGGTATAAATAATGTTCAAAAATTCCACAGCAGACCGACGTCAGACATGTAGGCCTATAGTTCCGTGCGTCTGTTCGACGACCCTCGTGGGAACGGGAATGACTTGTGTTTTATTCCAGTCATTGGGGACGCTTAGCTCCTCTAGAGACCTATGGGGTGCTGCTTCTAAAAGAATGTGGAAGCGAATTGGTATCACACCATGTACTATGGCTTTTCCTCTGTTGAGTGATTTCAGCCGCTTTTTACAGATGAGATTTTAGGTCTCCAGGAACGTCATAACATTCTGGTATAAATAATGTTCAAAAATTCCACAGCAGACCGACGTCAGACATGTAGGCCTATAGTTCCGTGCGTCTGTTCGACGACCCTCGTGGAAACGGGAATGACCTGTGTTTTATTCCAGTCATTGGGGACGCTTAGCTCCTCTAGAGACCTAAGGGGTGCTGCTTCTAAAAGAATGTGGAAGCGAATTGGTATCACACCATGTACTATGGCTTTTCCTCTGTTGAGTGATTTCAGCCGCTTTTTACAGATGAGATTTTAGGTCTCCAGGAACGTCATAACATTCTGGTATAAATAATGTTCAAAAATTCCACAGCAGACCGACGTCAGACATGTAGGCCTATAGTTCCGTGCGTCTGTTCGACGACCCTCGTGGAAACGGGAATGACCTGTGTTTTATTCCAGTCATTGGGGACGCTTAGCTCCTCTAGAGACCTAAGGGGTGCTGCTTCTAAAAGAATGTGGAAGCGAATTGGTATCCCACCATGTCCTATGGCCTTTCCTCTGTTGAGTGATTTCAGCCGCTTTCGTATCTCTTGCTCACTTGTTTCTATATCTGTCATTTTGCCGCTCGGTCGACGATTTAAATGAGGAATTACACTGCGATCTTCCTCTGTAAACTGTTTTGGAAAACGACTTTTAGTATTTTGACCGTTTCTGTGTCACTGACTGTAGCGCTTCCATTAGGGTCACAGATTGTCTGGATAGATGGTTCAAAAATGGCTCTGAGCACTATGGGACTTAACATCTATGGTCATCAGTCCCCTAGAACTTAGAACTGCTTAAACCTAACTAACGTAAGGACATCACACAACACCCAGTCATCACGAGGCAGAGAAAATCGCTGACCCCGCCGGGAATCGAACCCGGGAACCCGGGCGCGGGAAGCGAGAACGCTTCCGCACGACCGGATAGATGGCATCGATCCCGTTACTGATGTAGCACACCACCAGAACCTCTTAGGGTTCACCTGCTTGTGAAGTCTCCGATTGTCAGTACTTGTGGTGTCAAGAAAACCCGACTCGAGAGTGCGATTACAAACGACGTTTCCTTTCCACCTTTCTCTCTCCCACCCCCCTTCCCCACATCCCCGCCCCCACTCTCATTTTTTTCTCTGTGTCTGTCTTGTAGTTCTTGAGTCTGGAGCCTTATCCCTGAACGAACTTCCTGTTAACATTATTCTACTCCCTGTGTCAGTGGGACAGTACAGTTCCTATGTCGGAGCAGCAACACCCGCTCTTCCAGCGCATATTGTCAGAACTGAGTGCGCGGCCCACCACCACCGACAGGAAGCTGCACCTCACGCAGCGCGGAGACGCTTCCAGGAGATGTAAATCAGCCAGCTGCGGCGCGCCTTCTCAGCCACACCATCCCGGCGCAGAGGCCGGAAGCCTGGGGTTGCTGTTGCCACGGCTCATCGGCAGTCCGCTGGCGGCCGCAGCTTCCCGTCACGGGCGCCGAACACGACCTGGAGGAGGGACACACCTGTCTCTCACCACACCACACTCCAGGTTCCCAGGCTCTGACGTCACTGGACAACGCTCATCAGCTTTACAACGGGGGACAGCCGTCACTTGCCCACGCTGTTGCTCTTGGCCGATGATGCTGTAGTATACAGAGAAGTTGCAGCATTAGGAAATTGCAGCGAAATGCAGGAAGATCTGCAGCGGATAGGCACTTGGTGCAGGGAGTGGCAACTGAGCCTTAACATAGACAAATGTAATGTATTGCGAATACATAGAAAGAAGGATCCTTTATTGTATGATTATATGATAGCGGAACAAACACTGGTAGCAGTTATTTCTGTAAAATATCTGGGAGTATGCGTGCGGAACGATTTCAAGTGGAATGATCATATAAAATTAATTGTTGGTAAAGCGGGTACCGGGTTGAGATTCATTGGGAGACTCCTTACAAAATGTACTACATCAACAAAGGAGGTGGCTTACAAAACATTTGTTCGACCTATACTTGAGTATTGCTCATCAGTGTGGGATCTGTACCAGGTCGGATTGATGGAGGAGACATAGAAGATCGAAAGAAGAGCGGCGCGTTTCGTCACAGGGTTATTTGGTAAGCGTGATAGCGTTACGGAGATGTTTAGCAAACTCAAGTGGCAGACTCTGCAGGAGAGGCGCTCTGCATCGCGGTGTAGCTTGCTGTCCAGGTTTCGAGAGGGAGCGTTTCTGGATGAGGTATCGAATATATTGCTTCCCCCAACTTATACCTCCCGAGGAGATCAGGAATGTAAAATTAGAGTGATTTGAGCGCGCATGGAGGCTTTCCGGCTGTCGTTCTTCCCGCGAACCATACGCGACTGGAACAGGAAAGGGAGGTAATGACAGTGGCACATAAAGTGCCCTCCGCCACACACCGTTGGGTGACTTGCTGAGTGTAAATGCAGATGTAGATGTAGATTCTGTAGGCCAACGAAGAAGCCGTTCGTTGGCGAACACTACGATCGCCATACTTGGACACTAACAAGGGAAGTGTGCTGGCGTACGCCTTCGCCAGCACACCGGTCGGCACTAGGAAACATTGTATAGCAGGCGCTGAACTAGGCGCGCCTATGACATCGGAAGACTAAGACACTCCCCCAGGCTACGCGCCGACAACGCCCCCCGGGTAGCGTGCATGTAGGCCGACCCCGCCAACCGAGCCGCCTCACTCTCAATCACAGTACCTGAGTGCGCCGCATGGGGACTCAGTTCGCATTGCACTTCAATACGTTGCACTGTGCTCCAGTCTTCCACAATGATAGTCGTCGCCTCGCACCTTAGCTAGCTGTGAGCGTTAGTCACTGTATATACGTAGCTGCGATATGGAGACAGACAAGGTTCAAGAATTAGGACGTGTTATTCATTGCTGTTAACCTCGCAACTTCAGATTGAACATCATTGAAGTTAAGTACTCAGTTGGTTCCTGTCGTAAACTGTATTTTAACCACGTGTGCATTTTGTGTTGTAGTGCGAGGAAACCGACCACCCATGTATCATACCATCTTGTCCTCATCCAGCCAGGAACCAAAAAACATTACAAGAGGGCGCAGCCAAAACACAAAGTACCCCCGCTTGTGACAAGGACGTGGATAATGTGATCATTGTTGTTTACGGTATTCAGCTACTGCAGAGTGGATACACTGAAAATGGTGTAGCATGTTCGCACGTTGCCCTTATTAATGGTGCATACTTTCCATTCCGTTGTGTTTTAATGGCTTCATTGAAACTCATAATTTGCACTACTTGTTCATCTTCATTTCAGCAACACCTGAGCAACACATCAGTAACAGTGATATGCTCTGTAAATCTCAGTTTGGATTTCAGATGAATTGCTCAACTGACGATGCAATTTACACGATCAGGCACCAAGTTTTACGAGTATTAAACAACAAACTAGCAGCAGCTGGTAATTTCTGTGACCTAGACGAGGCATTTGACTATGTGAATCTCCTCCAAGACAAACTAAGGATTTATGGATTGGATGGTAGAACAACCAAAGGATAAAGACATATATAACCAAAGGAATGCAGAAAATTGTACTTAATAATTCAGCCCATGTAAATAGACGAGAATCTTCTGACTGGGAATAAATCACTTATGCGCTTCCAAAAGTCTCAATATGAGATTCACTGTTGAGTAAATGACCAGTCTTTTTGCAGATGACGTTACTATTGCAATCAGTTCAAACATACTCGTACATGCAACAAAAGAAGATACGGTAAATAATGTTATTACAAGTATTACTGAGTAGTTTTATCCAACAGGTCTGACTCCCAGTTTCAAAAACACACCACATCTAGACGTACTAAACCATTGATAAATGTAACATATGGTGTGAAACAACAACTAGGTCGAAGATTCAAAATTTTTAGGTGCCCGTATTGAGGAGAACTTAAACTGGAATAAAAATTTTTGGCCACCTAAAACAAATTAGTTCAGCCACATTTGCACATCGAATCATAGCAGATCTTCCGGAGAAATAAATCGGAAACTTCAGATATTTTGCGTAATTCCAGTCACTTAAGTCGTCTTTAAGAAATAAAGTTTTCATAGGTCAAAAACGTACTGTAAGAATATGTGGTGCTCACCCCTAATCATCTTGCAGACATCTTTCTAAGTAGTCGGACAATTTGACTACTGTTTCACAGTATATTTATTCCCTCTTGAATTTCTTCTAAGTAACTCACTATACTTCCAAAGGAACAATGACACACATAAGTATAGTGCCAGAAATACACTGACTGAAACAAAAGTCAAAAAACAAGAAAAAGTTGTTCGCCATAGACGAAAGTTGGTTGCGGTGTTTCTACATCTGAAAGCTGATGTCTACTCAGATTTCGCACCAGCCGCACATCTACTGTGTGGATGAAAATCAGGTTTGCTTTAAATACACGGTGGACGGTCGTGAGCGATAGTTATCTTTGAGATTGGACGTGTTGAGTTGATGTGAGTCAAGAATGCCTTTAAGGTGACAACGACGCCATCAACAACACCTTACTGAGTTTGGACGAGGTCATGTAATAGGGCGGCAAGAAGCTGGACGTTCCTTCTGTGATACTGCAGAAAGACTTGGCAGGAATGGCGCCACTGTACATGATTGCTGACAGCGGTGGTCACGAGAAAGTACGGTGGCAAGAAGGCAGAGTTACGGACAGCCACGTGACACTACCGAGGGGAAAGACCATCGCGTTTGGCGTACGGCTGTGGCGCATCGCACTGCATCTGCAGCGGCAATTTGAGCAGCAATTGGCACTACAGTGAAACAACGAACTTTTACAAATCTGCTCAGAGTCAATCGCCATGTAGCGTGCATTCCACTTACCCCAAAGAACTGCTACAAATCGGTTACTTCAAGGACAGCCCCGAGTCTGTCGCCCTGTAGCGTGCAATCCACTGGTCACCCTTATTTGCTACTTCAGTGGTTTCACCCGAGAGCTCATTGGAGGGCAACGTGGCGGTCTGTTGTGTTTTCTGGTGAAAGCTGATTCTGCCTGGTGCCAGTGATGGTCGAGTGTTGCTTACAAGGGAACCTCCCCATCGCACCCCCCTCAGATTTCGTTATAAGTTGGCACAGTGGATAGGCCTTGAAAAACTGAACACAGATCAATCGAGAAAACAGGAAGAAGTTGTGTGGAACTATGAAAAAATAAGCAAAATATACACACTGAGTAGTCCAAGCGAAGATAGCCAACATCAAGCGCAGTCTGACCTTAGGAGCGCCGTGGTCCCGTGGTTAGCGTGAGCAACTGCAGAAAGAGAGGTTCTTGGTTCAAGTCTCCCTAGAGCGAAAAATTTTTCTTTTTTTTTTTCGAAAAGTTATGATCTATCCATTTGTTCATTGACGTCTCTGTTCACTGTAATGAGTTTAGTGTTTGTGTTTTTCGACCGCACCGCAAAACCGTGCGATTAGTAGACGAGAGGACGTGACTCTTCAATGAGAACCGAAAACATTTGATCGCAAGGTCATAGGTCAACCGATTCCTCCACAGGAAAACACGTCTGATATATTCTATAAGACACAGGGGACGGTATGTGCGTCACATGACAGGAATATGTTGTCCACCCACATAACTTGTACACTTGGCGAATGGGTAAAAACATTCTCTTACGTTGCCCGATTTAGGTTTTCTTGTGGATATGATAATTACTCCCAAAAAAGTGATGAAAACATAAGAGTTTGTCATATAAACTGCAACAAATGAATCCAACAGTTTCATAGTCGCTCACTTTTCCTTGTGCTCTGTCAAAACATATGTTTTTAACGTTTTCAAATTTTTCCATGTGTAGACTGACAAATACTGCATATGTCCAAGCAAATCTGAACACGTCCTGGAATTTTGGAGAGCGAAGTTGATTATGTGTGAGTGCCTGAACTTTGATAACTGTCTGAAAATAAAAAATTAAAATTTTCGCTCGAAGGAAGACTTGAACCAAGAATCTCTAGCTCCGCAGCTGCTCACGCTAACCACGGGACCATGGCGCTCCTGAGTTCAGCCTGTCCCAAATGTTGCATATCATTCGCATGGATTACACAGTTTTTATATTTTGTTTAATTTTTCAGAGTTCTACACAACTTCTTCCTGTTTTCTCAATTGATCTGTGTTCAGTTTTTCAAGGCCTATCCACTGTGCCAACTTATAACTAAATCTGAGGGGGGTGCGATGCGGAGGTTCCCTTGTTAGCTGGAAATCAGTTGAGGGGCTGTAACCGACCTGTCTGCATGCTAGACACCCTGGACCTACACCTGGAGTCATGGTCTGGGGTGCGATTTCGTATGAGAACAGGAACACTCTCGTGGTTATCCCACGCATCCTGACTGCAAATTTTTACGACAATCTGGTGATTCGACCCTTCATGAACAGCATTCCAGGGGTGATTTCCAACAGGATAACGCTGGCCCACATACCGCCGTTGTAATCCAGCGTACTCTACAGAGTGTCGACGTGTTACCTCGGCCTGCTCGATCACCAGATCTGTCTCCTAGTTCCGCACATACGGGACGTCATCTGGCGACAACTCCAGCGTCATCCACAAACAACATTATCTGTACCTGCAACAGGCACGGAACTCTATCCACAAACTGACATCCGGCACCTGTACAACACAGTGCATGCACGTTTTCGTATTCCCGAAATTACATTACTCTACGATAATCATTTTTCGGTGCTCCGATTTTTTCCAGTCAGTGTGCATAAATAGCACGAGAATTTTTGATCTCGTTCTACTGAAATAACCATGCGATTTGAAAAAATATATGCTGCACTTCCTACATAATTAACGTGTTTAGTGAAAGATAAATGAGCCATAGCGACTTTGTGTCCCCACATCGTGCTGCTCCTGACTTAAGAGGCACACACAGTCTGTTCTAGTTCCTTGTAACGTAGCTGGCCATTTAACCGACTACTGGAGTAAGTTTACCACGCAGTCAGCAGACATAGCGCCTACACCCAATGGTGATATATCGTATAGGCTGTGGTGCAGCAGAAAGGTGCTCCCACAAGGAGCTTCCCGTAACGCCAAGAGCCTTCAAGGAGGACGTAAGTCTGTCATCAGAGTCAGTCCCACACTCAAGTAACAAGTGCTGCGGGTAGATGCGAGAGTCCCACACTGTCGTCCTCAGCAGGGTGGTTTGCGGTTGCCTTCCTCTGAACTATTACGAAGTATCTAGAGTGAATTTATGTACTGGTGACAGTGGTGAGTGCTTTCGAGTTGTTGTGCCGTGTCGATGTTCTTATGAGTAAAGGGAATGTAGATGTAAAAGTCAGTGCCGGCACATAGCCCACTTCTCTCACAAAGTACGACATTATTTTTGTATATCATATGCGTACCACAATGGGGACTAAATACTTACATGTTTTCTATTTTATTATTTTCCGACACAATCACAATTACCTTTACAGAGTGCTGGTTTCATCATTTCAAGCGATCATCTTCAGATCTAAAAATAAAAATTAAATCCTCTGTGTAATTTACCATTTAGTATTATAAAATAATGAGATAATAAAATTCGTATACCCACTTGTAGCAGAGGAAGACTACCCGTTGTCAGTAACTTGAAAGTTTACTGCCACATTTTAAATAGTAAAATTGAAAAATAAAAGTAAGAAAAAGGAATTCATCTGCTATCGCCATCTAGAGGCGGTTACAAAAGTAATAAAAATACATTACATGTGTTAATCTGTTTCGTTAAACCAAGGAGCATAAATGTTATATTCTAAATTTCATGATCATTACACGGACGATTTTTTGGACTCTTGTGTACCCTTTCGACTGTTGACGACTGCGGCACCCGATGGACTACAAAGTAAGCGAACAAACAGGCGAAGAGCCAGGCCCCTCTAGTGGACCTTGGCCAACTCTTCGTCAGTATTTCACGAATTTTTAAATATTTATATTGTGAAAAAGAATTTGAATCCTATGAGTAACTGCAACGGGAGAATTTTTACGCTCCTCATTTTAATCAAACAGTTTAACAAACATAATATATTTTTGTCACTTTTGTAACAAACACCATTTGTCGATAGTAGACACTATTAGGTGGCCAGTTTTCTCTGAAACTGTCACTCGACATCCTTCAGAATATTTTACGCTCATTTCCCTTGATTAAGTAGTCTATCACTGACGCTGCATAATAATTGCAATCGAGATTCAGTACCTCTGGTGACCGTTCCCTTTCGTTGGTTTCTCTTCACTTCTTCTTTTAGTATAGTGAGGGGATTGCATAATTGGAAGGGGGAGCTGACTGACGAAAGATAAGAGCTCTTTTAAGAGGAAGCGTCTACTATAGAAAATGTTCAGAATACGAAGCGAGCCGGACGCGGTGGCCGAGCGCTTCTAGGCGTTTCAGTCCAGAACCGCGTGACTGCTACAGTCGCAGGTTCGAATCCTGCCTCGGGCATGGATGTGTGTGATGTCCTTAGGTTAGTTAGGTTTAAGTAGTTCTAAGTTCTAGGGGACTGATGACCTCAGATGTTAAGTCCCATAGTGCTGAGAGCCACTTGAACCAATACCAAGCGAAATAGCAGACTAAGAAAAACAGACAGGCATTCAGTTCCCTCATCTTACGCCCTGCAGGCGGAACATGGGACGGCTGCTTTCTGTCGAAGAAACACAGCTTTGTTCATAGAAGCATTTTAGCAAGATAAGAGATCTCTAGGTAGGGTTCGCTTCTCAGAGGTTCGCACGTAAATCTTCGTCACATCAGGAGTGACGCCACGAAATAACATTCAGTTTAAATTTTCAGTATCCAGTGTTCTGGTTGGTTCTTTCCGTTGTTTTCTGTAGAGCACATAGTTTCTTGGGCGTGCCTACCTGTCAGCCATCTCACGCCTCTGTTTCAAAACAGTGCCATGTAGTGGGAGAGAATTTTTGCTTCCCTCTCCAACTAGAGTACTACTAGTTGGAAGAAAACAAAATCACGAGAGTAGAAAATTGTTTAAGGTTCTTACTTGAGTTTTACTGTCTGGAACTCACGATGTCAACCGTCATTGGCTGTCGAGTTACTGCTGTGGCGAAAAGCAGCCAAGCTACAGGGGATTGAGAAACAGAATACTTCATGTCACATAATGATGGAAGCTGAAGAAATAAATTTAAGTTCCTGCCGTGGCCAGGACTTGAACCTGGCTTTCCTGCATCACTAAGCAGGTGTGCTAGCCATTACACCACCGCCGGTCGAAGTGGCCGTGCGGTTAAAGGCGCTGCAGTCTGGAACCGCAAGACCGCTACGGTCGCAGGTTCGAATCCTGCCTCGGGCGTGGATGTTTGTGATGTCCTTAGGTTAGTTAGGTTTAACTAGTTCTAAGTTCTAGGGGACTAATGACCTCAGCAGTTGAGTCCCATAGTGCTCAGAGCCACTACACTACTGTAGCAGCTGCATGGACTACCCTTGTAAACTTCAGTCCACGTCTTCCGCTTATTTTCCTCTTCCTAAATCGTCACTTTTGCTGAGGCTCTCCGACGATTTAAGAAGGGGAAAATAAGCGGAAGACGTGGACTGAAGTTTGTGTTTGGGAGGGCATTGAACAAGGGTAGTCCGTGTAGGTGATTTACCGGTGCTCTTACAGCGCCGGCACGGTATCTCAGCGTGCTCGGTCAGAGGGTTAGCTGCCCTCTGCAATAAAAAAAAAACTGAGTGAACGGATCAACGAAGAACTTTAACGGACGTCATAGGACGTCCGCCCCTTCCAAATGGAACAAACTATAACGAACAAAATGAGATTTAAAAAAAATACGATGGTGTAATGGCTGGGATATCTACCTAGTAATCTCAGGAAATCGCAGTTCGGGTCCCAGGTGTAGCTTCAATTTTAATTAATTTCTTCAGCTTTCATCATTATCGTAGATAAAGTTGAGACTCATATGTCTGAAGGAAAATTTAATTATGTCAGTTTGTAAGGGTACAGTACCCTTACGTAGTATCGATTATGCACTACACACAGATCATACACGGTTTAAGCAAAGACTGAAGTGCAGTCAGCAATGTGCGAGTGGGTAAGCAGTAGTCGAGTGTTGGAGACCGTGGGTGGAAGTCGGGTGTGAGAGGCTAGAGAGAGAGGTTGCTCGGTAGCGAGGCCGGAGATGAGTGGCAGAATGGCACACAGTGTTTGATGTTCATAAATGTTTGTAAATTGAGTGATTTAATTAATAAATTCCAGCATTTAAGAAAGGAGATGTTATCATTTAGTACTTTTCACAATAACGGAAGTGGACAACAATGAATCTCATGACAAGGAGGAAAGATATATATTATGCTAAAATAATTTAAATATAACTTCACCTACAGCGTATGCGAATAATATAGTTCGGTGCGAAACTGGGGGGGGGGGGGGGGGTTACAAGTTCTATAGTTCGCCAACGGCCTTGCCGCAGTGGTAACACCGGTTCGCGTCAGAACATCGAAGTTAAGCACTGTCGGGCTGGGCTAACACTTGGATGGGTGATCATCAGGTCTGCCTAGCGCGGTTGGCAAGCGGGTTGCACTCAGCCCTCGTGAGGCAAACTGAGGAGCTACTTGATTGAGGAGTAGCGGCTCCGGTCTCGTAAACTGACATACGGTCGGGAGAGCGGTGTGCTGACTACGTGCCCCTCCATATCAGCATCCAGTGACGCCCCTAGGCTGAGGATGACACGGCTGCCGGTCAGTACTGTTGGGCCTTCGTGCCTGTCCGGACGGAGTTTAATTTTAGATCTATACTTCATATTAGGGTTTTGTAGAGTAAAGAGATGAAGGAGTAAACTGATGGCTAGGCGGTGGAGGAGTTAGGATGACCGATAAGGCAAGCCTTGCGGTCGCAGGGAAGGACGTTTCCACCTGAGTTCCGACGACAGAAAGAGAGATGTACTCTGAGTATCCAGCCGCTACTACCACTGTCTGCTGGATTACACTAAGAATGTGGCAAGATGCACCATCATTGCAATCGACAATTCTGTAGGCATGCGACATTAGTTCACACCTTTCATGAGGCAGTTATACCGTTTTAATGCTTCGCAATGTATGCTTTGGCGATCTCAGTGGTGACTGATGCTATTTTTCTGAGTTGTTCGTGTAATTTCCTACTCAAGCTTACAGTCACTGGTCGTGTTCGTGTATCATCTGCATAACTTTGCATTTATCGTGCCCACCTACCTGTGCCAAGGTTACAGGTAATCATTAAAATCCTTGTCCAGGTCTTTAATGCCGGCCGGAGTGGTCGTGCGGTTCTAGGCGCTACAGTCTGGAGCCGAGCGACCGCTCCGGCCGCAGGTTCGAATCTTGCCTCGGGCATAGATGTGTGTGAGGTCCTTAGGTTAGTTAGGTTTAATTAGCTCTAAGTTCTAGGCGACTGATGACCTCAGGAGTTAAATCGCATAGTGCTCAGAGCCATTTGTACCATTTGAGCCAGGTCTTTAATGTTCAACTGTTTACCTCAGAGGATAATTCATATGGTTTACTTTATAATAATAAATATGATTTTATATTCACCACTTGTTCCTGTTATAGATTAGATGATTCCTCCTTTCATTAATATGTCTTCGTGAATGGTGTGGTACCATACGGTCATATCTGAGTGAGCCACCCCTGTTAATCATCATTTAGTAAGACATTTCCATTTCGTGACATTATTATTTCTTTTAATTAACCTGTGTGGTCGTATGGGTGCTTCCCTTCTGTGTATGTCAACAGAGATCAGACATTAGCATCATAGGGGTACGCAAAACTTCACAGCTGATACCCCATAAAACTTTTTCATTTTATTATTGTTTTCCAGTTTTACCATATAGTTGCCGCAGAATACTTTTACGTTAATGACAACCAATGAGCCTCCTGCGCGGCAGCTAGGTATGAGAATTTTCTCTTTATTGTATGACACTAAATTTGTTTTACGCAGTTATTTCCTAAATCACACAGAGATTTTAATGTTTATTTTTAGATCTGAAAATGGTTGTATGAGATACTTGTGATTGTGTAGGAAAATAGAAAAACATCTTAATTACTCCTGTTGAATAGCACCACGAGGACGCTGAGCTTGACGTCCCAATCCTAGAGATGGTCCACTGTCAACAATGTCACAGGTCGTCACACCACGAGACACAGAGGAGAAGTTTGGAAATTAACCCATGGCATTAGTCCAAAATCTGATGATCGGTAACTGTAGGTCAGCACGTCTCTCCCCTAGCTGACCAAATATTGGCGAAGACACTTTCTTCTACCACCAGGATTCGAAGCGACGACCTCTCAGTCAAGCACCACTGAGGCTACAGAGAGAGGGGTAACTGTTCTCGTTATACAATGCAAAAAATGGTACCTTGCGGCAGTACTGTGGCATTATGGGATGTAATATGTGGAAATGCGGATTAATCTCGTTTTGAACACATAACACATATATCTACAGAGTGCTTGGCACATAATACGAGAAGACACCGATAGAGTGAGAGTCACAAACATCATCACGATATCTAATCTCGGCTACACTTGTTCTGACGCAATATGTGAACCATTTTTGATCATTTTAATAATTACATATCATCTTAAAGGTACATTTGGAGGTGGTAGGATCGTCGTTCGGAAAACACAAAATAGGCTGCGAACTCGCCAGAACTTTTATCCATGCGATCATTTCACTTGATTTCATGTGGCGAGAACAAAAATACACTAGGAAACACTGGCGGTTCCCGAAGGTAAAAAATGCCGTGTAACACTGACGAATGTGTGGAAAGTTCAGATATGGTGGTGGTAAGTTCCTAGGGGACCAAGCTGCTGAGGCCATCGGTCCCTAAGGTCACACACTACTTAATCTAACTTAAACTAACTTACGCTAAGGAGAACACACACACCCATGCCCGAGGGAGGACGCGAACCTTCGACTGGGGGAGCCGCACGAACCGTGGCAAGACGCCTAAGACCGCGCGGCTACCCTGTGCGGCAAAGTTAGATGAAAGTCGACGTGGAGTACTGTCTGTCTGAAAACTTTTATAATAAGTAGCAATGCTTAATGTCAAGATTTTGAGTACTTAATATGATTCATAATAGTAAACAGACGAAGCGTACCTGAATTACGCGTGGACTTACTTTTAGTACAGTAGGGTAGTGCAGGGGTTGGACAAGAATGTGAGAACACTGCGGGAAACGCATGCTTCAACATAAAGGCAGATGCTAGCCAAGACTGTAGGTTGCTCTGTTGTATCTGACAACGAACGGCAGCTGCACGATGTCCTCAGTACGTTGTACGTTGCAGCTGTGATCAGAATAGTGTGCAGTGTAGCTGTGAGTGCTTTATGTCGGAGCTAACTGAATTCTAACGTGGGCATATTGTTGGCGCTCGTATGGTGGGTGCTACCGTAACCAAAGTAGCCGAAATGTCACGTGTTCCAAGAGGCGCCATATCGAAAATTTATACCAAATACAGGAAAAGCAGAAAAACGGCTTCCTCTAAGTCACAATGCGGACGAAACTGCTCGTTCTGTGACTGTGACAGACGGTCGTTGAAGAGGACCATGATGAAAAATGAGAGGACGACAGCTGCAAAAATCAATGAAGAATTGAATGTGGCGCTCGCTTCCCTTCTCATAACCAAAACAACACAAAGGGGGCTCCACGAGCTGGGAACTGCAGGAAGAGCTGGAATTCCAAACCCACTCATCAGTGATGAAAATGCCCGTAAAGGTAAATGTGGTGCCTTGTGTGCTGCGGTAAGCTGTCACCAGCACACTGGTCGGCAAAGTGGTTGCAAGATGATCGAAATAGGCCCTTAATCAAGGGCGCCTATCAGGAAAGAGGCCAAAGGCAGACTCACTAGCAACGCGCCGACAACGCCCTCTCAACAGCCGGTATTTAGATCGCTTGTGGGTCCCAGGCCACTCAGGGAACTGTGGCAGTGAACAAGCCGATAGATTGGCTAGGATGGGGCAACAACTCCATTTATTGGACAGGAACCTGTCTTGACAATCACCAAGGCTATGATCAAATTAAAACTACGGAACTGGCTTAGGAAACAGCACGTAGGATATTGGACCAAGGTCCATAAACAAAAACATGGTAAGGTAATGATGCCCAAGCCATGTTTTAAAAGAAGCTCTGTAATCCTGGGATTGAACAGGAAAGAGATCAGACTCATGACTGGACTGATGACCGGCCATGGGAACTTCAAAAAACACCTACACACAATGGGTACAACGGAAGAGGACCCTAAATGTAGGATCTGTGATAAGGGTAAAGAAACTGCATCACACCTAATCTTTGAATGCATGACATTGGAGAGTAAAAGATACAGAATCTTCGGGACAACTAGACCCGAAGAAATTGTGTCTAACAGAAAACTGCTAGAGGGACTCCTTGTACTATTTAAGGGCACTGGTTGGCTGTACCAGATATACAGGGAGCGATACCGCGCTATAAACCTAGTTCCGGCGCGAGCAGCGGCGGGTCAGACCTAAGCTGTTTTAGCTCTCCTGTTAAAATCAATCAATCAACAGACGCTTCTGCGGACTGGAGGACCCACCCAGTTCCAGTCAGTCACAGACAGTCAGCCCAGTTGCAAACAGAGTCAGTCACTGTTGCATTCGTAGTCAGGTCAGTTACTAGCTGTCACTATTCTAGTTGACGTATGTCAGTTCACATTGCCGCGCGGGATTAGCCAGCGGTCAGAGGCGCTGCAGTCATGGACTGTGCGGCTGGTTCCAATGGAGGTTCGCGTCCACCCTCGGCCATGGGAGTGTGTTTGTCCTTAGGATAGTTTAGGTTAAGTAGTGTGTAAGCTTAGGGACTGATGACCTTAGCAGTTAAGTCCCATAAGATTTCACACACATTCGAACATTTTTTTCAGTTTACATTACCAGCTACGAGAGTGTAGTGTTTATAGTGGAACTTGTACTTCGCCAGCAGTGAGGGTAACAAGGACTATTACGGAGGAGCTTGTACCACAACACATGGACTAGCTTAGGGATACGTAGCTTTCTGTCCTGGTTAATGAAGAACCCGGTTAACACATGTGTGCAATTTTGTGTCGTAGAAAAAGTATGCCGGCCACCAAAAAAACGCCCTCTTCCGTGCTTCCCATGGTACAACACTCGACAGTGGCAACGAGACGACACAAAACCTTTGCTGTAAACCTGGAATATTGAGAAAGGGAAGGAAATGATATGGTCAGATGAGTCTTGTTTCACACTGTTTCCAATTTTTGGCAGAGTTTACATAGCAACATTGAATAATGTCAGGAGTTTGGTGATGATTCGGGCAGCAATCTCGTAGTATTGCACGGCTCCCGTAGCTACTCCGCAAGGACGCATTACTGCTAAGGACTATGTGGCCATTTCCACTGATTGGTCCATCCCATGGTACAATGTTTGTTCCCCAATGCTGATGCTGAGCTCCAAGACGTCATGATTCGTGGTCACACACCTCCCCTCGTCCAGGACTTGTTTTTTGAGCGCGAGGATGTACTGTCGTATCTCCCCGAGCACCACAGTCGCCAGACTTCAATATTTTTGAACTTTTAGAGAGAATGGTGCGTGATGGCCATCCACCTCCACCATCGTTACCTGAACTTACCATTATATTGTAGGAAGAACGGTATAAGATTCTCTTGAAAACCATACAGGACCTGTAATTATCAATTTCGAGACGACTGGAAGCTGTTTTGAATGCAACGGCCTTTCTACACCATGTAAGGCATGGTTAATGTGTTGAGTTTTTTGATGTTTCCATATCTTTTCCAACCCCAGTTCGTCAGACTTCTCGTGAACGTGGGACAGTGGTTTGAGGCGCTGTTATCTTGTTACTATCTGACCAAGTTCCACAGGTGTTACGTAGATAAAGTTCTCTTAGGAGGCTCTTTCCAGTGCCATTTAAGGAAGTATATAATTACATGCATTAAATGGTGTTACAACTCAGTAGCTAAAAACGCTAATTACTACTTGTGTACGTCACCAAATTCCCCACATTGTCCGCTGTAACTCAGTGTAAAACGAACTTCAACAATATTTACTCCTCCTGGATATATTAGTGGTGGCCTGTCTTAGCTGTCTTCCCACGTATGTTTATCGATCATTCTTCTCTGATAATTTCTTCAAAGTGAGACGACCTCTTAATATAGCAGTGTAGCAATGCCAATGTCACCAACACAATATACTACGCTATGATGTGCAGGCGTCCAACATTTCTGGATGACTCCTTTGCCAACTTTCGTTTCCTGCATGTTGAAATTATATCAAGGAATATACACAACTGTTCGTAAAATCAGCTTGTAGAAATAACAAAATGTATATTGTTTAATTTAGGCGTTGTGTATCTAGAGCACTTACAGCCGTCGGAAAGTTGTGTTGGGTTTGAACAATAACAGTACACGGCTACTTGTAGGTAAGAGCAGTGACTTGCCAAACTTACAGAGTGGCTGAAACTCGACAGAAGCAACATTTGACCAATCCATTAAGAACTCTCTCCCGACGCCGAGCCCTTCAGTTCCGCAGTTAAGAGTTCGCGCGAAGAAGGCTTTTTTTAGAAAGAGTGAATCCAGGCTGGCGCGTTAATGAGATTTGGAAATGCTTCACTGCTGCTGTAGTTTGCTTCGTCTCCCGACAAGAAACACTTGTCGAAAGGTTAAACGGATTTAATTGGCAGCTCGTTAGAGACAAAACGAGGGGAGTAAGGAAAGTGTGTCTCGCTCATTTGTTAGAACAAACTTGCTCGTTAATGCTCGGAACAGAATATTGTCCGCCATAGCACTGTCTTCATGATAAACTTCATCACATTACAGCATAGAAAGTGCAAAAAGTACTTTTTTGTGAAGAATGATAGAAACGTCAATCACACTTTATACTGTAGAATAGCAAATGATTATGTTTTAATCCCAATGTCACTAACACAATACACTGCACTATGATGTGCAGGCGTACACGATCTCTGGATGAAACCTTCGCAACCTCCCGTTTCCTGTATGTTGAAATTACATCAAGAAATATACATAATTGTTTGCGAAATCTACCAAGCATGTAGAAAGTACACAAATTATATGAAACTTACAGATCTCTAATTCAGTGTATTTATCTACATCTACATCGAAATCTGTGCTCTGAAAACCACTCTGAAGGCTATGGAACAGGTCACCTCCCATGGTATCATTTATTAGATCTTATGGAGCACGGAAGGATGTCTGCTTGAACGCCTCTGTGCGCTCTGCGATTACCATATTTTACGGACTCCAAGATACTGCTGACTATAGGACGGACTTTAATTTTTAAGCAATTCTTTTAAAAAAATAAAATTTTATCATTTTTATTATTAGACTGTAAAGCCAGCATAAAAAATTCTTTGTTTACAAAACCTAACTGACCTTTAAAATCCCAGATAATCATCATCTGAACTTTCTTTTTCTTCTTCTTCTTCTTCTTCTTCGTTGTCGTCGTTGTCCTCTTCATATATAAGGTGGTCTTACTACCATCGAGAGCGTTACGTATGCCGCGCTTCTTGAAAGATTAAACAGTAATGTCTTCTTTCACTCTAGACTACGACTGTTTTATTCACTGACACACTTGTTTCATTGTTTAAAGCTCCCTTCGAAATGAATTCATGTTGAGTTTCATCCACATCCATTTGTTCCATTCCTCTCTCATAAACACTTTAGATTATTTATCGAGACATCAAGAGATTGTGATTGTGAAGAAAATCCTCCCGGAATAACAGCAAGCTCTGTATTCCCTGTCTCATTTCCTCTTTCACAGAATTTTTCAAATGACTACTAAACTGATCTTACACGAGAAAAGAATTCTTCTTCAATAAAGTACCTTTCCTCATCTACCACACACTACTAGTCCATAATTTCATTCGAGCCTCATCCATCTAACCAATGTCATGTATGTGAACAACAGCACCTGCGCTATTTCAGAAGGGTTTGGAGTTGTTTTACGCTTGAAAATGATCAGTATCGTCAGCACAACATGCAAGGACAACAGTGTTTTTTTCATATCCACCTGTTATTATAGTTACAGTTTTAGCACCTTTCTTGGCAACAGTTCTGTTACTCTGCACATCGAAAGTCAGGGGGTTTCGTCCACATTCTCTATTTGGCTCAGTTCCACACTGGTTTTCTTTCGATGCTGAATAATAAAGCAATAGAAAGCTAATATTTTCTCCTCATACTCTTGTGGCGTTTTCTGAGATATTTTGGTTTTGGTTCGCATGCTAAGCCCATGACGCTTCGTGAACCTATAGCACCAACCAATTCCGCCCTCGAAGTCTGTTAAGTTCCACTGTAGCGCTAGCTTACGTGCGTGTATTTTAATCCTTTTTGTAATAATTCCAGTCCTATTTTGATTATGACCTTGAATCCATTTCAATACGTCATGTTCTAGTTTGGGCCCTTTTTCCATTCACTCCTCCATTTGTACATTTATTCCTCCTCTTTTTTTAATTTGTTCTTTATTAGTTCGTAAATGGCTTTCGCTGTCGGCGGAGGGCCGAAATGCCGCTCAGCTGTTCTGTTTCCATCTTCTTCTGCATATCCTGTTACTTTCAATTTATAGGCCTCATCATGTGAATACCTTTCAATTTTTTCCATTACAAAACTAGCTAGTAACAAAAATATTGTACTGTTACCGATAATACAAATCACTTTCAATTCAAGTTCACTGGCACCGTAGACTGCAATGACACATCATAGGCTAGACGGTGTTCTGGGTTTGTGACGGCGGGGCAGGAGGCAGACCGTATTAAAAAGCTTGTGAATCCCCGCAACCCATGTTCGTTGCATCGGTGCAATGCTGCTGTCAGTTGAATCCAGTGTTGCCAGATAGAGACAGATTTCTCGCAGCATCGAATATATGGCCATTTTTAAGATTTGCGGGAATTTTAAATCAAACACTGCACATTTTTATATTAAATTCGAGTATAAGACGCACCTGAATTTTGGAGGCAACTTTAGGAAGAAAAAAATTGCATCTTATAGTCCGTAAAATACGGTAGTTTGCACTTGTCCTCGCGGTCCCTACTGAAGCGATGCATAGAGGATTGTGGTATATTCCTAGATTCATCACGTACAATCAGTTCTTGAAACTTATTAGATGTTCACGGGATTGTCTGCTTCTCTCTTCAAGCGTTTTCCGATTCAATTTTTTATTTATTTGTTTATTTATTTTTTTGCATCATCTCTGTGACGTTCTCGCGTGGATCAAACAACCCTGTGACCATTCGTGCTGCCCTTCGCTGTATGCCTAGAGGATGGCAATTATAAAGCGATAGCGATTTATAGATCAGAGAATGTTCATATGAAGGTCCACCTTGAGCATATAGGTAAAGGGCTGCAGAGGAGCATTCAGCCTTACTTTCCGACTGCCTATTGGTAGGCGATGCAAGAGAGGATGGTTACATCTGAACGGCGTTCTGTGGTCAGGGCTTGTTGACATGGTTTGCAGAGTCGCGAAACTGTAAACTGTAGGGGAGTATCACTGGCACAGCGATACAAGTGCGGAAGAGGTGGGACGAAGCATCCACAAATGAGAAAGGAAGCGGCAGAACATCCAACCTGAAACTAAAATTTCTGCTATCTTTCGATTTAAATCTCTTTTAGGTCAGTGGGCTTTCTTCAACTTTTTTCTTTTATAATCCAGGCATCTACTCGCATAGTTTTTCATCTGCTCAGTTCAGCGGACTTGTGAGGTTTCGCGGTTCGCAAAGCAGCCATTTAGAAGATTTCCTTTTACAGCCCGCTGGCCGGTGTGGCCGAGCGGTTCTAGGCGCTTCAGTCTGGAACCTCGCGACCGCTACGGTCGCAGGTTCGAATTCTGCCTCGGGATGGATCTGTGTGATGTCCTTAGGTTAGTTAGGTTTAAGTACACTACTGGCCATTAAAATTGCTACACCAAGCGGAAATGCAGATGAAACATGGGTATTCATTGGACAAATATATTATACTAGAAATGACATGTGATTAGATTTTCACGCTATTTGGGTGCATAGATCCTGAGAAATCAGTACCCAGAACAACCACCTCTGGCCGTAATAAAGGCCTTGATACGCATGGGAATTGAGTCAAACAGAGCTTGGATGGCATGTACAGGTACAGCTGTCCATGCAGCTTCAACACGATACCACAGTTCATCAAGAGTAGTGACTGGCGTATTGTCACGAGCCAGTTGCTTGGCCACCATTGACCAGACATTTTCAATTGGTGAGAGATCTGGAGAATGTGCTGGCCGCGGCAGCAGTCGAACATTTTCTGTATCCAGAAAGGCCCGGGCAGGACCTGCAACATGCGGTTGTGCATTATCCAACTGAAATGTAGGGTTTCGCAGGGATCGAATGAAGGGTAGAGCCACGGGTGGTAACACATTTGAAATGTAACGTCCACTCTTTAAAGTGCCGTCAATGCGAACAAGAGGTGACCGAGACGTGTAACCAATGGCACCTCATACCATCGTGGCGGCTGGATACGCCAGTATGGCGATCACGAATACACGCTTCCAATGTGCGTTCACCGCGATGTCGCCAAACACGGATGCGACCATCATGATGCTGTAAACAGAACCTGGATTCATCAGAAAAAATGACGTTTTGCCATTCGTGCACCCAGGTTCGTCGTCGAGTACACCATCGCAGACGCTCCTGTCTGTGATGCAGCGTCAAGGGTAACCGCAGCCATGGTCTCCGAGCTGATAGTCCATGCTCTGCAAACGTCGTCAAACGGTTCGTGCAGATGGTTGTTGCCTTGCAAACGTCCCCATCTGTTGACTCAGGGATCGAGACGTAGCTGCACGATCCGTTACAGCCATGCGGATAAGATGTCTGTCATCTCGACTGCTAGTGATCCGAGGCCGTTGGGATCCAGCACGGCGTTCTGTATTACCCTCCTGAACCCACCGGTTCCATATTCTGCTAACAGTCATTGGATCTCGACCAACGCGAGCAGCAGTGTCGCGATACGATAAACCGCAATCTCCATAGGCCACAATCCGACCTTTATCAAAGTCGGAAACGTGATGGTACTCATTTCTCCTCCTTACACGAGGCGTCACAACAACGTTTCACCAGGCAACGACGATCAACTGCTGTTTGTGTATGAGAAATCGATTGGAAACTTTCCTCATGTCAGCACGTTGTAGGTGTCGCCACCGGCGCAAACCTTGTGTGAATGCTCTGAAAAGCTAATCATTTGCATATCACAGCATCTTCTCCCTGTCGGTTAAATTTCGCGTCTTTAGCACGTCGTCTTCGTGGCGTAGCAATTTTAATGGCCAGTAGTGTAGTTCTAAGTTCTTGGGGACTGATGACCTCAGAAGTTATGTCCAGTGCCATTTCAACCATTTTACAGCCCACAAAAGCTTTCTGGAAATGAAACCAACTTGATCCTCTTTAGGGGAAAGTTCATCGGCTTCCAACCAATCCTCTGATTACTGCTCCGTTTCTGTCGTGAAATGGTAGAAAGATGACCTTCTACTGTAAATAAAAAATAAAATAAAATGTCGGTACACAAGATCAGCCACACTCTTCAAAACGAATTTTTTCGTTTCGAATGCAGTAGCCACAAATTCACAGAAACACAATTCCTTTCCCACCCTGACTATTACACAATTATTGTCGTTTGCACCGCTATCAGCTGACTTCGTCTGTTATCTCTTTACATGTGCGTATTCCTGTACTCATAAATTTACACCATCACCCCTTGCTGGTGTGTAAAAACGCAGAAAAAATGTAAGAGCTGTCGTTTAACGTGTTGATGAATATACATGTAGAAGGTTGCTCTCGCTCATATTTACTACTGCAGCAGTTACACGTTAGTTTGGTGCGAAACTTCGTAGCGTTTCTCTTTGCATGCTGGTATTCCGGTTGCTATGGGTTTATTCTCGATCCTCATTTTTATTTGTAGTTCACTGTTGCTAACTGAGTTTGCATATTGTCATTCTGCCATTTGGAGGTAATGGGTGGAGCTGTGGATGTTAGAGGTCGGCTTCTACAAGTTTTTTCCATTCGTCTGTAAATAATTCGCGTTAGTATTTTGCAGCTGTGACTTATTAAACTGATAGTTCGGTAATTTTCACATCTGTCAACACCTGCTTTCTTTGGGATTGGAATTATTATATTGTTCTTGAAGTCTGAGGGTATTTCGCCTGTCTCATACATCTTGCTCACCAGATGGTAGAGTTTTGTCAGGACTGGCTCTCCTAAGGCCGTCAGTAGTTCTAATGTAATGTTGTCTACTCCTGGGGCCTAGTTTCGACTCAGATCTTTCAGTGCTCTGTCAAACTCTTCACGCAGTATCGTATCTCCCATTTCATCTTCATCTACATCCTCTTCCATTTCCATAATATTGTCCTCAATTACATCGCCCTTGTATAGACCCTCTATATACTCCTTCCACCTTTCTACTTTCCCTTCTTTGCTTAGAACTGGGTTTCCATCTGAGCTCTTGATATTCATACAAGTGACTCTCTTTTCTGCAAAGGCCTCTTTAATTTTCCTGTAGGCAGTATCTATCTTACGTTGTTCACTGTAAATAGCTTAGTTGAACAAGGTAGTTGCAGCTAGCACGAAGGTCCACAACGTGATTTGTCGAGTAATGTTTACAAAAACGGGAACAGAATGCTCTAATTCTCCCCAGCGACGGCCAAGTGCCAGTAACTCCTGTGCACCAGTGTGGCGCGTATTTCCGCTCTCTCCCGGTAGGCGTGTTTACCGGCGGCGCCGGGCCAGCAGCTGCCGCCCGTGTCCGGCCTGCGTGTGTGCGGGGGGGCGTGTCCCAGCGCCGCACCGCCGGCCGTGACCCGGCTGCTCGCCGGTGTCAACGCACTCCGTCTGCGGCTGCCGCCTGCTGCCTGCTGCCCCTCCACTGCAGACGGAGCGCTCGTCACCCGGTGGCCGCACACCCTGTGGGCGTCGGTCTGCACACGCCCCTAGAGGCCCGTGCACGAAGTAGCCCTGCCACCGAGTGGAAGCCACTGAATAAACCGCTGAGAAATTCGTGGAGCGCTGTGTGGTGATACACTTAGCTTGCCGGCCGTTTCCGCAAACAAATGACACCCAGAGAAGGTGAATGCCACACCTTGCGGCTCTGGATGCATTTAAGTCGATCCTATTTGCATGGGCGAATCAAGCAGTAACTCGAACACTGATTAAGCGAAGCTACTCTTGGGGATGTACAGGGGTGGACAAAAGTATGGCAACAACAAAAACACAACACACTGTCATGCCAAGTACGGGGGAGGAAAACCTTTTGCATTCAAAACAGCTTCCAGTCATCTCGTAATAGAAAATAATTCCAATCCCAAAGAAAGCAGGTGTTGACAGATGTGAAAATTACCGAACTATCAGTTTATTAAGTCACAGCTGCAAAATACTAACGCGAATTCTTTACAGACGAATGGAAAAACTGGTAGAAGCCGACCTCGGGGAAGATCAGTTTGGATTCCTTAGAAATGCTGGAACACGAGAGGCAATACTGACCCTACGACTTATCTTAGAAGAAAGATTAAGGAAAGGCAAACCTACATTTCTAGCATTTGTAGACTTAGAGAAAGCTTATGACAATGTTGGCTGGAATACTCTCTTTCAAATTCCGAAGGTGGCAGGGGTAAAACACAGGGAGCGAAAGGCTATATACAATTTGTACAGAAACCACATGGCAGTTGTAAGAGTCGAGGGACATGAAAGGGAAGCAGTTGTTGGGAAGGGGGTGAGACAGGGTTGTAGCCTCTCCCCGATGCTATTCAATCTGTATATTGAGCAAGCAGTAAAGGAAACAAAAGAAAAGTTCGGAGTAGGTATTAAAATCCATGGAGAAGAAATAAAAATTTTGAGGTTCGCCGATGAATTGTAATTCAGTCAGAGACAGTAAAACTCGGAAGAGCAGTTAAACGGAATGGACAGTGTCTTGAAAGGAGGATATAAGATGAACATCAACAAAAGCAAAACGAGGATAATGGAATGCAGTCGACTTACGTCGGGTGATGCTGAGGGAATTAGATTAGGAAATGAGACACTTAAAGTAGTAAAGGAGTTTTGCTATTTGGGGAGCAAAATAACTGATGATGGTCGAAGTAGAGAGGATATAAAATGTAGACTGGCAATGGCAAGGAAAGCTTTTCTGAAGAAGAGAAATGTGGTAACATCGAGTATAGATTTAAGTGTCAGGAAGTCGTTTCTGAAAATATTTGTATGGAGTGTAGCCATGTATGGAAGTGAAACATGGACGATAAATAGTTTGAACAAGAAGAGAATAGAAGCTTTCGAAATGTGGTGCTAAAGAAGAATGCTGACGATTAGATGGGTAGATCACATAACTAATGAGGAGGTATTGAATAGAATTGGGGAGAAGAGGAGTTTGTGGCACAACTTGACTAGAAGAAGGGATCGGTTGGTAGGACATGTTCTGAGGCATCACAGGATCACGAATTTAGCATTGGGTGGCAGCGTGGAGGGTAAAAATCCTAGAGGGGGACCAAGAGATGAATACACTAAGCAGATTCAGAGGTATGTAGGCTGCAGTAGGTATTGGTAGATGAAGAAGCTTGCACAGGGTAGAGTAGCATGGAGAGCTGCATCAAACCAGTCTCAGGACTGAAGACCACAACAACAACATGGTGTTCAATGGAATTTTAGACCATTCTTCCTGCAAAGTAGTGGCAACTTTAGGTAACAATGATGTAGGTGGATACCGAACATGCAAGCTTCTCCCCAAAGAAGAGCACAAAGGCGAAATAATATTTAGATCTGGCGGCTGTGGCGGTCGGGACATATGCGACAATTCATCCTCGTGCTTACAAAACCAGTTTTGGAAGGCACGAACTGTGTGAAGAGGATCCCTGTCGCCTATAACTCAGCGCTGTATAAAAAAAAATTGTACTGTAAGATCGATCTGATGAGCCAAAATGGTCACGTAACCCTTGACAGAAGGCCTTTGGGATGGCTGCCCAAATTATCACCTAACCTTCCATCCATGATTCACTCTTAGGTCGTAAACTCGGCCAGAAAATTGTGTGAAATAAGGCTCATCCGACCAAACGACAGTCTTCCATTGCTCCATAATCCAGATTTTATAGCTGCGCCCCCACGTTTCCCGTCATGGGCCTTTGGATCACTAACGAGTGGTTTTGGAATTCCAACGCACCCTGTAATTTCCTGCTTATGAAGGTCTCTTTGAGTTGTTTTAACACTGGCAGCGGTCCCGAGTCTCGCATTCTATTCTCCAGTATTTGCAATTCTTTCCCTCTTATCTTTCTCCATAGTCCTCTTAATTGACCATCTGTCACGATCACTCAGCACACACTTTCATCCGCGTTGTGACTTAGCGGATGATGTTTTCACACTTTCCCTATATGCAATATAAATCTTGTTTACAGAAACACCCACCGTACGAGCTCCAGCCGTGTGTCGACGTTCGAATTCACGGAATTCCGGCATACTCCAGTTGTGACAATACCATCACAGACATCGTTTTACGATAATAAATCAAACTGGCAGCGTAGTTTTCTTAACTGTGTTGTAGGGAAATACAGCGTGTATGATTCGTGAATCCCCCTTCACTGAGGCAGGCCTGTGGAGGTACAGTCACGGATGTGAGTGGTCACGGTGGTGTGAGGACGGGACGGCTTACGCTCTCCCCTGCTGGGCTTCTGGTGCGATTTCTGGTGTCCGCGAGACGACACGCTCTTGGAAAATAGCACATGGCGGCCACAGGTCCCTTGAGCTTTTCTGGTATGACGAATCAGCAGCTCCTGTAGGCGGCTACAGATACGCAACACCGACATTATGCCATGTTCAGTGTGGCAGAATTCTAGGATCTGACTGTCCAGATGATGTCACCCAGTCGGAAGGGTCATCGGCATAGGCGCCGTAGCATAAGTGTGTGAAACAGTGAGTGGCTACACAGGGTACACAGCTTGGAGAAGTTTTGGCAGACTTCCTCTGCGTTTCAGTGTGCTGAGCGAATTCTCGGTCGTCGCTTTAGCGAAATATGCAAATCCTCCTCTCTAAGTGGTAGTTTTCTAGGAGTGGAGAGGAACGTTAATTAGTCAAAAAGTCGTTGCGAGGACGCCTGTCCGAAAGGTCACATCGAGAGAGGTAGGCGCCTGATCGCAGCCTGAATGCAGATTTCGCTGAATCCATCGATTAAGTGTTGCCTTTTTAGCGCTCGCACTGATTTTACTCCGAGAAGCTCACAATCTGCGAAGTAAATTCCGCAACATGTTTTGCTTTTTCAGTGTCTTCACTTCTTTGGGTCATGGATCTGGTTTTAACAAACATTTGCGAGCTGCACAGAGCTTGGAAAGCGAATTACGGTTCCATAGTAATTTCCTGTTCAATTAGATGTGTCCACCAGTTGCTGGCCCACAGTTAAGAAATATGACCGATTTATTCTACATCATTGAATTATACTCTTACTGTGACAGCTTTCGGTTGGAAAGCAGGTACCCCTATACGGAAGAATATATGTTTTGTAGAAAATGTAATTAATTTACGTGCCAAACATTGATGAGAATTGCTGTCATTTGTATTTAACAGTTCTGGAATCATAGATCGCTTTCAGTTACTGTGATTTGCAGTTTGCTGGGTTAAACCAATGTAAGACTTACATTAGTTTGCATATTGTTTGTGTGATGAGCACGTAAATGTGACAGGCAGATAGCGCATTCCACTGTCGTTCACCAGCACGTCAGTCTCACAGCAATGATGCTACGAGTTACACACTTCACACTCACAACTACACACTACACTATTCTGACCATGAGTGACACTTGTAACGTATTGGGGACATCGCACAGACACCATATGTTTGTCCAGCCTCTATGGATGAACAGGATGAGTAGTACAACAATCTTAAGAATTGGAAAAGCCGAAATTCGACTCCATAATCGAAATATATTCTGCATGCGTTACATGTGACATAAAACGGATATTAAGCATTGAAATATGACGAAAGCGTGCACTACTACGGATAACAAACAGACCCGAACTTTGCCGGCCGCTGGTGGCCGAGCGGTTCTGGCGCTACAGTCTGGAACCGCGCGACCGCTACGGTCGCAGTTTCGAATCCTGCCTCGGGCATGGATGTGTGTGTTGTCCTTAGGTTAGTTAGGTTTAAGTAGTTCTAAGTTCTAGGGGACTTATGACCTCAGCAGTTGAGTCCCATAGTGCTCAGAGCCATTTGAACCAGACCCGAACTTTTCGACTCCGTAAGCGCAGAACAGGGAATCAGTGATCGTAAGCCCGTTGCAGCATCCCTGAATATGGAAGTAAATAGGATTATAAAAAAAGGGAGGAAGGTTTATCTGTTTACCAACAGTAATAGAAGGCAGATTTCAGACTACCTAACAGATCAAAACGAAAATTTTTGTTCCGACACTGACAATGTTGAGTGTTTATGGAAAAAGTTCAAGTCAATCGTAAAATGCGTTTTAGACAGGTACGTGCCGAGTAAAACTGTGAGGGAAGGGAAAACCCACCGTGGTTCAACAACAAAGTTAGGAAACTACTGCAAAAGAAAAGATAGCTTCACTGCAAGTTTAAACGCAGCCAAAACCTCTCAGACAAACAGAAGCTAAACGATGTCAAAGTTAGCCTAAGGAGGGCTATGCGTGAAGCGTTCAGTGAATTCGAAAGTAAAATTCTATGTACCGACTTGACAGAAAATCCTAGGAAGTTCTGGTCTTACGTTAAATCAGTAAGTGGCTCGAATCAGCATATCTAGACACTCTGGGATGATGATGGCATTGAAACAGAGGATGACACGAGTAAAGCTGAAATACTAAACACCTTTTTCCAAAGCTGTTTCACAGAGGAAGACCGCACTACAGTTCCTTCTCTAAATCCTCGCAAAAACGAAAAAATGGCTGACATCGAAATAAGTGTCCAAGGAATAGAAAAGCAACTGAAATCACTCAACAGAGGAAAGTCCACTGGACCTGACGGGATACCAATTCGATTCTACACAGAGTACGCGAAAGAACTTGCCCCCTTCTAACAGCCGTGTACCGCAAGTCTCCAGAGGAATGGAAGGTTCCAAATGATTGGAAAAGAGCACAGGTAGTCCTCGTCTTCAAGAAGGGTCGTCGAGCAGATGCGCAAAACTGTACACGTACATCTCTGACATCGATCTGTTGTAGAATTTTAGAACATGTTTTTTGCTCGCGTATCATGTCATTTCTGGAAACCCAGAATCTACTCTGTAGGAATCAACATGGATTCCGGAAACAGCGATCGTGTGAGACCCAACTCTCTTTATTTGTTCATGAGGCCCAGAAAATATTAGATACAGGCTTACAGGTAGATGCCATTTTCCTTGACTTCCGGAAGGCGTTCGATACAGTTCCGCACTGTCGCCTGATAAACAAAAGTAAGAGCCTACGGAATATCAGACCAGCTGTGTGGCTGGATTGAAGAGTTTTTTGCGAACAGAACGCAGCATGTTGTTCTCAATGGAGAGACATCTACAGACGTTAAAGTAACCTCTGGCGTGTCACGAGGGAGTGTTATGGGACCATTGCTTTTCAGAATATATATAAATGACCTAGTAGATAGTGTCGGAAGTTCCATGCGGCTTTTCGCGGATGATGGTGTAGTAAACAGAGAAGTTGCAGCATTAGAAAATTGCAGCGAAATGCAGGAAGATCTGCAGCGGATAGGCACTTGGTGCAGGGAAGGGCAACTGACCCTTAACATAGAAAAATGTAATGTATTGCGAATACATATAAAGAAGGATCCTTTATTGTATGATTATGTGATAGCGGAACAAACACTGGTGGCAGTTACTTCTGTAAAATATCTGGGAGTATGCGTATGGAACGATTTGAAGTGGAATGATCATATAAAATTAATTGTTGGTAAGGCGGGTGCGAGGTTGAGATTCATTGGGAGAGTCCTTAGAAAATGTAGTCCATCAACACTCGTTCGACCTATACTTGAGTATTGCTCATCAGTGTGCGATCCGTACCAGGTCGGGTTGACAGAGGAGATAGAGAAGATCGAAAGAAGAGCGGCGCGTTTCGTCACAGGGTTATTTGGTAACCGTGATAGCGTTACGGAGATGTTTAACAAACTCAAGTGGCAGACTCTGCAAGAGAGGCGCTCTGCAACGCGGTGTAGCTTGCTGTCCAGGTTTCGTGAGGGTGCGTTTCTGGATGACGTATCGAATATATTGCTTCCCACTACTTATACCTCCCGAGGAGATTACGAATGTAAAATTAGAGAGATTCGAGCGCGCACGGAGGCTTTCAGACAGTCGTTCTTCCCGCGAACCATACGCGACTGGAACAGGAAAGAGAGGTAATGACAGTGGCACGTAAAGTGGCTTCCGCCACCGCCACACACCGTTTGGTGGCTTGCGGAGTATAAATGTAGATGTAGTGTTCAATACCAAGCTCACAAGTTATCAAGCACCAGTTACTAGTTACGAAAAGTTACAAAATGCTACCAATAAGCCCGTATAAGGTTGAGACGAGCGATAGAGAGAAATTCCAGCAATGAGCGGCAACAGTGGAGCATGATGGAGCGTTATCCAACCTGTAGGCCGTAGCATCTCGTCGTGTTGTGCTGACGATGACCGGCGTCCATGAGGCTCTCTGTGATGGACCTGACCGCTAAGCGTTGCCTGCGGTCCCCTCCTTAATACTGGCTGTTCTTTGCAAAAATCCAAATGATCCGTATCTCGGCAAGTAGTCGTTTCTCTACATATGTTTATGGGCCACTTTTTTCTAATTTTGATCAGTACTAATTCCTGTAACAATATGGGACACATTTTTAAACGCCTTCCCGCAGTAGTAACAGCGGTTCCCGTCAGATCACCGAAGTTAGGCGCTGATTGGCTGGGCTAGCACTTGGATAGGTGACCATCCGGTCTGCCGAGCTCTGTTGGCACAAGGGGTGCACTCAGCCCTTATGAGGCAAATTGAGGAGTTACTCGATTGAGAAGTAGCGGCTTCGGTCTCGTAAACTGACATACGGCCGGGAGAGCGGTATGCTGACCCCATGCCCCTCCATAACCTCATCCACTGACGCCTGTGGGATGAAGATGACACGGCGGCCGGTCGGTACCGTTGGGTCTTCATGGTCTGTTCGGGCGGAGTTTAGTTAAATCTATGAAGGGCAACTATAAGACTAACGATCATGTAAAAGAAAATCTCTGCTGCCAGTAAGCGAGCGTGAAGGACGTGTCCTTGGTAACGGGACGGTAGCACCTTCCTTGCACTGCGAGGCGTCTCCTGTCGACTCCGCCTGCCGCTGAACGTCGGCCCCGTGAGGAACGCGTGCGTGTCCGTCACACTTCCCTCACGTCGCCACCCACAGCGAGGGCGTGGCCGGCTGCCGGAATCCCTCCTGCGTGCCGCCGCCGCTGCCCGCGTGATGGAACGCAGCTACACCCACGTTCTGAATGCCGCGGACAGCTAGTCACCGACAACAGGCTCAAGCTACTGCAAGGCTAACTGCTCTGGGACACGTGCGCTTCGCTTCACCAGACAGAGGACTTATCTGTTTAACACCATTCGAAATGTTCTCTTCGTCCGTTCCTCGGAGTTTCCATGGCCTGAAGTGAAGTCACACTCACAGATTCGTACAGAATCCATGGTACTCTTGCCAATGAGCGACGCGTTACAAAAATTACATATACATCTACATATACACTCTCCAAAACGCCGTGAGGTGCATGGCACAGAATAGGTCAAATTGTACCAGTTACTAGGGTTTCTTCCCGTTCCATTCAAGTATGCAGTTCGGGAAGAATGCTTCTTTAAAAGCCTCCGTGTGTGCAGGTATTATTCTAACCTTACCCTCACGATCTTTATGTGAGCGATACGTAGGGGGTAGTAGTACACTATGTGATCAAAAGTATCAGGACACCTGACTGAAAATGACTTACAAGTTCGTGGCACCCTCCATCGGTAATGCTGGAATTCAATACGGTGTTGGCCCACCCTTAGCCTTGATGAAAGCTTCCACTCTCGCAGGCGTACGTTCAATCAGGTGCTGGAAGGTTTCTTGGGAAATGGCAGCCCGTTCTTCACGAAGTGCTGCACTGAGGAGAGGTATCGACATCGGTCGGTGAGGCCTGGCACGGGGTCGGCGTTCAAAAACATCTCGAACCTGTTCTATAGGATTCAGGTCCGGACTCTGTGCAGGCCAGTCGATTGCAGGGATGTTATTGTCGTGTGACCACAACGCCACAGGCCGTGCATTATGAACGGGTGCTCGATCGTATTAAAAGATGCAATCGCCATCTCCGCATTGCTCTTCAACAGTGGGAAGCAATGTAGGCCTGTGCTGCGATAGTCCCACGGAAAACAACAAAGCGTGCAAGCCCCCTCCATGAAAAACACGACCACACCATAACACCACCGCCTCCGAATTTTACTGTTGGCGCTACACACGCTGGCAGATAACGTTCAGCGGACATTCTCCACACCCATACTCTGCCATCGGATCCCCATATAGTGTACCGTGATTCGACACTCCACACAACGTTTTTCCACTGTTCAATAGTCCAATGTTTACGCTCCTCACACCAAGCGAGACGTCGTTTGGCATTTACCGGCATGATGTGTGGTTTATGAACAGCCGCTCGACCATGAAATCCAAGTTTTCTCTCCTCCTGCCGAACTGTCGTAGTACTTGCAGTGTATACTGATGCAGTCTGGAATGCCTGTCTAATGATCTGGATAGATGGCTGCCTATTACACGTTACGACCCTCTTCAACTGTTGGCGGTCTCTGTCAGTGAGCAGACGAGGTCGGCCTGTACGCTTTGGTGCTGTACGTGTCCGTTCACGTTTCCACTTTACTATCACATCGTTAACAGTGGACCTAGGGATGTTTAGGAGTCTGGAAATCTCGCGTACGGACGTATGACATAAGTGATACCTAATCACCTGACCACGTTCGAAGTCCATGAGATCCGCGGAGCGCCCCATTCTGTTCTCTCACGATGTCTAATGACTACTGGGGTCGCTGATATGGAGTACCTGGCAGTAGGTAGCAGCACAATGCACCTAATATGAAAAACGTATGTTTTTGGGGGTGTTCGGATACTTTTGATCACATAGTGTATATTCCTAGAGTAATCATTTACAGCCGCTTCTTGAAACTTTGTTAACTGATTTTGTCGGGATAGTTTACGTTTACCTTCAAGAGAGTTCTAGTTTAGTTCCCTCAGTATCTCTGTGAGACTGTCCTACAGATTAAACAAACCTATGACCATTCGTGCTGCGTTTCTCTGTATAAGTTCAATATCCCCTGTCAGTCCCGTCTGGTAAGGGTTCCAAACACTTGAGCAATATTCTATAACCGGCGCACGAGTGATTTGTAGATTGATTGCACTTCCCCAGTATTTTGGCCGGCCGCTGTGGCCGAGCGGTTCTAGGCGTTTCAGTCCGGAACCGCGCTGCTGCTGCGTTCGCAGGTTCGAATCCTGCCTCGGGGATGGATGTGTGTGATGTCCTTAGGTTAGTTAGGTTCAAGTAGTTCTAAGTCGAGGGGACTGATGACATCAGATGTTAAGTCCCATAGTGCTTCGAGCCCAGTATTCTACCAATAAACCAAAGCCTACCACTTGCTCTACCCACGACTGAACCTATGTGATTATTCCATTTCATATCCCTGCAAAGTGTTACACCCAGGTATTTGTATGAGTTGGCCGAGTCCAACTGTGACTCACTGATATTGTAGTCATAGGATACTACGTTCTTTCGTTCTGTGAAGCGCTAAATTTTACATTTAAACCAAGTTCCAAATCTCTGTACCACTTTGAAATCTTATCAAGACCTGATTGAATATTCATGCATCATGTTTCGGATAGTTCTTCATCATAGATAGCTGCATCACCTTCAAAAAGCCTCATTTTATTATTAATATTGATTGCAAGGTCATTAATGTACAACATTAACAGCAAGGATCCCAACATACTTTCCTGGGGCACGCCCGAAAATGCATCTACATCTGACGATTACTTGCCAGCCAAGACAAAATACTGCGTCCTCCCTTACAAAAAGTCTTCAGTTCACTCACAAATTTCGCTAGGTACCCCATATGATCGTACTTGTGACAATAAGCGAAGGTGTAGTACTGAGTCAAATGCTTTTCGGAAATCAAGAAATGCTGCATCTACCTGACAACCTTAATCCAAAGCTTTCAGTGTGTCAGGTGAGAAAAGTGCGAGGTGGGTTTTACATGATCGATGTTTTCGAAATCTGTGCTTGTTCAGACTGAGGAGGTCATTCTGTTCAATATACCTCATTACGTTTGAGTTCAGAATACGTTCTAAGATTCTACAAGAAAACGATGTCAAGCATACTGGCCTGTAGTTTTGTGGATCACTTCTGTTGCCTTTGTTGTAAACGGTTGTGACCTGTGCCCTCTACAAGAACTGGGCACTGTTTTTGTTTGTGGGATCTACGATAGATTGTAGTTAGATGAGCAGCTATCTCAGCTGCAAATTCAGTATAAAATCTTGCAGGGACTCCATCGAGTCCTGAAGCTTTGTTCAATTTTGACGATTTCAGCTGTTTCTCAACGCCACTAACACTAATATTTATTTCATTGAGCTTTTCAGTGGTACGAGGATTAAATTCTGGCAATTCTCCTGGGTTTTCCTTTGTAATGGGATATTTGGAAACGGAGCTAAGCATTTCAGCATTTGCTTTCTACCCTCAACTTCAGTTCCTGGCTCATTTGTTAGAGTCTGGACACTAACTTTGGTTCCACTAACAGCCTTTACATGTGATCAGAATTTCGTTGGGTTTTGTGAAAGATCTTCTTCTACGCTATTCATTGAATACATCACGTATTGCTCTCTTGACACCCAAATACGTTTCTATGCTTTGTTTTACGCATATTATGCATTAATCTCTGGTAATCTCTGTTTCTTTAGAAGTTTCTTTACAATGACTGTATACCATGGAAGTTCTCTCCCATTGTGAACTGTTCTACTGGCTACAGATCTATCCTGTGCATGTTCAACTTTTCTTTTAAACTTGAGCCAACGTTTATCTATATGCTTCTCCCCTGTGCAGAAAGTTTCAGGTTTCTCATTGAGATCTTCTAACAATGCCACCACTTGCAAAGTAGGTTAGAAATCAGATTAATAATGTTGCTCACGCAGCATATGTTCGCTTTATCGGGCAACAACAAAGTTATTGACTGTGGAGGGTATCGTCAGAATCGAAAAAATGAAGTCACTGAAAAAAAGTCATTAATTTTGGCACTTATCTTGAATGGATTCCCAAGTAGATTTCGTCGAAGTTGTTATGGCTCATCTTGTTGATTCTAGGCTGATTCCACTTTGACTGCTAGAAGATCGAGATCTGTATTTTAGCAATATCTGAAGACCTAACAAATGCATTTTTCAGGAAATTCTTAATGATCAAACAATCCCAGATCAGAACAATGGTATGGCAGAAATAATTTTTGACTTGGTGTTCACGATCCACAGTTTTATTAAACTTCTTGTAAATTCACATATACTTCTTCTTAATTGTCACATCTTCAAGAAAACAGTTTTGTATCAATCTTCATATATTTAATTTCCACTTTAACCAAACACAAGACTTGACTGTTCTTTTACAAAGCGAAATAACAATTTAACTTCTGCAAAGTGAAACAAAAACTGCTGTCTGTGCGCATTCGCGCCAAAACGGTTACAAGTAAGTCAAAGATTATGACAGTCTCACAGAAATGAAAACACACAAGAACCATATCACTGTAATATATCGATACATCGGAGTACCTATACATTAATAAATCCAAATGTGAATATTGTCACAAAAATATGTCTGTTACTTCGCAGATAAGTAGTACGATATTACTGGTATGGAGAACTGGGGTTGGAGTGCCGTAATGGTCACGTAAATAAAGAACCATTTCAATCTGACACTACTGATTTTTTATCTAGTTTACTGAGCATAGATATTTTTGTGCTTGTTTTAGTTGTCCTTTGTACTTTGGTAAACATTGTTGCCAGAACCGCGACGTATGCGACTTTCTGCTTCACGGATTAAGTCTGGATGGTTTACGCGATCCCGGATTAATTGCCTGCTCTGCTACACTACCGGCCGGTCTACGACAGGGTCGCCGGCCTCGGTTTGATCCGCGAGATAGGATTGAACTTCTTGCAACTCCAAAGTCAACAGTTAATAGACCTGTAGCTATATAACTCCTTTCAGTTAATATTCCGAGATCATAACACTAGACTGGAACCACAACAATACAGAAAAACCCTGCAGTTCAGACTTAAGCGCCTAGTGGATGGTTCATCTAACAAGCTTCAGAGTATTTTTCTACCGTTTCAGTCTCGAAATGCTCACGGGAAAAACTAACTTAAATCTACGTAGGTGAGCGCCACCAAAATATTTTCGCATTCACAGGAGGAAGTTGGTGATAGTAATTTCGTAAAAAGATCACGCTGCCACGAAAAACTTCGTTTTAATGACTTCCAACCCAACTCGTGTATCATACTTCTCACCTGTTTCGCGACAGTATAAAATGAGCTGTCCTTCTTTGTCGGTATCCTCCGTCAGTCCTATCTTGTAATGACCCCACATAGCAATACCCTGGAAGAGAACAAACGAGAGTAGTGTACGCGGTCTCTTTAGAGTTTTTATTGCATCTTCAAAATGTTCTGCAATGAGACGCTGTCTTTGGTTCGCTTTCCTCACAACATTATCTGTCTGATCGTTCCAGTTTAAGTTATTCGTAATTATAATCTCTAAGTATTTAGTTAAATTGACAGCCTTTAGATTTGTGTGCCTTATCGTGATTCGCAGACTCCTTTAGTGCTCATGTGGATGACCTCACACTTTTCATCATTTAGATTTAATTACCACTTTTCATACTATACAGATATCTTGTCTCAGTCATTTTGCAGTTGGTTTTGGTTCTTATGCTGACTATACTAGCCGATAGTTACAAAATATCTAAGAGAGCTGGCCACATTGTCTCCTAAATTATCTATATAGACTAAGAACTGCGGATGGCCTACAACACTTCCTTCAGTACGGCCAGATATCACTTCTGTTTCACGAGTTTCCGTAAATTACTACATGCTGTGAGCTTTCTCACAGGAAATCATGGATCCAGTCGCACCATTGAAATTTTAATCCATAGGCACACAATTTGAGAGAAACGGAGTCAAAAGCCTTCTGGGAATCTTTACGGAGTCAATTTGACAACCCCGGTCGACACCAGTCACTGTTTCGTGTGAATAAAGAGCGAACTGCGTTTCATAAGAGCGATATTTTCTGAATTCTTGCTGACTATTTGTCAATACATCCGCCTAGAACACCGAACAGTTCAGCGCAAAGTCTACGTCCCGCGCGTAGGATCGAACTTTGAGAATCTCTCAGCTTTATATACTGCAAGAAATAACTTGGTCGATCACCAAGCATCACCGTCTCCAGACTTCTGAAATGCACTACGAAAACACGAGCTCCACCGCAGAGAGCGCAACGCTTCTATACCTCACGAGGGCTCCCAAAACGCTCCACGAAATTATTTCACTTTCAGGCATTCCAGTCAATCAGAATGAGGGGTAGAATATAGGCATCTTAATTTCCTATTTTCTGCTGCCATTTATAACGCTTCTGTAAGATGCTGCTGCCTGGTAGGACCTCTAGAACTTCCTCTGCAACAAGTTTTGGAAAACATCTTCCGACCTTGAAATCAGCCTAGTCGGCTCCGACCACCTTCGACGTTGGAAATAGGGGTCCACTGCTCTAAGATGCAGAAAACTTCTTTCCCTGGCGTACATACAACCCAAAGAAACGAGCATACAGGCGCCGTCCAGAAATGATATGTTACACATTTCTTGTTGTCGATATCCAGAGAATATCTCCGGCATCCACAGTGCGATTCATTGAGTCACATCCCGTATGGAATCGTATCGTCCGTTTCTGATCTGCAACACTACTTTAATTTCATCCGTAATTCACAGTCATAGATGCGACTGCGTTGAACAAATAGGGAAAGTGGAATTTGAGTTTATCGTCCCGTCAACGACGAAATGGTTAGAAAGGGAAATCAAGTTTGAACTAACTGGAATTTCAACGCTGTCTTCCAGAACCACCGCGCCACCTCGCAAGGCAGCAGAAATTTTGATGTAACAACTTACACGCAGCCCCATGGCCGGGGTGTATCTGACGAATCACCCCAAAAAATTCTAAGGTACAGATATACTGCAGCATACAGTAGCACTTAGAATTTTTTATAGTAATTATATGATATGGTGGTCATCATCATCATCATCATCAAACACCAAAGGCAACCCCTTGTTGAGGTAGCTATCATTCTCTGTCCCTTGCCACCTTTACCATTCGGTGGCCGTTGCTGCGGTTCATTCCACTAATGACATTTCGTAATTTGAGTGTCCTGGACCTGCCTCATGATTTTCTTCCCCAGGACGTTTTCTTATAAGATGATTTTCATGAAGCTGTTATGTCGAATTAAGTGTCCCATTAATATAGTTTTTCATCTGTGTATCGTGTGAATGAAGGCCATTTTCTCTTTAATTTCCTTTAGTGTTTGCCCATTAAATTAGCTTTTTGTCCAGGACGTTTTTGTGGCTCTTCTCCACATGCACATCTCCACCGATTCTATTTGTTTATTTCTTTTTCACTGTCATAGCTTAAAATGCTACAAATAAAAATTGTACTAAATTTCTTTCTAATTTCTGTATTAAGGTGGTTTTTTGTTAATAAATTGCTCTTACTTCTGAAACCTTGTGTGTTCATGGCAGTTCTCCTTTTAATATCCATTATATATCTGTTTTTGTACTTCCTAAGTATCAAATTCATTTACTTGCATTAGCACTTCATTTAGTTCCTTAATTTTTGCGTTTAATGTCTGTTCGATTTATCTACCACTATTATTTTGGTCTGATTTGTATTTAGTTTAAGTTTGTGGTTCTCCAAGCTGTCACACAAAAGTTTTTTAACATACATAATTTGATCAAAACTGTGCAAACACTTATTAGTTGTTATTAATATTGGATGCGTCCACCTTTCCGCTTTACTACGACTTGAACTCTGGTGGGAATTCTTTCAATGAGGTATTTGAATGTCTGTGGTGAAATGGCTGCCCATTCTTCCTCAAGAGCCGAATCCAGTGAAGACAGTGGTCCTGGACGCTGGGATCTGCGGCGAAATCGACGTTATAACTCATCTCAAAGGTGTTTCATTGGGTTCAGGTCGGGACTCTAGGCAGACCAGTCCATTTCAGGAGTCTTATTGTTCACAAACCACTGCCTCACAGACACTAATTCATAACAAAATGCATTGTCATGCCGATGCAAACGGTCGTAGCCTCCGAATATTTCCCCTACGGTAAGCAGTACAGAATGCCGCAAAGTATGTTAATAATCTTCGGTATTTAGCGTTCTCTTAAGTGCAATAAGAGGACCGCACCCTAACAACTTCATTGTCGGCATTACACGTGATGGCAGGCAACGGTCTCCAAGCATTCGCCAAACACAAGCTCTTCCGTCGCACTCTCACACGGTATAGCGTGATTCATCAGCCCAAATCGCTGGCTTCCAGTCACCCACTACGCATTGGCGTCGTTCTTTACATCATCTCGAGCGTCCCTTAATATTGATTAAAGAAATGAGAAGCTGCTCGACCATTACACTCCATTAGTTTTAACTCCCTAAGCGCAGTCGTTGCGCTAGGTGTACTACTGGCAGTCCTTCTAATCTCATGAATGATTCTTTCCACTGATTTGATGCGATTTTTTAAAACCACAGTCCGTGATTCTCTATGGTCAATGTCCGTCAGTAGACGGGGCCTGCCTCGTCTTGGATAAGCTGCAATTGTTCCTTCGCGTTTCCACTTCACAATCCTTCCACCAGCAGTCGACATGGACGACTTTAGAATGGTTGAAATGTCCCTGATAGGTTTGCTGCTCATGCAACGTCCATTGACTTGGTCATGTTCGAAGTCACAGAGCTCACCTAGCAGACCCATTCTGCAGTTATTTCTTCTCTATTGACAACATATTGCACTGCACTGCACTAAGTGGCGGACTGATCGTAGAGTCCGAATATGGCGGAGGGTAAGCATCCTGGCTGCTGTTCTTCCTTGATCTTCTCTGGTGATGTGATGACCTCTCCTGTGAACTGCCGTAAGCGGTTCGGTCCCCAGTGGACCCCCCCCCCCTCCCTCCCCTCGGGAATGTCTCGTTCCAGACGAGTGTAACACCAACTTTTGGCGTGGTAGAGTAATTATGGTGTACGCGTATGTGGAGACAGTGTTTGCGCAGCAGTCGCCGACACAGTGTAGCTGAGGCGGAATAACGCAGAGGCAGATGGAAAACCACCTTAAAAATCATCCACGGGCTGCCCCGGCACACCGGACCTCGACACTAATCTACCGGGCGGATTCATGCCTGTGACCCTCACGCCTTCCCACTTTGGAAGCAGCGCGTAAGACCACGCGGCTAGCCGGGCGGGCTGAACTGGCGTAACTCGACTGTTTGTTGAACTAAGCGATGGCGGCAAGATCTTCAGGGACAGGCTGTTTCCTGCCTGAGCGCCACTCCTCTTTCACCCACTTCTCCGAGACTCGGTAGATGTCCTCCCAGTCCTGGGTGGTGAAGATCGGATGGGCGCTGATTCTGCGTAGCTCCTTCCTAGACACCACACCGCACAATTCTCATCGCCTCCTTTTATACTGGGGGTTGACCTCTCGTGACATCTAGCGGTGAATTGCACATTACATAGGGGTGCCCATATTTTTCTTATCAGCTACTGTTTCATGTCCATTTTAGAATGTGCTAAGCGTCAGCTTATCGAATACAGTATTTGATAAGCCTTCTGTTTCAAGAGGTGAATTTACGTATGTTCCCACCTGCAAGAAATTACTAAAGTTTTCACTACGAACTGTAGTATTAGAGTATCGACTTCCAGACTGATGGTCATGATTGTTTACTAAACAATATTTGTATCAGTACAGTTGCCGGACGTTACAGTAGCTAATTCGTTCAAAAGTGTCCTCCATTAGTGGTATTTGAAACGTGGAGCGGTACCGGGTTGGGCAGCTTAAGAGGAAGGATACTGCAGCTTTTGGTCATAAACTTCCCCAGGGCGAACGTTTTATTTGATACCATGAGCAGTTTAGCAACGGAAGTAGTGCTCCATCCGCGTCGTGAACCCCCCAATCTTCAGCGCCAAAGCACAAGATGACTTAACTTTTCCACTTCCATCTTTTTTCTGTTTATTTATCGTACGGCACATGACAGCAACACATATACAAATATAAACACGGTAATAAACAAGAATACAAACGTGCAACATACGTAAAGGAACACAAGGGGCCGGCCGCGGTGGTCTAGCGGTTCTGGCGCTGCAGTCCGGAACCGCGGGACTGCTACGGTCGCAGGTTCGAATCCTGCCTCGGGCATGGGTGTGTGTGATGTCCTTAGGTTAGTTAGGTTTAAGTAGTTCTAAGTTCTAGGGGACTTATGACCTAAGATGTTGAGTCCCATAGTGCTCAGAGCCATTTGAACCATTTTTGAACACAAGGGATGTAATATGGATCACATAACAAAAACACATAATTAAGATATGTAGTATGCCAGACTGCCAACGGCCGTGCCACAGTGATAACACCGGTTCCCGTCAGATCACCGAAGTTAAGAGCTGTCGGGCTTGGCTAGCTCTTGGATGGGCGACCATTGGATCTGCCGAGCGCTGTTGCCGGGTGGACTCAGCCCTCGTGAGGCAAACTGAGGAGCTACATGATTGAGAAGTAGCGCCTCCGGTCTCGTAAACTGAAATACGGCCGGGAGAGCGGTGTGCTGACCAAATGCCCCTCCATATCCCCATTCGATGATGCCTGTGGGCTGAGGGTGATACGGCGGCCGGTCGGTATCGCCTGTTCTGGCGGAGTTTAGATTTATTATGCGAGAATATGTGTCGCCTACACTTCGATGATGCCGGCCGGTGTAGGGGTGCGGTTCTAGGCGCTTCAGTCTGGAACCGCGTGACCGCTACGGTCGCAGGTTCGAATCCTGCCTCGGGCGTGGATGTGTGTGATGTCCTTAGGTTAGTTAGGTTTAAGTAGTTCTAAGTTCTAGGGGACTGATGACCACAGATGTTAAGTGCCATAGTGCTCAGAGCCATTTGAACCATTTACACTTCGATGGCCAATCTTGTACCCCTTTGTAGCATGGCGTGTGGCTTCTATAAAGAGCTCAATTGGCCCACCATACTTTTTTACAGGTCACGCGTTTATGATATGGTCCAGAGTCCGCTCAGGTGCTCCGCAGACACACTGTTGGGCTGTCAGCAAGTCCACATTTATAAGTCATGGTCTCGCATTTGTGTGGCCACTTCTCGTGCAACTGAATCTGCTCCAGTTTATTTTTGGAAGATGAACCCTTGCAGTGCATTAGAGAGATCAGTTATGAGATGATGATTACAGTCGGAGTTCTTCCAGTCCTTTTCCCACTCGTCTATTAAAACAAATGTGTTCTGTCCTTTTGGCTAGCTGTTGTTCTGTATTGGATTCGTGATTTCATTCTTGTATTCCGTAAATTAATTATTACGTCTTGAATACGCGAATTTTTGCGTGGTCTATCCGTGATATTTTTCCCATTCTTTAATAGTTGGTTTTTTTTTTTCACCTTACCTCTGGTGGGACTATGTTGTTGACAGAGAGCCAGTGTATAGGAGTACGAGGTGTGTGGTATAAGGAATGAGACTGATTTTTTATGTATCAAAGTTTTTTACTTTTCTTTTTTCCAAAAAAAGCAATATTGGCCCATTCGAAGTAGTGCCCTTCGTCAGCTGTACGCAGCTGGAATCGTTGTTCCCAGTCTTTCTACCAGCGCTGCAAGGCTTCAGCTGGTAGGAGCTCTAACTAGTCGGTCACATTCTTTTGAATGTTCTCCAGAGTCCCAAAATCATGTCTTTTTAAGATATTTTTTTTCAATTTTATAGAAAGAAACAAGTCACAGGGCCTCACATAAGGTGGCAGTGCAACATCGGCATTACCTTTTGAGATCAAGAATTCCGTGACGGAAGTGACCGTATGACAGGTTGTCATAATGCAGCATCCATTTGTCTGCAATGTCCGGTCTTACTCCATTCACACTTTTCCTGAGCCTTTAAAGGACATCTTCGAAAAGCACTTGGTTGACAATTTTTCCTAGGAAAACAAATTCTTTATGCACGGCACCCGTACTGTCAAAAAAGCAAATCAGCATTATTTTGATCTTTGATTTGCTCATTCTAGCTTTTTTCGATCGAGGAGATGCCTCACTGCGCCACTCCTCACTTTGCCGCTTTGTCTCAGGATCGTATTGAAAAAACCGTGATTCATCACCTGTGTTCTAACGGCTGAACCATTCGAGGTTATTGGCAGTCCTTCGAAGAAAATAAACGCACACGTATCTTCTAGTTGTCCTTCTGCTCAGTTGTGACGTTTTCTGGCATCAGTTTGTCACAAACCTTTCCCTATTAGCAAAACTTTGGTCAAAATTTCATGTTTTAAGTTTTTAAGTTTAACAAGTCACCTATCATCCTTATTGCCCAACGTCAGTCTGATGTCACAAGAGCACACACGCGTTGGACAATTTCGTCTGTTTTTGAAGCTGAAGATGTCCCTGTCAAAAATGATTTGTGCTAACGAAAAACTTGTGCTCCTGATAAGGAATATTCCCCAGTTTCAATATTTCGGATGTCACAGAAGTAGATTCTCCAAGTTTAACATAAAACTTAATGGCATAATGTTGCTCTAAATTCAATGTTCCATTTTCGTAACACACAACAAAAAAAAAAAAAAAAAAAAAAAAACTTCACTGACGGAGCTCTCAAAAATCATGTGATGGCTGAGCTGAACTGAAACTGAGACTGAGCATCTGGAAGAGATGAACACACCGGTCTTGACAAGAAGAACAATACAGTGTTGCCAGATCGCTGGCAGTGTTGTTAGTCTCATTACTTTACTCACACATCTCGTAGACCTTAAGGTATAGGTGATCACACGCGTGGTTTGTGGGTCTGCACATCCACCTTGTTTGTATAGTGAATTCCTCGCCAGACTCGAGCACTGTATTCTGCAGTGACACTGCTGTTCGCAGTCTCGATGCATATTCACCCCAAGAACTACCGGCCAATTTTCTAATGGTATTATTTCGGGTCTTTAGTTTCAGCTTTACAACGAAACGACAGCTGCAAGAAATATTATATTTATTGTTAAAGTATAACGGTAGTGCCGGCCGATGTGGCCGAGCGGTTCTAGGCGCTACAGTCTGGAACCGCGCGACCGCTACGGTCGCAGGTTCGAATCCTGCCTCGGGCATGGATGTGTGTGATGTCCTTAGGTTGGTTAGGTTTAAGTAGTTCTAAGTTCTAGGGGACTGATGTCCTCAGAAGTTAAGTCCCATAGCGCTCAGAGCCATTCTGAACCATAACGGTAGTGCTCTATTTTAGTATGGATTTATGGTTCAGCTGGGGTTTTGTGAGAAGAAGCAGCCACTATAGAAGGGCCGAAGAGCACGTGAGCTTGAGTCGGTAAGACGATTTTTGTGTTTCTGCATGTGGTTCGAGACACGTTTACATGTGTCACAATTGATACTTCGCCATTCAGTGTTGACTATCATGACAGTTGGAGGTTTTCCGTGAATTTTGTGGGAGAGATTTCGGAAGCTTGTAATGAGTGAATTAGATTTTAAAATGCAAGATTAAATGATGCAGTAACGATACTAGGGCACAATCAGTGGAACAGTTTGGTGAATTTTATTGGACTGTAGCTCCTCGTAATTTTGTTTTGTACTTGACCTGTGGTCAAGCGATCTTTGAGCGACGGATTTAGTGTAGCGTTGCTGGTACGCCGTGTTAGTTTGAAGGCTGGTATTTGTGTGTCGTAGATACGACCGTGAGTGAAAGTTTTAATGTCAGCCATTGTGTCTGACGAGGGCCAGTTTTGTTGCCCACGCCAAAGGATTTGAATATTGCGTACTGTTTGAAGATTTTGGGGTAAGCACACTCTAACCATAGATGAATTATTGAATATGAGTAAATAAATCTGGAGATATAATATATGCATTTTGTGCCATTTAAGGGAATGGGATAGATAATAGAAATATTTAGGTATAACACTATAATGTAAACAAAAAAAACTTGTTTCTTGTGCATTTGACACATTCCACATCATAACGGTTTTTCGTGCTATTGATCAATGGAAGACGTAACTAACCAACTAACTAACTAAGGTAGATGAGTGCTAGATTTGCGTAGATTTGTGAAGGAGAGTGTTACTAAGAGGTAGTAACTAGTTGTATACTGTGGATTTTTTTCTTGGTCGTAGGATCAAGTACAGGAACAGACGGACCGAAAATGAATTGTGATTATCGGTTCATGTTGCTCATACTCATTGTTAGCGAGACAATTATAGATATTCCCTTGCCCTAGCTGAACCATTTCAAGACAGAAAACCCAACTGCTACCATTATTGTAGTAGTAATTGACGCCTGTCATTCAATTACATTTGTAGTGGGTATGCGAGAAGTGGTTGTGTTTTGAAAATCTGATTTAAGTTGAGCTTGAAAGTGATGATGGCGCGTAGGTAATATGTTGTTCTTTCTTTTCCTTTTTTTAATTTTATTTCCATCTCGTTCAGTGTGGAGACTAGATTTGTGATCACTCGCTTACATCAACGTGTGCCAATGTAAAAATCTGATTCATTTTAAATAAACTGATTTGTTAAAATTAAAACCAAGTCCCCGAATTGTCCTTGTACCCACTATTCCAAGTTAAGTGAAATATAATGTTGATCTTTGTAAACAAAACAAAAAAAACAAAAGTTAAAAGTTTAGTGATCTCACGTATAACAAGTAGAGCAAGCACGCGCGAGTCAGTGACATATTATAAATAAGTAAACGACGCGTCTTTAAAAGGAAAGCAGAGAAGTATTATATCAAAGTGTAACGACGCAAAGTTTACTATTTATGTATTGTGTTGAAAGGTAACATTGGAGTTACAGTTAAAGAAATATTGAGAATTATAAACGAATACTCGAAGATTTACTTACGAGAGAATACGGATTTAATACAAAAGACTGTATTTAAAATTTATTAGCACATGTATCGATAATCAGAGAATGCAAGTAACTGTTGTTTGTTTCCATAGTAGTCAATACATCTTTGGCCTGAGGCGACAACTGGGTTATAGAAAAAAAAATGAATAACTGCAGGTCCTTTTATACAATTTGGAATGTGTAAGTACAGTAGTAGTAGTTTGGACAAGAAGAGAATAGAAGCTTTCGAAATGTGGTGCTACAGAAGAATGCTGAAGATTAGATGAGTAGATCACATAACTAATGAGGAGGTATTGAATAGGATTGGGGAGAAGAGAAGTCTGTGGCACAACTCGACTAGAAGAAGGGATCGGTTGGTAGGACATGTTCCTAGGCATCAAGGGATCACCAATTTAGTATTGGAGGGCAGCGTGGAGGGTAAAAATCGTAGAGGGAGACCAAGCAGATTCAGAAGGATGTAGGTTGCAGTAGTTACTCAGAGATGAAGAAGCTTGTATCGGATAGAGTAGCTTGGAGAGCTGCATCAAACCAGTCTCAGGACTGAAGAGCACAACAACAACAACAACAAGTACTCTAATTAATAAGTAGGATTAACTAGCTAAATAATTTAATGCCAAGTACAACTGTGGTGTCACCGCCAGACACCACACTTGCTAGGTGGTAGCCTTTAAATCGGCCGCGGTCCGGTAGTATACGTCGGACCCGCGTGTCGCCACTATCAGTGATTGCAGACCGAGCGCCGCCACACGACAGGTCTAGAGAGACGTCCTGGCACTCGCCCCAGTTGTACAGCCGACTTTGCTAGCGATGATTCACTAACAAATTACGCTCTCATTTGCCGAGACGATAGTTAGCATAGCCTTCAGCTACGTCATTTGCTACGACCTAGCAAGGCGCCATTATCATTTGCTATTTATCTTGTGATACATGTACCGTCAGACCGATGTTCACCAATTATGGATTAAAGTTAAGTATTCCAGCAGCTTCGTACTTTTCCTTCTAGTATAATTACTTTACCTGTTCCAGACCTCACGCCAGCCTGCGTGAGCTTATACGCGTGCCTTTCGGCTTCCTTCACCTCGTAGTGGCTTGGCTGTCTTGCCAAGTCACAACAACAACGATGTTATTATCTGAGTAACGAGTTAAATGCTGTCAATATTACGTGGTAGAGTACGACTGTCCCCTATAATTTTCATTAACAGCAATTTGTACGGTACTCACGTTTGTTGGTGATCTCTGTAGCTATTTATGAGCTTAACTTAGAAAGTTCCATGGTATCGTTGTAGTATTATAGTGTCGGAAAGCTTACTTACCAATTCGATCAGGTATACGAGTGTAGATAGTTACCTGAATTATTTATACAGTGATTAAAATTCTTCTAGGTATTATGCCGCGTGATTTCTAAACACTAACAACAGTAATAAACTAAAGCCGACGTTTCGGCCGAATTGCAATGGTCTCCATCAGGGCACGACTGGTTTTGTATGTGCTTCTATTTATTACAGACTATCGATGTCTGTCGTCACTGTTGTAAAACAGTGAACGGCTAGGCAACGTCCTCCGCCGACGAGGTTTCCAACCGATTTTTCGAAGCAGTCACAGGATCGAGCGAAATGATAGGTTTCACCAAAGATGTAGTCAACAATCTTAACACTGTAGGTGTTTACGAACTACGGTGTGAGTGCGGAGCTGCCTACATAGGAGAAACAGGGGGACCTGTGAGCTAACGAGTAGCAGAACACGAACGCTATGTACGACTACAACAACATAATGAATCGGTGATAGCGGAACACCACCGTGACTGTGGACAACCTATCAGGTTCCAGGAAGCCCGAGTACTGGCGAAAGAATCGTGGATGCGAGAACGCAAAATACGGGAGGTGATCGAAATTATTAAGCAACCTGACAACATCAACAGAGAAGATGCGTACAAACTCCGGGCGTCCTGGCTGTCGACCATCCCAGTCCAACGGGCCGCGAGCTATCGCGGGGCAGAAGCTACACGGGACACGGACGTACCTGCACAAACAGCTGTAGAGCAACTGTCAGTCCACTTCCGGGCACACCAGGAGGAAAACTTGCCGACCAGAAGGCAATTGCTGACTGGCGGACAGCTACCAATCGTTGACGACATGGACATCCACAAATAGCCTCTTTCCTTCCATCTTCCCTTACGCCATGAGTAGCCAATCATGTTAGAGGGCCAATTAAAAGTTTTACAACAGTGACGACAGACATCGATAGTCTGTAATAAATAGAAGCACCTATCCCCATGCAAAACCAGTCGTGCCCTGAGGAATACCGTTGCAATTCGGCCGAAATGTCGGTTTCAGTTTATTATTGTTGTTAGTTTTTAGCAATGACGCGGCATAATACCCAGAAGAATTTTAATCACCATGACACCGGCCGCGGAAGCCTTAGTTCTTATATTCATAGAGAGTTTTCAAGAACCTGTTATCTTCTGGGAGGTTAGATGGGGACCTGTTGCGCCTGTCCAAGAATTATCAACAACTTATTGCATCTACGAGTATATTTAACTTTTTTCTCGATTTCCTCTTGTAATGGGTTGGGGTGACGCCTGATCGTTTTATAAGGGTTAGATACGTGGACACTCGCAGGCAATTTCGGCGCAGCGCAAGTGCTATGACCAGATGATCTGCATATCCAAAATTTTTGATCACTATGTAAAGCATATCGCTAGTGTAGAGGCTGCTTTGTAATGGTGCTACGAGGGCTATCCACAAAGTACATTACGTTTTGGAATTAAAAATAAATAAAGTATTGGAAATTTTTTTATTATATACAGATGAAAGCCACACTTAAATACTACTTTTCTACATAGTTGCCATTTAAATTAAGGCACTTATCGTAGCAATGGATGAGCTTGGAAATTCCTTCGTCGTAAAATTCGGCCGCCTGCGCCTTCAACCACGTGGTTACCTCTTCTTGAAGCTGTGCGTCGTCATCAAAACGCTGCATAGCCAACCACTTCTTCAGTGCTGGGAATAAGTGGAAGTCGCTCGGTGCCAGGTCGGGACTGTACGGCGGATGAGGAAAGAATTCCCACTTAAAAGATTCGAGAACTTCACGAGTGGCATTTGCCGTGTGGGCCCGGGCGTTGTCGTGAATCAGCAAGATCTTTGAGCCCAACTTTCCCCTGCGCTTGTTTTGTATTGCTCTTCTGAGGTTGTGCAGAGTTTGGCAATACCTTTGAGAGTTTATTGTAGTACCTCTTTCCAGGAAATCCACAAAAATCACACCTTTTCTGTCCCCAAAAGAGGTAACCACGTGGTTGAAGGCGCAGGCGGCCGAATTTTACGACAAAGGAATTTCCAAGCTCGTCCATCGCTACGACAAGTGCCTTAATTTAAATGGCAACTATGTAGAAAAGTAGTATTTAAGTGTGGCTTTCATCTGAATATAATAATAAAATTTTCCAATACTTTATTTATTGTTAATTCCAAAACGTAATAGCCGGCCGAAGTGGCCGTGCGGTTAAAGGCGCTGCAGTCTGGAACCGCAAGACCGCTACGGTCGCAGGTTCGAATCCTGCCTCGGGCATGGATGTTTGTGATTTCCTTAGGTTAGTTAGGTTTAACTAGTTCTAAGATCTAGGGGACTAATGACCTCAGCAGTTGAGTCCCATAGTGCTCAGAGCCATTTGAACCATTTGAACCAAAACGTAATGTACTTTGTGGATAGCCCTCGTAGATTGTGGTAGTCCATTCTTTTAGGGACCTATGACCTCAGCAGTTTGGTCCCATAGTCCTTACGACAAATCCATTGTTGGTCTTGAATGTTGCTAAGATCCATTCCAAACTGCAGTTACTGAGCTATTCTTTAGGAGTGTTGTGAGTTGAAGGAATGGAATCAGTTTTTTCAGTTTCAGAATAAGTCTTCCGGCGGTTTCGGAAGTGACGGGCGACGTGAGCTGCTGCTGGCATACGCCGGTGCGTGGCGCGCGCATTCTGCGAGGCGACAGGTTGCGCACGCAGGCCGCCTTTTTGTGCGGGACGCCGCTGCCGCACCGCGGCGGCAGGAGCACGCTAGTTCCAGGTAGGCGGCGGGGTGACGAACACCGGGCACGCGGCACAGCGGCTGCGGCCGCAGCTCGTGGCTGCTCGGCTGCTCCGCTCCTCCAGCGCTCGCTGTCATCTGTCACCGAAGATAGAGGAGTCGACGGGAGACCCGGGGCGCGATACGTAAACAACAAGTCGAGTTTAGAAACTTCAAATGGCTCTGAGCGCTATGGGACTCAACTGCTGTGGTCATAAGTCCCCTAGAACGTAGAACTACTTAAACCTAACTAACCTAAGGACATCACACACATCCATGCCCGAGGCAGGATTCGAACCTGCGACCGTAGCCGTCGTGCGGTTCCAGACTGTAGCGCCTTTAACCGCTCGGCCACTCCGGCCGGCTTAGAAACTTCCTGCGAGTTTTTAATTGTGTGCCAGACCGGGGCGCGAACCTGCAACCTTTGCCTTTCGCGAACAAGTGCCAGGAACTTCCTACATCTACATCTACGTGATTACTCTCCACAATAAAGTGCCTGGCAGAGGGTTCAATGAACCACCTTCATGCTGTCTCTCTACCGTTCCACTCTCGAACGACACGCGGGAAAAACGAGCACTTAAATTTTTCTGTGCGACCCCGGTTTCTCTTATTTTATCGTGATGATCATTTCTCCCTATGTAGGTGGGTGCCAACAGAATGTTTTCGCAATCGGAGGAGAAAACTGGTGATTGAAATTTCGTGAGAAGAGCTCGTCGCAAAGAAAACCGCCTTTGTATTAATGATTGCCACTCCAATTCACGTATCATGTCTGTGACACTATCTCCCCTATTTCGCGATAATACAAAACGAGCTGCCCTTCTTTGTACTTTTTCGGTGTCATCCGTCAGTCCCACCTGATGCGGATCCCACACCGCACAGCAGTACTCCAGAATAAGGCGGACAAGCGTAGTGTATGCAGTCTCTTTGGTAGACCTGTTGCACCTTCTAAGTGTTCTGCCAGTGAATCGCAGTCTTTGGTTTGCTATACCCACAATATTATCTATGTGATCCTTCAAAGTTAGGTTATTTGTAATTGAAATCCCTAAGTATTTAGTTGAATTTACAGCCCTCAGATTTATGTGAGTTATCGCGTAATCGAAATTTAGCTGATTTCTTTTAGTGTTCGTGTGAATAACTTCGCACTTTTCTTCATTCAGGGCAAATTGCCACTCTTCGCACCATACACATATCTTATCTAAATCGTTTTGCAAGTCGTTTTGATCATCTGATGACTTTACAAGACGGTAAATGACAGCATCATCTGCAAACAATCTAAGACGGCTACTGAGATTGTCTCCTATGTCGTTAATATAGATCAGGAACAATAGAGGGTCTATAACACTTCCTTGGGGAACGCCGGATATTACTTCTGTTTTACTCGATGACTTTCCGTCTACACTGCTGGCCACCGTAAATGCAACACCCTGAAGGAAGCATCCGAATCAAATGAAATTTACACCATGGGTTTGCAGCGATGAGATATGCAACTGATTAGAATTTCAGCGCAGACGCACATCACGCGCGCCTGTGGCGCCACCTCATAGCGCCATTTAAGGCTTGGCGATTTCGACGAGTGTACGTTCGGCACGTGTGTTTACCTTGTGGTTGTTCCACAAGACGATCAGTTATGCCTCGTAGACAACAGCGAACATCTTTTGATCAAGTATCCGAGTTCGACAGAGGAAGGATAGTGGCTTACCGAGATTGTGGATTATCATACAGAGAAATCGCTAGTCGTGTTGGACGAAACCAAACAACCATAATGCGGATATGTGACCGTTGGATGCAGGAGGGTACGACGGACCGACGTGGTCCATCGCATTCACCTCGGTGCAGCACTGCACGTGCTGATAGGCAAATTGTGCGCATGGCAGTGACGGATCGCTCAGTGACATCCCGAACCATAGCACAGCACATTGCGTCTGTAACGCATCATCCAGTGTCTGCGCGTACCATTCGACGCCGTTTACAGCAGAGTGGTCTGTCCGCAAGACGTCCATTGCTTCTTCTATCACTGACGCAGAACCACAGACGTCTCCGTCGCCAATTGTGTGATGACAGACGGAGGTGGACGGCAGAATGGAATGACGTTGTCTTTACTGACGAGGCACGCTTCTGTCTGCAGCACCACGATGGTCGGATTCTAGTGTGGAGACACCGTGGAGAGAGGATGCTGGACAGCTGCATTATGCACCGCCACACTGGTCTTGCACCGGGTATTATGGTATGGGGCGGTATTGGATATTACTCTCGCACGCCTCTAGTACGCATTGCCGGTACTTCAAATAGCCGGCGCTACATATCTGAGGTGCTGGAGCCAGTTGTCCTTCCTTACCTTCAGGGCTCGGCCACAGCCATATTTCAACAGGATAATGCGCGACCACACGTGGCACGCATTGTCCAAAGGTTCTTCGTCAATAACCAGATTGAATTGCTTCCCTGGCCGGCTCGCTCTCCGGATCTTTCGCCGATAGAAAACATGTGGTCCATGGTTGCTCAACGAGTGACCCAGATTACATCCCCAGCTGCCACACCAGATGATCTTTGGCAACGTGTGGAAGCTGCTTGGGCTGCTGTACCCCAGGAACACATCCAACGTCTCTTTGACTCAATGCCGAGACGTGTGGCAGCGGTGATCTCCAACAATGGCGGCTACTCTGGCTACTGATTCTGGCAGGAACCACATGTCACAGACGTCTGTAAACGTAATCATTTGATACTTGGTCAACATGTTATCTACAAAATAAATTTTGTTGTGCTACCTCTTGTCTTTCTTGGTGTTGCATTTACGGTGGCCAGCAGTGTATTACCACGAACTGTGACCTTTCTGACAGGAAATCACGAATCCAGTCGCACAACTGAGGCGATACTCCGTAGGCACGCAGTGGTTAGAAGACGCTTGTGAGGAACGCTGTCGAAAGCCTTCCGGAAATCTAAAAATATGGAATCAATTTGACATCCCCTGTCGATAGCACTTATTACTTCTAGCCAGTGCATACTCCGCTGCAGAGTGAAAATTCGTTCTGCAAACAAGTTTTGCTTCATTTCATTTCATTAAAATCTATGGAATATCTTATACAGGGTGATTTTTTCTACTCACTATAGGGACTGATTGATGAGAGAATGCGGAACAAAAAAGGTCTAATGCATTGTTTCCATGCTGGACACCATTTATTCAGACATACACTCTTAAGGAGACTGCGGTCTAACAAGCGCTGTACCACGCAGCCACAGTTACAGTATTTGTTGAAAATGGTTTCCATGTGCCCCAACGCATGCGTGTACGCGCCGTAGCTGTTCTGTCACACACGTCCACTCGACCAGGCTGCATCCGAACACTGTCAAAGGCAGCATGAGTACGCTGCTCCACTGTCCCTACATGTGAAATGGGCTCCGCCTACACGATACTTTTGAGATGGCCCCATACCCAGAAATCCCAAGGGCTAAGACCTGGTGAACGAGAAGTCCATGCAACTAGACCCCGTCGTCCGATCCATCGACCAGGGAAGACACAACCGTAATGCGTCCGGCCGTTAACGGCGAATTGAGCTGGAGCACCGTAATGTAGCAGCCACGTAACCCTTTGAATCATCAATGGCACTTCTTCCAGTTACCCGCAAGAAACGCCAATAGTTCCGATTTGCTAGGTGACGTGGAACGAAGACTGATCCAAAAATACGATCGCCTACTATCCTGGTCCACACATTCCTGCTGCAGCGATGCTGCTGAATCGCTGTCACCATACCTTGTCGGTTCTGCATACTATCCCACAGATGACTGTTACGAAAGTTAATGATACTACTCCGCGTAAAGGTAGCCTCTTCTGTGAATAAAATGGATGACACAAATCCCGGAATCGTGCTTGCCTGGTAAAGAAAACAGTGACCAAACTGCTCCCAATGTGGAAAGTCTGTCTCTAGTAAGCCCTGCACATGTTGTAAGTGATAAGGGTAGTAACAATTGTCATCGAGTATGTTTCACAAGGACGTCCACCTGACTCTGTACTGACGGGCCAACTGCCTGGTACTGGGACGGTGGTTCTCTTCCATAGTGTTAATCACATTTTCCTCCAAGTCTTGTGTCCAAAAATTTCTGGTACTCCTTCATGATTTCCTGCTTCCTGAAACGACCCTGTCTCAGATAAACGGCGAAACACTGTTGCAAAACATTGAATGCTGTGGTTGTTGTCGGTGGGGATAGGTGTCCTGTATTTGTAGATATGTCAGACATTTCAGGATTTAAGCTAGCTTCCTACTTCTGCAGAGTAGATATGGATGGACGAGGAATTGCCATATTTATTAAAAACTGTCATAAATTCGAGAACATGACATTAATAAATTCTGTTTAGAGCAGCATCTAGAAGCATGTGCAACAGAAGTAGAGTTCCATAACAGATCCTATATAATAGTAACTATCTACCGTACACCTTCAGGAAATTATAATCTATTCATAAATCATCTAGAAGCTCTTTTGGGTTATTTAACAGGAAGAAACAAAGAAATTTTTATTGCTGGTGACTTTAATACAGATTTTCTTATGCAGTCTTCCAGTAAACATTTACTGCAGTTAGTAATGTTGTCTTTCAATCTAACTCACAATGTACACTTTCCAACTAGGATCACTAAATCCTCAAGGACAGCCATTGATAACATTTTTATAGGCAAATCAAAGGAACAAAATCATATCATAAAACCTGTAATAAATGGAATATCAGATCATGACATGCAGCTCCTTGTTTTAGATGTAAATTCTAAGCAGATTATCGAGACTGATAAATCTGAGTACAGGAGAGTAGTCAATCAACCAAAAATTGAGTGTTCTAGAAAACTGCTCAAAGATATGAACTAGAAAGATGTTTATAGTGCTCATGATATGAATGAAAAATATAACACATTCATGAACAATGTCAGTACCTTGTTTGACACCTGTTTTCCCCTAAAAGTTACTCAAATTAAACAGAAGTCTATAATAAAACCATGGATTACACAAGGAATAAAGATTTCCTGTAAGACAAAAAGGAAAATGTATCTGTTGACCAAGAATAGCTCCAATGCTGATGATTTAGCTAAATACAAGTAATACTGTAAAATATTAAAAAAGTAATTCAGACATCCAAACAAATTCACTACGAGAAGAAGATAGCAATGTCAGGGAACAAAATTAAAACAAAATGGGATACAGTGAAACAGGAGACTGGTAGAACCAGAAAAGAACAGGAACAAATAGATTTAAGGGTAGGTGACACATTAGTAACTGATGCGCATAGTGTGGCAAATCTCTTTAACAAGTACTTTATATCCATTACTGATAGAATAGGATTGTCAGGATCAGTTAATAATGCCCTTGAATATCTGAAACTAGCCTTTACAAATAGCTTCAGGTATATGAATATGTCATTCACTTCACCAAAAGAAATAACTTCCATAATAAAATCTTTAAAAACAAAGCATTCTAGTGGTTACGATGAAATATCAACAGAGTTAATTAAGGCATGTTCTTGTGAGTTTAGTACAATTCTAAATTAACTTGTGTAACCGATTAATTATAACTGGGACATTTCCTGACTGGCTAAAATATGCAGATGTTAAGCCTCTATTCAAGAAAGGGGATAAAGAGATGCCATCAAACTTCAGACCGATTTCCCTTTTGCTAGCATTCTCAAAAAGTTTAGGAAAAGTAATGTACAGGCAGCTTCTCAACCATCTGACCACAAATAACATATTATCAAGAACACAGTTTGGATTTCTGAAGGGTTCTGATATCGAGAAGGCTATTTACATTTACAGTGAAAATGTACTTAATTCATTAAATAACAAATTACATGCAGCACGTATTTCTGTGATTTGTCAAAGGCATTTGATTGTGTGAACCACAACATCCTTTTAAATAAATTAGAATTCTATGGTGTCACAGGCAGTGCTGCAAAATGGTTCAAGTCCTACCTCGCTAATAGGTTCAAATGGCTCAAAAAATGGTTCAAATGGCTCTGAGCACTATGGGACTTAACATCTATGGTCACCAGTCCCCTAGAACTTAGAGCTACTTAAACCTAACTAACCTAAGGACAGCACACAACACCCAGCCATCACGAGGCAGAGAAAATCCCTGACCCTGCCGGGAATCGAACCCGGGAACCCGGGCGTGGGAAGCGAGAACGCTACCGCACGACCACGGGATGCGGGCAATAGGAAACAAAGGGTGTCAGTGCAAGGGACTAGTGAATTTAAGTCATCAGTCATCACCAGAATGGAAAGAAATTACATGTGGTGCCCCACAAGGATCCATTTTAGGGTCATTGCTTTTTCTTGTGTACGTTAATGATCTCTCATCAGTTGCACTGCCAGAAGCCGAGTTCGTTTTGTTTGCAGATGACACAAGTATTGCAATAAATAGCATGTCGAGTGTAGTTCTAGAAAGATCTGCTAATGATATTTTCATGGATATTAATAAATAGTTTAAAGCCAACTCACTGACATTAAACTTCGAAAAGACTCACTATATGCAATTCAGAGCCTGTAAGAGGTTTCCACCCAGCATATGCATAAAGTATGAAGAAGAGCAGATAGAAGAGGTTGACAGTCTTAAATTCCTGGGATTACAACTTGATAATACATTCAGTTGGGAGGAGCACACCACAGAACTGCAGAAACGCCTTAACAAATCTGTATTTGCAATTCGAGTGTTAACAGACATAGGCGACATAAAAATGAAAAAGCTTGCATACTTTGCCTACTTTCATTCCATAATGTCATATGGTATAATATTTTGGGGTAACTCTTCAAGTCAAACAAAAGTTTTCAGAGTCCAAAAGCGTGTAATACGTATTATTTGTGGAGTATATTCACGGACGTCCTGTAGAAACCTCTTCAAAGAACTGGGTATACTAACTACTGCCTCTCAGTATATTTACTCCTTAATGAAATTTGTCCTTAATAATATATCTCTTCTTCCAAAAAACAGCTCAGTTCATATATAGAATACCAGGAACAAAAATTATCTGCACAAGGACTTAAAAGCACTTACTTTAGTTCAAAAAGGGGTCCGCTACTCAGTAATACTCATCTTCAATAATTTGCCAGCAAACATAAAATATTTAGTTACAAATAAAGATCAGTTTAAAAGAAGCCTGAAAGACTTACTAGTGGCAAACTCCTTCTACTCCATTGACGAATTTTTTAATAGAAACAAATGATGTATTGTATATACTCATACTATTAGTATTGTTATTTCAGCTTATAAATGATGTATTTGTATATACTCATACTATTAGTATTGTTATTTCAGCTTAAAAAAGAAAGTGACATGTTCCACATCCACGAGGATCTCCTCAGCACGGATCTATGGAACGAAAAACTAATCTAATCTAACCTGATGGTACAACCTTGCTGCCCATCGCCCGTTGCCATTTGCCTTCCCGTAAATAAAAACCCCGTCGGCAAGCTCTCGGTTCGAATACGGATGGCTGTATCACATCCACTACAAGGTGAGTCAGCAAGAGAAGTGAATCCGACACAATATTACCAGCTACTATCGCAGGAGAGGGAGCTAGGGCATGGCTTATGAGGAACAGTACCACCATCTAGGAGGAAAAAATGCAACTGTGGGTGCATGTTACAGCGCGTACTACACCGCAGTCGTAACAAAGTATGACTGCATACATGGTTTCTAACATGCAAATCACACATTTCCGGACATATGTTCGTTATACCTTTTTTATTCCCTATCCGCTCATCGATCTTCCCTAGACTTTTTATACAGTTGAAATAATCGTCCTGTATATATATTTGCTACATTATCCAGAGTGATTCTTATTAACGTTTAAAAACCGCCGCAGCGACGTAGATAAGGTAGAGACCATTAATTTAATGTAAGACACATGGGGTCGCAAATGTTGGGAAATACCACAAAAGTGGCTGACAAATGTTGAACTTGTGACCACCACCCGTACGTACAGCGGTTGAGCCTAGACGTGTGTCGCACCTGATCGTACAAATCCAAGTCAAATATGGGCGTTGGTGTGCCTCTGGGCCTAAGTGCTTGACTTTAACGCGTGGGGCTCAAGTTTCGCGTCTTGCAGGCAGTATTTTTTTTCATTGTGTTAGAGAATTGCATGTTTACGCTGAGGTAAGATTTATTATTTCATTTGCCGGTCTCACGCTCTCTGATGGTTTTTTGCAAAATACAGTTCAACAAAAATACAGTTCAATTGCTTCACAAGTAAATAAGCATGAGCTTCAGAACTACGTCGTTACTAGTAAACGACCTGCGTTTCCTTGAGTAAATATTGTCTGTAAACAAAAAAAGCGGGACAAAAGGAAAGAAACAGAAAATGAGAACTGCTTTTATTTGGTTGCACCGAGGACAATAATTTTGTAACTTCTCTCTTCAAAACAGGTCACATTTACAAAACACGTACTAAATTTGCACCGTTTGCATGAATCCAAGTATCTCAATCATCCCTTCACGCCCAAGCCCAACAGCTGCACGTGCTTCGAGGTACGTCATCTGATGACGTCACATATTCAATATTTCTCATCCATTTTTCAGGTATTTCCCGACATTTTCGACCACATGAGCCTTTTTTAAAATTACTTGTCACTTCGAAGGTTTGTAGAGCTAATAAGAACCACGCTGCATACTGGGAGGAAACAGTTGCTTCCTGGTTTTGTGGTCTTTTTCTTACACGTCCTGTGATGAAATTCGTGGGTTCATTTATTTATATACCTTTCCTTTTTCTTTAGTTTATACTATTGGTGTTACCTGAAACATACAAATTTGCATATTCACAAGTGTTTTACATTTATATTCCTGTTCTATCGGCGGTATGCGCAGTGATATTCATATCTGTGTAAAACCAGAGGAACAACCAGCTGAAAAGCAATGAGTAATGGTGACGTTTTTCTGGACACCGAATGTACCAAAATGAGATTTAAACGATCCAAGAAGCAACACTTAGTGAAAAAGATGTATAAATGTGAACAAAGAACGTGTAATTACAGGCAGCTAAGATTGTACAGTTTCTGCAAGCGATTTATGGTTCAAATGGCTCTGAGCACTATAAGACTTAACATCTGAGGTCATCAGTCCCCTAGAGCTCAGAACTACTTAAACCTAAGCAACCTAAGGACATCACACACCTGCATTCCCGAGGCAGGATTCGAACGTGGAAGCGTTGCCGTCGCGCGGTTCCAGACTGAAGCGCCTAGAACCGCTCGGCAGCGATTTATGAGCATGGAAGAGTTGCTGTGTCAGTTATACGTAACAATACTTGGCATAACAAACCTGTTTATGTGTCTTTTCCGTGAAATAAAGGTCGCGCCTCTAGGGATACATATCGGGCGTTGCGATCAAATATGATTAAAATCGCCGATTGTGACTAAATTAAAAATATTTGTCTCCCCTGAATATTCTTTCATATACTGCTATGCAAGCCAGTTCGTCGGACTAAAGCGTCAATAATTATTTTTAGTGTAGTTCGTCATAAATCAAGAAAGGTGCCACTTTATTTCGACAAAATCAACAGAAGCGGAAATTGCAGCATCACTCACTGTGAAACTTCCTGGCAGATCAAAACTGTGTGCCCGACCGAGACTCGAACTCGGGACCTTTGCCTTTCGCGTGCAAGTGCTCTACCATCTGAGCTACCGAAGCACGACTCACGCCCGGTACTCACAGCTTTACGTCTGCCAGTATCTCGTCTCCTACCTTGCAAACTTTACAGAAGCTCTCCTGCGAACCTTGCAGAACTAGCACTCCTGAAAGAAAGGATATAGCGGAGACATGGCTTAGCCACAGCCTGGGGGATGTTTCCAGAATGAGATTTTCACTCTGCAGCAGAGTGTGCGCTGATATGAAACTTCCTGGCAGATTAAAACTGTGTGCCCGACCGAGACTCGAACTCGGGACCTTTGCCTTTCGCGGGCAAGTGCTCTACCATCTGAGCTACCGAAGCACGACTCACGTCCGGTACCCACAGCTTTACTTCTCCCAGTATCTCGTCTCCTACCTTCCAAACTTTAAAGAAGCTCTCCTGCGAAGAGGAAGGTAGCAGGCGAGATACTGGCAGAAGTAAAGCTGTGAGTACCGTGCGTGAGTCGTGCTTCGGTAGCTCAGATGGTACAGCACTTGCCCGCGAAAGGCAAAGGTCCCGAGTTCGAGTCTCGGTCGGGAACACAGTTTTAATCTGCCAGGAAGTTTCATAACAGCACACACTCCGCTGCAGAGTGAAAATCTCATTCTGGATCACTCACTGTCTTCATACGGCACAAGATATGAGACGCTTCATGGGACATCGAAAAACATTGACAGCAAAGCTAATTAAAAGAAACATTATATCGTGCACATGGAAAGGACTAAAAACATAGTTTAAACATTTTTTAACGGAAGGTATCGTTTTAGAACCATTATCGCAGGAGAAAGCAAACGGTTATTACACACTGAGGTGACAAAAGTCATGGGATATACTCATATACAGATGGCGGTAGTATCGCGTACACAAGATATAAAAGGACCGTGGCTTGGCGGAGCTGTCATTTGCGCTCAGGTGACTCCTGTGGAAAGGTTTCCGACCTCATTATAGACGCACGACGGGAACCAACAGACTCTGGAAGCGTAATGGTGGTTGGAGCTAGATGCATGGTACATTCCACTTCGTAAATCGTTAGGGAATTCAATATTCCGAGATCCACAATATCAAGAGTGTGCCAATAGTATTAAATTTTAGGCATTACCTCTCACCACGGGAAGCTCATTGACCGACTGGTAACACTTAGCGACCGAGAGCAGCGGCGTTGGCAGACATTTGTCACTGGTACCAGACAAGAAACACTGCGTGAAAGAACCACAATATTAATGTGCGATGCACGAACGTCTCCGTTTGGACAGTGTGGTGAAATTTGGTATTAATGAGCTGTGGCAGCAGACGACGGACACGGGCGCCTTTGCTAACAGCACGAAATCGCCATCAGCGCCTCTCCTGGCCTCGTGACTATATTGATTGGATACTAGACGTCTGGAAAATCGTGACCTGGTCAGATGAGTCCCCATTTCAGTTGCAAGAGCTGATTTTAGGGTTAGAATATGGCGCAGACCCAACGCAGTCATGGATCCAAGTTGCCAACAAGGCACTGCGCAAATTGGTGTTGACTCCATAATGGTATGGACTGTGCGTAAATGGAATGGACTGGGTCCTCTGGTGCGACGGAACCGATCACAGACAGGAAGTGGTCATGTACGGTTACTCGGAGAGCATTCGCGTGCATTGCTGGACTTCATTTTCCCAAATAACGATGAAATTTTTATGGGTACCAATGCACCATCTCACCGGCGTGAAGAACACTCTGGCTTGGCACCCAGATCGCCAAGTGACCTCTCCACCGGCGAAACTTTCTCACTTACGGGCGGCTATAGAGGCAGCACGGCTCAGTATTCCTACAGGGGACTTCCAACGACTTGTTGAGTCCATGCCACGTCGAGTCGCTGCACTACGTCGGACAAAAGGAGGTCCGACAAAAAACTGGGATGTATCCCGTGTCTTTTGTCACCTCGGTTACTTCCGTAGTGTTTCTGTAACGAATGTATGTATTTATAAAGGTGGCAATCCATCAGTATTCTTGATGCTGGATGTATCTTATTTATGAACTTATCAGCTGCTCCCCGCTGCTTCGCTCGCATGTCAGTAGTTTTATTATGAGGAGTGATGGTGAGTAAGTAAGTTGGTAGTTTACGACATATCTGCGTTTGTAGTGGTGTAGAGACGTTTGTATAAAAAATGTATACAATGCCGGTAAGGAGGTACATACTGAATGTGTTTCTACGCTCCTGGAAATTGAAATAAGAACACCGTGAATTCATTGTCCCAGGAAGGGGAAACTTTATTGACACATTCCTGGGGTCAGATACATCACATGATCACACTGACAGAACCACAGGCACATAGACACAGGCAACAGAGCATGCACAATGTCGGCACTAGTACAGTGTATATCCACCTTTCGCAGCAATGCAGGCTGCTATTCTCCCATGGAGACGATCGTAGAGATGCTGGATGTAGTCCTGTGGAACGGCTTGCCATGCCATTTCCACCTGGCGCCTCAGTTGGACCAGCGTTCGTGCTGGACGTGCAGACCGCGTGAGACGACGCTTCATCCAGTCCCAAAACATGCTCAATGGGGGACAGATCCGGAGATCTTGCTGGCCAGGGTAGTTGACTTACACCTTCTAGAGCACGTTGGGTGGCACGGGATACATGCGGACGTGCATTGTCCTGTTGGAACAGCAAGTTCCCTTGCCGGTCTAGGAATGGTAGAACGATGGGTTCGATGACGGTTTGGATGTACCGTGCACTATTCAGTGTCCCCTCGACGATCACCAGTGGTGTACGGCCAGTGTAGGAGATCGCTCCCCACACCATGATGCCGGGTGTTGGCCCTGTGTGCCTCGGTCGTATGCAGTCCTGATTGTGGCGCTCACCTGCACGGCGCCAAACACGCATACGACCATCATTGGCACCAAGGCAGAAGCGACTCTCATCGCTGAAGACGACACGTCTCCATTCGTCCCTCCATTCACGCCTGTCGCGACACCACTGGAGGCGGGCTGCACGATGTTGGGGCGTGAGCGGAAGACGGCCTAACGGTGTGCGGGACCGTAGCCCAGCTTCATGGAGACGGTTGCGAATGGTCCTCGCCGATACCCCAGGAGCAACAGTGTCCCTAATATGCTGGGAAGTGGCGGTGCGGTCCCCTACGGCACTGCGTAGGATCCTACGGTCTTGGCGTGCATCCGTGCGTCGCTGCGGTCCGGTCCCAGGTCGACGGGCACGTGCACCTTCCACCGACCACTGGCGACAACATCGATGTACTGTGGAGACCTCACGCCCCACGTGTTGAGCAATTCGGCGGTACGTCCACCCGGCCTCCCGCATGCCCACTATACGCCCTCGCTCAAAGTCCGTCAACTGCACATACGGTTCACGTCCACGCTGTCGCGGCATGCTACCAGTGTTAAAGACTGCGATGGAGCTCCGTATGCCACGGCAAACTGGCTGACACTGACGGCGGCGGTGCACAAATGCTGCGCAACTAGCGCCATTCGACGGCCAACACCGCGGTTCCTGGTGTGTCCGCTGTGCCGTGCGTGTGATCAATGCTTGTACAGCCCTCTCGCAGTGTCCGGAGCAAGTATGGTGGGTCTGACACACCGGTGTCAATGTGTTCTTTTTTCCATTTCCAGGAGTGTATTATTTTGCCGTACGTCGAATCTGAAAGCATGTATTATATTTCCTAATAATATTCAAAAAATCCTTCGATTGAAACTTCCTGGCAGATTAAAACTGTATGCCGGACTGAGACTCGAACTTGGGACCTTTGCCTTTCGCGATCAAGTGCTCTACCAACTGAGCTACCCAAGCACGAGCCACGCCCCGTCCTCACTGCTTTTACTTCCACCAGGTTCGCAGAAGAGCTTCTGTACAGTTTGGAAGGTAGGAGACGAGGTACTGGCGGAAGTAAAAGCTGTGAGGACGGGGCGTGAGTCGTGCTTGGGTAGCTCAGTTGGTAGAGCACTAGCCCGCGAAAGGCAAAGGTCCCGAGTTCGAGTCTCGGTCCGGCACACAGTTTTAATCTGCCAGGAAGTTTCATATCAGCGCACACTCCGCTGCAGAGTGAAAATTCTCATTCTGGAATTCTTCGATTCGTTACATTCGTGCAGAAGTAGAGTTCCTGGGGGTTTATCTGGTTCAATTGGAACTCGATTTGAGATCTTGCCGCCAGAGCAACGCATACGAACCTTTTCTCCCGTCCATTTCAATGCATTACGGCGCCTACATTTTTTATCCGTCACCGTATGATGATTAATTTATGATTAACATAGTTAATAGATCATAATCAAATGCAGCCTCGCAAAAGCGTCTCACATCCCGTATGTAGAGGTACGATTCTCTGTTTGTCGTACAGCCTTTAAATGACGCCGTCGTTATCAGCGTTCAAGCTTTTTGGAAGCTGTAAGAGACGCGTGGCACTCAACGTCTAAAATGCAACGGGCTTGTGACTGTTTTAATGTTTCTGTAGCTCTTAGGGACGCCTGACGTTTTGCCTTCCGGCAGACATGAGATTGCTCTGAGGTCTGTTGGATTCGAGTAATTTTCGCAGGCTAAGCTCTCTTAGAACTATGAGCTAAATCAGACTTACGTTTGCGGGGCTTATAGTAATAGTTTTGAATATGGTTCTCGGGAGTAGCGTCCGATTTTACTGCCACACCTCCATCATGTAGGAACTCAATATCACAAACCACGAGCACAATAACATTTGATTTGTAAAGTCACGGAACAAATTATAGACACTAAGAGTAGCCGACCATCGCGTCAGCGTCGTCTGCCTGCCACTCACGTTTACCATATTTAAAAATGTTACTAATACTCAAAAAGATTCAATTTTCTAAAGTAGCATCTGGTTTTCCTCAGGTTTCATGCTATATCCATACCAGATACTATCGGAATCGGTTCAGCGGTAGAGTCGTGAAAACGAAGCGGAGTGGGCTACTTTCGCAATTAATAACACTGGTATTAGTATGGAAATACGGATTAAACACGTTGAGAATTGAATTAGCATTGTATTAATTACTTCGCAGTCCGTACCCGGTAGCTGAGTTGTCAGCGCGACAGAATATCAATCCTAAGGGCCAGGGTTCGATTCCCCGCTGGATCGGAGATTTCATCTGCTTACGGACTGGGTATTGTGTTGTGCTACTTATCATCGTTTCATCCCCATCGACGCCCAAGTCACCGAAGTGGCGTCAGATCGAAATACTTGCACCCAGCGAACGCTCTACCCGACGGGAGACCCCAGTCACACGACATTTATTATTTATTTAATTATTTTGAATCATATCACGTAGAACAAATCAATGAATAAAAGCATTTTCACAAATATGACAAATTTTAAAAGTGAAAGAGTGAATGGCTTTTTCAGTAACAGTCTTCAAATCAATAAATATCTTGTACTACACATTTGGTAAAGTAGCCTATCTTCTTCATCAGGGTTCAAGCTATCTCACGCCAAACTTCATCGATACCGATTCAGCAGTTTAGCCGTGACAATACAATGGACAGAGTTACTTCTCATTTATAATGGAACTATAGACTGACATGGATTAAACACGTTGAGAATTGTATAAGCATTTTACTCGAACTGTTACCCTCTGCTGCGCTCGCGTGTCAGTAGAATGAAATCAAAGGTACATATAGCTGTATTGGCCTGGAGATCCCAGTTGGGGTGTTCGAGAGCTTGGTGCAGCACTTTTTATTGGACGTTACTTCGGTGACTTGCAGGACAATGACGATAAAATGATGAGGGCAACACACACATCCAGACGCAAACAGAATAAAAAGAAATGGACCCGGGTGGAAATTGAGCTCGGGAACCCGTGACGCTGATCACATGACCACGAGCTGTTGACATCAATGTAAACACAGCAAAGGAGAATAACGATGCATGACACTCAGCGGCTAAAATGTGACGACCTTGTGACTGATATTAGTAAGGAAGTATGTTAGTTAGCGAGTTACGTGTTCCATGTATCACTTTGCAAGACAGATCGTAATGATGTGGAACGAGTCATTTTACATTCGTATCCTATATTAATTTGTACATACCGCTACGTTCCGAACATTTCTAAGCTTTTTCTTCGGAAAGAAAAAAGATATACAGATATGACTTAGTAATTCCTAACCACCACCTTTTACACGTTATAGTAATAGAAATTCTTATACAGAATAGAAGGAGTTGTCGCCGGCCGCAGTGGCCATGCGGTTCGAGGCCCTACAGTCTGGAACCGCGCGACCGCTTCGGTCGCAGGTTCGAATCCTGCCTCGGGCATGGATCTGTGTGATGTCCTTAGGTTAGTTAGGTTTCAGTAGTTCTAAGTACTAGGGGACTGATGACCAAAGAAGTTAAGTCCCATAGTGCTCAGAGCCATTTTTTGAAAAGGAGTTGTCAAGGAGAAACGTTTTCATTTTGTTATCACATTTTAACCTTCGTTGTCTGTAAGACATTTTATACCACTGGGTAAATGTACAAAAATTTTTGTTGCAGCATTCTGACCCCTTTTTGTACTAAAAACAACCTGGAAGTGGAGTAATGAATGTCATTTTTCCTTCTGGTATTGTAATTACGTATCTCATGGTTCGTTTTATTTACAACAAACTTCGTGAGGGGATAAATGTACTATGTAACAGTATTCAGAATGCCCATCTCCTTAAACAGACGTCTACAATATGATTGTGGGTGAGCACCGCATATTATGCTTACAGCACCCTTTTGCGCCATAAATATTTTGTATCTTAAGTATGAATTCCTCCAGAACATATTCCGTATGACATTACTGACTGGAAATATACAAAATACGTCACTTACTGATTTGTCTACCCCCAATATTTGCCATGATTCTAAGCGCAAATGTGGCTAAGTTTTTTAGAATTTCCAAAATGTGTTTCTTCCAATTTAAATTCCCATTAATGCGAACCCCTAAGAATTTTGAAGTTTCCACCCTATTTAATATTTCCTCACCCTGAGTTACACTTACCACTGATGTACCACGTCTTGATGTCCAGAACTGAGTATGTTGCGTCTTTTTAAAATTGAGGGTGAGATCATTCGCTGGAAACTAATTAATGATACTTTTAAGAACTCTGTTTACCATTTGTTCTGTTTCTGTACATATGCTTGGATTGAATACAATACTAGTGTCATCTGGAAAAAGAACTAATACTGCTTGTTGTATACTAGATGAAAGATCGTCTACATATATGATGAACAATAGTGGGCCTAAGACTGAACCTTGAGGAGCCCCACATGTGATTTCTCCCCAGTAAGAATTACGTACCTGGACTATATTGCTTGAGTTACTGAGAACAATCTTCTGCATTCTTCTGGTTAGATATAACATTATCCATTGATTGGCTGTACCATCAGCCCCAAAAATCTTCAATTTATCTAGAAGAATATTGTGATCCGCACAGCCAAACGCCATAGACAGATCGCAGAAAATACCAACCAGCCCTATTTTATTATTTAATGCTTGTAAAATCTGATGAGTGAACGTGAAATGGCATTCTCAGTAAAGTAACGTGGATTGAACACGTGGGGGTTTGTAATAAGCTTTGTATTCATTACGTTGAAGTTGAATAGTATTATTTAGAACATATGAAACACTAAACGCATTTTCACAAATATGCTAAAAGAGTAAATAGATTTTTCAAAGAATATTTATTGTTCCCTATTTCGCGTTATTTTCTTCAAATCAGTAAATACGTTGTACCACACGTTTTCTACAGTAGCCCATGTTCTTCCTCAGCGGTTAAGCTCTCTGCATACCAAATTTTATCAAAATCGGTTCATTGGTTTAGTCGCGAAAGCGTGACAGAGTTATATCCGAATTTATAAGATTAGTATGGATTTTTACCCAGCAATAAATTTATTTATAATGTGTACCGTACCAGTTCTACGGACAGAAACTGTCTAGAATTGTAATTTTTCTACAGGTGTCACCGTTGTATATTTGAATGTTTATATCCATATTTTGAATGCAGTTTTGCCACAGAAGTATAAATAAGTAATGGGAGAACATTAGTAAGAAAGTAAAAAGGAATAACGATACATTTAACCTGCATTGTAAGTTTGCCTCCTAATGAATTACATACAGGTTATCTATAAGGACGTGGCTTTCGTTTTCTTATACTGGGTAGCCTGACCTACGTATCGTGTTTTCGTTGGAAATGTTTGATTAAATAGAATGGCGCTTTCCTTAGAGAGATTCCATTCTATAACTGCCACAGGCTTGTTGTTACCTATGATGATAGAGAGGTATCAACCGTCCACTCACGGGGAGATGCGGGTTACAAAATGAAAACAAATTGATTTTTATTTTATTTCATTGTATTAAAATCTTCGGGAACTCCTGCATATTCTCACATTTTTTTAACGGGAGGTAACAATCTCTCCTGAGATTTTTATCATCGTTTCTTATTCACATGCACTGAACGTTGACTCATTTGACCACGTATACTTAAGAAACTATTTATTCTAGAAGGCAGTGGTTTTGTTGTTTTGTAGTGGACTGCCTGACCTAGGTTCTCGAAGTTCTTAGTTTCATTCCCGCGGCTCGTTCCGTAAAGAACTTTTGTTTTAGTGTTTTTGATCAACACTGCAATCGGACGTTATGGGTGTCGTCTTTTTTTCCCGTGAATAATGGCAAAAACCTAGGACTTCATTAAGAACTGTGTAAACACAGATACCGGGTTTTACTGCAGATATTTCTAGATGGCTTTAGACCCAGTTCCTCACAAGCGGCTTCTAATCAAATTGTGTGCCTACGGTGTATCGTCTGAGTTGTGTGGCTGGATTCGTGATTTCCTGTCAGAAAATGGAAATTTAAACAGAAATGGTATCTGGCGCTCCAGAAGGAAGCGTTATGGGCTCTCTGCTGTTGCTAATTTATTTAAAAGATTTAGGAGACAATGTGAGCAGTCCTGTTACGTTGTTTACAGAAGATGCTGTCATTTATATACTCGTAAACAACGAAAAGTGCTAAGTCATCCACCAGAGTACTGAAAGGAATTCCCTAAATCATACAAATCTGAGGGCTATCAATTTAACTAAGTACCTTGGTATTACAATTTCGAACAACTTAAACAAGAACGACCACATAGATAATGCTGTGAAACCTAACCAAAGACAGCGATTTATTGGCAGAATACTCACAATTAGAAGATGCAGCGGGTCTACTGAAGAGGCTGGAGTAATGTTGCGCGGTATGGGATCCACATCGGATAGGACTGACGGAGGACATCGAAAAAGTTTAAAGAAGGAAAGCCCGTTTTGTAATACCGCACATTAGGGGAGAGAGTGTCACGGATATGATACGAAAGCTGGTGTAGCAATCATTAAAACGAAGTAGTTTTTCGTTGCGGTGAAATCTTTTCACTACATTTCAGTTACAAACTTTCTGCTCCGAATGTGAAATATTTTCTTGGCGACCACTTACATAGGGAGAAATGATCACTGTAATAAAATAAGAGAAATTAGGGCTTACACAGAAAGATTTTTACCGCACGCTGTTCGAGAGTGGAACGGTAGAGAAACAGCTAGCTTAAAGATGGTTCGATGAACCCTCTGCCAGGCACTTAATTGTGAATCGCAGAGTAGTCATATCGATGTAGATGTCGGAGGATAGGAAGTGGCGGAGCACGGTCAAATGCAGCGACAGATCCCCGCTACAATGAACAACAGGCAAGAAGAGACAGATGTCAAGCAGCGGGTACGACCGCAACCACATTTAACGGAACTGCAAGGCAAGCAATATCATGATCGACAGTGGCAAAACGACTGCATGGGGGTGATCTCTCTGCTCCATTACCAGCACTTTGTGTTTCGTTGTCACCTGCCCATCAGCAGCACCGTTTGCCACGGTGCCAATAGCATAGGGAATGGACCCACGAGAAGTGGAATCGCGTGATCTTCTTAGATGAGAATAGATGCGGGCTGAGTAGTGATTCTGGACTTACCCTCATATAGTGAGAGGTGAGAACGTGTAATGCACTCAGGAACGTTGCTCAACATGATCGTCTTGGAGGTCCATATGTTATGGTGTGGGAAGGCATAACGTTACACGCCCGCACTGAACTTCAAATTTTTGAACACTCACCGGTCAGTGTTATTGTAACAATGTACTCGTTCCCCATGCCCATCTTTTCAGTGATGTGTGCGATCCTAACTTCATATTTATGGGCGACAATGGACGAACGTGTCCAACAGCGCAGATGGATGAGATATGGAGCAGAGGACAGTCGGCGAACGGACTGGCCTGCCGTTCCCCCGTCTTAAATGCCACCTAGAACATCCGGGACGCGTTGGAGGGGCGTACTGCAGCACACGCGTGTGCACCGACGACCATCCAGCAGCTGTCCTACCGCCCTGCTAGAGGAATGGAACGGCCTACCACGAGAAATGCTGACCGACCTCGTGGCCAGCGTGGGAGCACACTGCAGGACATACACTGCCGTCTGTGATGGCTGCATATCCTACTAAGAGACATGACGCTCCTGTTGTAATGTCCAAGGTACCAGTATGAATCGCGGTGACTTCAGTGTAATTATTGTCTTTGAATGAAAGTATCATTTCTAATCGTCTCGTTGCGTATTTTTTCGAGTTACCTTCTGTACTATACTTAGCAACTGTATGTATGGTCCAAGATATATCGTGCTATGTTTTCTTGGCAATGACACATCATGCGGAAGTTACTTTAATCCTTAAGTTTTGCACATGTAGAAGAAGACTTGGACGCAGTAGTACAGATTCCTAGACATGGCAGTTTGTTCACTGAGGAAGAGCAGGAGGTAGAGGAGGAGGAGGACTATGAGAACATATTTTAAAATGAAGCGTTTGTGTTAGGTCGGAAATTAGCCTTGCTAAGGTGGAACGCACTAACAAGCAGCTTTAACCATTATCTGGACGGCGGCCAGTATTGCGGGTAGCGCCTACAAAGTGCTCGTTATGTTTCTCTGCAAAGCATTGCTCGTCGCCGTTCCGTCGACTGACTAAATGATACTAATCTCATACGTCACCTTCTAGTCTGGTCGAAAAGGATGTGAAAAATACTTGAATGTACTTCTTCATATCCGCTGACAATAGGCTACAGGATGTTATGTAGTTTACAGCAGTCATATTCCCTTTGATGTGGAGCGCTACAACATTGTTAATATTTGCAGCAGTTCTTCTTCAGTTGCTACTTCAAATTGATGTTCATCATGTACATAAGAAAAGTATGTCTTTTTTAACTGAATGTTTATTTGTCTCAAAGCAAACATTTTTCACCTATTCGCTCTAGGCATCCTCAATGGGCTCTAATAGGAGGTGCATTCAAGTTCTAAGGCCTCTGATTTTTTTTCTCCGGACTGGAAAGAGATAGAAACATGCGCATTGTTTTAAAATGAGGCCGCGTTCATTGTCAATACATCCCAGAGATGGCAGCACCGTACGGCAGATGGAATTTTTCCGCCAGTGGCGAGAATGAGAACTGTTTTAAATACTTAAAATGGCGACGTTTTCCTTACTTGAACAGCATGCAATCATTCGTTTTCTGAATTTGCGTGGTGTGAAACCAATTCAAATTCATCGACAGTTGAAGGAGACATGTGGTGATAGAGTTACAGATGTGTCGAAAGTGCGTTCGTGGGTGCGACAGTTTAATGAAGGCAGAACATCGTGTGACAACAAACCGAAACAACCTCGGGCTCACACAAGCGGGTCTGGCGACATGATCGAGAAAGTGGAGAGAATTGTTTTGGGGGATCGCCGAATGACTGTTGAACAGATCGCCTCCAGAGTTGGCATTTCTGTGGGTTCTGTGCACACAATCCTGCATGACGACCTGAAAATGCGAAAAGTGTCATGCAGGTGGGTGCCACGAATGCTGACGGATGACCACATGGCTACCTGTGTGACATGTTGCCAAGTAATGTTGACGCGCAATGACAGCATGAATGGGACTTTCTTTTTGTCGGTTGTGACAGTGGATAAGACGTGGATGCCATTTTTCAATCCAGAAACAAAGCGCCAGTCAGCTCAATGGAAGCACACAGATTCACCGCCACCAAAAAAATTTCGGGTAACCGCCAGTGCTGAAAAAATGATGGTGTCCATGTTCTTGGACAGCGAGGGCGTAATCCTTACCCATTGCGTTCCAAAGGGCACTACGGTAACAGGTGCATCCTACGAAAATGTTTTGAAGAACAAATTCCTTCCTGCACTGCAACAAAAACGTCCGGGAAGGGCTGCGTGTGTGCTGTTTCACCAAGGCAACGCACCCGCACATCGAGCTAACGTTACGCAAGTTTCTTCGTGATAACAACTTTGAAGTGATTCCTCATGCTCCCTACTCACCTGACCCGGCTCCTAGTGACTTTTGGCTTTTTCCAACAATGAAAGACACTCTCCGTAGCCACACATTCACCAGCCGTGCTGCTATTGCCTCAGCGATTTTCCAGTGGTCAAAACAGACTCCTAAAGAAGCCTTCGCCGCTGCCATGGAATCATGGCGACAGCGTTGTGAAAAATGTGTACGTCTGCAGGGCGATTACGTCGAGAAGGAACGCCAGTTTCATCGATTTCGGGTGAGTAGTTAATTAGAAAAAAAATCGGAGGCCTTAGAACTTGAATGCACCTCGTATAAAGAAAACTAATTGTACATATTTTGTTAGAATGTCTGTAGTAATTCTTAGCAGCACGTTGTAAGTAGGCTGTTTATGTTTTCTTATTGGCAACGTTACGTAGCGCTCTGTAGGAAAATCACTGGCTGTGCTGTGTGCAGTCTGTGGCTGGTTTGGATTGTTGTTGGCTATTGTAGTGTTGGGCAGCTGGATGTTAACAGCGCGTAGCGTTGCGCAGTTGGAGGTGAGCCGCCAGCAGTGGTGGATGTGGGGAGAGAAATGGCGGAGTTTTGAAATTTGTAAGACTGGATGTCATGAACTGCTATGTATATTATGATTTTTCAACACTTTTAAGGTAAATACATTGTTTGTTTTCTATTAAAATCTTTCATTTGCTAACTATGCCTATCAGTAGTTAGTGCCTTCCGTAGTTTGAATCTTTTATTTAGCTGGCAGTAGTGGCGCTCGCTGTATTGCAGTAATTCGAGTAACGAAGATTTTGTGAGGTAAGTGATTTGTGAAAGGTATAATTCGAGTAACGAAGATTTTGTGAGGTAAGTGATTTGTGAAAGGTATAGGTTAATGTTACTCAGGGCCACTCTTTTGTATGGTTTATTGAAAGTCAGATTGCGTTGCGCTAAAAATATTGTGTGTCAGTTTAAGGACAGTCATGTATAATTGTTCAAAGGGGACGTTTCATATGTCGACCCTTAGCCGAGGATACCTCACTGGAATCTTCTGATTTTTTCTTGTAGTTTGTGAAATTAGTGTAGCTATTGTTTATTGCTAGCGCGTAATTATAGAGAGAATTTCCTTTGTAGTTGCAGTCTTTCATTGTTGTACAGTAAAACAGGTGTGGCACGCATGTAGATTTGCACCAGGTATTTCGCAGCTACAATTAACTAGATATTATTTTCAGTGCTATGTTAATGTGTTCTCTTATTTTTGCTCTTCAAATTGTGTTTTTCTGTGTTGTCGTGTGAAGTATTGTGACAATAATGGCGTGTGAAAAACGTAATACTAGGCGTACATATTTTGTTGGAATGTCTGTAGTAATTCTTAGCAGCACGTTTTAGTTTTCTAACTATCTAAAAATATATGGCTGTGAATTATCACTTATATTCATTTTCAATCCCTTTCATGCACTTTCTTCTACAAATATTAGATGCACACAATAGAGACTTCCAATTGACAGATAACATTGATACAGACATGATAACACAAAAGAAGTTCTCATAAACTGGCCGCTATTAGACATATAGTATATAGACTACGCAGAATAGATCTTTCCAACACAGTCTCCACACAAATTTAGGTATTTATCATTGGGTGAACAACCTTGAAATTCCTTTGTCATACAATTCTGCCACCTGAGACTACAACCAGTTAGTTACGCATTCGTGAAGTTCCGTGTCGTCATCAAAACGCTGCGCTGCGAGCCAGGTCTCCGTCGTTGAAAACAGATGGTAGTCACTAGAAGCAAGATCCACACTGTGTGGTGAACGAGGAAACACCTCCCCCTTGAAAGCATCAAGTAATTCCAGAGTACGATTTGCTGTGTGCGATCGAGTGTTGTCGTACAAGAACATAATTTTTGTGCTCAACTTTCCTTTACGCTTATAATTAAAGCCTCTTCTTAAGTTTTCCAAATCTGACAATACCTCGTAGAGTTTATTTTGTGCCGCGCTCAGTAAAATCGACAAGAAGCACCCCTTCCGTGTCCCAAAAACAGTCTCCATAATCTTACTTGTAGACAACGTTTGCAAGCATTTTCTTGTTTTTTTTGGGGGGGGGGGGATTTGTTTGCCCCTCTCCATAGACTGCAGTTTGGTCTCGCAGTTCCCATGTTTGATCCAAGTCGAAGTTTGGATCAAACAACGAGTCACCATCTTGCACAAAATTTGTGACCAGCTTAGCTTCTGTGCAACGATTTAACGCAATAAACTTCATGAAATTTGTGGAAAACTAAACGAGAGCTCTTTCATCGTGAGTCGGCTGGTTCTCTTCAATCTTTACATCGAATTTTTCGACTATCGACTTCCGCATCACAGTAAGAGTCCTCTAAGACTCGGCGTTATCACCACTGCTATTTATTCTTGTGTTGGGCACTGTCACATCAGGCCTGCACATGCAACCACCATGAACACTTCTCTATGGTGATGATTTCATGTTGGCCGTGGAGATCAAATTTTATCTCCAGTACCAACACAAGAGTGAAACGACCGACTCGCGCGATATGGCCAGTGCCTAAACAAAAACAAACCTGAGCTTATGATATCTATCGCGAGTATCAAAATGTAAGTAAGTCGGTTCTAGACGATGGACAGCTTACAGACGAGGTCAACGCAAGAAAGCAGGCTGCCTGGGTGAAGTGGCGAACTAAAAAGGCATCACTTGCGATCGTCGGATGAAGGACCATCTGAAGTCAAAGAACTACCGAACAGTCATCCGTCCTGTTGCTCTCTACGTCACCGAGTGTTGGCAAAAGAGGCCGAATGATGAGTGGAGGTCCTAGACAATAAGACGGCCAGGTGGACAAGTAGCATCACTCGACTGAATCACGTTTCGAGCAACATTATCAGGAAACGTTTCGAGGTCGCACCGCTCCAGATGAAAATGTGAGGAAGCCGTCTGCGATGGTTTTCACATGTGCTGCGTGCAGAGAACGATACCACTAAAGAGGCAGCATACCCAGTGCGAATCATGGGAAAGAGACCCAATGGATGATCTAGACAGCGATCTAGACACTCTGCAAAACGACCTAAAACCTGGAATTTTCATCCAGACATGACTCAGGATTTAACAAAATGGTGACAGTGAATCCACTCAGCGGATCCTGTCACTAAACGGGGCAAACGATTGAGAAAAAGAAGACCTTTGTAACCAATTTGTCAGTCACAAAGCTTGGTCGTTCACGTCACTCTTCATCATGAACATTAGTTCGGCTACTTTTAAACCTAGTGCACCATTACCGCACTCCACCTTCAGTGATTATCTTGTTCCGTACACTTCAAGCAGTTGGCGATAAATTTCAATCAGTTTTGAGACTTTTTGCCCAAAAAACCTGGTTACTGACTGCACTTCACAACTCGCGGTATTTTCAGTTGCGGCACACAATTAAAATTTTTACTGTGAAATAACGTGAAAAGACACACGAACTTCAGTCTGGCATGACTGGACGTCGCCTGAAGAGACGAACATTCAGATAATAGTATGGCCGCGTAAGCCCCGCCCATTGTTGCTGCAGACGAAAACGTAATCTACACTACTGGCCATTAAAATTGCTGCACCAAGAAGAAATGCAGATGATAAACGGGTATTCATTGGACAAGTATATTATACTAGAATTGACATGTGATTACATTTTTATGCAATTTGGGTGCATAGATCCTGAGAAATCAGTACCCAGAACAACCACCTCTGGCCGTAATAACGGCCTTGATACGCCTGGGCATTGAGTCAAACAGAGCTTGGATGGTGTTTACAGGTACAGCTGCCCATGCAGCTTCAACACGATGCCACAGTTCATCACCAGTAGTGACTGGCGTATTATGACGAACCAGTTGCTTGGCCACCATTGGCCAGACGTTTTCAATTGGTGAGAGATCTGGAGAATGTGCTGGCCAGGGCAGCAGTCGAACATTTTCTGTATCCAGAAAGGCCCGTACAGGACCTGCAAGCCCGCATCTCGTGGTCGTGCGGTTGCGTTCTCGCTTCTCACGCCCGGGTTCCCGGGCGGGGTCAGGGATTTTCTCTGCCTCGTGATGGCTGGGTGTTGTGTGCTGTCCATAGGTTAGTTAGGTTTAAGTAGTTCTAAGTTCTAGGGGACTGATGACCATAGATGTTAAGTCCCATAGTGCTCAGAGCCAGGACCTGCAACATGCAGTCGTGCATTATCCTGCTGAAATGTAGGGTTTCGCAGGGATCGAATGAAGGGTAGAGCCACGGGTCGTAACACATCTGAAATGTAACGTCCACTGTCCAAAGTGCCGTCAATGCGAACAAAGGTGACCGAGACGTGTAACCAATGGCACCCCATACCATCACGCCGGGTGATACGACAGTATGGCGATGACGAATACACGCTTCCAATGTGCGTTCACAGCGATGTCGCCAAACACGGAATCGACCATCATGATTCTGTAAACAGAACCTGCATTCATTCGAAAAAATGACGTTTTGCCATTCGTGCACCCAGGTTCGTCGTTGAGTACACCATCGCAGGCGGTTCTGTCTGTGATGCAGCGTCAAGGGTAACCGCAGCCACGGTCTCTGATATGATAGTCCATGCTGCTGCAAACGTCGTCGAACTGTTCGTGAAGATGGTTGTTGTCTTGCAAACGTCCCCATCTGTTGACCCAGGGATCGAGACGTGGCTGCACGATCCGTTACAGCCATGCGGATAAGATGCCTGTCATCTCGACTGCTAGTGATACGAGGCCGTTGGGATCCAGCACCGCGTTCCGTATTACCCTCCTGATCCCACCAATTCCATGTTGTGCTAACAGTCATTGGATCTTGACCAACGCGAGCAGCAATGTCGCGATACGATAAACCCCAATCGCGATAGGCTACAATCCGACCTTTATCAAAGTCAGAAACGAGATGGTACGCAGTTCTCCTCCTTACACGATGCATCACAACAACGTTTCACCAGGCAACGCCGTCAGCTGCTGTTTGTGTATGAGAAATCGGTTGGAAACTTTCCTCATGTCAGCACGTTGTAGGTGTCGCCACCGGCGCAAACCTTGTGTGAATGCTCTGAAAAGCTAATCATTTGCATATCACAGCATCTTCTTCCTGTCGCTTAAATTTCGCGTTTGTAGCACGTCATCTTCGTGGTGTAGCAATTTTAATGGCCAATAGTGTACTTTCTGGACAGCAGTCGTAGCTTGTGCGTCGTCACAGATGCTCCGGGACACAGACGAAAGAACGTTTCAGGTGCAGATATAGAAAGTTCTTTTAATAAAAAAAGTCTGTCTCGTCCGTATTATATTCGTCTACTTCAGGTGTAAGAGGCGAAGCGGTAATGACGACAAATTACAGCTCGCAGCATTCCACCGGGCTTTAGACGTGCGTGAGAGCGAGGGCACGGCTTTAGCTCGCGGTCGGCTAGAGTCTACACACGGCACACAGTCCGTAGATCCCGAGGCTTTTGTTTGCTCCTGAAGAAACCATTTCGCTCCCGCTAAAGAGAGAAAAAGCTGGGAGTCTGCGGCGGACGGGACGCGTCCCAAGATTTATCTGCGGCCGCGCCTTACGAGAGGCGGCGGACAAATGCGTGCCCATACGGCACGCAGCACGCACCCGAGCTCACAAAGGGACGGGCCGGCGCGGGAAGCGGCGCGCATGAATAATGCATGCCGCGGGCGGTCGTGTCATTAGCTGCCGGGCCCCGCGGCCTGGACCCGCCGCCTCTGCTGCCTCCGTGTTACCACGCGCGCCGCGCACTGCCCGTAATCCGTTCACAATTACTTTAGCATTGACAGCTTAGACGGAAGTAGCGGGGTAAGGCAACTGCAGGAGGAACGGCACTCGTTCCGCCAATCCTGCAATACCTGTAGCCACAGAAAGCATCGTGGTTGCCAGACTTTTCCAGTACGAGGGTCACTCCAAAAGAAATGACAGTATTTTTTTTTTAAATCCATCATTTATTCTGCATGTTTAAAAGTTTTACAGTGTGTAGATACATCCTTTAGGAACAATATTTTCATTTCTCCACATAATTTCCATTCCTCTCAACTTCCTTACGTCATCTTGGAACCAGCGCCAGTATATACCCACACGGTAAAATTCTGGACCAACCTGTTGGAACCACCGTTTGGCAGCGTGCACAAGGGAGTCATCATCTTCAAACCTTGTCCCACGAAGAGAGTCTTTCAGTTTCCCAAAGAGATGATAGTCACAGAGAGCCAGGTCAGGACTGTAAGGCGGGTGTTTCAGTGTTGTCCATCCGAGTTTTGTGATCGCTTCCATGGTTTTTTGACTGACATGTGGACGTGCATCGTCGTGCAACAGCAAAACATCCTGCTTTTGTCGATGTGCTCGATCACGACTCAGTCGAGCTTGAAGTTTCTTCAGTGTCGTCACATATGCATCAGAATTCATGGTCGTTCCACTTGGTAGTGTGCAGTACGAGGCTTTCCGCTGCAATGACAATCCTCAATATTGCCGTGCCCGCTTTCACCACGTAACCTGCTTGCCCACCGACTAACTGTACTGCGATCGACAACAGCATCTCCATACATCTTTTTCTACATCTTGTGGATGTTTCCCACTGCCTCGTTTTCACAGCACAGGAATTCTATGACAGCACGTTGCTTCTGACGAGCGTCAAGTGTAGCAGCCATCTTGAAGACATGTTGTGACGGCGCCAGTCACGGGAACAGGTTGAACTAAGTTTGAAAACAAGCGGGAAGGATGTATCTACACACTGTAAAACTTTCACGCATGCAGAATGAAAACTGTATTTTTACAAAAATAGTGTGCATTTCTTTTGGAGTGACCCTCGTATTTTAGAAAGCTGTTCGCCAAGTGCAGGTTGTAATGGTACTTGAATTACGTAACCATTATGGTACCTCGCCTGAACCTCTCGATACCAGTAATATTCTACTGTGTTTCTGTTAACTACTTAACATATTTCTGAGACAACATTCAGATTTGATTTAATTTGTGATGCATCGATATGTTTATATTGCAATGATATTATTCTTATGTCTATTCTTTCTTTTGTCACTATGATCTTTGACGTACTTGTAACTCTGATTTTTGGGCGCGTAAGCGATTATTAGTTAGTTGTTAACTTGTTAGAGAGTCGGACCTTGAGAAAGTCAAGTCGTGGACGTCATGTTGGAAAGACAAATATTGTCGTCAGTTTATAAAATGTGAACTTCAACAGTGACTGTGAGGAAGATGTTTTCAAGTTTAATCTCCAAGAATGGTTTGAGAAGGGCATCTACAAAACTTTTGAATATAGCAGAATAAAACCTAGGCCTCTTTGCATCCGAACTTGGAATCATAACCACCTAGATTTTCCACGATTGAGCCATGATTTTACGACGAGACCAGCGTGGGAAACACAAAAAGGTGAGTGCCTAGTTTTTTTATTATTACATGAAATGACTTTATTAACCGTGCTCTAATGACACCTGCCACATAATACGACTGTTGTTGCCCGAAAATGCAGTATTTAGCAGCGTGAGCAACACCACAATCATTAAACTTTGACCTTTGTCGTGGTAGGGTTGTTAGAAGGTCATAGCAATTGCTTGTTGAATAATCGCGGTTAAGAATCTTCCGCGCACATTATGATCGCTGCTGTTGTTCGTTTGTCCGATAGCTTCTTTATCAAAATCATGATGGTAAAGTTCGTGCAGGATGAGCTGGCCGATGTCCGGTGATCAGTTTTAGTCCTAAGCGCTGGGAGAGTTCATTCGTTTGTTCGCAAGGGGAGGCCGACATTGTTTGCCCGCTTTCGGTCAACTCGTAATGCGCTGCGATGACAGAGTCGAGGCTCACGTCCTGCATCCTTTCTCAAACGATTTTACAAAAACTATTGGGTAACAAAATTTCATTTTTGCATTATTTACAGCTTTAAATATCATCTTCATGATGTCGTGCCCACCACTCCGTAAACAGCCATGGTTATCATATTAACAGAATATTCCGTCGGTTCTTGGTAGAACAACATAATAATAAATGAAAAGGACCAGTTTGCTTTTGATCTACAATATTACTTTTATTGTTAACCGGTTTTCGGCTTACAAGGCCATCTTCAGACATTTACTGAGTATTATCACTAAATAAGTTAAATGTTAGCAACAATATTGGAAGAGAAGTAACACATCTAGACTGAAGTAGAAACATACAGTAAGTAACATCTTTGCAATGAAAAAGTAAAAACTGAACAGTACAAAAATAACAGTGGAGTAGACTGGAAAACCTTTAGCACAAAATAGGAATAGCATGCCTACAGAACAGTTTCTATTAATAAACAAAAGTAATAATATAAAATAAAATTAGTACTACACAAAGCTGCATCAGGAGGTATGAAACATCGAGAGTGGTACATAACCAGTTAAAAGAAGAGACAGTTGTCAATGTAAATACAGAATACATAAGGAACTTTCATTGCAAAGATGTTACTTACTGTATGTTTCTACTTTAGTCTAGATGTGTTACTTTTCTTCCAATGTTGTCTGCTAACATTTAACTTCTTTGGTGATAATACTCAGTAAATGTCTGAAGATGGCCTTGTAAGCCGAAAACCGGTTAACAATAAAAGTAATATTGTAGAACAAAAGGAAACTGGTGCTTTTCATTTATTAGCCATAGTTATTGTGATATCTACTTGTAAGTAAACACAGAGTAAAATTCGAAAAAGCTTGCAGTGAGAAATAGGGATCGCTATGATTTTGCCTCGGTGCATATTACATAACATGTTGCTGCATATGAAATTTAGCTAACATATTGAATTTTTCTTTAGTCGTGGGTGGGAGTCTCTGTCATCAGTCTAGAGAAAATTGATCTACGTAGCACACTTATTTGCGATCACGTGCACCAGCAATAAAGCCACGACATTCCTTATAATTCATAAATGGTTTGAAATATCGAAATGCAACTTTGCCCAATGATAGCACATAAAGAGGGGGGTATTTCGGCATATGGTTATTACGTAAAACTTCATTATCTACCATGTTATTAAACTAACTGCAGATTTTTTCGATGAAAGAATATAATTTTTAAGGGCCATCGATAGCTGGTGAAACGAGAAATGCTGTGGGTTTTGGAACAACATAAGTGAAGACATTACACGTTTATTCTTGAACAGAAGATGTGCTTCTTCATAAGCTATTGACCTTACTCTCCTCAGTTCCTCACTTAATAAACTTAATAAACAACTGTTTCAGAATTCTGTCACAGCTGTGTCTGCACAATATCTTATTAAGGTAACAGTGTGTAAACTGCACTGTGTTTTGGCAAAAGAAGCAAATTTTAACATGGCAACAAGAGAACTGTAGGTTTTACTTAAAATTCGCGACTGACGACACTCCTCTGAAAGTTACAAATGATTAATAACCCATGCTGAAATAAATCACTGTTTTTGTTGCATTTTCAGCGGAATTCGTTTCAGATACTAACCACAGCAGAGGTGACAGTAGATCTTTTTGGATGGTCACCATGCAAGTGTAGGCATGGAGGGGCTCCACTTAATATTTACGACAAATGTGAGTATAGGCTTCCGTTTAGAACGGTACTTTCTCTCTGGCACTCGGCAATTCCCCTACACCACCTGCCTGCAACTCTCACCACTACTGCTATCCCCACACTTGCCTTGCCGATTGTGCATATACCCTTCACGTTATTCTGCGCGCGCTCTGTAATGGTGGGAGATCGCACTGCAGACTTTTAAGCTGTGCGTTGCTTTGAAGCTGGCGCCACCATGCTAGATACCTCAAAACATTAGAAGACAATTACTTCTTGTCCTGAATTTCTGCCGTTGGCACACAACAGTTGTTTCAAATAGAAAATTTTATGTTACTTTCGTGAATAATAAGCGACAGGAAGTTATTTTCAGACGCTTTTTCGTTCTTAAGTGCATATTTGATCCCGCAATTAGGCACATTTCCCCTTTTTGATGTAACATACTTTTTGTTCTACGCTTTGAATAACCAACAAGAGATGTGTGTGACACGAAAAATCTGCTTTCATAATCCAGTGTTTTCCTTAATATGGACTGCCAAACTTCAAATTTCAAGCTACATTGATAGGAAACCTAAAGTAAAATGACAGAAACAAATTCACTACAGTAAAAGCAAACAGTGCAACCATACTTCCTGTGTATAAAGGAAAATATCGCTTCAACGAGTACACCTACAGACGAAACTTGATTGCTTTACACTTTAGACTATAATCAGAATGATAATTGGAATTGACGTGCTTTATTAACTGTTGTCAAGATATCAGTAGAGTCTAAATATATTCTGGTGAGAATTATAATCTTCTTACTTACTGATCTGTAAACAATAGTATACGTTGAATATTAATCTCATTTTGTTTCACGTACCTATTACAGGAAGTGGTATAGTAGCGTTGTCGATTCATGGTCAAGCGTATAGAGCCTACAACTTCGGAAAGTATGAAGTTTCCCACTGTTCAAATAAAGTAAATAAAAAACGTAACTTTCACATTTAGCAGAATAGCAAGTACGCTCATTGCACTGCGCGTGACACTCCACTCACCATTACAAAAAAAGGAAGCACGAAGGGCCGGCCGGAGTGACCGAGCGGTTCTAGGCGCTTCAGTCTGGTACCGCGCGACCGCTACGGCCGCAGGTTCGAATCCTGCCTCGGGCATGGATGTGCGTGATTTCCTTAGGTTAGTTAGGTTTAAGTAGTTCTAAGTCTAGGGGACTGATGACCTCGGATGTTAAGTCCCATAGTGCTCAGAGCCATTTCTGAAGCACGAAGGTAACAGACAAAAATCAATTAGGCACAAATATATTAAATTGCCGTCACATACGTAAGAAAGTCATTAACATCTTTTTACGTGCTTTACTACGAATAACCATAGTTCTTAGGTATACAATAATTTTCAAAAATTTACAAAAGAAATAACATGTTAAATTGGTATAAAATATAAAAATAATAAAAGTAATTTATACCTTCATCTGCACCACGAGACTTCCCGCTTGCACTCTGCTGCTATTGGAACTGAACATCGCTTGCACTCTGCTGCTATTGGAACTGAACACCGTAAGTGTTACGCTATGATCAGTCACAAGCAACTGAAAACAGGCACTGCTAACTGGCGTATCAGGCCAGGTGATCTATGTCACTGCAACGGAAGTGATATGTTCTCGCCTGTAACATGCGCAAAATGATATGTCAACAATGTCTCATTGAAATCGTTACGCAGTTCGAACGGGATGATGAACAAATGTGAAATACAATGAGTGAATCATGAAAATTCCATTCCCCACTTGTTAAAGCCGTCCCATACCCCTAGATTTTCGGCCATGCACTTATTGTCAAAGTCTTGGTTAAGTGTTTTAAGGTTGATGATTGGCAAGTGAAATGAGTATGAAGTACAGATCTTACAATTAAAAGTTTGCATCGAGAAGAGTTAAAGTGCAATAGCTGAAGATACGAAAGTTTATCTGAGTACTGAAAAAAATATCCGTGTTGTGAACACAGTAGTGGTAAACAAACATATTAGTGCTGCTGCCAGGTAAAACACCAAGTGATTTTTGTCAGAGCAAATCAGCTTATTGGTTCATTTCTTTGGCCAATTTCGACCGACAGATGGCAGATGACGTTGAATGTTAAAGGCTACTTTTAGCTGCTATTAGCTATTTGTGGCTTCTAGTCAGGCAACAGCAGCTGGCCGAGACAAAGGCAGCAACAGGGAAGTAACCGATTTTGTGACTTTTACGAGTTCCTAACCAGGAGCGATTTTTATAATGTCATCTGTGTGCTTTAATAGGTTAGTTTCTTGACTTTCTGCGTGTTAATTTAATATCTAACAGCCACAGTCATCACCTTTTCGTTTGCATCGGAAAATAAACAGATTTTGTGACATATTACAAGTTCCTAATCAGGGGCGAATCATTTAGTTGCACCTGAGTACCTCAATAGTTACGGTTTTGAATCTCTGTGTATTAATCTAAATTATTAAACACAATTACTGCATTTTCGTCAGTGTCTGCAGTAGAGTTCCACAGCACGTGCTGATAGTCCGTTTATCTGGGTAGTTTAGTTTTCAATGAACTTAAGTATGGATACAGACTGTGATAGTTGTGCGCAGATGCTAGCCTAGTTGGTAACACCTCGCTCTCAGCTCCAGGCTGTGATGGCTTTGGTTACACAGGTTAAGGCTGCAGTGGATGGGCAACACTGTTGTGGGCGAGCCACAGGGATCCAACAGACGTCCAGCACGTCCGAGACCACCGATCGGTCCTCACCGGTGACCAACCCAGTTACTGCTGGCACTGAGGTTGACTCCTCACCTGTGGTCGAGTGGGAGGTCAACCCAGGGCGTAGCAGTTGGCGGAAGACTTCCCAGGGGCCCGTACATAAGGCCTCCGTGGTTAATCTGACAAACAGGCTCTACGTCTTGTCTGTAGCTGACACCATCAATGAGCCAGATGCTGTCACCTGTCCTGTTTCAGAGGAAACCTCTCAGCCTGCAAGATCTGGACAATGACAGAGGATGGTGTTGGGAGCTCCAACGTTAGGCCCCTTAGAAACATGGCTGCCAAGAAGGAGAAGAAAACCAACGTTCACTCCGTGTGCATACCGGGTGGAGTCATTCCAGATGTGGAACGGGTCCTCATGGATGCCATGAAGAGCACAGGGTGCAGCCAACTGCAAGTGAGGCTCACGTCAGTACCAATGATGTGTATCACTTTGGATCCAAAGAGATTCTCTCTGGTTTCGAGTGGCTAACAGAAGTGGTAAAGGCTGCCAGTCTTGCTTGGGAGATTTGCATAGTCGACAGGACCGACTGCGGACCTCTGGTACAGAGCCGAGTGGAGGGTCTGAATCAGAAGCTCAGACAGTTCTGTGACCGTGTAGGCTGCAGATTCCTCGACTTGCTCCAAAAGGTGGTTGGATTTCGGGTTCCGCTGAATAGGTCAGGAGTCCACTACATGCAAGAGGCGGATAAACCCAGCTGAAATTTTTGCGAAGAACCTAACGGTGTTCCGTAAGTATACGCTAAACACGGGTGGAAGTGGCATGTTTACTGCTGTTAGAAGTAGTTTATCTCGTCGCGAAATTGATGTAGATAGTTCCTGTGAGTTAGTATGGGCAGAGGCCATTATTGGAAACCGGAATAAAATAATAATTGGATCCTTTTACCGACCTCCCAATTCAGATGATACAGTTCCTGAAAGGTTCAAAGAAAACTTACATTTTATTTCAAACACGTACCCGACTCATACGATTATAGTTGTTGGTGACTTTAATCTATCCACGATATGTTGACGAAAATACGTGTTTAATTCTGCAGGTGCGCATAAGTCATCATCCAAAATTGTGCTAATCGCGCTCTCTGAAAATTATTTCGGGAAATTAGTTCATGGGCCCACGTGAATAGTAAACGGTTTTGAAAACATTATTGGCCTCTTAGCAATAAATAATCCTGAGTTAATAACGAGCATCAAAATGCATACAGGGATTGGTGAACACAGGGTTGTCGTAACGAGACTGAATATTGTAACATCCAAATCCTCCAAAAGTAAACGAAAAATATACCTACTCCAAAACGCAGATAAAAATTCACTTGACGCCTTCCTGAGAGACAATCACTACTACTTCCAAATTAACATTGTAAGTGTAGACCAGATGAGGCTTGAATTCAAAGAAATTGTATCGGCAGCAATTGAAACACTTATACCAAATAAATTAACAAACGACAGAGCTGATCTTCCTCGGTACACAAAACGGGTTAGAACACTGTTGCAGAAACGACGAAACAAACATGCCAAATTTAAACAGACGCAAAATGCTCAAGATTTCGATCTTTTACAGAAGGTCGAAATTTAGCACGGACTTCAATGCGAGGTGCTTACAACAGTTTCCACAACGAAACTTTGTCTCGAAACCTGGCATAAAATCCAAAGAAATTCTGGTCGTATGTGAAGTATGATAGCGGCAAGAAACAATCAATGCCTTCTCTCCGCGATAGCAATGGAGATATTATCGAAGACAGTGCTGCCAAGGCAGAGTTATTAAACACAGCCTTCCGAAATACCTTCACAAAAGAAGACGAAGTAAATATTCCAGAATTCGAATCGAGAACAGCTGCCAACATGAGTAACGTAGAAGTAGATATCCTCGGACTAGTGAAGCAACTTAAATCATTTAATAAAAGCAAGTCTTCTGGTCCACACTGTATACCAATTAGGTTCCTTTCGGAGTATGCTGATGCATTGGCTGCATACCTAACAATCATATACAACCGTTCGCTAGACGAAAGATCTGTACCCGAAGACTGGAAAGTTGCACAGGTCACACCAATGTTCAAGACAGGTAGTAGGAATAAACCACTAAATTACAGAGTCATATGATTAACGTCGATTAGCAGCAGGATTTTGGAACATATGCTGTGTTCGATCATTTTGAATTACCTCGAAGAAAACTGTCTATTGACACACTTTCAACATGGGTTTAGAAAACATCGTTCTTGTGAAGCACAACTAGCTCTTTACTCAAACGAAGAGTTGAATGCTATTGACAAGGTATTTCAAATTGAATCCGTATTTCTGGATATCCGGAAGGCTTTAGACGCTGTGCCACACAAGCAGCTTGTAGTGAAATTGCGTCCTTATGGAATATCGTCTCAGTTATGTGACTGAATTCGTGATTTCCTATCAGAGAGGTCACAGTTCGTAGTAAATGACGGAAAGTCATCGCGTAAAACAGAAGTGAGTTCTGGCATTCCCCAAGGTAGTATTTAGGAGGCCCTTTGCTGTTCCTTATCCATATAAACGATTTAGGAGACAATATGAGCAGCCGTCTTAGGTTTTTGCAGACGAAGATGTCGTTTATCGACTTGTAAAGTCATCAGAAGATCAAAACAAAAAGCAAAACGATTTAGAAAAGATATCAGTATGGTGCGAAAATTGATCCTAAATAACGAAAAGTGTGAGGTCATCCACATGAGTGCTAAAAGGAATCCGTTAAACTTAAGTTACACGATAAATCAGTCAAATCTAAAGGCCATAAATTCAACTAAGTACCTAGTAATTAGAATTACGAACAACTTAAATTGGAAGGAACACATAGAAAATGTTGTGGGGAAGGCTAACCAAAGACTGCGTTTTAATGGCAGGACATTTAGAAAATGTAACAGATCCACTAATGAGACTGCCTGCATTGCACTTATCCGTCCTCTTTTAGAATACTGCTGCGCGGCTTGGGATCCTTAGCAGATAGGATTGACGGAGTAGATCGAAAAAGTTCAAAGAAGGGCAGCACGTTTTGTGTTACCGCGAAATAGGGAGGGGGGAATAGTGTCACTTAAATGATACAGGATTTGGGGTGGACACCATTAAAACAAATGTGTTTTTAGTTGCGGCGGGATCTTCTCACGAAATTCCAATCAGCAACTTTCTCCTCTGAATGCGAAAATATTTTGTTGACGCCGACCGACGTAGGGAGAAACGAATACCATGATAAAATAAGGGAAATCAGAGCTCGCGCGGAAACATATAGATGTTCGTTATTTCCGCACGCTGTACGAAATTGGAATAATAGAGAATTGTGAAGGTGGTTCCATGAAGCCTCTGGCAGGCACTTAACTGGGATTTGCAGAGTATCCACGCAGATGTACATGTAGATAGATGTAGTTGTGACTGAAATCGCAGCCAGATACTGTTAAGATCTTGTTGTGAAAACTGCCACTTTGCAATCACTTTGATTTGTAATAGATACGCGATTTCTTGCCAGCCCCTAATGCTGCAGTTTCAGGCTGCTTGCTGTCGTGTGGGATCGTTCACTGCCCGCCGTGATTAGGTTTATTTTTGTTTTTAAGGTTGCAGGATGTGTCAGTTTACCTACTGTAATCGTTATTTTTTTTAAGGCACAGAACAAAAGCAGAAGCAAGTCCATGGAAAGTTGTGAATGTCGAAGTTCGACTACGCTAATATGTAGGTTTATTAGGAATTTATAATAATAGCGCTCTGTTTCTAGTAGCGGAACAATACGAGTGACTATTTGGCACTTGGTGAACGAGGGGTCCCACTGAGCGCCATATTTAATTGAAATTATCGCGGTTTAGAAAACTCTGACAGAGTTCAGAATTGCAGCAGATGAAAATATGATGTATCTTAAGATTTCGTTCGGATAATGAAAGATTAAGGAAAGGCAAACCTACGTTTCTAGCATTTGTAGACTTGGAGAAAGCGTTTGACAATGTTGACTGGAATACTCTCTTTCAAATTCTGAGCGTGGCAAGGGTAAAATACAGGGAGCGAAAGGCTATTTACAATTTGTATAGAAAGCAGATGGCAGTTATAAGAGTCGAAGGACATGAAAGGGAAGCAGTGGTTGGGAAAGGAGTGAGACAGGGTTGTGGCCTCTTCCCGATGCTATTCAATCTGTATATTGAGCAAGCAGTAAAGGAAACAAAAGAAAAGTTCGGAGTAGGCATTAAAATTCTTGGAGAAGAAGTAAAAACTTTGAGGTTCTCCGAACACATTGTAATTCTGTCAGAGACAGCAAAGGACTTGGAAGAGCAGTTGAACAGAATGGACAGTGTCTTGAAAGGAGGGTATAAGATGAACATCAACAAAAGCAAAACGAGGATAATGGAATGTAGTCGAATTAAGTCGGGTGATGCTGAGGGAATTACATTAGGAAATGAGACACTTAAATTAGTAAAGGAGTTTTTCTATTTGGGGAGCAAAGTAACTGATGATGGTCGAAGTAGAGAGGATATCAAATGTAGACTGGCAATGGCAAGGAAAGCGTTTCTGAAGGAGAGAAATGTGTTTAACATCGAGTTTAGATTTAAGTGTCAGGAAGTCGTTTCTGAAAATATTTGTATGGAGTGTAGCCATGTATGGAAGTGAAACATGGACGATAAATAGTTTGGACAAGAAGAGAATAGAAGCTTTCGAAATGTGGTGCTACAGAAGAATGCTGACGATTACATGGGTAGATCACATAACTAATGAGGAGCTATTGAATAGAATTGGGGAGAAGAGGAGTTTGTGGCACATCTTGACTAGAAGAAGGGAAGGTTGGTAGGACATGTTCTGAGGCATCAAGGGATCACAAATTTAGCATTGAAGGGCAGCGTGGAGGGTAAAAATGGTAGAGGAAACCAAGAGGTGAATACACTAAGCAGATTCAGAAGGATGTAGGTTCCAGTAAGCACTGGGAGATGAAGAAGCTTGCACAGGATAGAGTGGCATGGAGAGCTGCATCAAACCAGTCTCAGGACCGAAGACAACAACAATGTTTTTACCTTTCTAAAATAAGAAACACTTTTGCCCCATACCGAAAATTCGACAATGGCGTCAGGAAATGCATTTTCGTAAACTGTCCGTCTATTGTTCAAATTCAAATGGTTCTGACCACTATGGGACCTGACATCTGAGGTCATCATTTCCCTATAACTTAGAACTAGTTAAACCTGACTAACCTAAGGGCATCACACACATCCATGCCCGAGGCAGGACGATCCTGCCACCGTAGCGGTCGCGCGCTTCCAGACAGAAGCGCCTAGAACCGCTCGGCCACACCGGCTGGCCGTCTACTGGCTTAATAATTTGTTGCCGCTAGTAAAATCAAGATTAAATTGTAGTACAGCTATTCAGGGACTCATTCATGTCAGCTTGTGAATAGTTATAGGGTTATAATTTTCTGATCCATCCACTTATAAGCGTAATCGAACTTTGACATTCATAAATTTCCACGAACATGCATATTATTTTCTTCTGTGTCTTAGGACAAACTAACGATTACAACAGCTCAGCGCCTCCATATTCTCCTGTCTATTCTAAAGTAACGGTGGACTGAGTACAGCAGTCAGCATCGCACGGTGGACGCTCTGCCGAATGGTCATCCCGTGAGCACTGACTGCGGCCTCTCCATTCTGCGAGATGTCGCAGCAAGGCAGAAGCCTTGACACACTGGCTCTCTGGGATACGAGAGAGCTACAACTGCCGAGCCTAAACACGCGCGGCAACAATTAACGATAATTTTTCTTGGCTTCCCGTTGTGCCCACTGATTCCTCTGTCAACTGAAACTCTGTGGAGGAGATTTCGTTCTCTGCAGCCTTGGGAGTGACGTACTCGTTACTATTTACTGGCAGGAATTCTTACGTTATACAGTCGAGTTTAATCGCGGAGATGCGTATGAACCGCAAGGTAACATAACATTTACATCTAAATTTATACTCTGAAAACGACTAAGAAGTGCATACCAGAAGGTAGTCAACATTTTTCCATTCGCGTATGGAGCGCGGGAACAATGATTCCCTGCCGGCCGGGATGGCTGCGCGGTTCTAGGTGCTACAGTCAGGAACCGCGCGACCGCTACGGTCGCAGGTTCGACTCCTCCCTCGGGCATGGATGTGTGTGATGTCCTTAGGTTAGTTAGGTTTAAGTAGTTCTAAGTTCTAGGGGACTGATGATCTCCGAAGTTAAGTCCCATAGTGCTCAGAGCCATTTTTGAATGATTCCCTAAACATTTCTGTGAGATCAAGAACTCTTATAAGCTGATTTGTGGAAAGATTAACTTGGCTTCTGGAGAAATATAGAAACATGTGAGGCTTAGGTTCGAATATGTCTTTTTCAATCTAAGATTTGTAGCATCTGTAGATTTAGAAAATGCTTTCACAAAGTTGATGGAAAACACACTTTGAAATTTTGAATTTGTTTGGGATATCCGATCTGACAAAAAACCCTAAGAGATATTGGTCTTATTTAAAAGCAATAAGCGGATCGAAATCATCTATCAGTCACTCAGCGACCATACTGGCACCGCAACTCATGATGACAGCGAGAATCCAGAAATACTGAATTCGGTCTTCCGGAATTATTTCCACGCGGAAGATCGGAATGCGATTCCTCCTTTCATCATAGTGCAAACGTCGAAATGGCAGATATTGAGATAAGTGATCGCGGAATAGGAAAGCAACTACAATCGCTTTGTAGCGGAAAGGAGAAAAGAGCAGGCGAGGTACCTGCAAGATCCTACAGAGATTATGCGAAACTACTTTCTCTCCTGCCAGGAGCAATTCATTGTAGGTCGCTGCAGCAAAGAAGGGTCACCTACTGACTCGAAAAAAACGCGTTTTAAAGAAGGGTCGTAGGGCAGATGCACGTAATTGTAGGCCTATATCGCTGACGTCACTCTGTTGTTGAATTGCGGAACATGTGCTACGCTCACGTATTATGACGTTTTTGGACAACGTAATCTCCTTCATAAAAATCAATATGCATACCGCAAACTGAGATCATGCGAAACTCAGCTCAGTCTGTTTTCCAAGTGATCGACAGTGCTGTAGACATCAGCACTCAGGCTGATGCCGTGCTCCTAGGCCTCAGGGAGTTATATTGAAACGTCCCCTTAGAAAAATTATACATGACTGTGCTTAAACTGACACACAATATTTTTAGCGCAGCGCAATCTGACATTCAATAATCCCAACAAGAGAATGGCCCTGACTAACATTACCCTATACGCTTCACAAATCACTTACCTCACAAAAATCTTCATTACTCGAACTACTGCAATACAGCGAGCGCCACTACTGCCAGCTAAATAAAAGATTCTAACTACTGAAGGCACTAGCTACTGATAGGCATAGTTAGCAAATGAAAGATTTTGATAGAGAACAAACAATGTATTTACCTTAATAGTGTTCAAAAGTCGTAATATATATAGCAGTTCATGGCATCCAGTCTTACAAATTTACTGTCTCTGATGGACACACGTCCAGATCGTCCGCTCTCAAAATTCCGTCATCTCTCTCCCCACATCCACCACTGCTGGCGGCTCACCTCCAACTGCGCAACGCTACGCGCTATTAACAGCCAACTGCCCAACACTACAATGGCGAATATTGCAACAATGCCGACCAGCCTCAGACTGCACACAGCACAGTCAGTGATTTTCATACAGAGCGCTACGTGGCGTTACCAATATAAAAACCTATACAGCCTACTTACATAGATTTTACAAATTGTTTTGGGCAGTGGCCAATACAGTTTTGAAAAAATTTTTCATAGTTACAATAACAAAGATATCAAATGCACACACTTATTGATACAGTGTTGGTCAAAAGCTAAAATTTTCTTACAGTCCGTAAAGACAGTCCTGATCATTCATCACAGTAATAATTACAGTTTTTTTCACAAAGTCTTATTAGTAAAAGAAAATGCACATGGAAGTACTGGATTTCCATGCAGTCTTGAAGAAGTAGTGTTGTCCTTCCAACGGAAAGACAATGCTGACTCTTGACATGCAAACAGGTAATGGGCCACAACAGAGCAAACCCACAGCAGAGTCAGTCGAAGTTTTGAAGAATATTGGTAGGTAGGTCATCACAGAGCAGACCACTGTAGTCTTGTTAGAGATTACGGTATTGGTGGGCCACCATAGGTGCAGACCCACTGCAGTCCTTCGAGAAATAATGGTATTGGCGGGCCATCAAAGATGCAGACCCACTGTAGTCCTTGTAGAAATAATGGTATTGATGAGTCATCAAAGGTGTGGACCCACTGTAGTCCTTGTAGAGACGGCCAGTAGCCATCTGTTGCGACTGTGCAGGTGCACAATCACCATCGAAGAGTCTTGCGGACAATATAGCAAGCCCATAAACCACCACTTGTGCACTCACAAAGTTTTTGGAGTTGAGCTTAGAACCAGCAATGCTGTTAACCAGTCCCTTGCTGAATTATCAACACACGTGCAAACACTAACAGTCCCAACTTCTCACATATTGTGCATATCCTATGACCATCAGAAATATGTGCAGTGAAATGAATGCTTACAACTTACAACTTACTTAATTTGATGAACTGGTGTAAATTACAATTTTATAACATGAGAATACAATAACAAAGGTACAAAATACATCTTTAAAGAACATAACAATACATATAACATTTGTAGTAACACAGGTTTTGCAAAAGAATAGAAATAAACATATACATCAGTGTTACAGGAATTATGACATAAGTAAATATATAAAATAATGAGAATAGTTTTATTTTTGTGAGGTAAGTGATTTGTGAAACGTATAGGCTAATGTTGGACAGGGCCATTCTCTTGTAGGGATTATTGAAAGTCAGACTGCGTTGCGCTAAAAATATTGTGTGTCAGTTTAAGCACAGTCATTTATAATTTTTCTAAGGGGACGTTTCAATACGACACCGGCCTGCACTGCCGTTTAGTAAAATAAATACAAACTTACAAGTGTCGGATCAGATTTACGGCTGGATACAAAAAACTCAAGACGTTGCTCTTAGTGAAATACAATCAGCCGGTGTAAAGGTAATTTCAGCAGTAAAAGAAGGAAGTGTGATAGTACCGTTACTGTTTACAATGTATATAAATGATCAATTAGAAAGCGTCGGAAGCTCCATAAGACTGATCGCAGATGATACGGTTGTCTATGAGAAAGCAGTAACACCATAAAACAGAATCGATTTGCAGAACGACCTGCAAGAGATTGATGATTGGTGAAGTTTCTGGTAGTTGCCCCTGAACGTCAATAAATGTCACCTATTGCACATACATCGGAAAAGAAATCCACTACTCTACAACCACGCTATAAAAGACAAATTACTGGAAACAGTATTTACCGTAAAATATCTAGGAGTAACCATCCGGAACGGCCTTCTACATCAACATCTGTATCTACATGGCGACTCTGAAAATCGCACTTAACTGCCTGGCTGATCTGTTCATCGAACCTCCTTCACAATAATTCCCTGTTATTCCATCTCGAACAGCGCGCGGAAAAAACCTATATCTTTCCGCGCGGGATCTGATTTCCCTTATTTTATTAAGATGATCGTTTCTCCCTATGTAGATCAGCGTCAACAAAATATTTTCGCTTTCGGAGGAGATCGTTGGTGATTGAAATTTCGTGAGAAGATCCCGCCGCAACGAGAAACGCCTTTGTCTTAATGACGTCCATCCCAAATCCTATAGCATGTCCATGACGCATTCTCCCCTATTTCTCGATAATACAAAATGTGCTGTCCTTCTTTGAAATTTCTCAGTGTATTCCGTTTATCCTATCTGAGAAGGATCCAAAACGGCGCAGCCCCTGGAAAGGACGGATAAGCGTAGTGTAGGCATTCTCCTTAGTAGATCCGCTGCCTCTACTAAGTATTCTGCCCACAAAAATCAACTTTGGTTCGCCTTCCCCACAACATTTTCTATGTGTTCTTTCCCATTTAAGTTGTTCGTTGTTGTAATTCCTAGGTATGTAGTGGAATATTCGGCCTTTAGATTTGATTGATTTATCATGTAACCGAAGATTAACTGATTCCTTTTAACACTCATGCGGAGGACCTCACATTTTTCATTATTTAGGGTCAATTGCCAGTTTCCGCACCATACATATATCTTAACTAAATCGTTTTCCAATTGGTTTTGATCTTCTGATGACTTTACTACGCGATAAACGACAACATCATCTGCAGACAACTTAAGTAGGCTCCTCAGATTGTCTCCTAAATCGTTTGTATAGATAAGGAACACCAGAAAGCGTGTAACACTACCTTGGGGAACGCCAGAAGACACTTCTGTTTTAATCGACAACTTTCCGTCAATTACTACGAACTGTGACCTCTCCGACAGGAAACAAGTAGCATAAATGAGACGATATTCAATAAGAACGCAATTTAATTACGTGCTGCTTTAGAGGTACAGGGTCAAAAGCCTTCTGGGATAGAAACACGGAATCAATTTAAAATCATTTGTCGATAGCACTCAACATTTCGAAACTCCGTGTGAGGAAAGAGGTAGTTTTGTTTCACAAGAAGGATGATTTCTAAATCCGTGTTGTTTATGTGTTAATAGACCGTTCTCTTCGAGGTAATTCATAATGTTCGAACACAATAAATGTTCCATAATCCTGCTGCATATCGACGTTAACGATATGGGCCTGTCACTAAGTGGATTACTCCTAATGCGATTCTTAAATATTGGTGTGACCCGTGCAAATTTATAGTCTTTGCGTACGAATCTTTCGTCGAGCGAGCGGTTCTATATGAGTGTTAAGCTTGGAGCTATTGCATCAGTATACTCTGAAAGGAACCTAATTGGTGTATAGTCTGGATCGGAAGCCTTGCTTTTATTGATTGAAGTTGCTTCCCTGCATCGATGATATCTAGTTCTAAGTTATTCATGTTGCCAGCTGTCCTTGATTCCAACTCTGGAATATTTACTTCATCATCTTTGGTGAAAGAATTTCGGAAGGCTGTGTTTAATAATTCTGATTTCTGTAACGATAGTATTTCCATTGCTATCGCGCAGAGAAAAAAAATGTTCAAATGTGTCTGAAATCTTATGGGACTTAACCGCTAAGGTCATCAGTCCCTAAGCTACTTAACCTAAAGTAGCCTAAGGACAAACACACACACCCATGCCCGAGGGAGGAGTCGAACCTCTGCCGGGACCATCGCGCATAGAAGGCATTGATTGTGTCATGCCGCTAGCATACTTTATATCCGACCAGAATCTCTTTGGATTTTCTGCTAGGTTTCGAGACAAAGTTTCGTTGTGGGAATTATTATAAGTATCTCACATTTAAGTCAGCGTTGTTTCTGCAACAGTGTTCTGTGACATTTTTTGTGAACCATGAGGAACAGCTCCGTCGTTTGTTAATTTATTGGGTATAAGTCTCTCAATTGCCATCGATGCTCTTTCTCTGAATTCAAAAAACTATGGCGCAAGTCGAGGAATCTGCAGCCTACACGGTCGCAGAACAGCCTGAGCTTCTGATTCAGACCCGCCACTCGGCTCTGTACTAGAGGTCTGCAATCGGTCCTTTCGACTATGCTGCAAATTGTGAGCTCTGCTTTCATCTAGCAAGCAACCCTGGTAGGCTTCACCACTTCTGTTAGCCGCTCGAAACCAGAGAGAATTTCTTCCAGTCCAAAGTGATACACATCACTGATACCGACGTGAGCCACCACTTGCAGTTGGCTGCACCCTTTGTTCTTCATGGCATCTGGAAGGACCCGTGCCACATCTGGAATAACTGCTCCGATATGCACACGGAATTCACGTTGGCTTTCTTCCCCTTGTTGGGAGCCATGTCCCTAAATGGCCCCATAACGCGCCTAACGCTGGAGTTCCCAGCTACCAGTAATCCCACCCTCCTTGACTGCTCGGATCTTGCAGACTGAGAGGTTTCCTCTGACACAGAACAAGCGACTGCGTCTGGCTGAAGGACAGTGTCAGCTACAGACAGCACCTGGAACCTACTTGTCAGACTAACTGGGGAGGCCTTCTGCCGCCTTGGAAATCTTATGTCGCCTGTCACTCCCTGAGGCGAAACCCACTCGACCACGGGTAAGGGATCAACTTCAGTGCGAGTAATAACTGAGCTGGCCACTGGTGCGGACCGATTGGCGGATTCGTGGGTCGTGCTGGACGCCCGTTGGATACCACGGCCAGTCCACAACAGTGATGCCCATCCACTTCAGCTTCAAGGTATGTAACCGAAGCCAACACAGCCTGGAGCTAAAAGTGAAGTGTCACCAACAAAGCTCGCATCCGCACCAGCAATCACAGTCCCTATTTATAACAAAGACAGTGGAAAACTACACTACCAGAAAAACAAACGCCTGTCAACGCGTGCTCTACTGCAGACACTGACGAAAATGCAGGAACTGTGTCTAATAAATTTTAACACGCAGAGGTTCAGAAACTCAACTGCCAAAGCACCTCCTGGTTGGGAAGTCGTAAAATGTTACAAAATCGGTTACTTCTCTGTTGCTGCTTAAGTGAAATGACTACATAAAACAAATAGCAGGGGAAGCAGATGTTAGATGGATTCATAGGGGGAATCATAAGGAAGTGTAACTCATCCATGAAATAATTTGCAAATACACTTTTCCAGCGATTCTTGAGTTTCGTTCCTCAGACGGGGACCCTTATGGAGTAGGACTAATAGAAGAGATAGAGACGATCCAACGAAGAGCATTGCACTTCGTCACAGGGTCGTTAAGTCGGTGCGAGAACCTTACTAAGATGCTCAAAAAACTCCAGTGCAGGTGCTACGTGAGAGGCGTTGCGCACCACAGAGAGGTTTACTATGGAAATTCCAAGAAAGCACTTTCCGGGGAGAGACAAACAACCTATTACTTATATATGAAGATAGTAACTGTTCTCGAAAGACCAGATTCCATTGATGACCGTGCAGCTTTTCTAGAATAAATGATAATTAATTGAAACCCTTTGCTGCCGACAGGTGTTGTTGATATACCTCGATAGGAATAGCTGAAAATGTGTACCCCGATCGGAACTCGAACCCGGGATCTCCTGCTTACATGGCAGACGCTCTATCCATCTGAGCCACCGAGGACACAGATAGAGAGCGCGACTGCACGGTCTTATCACTTGCACGGTTCCCGGAGACCCACATTCCCAACTGTCCACAATCTACATACGTAATGTACCTAATAGATATTTGCCCATCCACTCATTACTCGCGCACACTACGGTGACGATTCCCGTAAGAGTTCGGGCAACCTGTGAGAATTTTTTTTAACATCTTACTTCTTCCTACATACATCTTGCGAAATGACCGCAATGGGAAATTTCTACCTGCGCACCATTCGTGAATGGAAGAAGGAAGCGGTAAGGGAATCAGATAGTGTTACCGGAAGTACCATCTGCCACACACCGTCAGGTGGCCTATATGGTATAGATGTAGATGTAGAAAATACGGGGAGCAATTATCTCTAACGTGTACAGAAATCACACTTTATTCCTTCAAGGGAAATGAAACGAAGGGAGTAGCTGAGAAGGATTGAAATATTGTTGCAGCCTGTCTCACATAACACTCAATCTGTACACTGATCACGCAGTAAAGAAAACAAAGGCAAAAATTCAAAATACAGTTTAGAGAGAAGCAATAAAAGTTTAAGGTGCTCCACTGACATCGTATCTGTCTCAGAAACGACGAAAGATTTAGAAGCTCTACATTTACATCCGTACTCTGCGAAAAAAGTGAAGAGCATTGGGGGAGGGTACACCACGTATTAGGATTTCTCCCCGCGCAGTTCACATAGGTCTATGGATTGCTTAAATCCGTCTGAGCTTTCTGTAATTAATGACTACCGTGTCGCGACAGGAGCGTTTATGTACGGGACTGTGGAACATTCTTAGCCTCTTCACTTAACATTTTTTGTCGAAACGTTGTCAGTAGGTTTTGTAGGACAACAGGCATCTATCTCCAAGTGTCTGCCAATTCAGGTACTTCAGAAGTTCAGAGAAGCTCCCCCATGACAGAAACAAAATGTGATAATTCGTGTTGGCCTACTTTGTAAACATTCAGTACACTCCGACACTCGTATATGGTAAGGCGCCATACAGTTCAACGTAATTCTAGGATGGGTAACACGAATATCACGTAAGCGATCTTGTTTATGTTCTGATTGTGCTGTATTTTTCTAGTATCCTACCGATGACTCGAAGTCTGCCACCTACAATTTAGCCTATGTGATCATTCAATTTGACATTGCCGCAAATTATAACATTCAAATGTCTGCATGAGTTGACTCCTTCCAATTGTGACTCAGCGGCATTGTAGTCATAAGACACTACTTTTATTCGTTTTGTAAAGTGCACAGTTTTACATTTCTGAACATTTAAAACAAGAATCTCCGGGCGGGGACTACTCAAGAGGACTTCGTTATCAGGAGAAAGAAAACTGGCGTTCTACGGATCGGAGCGTGCAATGTCAGATCCCTTAATCGGGCAGGTAGGTTAGAAAGTTTAAAACGGGAAATGGATAGGTTAAAGTTAAATATAGTGGGAATTAATGAAGTTCGGTGGCAGGAGGAACAAGACTTTTGGTCAGGTGAATACAGGGTTATAAATACAAAATCAAATAGGGGTAATGGAGGAGTAGGTTTAATAATGAATAAAAAATATAGGAGTGCGGGTAAGCTACTACAAACAGCATAGTGAACGCATTATTGTGGCCAAGATAGACACGAAGCCCACGCCTACCACAGTAGTACAAGTTTATATGCCAACTAGCTCTGCAGATGATGAAGAAATTGATGAAATGTATGATGAGATAAAAGAAATTAATCAGGTAGTGAAGGGAGACGAAAATTTAATAGTCATGGGTGACTGGCATTCAACAGTAGGAAAAGGAAGAGAAGGAAACGTAGTAGGAGAATATGGATTAGGGCTAAGAAATGAAAGAGCAAGCCGCCTGGTAGAATTTTGCACAGAGCATAACTTAATCATAGCTAACACTTGGTTCAAGAATCATGAAAGAAGGTTGTATACATCGAAGAACCCTGGAGATACCAGAAGGTTTCAGATAGATTATACAATGGTGAGACAGAGATTTAGGAACCAGGTTTTAAATAGTAAGACATTTCCAGGGGCAGATGTGGACTCTGACCACAATCTATTGGTTATGAACTGTAGATTAAAACTGAAGAAACTGCAAAAAGGTAGGAATTTAAGGAGATGGGACCTGGATAAACAGAAAGAACCAGAGGTTGCACAGAGTTTCAGGGAGAGCATAAGGAAACAATTGACAGGAATGGGGGAAAGAAATACAGTAGAACAAGAATGGGTAGCTTTGAGGGATGAAATAGTGAAGGCAGCAGAGGATCAAGCAGGTAAAAGGATGAGGGCTAGTAGAAATCCTTGGGTAACAGAAGAGATACTGAATTTAATTGATGAAAGGAGAAAATATAAAAATGCAGTAAATGAAGCAGGCAAAAAGGAATACAAACGTCTCAAAAATGAGATCGACAGGAAGTGCAAAATCGCTAAGTAGGGATGGCTAGAGGACAAATGTAAGGATGTAGAGGCTTATCTCATTAGGGATAAGATAGATACCGCCTACAGGAAAATTAAAGAGACCTTTGGAGAAAAGAGAACCACTTGCATGAATATCAAGAGCTCAGATGGAAACCCAGTTCTAAGCAAAGAAGGGAAGGCAGAAAGGTGGAAGGAGTACATAGAGCGTCTATACAAGAGCGATGTACTTGAGGAAAATATGGAAATGGAAGAGGATGTATATGAAGATGAAATGGGAGATATAATACTGCGTGGTGAGTTTGACAGAGCACTGAAAGACCTAAGTCGAAACAAGGCCCCGGGAGTAGACAACATTCCATTAGAACTACTAACAGCCTTGGGAGAGCCAGACCTGACAAAACTCTATCATCTGGTGAGCAATATGTATGAGACAGGCGAAATTCCCTCAGACATCAAGAAGAATATAATAATTCCAATCCCAAAGAAAGCAGGTGTTGACAGATGTGAAAATTATCGAAATATCAGTTTAATAAGTCAAACCTGCAAAATACTAACGCGAATTCTTTACAGACGAATGGAAAAACTGGTAGAAGCCAACCGCGGGGAAGATCAGTTTGGATTCCGTAGAAATACTGGAACCCGTGAGGCAATACTGACCTCACGACTTATCTTAGAAGAAAGATTAAGGAAATGCAAACCTACGTTTCTAGCATTTTTAGACTTAGAGAAAGCTTTTGACAATGTTGACTGGAATACGCTCTTTCAAATTCTGAAGGTGGCAGGGGTAAAATACAAGGAGCGAAAGGCTACTCAGAATTTGTACAGAAACCAGATGGCAGTTATTAGGGTCGAGGGACATGAAAGGGAAGCAGTGGTTGGGAAGGGAGTGAGACAGGGTTGTAGCCTCTCCCCGATGCTATTCAATCTGTATATTGAGCAAGCAGTAAAGGAAACAAAAGAAAATTTCGAAGTAGGAATTAAAATCGATGGAGAAGAAATAAATTGTAGTTCTGTCAGAGACAGCAAAGGACTTGGAAGAGCAGTTGAACGGAATGGACAGTGTCTTGAAAGGAGGGTATAAGACGAACATCAACAAAAGCAAAACGAGGATAATGGAATGTAGTCGAATTAAGTCCGGTGATGCTGAGGGAATTACATTAGGAAATGAGACACTTAAAGTAGTAAAGGAGTTTTGCTATTTGGGGAGCAAAATAACTGATGATGGCCGAAGTAGAGAGGATATCAAATGTAGACTGGCAATGGCAAGGAAAGCCTTTCTGAAGCAGAGAAATTTGTTAACATCGAGTATTGATTTAAGTGTCAGGAAGTCGTTTCTGAAAGTATTTGTATGGAGTGTAGCCATGTATGGAAGTGAAACATGGACGTTACATAGATTAGAAAAGAAGAGAATAGATGCTTTCGAAATGTGGTGCTACAGAAGAATGCTGAAGATTAGATGGGTAGATCACATAACTAATGAGGAGCTATTGAATAGAATTGGGAAGAAGAGGAGTTTGTGGCACAACTTGACTAGAAGAAGGGATCTGTTGGTAGGACATGTTCTGAGGCATCGAGGGATCACCAATTTAGTACTGGAGGGCAGCGTGGAGGGTAAGAATCATAGAGGGAGACCAAGAGATGAATACACTAAGCCGATTCAGAAGGATGTAGGCTGCAGTAGGTACTGGGAGATGAAGAAGCTTGCACAGGATAGGGTAGCATGGAGAGCTGCATCCAACCAGTCTCAGGACTGAAGACCACAACAACAACAACAAAACAATTTTACAGTCCTTGCACTAATTTCAATCTTTTGAAGATTTGACAATGTCTGTGCAGCTTTTTAAACAGTAGTTCATTACAGATAATTACATCATATGCGAAAAGTCGGTACTATTAATATTGTCCGCAAGGTCATTAATACACAACATGGAAACGAAGAATGCCAAGATACTTCCTCAGTCACACCTGAAGTTATTTCTACATCTCTCGATCACTCTCACTGCAAGATAAGATGCTGCGTCTTCTCTATCAAAGAATCTAATCCAGTCACAAATATCACTTGATACCCAAAAAGATCGCACTTTCGAGAGTACACGTAAGTGTGGAACCGATTCATGCACTTTTTGGAGGTAAATAAACGTGGCATCTACCTGCCCGCCTTGCTCCTTGGCTTTCAGGATATGTGACATAAGAGCAAAATGGCTTCCACACGTTTCATAGCGCGACACAGATCAGGTAAGATGCTGCCGCGAACCCTACGGCGTGTGAAAACAAAGAATGACTCTAATCGATGAATGAAAACACAATAGACAGCGAACCTTACACCTGCAGATAACGTGTGCTCACATCAGTATTGGTGAACAAAGTCAAGAGTCGTTTTAATCAACAGCACACGATCAAACGGAGATCCAAACCAAAGACCAGATCTAGAACTCCGAGGTAATAGTTTCTTTTTTCACTGGTGTAACGAAGTCTACAAAAGTGAGTACAAACTACCTGTGTCGGGTATTTACTTCCTGAACGGGGACAATAGCCATTCCCATGTAACAGTTTGCCGCGACACGTGGAGTCGGAACAGCGTAATGCGGATCTGTCCATCTCACAGATATTATAACCACCACTCTCCCAATCTGTCTGTATAACGCTGGAGTCTAGAGAAATAAGAAACATAATGATAATATAACCTGGGAGAGACCAAATTCTTCTCGAAAATTGTAATATACAGGGTGATTATAATTAAAGTTAAACTTTCAAACCGCTGTAGAAATAATACCACTGGTCAGAATTACGTCAAATTGCAATGGAATATTATCGGAGTAGGGGTAAAATGTATGGCAGAAGGAAAATAAATAGTTACAAAATGTAGCAATAGATAGCGCTGTAAGCATCGTAATTTCATAGTGGTCGAGTACAAATGGCAAATGAATTATACAACAATGCCTAAAGTGTACGTTTGACCTTAAACAAACTGTACTACTCAGTGTACATGGATGTACAGGTGTGATACTGTTAGTTAAGTAAGCCCATCCACCACGGCAAGGTCATATCACATAGGCTGTAGGGAAACGGCGGCTGATAATTTTAGCAATTCCGAAATGGTGCTTCAACAGGTGCTTAACTGGATTTGCAATATGCGGAGGTGCGCCATCTTGCATAAACATGATTCCATCCACACATCCACGCTGTTGGAGAGCTGGAATGACGTGGTCGCGCAAAAGACACTCATAGTGCTTACCAGTGACGGTACAGGTAACAGGACCGGAAGCACCAGTCTCTTTGAGAAAATATGGTCCTATGATAAATGATGCCGTAAACTAGCACCATATAGTGACCTTTTCAGGATGGAGTGGTACTGGTTGATTTGCGTATGGATTTTCCGTTGTCCCATATTCGACAGTTCTGTGTATTCACATATCCTGTCAGATGGAAGTGGGCTTCGTCTGTCCACAAAATCTTCCACGGCCAATCATTGTCCACTTCCGTGTGAGCAAGAAATTCTAACCCAAAGGTCTCTCTTGCTGGCAGGTCAACAGGAAGCAACTCGTGCACATGGGTAATTTTGAATGCATAGCAAAGACGGATTATCGTAGGATATTACGCACCATGCTCACGCGTATGTCCAATGTTGGGCAATTCTCCGCGCACTACATGTTTCCACACCACCACTCGTCTCCTCTTGCATTGTTGTGGCCACTGCTTCCGCTGACGTCGAATCAATTCGTTTTCTCCCTTTACCAGGTTGCACACCAAAGGAACCCGCCTTTTCGAATTTTCAAATCATTTTCTCCAGACCCACGACAGTCATCGAACCAACGCCTTTTTCCAAACCCTTCAGTGTCCGGAAGTTCTGCAGAGCGACGTGTGCACAGCTATCATTCTTGTAATACAGCTTTACAAGCAGAGTGCAAGCGTGCATTGAGACAGTCACGGCGAACGTCGCAGACGCGAAAGGAGGACTTCAGTGGGTCGTGCGCATGACAGGTGTTTTCATTTACGTATTCTGACACATACAGCGCCATCTATTGATCAATTTTCACACTATTTTTTTTCTTCCGCCATACGGTTTCCCCCTTCTCCATATTATTCGCCTGCAATTCGACATCATTCTGACCAGTGGTGTTATTTCTACAGCGTTTTGAAAGTTTAACTTTAATTATAATCACCCTACATTTTGCACCAAAAACATACAAGCTCTTAGGCACAATTAATGACCGTTGTGCACTGAAATCAGTAGGAAAGAATGCACTACTGCTGACACGCTTTTCATAGGTTAAAAAGACCATAAATTTAAAAACGTTACTGAATTAACGTTTCTTTTTGTATTGAAATGTCTCAGTCATCTATGCGTCAGAGCTTCAGTACCTTTTCCGGTGGGTGATGCGAGAGGCGCGAAACAGATTACACTCGGGGGATTTAATTGAAATCGTTTATTGACTGTCCTGACTTAATCCTCTGCTTCGCTGCACTATCAGTTCAGTCTAAATAATGGTCACCAGACTCACCTCTGTTCCGCAAGACAGGGTTAAACTTTTCACGTTTCTAGGCTGTATAATTAAAGCTCTGTACCAATGTAATCACTTTCAGAAATATTCCGAGATCCGAGCACTGAACTGGAATACGTACGCAACTAACACTTAACACCACTTACAACTGGTCACTAGGAACTTTCTCCAATAATTACAATAGAAAAAGAGAAATATAGTTCAAAGTCAATAGAATGTCACACAAAAACATCATTCTCAGACTTGCACGAACACAAATGCACGTTATTGATATGAATTAATCCTATCCAAGTCCATCATTTTTATCCAACACCACCTGAAGTTGGCTAATCAACCTGCGTTCTGCATTGATGTCTCTCCTTCTAGCGAAAAAGTCCACGCTCACAAATGCGGAAAACCCCCTCCCCCCCCCTCCCCCCCCCCCCCGAGAAAAGAAGGAAAGAGCCTAAACAAAATTCGACAGTGGCTCACGGGAATGAACTTCGCATTCTCCCGGTGTTTCATACCGCACTAAGATGCTTGGGTAATCACGAAAGATCACCTACTCGCAACCTCAGAAATACACAACGAAAATACAAACTCCGCGATTTCACGATCTCGAGGTCGTTTCGGTAAGTTATCTAACGTTCGCGCCTTCCAGCCAAACCGAAACAGGAGCAGAGTCGTTTTAATTGGCGATTTCCCGTTCCCGCAGAGAAGCTTGCCTCCTGGCAACACGATGGACCAATCCACAAACAGCTTGGACACCAGACGTGATAACCACGGACCTCCATAGCAAATACTTCATTCTGTATGTGGCTGGCGAGTTGTGAAACTATCCGATGCACTAAAACTGGGAACCAGACCCCGACACCCCTTGTATCTCCAAGCAATGCCCTCACCGAAATTTTCTTGTTCAGTGAAGCAGTCGCCTTTACGGTGCGTTGCGGGGTAAATTTTCATTTGCGATGTTCTGTGTGCGGTGCAACCAACCGTTTCCATAGCGTACGAGGTGCGTTCAATAATAATGCAACGTTTTTTTCTGAAAAGATGCTGGTTTTATCAAGATACCAACACATCATATTATTCCCCTCTATTTTGGCTACAGAATGCTATTTTTCAACGTTATGTCCGTTCAATGCGACGCATTACGTCACCTTACTGGGAGGGCGTGTATGGCCACAAGGTACCACTCTAGTGGTCACGCCGGAGCCAGCACATTGCTGCACCATAACTTCCCCACCATCCACGTACTGACTCCCGCGGAGAGCATCCTTTTTTGGGCCAAACAGACGGAAGTAGAATTTTGCGAGACCTGGCCTGTAGGGTGGATGAGAAAGAACAGTCCAGGGAAGTTCAGTGAGCCCCTCTAGAGTGCGTAGATCCTTGAATTGCCATGGAGAAGGAGACGCGTTCGTTAGCATGTTTGTGGTGAGTAAGACGCTGAAGTAGTTTCTTCAGTTTCTTGAGGGCAGCACAATACACTTCAGAGTTGAATGTTGCACAGTGAGGGAGGACATCAAACCTTCCAGATATCCAGAGAACCGTTGTCATGACTTAACCGGCTGAGGCTTCGGGTTTGAACTTTTTCTTCGGAGGGGACGTGATGCGGTTCGAAGTGATGAACCCATGTTTCATCGCCTGTGAGATGTTCCACAAAAAACTGCGATATCAGTCTCGTAATGCACACGCAATTCCGCACAAATGATCCTTCGCTGCTCTTAATGGTCTTCTGTTAGGTAATGGAGAACCCAATGGGCACACACCTTTGAGCAACCCAACTGGAGAACGAATGTGTCAATACTACTAACAGATTTCCAGTTGAGCAGCGAGATGTTTGATTCTGATCCGTCCATCACCTAGAATGAGAGCATCCGCACGTTCCAGCAATGCAGGGGTCACAGCTGTCTGCGAGAGGGCGGCTCGCGGTAGTCGGACAGGTTGGCTCGGCCTTACTGCGACGTTGACAGATGCCTCGACAACGACTTACCGTGCTTTTGTTCACTGCCATGTCTCCGTAGACATGAAAATTAATATCTACGATGCTCTGGTTTTCCGGCAAAACTAACTCATTGACAGCACTCTGCTTGGAACGCACCACCACTGCAGATACCATTCTGAAGGCTACGTACAGCACAGCCACCTGTCGGAACTTCATGAAACTACAGGGGCTGAAGCGGGAATATTTCACGATGTCCCACAACGAATTTCACATTGTCTCTACTGAAACTGGCTGAGAAAAAACATGTTGCAGTACTTATTAAACGCCCCTCGTATGACACTCAGTAGTTACTTTATGTCCACATTTCTGAATGCTGTCAAAAATTTCATTCCTGTAGCCTGGATTCTGGTACTATCCATGGAGAAGAAATAAAAACTTTGAGGTTCGCCGATGACATTGTAATTCTATCACAGACAGCAAAGGACTTGTAAGTGCAGTTGAACGGAATGGACAGTGTCTTGAAAGGAGGATATAAGATGAACATCAACAAAAGCAAAACAAGAATAATGGAATGTAGTCTAATTAAGTCGGGTGATGCTGAGGGAATTAGATTAGGAAATGAGACACTTTAAGTAGTAAAGGAGTTTTGCTATTTGGGGAGCAAAATAACTGATGATGGTCGAAGTAGAGAGGATATAAAATGTAGGCTGGCAATGGCAAGGAAAGCGTTTCTCAAGAAGAGAAATTTGTTAAGATCCTGTATTGATTTAAGTGTCAGGAAGTCATTTCTGAAAGTATTCGTATGGAGTGTAGCCATGTATGGAAGTGAAACATGGACGATAAATAGTTTGGACAAGAAGAGAATAGAAGCTTTCGAAATGTGGTGCTACAGAAGAATGCTGAAGATTAGATGGGTAGATCACATAACTAATGAGGAAGTATTGAATAGGATTGGGGAGAAGAGAAGTTTGTGGCACAACTTGACCAGAAGAAGGGATCGGTTGGTAGGACATGTTCTGAGGCATCAAGGGATCACCAATTTAGTATTGGAGGGCAGCGTGGAGGGTAAAAATCGTAGAGGGAGACCAAGAGATGAATACACTAAGCAGATTCAGAAGGATGTAGGTTGCAGTAGGTACTGGGAGATGAAAAAGCTTGCACAGGATAGAGTAGCATGGAGAGCTGCATCAAACCAGTCTCAGGACTGAAGACCACAACAACAACAACAACAACTCTTCTTAGTACACTTAACCAGTTGGTCTTTTTTTTAATGTCATTGTTGTATCTTCCCTACTTATTTCCTGTAACAATCCTATGTACAACGTGTAGTAGAGATTTCCGGCTTACATTCAGTACCTTCCTCTCGGGTTTATTGTGTATACCTTACCCCAAGCATATGGAGCCCCTCTGGGACGGCACTGATCAACTTATAGGCGTCTTGAACACGACTCTGACACATGTCTGAATCATGCTGTTAACTTCAACCAGTCCCCAAAGCGTTGGGTGTCTTGTGGAGCTCTTACCGGCAAGTATCGCAGCGCCATCAGATGTCTGTAACTCATTAGGTAGTGAGAGTATTCCTGAATAGTTAGTGACAGTATTTTTAAGTCAAATTGTGGTTCCACGATAATTCAGTGCAGGCGGCGATCTATATTTTTGTATTGCAATCTTCTTTTGAAAACCAGTTTATTTGCCAAGATCGCTATGTCAACACAGTTACTGGATTATTAATTTCGGCGATATGTATTGCCATTCTCAGATGCACAAAACCGGCAGTGGTAGTTACACCATGCAATGCATACACCACTGTGTCACAAGAGGACTACACAATATACATAAAAAGTCAAGTAATCGCATTGTATTGCCTCGATTTTTTACGCATACTGAATAGTCCTCATGTGACAGAGTGGTGGAAGCATTGTGTGATTTAACTACCACCGTCCGGTTTTATGGATATGAGGATGGCGATACAAATTGCCAAAACTAGTACTCCAGTAACTGAGTTATCACAGTGATCTTGGTAAATAAATTCGTTTTCAAAACAAACGGTAGAGTGTGTCTGCTCGTTACGGGATTCGAGCAGCCCATTGGGACAACTCAGTAACCTCGTCAGCAGCTTGGTTGGCAGCACTGGCCCCCTCACTTTAGCTAGCTAACTGTCCATCTCCAGACTCCCATCGATTTTGCATCCCTGTACCACATTGGCCGATTCACTTCGTACAGAAAAGGAAGAGTCGTACTATAAGGTGTCAGGCAAATCCAACAACTTCCATGAAAACCCTGACATGATAAGCAAATCCAGTAGTATGTCACATAGCTCCGAATAAATCGTGACATTAAATTAACCAAAGTAATACGAGTAACGAGTGAGCAAATGGAATACCACAGACTAACACACGAATGCCTAAATGCATGTCATACCTTCCCACCGTGAGACAGACGCAGTTCCGAGGGAGAAACGAGAACAGAAACCGAGAGCAGAACCGTGTTAAGCTAGAAGGCCCTACGTTAAGGGACGGACACCCACGTCGCCAGCTAACCGACAGAACCACCCCCCAGCCCATGTTAAAAGCTAGAGCCCTCCAGAAGAACAGTATAGATCTTACGATAACACAAAAAGTGCCACACCAGCCGCAAGTTTTAGCGTGAGACTTTTTCGCGTCTCTGTTACGTTGCAAACGTTAAAAACATTGCCCCACCACGAAAAGTAACCACCAGGACCACCCTCCCGCCCATGTTAAAAGATAGAGCCCTCCAGAAGAACAGTATAGATCTTACGATAACACTAAAAGGGCCACACCAGCTGCAAGTTTTAGCGTGAGACTTTTTCGCGTCTCTGTTACGTTGCAAACGTTAAAAACATTGCCTCAACATGAAAAGTATAACGTTTCTCATTGGATAGACAGAATTTTTGTAGGCGGAGCTTAAGGTTAACATTGAGACCCTGATTGGTTAAATGAAAACACAGCCAGATAGTTTTTTTTAAACCAACTTCGGTAAATTGTAGTAAGGAGAAGTTAGGAGAGAGTTACTTCCGAGACGGCGAGCTGTATGGAGCTGCGTTGGCCGTCGTCCCCTGACGAACACCGACAAGGTAATGAACGCACGCGATGCCGCATTTTTGAGCGCATAAGGCTTCACTCAGAACTGCAGAAGTCTCATCTGTTACATCTCTTTTTTACGTAACACTAGTGTCGATTGTCAATTGAAGCACATGGTATTCACATTTGCTACGTAAGTTAAAATCTGAAACGCGATGATTTTTCTGTTATATAATTATTGAGAAGCCACATCAGCCACTGTAATTTACAAGTTAGATAAGTAATTAAAGATAATCGAGGGTCGCTGTAGACGATTTTAATAGTTTTCTCTTTTGTTAAACTTAATTTAAACCTAGATTATAGATATGTAGATCATCCTTCGATCCATTGTAGAACTTGGAAACCCACTCAGGGAATATTCGTTCACATTTTTGTTGAACGCAGTTGGTTTTTATCATCCTGTATTAAAATATTTCCTTTTATCAATAGTGCAATTTATAAACAATGTTTTGTGAGTAGAATAAAATTTCCAATGGTAAACTTAACTGCTTTTTCGACGTTATTTTACCAGCTAACTAAAAATAGGAAAGCCTTGAACCCCTTCCACTAAATTTAGTTAGTATTAAGATTCTTTTACAGGGAGTGCAGTGGAGCTGACGCAGAAATCATTAAGTATTTGCTTATAACATCGCTAGTCTCACTGAACTCTTCTGAACTGTCATGTGTGGTCTGGTGTCTCCTTACCAGCAACAGGTCCCAGGTTCAAACTAGTCAATTCCCTAAAAAAAACACGCTCAGAGCGTCGTTGCGCGAAAGTGGTAGGGAGGCACGACATAGAACAAACAGACACCACGCAGAATGTTAGAGTATGGCATTATTGGCTAGGAGAGCCCCGGGGTAGCTGAGCCGCCGAATTGGAAACCGTTTTCTTCTTCTGTGTACAACGTCCCTTTCCATTCGGCTTATGAGATTTGTGTCTGAAGTACATCTGTCGAGTGTAGGTGACAATGTATAAAGGGTGGTCCACTGATCGTGACCAGGCCAAATATCTCACGAAATAAGCGTCAAACGAAAAAACTACAAAGAACCAGACTTTCCTAGCTTGAAGGGGGAAACCAGATGGCGATATGGTTGGCCCGCTAGATGGTGCTGCCGTAGGTCAAACGGATATCAACTGCGTTTTTTTAAATAGGAACCCCCATTTTTATTACATATTCAGGTAGTACCTAAAGAAATATGAATGTTTTAGTTGGACCACTTTTTCGCTTTGATAGATGGCGCTGTAATAGAAACATATGGCTCACAATTTTAGACGAACAGTTGGTAATAGGTAGGATTTTTAAATTAAAATACAGAACGTAGGTACGTTTGAACATTTTATTTCGGTTGTTCCAATGTGATGCATGTACCATTGTGAACTTATCATTTCTGAGAACGCATGCTGTTACAACTTGATTACCTGTAAATGCCACATTAATGCAATAAAGGCTCAAAATGATGTCCGTCAACCTCAATGCATTTGGCAATACGTGTAACGACATTCCTCTCAACAGCGAGTAGTACGCCTTCCGTAATGTTCGCACATGCACTGACAGTGCGCTGACGTAGTTGTCAGGCATTGTCGGTGGATCACGATAGCAAATATCCTTCAACTTTCCCCACAGAAAGAAATCCGGGGACGTCAGATCCGGCGAACGTGCTTCGACGACCAATCCACCTGTCATGAAATATACCATTCAATACCGCTTCAACCGCACGCGACCTATGTGCCGGACATTCATCATGTTGGAAGTACATCGCCATTCTGTCATGCAGTGAACCATCTTGTAGTAACATCGGTAGAACATTACGTAGAAAATCAGCATACATTGCACCATTTAGATTGCCACCGATAAAATGGGGACCAATTAACCTTCCTCCCACAATGCCGCACCATACATTAAAACATCAAGGTCGCTGATGTTCCACTTGTTGCAGCCATCGTGGATTTTCCGTTGCTCAATAGTGCATATTATGTCGGTTTACGTTACCGCTGTTGGTGAATGACGCTTCGTCGCTAAATAGAACGCGTGCAAAAAATCTGTCATCTTCCCGTAATTTCTCTTGTGTCCAGTGGCAGAACTTTATACGACGTTCAAAGTCGTCGCCATGCAATTCCTGGTGCATAGAAATATGGTACGGGTGCAATCGATGTTGATGTAGCATTCTCAACACCGACGTGTTTGAGATTCCCGATTCTCGCGCAATTTGTCTGCTACTGATATGCGGATTAGCCGCGACAGCAGCTAAAACACCTACTTGGGCCTCATCATTTGTTGCAGGTCGTGGTTGATGTTTCACAAGTGGCTCAACACTTCCTGTTTCCTTCAATAACGTAACTATCCGGCGAACGGTCCGGACACTTGGATGATGTCGTCCAGGATACCGAGCAGCATACATAGCATACGCCCGTTGGGCATTTTGATGACAACAGCCATACATCAACACGATATCGACCTTTTCCGCAGTTGGTAAAAGGTCCATTTTAACACGGGTAATGTATCACGAAGCAAATACCGTCTGCACTGGCGGAATGTTACGTGATGCCACGTACTTATACGTTTGTGACTATTACAGCGCCATCTATCACAAAGCGAAAAAAGTGGTCCAACTAAAACATTCATATTTCTTTACGTACTAGACGAATATGTAATAAAAAATGGGGGTTCCTATTTAAATAAACGCAGTTGATATCCGTTTGACCTATGGCAGCGCCATCTAGCGGGCCAACCATAGCGCCATCTGGTTTCCCCCTTCAAGCTAGACGAGTTTCGTTCTTTGCAGGTTTTTCGTTTGATGCTTATTTCGTGGGATATTTGGGCCGGTCACTATCAATGGACCAAACTGTATATACAGTGGATGTGTGTATATAGTGTGGTGTCATGTTTGTGTTGTTGATGATGAGAGAAGGGAGAGTGTCAAACCAATGCTGACACGCGACTTCCTCCTCTCAGATAACACCAAGGAGACCATTGGTCTTAACGTCCGCAGACGACAAACAGTTAACCTTCAACAATGTCGCATGCCCTCGCTCCACGAGACACTGCGGAGAGGTTCTCAATTTAATTCAGGACACGGACACACAGTCCGGTGATTATGAACTTTGCACCGGCATCTCTCCTGCCTTTGTTGTCCAAGTACTGGCGGTCAATTTTTCTTCGACCATCGGGATTCGAACCAGCCTCCTTCGAATAGAGGCCCACCGCACAGACATACATTTGTGGCCTCTGTCGCTGTGGCCGGTTATTCTTCCACAGCCGCTCGCCTCGTCAGCGCTGCGTAAGTGGCTTCATTTTTCCGCACAAGAGCCTGTCGCAGCGCACAATACTAGATACGTACGCCTGTCATCGCGTCAGTATAAAAGACCCGAATGTCACTGCTGTGTGATATCTTTGACAGCTGTCTGGCTAATGCATTAGCGAGGAGGCAGCGTGCCGTATTGTCGGCTGTGAGAGGCCTCCGGCGAGGGAGAAAGCTGAAAGGTCTGCGAATGCGCAACGCAATGCACCGGCCCGCCGACTGGGAGCAGGCGGGTCATCGATCTGGAGGAGGTGAGCCTCAAGCAGCTGCGGCGTGCGCCAGGCAGCGGCCACACAATGGCTGGCGCGCCTTGCAAATCACGGCGCGGGCGTCGCCTCCGCCACAGCCGGCGCTGCCACCACGTCATCCAGAGCCCAGTGTCTCGTCAGTCGGCGGGGGCCGCCTTCCAGTCTCTCACCTTCAGCTCGGTATTTACAGTCCTGACGTTTCGTCGCTAGTGATTCCTACGTCTACATCTATACCGAAGTGCCAAAGAAACTGGTATAGTTATGCAAATTAAAATACAGAGATATGTAAACAGGCAGAATACGGAGCTGCGGTCAGCAACGCCTATACAAGACAACACGTGTCTGGCCAGTTGTTAGGTCGATTACTGCTGCTATAGTGGCAGGTTATCAAGAGTTAAGTGAGTTTGAACGCGGTGCTATACTCGGCGTATGAGCGATGGACATAGCATATCCGAGGTAGCGATGAAGTGGGGATTTTCCTGTGACCATTTCAGGAGAGTTCTGTGAATATCAGGAATCCTGTGTAACATCAAATCTCCGACATAGCTACGGCCGGAGAAAGATCCTGCAAGAACGGGATCAAGAGAATCGTTCGTCGTGACAGAAGTGCAACACTTTAGTAAATTGTTGTATATTTCGATACTGGGCCATCAACAAGTGTCAGCTTGCGAACTGTTCAACGAAACATCATCGATATGGGCTTTCGGACACGAAGGCCCACTCGTGTACCCTTGATGACAGCACGACACTAACTTTACGCCTCGCCTGGGCCCATCAACACCGACATTGGACTGTTGATGACTGGAAAGATATTGCCTGGTCGGACGAGTCTCGTTTCGAATTGCATCGAGATGGTGGACATGTACGGGTATAGAGAACACCTCATGAATCGACGGGCGCCGGCCGAAGTGGCCGAGCGGTTCTAGGCGATACAGTCTGGAACCGCGCGACCGCTACGGTCGCAGGTTCGAATCCTGCGTCGGGCATGGATGTGTGTGATGTCCTTAGGTTAGTTAGGTTCTAAGTTCTAGGGGACTGATGACCACAGCAGTTAAGTCCCATAGTGCTCAGAGCCATTTGAACCATTTGAATCCACGGGCTCTGCATGTCAGTGGGAGACTGTCCAACCTGGTGGAAGCCCTGTAATGGTGTGGGGCATATGCAGTTGGAGTAACATGGGAGCCCTGGTAAGTCTAGATACGACTCTGACAGGTGACACGTACGTAAGCATCCTGTCTGATCAGCTGCATCCATTCATGTCCACTATGCATTCCGACGGACGTGGTCAATTCCATGAGGTCAATGCGACACCCCACACGTCCAGAATTGCTGCGTAGTGGCTCCAGGAACACTCTTCTGAGTTTAAACGCTTCCGCTGGTCACCAGACTCTTCAGACATGAACATTATTGAGCATATCTGGGATACCTTGCAACGTGCTGTTCAGAAGAGATCTCCACCCCTCGTACTCTCAGACTTATGAGCAACCCTACAGGATTCATGGTGTCAGTTCCCTCCACCATTACCTCAGACATTAGTCGAGTCGATGCCACGTCGTGTTGAGGCACTTCTGCGTGCTCGCGGAGGCCCTACACAATATTAGGCAGGTGTACCAGTTTCTTTGGCTCTTCGGTGTATATCTGTACTTCGGAAGCCACCTTGCGTTGTGTGGTGGAGGGTACTTAGTGTACCAGTTGATACCTCACAACTAGGGTTGGGATGGCTTTAAGGAAAACACATGAAAGATGGTCCCACATCTTTCATCTGTTGTTCCATGGAATACACTTTATTGCTTACCAATAATATTATCATTACAATTTAAAAAACCTGTTAAAAGAATCTCAGCTCTCACAATCTTACAAACTTGAACAGGCTGAATTCCCTAAAAAACAAATTTTAACAGTTTATACCAATAAGACCAGGGCTTGAAACTGGCAGTATACCGTTCCCAAAAGCAGAAAAAGTCACACCAGTTGGGCGTGGCTGTTAGGAAGTTCAACAAACAATTTTAGCAACAAATGAATTACAATGACAGCCATTAAATGTACTACCACTTTCCAAACTTAGGTAACCGATGCACAACTGGATAACACCCACCCAAATACAGAAAGGGTCAGAAGTCCCGACACTGTGGCTGCTGAAAGGCCGCTTCACAACGTACAAGCCTTAATTTAAAAAACACCTTAAGCAATAAAATACACAATCCCTTAAAATAGACAAACTGGGAAGGTATAAAACTTAAATATAAATCCCAACCGGTGCTTCCAATAAAACATTAAAAATGACCCTTAAATAAAAATACAAGTGCCCAAAATAAAAGACAAGTTGGGAGTACATGCAATTTAAATGTAACTCCTAGCTGGTACAGACCAGCAGATACGTTGACAGTGACCTTTAATAAATACATAATTGTCCAAAATTAACTGTGAGCTACAGCAGATGGCGATCTCATCCAATAAGGAACGAGTAGCTAAGTTTCACAATGATTAGAATTAGCTAATAACTGTGGAGCAAGGCAAGGTTCGACAATTTACCCTTAACTCACAAGGTGATTTTTCTGCAATGTACACTACGAGGTGTGTGGTCTCTGAGACCCTTATCCTTAAACCAAGATTTAAGCTGTAAATCATTTGAAAATTTAATTTATGTTATATAACATTTATGGTTACAACTATATAAGTGTTTAAATACTCCTTGTTGATTTTATTGCACTAAATAAAGGCAACAGTATTTTATTTTTGTATCAAGCAAAAATCACATACTTTTGTGAAGCTTTTTCAATAGTGTACAAAACTAACTGTTAGAGAACTAAATTTTACATTCTGAAAAATTATGGTATCTCTGAAGAAAGCAAATTTTCGCGTAAAACTAATTTCCAGGGTTTAAACTTACGTGTAAAAACTGAACTCGATAACTGGAAAAAGAAAGGCTGCAAAATTAATATTCAGTACTGAGATCTACATCTTTCTTTACCACCACTCAGAGCACATTTAATTTTAACTAAGTACTTTGTTGGAGAAACTGGAAGTTCCTAACCACCATTGTCCTGAAGTTCTTCCTCTGAATGGTCTTCTTGTTCGCTAGCAGAACTGTGATCACTGGCTATTGAAAAATCGTTGTCTTCTTCGTCTACTTCTTGTTCTATATCATTGGCGTCATTCTCCATCCACTGACTAAAAATTTCATAGCACCTAGAGTGTGTAAAATTGTGACAGTCTTGCTAACACATTTTGTACTGAACTGACGAAAGCAGGTGCGTAGTTCACGAGGCGCAGTGTGGGAGACCCCCTCACGCGTCAACAACAGAAGTAAACAACAATCAAATAAGGCAAAAACGCAACTCACAATAATAATTAGTAGGGCTGGTGATTAAAAGCGGGGCGTATAAAAGCGTTCTGCCATAATTGACATACGAGAGCGACTTGGAAAATTCTTGCGCGGTGTGACAGACTACACCTCATGAGTTAAGGGTTAATACTGATAAGTAACAAAATGTTCAAATGAGTGTGAAATCCTATGGGACTTAACTGCTAAGGTCATCAGTCCCTAAGCTTACACACTACTTAACCTAAATTATCCTAAGGACAAACACACACACCCATGCCCGACGGAAGACTCGAACCTCCGCCGGGACCAGCCGCACAGTCCATGTCTGCAGCGCCTGAGACCGCTCGGCTAATCCCGCGCGGCGATAAGTAACAGGCCTGAAACTTAACGCGCTGAGAAGTAGTAACAAGGGTGCAAGGTTTAAACGAAAAAGAGGAGGAGCTTCGGACTTGCTAAACACACCTTAAACCTTCTGAGCTTATTAAATTCACCAAATATATATCGATATCGACGCTTGATGCAGGGATTTGCAATTGGTCCTCAACATAAACAAATTTAACGCAGTGCGCCTAAATAGGCAGAAAGACTGATTGTTGTATTTTCAAATAACTTCCGGGAATTCAGCCAGGTAACACTTTCAGCGACCGCCGATATTTCGGCGGGAGAACACCCCGCCATTTTCAAGGCAAACTGCAACGGACAGGCGGCGTACATCCAAATTTAATACCTCGGTCCTCGGACCCAAGCAGGAAAGATAACACACACACACTGAACACTAGTGCCACCAAAGATGGCCAAAGTCAGAGCTATCGATAGTGAGGCTATGAATTCGCCGGTGAGGTAGCATTGAGTCTGTCCCTCTGTTTCTTGACAAGGGAGAGAGCCGGATTCCAAACAGAGTTTAAACAGAAACCTCCATCCCTGTTAACAAGGTTGCTCGCTAATTTAATCTCAACTGCCTCCCGAATCACACTGTCCCAATAGCTGGACGTGCATGCCAATATCTCGGTCTTATTATATAACATGGGGTGACCAGTATCCAAGCAATGTTCGGCAATAGCAGATCTATTAGGCTGCTGTAATCGTGTGTGCCGTTTATGCTCAGTACATCTGTCCTCCACGGTCCTGATAGTTTGACCAATATATGCCATGCCGCAGCTACAAGGGACACGATATACACCCGCCTTACGCAGTCCAAGATCATCCTTAACGGAACCCAAAAGTGCTCTAATTTTAGATGGAGGTCGGAATTTACGGAAATACGATGTGAAATGCGTTTTCCGACCTCCATCTAAAATTAGAGCACTTTTGGGTTCCGTTAAGGATGATCTTGGACTGCGTAAGGCGGGTGTATATCGTGTCCCTTGTAGCTGCGGCATGGCATATATTGGTCAAACTATCAGGACCGTGGAGGACAGATGTACTGAGCATAAACGGCACACACGATTACAGCAGCCTAATAGATCTGCTATTGCCGAACATTGCTTGGATACTGGTCACCCCATGTTATATAATAAGACCGAGATATTGGCATGCACGTCCAGCTATTGGGACAGTGTGATTCGGGAGGCAGTTGAGATTAAATTAGCGAGCAACCTTGTTAACAGGGATGGAGGTTTCTGTTTAAACTCTGTTTGGAATCCGGCTCTCTCCCTTGTCAAGAAACAGAGGGACAGACTCAATGCTACCTCACCGGCGAATTCATAGTCTCACTATCGATAGCTCTGACTTTGGCCATCTTTGGTGGCACTAGTGTTCAGTGTGTGTGTGTTATCTTTCCTGCTTGGGTCCGAGGACCGAGGTATTAAATTTGCATGTACGCCGCCTGTCCGTTGCAGTTTGCCTTGAAAATGGCGGGGTGTTCTCCCGCCGAAATATCGGCGGTCGCTGAAAGTGTTACCTGGCTGAATTCCCGGAAGTTATTTTGAAAGTTGTATACGCCAGGAGAAACTCAGGTCTCTGATTGTTGTATGATTACACGATTGGAGGACAACAACAGGAAATAGTCACATCCATAAAATATATAGGAGAGAGCGTACACGGCTATTTATAGTGGAAAGGCCAACTAATTGCAGGCTGTGGCAAACGGCAGACAGCGATTCATTGAGGGATCGCCAGAAAATGTAGTCCACCCACAAAAAAGGTGGCTTACGAACCCCTTATTCGGCCAGTACTTGGATATTGCTCGTCCGTTTGGGATCAGTGTCAGATAGGATTGTCATCGGAAATATACAAGATCGAAAGAAGAGTGCGTTTTGTTACAGAATCATTTAGCAAGCGTGAAACGGTCGTCACGGAGATGCTCAACCAGCTCCAGTAGCAGAAACTGCAAGAGAGGCGTTAAACATCGCGGTGTCCTTCACTGTTAAAGTTACCTTTTTAGAAGAGTCAAGTCTTTGCGGTTATACACTACCAGCCATTAAAATTGCTGCACCACGAAGATGACGTGCTACAGACTCGAAATTTAACCGACAGGAAGAAGATACTGTGATACGCAAATGATTAGCTTTTCAGAGCATTCACACAAGGTTTGCGCCGGTGGTGACACCTACAACGTGCTGACATGAGGAAAGTTTCCAACCGATTTCTCATACACAAACAGCAGTTGACGACGTTGCTTAGTAAAACGTTGTTGTGATGCCTCGTGTAAGGAGGAGAACTGCGTACCATCACGTTTCTGACTTTGATAAAGGTCGGATTTTAGCCTATCGCGATTGCGGTTGATCGTATGGCGACATTGCTGCTCGCGTTGGTCGAGATCCAATGACTGTTAGCACAACATGGAATTGGTGGGTTCAGGAGGGTAATACGGAACGCCGTGCTGGATCCTAAAGGCCTCGTATCATTAGCAGTCGAGATGACAGGCATCTTATCCGCATGGCTGTAACGGATCGTGCACCCACGTCCCGACCCCTGGGTCAATAGATGGGGACGTTTGCAAGACAACAACCATCTGCACCCACAGTTCGACGGCGTTTGCAGCAGCATGGACTATCAGCTCGGAGACCGTGGCTGCGGTTACCCTTGACGCTGCATCACAGACAGGAACGCCTGCCATGATGTACTCAACGACGAACCTGGGTGCACGAATGACAAAACGTCATTTTTTCGGATGAATCCAGGTTCTGTTTACAGCATCATGATGGTCGCATCCGTGTTTGGCGACATCGCGGTGAACGCACATTGGAAGCGTGTATTCGTCATCGCCTTACTGGCGTATCACACGGCGTGATGGTATGAGGTGCCAGTGGTTACACGTCTCGCTCACCTCTTGTTCGCATTGACGTCACTTTGAACAGTGGACGTTACATTTCAGATGTGTTACGACCCGTGGCTCTACCCTTCATTCGATCCCTGCGAAACCCTACATTTCAGCAGGATAATGCACTACCGCATGTTGCACGTCCTGTAATGGCCTTTCTGCATACAGAAAATGTTCGACTGCTGCCCTGGCCAGCACATTCTCCAGATTTCTCACCAATTGAAAACGTCTGGCCAATGGTGGCCGAGCAACTGGCTCGTCATAATACGCCAGTCACTACTGTTGATGAACTGTGGTATCGTGTTGAAGCTGCATGGGCAGCTGTACGTGCATGCACCATCTAAGCTCTGTTTGACTCCATTCCCAGGCGTATCAAGGCCGTTATTACGGCCAGAGGTGGTTGTTCTGGGTACTGATTTCTCAGTATTTATGCACCCGAAGTGCGTGAAAATATAATCACATGTCAGTTCTAGTATAATATACTTGTCCAATGAATACCTGTTTATCATCTGCATTTCTCCTTGGTGTAGCAATTTTAATGGCAAGTAGTGTACATATAGGGAGAGAGGGAGCCCACAAAATAAGTAACTACATCCTCAAAATCGATGTATTTCAGACTTCATACGCTTTCTGTGCACTGCAGACACCTTTCTTTTAAAATGTTTGCCATTTGCTACACTTCACTGGTTCATTTCAATATTTCCGCCATTGATGTCTCTGGATACTTGCCATCTATGTACAGTATCACGAAATGCATTTCGCAGGTGTTGCGGTGTGATTAGTGACACAGCATCACGAATTCTAGATGTTACATCATCAATGTTAGCCATTTTTTGTGTAGATTTCCGATTTAACCGACAGGAAGAAGATGCTGTGATATGCAAATGATTAGCTTTTCACAGAATTCACACAAGGTTGGCGCCGGTGACGACACCTACAACGTGCTGACATGAGGATAGTTTCCAACCGATTCCTCATACACAAACAGCAGTTGACCGGCGTTGCCTGGTGAAACGTTGTTGTGATGCCTCGTGTAAGGAGAAGAAATGCGTACCATCACGTTTCCGACTTTGATAAAGGTCGGATTGTAGCCTATCGCGATTGCGGTTTATCGTATGGCGACATTGCTGCTCGCGGCGGTCGAGATCCAACGACTGTTAGCAGAATATGGAATCGGTGGGTTCAGGAGGGAAATACGAAACGCCGTGCTGGATCCCAACGGCCTCGTATCACTAGCAGTCGAGATGACAGGCATCTTATCCGCATGGATGTAGCGGATCGTGCAGCCACGTCTCGATTCCTGAGTCAACACATGTGGACGTTTGCAAGACAACTACCATCTGCACCAACAGTTCGACGACGTTTGCAGCAGCGTGGACTATCAGCTCGGAGACCATGGCTGCGGTTACCCTTGACGCTGCATCTCACACAGAAGCGCCTGCAATGGTGTACTCAACGACGAACCTCGGTGCACGAATGGCAAAACGTCATTTTTTCGGATGAATCCAGGTTCTGTTTACAGCATCATGATGGTCGCATCCGTGTTTGGCGACATCGCGGTGAACGCACATTGGAAGCGTGTATTCGTCATCGCCATACTGGCGTATCAGCCGGCGTGATGGTATGGGGTGCCATTGGTTACACGTCTCGGTCACCTCTTGTTCGCATTGACGGCACTTTGAATAGTGGACGTCACATTTCAGATATGTTACGACCTGTGGCTCTACCCTTCATTCGATCCCTGCGAAACCCTACATTTCAGCAGGATAATGCACGACCGCATGTTGCAGGTCCTGTACGGGCCTTTCTGTATACAGAAAATGTTCGACTGCTGCACTGGCCAGCTCATTTTCCTGATCTCTCACCAATTGAAAACGTCTGGTCACTGGTGGCCGAGTAACTGGCTCGTCACAATACGCCAGTCACTACTCTTGACGAATTCTGGTATCGTGTTGAAGCTGCATGGGCAGCTGTACGTGTACAAGCCATCCAAGCTCTGTTTGACTCAATGCGCAGGCGTATCAAGGCCGTTATTACGGCCAGAGGTGGTTGTTGTGGGTACTGATTTCTCAGAATCTTTGCACCCAAATTGCGTGAAAATGTAATCACATGTCAGTTCTAGTATAATATATTTGTCCAATCAATACGCGTTTATCATCTGCATTTCTTCTTGGTGTAGCAATTTTAATATATATATATATATATATATATATATATATATATATATATTGCCCGTAGTTACTTTTACATCTGAAGACTTCTCTCCGTTGAGGTTGATGTGCTGTGTTCTGTTTGCTGGAAACTCTTCAGTCTAGTCACACAGTTGGTCTGATATTGCGAACACTCGTATTTTTTTCGTTAGGCGTCAATGTAGAAATGTATCTAACTCCTTCCGGAGATCAAGGAGCACGGCGTCATCGTGAGCGCCGTTACGTACGGCTTTCTAGGTCTCGTGAACGAACAGAGCGAGCTGTGTTTCACATGATCGAATTCTTTTTCAGTTTCTAGAAATGTCGTAATACAGGATCGTAGTGGCGGTTCCAAAATTCTACAAAGGCCGACGACAGCATTGTGAGTCTGTTGGGTGACCCTTCGCACAAACGGGAATGGCCTGCCCTTTTATGCAATCACCAGGAAAGCTTCGCTCCTCCTGCGGGCTGCAGTACATTGCTGGTAGAAGAGGAGCTATTTCTTCAGCATCCTCTGTGAAGAACTGCATTTGTATCTACATCTACATCTACATTTATACTCCGCAAGCCACCCAAAGGTGTGTGGCGGAGGGCACTTTACGTGCCACTGTCATTACCTCGTTTTCCTGTTCCAGTCGCGTATGGTTCGCGGGAAGAACGACTGTCTGAAAGCCTCCGTGCGCGCTCTAATCTCTCTAATTTTACATTCGTGATCTCCTCGGGAGGTATAAGTAGGGGGAAGCAATATATTCGATACCTCATCCAGAAACGCACCCTCTCGAAACCTGGCGAGCAATCTACACCGCGATGCAGAGCGCCTCTCTTGCAGAGTCTGCCACTTGAGTTTATTAAACATCTCCGTAACGCTATCACGGTTACCAAATAACCCTGTGACGAAACGCACCACTCTTCTTTGGATCTTCTCTATCTCCTCCGTCAAACCGATCTGGTACGGATCCCACACTGATGAGCAATACTCAAGTATAGGTCGAACGAGTGTTTTGTAAGCCACCTCCTTTGTTGATGGACTACATTTTCTAAGCACTCTCCCAATGAATCTCAACCTGGTACCCGACTTACCAACAATTAATTTTATATGATCATTCCACTTCAAATCGTTCCGCACGCATACTCCCAGATATTTTACAGAAGTAACTGCTACCAGTGTTTGTTCCGCTATCATATAATCATGCAATAAAGGATCCTTCTTTCTATGTATTCGCAATACATTACATTTGTCTATGTTAAGGGACAGTTGCCACTCCCTGCACCAAGTGCCTATCCGCTGCAGATCTTCCTGCATTTCGCTACAATTTTCTAATGCTGTAACTTCTCTGTATACTACAGCATCATCCGCGAAAAGCCGCATGGAACTTCCGACACTATCTACTAGGTCATTTATATATATTGTGAAAAGCAATGGTCCCATAACACTCCCCTGTGGCACGCCAGAGGTTACTTTAACGTCTGTAGACGTCTCTCCATTGATAACAACATGCTGTGTTCTGTTTGCTAAAAACTCTTCAATCCAGCCACACAGCTGGTCTGATATTCCGTAGGCTCTTACTTTTTTTATCAGGCGACAGTGCGGAACTGTATCGAACGCCTTCCGGAAGTCAAGAAAAATAGCATCTACCTGGGAGCCTGTATCTAATATTTTCTGGGTCTCATGAACAAATAAAGCGAGTTGGGTCTCACACGATCGCTGTTTCCGGAATCCATGTTGATTCCTACATAGTAGATTCTGGGTTTCCAGAAACGACATGATACTCGAGCAAAAAACATGTTCTAAAATTCTACAACAGATCGACGTCAGAGATATAGGTCTATAGTTTTGCGCAACTGCTCGACGACCCTTCCCGTGGGCTTTCCTCGCTTAGACGATGTCAGTTGCTTTCCTATCGTTTATTCCGAGATTTTTCACTTTCAAGTTCGTGCGACGGTTTAAAGGAGTGTGGGTTAACGAGCATTTCGCTCTCGTTTAAGTATATGGTCATAAGTGTCAGCCTTCAGGAATAGTGAAACGAACCCTGTCGTCGAGGACCGGATGCCATAAAGGGCGCTGATTCACCACAAGATGGGGAAACTCACAGGCGTCTATTGTCTATTGAGGCCTAAGCGCTGTAGTGTGCAAGTGAGACAGACGAGAACCTTCGTCATAGGGAAACCCAGTAGAAGGCTATTGTGGCCAAGGAGACGTAGCAGTGTTAAATACGGCGGACCTAAGGTCGGCCATAAAAGCGAAACATTTATGGAAACTATTTAATTCTGTAGTAATCCAGGAAATTAAGCCACAGTTATTTTAATCTACCATCCTTCATAAATTTTCATGGTGATCCCAATAAAACTTAAATATTGACGACAGAGGGATAGAGAAACAATTAAAATCGCTCAAAAGAGGAAAGGCCGCTGGACCTGATGGGATACCAGTTCGATTTTACACAGAGTACGCGAAAAAGTTGCCCCCCTTCTTGCAGCGGTGTACCGTAGGTCTCTAGAAGAGCGTAGCGTTCCAAAGGATTGGAAAAGGGCACAGGTCATCCTCGTTTTCAAGAAGGGACGTCTAACAGGTGTGCAGAACTATAGACCTATATCTCTAACGTCGATCAGTTGTAGAATTTTGGAACACGTATTATGTTCGAGTACAATGACTTTTCTGGAGACTAGAAATCTACTCCGTAGGAATCAGCATGGGTTTCGAAAAAGACATCGTGTGAAACCCAGCACGCGCTATTCGTCCATGAGACTCAGAGGGCCATAGACACGGGTTCCCAGGTAGATGCCGTGTTTCTTGACTTCCGCAAGGCGTTCGATACAGTTCCCCACAGTCGTTTAATGAACAAAGTAAGAGCATATGGACTATCAGACCAATTGTGTGATTGGATTGAAGAGTTTCTAGATAACAGAACGCAGCATGTCATTCTCAATGGAGAGAAGTCTTCCGAAGTAAGAGTGATTTCAGGTGTGCCGCAGGGGAGTGTTGTAGGACCGTTGCTATTCACAATATACATAAATGATCTTGTGGATGACATCGGAAGTTCACTGAGGCTTTTTGTGGATGATGCTGCGATATATCGAGAGGTTCTAACAATGGAAAATTGTACTAAAATGCAGGAGGATCTGCAGCGAATTGACGCATGGTGCAGGGAATGGCAATTGAATCTCAATTTAGACAAGTGTAATGAGCTGCGAATACATAGAAAGAAAGATCCCTTATCATTTAGCTACAATATAGCAGGTCAGCAACTGGAAGCAGTTAATTCCATAAATTATCTGGGAGTACGCATTAGGAGTGATTTAAAATGGAATGATCATATAAAGTTGATCGTCGGTAAAGCAGATGCCAGACTGAGATTCATTGGAAGAATCCTAAGGAAATGCAATCCGAAAACAAAGGAATTGGGTTACAGTACGGTTGTTCACCCACTGCTTGAATACTGCTCAGCATTGTGGGATCCGTACCAGATAGGGTTGATAGAAAAGATAGAGAAGATCCAACGGAGAGCAGCGCGCTTCGTTACAGGATCATTTAGTAATCGCGAAAACGTTACGGAGATTATAGATAAACTCCAGTGGAAGACTCTGCAGGAGAGACGCTCAGTAGCTCGGTACGGGCTTTTGTTGAAGTTTCGAGAGCATACCTTCACCGAGGAGTCAAGCAGTATATTGCTCCCTCCTACGTATATCTCGCGAAGAGACCCTGAGGATAAAATCAGAGAGATTAGAGCCCACACAGAGGCATACCGACAATCCTTCTTTCCACGAACAATACGAGACTGGAATAGAAGGGAGAACCGATAGAGGTACTCAAGGTACCGTCAGGTGGCTTGCGGAGTATGGATGTAGATTTAGATGTAGATCTTTATAATAGTTTAGGATTCAATGTGAAAGTGAAATTAACAAGTTTTGTAATAAAGACCTGAATGCTCAAATTTGAAAGCTTTGGTCGATCTTAGCGATCGACATTCATATAGAAGCTCATCATTAAAATGACAGACGTTGTAAATATCAACTTTGTAACTTTATTTGTTTAAAAGACATAGTAAATTTAAATTATCAGTATTTACAGTTAAGCATCAGATCATCATTTCCTCCACACAAAACACATTGAACGATGACAGCATGACACCTTATTGAATCATTAGGTAATAAATAATGTGTTGTAAAGATTAGTGCATAATAGTTACTTTTGTTCTTTGTTTATTTATCAGAAAGCACATCGGTGCAAGAGTACTGCCCGTGGCATTCAAAGCTAAGAAGGAAATTGTATTCGTTTTACGTAAAAGAGTGTAACGTTTATTATGTAATGGATATTATTGTTACTTTATTTAGAACGTGAAAGTTGTCAAGCTTTGATTATTTAAATGTGTTAAAATGTAAAATAATGTAGAATAAGCTGTAGCCAATCTGATGGACAGCTTCAGGAAAGGAACTTCCTTTGTCAGTTGAGCGACGATGCTCGGCACGCCGGAAACGTGGCCGGAGACGGGCACAGGGACAGTCCTGGTCTAGACACCGAACAGACGGTGCTGGTGGAGACGCGAAAGCGGACGGTCGGTCTTTAGGCAGCTAGGAAGTGAAACGACTTGGATGTGTGGTATCGCGGGACTCAGTCTCTGAGCGATTAGCAGCCGCGCGCCTGTTGTGAACTCTTTAACTTTTCGCGTAGTTCAGGAGGCTGAGTACTGGACTGGTAATTCGCGATCAGATTGTGAATGCTCTAACTGTGTCAAATGGATATGCGCTCGAGTGTAAACAATAAATCTGAATACGACCACTTTCACTATTAGTTTGCTTTCGTAATAAACATTGTTAAAACCAAATGGCAACTGCGTGGCCTCCATCATTTATGGGTCGTTAATTTAGTTCCAGATATTATTATTATTGTTATTATATGTTACGTTAACTTTGTATTTCGCAAACTTCCAGGCAATTTAACCAAAGGGTCAAAAGTGTCTAATTTAGGGCGTGTAATGTGACACATACGGTTCAACCCCTAGACGAGTTTGAGCCAAGACATTTCAATGAAGAGCAACAGCATGTGAGCCGGAACATCTTTGGGATGTTAGCTCGCAGGGTAATGTTGTCAATATTTGTGAGAAACTACGGTGGGGTCTTCCTGAACGAAACAGTTCTGGATAAAGACGTTTAGCATTTAGGACTTCTCTGTGTCATCCTCCGTATCGATACCATTTCCTTTACAGAGTATCTGAACATATGCGTTCGATCCTTTCACTGAGCTAACATAAGCTCAAAACTTCTTAGAATTTGCTACAAGTCCGTAGATGGAATTCTACTTCCGAATTTGTTGAACGTTTCTCTTTATTACTGATTCCGATCTTCACGCTAGACCGCGACTTCATCCGGACTTTTACCTTTCGCATACAGTACTGTCCTAACGGAGATTCCACGATGTGTGTCCAGCGTTGCGCTGCGGGCAATACCGAGTAGGTAGACAGGTAGCCTACTGGATAAAGACCGGAGCCAGCGCCGGCCGGAGTGGACGAGCGGTTCTAGGCGCTTCAGTCTGGAACCGCGCGACCGCTACGGTCGCAGGTTCGAATCCTGCCTCGAGCATGGATGTGTGTGATGTCCTTAGGTTAGTTAGGTTTAAGTAGGTCTAAGTTCTAGGGGACTGATGACCACAGCAGTTAAGTCCCATAGTGCTCAGAGCCATTTGAACCATTTGAACCGGAGCCAGCGACAACTGACAGGTAGCCTCCGTGACATTGTGAGGTTTTCAACAGGAACGACGAGTTCCTTTTCGATTTTTTAAAAAAAATCTGTTACAGTGGTCAAGTATGGGAACACCAAGACAAAAAGTGTAAGCCCTGCAAGTTCGAGATACAACTTGGAGCCAGCCAAAGATGTCCTTTTAGTTCACTGCTGTTAAATTTGGTCAAAAACTGTATTGTTCAAATGTGTGTGAAATCTTATGGGACTTAACTGCGAAGGTCATCAGTCCCTAAGCTTACACACTACTTAACCTAAATTATCCTAAGGACAAACACACACACCCATGCCCGAGGGAGGGCTCGAACCTCCGCGGGGACTAGCTACACAGTCCATGACTGCAGCGCCTTAGAAAAAAAAAATAACTGTATTACGTAACAAATGCCGGCCGGTGTGACCGAGCGGTTCTAGGCGCTTCAGTCCGAAACAGCGCGACCGCTACGGTCGCAGGTTTGAATCCTGCCTCGGGCATGGATGTGTGTGATGTCCGTAGGTTAGTTAGGTTTAAATAGTTCTAAGTTCTAGGGGACTGATGACCTCAGATGTTAAGTCCCATAGTGCTCAGAACCATTTGAACACAACATCTACAGAGACCAACTCTATGGACGCTTTTGCGCACTGACGGCATCGTTCTAATAGCAGATTCAATACGACCTTAATGCTTCATGCACGACACTAGAAGTAGAGGGCTTAGAGCAAGTACGACCAAAGTGGAGTATATGTATTGCAGATTCTCAAGAACGGCCACAAATTCTAAGCCGCAACTACAGCTAGGCAATGCCATTATAATACCAACCGAGTAGGTCAGATACCCCGGACCGGTAATAGCATCCACGCACAAAAACATAGAAAACCATGGAGGTCACTTACAGGAGTGATATGGGACGCAGAAATGCCAATCGAAGTCAAAGGAGCGATAAGATCAGCTCTAACGTATGGTTCAGAATGTTGAGCCATTCGCAGATGAGAGGAGCAGGAGTTCTAGATTAAAGAAACGAGGATATTACGCCGGTCGGCTAGAGTGACCCTAAACGACAGAGTAAGAAACAATGGCATCCGAGGCTCGCAGCAAACATAGCGGAAAATCGTCTACGCTGGTACAGGTACGTCATCCGCCGCGAATATAACCATACGACAAGAACAGTACTTGACATTAAGGAACTGAAAAACGTCTTGGACGCTCCACGAATGCGTGGATTACGATCCAAAAGAACGCCCTGATAATGGCCGGATTGTACGTTGAAATGAAAGTCGCGCATAGGACGAGTTACCGCTTGCCAATGTGGCGACAGGCAGTCGTGACGCTGGAGTGACACATGGCCCACGTGGGAGTGCACGTTGTGAGAAGCAAGTGCTGCTCGTAACACATGCGGTAACCTCATCCTTCGAACAGCTAACAACATTAATATAATCACATTTTAAAAAAAGATGTAGAAATTGATAGTAAGTACAATTTAGTAATCATAAGTGGGGTTGTGTTGTGAAACCGATCACCGATGAGAATTTACGAAGATCTACGAAGTTATGAGGATTTCAGTGCATCTTAGTGCAGTGGACTGGTGGCCACCACAGGTATCTATCGTAGGACAAAATATAGTCCAGTTGCGGCCATCATGAGTAATGAAAGTATTAGCTGAATTAATTGTTCATCTTCAGTTCGGTCTGTATATACGTGCGAATACAGCTACGTGAAGAATATTCCATGTTATCTTGGTGACGCAATGATGCTGATTCCTTGTATCTTGTGACTGTTCCTCAGTATCATTTTCCCTCGGCACTAAAGACAAGGCTAACTAAAACCGCAGCACTAAAACTGTAGTAGATAGTATTCTTTACTAATTAAGGTGGAATATCAGGTTGTCGCACAGTGGGTGAAAACAAACGGTGCAGCGCTGCAGCTTCAGCAGAAAGCTATGGCAAGCGATATACGCTTAAAAAAAAGTTAAAAAAATAAAAGAAGAAGAAGAAGCCCAATGGGACGGAAATCGGTCGATCTTCGGGCAAACAAATGATTACAATTTCAGAAAAATTGGATGATTTATTCAAGAGAAAGAGTTTCGCATAACTGAGCAAGTAATAATACGTCGGTCCACCTCTGGACATTATCCAAGCATTTGTTCGGCGTGGCATTGATTGACAGATTTGCTAAATGCCGTCGTAAGGGATATCGTGCCAGATTCTGTCCAACTGGTGCGATAGATCGAAAAAATTCTGAGTTGGTTGGATGGTTGGATGCTCAAACGTTCTCAACTGGGGAGAGATACGGCCACCTTGCTGACCAAGGTACGGTTTGTCAAGCACGGAGACAGGCAGCAGAAACTGTCGAGGTGTGCGGATGGGCGCTATCTTTCTGAAGAGTAAGTCCAGGACGGCTCGCCATGAGGGGCGACAAAACGGGGCGTGGAATACCGTCGGCGCACCGGTGTGCTGTAAAAGTGCCGCGTATGACAACCAAAGGCGTCCTGTCGTGAAATGAAATGGACTCCAGACCAGCACTCCTGGGTGTCGGGACAATGGCGGACACAGGTTGGTATTCCTCACTGTCCAGGCCGCCTCCAGACACGTCTTCGCTGGTCGTTGGGGCTCAGTTCGTAACACAACTGACCACTGAAGACAATTCTACTCCATTCAATCAGACTCCAGACGGAAGACGTGTCTAGAAACGGCCCGGACAGCGGCGGAATACCGATCTGTGTCCGCCACATGACCCGACAACCAGAGGTGACGGTCTCGGCTGTTTTCTTTTTTTTTTTTCTACATCTACATGGCTACTCTAAAAATCTCCCTTAAGTGCCTGAGAGAGTGTTTATCAAACCTCCTTCATAACAATTATCTTATTATTTCACTCTCGAACAGCGCATGGGAAAAACGAACGCCTGTTTCTTTCCGTACAAGCTCTGATTTCCCTTATTTTATTGTGATGATCATTACTCCATACGTAGGTCAGGGTCAACAAAATATTTTCACATTTGGAGGAGAAAGTCGGCGATTGAAATTTCGTAAAAAGATCCCGCATCAACGAGAAACGCTTTTGTTTTAGTTATGTTCACCCCAAATCCTGTATCAAGTCCGTGTAACTCTCTCCCTTATTTCTCGATAGTACAAAACGAGCTGCCTTCTTTGAATTTTCTCGAGGTACTCCATTAATCCTTTAATCCTCTACGTTAGGGCAGCTGCGGACAAGGTCGGGTCACAATCTTAACTCCAGCATACAAAGTCGCGACACTCACTGCTGTGAAAATTCTTGCCGTATGACTGTTGCTGCGACAGTAGCTACGAGAAAGTAGCCGTAATGTTAATATTCGCTTTTCATTACTTTTCTACTTAATTAACGGAATAGCTATTATATTTTTGCGTTAATCATCAATAAATTATCGGCAGACATGAATGATCGTGAAATAAATGTAAAAACAACCGAATCTTGCTGATTCAGTGACATGAACTCTAACTTGCTTATGAAAAAAATGCTTTCGAATATGTGTATAATTGCGGTTTACTCTGCTGAAATCAAGCGAACATAAATACCTATTTCGTATGACTGACACTTTCCTTGAAACGTAATAATTTTGTATGCAGTCTAATGATTCACATTTTCTTATATTTCACTCGACTTTCCAGAACACGAATATTTTTGTAAATGTAACTACTTTTTCTTCAAAAGCGAATGTGTTGAAGATTCTCTCCGTTTGTGGCTCAAGTGTAGTAACATTAGTGGAATTGGTGTCTTGCGTGTTGCAAAACAGTTTTATTGCTTTGACTTTTATTATCACGACTGCATGGCTCTCCCTTCAGCTACAGCTATGATCGCTTATTTGGTACGCTAAATAAAGTAGGTATTGCATTACATACGAGTTTCCTACGTTCCATAATCACCTATTTGACTGGAAGTGCAGTGAACAGAAGTTCACGTTGTTGAGTGGGTATACGGCATCTTTCCGCAGAAGGTCCGGTCTTGTGTTGTTTACAAGCCAACTGTTTGTTCTTAAAAGAAAACGAGAGTCTTCAATAAATATCTGTAGAGTACAACAGAACCGTAAGTAAACTGTTCTGTAACGTATCGTTTTTGCCTCCCAGGATCAGCAGAAAATTATAGAAACACAAATGTGATGCAGTTTCTTTTATTTGTTATCGCTTCTGTGGCATTTCATACGCTCCTCATTGTAAAAACTATGTTACAAATCAAAATATGCACTCGTCTCACATCGTGTTCAGAAATGTAGCTTTCTGTCCGCTTGGAGCGCTGCTGCTGCAGAGTATAACAAAATTGAGCACGCGTGTCGTGACTGTACGTGTTAGGTTGGGTTTGACCTGGGCTAACGAGGTATACGGGCCCAGCAACGAACTTGAGACGTCACACTAGTCGAGCTCGTCCGTCACACTTAGCGAAAGCTCGGCTCCGATCAGGATCCACGGGAAAACAATATTTAATTGAAAATGTACTCATTAAATGTCTTACTTTCATCGTGTGCTGTTGATAACTTGCATGTATTTAAACGCACAGTCAAGGATAATTAATTCTTTTGCTTTTGCTGGTGCCTTGTCCCGCGGTTTCGCAAGGTCGGCATGGTTAGGACGGATTTGACAAGATTAATTTTAAGGGGTGGCCGGATGCCCTTAGTGCCGCCAGCCCGTGCCCCCTGGGACGGAATTAGTGTGCCCCAGCTGTCTGCGTCTATTGTAATCCACGGAATAGTGCGAACGTGTTCAGATGTCTGCGAGTCGTGTAACTGAGGCGGAACGTGGAGACTAGTCCGGTATTCACCCAGTGAAATGTGGAAAACTGCCTAAAAACCACATCCAAGCTAGCCGGCACACCGGTCGACGTCGGTAATCCCCCGGGCGGATTCGATCCGGAGCCGGCACGCTTACCCGAGTCCAGGAAGCAGCGCATTAGCGCTCTCGGCTGACCTGGCGGGCACAGTCAAGAATTATTAATCTCGTTTGAAATAGTTACTCGCTCCCTGCTGGAGAGGGCTGCTGGCGCCCGTAAGACCTGCAGCGTCACGTGCTGTGACGTACGCACCGCGGCCTCGGGGCCTCGGGTAGACACAAGACCTGGCAAAGCGCGTCGGCCGCGCTCGTTTTGTTTCCGGCGTGGCTGGGCAACGGGTTCGCTGCACTCTTCAGCTAAAGGTGCTGCAGCGAGTTGCAGGACACTGACGCCGACCAAAGTGGGGAAACCCTGAAGAAGCAGAGAGCGCTGCGGAGCCGAGAAGAGCGTGGAGTCAGCAGGCAACTGCACTTCCGTGGTCAACATGAGGCGTGGCCAGCTATAACACAGATATCGTTTGCCTGTGGCAGCATACGGTGCTTTTTTCTGGTGTCCAGAAGATCAAAACCAATTACAAAGTGATTTAGACAGGATATTTGTACGGTGCAGAAAGTGACAACTGACTCTAAATCATGAAAAGTGTGAATTCATCCACAAGACCACTAAAAAGAATCCGCTAAATTTCAGTTACACTATAAATCATACAAATCTAAACCCTGTAAACTCAGCTAAATACTTAGGGATTACAATTACGAATAACTTAAACTGGAATGATCGCATATAAAGCTCTGGTTTAAATGGCTCTGAGCACTATGGGACTCAACTTCTGAGGTCATCAGTCCGCATGTAAAGGGTAAACATCAATGGAACCGACAAACTGCAGGGACGAATTCCTGACTGTAAATGGAGGAACATATGTCCGAAACAGATTGTTGCCACGGTAGATAGCGGTGACGAATGACAGTTCCTCTGAGCACGTACCGTGTGTCCCTTGTGTCTGATGTTTACTTCGTGGGGGGCTCAACTGCGCTGTCATCAGCGCCCATACAAAGTCCCAATTTGTACACAGTCCAATTTTTATACAATCCAATCTAGCCACTCTCACGAATGATGATGATGATCATGATGATGATGATGATCATGATGATATGATGTGCACAACAGAAACACCCAGTCCCCGGGCAGATGTCCCTTGTGTGTTGCAGGCTGTGTATTTGACGCAGCGTACTGTAAGCGTCAGAATGGTCCGTTATTCATGTCGGAAACAAGCCGAGATGGTGTTTGTGTACGGTCAAGAAGATGGAAACGGTCGAGAGGCAGCACTGCTATACCAAAACAAGTTCCCTCACAGTCACCAACTACATCACACAACATTTCAAGTCCTTTTTGAGCGTCTGTGTAATTCTGTGTCCTTTCAGATAGACGAACGTGCAGGGAGGCGGCGGAATGGAGGTACACCAGATGTGGAGGACCGGGTTCTACGAGATACTGAAACGAACCCTAGTACAAGCTCCAGGCAAGTAGCCCACCAAAGTACGATTATGTGTATCCTGCAGGACAACCGCTACTATACCTACCACCTGCAGTCCCATGGAGGCCACTCTGACCATCTGTTGTGACGTGGATGAGACACAGCCCAGTTCTGTGTTCCAGAACGATACGTCGTCGTTGCATGCACGCCGTCCATTTGCGGACACATATTCATAGGACCTTTTATCATCCATTTCCAGTCAGTAATCTGTCCTTGCAGTTTGTCAGTTTTATTAATGTTCACCCCGTATAATAATGTGGGTAAAGCAAACCAAAGACTGCGATTTATTGGCAGAACTCTTAGAAAACATAGCAGGTCTACACTTGCCCGTCCTCTTGTGGAGTATCGCTGTGAGGTGTGGGATCCGCATCAGGTAGGCTTGACAGAGGACATCGAAAAAGTTCAAAAAAGGGCAGCTCGTTTTATGTTATTGTGAAATAAGGGAGAGTGTGCCACGGATATGAACACGAAGTAGGCGTTTTTCGCTGCGGCAGGAGCTTCTCATGAAATATCAATCACCAACTTTCTCTTCAGGCGTCCATCTACATAGGAGAAATGATCGTCATCGTAAAATAAGATAAATCGGAACTCGCATGGGAAGATTTAAATGTTCGTTTTTGCCGAGCGCTTTTCGAGAGTACGGTAGAGAAGTAGCTTATAGATGGTTCGATAAACCCTCTGTTTAATTATGAATTGCAGAATAATCACGCAGATATAGAGACAGGGAAGAAGATTGGAAGAGGGTTACCGTTATGACGATCCAGTACGGGGCATAAGAATGACTGGACTTGGCACGAATTAATATTTTGCAGGGCCCTGAACTCCCAACACTATGGGGCGCCGTATGACTGGATTTTTGGTGTCAGGCCTTTGATAATATCATTTGAGTGAAGAAGCACGGCCGTGATGTGCTCTGATTGTTTCAGAACTGTGTTTGAATTTCAAAAGACACGCAAGTCCATGGTGCGATCTGATCGTATCATAATTGTTCTTCAGTCCGTAAACACCGTGAGGTTGTTGTGATGCCCTCATGTACATTGTCATTTAATAAATCTAAAACTGATTTAAAGGCCAGGTTTGTACAAGCCACAGCCGAATTCCACTGCCATCCAAATCCAGCGCCACAGGACATGTATCCTAAGTTGCACTACAGTATATTAAAACTGAAAAATGAAGGAACTTCTTGAGTTTCTATAGAATACGAGCAGAAAAAATAAACAGATGTTGGAAGCCTGTGTGGTTATCTAACAACTAAATTGTGAAATAGACTCCGCAAACAAGCCAAATTTGCAAAACGGTGGAGTAGGTTAGAAAGACACGGATAAGTGGTTAGTACACTACTGGTCATAAAATTGCTACACCAAGAAGAAATGCAGATGATAAACGGGTATTCATTAGACAAATATATTACACTAGAACTGACATATGATTACATTTTCACGCAAGTTGGATGCATCGCTCCTAAGAAATCAGTAACCAGAACAACCACCTCGGGCCGTAATAACGGCCTTCATAAGCCTGGGCATTGAGCCAAACAGAGCTTGGATGGCGTGTACAGGTACAGCTGCCCATGCATCTTCAACACGATACCACAGTTCATCAAGAGTAGTGACTGCCGTATTGTGACGAGCCAGTTGCTCGGCCACCATTGGCCAGACGTTTTCAATTGGTGAGAGATCTGGAGAATGTGCTGGCCAGGGCAGCAGTCGAACATTTTCTGTATCCAGAAAGGCCCGTACAGGACGTGCAACATGCGGTCGTGCATTATCCTGCTGAAATGTAGGGTTTCGTAGGGATCGAATGAAGGGTAGAGCCACGGGTCAGTGCCGTCAATGCGAACGAGAGGAGACCGCGACGTGTAACCAACGGCACCCCATACCATCACGCCGGGTGATACGCCAGTATGGCGATGACGAATACACGCTTCCAATGTGCGTTCACCGCGATGTCGCCAAACACGGATGCGACCATCAAGATGCTGTAAACAGGACCTGGATTCATCCGGAAAAATGACGTTTTGCCATTCGTGCACCCAGATTCGTCGTTGAGTACACCATCGCAGGCGCTTCTGTGTGTGATGCAGCGTCAAGGGTAGCCGCAGCCACGGTCTCCGAGCTGATAGTCCACGCTGCTGCAAACGTCGTCGAACTGTTCGTGCAGATGGTAGTTGTCTTGCAAACGTCCACATGTGTTGACTCAGGAATCGAGACGTGGCTGCACGATCCGTTACATCCATGCGGATAAGATGCCTGTCATCTCGACTGCTAGTGATACGAGGCTGTTGGGATCCAGCACGGCGTTCCGTATTACCCTCCTGAACCCAGCGATTCCATATTCTGCTTAGAGTCATTGTATCTCGACCAACGCGAGCAGCAATGTCGCAATACGATAAACCGCAATCGCGATAGGCTACAATCCGACCTTTATCAAAGTCGGAAACGTGATGGTACGCATTTCTCCTCCTTACACGAGGCATCACAACAACGTTTCACCAGGCAACGCCGGTCAACTGCTGTTTGTGTATGACAAATCGATTGGAAACTTCCCTCATGTCAGCACGTTGTAGGTGTCGCCACCGGCGCCAACCTTGTGTGAATGCTGTGAAAAGGTAATCATTTGCATATCACAGTATCTTCTTCCTGTCGGTTAAATTTCGCGTCTGTAGCACGTCATCTTCGTGGTGTAGGAATTTTAATGGCCAGTAGTGCATATGTTGCTAACAGTGCAGGTGTTGAGTACCTTGGTGGCTACAGTTTCTGATTAGAGTAACTCTTGGGAATCTCAGTTTGGATGGTCTGCGGCTGTCTATTTCTTGAAAGCCCTCTGTTAAATTAGAGTCCTGCACATTAAACACCAAAGCCGTAATCTCAATGTAAAAGCAACAATGAAAATCGTGACGGTATAAACGTCGAGCTTCAACATTTTATCCCGGAGTTAATTTAAGAAGCACGAGAGAGATTTCATACGTCACGCCTGTTACTGGATGAGGTGGGAATGTTTCATATCACCAGTCAACTGCGAGGAGGCAACATTAGTCGTCGGACACGAAAACATGCCGCCCACACCCCTGGAGCGTGTTAATGGTTTCCGGAAAACTCGTTCCTGAGAGCCCGTGTGGACAGTTGACAGGTGGCGGGTGTGCAGATGAAACGTGGCCGCAGCAGGTTGCCGCTCTTCTGTATGCGAGCAGCGGCCGCCCTGCTAACTGAATTCCTGATTCTCCAGACGCGGTACCGCGTTCGCCACCTGCTCCGGGTTCAGGGAGAGAGCGTCCCCCCTCTGCCGCCACGTCCGGCGCGTGTGGCTCCCTCGAATCCGAAAGAGACGGGGTGTGAGCCCGCCCTCTTCACTCAACAGCCGCGGCTTGACGCCATCGTTCTAAAAAATGGCTCTGAGCAGTATGGGACTTAACTTCCGAGGTCACCAGTCCCCTAGAACTTAGAACTACTTAAACCTAACTAACCTAAGGACATCACACACATCCAAGCCCGAGGCAGGATTCTAACCTGCGACCGTAGCCGTCGCGCGGTTCCAGACTGTAGCGCCTAGATCCGCTCGGCCACCGCGCCCGGAGCCATCGTTCTGATACGTAATTATTCTTCTTTTGTTTTCCTTTCGGAGGGCCTAGGTTCATCCTGATCTCCGAAGGATGCCATATTCCTTGATTTCCGGAAAGCGTTTGACTCGGTGCCCCACTGCAGAGTCTTAACTAAGGTACGAGCATATGGGATTGGTTCCCAAGTATGTGAGTGGCTCGAAGACTTCTTAAGTAATAGAACCCACTACGTTGTCCTCGATGGTGACTGTTCATCAGAGGTGAAGGTATCATCTGGAGTGCCACAGGGTAGTGTGGTAGGTCCGCTGTTGTTTTCTATCTACATAAATGATCTTTTGGATAGGGTGGATAGCAATGTGCGGCTGTTTGCTGATGATGCTGTGGTGTACGGGAAGGTTTCGTCGTTGAGTGACTGTAGTAGGATACAAGATGACTTGGACAGGATTTGTGATTGGTGTAAAGAATGGCAGCTAACTCTAAATATAGATAAATGTAAATTAATTCAGATGAATAGGAAAAAGAATCCTGTAATGTTTGAATACTCCATTAGTAGTGTATCGCTTGACACAGTCACGTCGATTAAATATTTGGACGTAACATCGCAGAGCAGTATGAAGTGGGACAAGCATGTAATGGCAGTTGTGGGGAAGGCAGATAGTCGTTTTCGGTTCATTGGTAGAATTTTGGGAAGATGTGGTTCATCTGTAAAGGAGGCCGCTTATAAAACACTAATACGACCTATTCTTGAGTACTGCTCGAGCGTTTGGGATACCTATCAGGTAGGATTGAGGGAGGCGGCCTGTTAGATTTGTTACTGGTAGGTTTGATCATCACGCGAGTGTTACGGAAATGCTTCAGGAACTCGGCTGGGAGTCTCTAGAGGAAAGGAGGCGTTCTTTTCATGAATCTCTACTGAGGAAATTTAGAGAACCAGCATTTGAGGCTGACTGCAGTACAATTTTCTGCCGCCAACTTACATTTCGCGGAAAGACCACAAACATAAGATAAGAGAGAAATTAGGGCTCGTACAGAGGCATATAGGCAGTCATTTTTCCCTCGTTCTGTTTGGGAGGGGAACACGGAGAGAAGATGCTAGTTGTGGTACGAGGTACCCTCCGCCACGCACCGTATGGTGGATTGCGGAGTATGTATGTAGATGTAGATGTAGATGTAGATGTAGAAGGAGGGTTGTTAGAAACCCCACGAAGTCGTGCAGATTGAGTCTGTCGCCTATAATCTGCAACCAAGTGAAAACGAGGACGCTTATCGGTTGGTAACGCTGCAGCTTGGGTAGCCAGTGTGACGATAGTTTCAGGTAACCAGTGACAGAGAGAAATTACAGTTTTATTTTAGCACTAAACCTGAATTTTTCTGTATTGAGTTTGCTCGAAGAGCTAGCTTTAATTGCCGTGAAGAAAGCAATCGTGATTTAGTTCTGCCGCAGATTGTTGACCGCCGTTTCGGCGGATACATTACGCATCACGAGGTGGTGGTTAGGTTAGGACATGAGTTTAAATTCGGGGCTACAAAAACGTGTCGTCCCCCGCTGTTTACTCATTGGTCACTTAAGATCAGCTGTGGACATATAACACTACCGTCTGCTACTGCTGTACCATAACCTTAAAGTTGGAGGCAGGTTGTGAAATAAAACTATTTTATTAAAGCAATTATGGTACAACGCAACAGAGCAGTGTTACCCTCTGAGAGGAATTTTGTTAAGTTGACCGTGTTGTACCTAATGGAAATGGCTTATCGGAAATGAAAGTCAGAATTACGTAAATATTCGAACAGTAACCAACAATATTTTTGCCTAGCTATACCGTTTAAAGAAAAGGAAAACGGTCGCCAGCCTAATTAGGCAAGAGAAAGATTAACGTTCTCGTTTAAGGAAGTAGGTATGAGTAACTTTAACGGATAAACACAACCTATACTTGGCCACACGCGAGTGCAATGAACTCTGACACATACATATGTTTACGGTAAGATTGAAGCTAGCAGCTAGAGCAGCACAAACTATTTGAAAAAATATAACAGATACCGTAACACTCTATTACTTTCAGGACTTGTTCAAACTGAATGGTCTTTATAACGTTACTATTAACATTCACTGCAGGATCATAAATTGGACATAGGTTAAGTCTCTCTCAGTTAAATACTTTACTATTTAGAATGAGAGTTAATTGGAATCCACTAACAGATTGCTTCTCACTATCTTTTGAATAAAGAAATTATGGTTTTCATAAATAGTGGTCTTCCCTTTACTTGTTACCTAGCATTAGCACAATAGACAAACTGTGGATCCTGTTATACTATTAATATGCACTTCCAATACACAAGAGAGACGAACACTTAGCAATCATGAACATACACTCCTGGAAATGGAAAAAAGAACACATTGACACCGGTGTGTCAGACCCACCATACTTGCTCCGGACACTGCGAGAGGGCTGTACAAGCAATGATCACACGCACGGCACAGCGGACACACCAGGAACCGCGGTGTTGGCCGTCGAATGGCGCTAGCTGCGCAGCATTTGTGCACCGCCGCCGTCAGTGTCAGCCAGTTTGCCATGGCATACGGAGCTCCATCGCAGTCTTTAACACTGGTAGCATGCCGCGACAGCGTGGACGTGAACCGTATGTGCAGTTGACGGACTTTGAGCGAGGGCGTATAGTGGGCATGCGGGAGGCCGGGTGGACGTACCGCCGAATTGCTCAACACGTGGGGCGTGAGGTCTCCACAGTACATCGATGTTGTCGCCAGTGGTCGGCGGAAGGTGCACGTACCCGTCGACCTGGGACCGGACCGCAGCGACGCACGGATGCACGCCAAGACCGTAGGATCCTACGCAGTGCCGTAGGGGACAGCACCGCCACTTGCCAGCAAATTAGGGACACTGTTGCTCCTGGGGTATCGGCGAGGACCATTCGCAACCGTCTCCATGAAGCTGGGCTACGGTCCCGCACACCGTTAGGCTGTCTTCCGCTCACGCCCCAACATCGTGCAGGCCGCCTCCAGTGGTGTCGCGACAGGCGTGAATGGAGGGACGAATGGAGACGTGTCGTCTTCAGCGATGAGAGTCGCTTCTGCCTTGGTGCCAATGATGGTCGTATGCGTGTTTGGCGCCGTGCAGGTGAGCGCCACAATCAGGACTGCATACGACCGAGGCACACAGGGCCAACACCCGGCATCATGGTGTGGGGAGCGATCTCCTACACTGGCCGTACACCACTGGTGATCGTCGAGGGGACACTGAACAGTGCACGGTACATCCAAACCGTCATCGAACCCATCGTTCTACCATTCCTAGACCGGCAAGGGAACTTGCTGTTCCAACAGGACAATGCACGTCCGCATGTATCCCGTGCCACCCAACGTGCTCTAGAAGGTGTAAGTCAACTACCCTGGCCAGCAAGATCTCCGGATCTGTCCCCCATTGAGCATGTTTGGGACTGGATGAAGCGTCGTCTCACGCGGTCTGCACGTCCAGCACGAACGCTGGTCCAGCTGAGGCGCCAGGTGGAAATGGCATGGCAAGCCGTTCCACAGGACTACATCCAGCATCTCTACGATCGTCTCCATGGGAGAATAGCAGCCTGCATTGCTGCGAAAGGTGGAGATACACTCTTCCTGGGACAATGAATTCACGGTGTTCTTATTTCAGTTTCCAGGAGTGTATAATTTTCTACTATTGCAGTTTTCCACTTTGCTACAGTGAAACACAATATTGACAAAATTGCAAGAAACTGACTCACCTTTTAGAATTTACCACAAGTAGCACTATGATCATTAACCAAGCAAAACTTTATAAGACTCAATTTTAAGGACTTTAACTTATAAAAGAAACAGCAATTTGTCTTCTTTACCACAGTCTTTTACTTTCAAATAAATGATTAAATAGGTGACTTTGAAACTTCACAAAACTACATTTACTGCCTACCACAATTTCGCTAAATCCACAATAAATCTGAATATTCCCTTCTCATCAAAGATCAAACAACATTATGTAATTAACTATCTAACTTTGAGGCTTTCATTTTTTCTACAAAATAAGACACTCGGTAATCATAGTTCAAATGGAGAGGAACCTGAGAGGTGTTGTGATAGGGAAAAAAATCAAGGTAGGTACATAAATTCAGTTATAAGTTACCTTATATTTGTGCACACTAAATCACCCAATAAGCTGATCCTTCACTGTACATTATTATAGCATTCCGTTACAGTGATTGCGCAATGTGGTGGCAACTGCATGTTGGTAGGTGGATTTGCAGACAGAATTGCTGGACTCTGTCCCTTCTTGGTGGCGATGATGGATACCAATTCCAGAATCGTTCCAGCTATTCATCCATCCATCCGAGGCATTGGGAAGTGGCAGAAAAAGCCTCTCTCGGAACCAGCACAATATACAATTTTAACATGGCAGTGCACAGTATGGTAGATCGTCCCCGACTGACTCTTGTTCCACCTTTTCTACCTAGCCAACCACAATTTGCGCACGCTACACAGTTCCGTTCCCGAGGGGAACCACTACACCTTTTATATACTAAAGGACTAAGAACCCTAAGTGAGGATCAGCAGTTAACATAACAGCAAACAAACGCATTAAATAACACAGAACATTTGCACATATTAACATTTCTATAAAAAATTATTCACACAGAAATTACAATTATATATAGTAAGTTTTGTTCCCCCAAATGGGACAAAGAATTTAAATGACAGATATACTACATTGCATAGAATCAAATCATGACGTCAAAGTTTTGACCTACAAAGGAGCAAGCAATTTTGTGTTATCAATTCAATTAGACACATTTACAGAAGCTCAACGATGTAACATTAAATAAAACAAAAGCAAAATAGATCAGTAGAGCACTAGAGTTATGGTGTTACAGACACAGCGTCTCTCATTTCCCGCGGCGCCCACTTCCAACAATGCTCCGCTTTGCACATTTACAGCGTTTGTGAAGGGACCCGCCGTGTATGTGTGGCACCTATAACAGAGCGGTAGCCGGCAGAGAATGTGGCAACATTGTAGCGACAACTATCGAGAAATTTTAATCTGACTATAGGATGACAGCTTGAACTAACAGCTGTAAATAGCAGATATGCATTCGATGAATCAGTTGTGAGCAGACAGCGTTAAGTGGCGAAAGTGCGACCGTAGTATGTCAACATTGTTGTGTTACAAATCATGAAATGTTCTGAAGAAAAGAAAAGCGTGTGCAAAGTTTGTCCTGCACGTCTTGACTCCCGAACTAAATAATGAAGCGTGGACGCTTGCCGCGACTAGATTGAAATGCAAAACGGCTTCAGTTCTTTTCTGTATAACGTGGTCACAGTTGCCGAGACCTGATGTTATCAATAAGAACTCAACACAATAAGACAAAGTGCGGAAATTGAAAATGAAGGGACCACGTTTTGATGGTATAATACAAGTCAGGACGATGTGACGCCCAACTTGAACAACAATCTGACAATTTCACATGGTTGTGTGAACATTCTATGCGTTGTACACAAGTGGGGAGGAGGGTGAGGAAGGGAGATTATGTAAAACTGGTTAAGCATTAAAAGCAGCATCATAACGTTTATCTGTTAATTTATTAGTCCAGTCTCGAAACTTTTCGGACTGATGGTGCATGTTCAAGAAGAATGTTTGTGTTTATGTTCAGAAGATGCTGAACCTTTTATTTCTCCTGATTGTGAGGATGATCTGTGATGTGACGTTTTAGCATTTCATTATCAGTTTAGACGGAATTTTCTTACTTTATTTTATACCTGTTTTGCCTCCTTGAATTTTTCTGTTTGTAAATGTTTGTAAACGCAGTCGGAGTTTTTAATTCGTGAACACTATTATTTTACACCTGCTTTGATTCCTCATATATTTGTGTTTGTAAATGCTGTCATGTTTTTTATTCATAATTAGCGTACGAAAGAGTGTTGTACATAGAGGATAGGATAGTGCACCTAGGAAAAGATGTCTTTTCGTTAGTACCTCAGTCTAGTGGCCGAGCGAGGTGACGCAGTGGTTAGAACACTGGATTCGCATTCGTGAGGACGACGGTTTAAACCCGCGTCGTGCCATCCTGATTTGGGTTTTCCATGATCTCCCTAAAGCGCTTCACGCAAATGGCGGGATGGTTCCCCTTGAAAAAGGGCGCGGCCGATTTCCTTCTCCATCATTCCCTGATCCGAACCTGTGCTCCATCTCTAACGACCAAGTTGTCGACGAGACGCTAAACACTAATCCCCTTCTTCCCCTCCTTCCTCCTCCTTCCGTCCAGCGACTTATTTTAGAAGCACATCGAGGAACCCGCACTAGATACTGACATAAGCAGTTTCCGCCACTTTCTACAGTGTTTGTTCTTGCTAGATATGAGGTTGTGTTTTGTGCAGCATCTTTTTAATATTTCGAGTTATACACATATACGTGCTGTTTGGTATATTAAAGCTATTTGGTATGTATTGTTAATTCTTCAGTTACAGATTTTTCTGGCATGTGAAATTCTGCATATTTTGAAAACTAGTTATACTCAAGGTGACAATTATTGAAATATATGAAGAAAACGTGAATTAGTTAGAAACTACGGCGGGCACACATTTTATTCAAGATGCAGTGATCACTACACATATTTAGATTTAGGTTACGACGTGTTCGATATGCCTGCCATCATTGGCGATGATGTGGCATAGCGAAATTCTGCATGATCCGCGTGAAGTGGTGGAACATCGATGCTGTCAATGAGCTCTTGAAAGGCTGTTTTCATCTCAGCAATGGTTTTGGGGTTACTGCTGTACACGTTGTCTTTAATATAGCTCCACAGAAAGGAGTCGCATGTGTTCAGATCCGGGGAATATGGCGGCCAGTTGAGGCCCATGCCAGTGACCTCTGGGTGCCCAAGAGCCAGAATGCGGTCCCCAAAGTGCTGCTCCAGGACATAAAACACTCTCCTGCTTCGATGGGGTTGAGTTCCGCCCTGCATGAAACACATCTTGTCGAAATTAGCGTCACTTTGGATAATGGGTATGAAATCATCTTCCAAAACCTTCATGTGCTGTTCAGTAGTCACCGTGCCATCAAGGAATATCGCACCTATTATTTGTGACTGGACATTGCACACCACACAGTCACCCGTTGAGGGTGAAGAGATTTCTCGATCGCGGAATATGCATTCTCAATCCCCCAAATGCGCCAATTTTGCTTATTGACGAACACATCCAAATGAAAGTGGGCTTCGTCAATAAACCAGACTATACCGCACATACTAATTCCTATCATGCGCCGCTGCCAACCGTACAGCTTGAACGTCCTAACGCAAATAGTTCAGAAATTATGACGATTTTATTTCATATAGTTCAGTAACGGCCGCCCTGTCAGTGTGGATGCTAAAGCCATACTTCGTTAGTCGTACAAAATCTTGGCTCACAAGTTCTTTTACCATGGAATACGGAATATTTCCAAATTAAGTTTCTTTAATATCTTAAACATTTTATCTGTCTTGAAAATTTGTTTTAGTTTCCAATAGTTTCAGTTTCAAAACGTATTTAACTTGTAACTGATTTTTGATAATACTTCTGCTTAATCTGATTTCGCTTGCTTATTATAGGTATGTAATGGAGTAATAATCAACCAATAGACGAATGAATACAGTACGCCCATTCGCAAGATATTCTCTACTGTAACGCTTTCAAATTTCAACAGAATATTTATTCTATGTACGTGAACATGTTGGACCTTGGAACATTTTTTTATATTTGGAAAACTTCAGTATTCTGGAGTAATTTTTGTAATTTCAGGAAAAGACACCAGCACGTAAAAGTGAATGCTATCATTTAAAAATAGGATAATAAAGATGATCGTATTAAATTTCCGTTACAGAGCCAGATGCAAAAGTTTGAAAAGTGTCCCAAGATGCAACAGTCTCTCCTACTTCGTTACAATAATATAACAACATTTAAGATGATTGTGTCTTTTTATTTTCTACTTGCATAATAACTTAAAAGCCTTGGTCTTATTCAGAACACCCATGGGGCATTGTTTAAGGTTCATGGTTTTAATTAGGCCCACTTGGAGACTGACTCTTAAGTTTTTTCAGCAGCAAAAATTATGAAATTCTAAAATTTCCCATTCTCCTCCTAATAATGAAATAAAGTAGCTTTTAGTATTGTAGTTACTATTTCCCTCAACGTCCGAATTCAAAATTCAGAATCTGCCGAACCTCAAGCTGGCCTTAAATGATAGACCTACATTATATTCAGTTTATTGCAGCTGTTATAATTATGTGTGTATGACTATTATATTTATTAGACAGTATTTACAGGCATATAATGAACCACTCTAATACTGATTTCAAAGCGGTCTAAGGCGCTGCAGTAATGGACTGTTCGGCTGGTCCCGGCGAAGGTTCGAGTCCTCCCTCGGGCATAGGTGTGTGTGTTAGTCCTTAGGATAATTCAGGTTAAGTAGTGTGTAAGCTTAGGGACTGATGACCTTAGCAGTTAAGTCCCATAAGATTTCACACACATTTGAACATTTGAACACTGCTTTTGTCTCAGTAAGAGCATATCTGTATGTTATGTCACTGGCTTTTCAATAACATTTTAGCTATAGGAGGTTTAGATACAGGGTGACGCAAAATAGGTGTTAGAAAGTCTTTGTCTACTAGGACATAATAAGGTGTGATAGATTCTTGTTATCATATTTATGTTATAACAGACAACCTGAAATTTAATGCAGAAGGTTTTCAAAGTGCCGTACCGCTGCAGCAACGAGTGTGTGGAGCCTTGAACTGAATTCCTTGATGACTTTGTGAAGAAAGTCATTTTAGATTCCACAAATCTCTGGAAATTGAAGTACCAGCATCCTGGTGTGTTGTAGATGTACCTTTGAAGGCTCTGTCCTTCATATAACCCCATACGAAACGATCACACTGGTTGAGATCAGGCCATTCCACACCGTGTCCAGTGTTGGTAATGTGTCCAGGGCGATGATCTGATCTCTGAAAGAACTGGAAGACATTGACAGTAAGGTGCGGACGCCCTCCACCCTTCATGAACCAGCAGTTCCGGAGCATTCAGCCGGGTTGTGCATCCGGTACAGTTTCACCTTCCATTACCTGTTTGCGTTTCTCTGTTGTGACAGGTCCATCAATAAAAATGGGCTCAATAATGCATTATGCATTGGTTGCACACCAAACAATGGCTTGTTGTTAACGAGCTGGAGCAGCAGCTTGAACTTGTGGATTATCAGTAGCCTGGTGGAACCAGTTCTGTTTGTTACTTTATCCATCGTGGTGGAAGTGTGTCTCATCACTGAAGCAGATTTGATCCGATACGACTGTTTCACTCTCAGAAGCCTCAAATACTTCATTTAGAAAAGAATATCGCTGCTCCACATCATTCTCTCTCAGAGGCTGGAATAGTTTAATTTCGTGAGAGAATAGGCGAAGTTTCTCTTTCATTATCCTCTGGAAGGACAGTCGTGACACTCTGAAATTCTGTGCTGCGTGTCTTGTTGATGCAGTGGATTTTCTCATTGAATAGGGTTCTCACTCGTTCCAGATTCTCGAAGGCTGGAACTGAGTCTGATAGTCCTGACTGGCTCTTCCTGGAATCGTGTAGGAATACGTTCTTTTCGAAACATTTCACCAACCTGTTAAAACAGGGAAAACATTACACAAAATCTGCATAATACTATGCTTAAACTTTGTCATCTCAGTCTGACTTCAGTTCTGTACAGTAAAAAAAAAAAAAAAAAATGCCCGAGGCAGGATTCGAACCTGCGACCGTAGCGGCCGCGCGGTTCCAGACTGTAGCGCCTAGAACCGCTCGGCCACCCTGGCCGGCACTGTACAGTAATTTCTTCGAGAAATGGTTATTCCGAATAGTGCTGTTTTTGGACCAAATGTGGTTTTGAATACGCGTCTCACTGCAACGATATGTCTAGAAATTGAGTAAAATATCTTTGCGATCAACAAAAGCTGTTCCAATGTTTGTGCTTCCATTCTGAAATATGAACTGATGTATCGGTAAGCGAGCTATAGAATTTTCAGAGTTACAGTACAGTAATATCTCAAGCAGAATCTTTTACGGCATAGAATTACAGCGCAGTAGACAAATACTTTCTAACACCTGTTTTGCGCCACTCTGTAGTTAGCTAAATACCGTAAGAAATACTCTTTGAAATACTCTTTGAAAGGTTATGTCTGACAATACAGATATAAGTGCAGTTCGGAACAAAGTAGAGGAAGGGAGAGGGGGTGGTAGGGGTTGGCCGATTCTTTTTGTAAGTCGACAGTCGCTCAGCGAGCCAGCACTCAATTCTGATGACAGCTGCTGCCAGCTCTACATTGTGCCTCGGATAGTAGCCCAGAAAAATCACCCTGTTTAAGTGTCGGATCCACTGAGGGGAACATCTGCCACCGTGCAGGCTAGCCTGTGGTGGCGGCAATTCTCAGTCTGCCAAACTACTAAAAAGTTATAACAACCACACCAAACAGGTGCCACGTTTATCAGTAGCGCAAGGAAATCTAACATCAGCTAAATCGTAGCCCCTGTGTGGATCAGCTAGTGAGTTGACTAGCTTGACATAAAATTAATTTATTTCCTTCAAACCCACAACAAAATAAATGACATCGCAGAAAATGAGAATCTGTGTCTTTGAAAAATTAATAACAAGGACCTACGGTATCACGAATAGATGTATTAACTAATATCAAGGACAAGAGAGAACAAACACATAAACAGAAACTTCAACTGTACAACATTTCATTAACACAAACTCAGGTTGGTTGGCCATAGACTTGGGGAAGCTAACCGGAATTTACGTGTAGATGAGACTGTCTACTGTGAGTGCTAGAATGCCAATGCAGGCAAGCACACTCTGCTGTATCATTCCACTTATTGGTCCCTCACGTCAAAATATAATTAAGCATGCAACGGACACTGGGAGTGACTACTGCGAGTACAAGGCTGCTATGAAAAAAGATGGCCATGAAAACGATTGATAGGCTTCCAATATGCAAAACGTTATCGATATAGCGGGTGAAAGACGAGATGTTGTCATCAGCGTGTGGGCGCTGCCGAAGCTGCTAGGTTCTGTGGCACATTGTGCTGCGGGAGATGACCTCATATCTGCTGCTGATTGTCTCACATCTGCGAAAATACGAAGTTTCGCCCGGGTGTCCGGACATGTTTACAACTAACTGCTCTCTCTGTAGAAACAAAGGAGCTCTAGCGACTCTGCTCTGCGACGGTCGAGAAACAAGTCCCCGACTCTCACATTGGTCAAAACCTTCCAAAAAAGTTTTCTTGAATAAACCTATCATGGCCCAGCAGTGGTTACCGTGCCAATCATGTTTTCCAGCAAGGAGACCCGGTCTTCCTCAACCAATCACTGCAGTGTAGTACACATTCTGTTCCCCGAAAAAACAGCACGCAATGCCTGGAGGTCCTGCAGCCAAACCCCCGGAGCATTTCACAAGATGAGGGAAGCTTCCTAGAGAAAACAAGCTAAGTGTCGTCCATAAAAAGATTTAATGGATGCCGTTTTGGCGAGGCGATGCGGCACCTAAGTAACGAGACATCCGGAGAAATTCCTCGTCCCGTTTCACAAGGTACGCTGTTCTTGTAATAAACACATTAACCGGGAGCCAGCGCGATGCCGGTATAGCTGGACCCACACATGGGATAAGGAGACCAGACTCCCACACCCACTCGTGCAGACAGACAGCTTGTTGGTTGTCATGCCCACATATAACACAGCACAGTGGTTGCGTCAACTCGATAATAAAGCGGTTAGATCGGCACCGTGATGCCCGGCGCCGCCAGTTTTTAAAAGTGTGTCATTTCGCATTCAGCCACGGCGTTCCCACCCTCTTGCTTCGGCCACTAGCGGAAAAAGCCCGACGCCAGAATGGCGGCCCATAAACCCCTGCCCTGCAGGGCCCACGGCCAGTTTCATTGACTACAAAGGGAGGCGAACTTGCTTGCTGCTCGAGGAAAGTTCTAAAGCTTCCCCTAATGCAATGTTTACCTCCAGCGCCTAAAATCTGTCTATACTGACGAATTTCATTCTAGTACTGCTACTCAAGTCATGCAAGTAGACAGAGATCAATCAGTGGTTTACCGTAACCCTAATACACTCCTGGAAATTGAAATAAGAACACCGTGAATTCATTGTCCCAGGAAGGGGAAACTTTATTGACACATTCCTGGGGTCAGATACATCACATAATCACACTGACAGAACCACAGGCACATAGACACAGGCAACAGAGCATGCACAATGTCGGCACTAGTACAGTGTATATCCACCTTTCGCAGCAATGCAGGCTGCTATTCTCCCATGGAGACGATCGTAGAGATGCTGGATGTAGTCCTGTGGAACGGCTTGCCATGCCATTTCCACCTGGCGCCTCAGTTGGACCAGCGTTCGTGCTGGACGTGCAGACCGCGTGAGACGACGCTTCATCCAGTCCCAAACATGCTCAATGGGGGACAGATCCGGAGATCTTGCTGGCCAGGGTAGTTGACTTACACCTTCTAGAGCACGTTGGGTGGCACGGGATACATGCGGACGTGCATTGTCCTGTTGGAACAGCAAGTTCCCTTGCCGGTCTAGTAATGGTAGAACGATGGGTTCGATGACGGTTTGGATGTACCGTGCACTATTCAGTGTCCCCTCGACGATCACCAGTGGTGTACGGCCAGTGTAGGAGATCGCTCCCCACACCATGATGCCGGGTGTTGGCCCTGTGTGTCCTGATTGTGGCTCTCACCTGCACGGCGCCAAGGCAGAAGCGACTCTCATCGCTGAAGACGACACGTCTCCATTCGTCCCTCCATTCACGCCTGTCGCGACACCACTGGAGGCGGGCTGCACGATGTTGGGGCGTGAGCGGAAGACGGCCTAACGGTGTGCGGGACCGTAGCCCAGCTTCATGGAGACGGTTGCGAATGGTCCTCGGCGATACCCCAGGAGCAACAGTGTCCCTAATTTGCTGGGAAGTGGCGGTGCGGTCCCCTACGGCACTGCGTAGGATCCTACGGTCTTGGCGTGCATCCGTGCGTCGCTGCGGTCCGGTCCCAGGTCGACGGGCACGTGCACCTTCCGCCGACCACTGGCGACAACATCGATGTACTGTGGAGACCTCACGCCCCACGTGTTGAGCAATTCGGCGGTACGTCCACCCGGCCTCCCGCATGCCCACTATACGCCCTCGCTCAAAGTCCGTCAACTGCACATACGGTTCACGTCCACGCTGTCGCGGCATGCTGCCAGTGTTAAAGACTGCGATGGAGCTCCGTATGCCACGGCAAACTGGCTGACACTGACGGCGGCGGTGCACAAATGCTGCGCAGCTAGCGCCATTCGACGGCCAACACCGCGGTTCCTGGTGTGTCCGCTGTGCCGTGCGTGTGATCAATGCTTGTACAGCCCTCTCGCAGTGTCCGGAGCAAGTATGGTGGGTCTGACACACCGGTGTCAATGTGTTCTTTTTTCCATTTCCAGAAGTGTATGTCACATAAATCATTGTATCTTTTGATTGCTTTGATTTAGAAGCTTCAGTTGTGTACACCGCCAAGAGACCATTGACCTTATTACGTGAAATAAATTTCAAGTTGGTACATCTACCCATTTCTGAGGAAAAGGGTTTTTAACAGACAAACAGACAGACAGATAGACAGACAAACGGACAGCTTAGTGATCCTATGGGGATTTAGTTTTTGACGACTGGGATATGGAATCCTAAAAACAATGTGGAAGCTATGGTGCAGAAGCAACCGTACAAAGACTGCCAAGCCAGGTCCAAGCTGGCCATACCTGTCCACTGCCGAATTCAGATTGACCAAGTTCTTAGCCAGATCTTATAGAAACCTTGGTAATGGTGCTAGAGTACTTGTTCTCGCGAGAATGTTCACCCAGAGTTTGGCGAGTCATTACCGAAAGCGCAAGTTATTCCACTGGACTGGGTGAACCTCAGCTACACCGACAAAATTTCGTAAGGTGGTTTGGAGATTTTGCTGAGTACTTTGGTGTGGAGGACCCTTGGTCTCCGATGGCGTTTTGCAGAATAACTGGATTTCCTTTGATTTGTTGTTCACACTACGCCCCTTTAGCTGAGTGGTCAGAGCGTCTGACTGTCATGCAGTGGGTCCGGTTGCAAATACCGGCCGGCTCGGAGATTTACTCCGTTCGGAGTCTGGGTGTTGTGTTTTGATCATCACCGACACACAAGTCACCCAGTGTGGTGACAACTAAAAAGACTTGCAACTTGGCGCCTGAACTTCCCCAGGTGGGAACTCCCGACCCTCAATCCACACGATCATTCTTACCTATATTTATCTTTGAATCCGCATTGCACTGCAAATTTCGACAGTATGAGTGTTGTATTTGGAAACAAAATTGTTCCATTCACTCAAGCTACATGCTGTTGAAACAGAATGTTCGCTTTGCTCTTGGCCTTCAAGCCTGCATGCAATGTTGCTCGGTTCTGTCTCAGACTTGCTTTTCCGGCAGTGTTAGTCGTAGGCAGACAGCGATACACAGCAGTTTGAACAGGTAGGTTTACTGAAGAACGGTTTGACCAATATGCATCTCGTGCTGAGGTGCTCACCTATTGACGGCAACCACAACGCAGTACTTTCTCATCTGCCTAGCAGTTTTTGTGTTTATCTGTGTTTTGCATCGTATGTTTTGGTTATTGCATACTGCAGTGTTTTCCACTTCTGTGAATATATTTTTGCAGCAAAAAGGGTAAATCGAGTAAAAAAACGAGTGAATCCTAATTCCATTATTACTATGTAACAGGCCAACGGAGACGACGGGTCCACTGTGCAAAAATACTCAGAAAACATCTGTGAGCAATCTCGGAATTTTTATCGATTGAGTTCACGTTCATCCTGGTTCATGTTCAACCTGTATAACAAGGAACGCTAGGCTGAGTAGTGGATCTATAAACGTGTCTCGCTGACCTCTAACGCTTGTATAATTATGGGCATATACAGCCTGACAAAGAAGGGTAGCACCCAAAAGGAGAGGAGACATGAAAGGAAATTTCACCTGTTGAAAGGGTATATGACGTTATTTCAGTGATTACAAAATGGAGTCAAATTTACAAAGAACTTGGCCTCATGAGTCCACTTATCAGTATGACGTTGCATTCTCTCTCGTTTGGATGTATGCACTAATTTGGTCGGGAAGGGTGTCATAAAAACGTTATATCCTCTCCTGACTCCAGATGGCCCACAACTGTTGTAACTGGTACTTGATATCATGGTCACTGGCGCTGAGAAGGAGTTAACTTTCGAGTTAGACCCACGCATTTTCTATCAGGGATGGACCGGGGTATCTTGCTAGCCATGGGAGTACCTCAACATCACGCAGATAGTTCATAAAATGCTATCTGTGGAAGAGCAATATCCTATTGAAAACTGGCATCACAATACCGTCGCGTGAGAGTTAACGTATGAGGGCGCAGGATGTCTGTGACTTTCCCTCAATCGTTAGCAGCCGTGATCTGAAGCCAAACCCAATGGCTGCCCACTCCATGACGCCAGGAGTAACACCGCTGTGCCTCTCCAGAACATTCAGAGACGGCATCTCTTCCCAAGTCGTTGCCATACTCGCCTACGATGGTCATCGGAAGCGAGCAGAGCCGCGATCCACCACTGAACACAGTGCGACGCCATTCATCGGCAGCCCACGCTTTCTGCTCCTGACAACACTCCAGACCCAGCCGTTTGTCATGTGGTGTTGACGACAGCTTACATTTGGGACGGCAGTTCCCTAGTCGCGCTGCTACTAGTCTCCAACCAATGGTGCTCGAGGACACAGAATGTTGCAGGGAGTCCATTACTCGTTCTCATATGGGAGGCACGGGTATGAAGGAGTCAATATGTGCTTGGTGCATAATACGGCGATCGTTCCTTCTGGTGGTCAGACGTGGTCGACCGGAATCTTCACGATGAGTATACCTGTCCTCAAGTTCCTACGCAGTCCTACTTCGGCCACTGTCACATCTGAATGCCACACAAAAGTGGACACTGCACGATTCGAACTGACGGCCTAATGGAGACACAATGAGGCCTCTTTCAGACTCTGTGAGGTGCTGATAACGCTGTCTCGTACTAGTACACGGCATCACCATCTCCTTCACAGTAATCACTCAACACCTGACGCTGTTCACGATTTGTAACAACACGAAACACAATTATGACTAATGTTCTCTGGTGTCTGTTCCACCTGCCAGAGAAAATTGCAACTATATTGATTTACACTCCTGGAAATTGAAATAAGAACACCGTGAATTCATTGTCCCAGGAAGGGGAAACTTTATTGACACATTCCTGGGGTCGGATACATCACATGATCACACTGACAGAACCACAGGCACATAGATACAGGCAACAGAGCATGCACAATGTCGGCACTAGTACAGTGTATATCCACCTTTCGCAGCAATGCAGGCTGCTATTCTCCCATGGAGACGATCGTAGAGATGCTGGATGTAGTCCTGTGGAACGGCATGCCATGCCATTTCCACCTGGCGCCTCAGTTGGACCAGCGTTCGTGCTGGACGTGCAGACCGCGTGAGACGACGCTTCATCCAGTCCCAAACATGCTCAATGGGGGACACATCCGGAGATCTTGCTGGCCAGGGTAGTTGACTTACACCTTCTAGAGCACGTTGGGTGGCACGGGATACATGCGGACGTGCATTGTCCTGTTGGAACAGCAAGTTCCCTTGCCGGTCTAGGAATGGTAGAACGATGGGTTCGATGACGGTTTGGATGTACCGTGCACTATTCAGTGTCCCCTCGACGATCACCAGTGGTGTACGGCCAGTGTAGGAGATCGCTCCCCACACCATGATGCTGGGTGTTGGCCCTGTGTGCCTCGGTCGTATGCAGTCCTGATTGTGGCGCTCACCTGCACGGCGCCAAACACGCATACGACCATCATTGGCACCAAGGCAGAAGCGACTCTCATCGCTGAAGACGACACGTTTCCATTCGTCCCTCCATTCACGCCTGTCGCGACACCACTGGAGGCGGGCTGCACGATGTTGGGGCGTGAGCGGAAGACGGCCTAACGGTTTGCGGGACCGTAGCCCAGCTTCATGGAGACGGTTGCGAATGGTCCTCGCCGATACCCCAGGAGCAACAGTGTCCCTAATTTGCTGGGAAGTGGCGGTGCGGTCCCCTACGGCACTGCGTAGGATCTTACAGTCTTGGCGTGCATCCGTGCGTCGCTGCGGTCCGGTCCCAGGTCGACGGGCACGTGCACCTTCCGCTGACCACTGGCGACAACATCGTTGTACTGTGGAGACCTCACGCCCCACGTGTTGAGCAATTCGGCGGTACGTCCACCCGGCCTCCCGCATGCCCACTATACGCCCTCGCTCAAAGTCCGTCAACTGCACATACGGTTCACGTCCACGCTGTCGCGGCATGCTACCAGTGTTAAAGACTGCGATGGAGCTCCGTATGCAACGGCAAACTGGCTGACATTGACGGCGGCGGTGCGCAAATGCTGCGCAGCTAGCGCCATTCGACGGCCAACACCGCGGTTCCTGGTGTGTCCGCTGTGCCGTGCGTGTGATCATTGCTTGTACAGCCCTCTCGCAGTGTCCGGAGCAAGTATGGTGGGTCTGACACACCGGTGTCAATGTGTTCTTTTCTCCATTTCCAGGAGTGTATATGCCCGCCGATAGTGTGTACGTGTCCGAAGGCACATTGACGTCCATCCATGTCTTCTAGGTGCTTCACCTTTTTTTGTTAAGCAGTGTATACTGTGTTCACGTATGAGTAGCCATCTGAGGCTGTTCGCAGAGCATGACAGAGTGCGTGGGCCAACAGCTTTCGGTGCGTACAGCCAGCGAGGATGTTACGTAAAATGCAGAGGACAGAGCTTTTGATGATCACAGGTACATTGATAAGTCACTCCTGTAGAAGCGCGTCTCGTGATCGTTGAATTTAAAAACACGCAGGTGGAAGCTGCATAGTGATTTTGAAGGAGCATACAGGCACCAGTTTGTAAGCTTATCAGTCCGTCGCTGACATAGAAGACTGCCAACCTTCTTTCTTTCCCGTCTGGGCAAGCTGTGCAGTGACAAGAGTACATGTAAAGCTTACTGGACAGGGTAAATGTTAGCTACAATGAAGTCGATAATTCCATCGTAATATTGGCATTTTAATTTGATATTCCCCACAACTGACAAAATTTACAACAAAAAAAATTGAATCTCATTGTCCACCCACACACTCCTGAGAATGGCACATCAACAATTTGCAATTACGCGCCCCTATTACCGGAAGCTGCGTTGATAAATACTCGGCACCTCGCAAGAATAACTTCTAGATCGAGAATATTAGGTAAGTTGTTGGAAGTGGTTACGCGTTGGTGAAAATCTCGCTTCTGAGCACACAAAGAGCTCTAACCACAGAACTCTGCACGGAACACGTGATGGTGCAATGCTGCCATACAGACCGTATATCTCCCTTGGAAGACGATGGGCAAGACGCCGTCTCCAAGTCCGTACCGCTCGATGGCTGAAGGCGAAGTCCCTCCACAACTCTCTCGTCTCCCACGCGTACGAAAACGCGGCGGAAGAATACTCAGTTTCGGCCAATGTGGAACGCTCTACCATCGCCGAAATCCCTCCACTGAGATCTAGCCAATGATCGAGTAGGTCATAATGCCTCTAGGCAAGGGAAATTCCCGTCTTGGCCACGTGTTTCCCAGCACAGGTGGCTCCGGATGCAGGGCTACCCCCAAAAGCGCCGTATTGTCCCGCGTTTCCGGTGACCGCTACCTGCCGCCCACGGCGGCCCGGCGAGCTACGGCCATCTGCAGACTTAACATTCCACAATTCTCAACTTCCGACGCTTTTCACCAACGCTTTAATTTATTGGCTCAATCCTGCAGACATGCAGGGAGTACTGTTCGAGAGTGCCTCATATTTATCATAATTCAATAGAGTCACGATATGATGCCCTTGCCAGTTCCTTTATTATTAATACTAATGTTGGTAAGCTAACGTATAAGTGCCCATGTCCTGGCACCTTACAAGTTGACCATAAGCCACGGGGTCCGTAACAACTAGGAATAAAAAGATGACTTAATAGAAAGTGGCAATCTGAATAGTTTGAAACTCAGTTCGCTCTTTCCATTCATGAGAGTGGTGATCAGGTCTCAGATCGAAGCGGGAGCCATCACTGAAGGAAATTCTGCTCCAGTCCATGATATTCCAGACCGTAGACTTGTCTGGAGCCGGCCGTTATGGCCGAGCGGCTCTAGGCGCTTCAGTCCGGAACCGCGCTGCTGCTACGGTCGCACGTTCGAATCCTGCCTCGGGCATGGATGTGTATGATGTCGTTAGGTTAGTTAGGTTTAAGTAGTTCTAAGTTCTAGAGGAGTGATGACCTCAGATGTTAAGTCCCATAGTGCTCATAGCCATTTGAACCGACTTGTCTGGAGACGCCCGAGACAGAGGTGGGTTGCCAACCTGACTGTTGCCTGCCATACAGCCCGACAACCAGGAGTTATGGTCTGGGACGCCACGTATGTTCACACCAGGACCCCTTCGATTGCTATGTGAGGCACCCTTACAGCACAGAGGTACGCCAACGATTTGGTACGGCCCGTTTTGTTGCCCTTTTCGGCAAGCCATTCTGGACTTACATTTCAGCAAGATAACGCCCGCCCGCGCACGACGAGAGTTGCTGCTACTTGTCTTAGTGCTTACCAACCCTTCGTTACCCAGCAAGGTCGCCGGATTGCTCCCCAGTTGAGAACGTTTGGAACACTGGGGGCAGGGTCCTCCTAGCAGCTCTGGATGTTGAGAATCTTACGCGCCCATTCGAAGGATTTGCCACCATTACCCTAAGGAGAACATCCAAAAACTTTATCAATCAATGCCTTGCTGAATAACTGCTTGCGTACGGGCCAAAGGTGGACAAGTGCGTTACTGGCTTGTTGAATCTGTGGAGCTCTTTCTCTTGGGTTGTAAGTGGGCTGCTTCTGTGTTGGCAGCGCTGTGTAGCGCTTTGCATTGGATTTCTGACTGTGCTTTCTTTGTAAGAGACTCTGTGGCTGGTTGGACTCGTTGTTAGAAGTTAATCGCCGGTACTGTTGGGCAGTGATGGAAGTACTGTTGGGCAGTTGGAGGTGAACAACCAGCAGTGATGGATGTTAGATGTGAGAATTTAGCATTGATGGATGGGTAGAGGTCTGAAGAGTTTGCGTAGGCTAACGATCTGTACATGTTCGATTTGGAGATTGAAAATTATTCATGATTATATGCCTTTGTCCTAGATGTCAATGACGATTTATATTCGTGTCTCAACTGGATGTCACATTATTAAGGTAAAAAAAATACATTATTTGGTTTGCAACAAAATCTTTCCTTTGCTAACCACATGCCTATTAGTAGTTAGTGGCTTAAGTAGTTAGAATCTTATTTAGCTGGCAGTATTGACGTTCGCTGTACTGCAGTAGTTCGCGTAATGAAGATTTTTGTGAGGTAAGTGCTTAATGGAATGTATAGGTTATTGTTAGGATTTCTTTTTAGTCAGGGCCATTCTTTAGAATTAATTATTTGAAGTCAGTTTTTTTTTGAGCAATCAGATTGCGTTGCGCTAGGATATTGTGGGTTTCAGTCATTCAGCAATTTAAGTACAGACACACTCATTTAAAATAAAGAACTTTCAGAGTAAATCACTCATTTTTTTCTGAAATGTAACTTATTTGTTTGTCTCTACGTGTGCATCACATACCGATTTCCGTCCTATTCAAATAATTCCTGCGTGGGGTGTTGGCTTTTTCTCTCCTAAGAGTGTAGTTCTTTGAAATAAAGATTGTGTATATATTGTTCATAGAAAAATCAGGCGTTAAGGTTCGTTGGATAAAATATTAGTCCAACAACTTCTGTTGCACTAATTGCAGACAAAACCCCTATTTTTATTTCTTGTACATTATGTAACTGATGAGTATTTTCAGGAATACAACGTCGACTGCTCGGTGACTTCACGTTGACCAATAAATACATCCGAAAAAACAGCCGTTCGGGCTCAACTTCTCAATCATGCACAGACTGCAATAGTCAGCTGCAGTCCTAACGCCGAGTAAAAGTGTGTCGACGTGCTACCTTTACTTGTTGGGTTTCAATATGAAATGGAGCACAAACCTGTCAGCAGATCCTCCGACACGCCAGTCTAGAGGAACAATTTTCTTAGACTTCTTTGGAAGGCCGCTCCTAATAGAATTGAGGGTAAAATCGATGCTCCAGCTGTCACAGTTTGAATAACTGGCCGAAGCGTAGTACAATTTGTTAATCGAAACGATAGGAAGCACATCATGTATACGTATTTTCATACGTATGGCACCTGGTTCTTTATATCCGTCTCTCCGTTAAGTTGCGCCATTATGTTTCCGTTTCGCGGCGGTAATGCAGTGTGTTTTCGTATATAGCTAAACACGCGATAGTAGCTTAAAAATCCGAAATTACTTGTAGCTATGGGACGAAGAGGCTAAATAAATACAGCTTTAGTGGAAAAGGCCACTTTATTTTAATTGCTACGTATATCTTGCGAAAAGACCATGAGGATGAAGTTAGGAATATTCGAGATCCCATAGAGATTTATCAACAATTGTTCTTCCCACACACCATTTGCGACTGGAACAGGAAAGAGGTGAAACGACAGTCGGACTTAAACTACCCTTCGTCACACACCATAAAGTAGGTAGTAGAGCGTAGACGTAAATATAGTTTTTAATGTTGATGCAGATTAGACGTTAAGAATTGTCTGTAAGCTTACATCTCACCGTTAACGAGAAAGCGATTTTGCTAATGCGATAGACTTAGACATTGTAAGTGAAATTCGTTGATATTTTTCGTTTTCTGTTTTCTACTCCGTAATGTACTTTGGACTTTCCTGAGCATTTTGCTGTATAATGCATTAATATCAGACAATTGTGAGACCTTCAAATAAATTTTGAGTGTTGATGTGTGACTGTCAAATTTCGCGGCTACGCATATACTGCCACAGTTGAGCAGTCATATCTTGGCAACTACACAGTCTAGAAGGCTGTGAATTGCTTTGTTTTTTACCTACTGCTACGTCTCCGAAGTTGGCATTACGAATAAACAAGTCAGTCCTTTGTTTCTGATACTAGTTTTCGTTGAAAGTAGCGCGATTATCAGCTACTTTTGTAGTAAGCTAACTTCTATTGCTATTTATACATAAATCAAATTACTAAGCATAAACGTAACTTCAAGAAACGCAGAAGATGAAGAGAGCTGTGTGGAGCACTTTCTTTCATCGAATATCAACCGATGAAAAGCCATGTCATGCTCTGTGTCCACCTCCACCAAACACTTGGAGTAAATATAGGCAAGCTGATTTTTCTGGCACCCTGCATGAATTTACACATAAACATTCTCTTCCTTTGGCAGTAATGGAGGAAATCAAACCTATTTACAGAGATCTGGCAAATCCTGAGCTACTAAAGTTTACATGTGAAGACCCAGAATGTGAATGAGTCCTTCAATAATGTTGTGTGGTGCCGTGTGCCAAAAAATGTATTTGTTGGCCTTATGACTGAAGTTAGCAGTGTCTGACGCTGCAATAACTTTTAATGGTGAGAACTATGAAAGACTTAAGGTTCTGGAGAAGTTAGGGGTAAGATTTGGACAGAACGCAGATAAAGGACTGCGGTAACTGGATGAGCTTCGTGTACGTGAAGCAGAGTTAGCTGCTCAGCAAATGACAAAAGAAGCAAGAAAGAAAAGGAGGAGGCAACCACTGGGCTGTTGTGTCACTGAAGAAGCCACAGACTATGGGCTAGGGCAATTCTAGTGCATAAAAGTTGCGTAAATGTAAGTCTGTATTGGAATTTGTAATCAAAAAAGTTTTAAACTTCAGTATCTCTGAATTACATTTTTTGCAATAAACGACCCGTTTCCTAAAAAAAGTACTGCTGGTAGAGACATGAAATTTTCACAGCATGCCAAGTGTGAGATTGAACGCATATGGAACTAGAATATTTAAAATATCCTGAGTTGTTTTGTTTTTATATTCATTTATTTACAAAATTATGTCAGAAAATTGAGTGTTTGAAAAAAAAGGATAACATCCCCCAGAATACAATTTTAGTAATAATTCTATTTCAGTGTATCTAGAAAGGTGCATTCAATAATTATGGAAAATTGTAAGTTGGTGTCTTAAAAAGTTTCCAAGATAATGGGTCACAAAATTCGATAATTTAACATTGACGGCATAGGTTTACAGCGTCCCCTCAAGGCGACGAAAACGCCATTATCAGCACCTTAGTGAGTTTGAAAGAGGTCGTGTAATAGGGCTATGAGAAGCTGAGTGTTCCTTCTCCGGTACTGCAGAAAGACTTGGAACGAATGTAGCCACTACACATGATTGCTGGCAGCGGTGCTCACATGGATGTACAATCACAAGATGACTAGGCTCCGGACGATGACATGGCGCTACCGACAGGAAAGAGCGTTGTGTCCAGCCTACATCTACATCTACATCTACACACATACTCCGCAATCCACCATACGGTGCGTGGCGGAGGGTACCTCGTACCACAACTAGCATCTTCTCTCCCTGTTACATTCCCAAACAGAACGAGGGAAAAATGACTGCCTATATGCCTCTGTACGAGCCCTAATCTCTCTTATCTTATGTTTGTGGACTTTCCGCGAAATGTAAGTTGGCGGCAGTAAAATTGTACCGCAGTCAGCCTCAAATGCTGGTTCTCTAAATTTCCTCAGTAGCGATTCACGGAAAGAACGCCTCCTTTCCTCTAGAGACTCCCACCCGAGTTCCTAAAGCATTTCCGTAACACACCCGTGATGATCAAACCTACCAGTAACAAATCTAGCAGCCCGCCTCTGAATTGCTTTAATGTCCTGCCCTCAATCTGACCTGATAGGTATCCCAAACGCTCGGGCAGTACTCAAGAATAGGTCGTATTAGTGTTTTATAAGCGGTCTCCTTTACAGATGAACAACATCTTCCCAAAATTCTACCAATGAACCGAAGACGACTATCCGCCTTCCCCACAACTGCCATTACATGCTTGTCCCACTTCATATCGCTCTGCAATGTTACGCCCAAATATTTAATCGAGTGACTCTGTCAAGCGCTACACTACTAATGGAGTATTCAAACATTACAGGATTCTTTTTCCTATTCATCTGAATTAATTTACATTTATCTATATTTAGACTTAGCTGCCATTCTTTACACCAATCACAAATCCTGTCCAAGTCATCTTGTATCCTCCTACAGTCACTCAACGACGATACCTTCCCGTACACCACAGCATCATCAGCAAACAGCCGCACATTGCTATCCACCCTATCCAAAAGATCATTTATGTAGATAGAAAACAACAGCGGACCTACCACACTACCCTGGGGCACTCCAGATGATACCCTCACGTCTGATGAACAGTCACCATCGAGGACAACGTACTGGGTTCTATTACTTAAGAAGTCTTCGAACCACTCACATATTTGGGAACCAATCCCATATGCTCGTACCTTAGTTAGGAGTCTGCAGTGGAGCACCGAGTCAAACGCTTTCCGGAAGTCAAGGAATATGGCATCCGTCTGATACCCTTCATCCATGGTTCGCAAGATATCATGTGAAAAAAGGGCGACTTGCGTTTCGCAGGAGCGATGCTTTCTAAAGCCGTGCTGATGCATGGACAGCAACTTCTCTGTCTCAAGGAAATTCATTATATTAGAACTGAGAATATGTTCGAGAATCCTGCAACAAACCGATGTTAAGGATATTGGTCTGTAATTTTGAGGATCCGTCCTTCTACCCTTCTTATATACAGGCGTCACCTGCGCTTTTTTCCAGTCGCTCGGGACTTTACGTTGGGCAAGAGATTCGCGATAAATGCAAGCTAAGTAAGGAGCCAATGCAGTAGAATATTCTCTGTAAAACCGAATTGGAATCCCATCAGGACCTGGCGATTTATTTATTTTCAACCCATTCAGCTGCTTCACAACCCCAGGGATGTCTATCACTATGTGCTCCTTACGGGAATCTGTACGAGACTCAAACGGCGGTATGTTTGTACGATCCTCCTGCGTGAAAGATTTCTCAATTGCTAAATTTAAAATATCAGCTTTCGTTTTGCTGTCTACCGTTGCCAGGCCAGACTGATCAGTGAGTGACTGGATGGAAGCCTTCGACCCGCTTACCGATTTTTCGTAAGACCAGAATTTCCTTGGGTTTTCAGCAAGATCTTCTGCTAAGGTATGACGGTGGTAGTGGTTGAATGCTTCGCGCATCGCTCTTTTTACAGCAGCACGAATCTCTACTAAGCCTATGGCTTTGCCGCATCGTAAGGAGCAGTTGGTACCACAGTGACACAACGAACTGTTACAAATCGGTTACTTCAAGGACAACTTCGAGCCAGATGCCTTGTAGCGTGCATTCCAGTGACCCCAAAACAACGCAAACCAACCTCAGTGGTGTCAAGCGCGAGCTCATTTAAAGGTGGAGTGGAAGATCTGTGGGTTTTCTGATGAAAGCTGGTTCTACCTCGATGCCAGTGATGGCCGTGTGTTGTCTAGAAGGGGGCGAGTTGAGGACCTGTCTGTGGCCTAGACACACTGGACAAATACCTAGTGTTGTGGCTTGGGGTCCCACTACGTATAACATTGGGAGCACTTTCCTGATTGTTCCACACACCCTGATTGCAAACCTGTACATCAGTCTGGTGATTCGACAGGTTGTATTGCCACTCATGAACAGCATCCCATGCGGTGTTTTCCCACTGTATAACTCTCGCTCACATACCGCTGCGCCGGCCGGAGTGGCCGGGCGGTTCTAGGCGCTTCAGGTCGTAACCGCGTGACCGCTGCGGTCGCAGGTTCGAATCCTGCCTCTGGCATGGACGTGTGTGATGTCCTTAGGTTAGTTAGCTTTAAGTAGTTCTAAGTTCTATGGGACTGATGACCTCAGAAGTTAAGTCCCATAGTGCTCAGAGCCATTTTTGAACATACCGCTGCTGTAAGCCAACACGCTCTAGTGTCGACTTGTTGACTTTCCGTGCTCGATCACGAGATCTGTCTCCATTTGTGTATGTATACCATACCGAACGACGAAAACTCCAGCGCCATCCACTACCAGCAATAACCGACCCTGTATTGACCGAGCAAGAGCAACAGACGCGGATCACCGTCCTTCAGACTGACATCTGGAACCTGTACAACTCAATGCATGTACGTTTGAACCCTTGCATTCAACGTTCTGTCGGTTACACAGCTTATTAACGTACCAGTATTTCACAACTGTAATGGCGTTTCTCTCTCTTACATTAACCTGTAAACTTGCGGTGTTAATCCCCTAAACATGTTACGTAGACAAATGTATTTCATTGCTGTATATTACGTAATTACTTCTTAGTTTTGGGATTTTTTTCCATCAGTGAATGTTCATTATTAAAATTGTTTAAGACAGAGGAGAAATTACTTTCTGGCCCACCCTCTTATGTAATAACATGCATTGAACCCAGAACGCACAGTTTCTTGATAACTATTGTGAAGTCTACGTGACAGTCCGTATTCAGAGGAAAGGGAGGTGCGTCCTTTGTGACTCTGGGAGTTTTCGTCTTCCTGAAGGCAGAGCCCCCCCTCACCTGCAGTCTGTGCCGGATGTGGGTGGAGCGCCGCGAGAATTACAAAAGGGCGTTACCGACGTCGAAACAATGGTCCCCCGCCCCGTAATCACTCGCATCACATCGACTCATTAGATCCCTCCTGATGGCGCCACGTTATTAATAAGCCTGTCTTCACCTGCGCCATTGTACCTGTAATTGTGGACCGCTCCGAAGATTTTACGCCCCATTTGGTCCATTACCGACTTTCATAATTACATTTCTGAGAGTCCCACGCGTTCTCGTGCAAGGTGTTCCGTCCCGTAAACGAAGCAACGCTCTAACGCTCGCCGACAGGACATCCCATAACGGGCGATCACACGGAAGAAGCAGGGCGGATACCGCTTAATGGTTATCGGTGAGGTGTCCCGACATCGTCATTAGTCTGGCACCGAAAGAGGGCACTTTGAAGAACAGAATACTGGCTCTCGGTAAAACGATTTTTGTTGGGGAACACATTCCAATAATTTAGTCCTTGACTGGTATGTGCAGTGAACTTTCGATATGGAGGTTAATTTCTTTCACTCTTTTGAAGGGCCACCAACGGCTAGGTCAGTGTACCCCAGTTCATGCAGGAAGTCGTCCCCTTGATGAATTCCGGCAACGTTAAGTGAGACTAGTATTTTACGCACGCACCATTCAAAGGTTGCTGTTTTGGCTGGAGTTCAGAGGCATTTTCGCATAACTGTGAACTGTGTGGCGGTGGCGGCAAGTGTTTATGAAGATGATGAAAATCAAAACGGCCTCGGAAGTGAATTTCATAGCAGTTCTGTTTCCCGTTAGACCATCAAACACTATCCATCACAGCTTAGAAGCTAAGACTTAATACGGTATCGGATCGAAAGCATCCGAACAGCTCTTAGTGGACATTAATTTGGGTTTTGTCCTCCTTTCACCTATATAACGGTTTGAACTCTGCTGGGGATATTTTCAGTAAGGTGTCTGCATATCTAGTGAGCAATGGCTACGGATTCTTCTTTAAAAGTCGAAATCAGAGAAGTTAGTGATGTTAGACACTAGGATCTGGTGCAAGTCGACGTTCTAAAAATGGCTCTGAGCACTATGGGACTTAACATCTGAGGTCATCAGTCCCCTAGAACTTAGAACTACTTAAACCTAACTAACCTAAGGACATCACACACATCCATGCCCGAGGCACGATCCGAAACTGCGACCGTAGCGGTCGCGCGATTCCAGACTGTAGCGCCTAGAACCACTCGGCCACCCCGGCCGGCTCGACGTTCTAATCCATCCCACAGCTGTTTCCTTTGGTTCACGTCGGGACTCCGGGCAACCTTGTCCGTTTCAGGAATGTTATTGTCTACAAACAGATTCCGCTTTATGGCAGGGTGCATTGTCAAGCTGATGAAAGCAATCACCGTCTCCGAACTGCTCCTCTATCGTATGTAGTACCGAGTGCTTAGAATGTGCCTATATGCTTCCGAACTTAGCGTTTTCTCATGCTCAGAAAGTGAACCTCACCATAACCACGAAAAATACCTCCATGACAAATATCTACCTCCTCCTTACTTCACTGTTCTACATCTGACAACAGATGACATACATGGGCGGAATGAAATGCTGCCTTGTTGACTGGTATCTGGGTTGAAATTCGTTTCTGTCTGTCAGCTTATAAACCATACTTATACACTAATGGAAAAATAATCGCAACACCGAATAATAATTAATGTACAGTACTGAAATTTCCGGAATACGTTTGGCTAGGCAACTTATTTAAGTTATTAACATTGCAAGATCACAGGTTAATGCAAGCGCGAGATAAGCCATTGTAAATCTGAAATGCGGGTCATTAATAACAGGTGTAAATGTAAGAATGTTGAATGCAGGCGTGCTAACGTGCATGAATTATGTCGTACAGGTGCCGGATGTTTGTGAGATAGAGTTTCATACCTGTTGGACTTAGTCAAATGGCTCTGAGCACTATGGAACTTAACTTCTGAGGTCATCAGTCCCCTAGAATTTAGAACTACATAAACCTAACTTACCTAAGGACATCACACACATCCATGCCCGAGGTAGGATTCGAACCTGCAACCGTAGTGGTCGCGCGGTTCCAGACTGTAGCGTCCAGAACCGCTCGGCCACCTAGGCTGGCTGGACTTAGTCGTTCAGTACAGCGACGGTTAGTGCTGGTTGTGGATGACGCAGGAGATGTCGTCCGATGATGCCCCCTTTGTCTCGACTGAAGACAGACCTAGTGATAAAATATCCAAAGGCAACATGTCGACGCTCTACAGCAAATGTGTTACAACAGCGGTATGTGACCGAGCGTTATCCTGTTGGAAAACGCCCCCTGGAATGCTGTTTATGAATGGCAGCACAATAGATAGTATCTCCAGACTGATGTATACGTTTGCAGTCAGAGTAAGTGGGATAATCACGAGAGCGCTCATGCTGTCATACGAAATTCACCCCAGACCATAACTCCAAGTGTAGGTTCAGTGTGTCTAGCACAGAGATGGGCTGTGTGGAAGCTCTCAACTGGCCTCCTTCTAACCAACACACGGCCATCACTGGCACCGAGGCAGAACCAGTTTTCATCAGAAAACACAACAGGCCTCCACCCTGCGCCCCCCTCCCCCCAGTGAGCTCTCGCTTGACAACACTGAAATCGCAAATGGCGGTGGTTTGGGGACAGTGGAATGTAGTCTACATGGCATCACTGTGCTGCCAACTGCTACTCGAACTGGAATTTCTGCTGCAGACCCAGTACGGTGCGCCACAGCCATGTGCCGAACACGACCGTCTTCCATCTCGTTAGTGGCCGTCCGGAGCCTGGTCTTCTTGCGACCGTACATTCTGGTGACCATCGCTGCCAGCAATCATATATGAGTACGGTGGCTACATTCCTGCCAAGTCATTTTGCAGTATCGCGGAAGAAACATCCAGATTCTCGTAGCCCTATTTGACGACCTCAGCCGGCCGTGGTGGCCGTGCGGTTCTAGGCGCTTCAGTCCGGAACCGCGAGACTGCTACGGTCACAGGTTCGAATCCTGCCTCGGGCATGGATGTGTGTGATGTCTTTAGGTTAGTTAGGTTTAAGTAGTTCTAAGTTCTAGGGGACTGATGGCCTCAGATGTTAAGTCCCATAGTGCTCAGAGCCATTTGAACCATTTTTTTTTTTTTTTTTTGACGACCTCATTCAAACTCATTGAGCTGTTGGTAATGCCATTTTCGTCGTCTTGATGGCATTCTTGACTAACTTCAACTTACTAGTCCAGTTTCAAACGTATCCAACGCTCACGATCTTTACAGTTCAAATTTAAAGCAAACACCATTTACGACCTCATAGTGGTGCTACTAAAGCTATTCTTAAGCGACTGATGCGAAATTTGAACAGATATCATCTTTCAGATGTAGAAACATGCTTACCAACGCTCGAATGGAGCACAACTCCTTCTTGGCGCTGTAATTTTTTCCGTCAGTGTAATTCAGTTAATGAGTTTTTGTATAATGTTTACGGTGAGAGATATGAATTGTTATCGTATTAAACATGTTGGAGTTTGTAGTACTATTTGAGGTGCTCAAAGCATTAGTAACGTTTGATCAAAGTAAGCCAATATAATTAATTTTTTTATTGGAGTGTTTCCTGCCTTTGCTTGGTTGTCATAAAAGACGAATATTAATGAAAGCGTCGTATTTTCAGCTAGCGATCACTCTCTTAGCACACAGGCTGTTGCGTACAGGGACTAACTTAGATAGAGGGATAGCTGCTCAGACAACAGATTTAACTACAGAACAGACGATGTGTCATACGGTGCTATCAAAAGTCTCAATAAATGTATGCTGCTCCTAGTGTACAAAATAACACTTATCAGGGACGCGAGTAATGTATGCCATGGGCAACATAAGCGCCAGGCTATTCGTGTGAAAGATATTAGTCGTCTAAAGGATACACTATTGAGTTTAGTTCTCGAGTGCAAGGATCTCAATTGCTGAAGTTCACGATTTCTTTCATCAGGGTAGTGGTTAGCAGTTACGAAGGCGTTTGATAGAGCGACGCACAGTGAAAGGGGCAGTGTACACCACAACGCACCATCCCATTAGCGTCATTGCGTCGAGTCTGTCACGCGTGCTTTGGCA